>NC_072897.1:21492043-22742043 GCF_027943255.1 Anastrepha obliqua | reverse complement strand
TGTCGAACCCTTTCTTGCTAGCTCATCCGCTATCTCATTGCCCCGTATGTTCCTATGACCGAAAACCCATATCAGAGTAATTTCAAGCCAATGGCTGAACAGTTTCACCTCCTCTCTACACTGTAGGACCAGTTTGGACGAAATGTAGTTGGAGTCTAAGGCCTTAATAGCTGCTTGACTGTCTGAGAAGATAGCTACTCTTGCACTAACTTCCTTGTAGAGTTCTAGGGATTTGCATGCTTCTCTGATCGCTAAAAGTTCTGCCTGGAACACGGTGGCATAATCAGGAAGACGAATTGATTGAGATAGGTTGAGTGGCTCCGAATGGAAGCCAGCTCCCACACCACAGTTCATCTAGAACCATCGGTATAAACTTCGATATCGTGTCTTCCAATCACCTCTCCTTTGCTCCACTCGGTTCTCGGTGGAAAACGTACCGTAAAGCCTTTCTTGAAGTTGAGGTCGGGGACTGTATAGTCTGATCCGTTTTTGAGCAGCGAGGGTCCCTGTAGGAGGATCTTACTGTGACCGTACGACCTTGTTGTCCAGCTTCCTATGTCTCTGAGTCTCACCGCGCTGCAAGTAGCTTTTGTTTTAATGTGTAAATCTAATGGCAATAGATGTGTTAGTACATTGAGCGATTCAGCAGGACTGGTGCTAAGCGCTCCTGTAGTTAAGATACACGCTGTTCTTTGTATCTTGTTCAGCTTAGTTTTGTTGTATTTTATTTCTGTTATAGGCCACCAGACTAGTGCCGCATATGTTAGTATTGGTCTTACAATGGCTGTGTAGGACCAGTTGGATAGTTTTGGTTGGATACCCCATTTTTTTCCCAACATTCTCTTATACGTGTAAAGTGCTATATTCGCTTTCTTTACCCTGTGCTCTACGTTGGACTTCCAGCTGAGTTTGGGGTCCAGGATAACGCCTAGGTATTTTGCCTGTTTGCTTAGCGTGAGGCTGACGCCGTTTAGTTTTGGGAGATTAAAGTTTGGCACCTTGGTTTTCTTGGTGAATAGCATTAGTCCAGTTTTTCTCGGGTTTACACTTAAACCACAGTCCGTGGCCCAATTGCTGAGTAATACCAGAGCTCCTTCCATAATCTCACTGATTGTGGTTGGAAACATTCCTGAAACCATAAGCACTATGTCGTCCGCGTACGCCACTACTTTAATTCCCTTTCTGTTGAATTTGGTGAGGATGTTGTTGGCGACTAGTAACCACAGCAGAGAGGAAAAGACTCCTCCCTGAGGGGTTCCCTTGTTGACAGAGCGTTTTATCGTGCTGCTGCCTACCTCACCGATGATTATTCTAGTTTTGAGCATGTTCTCTATCCATTCGTTGAGACCTATGTCTGTGCCTAACATGTTAAGAGCCTCAATTATAGATCTTGTGGTAACATTGTTGAAGGCCTCCTCTATGTCGAGAAAAGCGACTGGTGAGTATTGCTTGTATTCTAGGCTCCTCTCAATCGCACTAACAGCTCATGAAGAGCTGTCTCTGTGGATTTTCCTTTGAGATAGGCATGTTGAGATGGTGAAATCGTTGTGTCTGTAATCTTTTCCCTGAGACATACATCCAACAATCGCTCGAGAGCTTTGAGGATGAAGGAGGATAGGCTGATGGGTCTGAAATCTTTCGCTGTATCATGACCGCGTCTACCAGCTTTGGGGATAAAGATCACCTTAACCCTCCTCCAGCTTTTTTGTACATGCCCTAGCATAAGGCTTTTTCTGAAAAAGTCCTCCAGCCAAGGAATCGTCGTTTCTCGAGTGTTCCACAGCATAGCTGGGAATATCCCATCTGGACCGGCTGCCTTATATGGTTCAAAGTTTTTTATGGCCCATAATATTCTATCTGGGGATACGATGTGGTTGATTATAATGGGTGATGTTTGAACACTGTTAGTATTGATCTCAATATATTCTGTGTTGCCTGGGAACTGTGTATTTACAAGATGTTCTAGTGTGTCGGCCGAGGATTTTGTCCACTCTCCGTTATCTTTCAGGAGTGTTCCTTGGATAAAAGATTGCCTAGTCTGGCCGTATCTTTGGTCGATTCTATGGATCTACAAAAATCTCTCCAAGCCTCTGTCCGAGCCTCTTTGATTGATTTCTTGTATTCCCTAAGGCAGTCTTTGGAGGGTTTGAAGTACTTGTGTTTGTAGGAGATATTGAAGATTTCTCTTGTCATTTTCCTGAGTTGACTTAAATCTTCATTCCACCAGGTAGGATAGGTTGTTTTGCCATATGTGGCGGGACATGAAGCTTCAAGTCCTTTCGTCAACGAAGTTTCGAAAGCTCTTACTTTCTCATCTAGGTCTTCCCTTGACGTTATGGTTCTATTTATGTGTTGAAGTTTCGACTGGGTCACTCTACGGAATGTGTGCCAGTTTGTGCTTCTAGGATTTCTATATGGGATAGGTTTCTCAAGCTTAAGATTGATATCGAAGAGGATCCAGCTATGGTCCGAAAAGGATTTCTTGTCGGATACTCTCCAATTTGTGACTATTTGGGAATTATTGTTTGTGCATAGGGTAACGCCTAAGACCTCTTCCCAGCCTGGAAAGTTTGCCGAGCTCGGAAAAGTGAAGGTTGGTGTGGCCCCTACATTACATATGTCTAGGTTGGTGTTTAATAGGAATTCAAAAAGTGACTCACCTCTTTCATTCGTCTCTGAACTGCCCCAGAGCTCGTTTCTGGCGTTTGCGTCGCAGCCCATCAATAGTTTGTCTGTGTTGTTTAATGTTGACAGGAATCGAGCCACTTCGTCTGGCGGCGCCGGTTTCTCATGTGGCATATACACCGATGCCAGGTATATCGCCAATTTCTGCAGCTCCACTTTCACCACCGTAAAGTGGGGAGTACTAAAATTAGAAGAGAGAAAAGCTTTTAAGTGTTTTTTAGTGATTATGCATGACCGTGGCTTATCGTCTGCTTTGTTGTAGAATATGTTGATGTTCTTGTTGTTTTGGACCCCTTAATCTCGTTGTCTCTGACCCAGGGCTCCTGTATGAAACCGATGTCGATGTCCCCTTCCCTGAGGAAGACATCCAAGTTCTCTGTAGCACATTTCGAGTGCTGCAGATTCACCTCTATGGCTCTAGGCATCGGGTTTATTGTCGTCTTCAGCTAGATCAAGCTTTTCTAGCCTTTCTAGCTGTATGTTGCTGTCGACCTCATCTGGGTCTTCCTGATTTTCATTGCTGTCTGCTTTGAAAATTTTCAGTTTGGCCTTTCTTAGACCAACCGCATTTTGTTGTCGTTTTGTTTTAGTATTGGCAGGCACCCATCGTTGATCTGCAGAACGAATGACATGCTGCTCTTTTGCGGTTTTTCTGCCTTCACGATTGCCCAGTCGTCCATCGGCACCGCAGGGTTGTGTGACTTCAGGTATTTCAGCACTTCTGCACCGCTCAAGTCCATCACCGGTAGCCAAATGCGAGCGCGATTAGGGCAAGAGATGTCTTTGGCCGGAATGAGCTTAAGTTTTAAGCCTTCCAGTGTGCTGCTGATCTCAGCTGCACACTTTTCTAGGACAACCATTGACCAGTCGTCGTCGCACTTGATAACCATACAGCCGCGAAGTACTCCTGCAGAATCGAAGGAAGGGAGAGTTCCGCCCTGTGCTCCAACCACATGCTTGTCTAGCACGAGCTTGGACAGTTTGGCCTCCACTTGCCCCCACTTCTGCAGGACCACTTTGCCACTGTTTGTAGTCTCGTCGATTAGTGCATAGAGGAGGTTATCCTTAACCACCTCACTGAACGGTCGTTGCTTTGTTTCTTCGATGCTGCTGGACACCTTAGGTCTCTTTAGTGCCTGATCGATCACGTCCTGTGACCTGTTTCTTTTCATCGCGTCGCCTTTTTTCTTATTGTCCTCTTTAGGTTTGTTAGTTAAGAAGTCTTCGTACTCCTTAACCACCTGCTGGTATTTTAATTTGTCAGCCGCGTCGCGCTCGTCAGTCGCCCAGGCGAGTTCATTTTTGGCAATCTTGCTTAGAATGAACCTCGCCTTGGTGTAGCGAGACTTCATGAGGGCACCCTCGGATTTGTGTTTTCTTGCGGCCTGACTCTCTCTCTGAGTGCCGTCTGCCGCCTTTTGCGATGTTTGTGGTAGAACTTTCTGTTGTTGTTGTTGCTTGCTTGCTAAGGGTGTGCTATGGCTGGTACTTCCCTTACTCTTTGCTGACTCAGCCGTATCTTGGCTGGAGGCCAACAGGGTATCCTCCTCGGAGGATGGTATTGTGTCGCAGCGCGGCACGAATTTTTTGTTTTTTTCGTTTTGTTGTGAATTCATTATCATCTGTTTCTTACGGTTGCTTCGCCTGACTGTGTCAAGCACCACAACCCACGAGTATTAAGTGGAAGTAGTGGGGTCCCCCGCGGCAGCGCCCCTTACCTCGGTGAGGCCACAGTTACTCTCGAAGGCGGCCAGGTATTCGAGAGGGAAACTCCGTTCGCGATGCACATGTTTTAATTGCTTGCACCATTCAGTCCTCGGCACGATTCCAAGCACACCTTGACTTGGGAATGTGTTGGTACGGTACTCTCCGTATAGATGATTGGACGAGCATCGCACACGCCGTTTCGCGTAAGGGTGTTCGACCAGTCCCCATACGGAGCTTCCCTCTTAGTTCATGACAGGGTAAATTCCTAAATGGAATTTAGCCTTCATTTAATCCCCATCCCCGCGGCAAGGAGACCAACCACGATGAGGAACAAACTGCTTACAACGAACTCGAAATTTTGTAAAATTATCACAGAACTGACAATACAGAATATTAAAGGCAACACTTTTGCTAGGAAAATAAAGTGTTCGATTATTTTGATTAAGCTTCAAAGCCTGATAAATATAATACTTTTGGAAAAATGGGTATTTTAAACCCAACTATTTTACACTTTGATCAATTAAGAAATATTACACACCATAAGGATATTTCAGAGTTTAAAATTATACAAAAAAATATCTCAATTGTACTTTACATTAATTATACCAAAATAAGATTAGCATGTAAATATAATTTTAAGAAGCATGAGCTGTAGCTCAAATAGATGCTAAGTTTTTCATTGACGCAAATATTACAAATTGTGAAGATAAAGTTTATAATGTTAAGAATTGTAATCGAAATACTTTTAGAGAAGCAGTTCATGGGGCGCCTATCATACCATGTTGAGCGAAAGGTGCAGAAGGCATCTGTGTAATCATGCTTGTGGCTATAAACCTTTTATTTTTGAATCTGATATCCGACATATGTCCGCCGTGACTACGAGTTATATGGTCCATTCGATCAGTGCAGTAGTTGAATATTTTTTCCAATAAATTTGACTGTATGGCGTCAAAGGTAAAATGTAATGTAATGCGATAAAATAAATAAAATGGTTGAAGTGCTCTATGAGCTTCGCGAAAAGATCTATTTTTTAAATGTTAAATGATTCATCATGACTTGCCAAACTTTACGGAACAGAAATGACAATACAGTTTACCATTCTCAGCTGTCAAACCTTTATGCCATTCTCAAGGTTGAGCGACCATTTCAGTATTCATTACAGATCCAACAGGGAGAGTTGAAATCAGTATGGAAAAAAGTTCAAACTACATAAAACCAGCTAGTGACCTAGCCGCTTTAAAAAAGAAGAACAAAATGTGTTATCAGCAATTGTTGATCTCTCTGGGAAAATAAGAAAAGGCGGAAAAGGAAAGCGAGGATATAGCAGTGCATGAACATAAAATTCATCTTCCACGTTGTGACGTAGCCGTATTGAAGGCTGGTTACGTACCTGGGCCAACATTCAGCGACATGTTTCACGACCTCGGTTGAAATGCTATTTCATCTGAATCAAGAAACGCAGGGAGAAGCTAGAGATATTGAGAGGAAATGCCTGCTCACGAACGACGGCTTCACGACAGCCTAGAACAATCTTTGTCAAAGAAACGAAAGTAAGCGAGCTTTGATCAACATTCAGTTCAAGATCCTATTCAATATAAATCGAATACAAATTGAAAGTGGCTGGTCAATAAAAAACCTGCAGAGGGATATTAATGAAAGCATCTGATACCTTCAAAGTCAACAAATCGATTTATCAAATTGAAACGCAATTATAACCTATTTTTGCTCCACAAAACTCCGTGAAAGTCATCTGACTCTTTGAGTCTAAAGGATAGAAATAAAATCAAACATGTTATAGTGAACAGATATGAACAGAGTTCTGTCAAACAGGTTTGAAACGTTTGAAACCATGTCACTCTGAAAACCTTGAAAGCGCCCAAGAATCAAAATTTACAACGTCCCTTGGAAATTCTGAAAAAAAGGTAGGCAGCTTCCAAGTAAGTACTCCCAAAAATATATAGAAATAGTGGCTAATGACGAACATAAGTTACTAAGCTGTTCAAAATTCCATTGTGTAAGACCTCCACGCGCATGTTGAGAGCAATATCTGTTGCTTGAACTTCCTATCGTCGCCACATACTGTAACAATATGCACGAGCTCATTTATGTGCAGCACGTAACACTCAAGGCACAGAACACACCTCCGCATTTCGGCACTTCATGCAAAAACATCTTTTTCATCTTCCTAATCGGCGCGATAGCCTCGATTCCTTCTTCGGCGGCGGTACGTAGAGAACGAGAAAAGTTGCTTCATTGCTCATGCATACCGGATTTTCGATTGGAATATGAGTCGAGTGGCGTATCTTGTGGCTGTCTGTTGTGATTCCAACTTTTTGATGTCGAACATTCATTGTGTAGGTAGATGTACGTTTTTTGCTGCACCCTCTGCGCGTAGTTTTGCTGCAAAAAAGGTAATGATCCGAGTCGATGTTGGGTCATCGGGTCGTACATACCATCACAATATGATCGATCTAGTTTCGTGTTTTTCGATCGGAGCACAGCCACGTAGTATGGTGTATATTCTAATGGGGGCCCCGGCGAAGTCGATCAGCCTGTGTCCGTTACCGGATGTTTCGTTGTGCAGGCTGAATACAAACAAAATTCCCCAATACAAACAAAAAAGTGCTATTAGGGACAGCTATCGTAAACGCTCATCACTATAATCCAAATTTTCCTGTACGAGCATTGATCAATTCTGCAGCAGAGTACTGCGGTCTCCAGTCTTGAGCACGCATCAAGCATCGAAACATGCAAAGGAGATTACGGTGGCTTCCAAAGGGAAACCTAACCAAACATCATTGAAGGCTTTAATCAATCCATTGAAGCAGCCAACACAACTACTGTCGTACTATCACAGTTCTTCAAAACAGGAGTTCGGAAAAAAATGAGAGCCGCGGAAGAAAAATCTCTTACGAAATGCAAAAAATAAAATGGAGCTTGCGTTACTAAAGCAAAAGAACGTCAGCATGGACATAAAAGGCGGAGTATCAGAATTGGAAGAAATGTTCGATATAATTAGTAGCGTGGCACTAAAAACCATTCTACAAAAACCGGCTGTTATTACAGGTATTAAACTGATACGGGACTTCTCTTACTACAAAGGAGGAAGTGGTAGAGGCTCTAAAGACGACCCTTGCTATAACCACGGAAGAAATAAGCGGAAACTTGTCAGCAGCAAACAGCAAACAGCAGAAAACAGGTTCACGCTTACGAGGCTTTAACACAGGAGAAAGCTGACATTCTCCTCAATAAGTCACGTGAACTGCAAAATGCGACCCCAGCTAAGTATTAACCCTCCGATGTTCGGTGCCTTATGATGCGGTAAGTGGTCTGCCCAGACCCATACAAATAATGTAAGAAATACGGTTTTAAAAATAATTTTATTTATTTACTTGAACGGATTAGTATTAATTACGAAGAGCAATTGGGTTTACAACTATATAGTTGCACGGAATGTTCATTAAGACATATGGGACGATTACATTTGCTGCAGTTATAACGAATTTTACGTCGCTTTTTCGAAGAAGAAGCAGCACAATGGTAGCACGATGACCGTTTTGAAGCAACTTGAGCATATGATTGTTGCTGTGTTGCACTTGATGTCGATGGACAAGATTCCGGTACCTAAATGTAGCGAAATAATTTATTTTAAATTAGTAAATATGAATACATGCATACACATATCTTTATACGCGGAGATATATGTAGGTGTGTATCAGATTCATTGCTTGTCTTATATGAGTAAACCTCCATACTAATGGGTTAGTCGCCCGTTTCGTCATATGTGGGATAACTAGCTGCCGTGCCAATTCAATGATAAATGAGCGCCTCTTATCACTCTGCTTTGCCGGCTTCAGCTCGTCATAGATGATGAATGAGGCCAATCCGGCAATATCAAGCATATTATAAAACATTGCCAGTGGCCAACGGTTTGTCGAGCGTTTGCACGAATAGCCAGTCAACATTTGATCCATTGTATCTACCCCCGCTTTAAATTTATTGTAGTCCAAAATTTGATCTGGCTTGAATCCTTTCAATGGATCGGTGCTTTGACGGTAATGGGCAGTGGATAACATAATTACTGGCTTTTTCGCCTTTGCAATATACGAGCACAGAGCGATATTATTATTGTGATAACAAAATAAAGTACTTTTAACATCACGCTTCGGTTTAAGCAATTCATGTGGAATGAAGGTCTTATTTTTTCTTACGGTACCGACGAAAGCCACTCTACGATCCATCAACATTTCTGCCAAGTTGTATGTTGAAACAAAATTGTCAGCATAAACAGTCCTACCGCTGTCCATATAATTTTCCACCAATTTCATGACGACCCGTTCACCTTGATTCGTTTTCCGGCCCTGGGTAATAGATGTGCTGCATGATTCCATTGTGGTTGAAGCCTGAAGGGCGATAGCTTCTCTATACAAATCCTCAATATCATCATGGTTTTCATCCAGAACAGCCTCTAACTCGATTTCCTGTTGTATATCTGATGCTTCACCGAAGTCATCTTCATCTGGAAAATATTCCTCATCTTCTACGTCGCCACTTGTTTCAAATGGATCGGACTCCTGTCCCATAATTTCTTCAATTTGTGCCTGAAGTCGCTGACGTTCTTCCGGACTCACTTTTGCTGGACTTAGCTTACGAAGCAAATGCGTCATCACATCAACTTCATCCATATTTACTTGTTCCATTTTTTTTAAAAAAACACTTCCCACTAATTAAAAAACACGTGTTCACTTTAATTTTGAAATGTCAACTAAAAAATTATCTCTGCCGCTGCCTCCGCTAGCAGTTTAGTTGTTTACACCTAACGGTTAACCAATTTACATGAGAAGCTTATATGGGTCTGCACAGACCCATGTGAGCTTAATTAACGAAATTAGTTTAAAATTATTATTTTTACAAGAAATATAGCAAAAATCTTAATTTTGCTACTTCATTGTGTGTAGCACACTACATTTTAGGAAGTCATGCCCTAAGAAGCCTCAGGTATTAAAAATAAAAGATCTACATACATTTAAAGATCGAATTGGTCTGGCCAGACCCATATGAACATCGGAGGGTTAAGCGCTGCTTCAAGTGTTTTGGCCCAGTGAACATAACATGGAACTGTAAATGGTCCAACAGAAGGGGCCAGGGTCTCTGCATTAGATGCCGCGAACCATCCCATAAGCTTAAGCATGCACCAAAACTAAAAAATGCTGTTTGTGCTCTGAAACGAATCGAAACTCGACTAATCATATACCGGAGTCGGAAAGATGCGTGCTATATAAAAGCCAAAACGTGAAATGAAAATACTATTTACAAGCAAACATGCACAGGAGTAAAACTGCAGACGCGCTCCTATCACAACTGATAGTTGAAAAGAACACAGACGTTGTTATAATCAGTGAGCAATACAAAAAAAAAGTCTAATGGTTGAAGCACACCACCGCTACTGCGGTACTGTGGCCCCCGACAGGAAGGGCGGACAGCAGAAAACGGGAGCGGACGCGGCTTTGTGTGGCGCGCATCCACCAAACCACACTTATAAGCTATCTAGCGCCCAGCGATAAGATCGAAGAATTCCGAAACAGACTAGATGACACTGAGGATATGGCTGGCGAAATCGGGAGACTGGTAATCGTTGCCGATTATTTCCACCCTAAAGTCATCGAGTGGAGTATGCCAGCTACGAATTCAGGAAGCAGGAGGGTTCTGGATATGGCGTCCAGGCTCGGATTGACGGTCATGAGCACAGGAGGAGTAACCACATTTTGAAGATCCGATTGCGAAGACTAGTAAAGACATGGAATGTCCTCGAAGACTTGACAGGCAGCGACCACCAATATATTTTGGTGAGAGTAGAACATAAGGGGGCACTCGGGGCAATTATAAAGAAAAGTGGTATCCGGAAGTGAAACGTATCAAAGCTTAACCGCGAAGAGCTAATAGCCACCGTTGATGCCCCTTTCCCATGGAAACGCAACCCTTAAAAACCACAACAAGTTGTGAGAGCTTAAATGCGTCGCATCAAACAAGATTATAATGAAGCGATGCCGACTCTCTTTATTGAAGAACGAAGGAAATAGACGAACTCAGACATAGCTGTCTTCCCCGCAGACGGAAATACACCAGAACCAGACGATCCGGGCAAGCCTCTGTGTACGCAAAAGCATACAAAAATTGAAAGAGGCAAGAAAGAAAAACGTAAATAGGGATCCCTAGGGACTTAGGTAAAAGATTGGGGTGAAGAAATTGGGAGCCAGGATACATACACCGAAAGTAAGAACGAGCGTGATGGACTACATCGTAAAATAACTCTTCCCAAGACATGAGCCCAGAGCAGTTATTGAGTCTCAAATAAACGCGACAGAAGAGCTTCCAATATTCACCAGTGAGGAACTCCAGTCAGCTGCGAGCAAGCTGAGGAACAACAAGGCGCCAGGACCTCCATCTGGTACCCGATCGCAAAAATGCGACCACAAGAAGACAACTCCTGTCTAAGAGAGATAGCCAGGTATTTGGGAAAGGCAGCAGGTTGTGCTAATAAGCAAGAAGAACGGTAACCCGAACCTCTTATCAATATATCGGCCATTATGCATGCTCGACACTGGAGACAAGCTCCTTGAAAGATTGATCAACCCTCGACTCGCCGCAGCCATATATAACGCCGGAGGACTATCAGCAAGACAACATGACTTTCGATGCGGAAAGCCTACAATAGGGGCAATTGAAATTCTCATAAATAGCATAAGAGTAGAGAAACAGGGCAGTATTCAATCCAGAAACATAGCCCTCCTTGCCACCTTAGATGTAAGATGGGGACATATACACATATATACATAAGATGGGAGGACATATACACCGCCTTAGAGTTAAGGTTAAAAATTCCGGCAAACCTACGGCACATAATGAGGAATTACTCTTAGCATCGGTACAACGAACGGCAGCAGTTGTGTCCGCCTACCGCACAGTATCAGGGCCAGATGTTCAAATGATAAAGGGTTCAATACCGATAGACTTACTAGCTTTTGAAAGGAAAAAGCTATGGGCATTAAAGCCAGATAATATGGAAGAAAGAATTAGCAAACCTGCAGCGCGCGAAATAAGGGATTAAACACTAAGGCTAGACCGCTAGATTAACGTAACACGCGGCAGATGGACGGCCAGGCTTATTAAAGACGTCGCCTTATGGAACAGCAGGGATTTTGGCGAAGCCAATATTTTTACAACCCCAGCTGTTCAAAATAAAGAAAAGCGAGCACCCCACATGCACGGGGATGTCGCCTAAGCTGACGCTGAACACACATTCTTCCACTGCATTCGTGGAAACGTGGGAGATCAGTGGTTTCACGGAAAGAATTCTCCATATAAAGAAGAGGGGCCTGGTATAGACTTTTGTAATGAGGAAGATGGAATGCCACTCTGAAGTAATGCGAAAGCGGTTCCAGAGTGGGCGACGGTTCCAAACGAGGCGGAGTTTTTGAGTCGCCCGACGTACCATTGCAAAAAAAAAAAACAAAAAAAAAAAACAGCACCATGTCTACTCGCCTCTTTCCTTTTGCTTCGGACCGAAGATTTTGCACTTTATTTTTCTTTCGAATGCTCTAGTAGGGCTTATCATAACATAAAAGTACGGCCGTACATCGTCAAGGATAAAAATGCTTTGCGATTTGACTTCAGCTCTTCTTCATATTGAGAGATATATACTATATGCTATATACATAAAGATATATGTATATGGTATGTTTAGGCCACAACCTAAAGTCTTATACATTTTTAGCCAACCTAATGTTAATTACGCCTACCGCTCCGACAGTTGTAAACCACCGCTTCCAGTCGCTGCAACGTTAAAGCCGTTAACCTCGGTATTTCTCCGCCGAACAGTTAAAACGTTTACTGTGTTAAACGCTGTTCGGCGAGGTAACTTTCGTTTTAACTTTAAAATAGAAGAAATAGAAGAACAAGGATCCGGACGTGTCAGCCATCGGAGGCAAGATTCATAATATGTAAGTAATAAATTCCGTTTTATTGTATCATATACTCAATATACATATATCTTAATATAAATAAAATATGATATCTACTAGACATTAACACTTTCTTCTTTTCTATAAAAATATCATCGGAGCGGCCGTGGAGGAACCGCTTTCAATTCTTACAACTGGGTCGCCATCCGATGATAACATGTTCCTTCGAGACGGATATAATAAGAATTTTTAAACAGGCGCCTACACCAGTAACAAGTACCAGCCAGCATCAAAGCGAACACAAAGACATAGCAGCGGAATCAACAATCAAACCTAAAAAAAGCAGTGGTCAAAAACATTTCTGTTCCAGCACTAACCAGGAACGTGGAATTTATTGCACACACTTTTTTTGGTGACAAAAAATAATGATAATAGAAAACAGACAATAAAAATATAAGAGCGCGCGGCAGTTATTTCAATCTAAACTAAATTTTAAGTTTTGTAATCTTTCTTATTCCGTTTATCTTTTTTATTTCTATTTGCACATTCGCGCTGTGAAGTTGAATACACAACTATATTACACAAACAACTCTGCATTAATATAAAATTGATCACAGCCCACTTTTGCCACGGTATATATACATATACACTTTTTATTGTTTGGGTGGTGAAACTCGTTCTTATCGACGTAATAAATTATTTAAAAAATAATATAATAAATATACTACATATATTCTTAAATATCCAATACAAAATATTGGTACTTTAATTTCGGTGGTGCATTTGGGCATGGGTCCTTTCGCAAGTATTTGTGGCGATTGGAACACCTTCTTTAAGCGCGAGAGGTGGACACCGCTCTGCAACGAGCTATCGGTGTATTTAATCGCGAAAATGATGATAGACGAAGAAAAATGGAATGCTATCGCAAATTTCGTGGAGAATATCATTCGAAAAAAGAAGCGTTAAATGGAAACTTATGCTGAAGAGACCTATACTCAAGTTTCTCAAAGCAAGCGACCCTGGACGCTGGGTGAGTAAGTGAGTGACCTTCTTAGGACGTCGTCTTGGCCCTCTACCTCGAGGCAATGCGGTAGCAGTCCCGGGGTGGAGAGAAAAATGCAAGAGAAGAGGAGGGATATTTTCAGCGGAATCACCACACACGTAGTAGCGACGGTTAACATATGGTGCCAAGGCATTGTTACAACCTCACCGCCAAAAAAAAAACCAACTTAGAAGTGAAAAAATTAACGAAAATGTCACTACACATGAAGAAAATATGCTTCCAAAAATATTGCAAAAACTAATGGAACAAAAAGGATTTAACAAATTACTTGAGGTAAGGCTGCAAAATCTTGAAATTAAAATTTACCAGTCAATTACACATGCCTAATTTTTTTTAAATTATGCTATGGAACGCGAACGGTCTCCCAAAGCACCAGCAAGAATAGAAAATGATTCTCCATTCAGAAAAAATTGACATTTGTTTAATTGCTGAAACACATTCCACTAATCAAACTTGTTTCAAAGTCAAAAACTTACCACACTATTCTCCCAAGCAACAGTGGACGAGGTGGAAGTGCCGTAAATATTAGAAGTAATATCAAACACTACGAACAAGAAAAAGTCAGTATCAATGAATTCCAAGCCACCACCATCACAATTAATACTGGAAGTGATCTAGCATTGACAGCTGTTTATAGTCCTCCAATACACCAAATCAAATGCGATCAATATGTTCATCTTATTGAGCTTCATAAAACAAAATTCATTACGGGCGGCGATTTTAATGCTAAAAATATTCATTGTGGATCTAGGCTCACAACCACTAAAGGAAGGGAGCTCTTCAAAGCGCTTCAACAAACAAACTGTAACACTGCATCATCATGGATGCCAACGTATTGGCCATCTGATCGACACAAAAATCCGGACCAGTGCATATTTAAATATTGAAAACGGGCTAGACATGAATTGAAATCACTCGCCAATCTATCTAACTCTCAGCGAAATAGTAGTGTTATGAAATCCAGTTCTCAAACAAACTAGTCAATTCATCGTTTCGTTCCGTAAAATGTTAGAAATATCTGAATATATTTCCAATTGACTCAACAACATAGATAGATGAAGAAGTTTTAAAACTGGCAAGAGAAATACGACACTCTGCTTGGTGTTGACATCAAACAAGATCACCCGTTGAGAAAACAACTTTGAAGAATTCAGCAAAAGATCTCAGCCACAAAATTAAAGAATATAAAAATCAATCGTTTACAAACTACGTACAGCAATTAAATAATAAAAGAGACACAAATTACTCACTATGCAAATGCACCAAAAAGCTTAAACAGCCAGCTAACCATAATCCACCAATAAAAAAAGACAATAATGGATGGGCGAAAACAAACACAGAAAACTCAAACATATTTTTAGACCATCTAGCAAAAATCTTTACACCCAACAGCGACTCATTCCCAACACCTTATAATGATGGCATAGCCAGCGATAATGATGGCGATATAGTACCCATAATTGAAGATGAGATATGCGACGAGATACAAAAGTTAAAGTGGAAGAAATCTCCAGGGTTTTATTTAATAACTGCCGAAGTCCCTAAACAAGTTCCACAAAATATCATTACAAAACTAACAAACATAATGAATTCTGGCTTTAAGCTGCAATACTTTCCAATTTATTAGAAAATAACCGATGCTATCATGATTCTAAAACCAGGAAATCCTCCAATCAATGTGGCATCATATCGACCAATATCACTGTTGCCCATCTTATCAAAACTGTTGAAAAAATTTTTGAAAAAGCGCCTGAAAAAAATCATAGAAAATAAAGATATAATACCAACACACCAATTTGGATTCCGCGCACAACACTCAACAATTGACAAAATTCACAGATCAACAACTTTACAAAATAAAAGATCAACTACCTACCAATATACAGAAACAGCATTAAAGTATCATACTCAAATACAGAAAAGTATCTAGGTATGACGCTCAACAAGAAACTTAGGTCACTCCACCACGTGAAAAAGAAAAGAGAAGAACTGGATCTAAAATTCCAAAATATACGTTGTTTAATGGGTAAGCAATCAGATTTATCCGCACACAATAAGATACTGCTTTGCAAACAAGTTCTCAAACCTATCTGGGTCTATGGGGTTCAGCTATGTGGATGCACTAGCTACGGTAACACAATGCAAATACAATGATTTCAGACTAAGGCACTCAAGCATGCTGCTTGTGCTCCATGGTATACTAGGACACAAGGTCTAGAATGTGACGTCAATATTGATTCAGTTACGGCAACCATAATGAAATTTGCAAAGTCGCACGCAGAGCGACTAAACAAGCGTGTGATTCTTAACGATACTAAAAAACGGAAACGAAGGCTCAAACGTAAAAAACATCTAGGTTTAAACTAGTAAATACAAAAAAAAATCAGTTAAAAGTATGAATTGTATTTTGCTGAGGATTAACAAAATTATTTGTTGCAACAAAACTCGACAAAAATTGCTTGTTAGTATATGTATGCAATGTTATACCAGTTGCAATGAAAATACTATTAAAAAATGGTAAAATTTAATACATTGTTTTCTTCTTAAATATTAAAACTTATATATCTTATAATTATGACCTAAGGACCTAACAAATGTATAAGTAAATTGTGAAACAATTTTTTTGAGGTATCACAATAATATTTGGCACAATGCTGTGCTTCTGAATAAGCACTGGATTCCTTGGGCATTTTTTGTGAATCGTAATATTTTTGTTCGACCAATTTATGCAATATCATCATCCTTACCAAATTTATAATTAGTGACGACAAGTTGTTGGAGGATGGTTCCACTTGAGAGTGGCCAGGACGATTTTCTGCATATAGTTCAAGCAGCTCACAACTTCTGGAATTAGCCCAAGTATCCTCTGCGTAGCTTCTGAACACCCGTACGGGATAGCCCAATGAAAACACGAACAAAGCCTCGGATGACAACATCCTATACTAATGACGAGTCCTGCAAACGACACCACACATATTTGCGCGGCATGTCGACTATGGTTGATCTCTCTGCGAGACTGGAAAAAGCAGACCGGGAAGGCGAACATTTAGCAGTGCGTGAATACAACATTCACCTCCCACCGTGTGATATTCGTATTCGCGTATTCAAAGGTGGCTTCATATCTCGGCCAACATTTACATTTTCCTTCCTTACCCCGGTCGAAAAGCTATTCCACCTCAGCCAGAAAACGCGGGGTGAAGCCAGAAACATAGTACGTAAGTGCCCGCTCACTAACGACGGCTTTTTAACAGCATAGAGAAATCTTTGCTAGATGTACGAAAACTAACGGATTCTGGTTAATACGCAGCTAAAGATCCTCTTCAACGTGGAGGCAATCGAAACTGAATGTGGCAGTTCGATTAAAAAGCTGCAGAGAGATATTAATAATTGCTTCTCACCCTACAAAATCACCAAATTGATATATTAAACTGGGATGCAATTATTACGTACTATACTTATGCTCCACGAAATTGCCAGAAAGTACTCTATCGCTTTAGGAACAAACGATAGAGAATAAAGCCGGAATTTTCCAAGTGGACGGACATGGACAGATTTCTTTCCAATAGATTTCAAACACTTGAAACCGTGTCAGGCTTAAAAGGGATTAAAGCCTATAAAGCCCCCGAGGCGCAAAGTTTACAACGGCTAGAGGAAACTACACCGAAAAGGATGAGCAACTTTCAAGTAAAAGTTGCCAAACATATGTGCAAATTAGGTGTAAATGTTGACCACAAATTGCATAGTTGTCCAAAGTTCCGTAAATTAACGGTGACCGATAAAATCGCGTGCGTCAAGAACAACAACTGTTGTTTGAACTACTTATCGTTAGGACATACAAGTCAAGATGCACGAGCTCTAATATTTGCAGCACGTGTCATTCAAGACACAACACACTCCTTCACATTCCGGTAGTTCAACCAAAAACAATAGCTCTTAGGGAAGCCAGAGATCCCGCTGATGACCTACCCTCAACATCCAAGGAAGCCCTAAAACGACTCGATTCCAATAGGCCAAAGGATAGCAGAATACGAGCATTGATCGATTCTGGTTCTTAGTGTTCGTTCATCACCGAAAGACTCAAACTTAGAATCTACCTGCCAACTAAACGCTTGCATGCCCAAGTCTCGGGCATCAACAATACAATATTTTCACAGGTAAAACAAGCGTGCACAATACAACTGCGGTCGCCTGTCGACCCTTCCATAAAAATAGACGCGATTGCGCTAGTTTTGCCGCAATTGTCTGGAAATCGGCCACTTACCTAGTAAGCGCAACGTCAAGGCAAGCATTTCCAGATCTGCCTTTGGCGGATAAGAGGTTCTTCGTTAATGAACCAGTTGACCTTGTTCTTGGCGGATACATTTATCCCCATATCATTTTAAGCGGCTTGAAGAAAAATGTGTACACTTCTTGCCCTAGAGACTGTATGCGGGTGGATACTAACTGGTCGAGCCGAAACAGTCAGACTACCAGTGAATCGGTGGCAGAAATAAAAGGCCCTCCATCAAACCTTTTGCAAACGATGGAAAAAGGAATTCCTCATCGAAATGCAAAAACGTACTAAGTGGAAACAGCAAAAACCTAACATCAAGGTAGGTGACCTTGTCGTCATTAAAGAGGACAACCTACCACCAAACGAATGGAGAATGAGACGAGTGGTAAAACTACATCCCGGATCCGACAACCAAATATGCGTAGTGAACATCACAAAAGGGTCAGGTGACCGGATCACTGCTCGAGCTGGTTCTACTTCCACCTTACTCAGAAGAAACCGAAAAATCCACACCTGCAACTTCAACGTAATATCTTAATTAAGCCAATACCTCTCTAGTAGAAGTAAATCTCACCTCGCGATTCACCCTCTATTAGAAGGTGATTGACAGCACCCCACTGTTGTACCCTAGCAAGCCTAAAAAGTTACAACAACCCCTACAACCTACGAATGATGCAAGAAAGTAGGTGAATACCATTTAGGGTGGCAGTTATTTTGCAAGATTAGGTTTTTATTGGTGCTACCCCCCAGATTGGTTCTTTTATATATAAAAATGGTGGAAAAAAAGTTTGAAGTAAATCTGGTAAGCGGAAAGTGTGTCCCAGGGCCTTCAAAGTTTCAAAAAACCCGAAAATTCGTAGTATAAGTACTAGTAGTAAGTAAAGTAGCCTGGCACTTAGTTTATCACATTACAATGATAATTTAAATTATTACGCTTAAAAAAAATATATTCAATGCAGAATCTACCAAGTCGTTCGACCCTTGCTTTTTGACAACTCTGTCAAAAATTTTCCATTTTTCTTCAATTTTCTTCAAAAACAAAACGGAAGTTAAAATATGTGAGATAACTTATCAACTGATCACATTTTGAAATTCGAAATGAAAATAGATTTCTTCAAACAGATTTCCGCGCATAAAAAATTGGGTTCGCGTTTTGACTAACGTACACATCGTGTCTTGGATAATATCAATATCAAAAACTAGTACTAGTATCAAATAAAGTAGGCGAGCATTTCATTTGTGAAATAACAACGGCAATTCAAATTTTTATTGCTTAAAAAAGTTTTGTATTAAAGTTTTTTAAAAAAATCATTAGTTGCGTACAACATTTGAAGTGAAGACATTCGGTAGTACAATGTCGCGACCTCTATTACGAGAAAAAGTTTATCTGCTCTGGTATTATTCAAATCAAATTTTTGGAAACAAACTTCCATCTGTAAAACAAACGTTACAAATTTTTTTTGTTTTAATTTACGGGGGTGTAAGTTAACAATACGAGGCAGTGCTTCACTAGCTGTGCGGGAAGTGATGATATATTGGGAGAAAGCCCGAATTCCGACGCAAGAACTAAAGAACTGTGTACCAAAGTTAGAAGGTCTCTATCAGCAGTGGCGGCAACTTCAAAAGCATGCTGCAAGAACGTCGATCATAAGAAAAAAGAAAAAGATTTCGTTGAAAAACTCGAGGATCTCGCCGATATTGCACACGCCAATGCGTTGAATATCATATCCATTGAAGAAGATAAGCAGTTCTTAAACAATCAGCGGATGAAGGGACGCCCGGGGTTTATGTATGGAATTGATTACCAGCTAAGTGCGGAAGAGACTCGAGTTTCTGAGCGAATATTATGAGCGGGGAAGAGAACAGAACGAAGCAATAATGAAGTTCTTCAATTGAGTAAGTATTTATCTTCATCTTCTCTAGCTACCTATTTAACATGAATATTTATGTATATCGAACTAAATCGTATTTATATTGTTAATACTATTTCTAGCTCAATCTGATATACTGATGACGTCGAGTTCAAGCAGCGAAGAAGATTTAGAAGCGCCTGCTTCAGAGGAAATTCCGCAATGCTCAAAACATTTGTCTGTACCAGCAAAACAAAAAAGAGGACGACCAATAATAATAACTCCTAAGCTTGCTGCTGCTTTGGATAAGTGCAAGATCAGTGACAGGAATGCAGTTCATATTCTTATAGCTACACTTGAAGCCCTTGGTCATGATGTGGAGAAATTCATTCAATTCTCGTGAGAAACTACGCGAAAAGAAAGCTACCGAAATCAAAAATATCTTTAAGCATAAGGAATTGCCTGCCGCTACGATACATTGGGATAGTAAATTACTGCCATCACTAACAGGTAAAGAGACAGTAGACCGGCTTCTTGTTGTTCTTTCAAATTGCGGTGCTGATCAACTTCTTGGTGTACCTGCATTGCAATCAGGGAGTGGAAAAGAACAGGCAACAGCTGTTTGCGAAACCCTTGCGGAATGGGGCCTTCAGGACTACGTAAAAGCATTGGTTTTTGACACTATTGCCTCTAATACGGGCGCTTTTAATGGTGCGTGTGTTTTGATTGAAAGCTTTCTAGAAAAAGATCTCTTATATTTGCCTTGCCGCCATCACATATACGAAATCATTTTAAAAGCCGTTTTCGAGGAGAAGATGGGTAAAACTACCGGCCCAACCGTACCAATCTTAAAAAAGTTTCAAACTGCTTGGCCTAAAATAAATGTAAATAATTTTAAACCCGGAATCGTGAATAAGAAGATCAGAAAACATTTATGGATGGCTAAGGCTATTTATTACTTTACGATATTCATGTTTCGCGAAGAATTTAAATTATCACTGCGTGAGGAAAATGCAATTTGTGATATTTGCATTTTCCTTATCAGTATATATTATATATCGAAGCGTGGTTTTATGCACTTTCTGCAGCCAAAGCACCATTTTTGGAGTTCAGTGTTCTTTCCAAAATTTATAAATACCGGACAGTTAACGAAGACATCTCTCGTGTGGCTTTACAAAAAATCAAAAATCATTTGTGGTATTTATCACCTGAATCCATCGCCTTGGCCTTCTTTGACCCAAATGTGACGGCAGAATCAAAAATTAAAATGGTAAAGGCGTTTTATCATGAAACTGATGCTGAATGTGAAAAAAGTATTAAAAGGATAACCGTGGAAACAAGCCAAGTTCCTGAATTATTAAACCAAGGGCTTGAACAATTTGTCTCCAACAAAACAAAACGATTCTTTGCAAGATTTAACATAAATAACGAATTCCTATGCACAGATCCTGCCCGATGGCACAAACATGAAGATTTCGTTCAAGCTTTAAAAGTAGTTAATAAACTTAAAGTAACAAATGATACGGCGGAGAGAGGTGTTAAACTAGTAGAGGATTTTAATAAGTTATATACAAAAAACGAGCGACAAATGCAGTACGTGCTCCAAGTTGTAAGTGACTATCGCCAGAAGTTCCCAGACAGCAATAAACAAACTATTTATATCTATAAATAAAGATTTTTATTTAATACTTATTTTATTTTATTCAATGAGTTATTTCTTTTTTTTAGTTTTTTTTATATGTTGTTATTAAACTAAATTGCAATGAAGTAAGCGTTATATGGAACTATCAGGCATGTTCTGAAAATCGCGCGATTTCAATTCGGATCCGAATTGGCAATTCGTACGATTTTGTTTTGGGTGTTCTGTAATTCGTCCGATTTCATTTAAATTCGAATTTAAGTTCGAAACAGAAAGCGTATTAGAAAACAATCCAATTGATGAGGAAATTGCTGAAAATGAGGAAAACAGTAGTTTATATAGTGTTGGCAGAAATATAAGAGACTCTATTGCTAGAAATTTAATATTATGAAACATAAAATTTATTCATATTAAAAGTAAATATATACATAACAGTTCAATAAGATTCTTTTATATTTATTTTTTAGTCTCTATCTCAAGCATTTTAATTTTAATTTTAACTGTTTCATGTTGCAACTGCTCCATTTTGAGGTAATGTCTTTGCTTTTGCTCCATACTTTGAGTCTTCAAGCGATTTTGCTCTGCCAGCAATTCATTTTGGTTCTCAACAGCACGACAAAGTCGTCGAATCTCTTCCCTTTCATCTTCCTGCAATTTTGCAATCTTGTGTTGGTTTTCGCAAATGTTATCTAAAGTGGTGGATATTTTCTCCATACAAGTAGATTGCAGCTCTCGGGGGAGCCACCGCTTCCCTACTTGTTTGGGGACGTTCTTCCTCAGATTCGATAGCGCTATTATTTTCTTCTGTCCCAAAGCTTCTAGAATGGTTTATGCCCTCAACGGCTGCAAAAATTGCACAAGTTCTTGCAACACATTCTTCGTTGCTCGTCAGTACATGCTTATTAAAGGGTCCACCTCCTGTTGCCCTCGATTCTAGATTGTTATGGGCAACCTTTTTCCGAATGCACCCCTTCCAGTCAGACCATATCTTGAAAAAAGAGAACTCAAAAATATTTATTTTAATATTTGACTAAATACTTACTTTTGTCCATCCATTAACATCTTTTTGGGGCGGCCCTTCTGCATTTAGCAGCGTCGTTAGCTCTTTCCACTTTTCCTCAACAGCAACTCTGTCGTCCTTTGAAAAATTCTTCGCCAAATCTGGATGAGATTCCATAAACTCGACTAAAATTAGCTCTTGCTTGGAGTTCTTGTGTTTTCCCCTAAAAGTTTTTGAATAAGTTTTAAATATTTTAAATAAACACTGTTATTTACATAAATATATGCAGTTATTTTGAGTAAATACTCACATTTTGATAAATTTATTTCAACAAACAGTTTATAACAATGCCACAAACCGCTAACGTTTAAGTTGCCGAAAATTTAACTGGACAATTTTAACGATTTCGATTTCCAGAGAACGTAAATTCATAGAGAAGGCGCAGGAACGAATGGACAGGTTAAATGTCAAAACACATCAAAACGAGGGTAGGAAGTTAACAGTAGAGAGTTAACATAGCGGAGCGTAGTCAACAGAAATAAATATAACGTTTGCATTGAAATGTAAAATGCCATGATTTGATGTTAGGGAAAAGAAAATAACAGCAGACTTGTACATTTTTCTTTCATGCTTATTTGCCGTCGGCATTTCGCATGCGCAAATAGATTATTTCTTGTGAGATGAATAAATTAATTCTAAGTAGCGCAATAGCACCGTAGGCCTAAGTAGCTTGTGTGCTCTATCAATTAGTGTTATATTTCATATTTCTCTAATAAATAATAATAATAATAATTCTAAGTATACGCATGCATAAATATGAAATTTTAAGTATCTAATTGACTAAATTGTATTGAATTTGGGTCTATTATCAAAATTATTCAAATATCATAATACAAAAAATAACTTTGTAAACCATTCATTTACATCAAGGTTTATTATTCATCAAAGTGTTGAATTAATATAACATCTACCATCCATATTCATGTGGGCAGAAAAAAACATGACTTGCCTCAAAACCCAGCTCATACACCTCTCATACAGATCTACATATAAAGAATTCAAAGCAAATAGACAAACGTATGCAAACATCCCAGCAAGAAGAGTCCCGGTCACGTGACCGGTCACGATTTAAAAATGAGGAACAATATATGAATGAAATTTGCTTACTGCTTACATATTTGCCAAAGGTTGACAATTTGATTCTCGGCCTACTTTGATATCAAAAAGAGAGAAAAGATATCTTTTTGACTTATGGCTTGGGATCCCAGCAAAACCTGCGTGACCGAAGCTCTAACACAATTACACTTTTTTATATGTTACAAACACATATGCACTCGTATTTCTTTGGAAATCGATTTTTTTTTTTATGCTCCGTCCCCTTTGGAAAAGGTGTAAGCAGTAAGCAAACTTCATTCATATATTTTTTCTCATTTTTGCATCAATAGAAAAAAAAAACAAAAAAAACGGCAAGTGGCTGTCAAAGCTATCGGGGCTAGTGACAGTTTAACGACCACGCGTGGCGGTCATGTGCAGGGTAACCTGACCACCACTCTTCTTGCTGGGATATTTCTAATATACATATGTATGTATGTATGTATGCAAAAATCACATTTCTTTTTCATGCTTATTTCCCGTAGGCATTTTGCATGCGCAAATGCATTATTTCTTGTGAGATGAATATATTAATTCTAAGTATATGCATGCATGAATGTGAAATTTTAAGTATCTAATTAACTTAATTGTATTGATATTAAGTGCATTATCAAAATAATTTCAAAATAGCCACATAAAAAATTGGCTTTGTAAACCATTCATTTGCATCAAAGGTTATTATTCAACAATATGTGTCCTTTTTAAATTTTTATATCCATATGTATGTATATTCATATACTAAATAGATATAACATCTACCATCCATATTCATGTGGGCAGAAAAAAATCTTGACCTGCCTCAAAACATAGCTCATATGTATCTACATATAAAAATTTAAAAGCAAATAGACAAACGTATGCAAACATATTCCTAACATATGCAAAAAAACTCATCTAAACGGTATTCGCGTACATATACATATGTATGTATGTATGCATATACATATGAATACATATGTTGGGACAACGTACATATGTACGTAAAGGTTTCTATTCTAAGCAAAACAGTGAATATTCGTATATACCTACATATAACCGCACATACTTACTTTATGCCTCTACATGTGTATGCTTCCAAAACTAAAATTCTAAGCCTAGCGACTACAAGAACAAAATGCATTCCTAGGAGTAGCTGCTGCGGCCATGATTATTTAGCCGCGACGGCGCTGAACAGTTTCAAATATTAAAAAGCACAACAAAAACAAATTCATTGATAAGTTCGAGCTCATATTTCTACGAGCAAAGTACTTTCATTCATAAAACGAGCCGCCCATATGCCAATTTTCTCGACCATTCGAAAATAGTCAATATTGGAATATTTCGCGTTGAATTATTTGCCAATATTTGGTAAATCTTGAATTTTTGTCAAGTCGAGTGGCCGCGGCTCCGTATATATGTATGCATCAATATATGTATGTAAATATGTGTATATGTACAATGCTGTGCCAATGAATGTGCGCTGCGCCTATGAATGCGCGCTGGATTTCTTGATTTCTGTCGCAAGTGCTCGCAACCTCATATATATGTATGTCTATGGAAGTTTGTAGGCATGTATTTATGTGTATGCGTGTTTGCTTTTGCACGTCCATATGAACGATTTTTCATATGCAGATGTTCATTTGATTAACTGACGGCTGGTTGGACTAATGACGGGCCACTTTCTGTGGGCAAAGCACATGGAAAGGTTGGGCATCTCAGACAGTGTACTCTGCCCAGCTTGTGAAGAGGAGGATGAGACGGCGGATCACTTCCTGTATGTCTGCCCCGCCTTCGCCCGAATCAGGTTTGAGGTCTTTGGCACTGATGTGTTAAGAAGCGACCATCTTGGCTCCTTGGCACCACAAGATCTACTCAGATTTCTTCGGAGATCGGGTAGATTTAAAGAAAATTAAAAGGGAATCCAAGTGTAGTACAATGGACTCAATTAATGTCTGAGTGCTGCACTTGCTAGTTGACCCGACAAAAAAAAAAAAAAAAAAAAAAAAAAAAAAATACATGCATTTCTTTTCGAATTACATTGAAACCAAAGTTCAATTGGTTACAAGCAATCATAAGAGCTTTTCATTAATTTGGCGCAATTTTCATATACATAATTCATAGAGAAGGCTCAGGAACGAATGGACAGGTTAAATGTCAAAACACATCAAAACGAGGGTAGGAAGTTAACAGTAGAGAGTTAACATAGCGGAGCGTAGTCAACATAGCGGAGCGTAGTCAACAGAAATAAATATAGCGTTTGCATTGAAATGTAAAATGCCGTGATTTGATGTTAGGGAAAAGAAAATAACAGCAGACTTGTACATTTTTCTTTCATGCTTATTTACCGTCGGCATTTTGCATGCGCAAATGGATTATTTCTTGTGAGATGAATAAATCAATTCTAAGTAACGCAATATCACCGTAGGCCTAAGTAGCTAGAGTGCTCTATCAGTTAGTGTTAAATTTCATATTTCTCTAATAAATAATAATAATAATAATAATAATTCTAAGTATATGCATGCATGAATATGAAATTTTAAGTATCTAATTGACTAAATTGTTTTGAATTTAGGTCTATTATCAAAATTATTCAAATATCATAACACAAAAAATAACTTTGTAAACCATTCCATCTTCATGTGGCCATCCATATTCATGCAGGCAGAAAAAAACATGACTTGCCTCAAAACCCAGCTCATACACCTCTCATACACATCTGCATATAAAGAATTCAAAGCAAATAGACAAACGTATTTCTAATATACATATGTATGTATGTATGCAAAAATCACATTTCTTTTTCATGCTTATTTGCCGTCGGCATTTTGCATGCGCAAATGGATTATTTCTTGTGAGATGAATAAATTAATTCTAAGTATATGCATGCATGAATGTGAAATTTTAAGTATCTAATTAACTAAATTGTATTGATATTAAGTGCATTATCAAAATAATTTCAAAATATTCACATAAAAAATTGGTTTTGTAAACCATTCATTTGCATCAACGCTTATTATTCAACAATATGTGTCCTTTTTAAATTTTTATATCCATATGTATGTATGTACATATATTCATATACTAAATAGATATAACATCTACCATCCATATTCATGTGGGCAGAAAAAAATCTTGACCTGCCTCAAAACACAGCAAATAGACAAACGTTTGCAAACATATTCCTAACATATGCAAAAAAACTCATCTAAACGGTATTCGCGTACATATACATATGTATGTATGTATGCATATACATATAAATACATATGTTGGGACAATGTACATATGTACGTAAAAGTTTCTATTCTAAGCAAAACAATGAATATTCGTATATACATATAACCGCACATATGTACTTACTTTATGCCTCTACATGTGTATGCTTCCAAAACTAAAATTCTAAGCCTAGCGACTACAACAACAAAATGCATTCCTAGGCGTAGCTGTTGCCGCCATGATTATTTACCCGCGACGGCGCTGAACAGTTTCAAATATTAAAAAGCACAACAAAAACAAATTCATTGATAAGTTCGAGCTCATATTTCTACGAGCAAAGTACTTTCATTCATAAAACGAGCCGCCCATATGCCAATTTTCACGACCATTCGAAAATAGTCAATATTGGAATATTTCGCGTTGAATTATTTGCCAATATTTGGTAAATCTTGAATTTTTGTCAAGTCGAGTGGCCGCGGCTCCGTACATATGTATGCATCAATATATGTATGTAAATATGTGTTCTAAATTCTCGACAACAATAGCAAATCGAAATATTTTTTCTGTCGCAAGTGCTCGCAGCCTCATATGTATGTATGTCTATGGAAGTTTGTATGCATGTATTTATGTATATGCGTGTTTGCTTTTGCACGTCCATATGAACGATTTTTCATATGCAGATATTCATTTGATTTAGCTGAACGAATATATTGATTTTGTAAGGAAATCCTGTCGAATTAAATTATTGGTATATGTTCATTTAAGTTCTTGTTACCAAATAAATATTATTATCCTTAGAAAATTGAAACACTAGTTTTTTTAATCTCTATTTTTTATTTTTACCAACAAGTAAGTTAACTACTCATATATAGTATATATATTTTACAATACTATAAATAGGTATTTATTGTACATTTCCTGAAATAAAAAAAAAATATATAAAATTGTGAAACCACGAATTACGAAATTGTTCTTATATTATAACAATTTCTTACACGACTTCGATATTGACATCGATTAAGTCATATCAGATATCAATCGCGCTACTATGTACTGCACTTCGTGTGCTGTGGAATGAGTATTAATACCCTGACTAGCTCGGACCCGATAAAAGAAATTTTCTAGACAATCTTGGTTTAACTTTCCAAGGAAAATAAATTTTAAATTTTAATGCTGTTGAAAAAGTTCCTCGCACAATTCCAGCATCGATTTTATTGCAGTACGAAAGCCTTGGATACATTTAATAGTAGAATATGCACGCATATTGTAGACATTGGACTAAAGAACTCGAAGTAACTTAATAGTCTTTCAACTTTGCCCCTATCATCCCGCTTCAGAGGAGACCTTAATGGATTTGTTGACTGGAAATGCTTTGCATCGAGTTCATCAAAAAGATCATTCATTTCTTTAACAAATATCTGCGTGGGCTTGGCAAAATTTATCAAGTTTTCGTCATTACCAAATAAATTTTGACTACACATCATGTCAATACCTGACGCTACCGAATTGCTCAATACTTGTGTTGCGCGTGAAACGCTCATTTTTTCGAAAATGCTTGAGTAAATATGAGTCTCCGTCAATTTTGGGCAAATTTTAAAATTGGAATTCTTTTGATCAATTTCAAATAACTTCCTAATGACCTTAAAGCTTGCAGTGCCATTGGCGGTTGGAATATCATATTTCATAAATACATTACGGATGGACTTTATGAGATGGCAATAGTCAAACATGCAAAAATTGGATATTTATGCACGACAACGATCCCAAACATACTGCGGGAGTGGTCAAAAACTGGCTTTCGCAGGAAAAAATTACCCAGCTCGATTGGCCAGCACAAAGTCCGGATTTAAGTCCAATCGAAAACTTGTGGAATGATGCGAAGACGATGGTTGGACAAAAAAAATTAAAAAATATCGATGAACTTTGGGAATATGTACAGGAAGCATGGAACTCTATTCCTTTGGACAGGTGCCAAAAGTTAATAGAGAATTTACCACGCAGGTGTGAAGAAGTTATACAGAATAACGGCTATTATACCAAATATTGATATGGTAAATAATAATAGTCAACAATCTTTTCTCATTTCTTACAAATATTTCATATTTTTTACAGAAATCAAAACTGCGCTAAGCCTTTGTCCAAATCCCACTATGACCAAATAAGAATTACTTCTATTTTATCATATTTTTTCTAGGGAAAACTGTCTACTTTAAGTTATTTTGTCTTATAATAAAGTGTTAAATATATTTAGTTAAAAAAACTGGATTTATTTTGGTTTCATATCATTTAATCGAGCATTATATTGAACTCCTTTTAAGTGCGCTAAACGTTTGACCATAGCTGTATGTCCCATGCTAATATACATATGTACATAAACATGCATACATACATAAACATGCATACATACATACAATTACGCGCAATTTTCATAACCTAATTACATACATATGTCCTATGCTAATATATGTATATAAACATGCATACATACAACTACGCGCAATTTTCATAAAAAAACCAAAAAGAACAAACATGCATACAAATCATATGGACATGTCAAATGAACAAATCTGTTCTGTACGCAAGCAAATGAAAGCTAATGTAAACTACATTTTTTCACACTTGCGTATCACTCTCTTCCTCTCATTTCTCTCCGGCAGCCATATTAATTAATTTCTTACTGTTAACTTGTGCTGATTTCATTTTCCTACCCGTATTTTGTTAGGAGGAACGGGCCGGGACTGCGCCTCTCTGGTACCAGAGAACGTAAATTCATAGAGAAGGCGCAGTCCCGGCCCGTTCCTCCTAACAAAATTCGGGTAGGAAAGCACAAGTTAACAGTAGGAAATTAATTAATATGGCTGCCAGAGAGAAATGAGAGGGAGAGAGTGATACGCAAGTGTGAAAAAATGTAGTTTACATTAGCTTACATTTGCTTGCGTACAGAACAGAGTTGTTCATTTGATATGTCCATATGATTTGTATGCATGTTTACAGGTTTGTTCTTTTTGGTTTTTTTATGAAAATTGCGCGTAATTGTATGTATGATTGTTTATATACATATATTAGCAAAGGACATATGTATGTATATTAGCTTTACATATATGAAAATTGCGCCAAATATTGGAAAAAATGTATGATTGCATTAGATTTGATTTTGATTGGATAAATGTATATATGTACATATATGAAAATTGCGCCAAATTAATGAAAAGCTCTTATGATTGCTTGTAACCAATTGAACTTTGGTTTGAATTTTAATTCGAAAAGAAAGTCAATTGGAAGTGCACGTGCGCGGTGAAGCAAACATTTTTAAATTGTTAATAAGTAATTAATAAAAGAAAAATATGCCTAAAGCTTCGAAATGTCGTGTTCGCGAGTGTTGTAGTGAACAAAATGTTCGATCGTTTGCATTTCCCAAAAATCGGGAATTATTAAAATTGTGGAAGGAGAATTTGAGGATCTCACCCTCAATGCAAATGCCAATGCACAATTCATTTGTATGCATTAAGCATTTTGAGGAGGATGCCGTGGGACCAAAATATCTCAAGAATGGAGCGGTTCCAACTTTAAACTTGGGTAAGTAAATTAATTTATTATTATGTCTCCATATATGTATGTACAGTGAAAAAAAATAAACGGAGTTACCGTCAATATTATTTTTTCTTATAAATCTATCAATATTTTTTTAAATATTAGTGTCTCAGTTTCTTTTTGGTTCACTGTACATACATAAACTGATAATCGTATGCCTGGATGTCGTTTTCAATACTTCGTGTCTATTGAAAAGCTTAATATGCACACCCATGCATGCATGCAAGAAATAGAAAGAAATAGAATGCGCACTTTCTCATTCTTTTATTTACATATTTATAAAAAACTTTTCTCCATCTTTCAGATTTTTCTCTATCTTTCAGGTTTTCCTTTTATCTTCTTTTTCAGGTAGCACCTGAGCCTAGACTTTTAAACCACTACAATTTTCACTTAATCACGATGGATTGAGAGTAGTGTTTTAAAAATCAGGTAAATCGCATTGACTTAATCGATGTCAATATCGAAGTCGTGTGAGAAATTGTTATAATATAAGAACAATTTCGTAATTCGTGCTTTCACAATTTTATATATTTTTTTTCATTTCAGGAAATGTACAATAAATACCTATTTATAGTATTGTAAAATATATATACTATATATGAGTAGTTAACTTACTTGTTGGTAAAAATAAAAAATAGAGATTAAAAAAACTAGTGTTTCAATTTTCTTAAGGATAATAATATTTATTTGGTAACAAGAACTTAAATGAACATATACCAATAATTTAATTCGACAGGATTTCCTTACAAAATCAATATATTCGTTCAGCTAAATCAAATGAACATCTGCATATGAAAAATCGTTCATATGGACGTGCAAAAGCAAACACGCATACACATAAATACATGCCTACAAACTTCCATAGACATACATACATATGAGGTTGCGAGCACTTGCGACAGAAATCAAGAAATCCAGCGCGCATTCATAGGCGCAGCGCACATTCATTGGCACAGCATTGTACATATACACATATTTACATACATATATTGATGCATACATATATACGGAGCCGCGGCCACTCGACTTGACAAAAATTCAAGATTTACCAAATATTGGCAAATAATTCAACGCGAAATATTCCAATATTGACTATTTTCGAATGGTCGAGAAAATTGGCATATGGGCGGCTCGTTTTATGAATGAAAGTACTTTGTTCGTAGAAATATGAGCTCGAACTTATCAATGAATTTGTTTTTTTGTGCTTTTTAATATTTGAAACTGTTCAGCGCCGTCGCGGCTAAATAATCATGGCGGCAACAGTTTCGCCTAGGAATGCATTTTGTTCTTGTAGTCGCTAGGCTTAGAATTTTAGTTTTGGAAGCATACACATGTAGAGGCATAAAGTAAGTACATATGTATGTGCGGTTATATGTATATACGAATATTCATTGTTTTGCTTAGAATAGAAACTTTTACGTACATATGTACATTGTCCCAACATATGTATTCATATGTATGTGCATACATACATACATATGTATATGTACGCGAATAAGGTTTAGATGAGTTTTTTTGCATATGTTAGGAATATGTTTGCATACGTTTGTCTATTTGCTTTTGAATTTTTTATATGTAGATACATATGTATGAGCTGTGTTTTGAGGCAGGTCAAGATTTTGTTTCTGGCCACATGAATATGGATGGTAGATGTTATATCTATTTAGTATATGAATATAAATACATATGGATATAAAAATTTAAAAAGGGCACATATTGTCGAATAATAACCGTTGAGGCAAATGAATGGTTTACAAAGCCAATTTTTTATGTGGATATTTTGAAATTATTTTGATAATGCACTTAATATCTATACAATTTAGTTAATTAGATATTTAAAATTTCACATTCATGCATGCATATACTTAGAATTAATTTATTCATCTCACAAGAAATAATCCATTTGCGCATGCGAAATGCCTACGGGAAATAAGCATGAAAGAGAAATGTGAATTTTGCACATACATATGTGTATTAGAAATATGTTTGCATACGTTTGTCTATTTGCTTTGAATTCTTTATATGGAGATGTGTATGAGAGGTGTATGAGCTGGGTTTTGAGGCAAGTCAAGATTTTTTTCTGCCCACATGAATATGGATGGTAGATGTTATATATAATACATTCAATGCTTTGTAGTATATTAATATACATACATATGTATATAATAATTCAAAAAGTACAACATATTGCTGAATAATAAACCTTGATGTAAATGAATGGTTTACAAAGTTATTTTTTGTGTTATGATATTTGAATAATTTTGATAATAGACCTAAATTCAATACAATTTAGTCAATTAGATACCTAAAATTTCATATTCATGCATGCATATATGTACTTTGAATTACTATTATTATTATTTATTAGAGAAATATGAAATATAACACTAATTGATAGAGCACACTAGCTACTTACGCCTACGGTGCTATTGCGCTACTTAGAATTAAAATATTCATCTCACAAGAAATAATCCATTTGCGCATGCAAAATGCCGACGGCAAATAAGCATGTAAGAAAAATGTACAAGTCTTCTGTTATTTTCTTTTCCCTAACACCAAATCATGGCATTTTACATTTCAATGCAAACGCTATATTTATTTCTGTTGACTACGCTCCGCTATGTTAACTCTCTTCTGTTAATTTCCTACCCTCGTTTTGATGTGTTTTGACATTTAACCTGTCCATTCGTTCCTGCGCCTTCTCTATGAATTTACGTTCTCTGAATTTATGTTCTCTGCGATTTCCAGAGAACGTAAATTCATAGAGAAGGCGCAGGAACGAATGGACAGGTTAAATGTCAAAACACATCAAAACGAGGGTAGGAAGTTAACAGAAGAGAGTTAACATAGCTGAGCGTAGTCAACAGAAATAAATATAGCGTTTGCATTGAAATGTAAAATGCCATGATTTGGTGTTAGGGAAAAGAAAATAACAGAAGACTTGTACATTTTTCTTTCATGCTTATTTGCCGTCGGCATTTTGCATGCGCAAATACATTATTTCTTGTGAGATGAATAAATTAATTCTAAGTAACGCAATAGCACCGTAGGCCTAAGTAGCTAGTGTGCTCTATCAATTAGTGTTATATTTCATATTTCTCTAATAAATAATAATAATAGTAATTGTAAGTACATATATGCATGCATGAATATGAAATTTTAGGTATCTAATTGACTAAATTGTATTGAATTTAGGTCTATTATCAAAATTATTCAAATATCATAACACAAAAAATAACTTTGTAAACCATTCATTTACATCAAGGTTTATTATTCAGCAAAGTGTTGAATTAATATAACATCTACCATCCATATTATTAATATCCATTAAAGTGGTGCACAAATGACTTGCTTATTACAAAGCAACAAGTCACACATTGCATGTGACACTGTTTGTGATGACAAAAAGCAATGTAGGCACACAACTTGAACAGCAACGAAGAAAAATTGTCCTCAACAAGCAATACTACTTCGGCTCTATCGACAGTACACGAATTGCACGACGCTGCTTATATGCTTGCATGGCAATGGTAGAAAAACATTCTCATACAAGCTTTGCCGAAAGACATCAAGTACAATGTGTGAATTGGTGTCATATGTATGTATGTACGTAGTGTGTATTAGCACACCTTCGAGATGTATGAAAATTGCAAACATACACATTTCTTCGTTCCCCGCGCACTTTTGCGTATTAAGGGGAGAATATTAACAAATAACGGTCAACTTTCGATGAATAATTTTTAAAGCTACTGAAGTTATGAAATAAGACAGCTTTTAGTAAATTTAAAATCCAATAAACTGCGCAGAAGAATATTTGCAGGCAAAGTGTAAGTTACATTCAAATATTAATCAGAATTTAATTTTTATTCTACAAAACCATCATACCAAACATTAACTGCCTATTTGATTTTAAAATATCAGGAATTCATGAAAGTAAATAATCCACATCTGACACAATTCACTTGTTTGAATTGAATTGTTTTCCATTGCCTTTCAGTGTCATTGCTTTTCTTGCTATGTTGCCGAAATATGTGTGTAGTGACAATGCTGAGAGAGAAACAAGTCATGCAAAAGCATGATTTGGTTTTCTCTCTAGCTGCTATTGCCTGTTACTGTTAGTTGAGAACAAAACACTGCATTGTTGTGTGAATTTAGCAAATGACTTGAAAGCACATATATGTCGACTTGTGCACCACTTTAATATCCATATTCATATGGGCAGAAAAACACATGACTTGCCTGAAAACCCAGCTCATACACCTCTCATACACATCTGCATATAAAGAATTCAAAGCAAATAGACAAACGTATGCAAACATATTTCTAATATACATACATATGTATGCAAAAATCACATTTCTCTTTCATGCTTATTTCCCGTAGGCATTTCGCATGCGCAAATGGATTATTTCTTGTGAGATGAATAAATTAATTCTAAGTACATACAGTCGAACTTCGATAACTCGAACTATGACATGCCACAAAAAAAAATCGAGCTATCAAGATTTCGAGTTATCAAATATAATATGCATATGTAAATACATACATAAAAATCCATAATGATGATAGGGGCAAAGTTGAAAGACTATTAAGTTACTTCGAGTTCTTTAGTTCAATGTCTACAATATGCGTGCATATTCTACTATTAAATGTATCCAAGGCTTTCGTACTGCAATAAAATCGATGCTGGAATTGTGCGAGGAACTTTTTCAACAGCATTAAAATTTAAAATTTATTTTCCTTGGAAAGTTAAACCAAGATTGTCTAGAAAATTTCTTTTATCGGGTCCGAGCTAGTCAGGGTATTAATACTCATTCCACAGCACACGAAGTGCAGTACATAGTAGCGCGATTGATATCTGATATGACTTAATCGATGTCAATATCGAAGTCGTGTGAGAAATTGTTATAATATAAGAACAATTTCGTAATTCGTGGTTTCACAATTTTATATATATTTTTTTTATTTCAGGAAATGTACAATAAATACCTATTTATAGTATTGTAAAATATATAAACTATATATGAGTAGTTAACTTACTTGTTGGTAAAAATAAAAAATAGAGATTAAAAAAACTAGTGTTTCAATTTTCTTAAGGATAATAATATTTATTTGGTAACAAGAACTTAAATGAACATATACCAATAATTTAATTCGACAGGATTTCCTTACAATATCAATATATTCGTTCAGCTAAATCAAATGAATATCTGCATATGAAAAATCGTTCATATGGACGTGCAAAAGCAAACACGCATATACATAAATACATGCATACAAACTTTCATAGACATACATGCATATGAGGCTGCGAGCACTTGCGACAGAAAAAATATTTCGATTTGCTATTGTTGTCGAGAATTTAGAACACATATTTACATACATATATTGATGCATACATATGTACGGAGCCGCGGCCACTCGACTTGACAAAAATTCAAGATTTACCAAATATTGGCAAATAATTCAACGCGAAATATTCCAATATTGACTATTTTCGAATGGTCGAAAAAATTGGCATATGGGCGGCTCGTTTTATGAATGAAAGTACTTTTTTCGTAGAAATATGAGCTCGAACTTATCAATGAATTTGTTTTTGTTGTGCTTTTTAATATTTGAAACTGTTCAGCGCCGTCGCGGGTAAATAATCATGGCGTCAACAGCTACGCCTAGGAATGCATTTTGTTGTTGTAGTCGCTAGGCTTAGAATTTTAGTTTTGGAAGCATACACATGTAGAGGCATAAAGTAAGTACATATGTGCGGTTATATGTATATACGAATATTCATTGTTTTGCTTAGAATAGAAACTTTTACGTACATATGTACATTGTCCCAACATATGTATTTATATGTATATGCATACATACATACATATGTATATGTACGCGAATACCGTTTAGATGAGTTTTTTTGCATATGTTAGGAATATGTTTGCAAACGTTTGTCTATTTGCTGTGTTTTGAGGCAGGTCAAGATTTTTTTCTGCCCACATGAATATGGATGGTAGATGTTATATCTATTTAGTATATGAATATATGTACATACATACATATGGATATAAAAATTTAAAAAGGACACATATTGTTGAATAATAAGCGTTGATGCAAATGAATGGTTTACAAAACCAATTTTTTATGTGAATATTTTGAAATTATTTTGATAATGCACTTAATATCAATACAATTTAGTTAATTAGATACTTAAAATTTCACATTCATGCATGCATATACTTAGAATTAATTTATTCATCTCACAAGAAATAATCCATTTGCGCATGCAAAATGCCGACGGCAAATAAGCATGAAAAAGAAATGTGATTTTTGCATACATACATACATATGTATATTAGAAATACGTTTGTCTATTTGCTTTGAATTCTTTATATGCAGATGTGTATGAGAGGTGTATGAGCTGGGTTTTGAGGCAAGTCATGTTTTTTTCTGCCTGCATGAATATGGATGGCCACATGAAGATGGAATGGTTTACAAAGTTATTTTTTGTGTTATGATATTTGAATAATTTTGATAATAGACCTAAATTCAAAACAATTTAGTCAATTAGATACTTAAAATTTCATATTCATGCATGCATATACTTAGAATTATTATTATTATTATTATTATTATTATTTATTAGAGAAATATGAAATTTAACACTAACTGATAGAGCACTCTAGCTACTTAGGCCTACGGTGATATTGCGTTACTTAGAATTGATTTATTCATCTCACAAGAAATAATCCATTTGCGCATGCAAAATGCCGACGGTAAATAAGCATGAAAGAAAAATGTACAAGTCTGCTGTTATTTTCTTTTCCCTAACATCAAATCATGGCATTTTACATTTCAATGCAAACGCTATATTTATTTCTGTTGACTACGCTCCGCTATGTTGACTACGCTCCGCTATGTTAACTCTCTACTGTTAACTTCCTAGGGCAGGTTAAATGTCAAAACACATCAAAACGAGGGTAGGAAGTTAACAGTAGAGAGTTAACATAGCGGAGCGTAGTCAACATAGCGGAGCGTAGTCAACAGAAATAAATATAGCGTTTGCATTGAAATGTAAAATGCCATGATTTGATGTTAGGGAAAAGAAAATAACAGCAGACTTGTACATTTTTCTTTCATGCTTATTTGCCGTCGGCATTTTGCATGCGCAAATAGATTATTTCTTGTGAGATTAATAAATTAATTCTAAGTAACGCAATAGCACCGTAGGCGTAAGTAGCTAGTGTGCTCTATCAATTAGTGTTATATTTCATATTTCTCTAATAAATAATAATAATAGTAATTCAAAGTACATATATGCATGCATGAATATGAAATTTTAGGTATCTAATTGACTAAATTGTATTGAATTTAGGTCTATTATCAAAATTATTCAAATATCATAACACAAAAAATAACTTTGTAAACCATTCATTTACATCAAGGTTTATTATTCAGCAAAGTGTTGAATTAATATCCATATTCATGTGGGCAGAAAAACACATGACTTGCCTCAAAACCCAGCTCATACACCTCTCATACACATCTACATATAAAGAATTCAAAGCAAATAGACAAACGTATGCAAACATATTTCTAATATACATATGTATGCAAAAATCACATTTCTTTTTCATGCTTATTTCCCGTAGGCATTTTGCATGCGCAAATGCATTATTTCTTGTGAGATAAATAAATTAATTCTAAGTATATGCATGCATGAGTGTGAAATTTTAAGTATGTAATTAACTAAATTGTGATGATATTAAGTGCATTTTCAAAATAATTTCAAAATATTCACATAAAAAATTGGCTTTGTAAACCATTCATTTGCATCAACGGTTATTATTCAACAATATGTGTCCTTTTTAAATTTTTATATCCATATGTATGTATATATTCATATTCTAAATAGATATAACATCTACCATCCATATTCATGTGGGCAGAAAATCTTGACCTGCCTCAAAACACAGCTCATATGTATCTACATATAAAACATTCAAAAGCAAATAGACAAACGTATACAAACACATTCCTAACATATGCTAAAAAAACTCATCTAAACGGTATTCGCGTACATATACATATGTATGTATATATGCATATATGAATACATATGTTGGGACAATGTACATATGTACGTAAAAGTTTCTATTCTAAGCAAAACAATGAATATTCGTATATACATACATATAACCGCACATACTTACTTTATACCTCCACATGTGTATGCTTCCAAAACTAAAATTCTAAGCCTAGCGACTACAAGAACAAAATGCATTCATAGGCGTAGCTGTTGCCGCCATGATTATTTACCCGCGACGGCGCTGAACAGTTTCAAATATTAAAAAGCACAAAAAAACAAATTCATTGATAAGTGCGAGCTCATATTTCTACGAACAAAGTACTTTCATTCATAAAACGAGCCGCCCATATGCCAATTTTCTCGACAATTCGAAAATAGTCAATATTGGAATATTTCGCGTTGAATTATTTGCCAATATTTGGTAAATCTTGAATTTTTGTCAAGGCGAGTGGCCGCGGCTCCGTACATTTGTATGCATCAATATATGTATGTAAATACATATGTGTTCTCAATTCTCGACAGCAATAGCAAATCGAAATATTTTTTCTGTCGGAAGTGCTCGCAGCCTCATATGTATGTATGCCTATGGAAGTTTGTAGGCATGTATTTATGTATATGCGTGTTTGCTTTTGCACGTTCATATGAACGATTTTTCATATGCAGATATTCATTTGATTTAGCTGAACGAATATATTGATTTTGTAAGGAAATCCTGTCGAATTAAATTATTGTCGTGATTAAGTGAAAATTGTAGTGGTTTAAAAATCTAGGCTCAGGTGCTACCTGAAAAATAAGATAAAAGGAAAACCTGAAAGATAGAGAAAAATCTGAAAGACGGAGAAAACCCTGAAAAATAAAATGTTACTCATTACAATTTGATGTAGCTCTGTACCATTAAAACCATTTTTGGAAATATAGTAGGAAAATACATACTTCCACTTAGAGCACAACCCTTTAACCATAAAAAAACAACATTTGTTCCCTATTCTGCTTTGACGTTGACCTTCCCCATGGTCCACAAACCCATCAATTATATCCCTACTTTTATTATAAGTAAGATCCGGCTTGATGCTAATTTCATCAAATAATAAAATGCATATGCGTTCTGTGCCGGAAATTTTGCTAGCAATTTTGCTTAAATTGTTAACGACATTGGCATTGAAACCTGGAACAACATACCTGATGGGGCGCCAACGCAAAAGCGATGATTTGTGTGGTAAACAAAAACCTGCTTTAGTGGACATATAGTTCAAATTTTGAGCCAATGTCTTTTCGTCCTCATTATACCAACCTTTTTTGGCACTGACGATCATTTTTGCAAAAGTTGCTACAACTTTCCTCCGCAATTATTGCACGTTTCAACAACTCAGAATATTTATTTTTAAGGCATTATTTTCTTCTTCAAGCTCCTCAATACGTTTATTTAATTTGACCGCGTTGCTCTGATAATAGCGAGCAGACTGAGCAAACCTTTTGCGAGTGGTTGTGGTTTCTAAGTCCACGCAGATCTGATTGCTATAACTAGCCTGCCTGTTTTCCTCTAATATCGAATATTTCTCAAACTCTTCCAGAGTTAAATCTTCTTCTACTTGCTTAACTACCCTACAATAAGTTGCAGTGACGGGCGGGCAAACCCAATCAGAGCCAGCACTAGGCGAGCGACTTCTATTTACTGGCTCTAAATTGAAGCAAGGAAAAACCCCTTTCAAGAGTTTATATTTTGTAACCAATGTGGGTTCAAAATGGCGTTGGCAAATAAAAACCCTGTCAGTGCTTGGCACTTGCACGTTGCAAGCCAAGGCCCAATTCTTACGGGTCTCTTCGTCCCTAGGAAACGCAAAAAGTATACTTTATCCTTAGGCACGCAGCTCTCGATACATCAGCTCCTTTTTTTCTTTTTTTCGGTCCACTTGTTCGGTGGAACATCCTCATAGCCTAATTAAAATTTTTATTTTAATTTTTACAAAATTTAAATTGAGGTATATTCAGTATAATCATATACATATATAAAACAAGAAACCGCACCCTCCGGGGATTTATAGTTTTCAAGTAATTAATTGTTAAAATTGTGTAATTTAGCGAAAGGATATTGTTGTTTTAAATACAAGTATAAAAACCAGTAAAAATGCGTTTGTGACCATATATTTTATGAATTGAAGTGAAATTTAGAACAAAATACATACATATTCGTATTATATTGTACCAATTTATAAGTGTATTGTATTAAAATGCGTGTAAATATTGAAAGATATAAAAGTTGTTCATGAGCCACTCCCTTACATCTCAACCAAGTTTCATTAAATAAATCATTATACTTGGCTTCAAATTACCCATACGGCATTATCCTACACCCGATCCTTTAAATTCAAAAGTTTTTTATAAATATGTAAATAAAATAATGAGAATGTGCGCATTGAAGTTCAATTGGTTACAAGCAATCATAAGAGCTTTTCAATATTTGGCGCAATTTTCATATATGTAAACCTAAAATAAATATGTCCTTTGCTAATATATGTATATAAACATGCATACATAAAATTTCGCGCAATTTTCATAACTTAATTACATACATAAATCCTAAATTACGCGCAATTTTTATAAAAAAACCAAAAAGAACAAATCTGTAAACATGCATACAAATCATATGGACATATCAAATGAACAACTCTGTTCTGTTAATTAATATGGCTGCCGGAGAGAAATGAGAGGAAGAGAGTGATACGCAAGTGTGAAAAAATGTAGTTTACATTAGCTTTCATTTGCTTGCGTACAGAACAGATTTGTTCATTTGATATGTCCATATGATTTGTATGCATGTTTGTTCTTTTTGGTTTTTTTATGAAAATTGCGCGTAGTTGTATGTATGCATGTTTATATACATATATTAGCATAGGACATATGTATGTAATTAGGTTATGAAAATTGCGCGTAATTGTATGTATGTATGCATGTTTATGTATGTATGCATGTTTATGTACATATGTATATTAGCATGGGACATACAGCTATGGTCAAACGTTTAGCGCACTTAAAAAGAGTTCAATATAATGCTCGATTAAATGATATGAAACCAAAATAAATCCAGTTTTTTTAACTAAATATATTTAACACTTTATTATAAGACAAAATAACTTAAAGTAGACAGTTTTCCCTAGAAAAAATATGATAAAATAGAAGTAATTCTTATTTGGTCATAGTGGGATTTGGACAAAGACTTAGCGCAGTTTTGATTTCTGTAAAAAATATGAAATATTTGTAAGAAATGAGAAAAGATTGTTGACTATTATTATTTACCATATCAATATTTGGTATAATAGCCGTTATTCTGTATAACTTCTTCACACCTGCGTGGTAAACTCTCTATTAACTTTTGGCACCTGTCCAAAGGAATAGAGTTCCATGCTTCCTGTACATCTTCCCAAAGTTCATCGATATTTTTTAATTTTTTTTGTCCAACCATCGTCTTCGCATCATTCCACAAGTTTTCGATTGGATTTAAATCCGGACTTTGTGCTGGCCAATCGAGCTGGGTAATTTTTTCCTGCGAAAGCCAGTTTTTGACCACTCCCGCAGTATGTTTGGGATCGTTGTCGTGCATAAATATCCAATTTTTGCATGTTTGACTATTGCCATCTCATAAAGTCCATCCGTAATGTATTTATGAAATATGATATTCCAACCGCCCATGGCACTGCAAGCTTTAAGGTCATTAGGAAGTTATTTGAAATTGATCAAAAGAATTCCAATTTTAAAATTTGCCCAAAATTGACGGAGACTCATATTTACCCAAGCATTTTCGAAAAAATGAGCGTTTCACACGCAACACAAGTATTGAGCAATTCGGTAGCGTCAGGTATTGACATGATGTGTAGTCAAAATTTATTTGGTAATGACGAAAACTTGATAAATTTTGCCAAGCCCACGCAGATATTTGTTAAAGAAATGAATGATCTTTTTGATGAACTCGATGCAAAGCATTTCCAGTCAACAAATCCATTAAGGTCTCCTCTGAAGCGGGATGATAGGGGCAAAGTTGAAAGACTATTAAGTTACTTCGAGTTCTTTAGTCCAATGTCTACAATATGCGTGCATATTCTACTATTAAATGTATCCAAGGCTTTCATACTGCAATAAAATCGATGCTGGAATTGTGCGAGGAACTTTTTCAACAGCATTAAAATTTAAAATTTATTTTCCTTGGAAAGTTAAACCAAGATTGTCTAGAAAATTTCTTTTATCGGGTCCGAGCTAGTCAGGGTATTAATACTCATTCCACAGCACACGAAGTGCAGTACATAGTAGCGCGATTGATATCTGATATGACTTAATCGATGTCAATATCGAAGTCGTGTGAGAAATTGTTATAATATAATAATTCGTGGTTTCACAATTTTATATATTTTTTTTTTTATTTCAGGAAATGTACAATAAATACCTATTTATAGTATTGTAAAATATATATACTATATATGAGTAGTTAACTTACTTGTTGGTAAAAATAAAAAATAGAGATTAAAAAAACTAGTGTTTCAATTTTCTTAAGGATAATAATATTTATTTGGTAACAAGAACTTAAATGAACATATACCAATAATTTAATTCGACAGGATTTCCTTACAAAATCAATATATTCGTTCAGCTAAATCAAATGAATATCTGCATATGAAAAATCGTTCATATGGACGTGCAAAAGCAAACACGCATATACATAAATACATGCATACAAACTTCCATAGACATACATGCATATGAGGCTGCGAGCACTTGCGACAGAAAAAATATTTCGATTTGCTATTGTTGTCGAGAATTTAGAACACATATTTACATACATATATTGATGCATACATATGTACGGAGCCGCGGCCACTCGACTTGACAAAAATTCAAGATTTACCAAATATTGGCAAATAATTCAACGCGAAATATTCCAATATTGACTATTTTCGAATGGTCGTGAAAATTGGCATATGGGCGGCTCGTTTTATGAATGAAAGTACTTTGCTCGTAGAAATATGAGCTCGAACTTATCAATGAATTTGTTTTTGTTGTGCTTTTTAATATTTGAAACTGTTCAGCGCCGTCGCGGGTAAATAATCATGGCGGCAACAGCTACGCCTAGGAATGCATTTTGTTGTTGTAGTCGCTAGGCTTAGAATTTTAGTTTTGGAAGCATACACATGTAGAGGCATAAAGTAAGTACATATGTGCGGTTATATGTATATACGAATATTCATTGTTTTGCTTAGAATAGAAACTTTTACGTACATATGTACATTGTCCCAACATATGTATTTATATGTATATGCATACATACATACATATGTATGTACATATATGTACGCGAATACCGTTTAGATGAGTTTTTTTGCATATGTTAGGAATATGTTTGCAAACGTTTGTCTATTTGCTGTGTTTTGAGGCAGGTCAAGATTTTTTTCTGCCCACATGAATATGGATGGTAGATGTTATATCTATTTAGTAAGGACACATATTGTTGAATAATAACACTGTGGTACAAAAAAAAAAATTGCAAAAAAACTTTGGATCGGACATGGTGAGGGTTGTAGCTTATGAAAAACTGAAAAGAATGGTATGTATTAAATTTTGAATACACCCTCAAAATCTCGTTTTAGAGCCAAAAAACCGTTTTTAGGCATATTCATGTACAAAATACATCGTATCTTTGTCATTTTTTGACGAAATTAAAATTTTTTTTTTTCATTTTCCAGCTAAAAGTTTAACCTTTCCAACCGTGAAAGAATTTTTTTATTATCTTTTGAATTCATGGAGATAGAGACCAAAAACTTTCAAAAAATTTGATTTTTTTACTTATTTTTCAACTTTGAGACTAGTTGGTAGCTTTAATTTTATATAAAACATCTATTTTCTCTTACTACATCAAAAGTGTATTTAATTTTGCTTTTAATGACCCCTAATTCAAAAGAATTCGTTAGAAATTATCCAAGGAATTGCGTTTATAAGATTATAGTCACTTTACTAGTTTTACAAGTAATGTGATATTTTTTCTATTCTTACTTCCTCGTATTTTTTTTTTGCATTTTATGCACTTTTCTATACTTTTTCCACAAAATTATCAGTGTGTAGAGCTTAATAATAAGTTTATCTGATACTATAGAATAATAATAAATTTTCCCTCAATCTTATTGAGGGAAATGCATTAAGGGCATCTCTGTTTTTTCATACTTATTCGGTGCTCGACTATCCCACTCACAAAAATAGTATAGATTTTTGGTATATCCATCTTGCATGCCGAACAAAATTGTTAAAACTTTTAAATCTGCAACAATTCGCCACTTATGATCATTATATTTTATCATTTGAAGTATTTTCTCCATTGTAGCATAGGACTCCTTCATCAATCAATAAAACGGAACTGTCATGTCGTTTATGTGCTAAAGATACAAAAAACGTGTGACCAGAAATGATTTGCGAAAATCGAAATAGCTTTTGCTACATTTGCGGCGGGTTTATAGATAAGAAGCATCGTTTAAAATTTGAAAACAATAAAGCAATGGTTCTAGTGTATAATGAAATTTTTAACCGCGCATACGGAACTAGTAAATGGTATGAACCAGAGTATATTTGTGTGGCTTGTTCTTCAAAATTAAAACTAGCAAAATCAAAAAAGAATAACAATCATCTACAACTTTTGAGTCCAATGATATGGAAAAATCAAACTTATCATAAAGAAGAAGATTGCTATTTTTGCCAAACAAATGTTACTGGTCACCATTACAATTATTATTATTATTCTATAGTATCAGACAAACATATTATTAAACTCTACACACTGATAATTTTGTGGAAAAAGTATAGAAAAGTGCATAAAATGCAAAAAAAAAATACGAGGAAGTAAGAATAGAAAAAATATCACATTACTTGTAAAACTAGTAAAGTGACTATAATCTTATAAACGCAATTCCTTGGATAATTTCTAACGAATTCTTTTGAATTAGGGGTCATTAAAAGCAAAATTAAATACACTTTTGATGTAGTAAGAGAAAATAGATGTTTTATATAAAATTAAAGCTACCAACTAGTCTCAAAGTTGAAAAATAAGTAAAAAAATCAAATTTTTTGAAAGTTTTTGGTCTCTATCTCCATGAATTCAAAAGATAATAAAAAAATTCTTTCACGGTTGGAAAGGTTAAACTTTTAGCTGGAAAACGAAAAAAAAAAATTTTAATTTCGTCAAAAAATGACAAAGATACGATGTATTTTGTACATGAATATGCCTAAAAACGGTTTTTTGGCTCTAAAACGAGATTTTGAGGGTGTATTAAAAATTTAATACATACCATTCTTTTCAGTTTTTCATAAGCTACAACCCTCACCATGTCCGATCCAAAGTTTTTTTGCAACTTTTTTTTTGTACCACAGTGTAACCGTTGATGCAAATGAATGGTTTACAAAGCCAATTTTTAATGTGGATATTTTAAAATTATTTTGATAATGCACTTAATATCAATACAATTTAGTTAATTACATACTTAAAATTTCACACTCATGCATGCATATACAGTCGAACCTCAATAAGTCGAACTTCGATATCTCGAATATTTGATATCTCGAATCAAATTGCTTGGCAATGACGTTTAGAGTGAGAATTGTGTGCAATTTTTACTTGATAACTCGAACTTCTATTACTCGAATATCTTGATAACTCGAACAGAATATTTGGCGCCAGCTTTGATAAGTCGAATTTCCAGGGGAATCCCCTTATTACGTGTTGCTTATTTTATAGCAAACAGATGTCAGCAGTTGGGTCGCTGCACTGTTTAAGACCACAGGTATTTTATTAGTAGTTCTTACGCGAAAATAAACTCTGTTGACATGCCATCAAAACGTTGTTTAAAAACTTTATTTATTGACGAAAAATTTAAACTATTAAAGGAAGTAGAAATGGGTGCGCGAAAAAAAGATGTAGCTGTAAAGTTTATCGAACTTGCATTTTTTCCCCCGAATATGACATCAAAATTACAACCACTCGATCAAGGTGTCATACAAAATTTAAAATGTCATTATCGTCGCAGAATTTTAAAAAATACTATAAAATGCTTTGAAGTAAACAAAAATCTTAACATTACATTAATGGACTGTGTTGATGAAATAACTAATGCATGGAATATCGATGTTAAGCCTGAAATCATCTCTAATTGTTTTAGAAAAGCCGGCTTCGGTTAATATTCTGAATGGGAGGAAGAAGATGACATTCTTTTGGTTTTTATAAGCGAACACATAAAAGAAAGGAGTAAGGAAGAAATTCAACTGCAGAATGAATATGAAGCTTGGCAAAATATCAAAGGTACAGAAGGTGTCACTTTTAATGATTTTATGCATGTGGATGACGATATTGTTACTTCAAAGTTTCCCACGGATGAAGATATTGTGGAGCCATTGGGATCTAAATCCGATTTTGAGCTTGATAGCGAAAGTGATATAGAAGATGATTTGCAAGATGATATGGTGCAACCAGTTTCAATCGAGCTAGTTGCAAATTCGTTCAAGATTTTGCGGTCATATTTAAAAACCAATGAACATACAACGGATTCTCTGTACAATGGTTTAAATAATATTGAAGCTTTTTTTGAAGATCAGAATAAAAAATCCTCTCGTCAATCCCAAATAACTGACTTTTTTACTTTAAAGGAATGGAAGCTATACATCTATTCATACAATGTTATTAATTATGTATATATAATTTTAAAATATACACATACAATATTATATAGCAACTATACATAATTTGAAGCATGTACTGTTTTATCAATAAAATTGTTTTCTAACCCTTGAGTTTTATGGATTGTTTTATTTTTCCATCAGCTTTTATTTTGTTTATGGATTTTTATGTATGTATGTACATATGTATATTATATTTGATAACTCGAAATCTTGATAGCTCGATTTTTTTTGTGGCATGTCATAGTTCGAGTTATCGAAGTTCGACTGTATGTACTTAGAATTAATTTATTCATCTCACAAGAAATAATCCATTTGCGCATGCGAAATGCCTACGGGAAATAAGCATGAAAGAGAAATGTGATTTTTGCATACATATGTATGTATATTAGAAATATGTTTGCATACGTTTGTCTATTTGCTTTGAATTCTTTATATGTAGATGTGTATGAGAGGTGTATGAGCTGGGTTTTGAGGCAAGTCATGTGTTTTTCTGCCCACATGAATATGGATATTAAAGTGGTGCACAAGTCGACATATATGTGCTTTCAAGTCATTTGCTAAATTCACACAACAATGCAGTGTTTTGTTCTCAACTAACAGTAACAGGCAATAGCAGCTAGAGAGAAACACAAATCATGCTTTTGCATGACTTGTTTCTCTCTCAGCATTGTCACTACACACATATTTCGGCAACATAGCAAGAAAAGCAATGACACTGAAAGGCAATGAAAAACAATTCAATTCAAACAAGTGAATTGTGTCAGATGTGGATTATTTACTTTCATGAATTCCTGATATTTTAAAATCAAATAGGCAGTTAATGTTTGGTATGATGGTTTTGTAGAATAAAAATTAAATTCTGATTAATATTTGAATGTAACTTACACTTTGCCTGCAAATATTCTTCTGCGCAGTTTATTGGATTTTAAATTTACTAAAAGCTGTCTTATTTCATAACTTCAGTAGCTTTAAAAATTATTCATCGAAAGTTGACCGTTATTTGTTAATATTCTCCCCTTAATACGCAAAAGTGCGCGGGGAACGAAGAAATGTGTATGTTTGCAATTTTCATACATCTCGAAGGTGTGCTAATACACACTACGTACATACATACATATGACACCAATTCACACATTGTACTTGATGTCTTTCGGCAAAGCTTGTATGAGAATGTTTTTCTACCATTGCCATGCAAGCATATAAGCAGCGTCGTGCAATTCGTGTACTGTCGATAGAGCCGAAGTAGTATTGCTTGTTGAGGACAATTTTTCTTCGTTGCTGTTCAAGTTGTGTGCCTACATTGCTTTTTGTCATCACAAACAGTGTCACATGCAATGTGTGACTTGTTGCTTTGTAATAAGCAAGTCATTTGTGCACCATTTTAATGGATATTAATAATATGGATGGTAGATGTTATATTAATTCAACACTTTGCTGAATAATAAACCTTGATGTAAATGAATGGTTTACAAAGTTATTTTTTGTGTTATGATATTTGAATAATTTTTATAATAGACCTAAATTCATGCATGCATATATGTACTTAGAATTACTATTATTATTATTTATTAGAGAAATATGAAATATAACACTAATTGATAGAGCACACTAGCTACTTAGGCCTACGGTGCTATTGCGTTACTTAGAATTAATTTATTCATCTCACAAGAAATAATGTATTTGCGCATGCAAAATGCCGACGGCAAATAAGCATGTAAGAAAAATGTACAAGTCTTCTGTTATTTTCTTTTCCCTAACACCAAATCATGGCATTTTACATTTCAATGCAAACGCTATATTTATTTCTGTTGACTACGCTCCGCTATGTTAACTCTCTTCTGTTAATTTCCTACCCTCGTTTTGATGTGTTTTGACATTTAACCTGTCCATTCGTTCCTGCGCCTTCTCTATGAATTTACGTTCTCTGCGATTTCTAGAACAGGGTGACAAAACGATTTGCTGATGTTCGAAAAAAAAACGAAATCGGAACGATTTACAGGACATGTCAAACGATTTAAAAACGGAAAATGCGAAAATATTGCCCGAAAACGATTTGCAGAACATGCCTGTATGCTGAATACTGTATGGATAATAATTTCCTTCTTTAATTTATATATGTATAATTGAATATACTTTACCAATTAAATTCTTTTACTACTTATTTACGCTGTGTATATACTCATGTAAAATAAAAAAACACACTTTTAATGAAATTAAATTTTTTTGTAATTTTGGGGTAAATTTTGCATATTGAAAGGCTCGGGGGCACACCTTTCCCCTAACCGATTGGCACCAAGTTTTACAGAGGTTATTTTTATATAGAATGGAACCAAACTGGAGGGTAGCCCGCGAAAAAATATTGTATATAAAAAACAGGTCAAATAACTGCCACGCTATTATACATATGCATATGTGTACTTTGCGTGAAATGCACTTACATGTGTACACATACATTCCATGATTATTTCACAAACATTCATCAGAAGTTCTCACTTTAATTTGCACTATTTCTTGTCAAGCAACTGAAAAATATTTAAACAAATAACTATTCGTAACTTACTTCAAAGGATTTCATTTCACCTTAATTAGCCGCCTAATCATATAAAAATAGGTACCAAGTAACGACTTATAGGGAACAAATAGAATTAATTAATTACTATGGAAAATAATTTATCACATTCTGAAAACTTAGGTAAAAGCCAAATATTTCTTAAATTTTTTTCTGATGAGAAATTTTAAATTATTTCAAAAATCATCAACTATTTGAATGTATGTTAAAGTTTTCCTTCACTACGTACTGAATCTACAACATACACTTTGATATAAAGATGTTTAATTTTCAATGGAATTAATAAAAATAAATGACTACGTTGTTCAAATACCCTTTTAAGCAAATATAATAAGTTCAATTTTTATTACCTTGCAACACAAGGTAAAGTAACGTAAAGTAGCGCAAACTATTTATTAGTCTTTCAAACATCATTCACTCATGTAAACAAATGCTATTCGAAATATATTTATATATATGTAAAGGGTGATCAATTAAGAGGAGTTTTTTTCATTTGCGTTTTTTTTACAGATCGCGCGCGAGTTGTGGCAAACTGTCATCGTGGATTTGTTGAACAGCGTTTGGCATTTCATCATGGAAAGACTCACACCGCAACAACGTCTACAAATTGTTCAACTGTATTATGAAAATCAGCGTTCTGTGACAAATGTTTTTCGTGCGCTTAGACCGCATTATGGTCAACATAATCGGCCTGCCTTAAACACTATTCGACATACCATCAACAAATTTGAATCCGAATATTCATTGGTGGATAATTCTCGACCGAATAGACCACGTCCAGCAAGAAGCATTGAGAATATAGCGGCAGCAGAGAACGTAAATTCATAGAGAAGGCTCAGGAACGAATGGACAGGTTAAATGTCAAAACACATCAAAACGAGGGTAGGAAGTTAACAGTAGAGAGTTAACATAGCGGAGCGTAGTTAACAGAAATAAATATAGCGTTTGCATTGAAATGTAAAATGCCATGATTTGATGTTAGGGAAAAGAAAATAACAGCAGACTTGTACATTTTTCTTTCATGCTTATTTGCCGTCGGCATTTTGCATGCGCAAATAGATTATTTCTTGTGAGATTAATAAATTAATTCTAAGTAACGCAATAGCACCGTAGGCCTAAGTAGCTAGTGTGCTCTATCAATTAGTGTTATATTTCATATTTCTCTAATAAATAATAATAATAGTAATTCAAAGTACATATATGCATGCATGAATATGAAATTTTAGGTATCTAATTGACTAAATTGTATTGAATTTAGGTCTATTATCAAAATTATTCAAATATCATAACACAAAAAATAACTTTGTAAACCATTCATTTACATCAAGGTTTATTATTCAGCAAAGTGTTGAATTAATATCCATATTCATGTGGGCAGAAAAACACATGACTTGCCTCAAAACCCAGCTCATACACCTCTCATACACATCTACATATAAAGAATTCAAAGCAAATAGACAAACGTATGCAAACATATTTCTAATATACATATGTATGCAAAAATCACATTTCTTTTTCATGCTTATTTCCCGTAGGCATTTTGCATGCGCAAATGCATTATTTCTTGTGAGATGAATAAATTAATTCTAAGTAATTATATGCATGCATGAGTGTGAAATTTTAAGTATGTAATTAACTAAATTGTGATGATATTAAGTGCATTTTCAAAATAATTTCAAAATATTCACATAAAAATTGGCTTTGTAAACCATTCATTTGCATCAACGGTTATTATTCAACAATATGTGTCCTTTTTAAATTTTTATATCCATATGTATGTATATTCATATTCTAAATAGATATAACATCTACCATCCATATTCATGTGGGCAGAAAATCTTGACCTGCCTCAAAACACAGCTCATATGTATCTACATATAAAACATTCAAAAGCAAATAGACAAACGTATACAAACATATTCCTAACATATGCTAAAAAAACTCATCTAAACGGTATTCGCGTACATATACATATGTATGTATATATGCATATATGAATACATATGTTGGGACAATGTACATATGTACGTAAAAGTTTCTATTCTAAGCAAAACAATGAATATTCGTATATACATACATATAACCGCACATACTTACTTTATACCTCCACATGTGTATGCTTCCAAAACTAAAATTCTAAGCCTAGCGACTACAAGAACAAAATGCATTCATAGGCGTAGCTGTTGCCGCCATGATTATTTACCCGCGACGGCGCTGAACAGTTTCAAATATTAAAAAGCACAACAAAAACAAATTCATTGATAAGTTCGAGCTCATATTTCTACGAGCAAAGTACTTTCATTCATAAAACGAGCCGCCCATATGCCAATTTTCTCGACAATTTGAAAATAGTCAATATTGGAATATTTCGCGTTGAATTATTTGCCAATATTTGGTAAATCTTGAATTTTTGTCAAGTCGAGTGACCGCGGCTCCGTACATATGTATGCATCAATATATGTATGTAAATATGTGTATATGTACAATGCTGTGCCAATGAATGTGCGCTGCGCCTATGAATGCGCGCTGGATTTCTTGATTTCTGTCGCAAGTGCTCGCAGCCTCACATGTATGTATGTCTATGGAAGTTTGTAGGCATGTATTTATGTGCATGCGTGTTTGCTTTTGCACGTCCATATGAACGATTTTTCATATGCAGATGTTCATTTGATTTAGCTGAACGAATATATTGATTTTTCAAGGAAATCCTGTCGAATTAAATTATTGGTATATGTTCATTTAAGTTCTTCTTACCAAATAAATATTATTATCCTTAAGAAAATGAAATACTAGTTTTTTTAATTTTAATTTTTTATTTTTATTCACAAGTAATTTAAGTACTCTTATATGTATATGTATGTATATACACATATTACAATACTATAAATAATATGTATTTACATTTCCTGAAATGAAAAAAAAAATATACAAAATTGTGAAAGCACGAATTACGAAATTGTTCTCATACTATAACAATTTCTCACACGACTTCGATATTGACATCGATTAAGTCATTGCGATTTACCTGATTTTTAAAACACTACTCTCAATCCATGGTGATTAAGTGAAAATTGTAGTGGTTTAAAAATCTAGGCTCAGGTGCTACCTGAAAAAGAAGATAAAAGGAAAACCTGAAAGATAGAGAAAAATCTGAAAGATGGAGAAAACCCTGAAAAATAAAAAAATCTGGAAAATAGGAAAAATAAATATAAATGAATACATATAAGAATAAACAATTAATAAACGCTGGTTTTACTTACCCTAAGACTTTCATGTATATCGCATAACTCCCACACACACACACGAGTACTTACGTCTCTTCGCCAATTTAAGAAAAACACTTGTTAATTTAAGAAAACTTTTGTTTAAATTTGTTCATTTATAACTTTGTTCGATATAACCGATCCGCACAGTTCAAGAATAAAACAGTAATTGAATTTATGCTTAGTTGGTAATTAGTGTAAGAGTATGAAGAGCGGATAACGGTTATATTAGAAGAAATAAATGAGTAATATTTATATTGAGAAATATAGGATAGTAAAATAAATATATACAGGGTTGTTGGTGTGGGTACATTTATGTAACTTAAGGACCTGCGCAACACACCTTGTTGGACCCTGACCTACAACGTACGACAACTTTTTTAGTTTATCGTTGCGCTTCTGACACCTAACTTGGGTATTTTCTTGCCGTAAAAGCCATTTCGCATTTTTGAATAGCAGTACATATATCAAAAAATCGAATAGCTTGATGCGATGATCTTGACATTCGCCAGATATTGCGAACCAATGGGGAAATACTTCTTCGGTTTTTTGTTTTATAACTGGCAACATTAGATTGCGAATATTACCTACGTGAGCATATTTTGCAAAAAGCTGACGGTACCACATCATCTGAAGGCGACACACTTCGAATACCCTGTCTTCAGGATTCACCAGTCTCAAATCGGTGTCATCCGTGAAATTTTTAGACCTTATCAGGGTTGTGGTTTCTAAGTCCACGCAGATCTGATTACTATAACTAGCCTGCCTGTTTTCCTCTAATATCGAATGTTTCTCAAACTCTTCCAGAGTTAAATCTTCTTCTACTTGCTTAACTACCCTACAATAAGTTGCAGTGACGGGCGGGCAAACCCAATCAGAGCCAGCACTAGGCGAGCGACTTCTATTTACTGGCTCTAAATTGAAGCAAGGAAAAGCCCCTTTCAAGAGTTTATATTTTGTAACCAATGTGGGTTCAAAATGGCGTTGGCAAATAAAAACCCTGTCAGTGCTTGGCACTTGCACGTTGCAAGCCAAGGCCCAATTCTTACGGGTCTCTTCGTCCCTAGGAAACGCAAAAAGTATACTTTATCCTTAGGCACGCAGCTCTCGATACATCAGCTCCTTTTTTTCTTTTTTTCGGTCCACTTGTTCGGTGGAACATCCTCATAGCCTAATTAAAATTTTTATTTTAATTTTTACAAAATTTAAATTGAGGTATATTCAGTATAATCATATACATATATAAAACAAGAAACCGCACCCTCCAGGGATTTATAGTTTTCAAGTAATTAATTGTTAAAATTGTGTAATTTAGCGAAAGGATATTGTTGTTTTGAATACAAGTATAAAAACCAGTAAAAATGCGTTTGTGACCATATATTTTATGAATTGAAGTGAAATTTAGAACAAAATACATACATATTCGTATTATATTGTACCAATTTATAAGTGTATTGTATTAAAATGCGTGTAAATATTGAAAGATATAAAAGTTGTTCATGAGCCACTCCCTTACATCTCAACCAAGTTTCATTAAATAAATCATTATACTTGGCTTCAAATTACCCATACGGCATTATCCTACACCCGATCCTTTAAATTCAAAAGTTTTTTATAAATATGTAAATAAAATAATGAGAATGTGCGCATTCAAGTTCAATTGGTTACAAGCAATCATAAGAGCTTTTCAATATTTGACGCAATTTTCATATATGTAAACCTAATATACATATGTCCTTTGCTAATATATGTAATATATATAAACATGCATACATAAAATTTCGCGCAATTTTCATAACTTAATTACATACATATGTCCTAAATTACGCGCAATTTTCATAAAAAAACCAAAAAGAACAAATCTGTAAACATGCATGCAAATCATATGGACATATCAAATGAACAACTCTGTTCTGTACGCAAGCAAATGTAAGCTAATGTAAACTACATTTTTTTACATTGCGTATCACTCTCTCCCTCTCATTTCTCTCCGGCAGCCATATTAATTAATTTCCTACTGTTAACTTGTGCTTTCCTACCCGTATTTTGTTAGGAGGAACGGGCCGGGACTGCGCCTTCTCTATGAATTTACGTTCTCTGGCGGCAGTAGCAGAGAGTGTACGTGAAAACCGCGATGAATCGATTCGGCACCGTTCTCAGCAACTTGGACTGTCGTATGGAACAACTTGGTCAATTTTACGGAAGGATCTTCATTTAAAAGCATACAAAATACAGCTCGTACAAGAACTAAAGCCAAATGACCTTCCTGCACGTCACCGTTTTGCTGATTGGGCTCTTGAAAAGATTGAAGAAGATCCGCTGTTTTCGAGCAAAATTTTGTTCAGCGATGAGGCGCATTTCTGGCTCAATGGTTACGTCAATAAGCAAAATTGCCGTATTTGGGATGAAGAGCAACCAGAACAGGTTCAAGAGCTACCTTTACACCCAGAGAAAACAACGGTCTGGTGTGGTTTATGGGCTGGTGGAATCATCGGTCCATATTTTTTCAAAAATGATGATGGCCGCAACGTAACTGTGAATGGTGCTCGCTACCGTACCATGATATCGGACTTTTTGCTACCTGAAATTGAATCTAATGATCTCTACGACATTTGGTTTCAACAAGACGGAGCCACTTGCCATACAGCTCGTGAAACAATGACTTTATTGAGAAGTCATTTCGGAGAGCAACTGATTTCACGTTTAGAACCTGTGAGTTGGCCACCAAGACCTTGTGATATCACACCTTTGGACTTTTTTCTTTGGGGATTCGTGAAGTCCAAGGTCTATGCTGATAAACCAGCTACGATTGAAGCTCTGGAAGCCAACATTACGCGTGTTATTCACGACATACCAGTCGAAATGCTCGAACGAGTGATTGAAAATTGGACCTTCAGAATGGACCACCTTAAGCGTAGTTGCGGCCAACATTTGAATGAAGTCATATTCAAAAAGTAAATGTCAAAGAATGTCCTTTCAAATGATAAATAAAGGTTTTGAACATAATTTACATTTTTGTTTTTTTTTAACTATTGAAAAAAGCACCTCATGATTGATCACCCGTTACATACTACCGGACGCGACGGACTTCGTTCTGTCAAATAGATTTTGAATGTGGCAGTTTATATTTCGACCTTAAGACGTTTTTACTCTGCTGACCCTCACACACCGCCCTATCATCATGGGGATGGTTCTGTTCAGGAGAGTTAAAGAAAAGGGTCAGCTCGGGTGACTAAGTATCTTCGCTTCTACGAACTTTGGCCACTCTTTTGGGACCCACTAAAAACCTCGACTGGGAGGTTTGCCAGAGGGCTTCAAACTAAGAGGAGAATTTAAGGTTCAAACTTGATGGAAACATAGTCCATAGGGATAGTGGGAACCTAAAGGTGACAAATATTTATAAAGTGAATGCTTCAATGACAAAACATAGAGAAAATTAATTATTTATTATTATTATTATTAGCATAGGGTAATAACCGATATAATAAAGAATAATGAAATAAAACGTATATAAGTATTTTCAGTAATCGCTTTATTGTAAATCAAGTGAATCATAATTATTAACAAAAATCTGTTTTATTTTTATTGTTGTGCTTTATGATATACAATGTTTTTTGTTTGATTACCTGGTGAATATACAAACAAATCTGATGGTTTTCCAACACGCGAACAGGCAATTGACCATGTGAGAAACATGGGTTTTCTAGATTAATTAATAATGCTTATCTTCTGTTCTTCTTAAAATATGTACGTCTTTTGTTATTCTTAACATATGTTTATCTTTTGGTATTCTTAAAATATGCTTGGATTTGTTGAGCCCTGCCTAATTATTCTTAGAATTTACTTAACTATTTTTATTTATTACTAGCAAACCCGGCCCCCTTCGCTGGGCACACTAAAATAGAATAGATATGGTTTAGAACAGAAAATATATGGTTTTCATATTATTTATTTCTTTATTCTTTATTCAAGCGCTTTGGCATAAACAATATTTTTTGTTTTTCTATTTGTTTTTGAGTAAATATAAAATATAAATTGAAAATCAGGAAAAAAGAAGATTGTTTTTAAATTTCAAATCAACGCATATGAATAACTAAGAAACAATCGTCTTTTTTCCTGATCATCCATGAATTTTTCGTTTCAATTTATATGTTTTATTAAGCATTGGAGCTTTTTTAACCATTATCCATTTATATTTTTCAAAAAAAAGACGAAAAAAAAATTTTTTTCCACGAACACATAATTTCATTCGGATTTCACATTAAATTCTCAAATTTCGTAAGAAATTATTCACTGTTCCAAAATCCACTCCAAAAAAATTCACAAACAATTTTTACATGTTGCACTTACGTTTTTTCCTTATGGCATCCAAATCAGAAAGAAATATTGACACATTGTAACTCACACTGTCAATTTGACAGTTCAGTTCCGCCCCAAGCGTTAAAAAAGTAAGCGACATTATGGCTGGCTCAAAAGAACGCTGTACCCGTTGCCACTGCTTCGAATTACAACCAAACTTTACGAAACCCATTTTCAATACTTACTTAACAATGTGCATAAGTTTGGTTTAATTCGGTGCAAAGACACGGCGGGTCCACGTTTTGGCATATATTTCGAGACCCTAGTCATCAATAGGTATGAAAATTACCCCGTATTAAAGCACTTATCAACAGCTTTCATTTGATACCCATATTGTACATACACAACCAAAGGTTACCCGGGTCCACGTTTTGCCCTATATCTCGAGACCTTAGTCACGGAGCGGCATGAAAAATACTCTGTACTAAAGCATTCACCAACAGCTTCAATTTGATATCCATATTGTACAAACACATTCTAGGCTCCACGTTTTGGTCTCTATCTCGAGACCCTAGTCACGGAGCGGCATGAAAAATACTCTGAACTAAAGAATTCACCAACAGCTTCCATTTGATACCCATATTGTACATACACGTCCGAAGGTTACCCGGGTTCACGTTTTGACCTATATCTCGAGACCCTATCTACCAATAGGTATTCAAACTATACGGAAACCATCTTTAATACCTACTTAACAATGTGTGTAAGATTGGTTTAATTCGGTTCAAGGACACGGCGGGTCCACGTTTTGGCATATATTTCGAGACCCTAGTCATCAATAGGTATGAAAATTACCCCGTATTATGGCACTTATCAACAGCTTTCATTTGATATCCATATTGTACAAACACATTCTAGGGTCCACGTTTTGGTCTCTATCTCGAGACCCTAGTCACGGAGCGGATAGAAGTACTCTGAACTAAAGCATTCACCAACAGCTTCCATTTGATACCCATATTGTACATACACATCCGAAGGTTACCCGGGTCCACGTTTTGACCTATATCTCGAGACCCTATCTACCAATAGGTATCCAAACTATACGGAAACCATCTTCAATACCTCCTTAACAATGTGTGTAAGTTTGGTTTAATTCGGTGCAAAGACACGGCGGGTCCACGTTTTGGCATATATTTCCAGACCCTAGCCATCAATAGGTATGAAAATTACCCCGTATTAAAGCACTTATCAACAGCTTTCATTTGATACCCATATTGTACATACACAACCAAAGGTTACCCGGGTCCACGTTTTGACCTATATCTCGAGACCCCAGTCACGTAGCTGCATGAAAAATACTCTGTACTAAAGCATTCACCAACAGCTTCACTTTGATACCCATATTGTACATACACAACCAAAGGTTACCCGGGTCCACGTTTTGACCTATATCTCGAGCCCTATCCACCAATTGGTATCCAAACTACACGGAAACCATCTTCAATACCTCCTTAACAATGTATGTAAGTTTGGTTTAATTCGGTGCAGACACGGCCGGTTAGCGAACACACACAAAAAGTTGACTTTATTTTATATATAAGATTTTTTTCAGTTTGTGTCCGAAAAATCCAAATATCTTATGGAACCCTATTTTTTTCCAAAATAAAATGTAATCCATGTTACTCGTAGATAATGTAGTTTTCGAATGGTCAAAGAATTTTTAAAATTGGTCCAGTAGTTTTTGAGCCTATTCGTTACAAACAAACAAACAAACAAACAAACAAAGTTTTCCTCTTTATAATATTAGTATAGATTTGTGAATCATGCCTTAACTCGTTCTGAAATTAAAACAAAAGAAAGAATATTATCACTTTTGTTTGAACGCATTAGAACCTCCAAAGCGAACACGCACACACACATGAACGCGCAATATTTGTATGGGAATAAGAAAAGGGCTGTTTTATGGTTTTCCCGGAAATTATTCGATTTTTTCTCGCCGTACAAACCATCCTTGGACTTCAAGGAACATTTTTAAAAAAGAATTGTTAAGATTGGTCCATGCGTTGTTGAGTTATGCGCTTACCAACACATTTTGCGACTCATTTTTATATTATAGATAATGTTTTTTTGCTTATCATTTTGTTCTTATTATAGACAAAATATAATAAGAACAAAGAAAAATAAGAAGAACAAGGATCAGGACGTGTCAGCCATCGGAGGTAAGATTCATAATAAGTAATAAATTCCGTGCTATTGTATCATATACTCAATATGCATATATCTAAATATAAATAAAATATGATATCTACTAAACATTAACACTTTCTTCTTTTCTATAAAAATATCATCGGAGCGGCCGTAGAGGAACCACATTCAATTCTTACAACTGGGTCGCCATCCGATGATAACATATATGCTATAGAGTTATTTATCAAGATCATTGAATTTATTAATAAAATTAAGGCCATTTTAAAAATAATGTTATAAGTGGCTCTGAATAGATGCAGATATTTGTTTCTTTTATTTTTCGGCAATTTCAGACTTTTTGTGTACCGCTGTATCTTATGCAACCGGGCAGGGAGCAAAGGTAGATCGCTTTTTAAAACTTCGGGAAACGGAGTCCCTGTTCTAACCAAAATGATTAAATTTAGTAAGTAGAAATTTGCATCCCTTAAATTTAAAGATTGTAAGCCATTATTACAGGTGAAAATCACAGAATTGCAGAGAGAAGAACGTGAGGCATATCAGACTTACAGATAGGAAACTTAAATTTCTGCAATTGAAAAATTGAGTTTTCGTTAACAAACATGAGATCTAAGATATTGGAAAACGAATTAATACAAAAATTAATTTCATGGGAGCAGACTTAATTGGAAGGAGTTAAGACATCACTCCTTAGCAAGTTAGACAAGACGATCTTATTCAGATTAAAATCTCCTAATATGCAGAAATTTTGATCTTTATATTTGTCGTAGAGGTTTTGAAAATTCTTAATACGAGCTGCATATAACGAGTCCGAATAAATAGGTGGAATATAAGATGATTAGTTGAGCAGACTACTAATATTTTCAAAGATGTAGACACAAAGCAACCCTATTTTTGAGATATCTTTGAAACCCATTCCCGTCAAAAAACACTGCTTAAAAAAATTGCTATTGACCCACGTCTCAACTTATTCATTCGCATCGGATTCACAACGAGATGTAACCAAGAATAATTGTTTTGTTTTTGTTGGCTTCCAAAGATATTCTGGTGATAAAGATTGAAGATTTCTTTATTGGAACTCGATTTAGAACCACTACTACGAACCACTGGCCACAGATGGGAAACAAGAGTTTGGAAAGCAGTTGAAACGCCAAGTTTAAAATGTATACGCCTTAGTCCATAATATGAGCTTCTTTCTTAACAAGTTTGAACCAAAAAACTTTCAATGCCGGCGTACCTCACGACATAACTAATTATACTTCTTTCGGAAACCAATGATTTAAAGGAATACTATTGTAGCCATTTTTGTGAACGATGATCTTTAATTCAGACCTACAGCATGCCGAGTATTAACGGACGTAGGCAATGAAGTAATTTAGATTGTAGTACAGGGTGGGCCATACAGCGTTTGCTTTTTCAACCACCTATTTTTTTGAGAATGGTAACACCAATGACATGTCAAATGTGTTCATAATTTATTTAAAAGTTTGACATTTACGAAATGGGACGCTGTACGCTTGAACAAAATTGGGAAATATTGAAAACCTTTTTCCAAAGTGGTGAGTCTTCTTCTTCTTTTCTGATTTTCACATCGGTGGCTACGTCAACAAGCGAAATTGTCGGATTTGGGGCTCAGAAAATCCACACGTTACTGTAGAGAAGCAAATGCATCCACAACGAGTCACTGTTTGGTGCGGTTTTTTGTCTGGCGGCTTCATCGGGCCATTTTTTTTCGAGAATGAGCGAGGAGCCGCGGTTAGAGTAAATGGCGAGCGTTACCGTGACATGCTCAACAAGTTGTTTCCAAAAATTGAAGAGGATGATATGGACGACATTTGGTTTCAACAGGACGGTGCAACTTGTCACACTGCCAAAGTTACACTCGAACTTTTGGTTACCGTTTTTGAAAACCGAATAATCAGCCGAAATTCCGATATCAATTGGCCGCCTCGGAGCTGTGATTTAAGTCCGTTGGACTATTTTTTGTGGGGAGCCGTTAAGGACAAATGCTATACAAACCATCCAGAGATGATTCATGTTTTAAAACACGAAATCGAAGTTGCCATTCATGAAATTGGAGCCCAAACAATCGAAAATGTGCTTAAAAATTTGGTTGATCGAATGGCCTACTGTAAAGCCAGTCGTGGCAGTCATTTGAGCGATATTAATTTTTATTCATAAACTAGCGGACCCTCACCCGTTTCGCTGGGTGAAAGAAAAATATAAATGAAAAGTGTTCTTTGTTTTTTTCTTGTTTCATCATTTAATTCATGCTCGGCCATTATTTTGTGACTTATTCTAATAACAATTACTCTAATGATTGTAAGCTAACAACTTATTCTAAAGCCTTCTGATACGCAAAATTTTTGGTTTTATTTTCATGCGGTGTATAAATATAAAGTAACGATGGTTTCCCTACTCGAGAACATCCTACATACAGTTGCCCATGTCCAAAGCATGGATAAGTTAGGTCAATTCCACATAATTGAAGTGTTTGACCTTGAGACTTATTGATTGTAATAGCAAAAGTAAGGCGAATGGGAAATTGAAGTCGCTTAAAATCAAAAGGCAAATCTGTTGAAATCATTGGAATGCGCGGAATCAAAACATCTTCACCTTTAAATTTGCCTTTCAAAATTGTTGCTTCAATTACATTGTTCATTGTCCGTTTCACTGCTAATCCTGTCCCATTGCATAGTTTCGGCTGATTGATATTTCGCAACAAACATGATCACTGCGCCGACTTTCAATTGCAAACGATGTGGTGACAAGCCAGGCAAATTAAGTGAATTCAAAAATTCAATTGGATAATTCACTACATCGTCGGGGTTAGTGATTGAATCAATTGATGTATAGGTGACAACTTCACCTGGAATTTCAGTCAAAATACTGGCATTGATTTCATTGACATCGACATTTTTGGCAGCTAATATAGCTCTCTCGCTTAGCCAATATTGATTTCGATAGTTTTGTTCAATATTTGGGAATACATTTTGCACTAATTGTACTCTTGATTCTGTTACGGTACAAAAATTAGTTGGAAGTGTGATCATGCCTGTATTCTTATCAATTGGCTTTCGTCCATTTCCAATTGGCAACAAATGTTCGGAAAATTCAACAAACAAACAAACAAACAAACAAACAAAGTTTTCCTCTTTATAATATTAGTATAGATTTGTGAATCATGCCTTAACTCGTTCTGAAATTAAAACAAAAGAAAGAATATTATCACTTTTGTTTGAACGCATTAGAACCTCCAAAGCGAACACGCACACACACATGAACGCGCAATATTTGTATGGGAATAAGAAAAGGGCTGTTTTATGGTTTTCCCGGAAATTATTCGATTTTTTCTCGCCGTACAAACCATCCTTGGACTTCAAGGAACATTTTTAAAAAAGAATTGTTAAGATTGGTCCATGCGTTGTTGAGTTATGCGCTTACCAACACATTTTGCGACTCATTTTTATATTATAGATAATGTTTTTTTGCTTATCATTTTGTTCTTATTATAGACAAAATATAATAAGAACAAAGAAAAATAAGAAGAACAAGGATCAGGACGTGTCAGCCATCGGAGGTAAGATTCATAATAAGTAATAAATTCCGTGCTATTGTATCATATACTCAATATGCATATATCTAAATATAAATAAAATATGATATCTACTAAACATTAACACTTTCTTCTTTTCTATAAAAATATCATCGGAGCGGCCGTAGAGGAACCACATTCAATTCTTACAACTGGGTCGCCATCCGATGATAACATATATGCTATAGAGTTATTTATCAAGATCATTGAATTTATTAATAAAATTAAGGCCATTTTAAAAATAATGTTATAAGTGGCTCTGAATAGATTCAGATATTTGTTTCTTTTATTTTTCGGCAATTTCAGACTTTTTGTGTACCGCTGTATCTTACGCAACCGGGCAGGGAGCAAAGGTAGATCGCTTTTTAAAACTTCGGGAAACGGAGTCCCTGTTCTAACCAAAATGATTAAATTTAGGAAGTAGAAATTTGCATCCCTTAAATTTAAAGATTGTAAGCCATTATTACAGGTGAAAATCACAGAATTGCAGAGAGAAGAACGTGAGGCATATCAGACTTACAGATAGGAAACTTAAATTTCTGCAATTGAAAAATTGTGTTTTCGTTAACAAACATGAGATCTAAGATATTGGAAAACGAATTAATACAAAAATTAATTTCATGGGAGCAGACTTAATTGGAAGGAGTTAAGACATCACTCCTTAGCAAGTTAGACAAGACGATCTTATTCAGATTGAAATCTCCTAATATGCAGAAATTTTGATCTTTATATTTGTCGTAGAGGTTTTGAAAATTCTTAATACGAGCTGCATATAACGAGTCCGAATAAATAGGTGGAACAGTCACCGACTAACATTCGTTGCGTACGGTCACTATCTCTTCCGCTGTGTAGTAGTTGTACTCTCTTTGCATTCATATTCGTTTACCTACGTAAACACATTAATAAATTCACTTAAATTGCCCGTGTACAGTTGCTTTCGCGAGTGATATCCGAGGGTTTAGTGTTAATATATAGGTGTGAAACAATGCCCCTTGGGGCATCCCCACCTAGGGAAAATAGGTTCGCCCTACTTTCCCCTGGTGTTCATAGCAAGCGTAAAAAACCCAACAAAACGCGAGAATCATACCCCGAACTACCTCCAATTGTTTTTGCGAAAACAGACGACCCTAAATTTATTGTGATAAAATCAAGTGAAGAAACAAAACCAATATCCAATTATTCCTGCTTTGCAGTGCACAAAGCTATATTAGCTATCAGCAAGGACATAATTTCCATTTCTGAGTTGCGTGATGGAAGCCTCTTAGTGCTTACTAAGAATAAAAAAATCGCTGAGAAATTCATGTCTTCAAAACTTCTTCCCGGTATATGTTTAATTAATGTAACTTATCAAACAAATCTAAACTGTGTAAAAGGCACCATATTTGCCCCTTTCCTAAACAACCTAACCGATTCAGAAATCGTTGATGGCTTAAAAATGCATGGTGTGATCGCTGCATACAAATTCCAAAAGAAATCACAAGACACTCTAATTCCAACTGGCGCAATACTTCTAACATTCGACAGCTACTCTCTGCCAGAAAAAATCGACGTCGCCTGGAGGAAAGTTTCTGTTCGTCCATATTATCCAAACCCAATGCGATGTAAGTCATGCCAATTACTTGGTCATACTTTAAAATACTGCAAAAATCCTTCCACCTGCGCCATATGCAGCCTACCACCCCATGTAGGGTCCGAATGTTCTAGAACAATGTGCGCAAACTGCGCTGGCGACCACCCATCATTTGCAAGCAACTGCCCAAAATTCGTACAAGCTAAAGAAATACTAAAAATTAAAACAATAAATAAATGCAGTATGCGCGAAGCAGCAAAAAAATATAATGCCTCCACCACCTCTAAACCCTCCGCCTCAACATTCTCTCAAATCATCGCAAGCACTTCTTCTTCTGCAAAAAGCACAATCATGCAAAGCAAAGAATTGACAACTACCAATAATTCGACAACAACCCAGTCTTCTCTTGCCACCGCCTCCACTAATTCCTCCTATCCCACATATTCTCAAATAACCGCAAACACAGCTCCCTCAACAAAAAATTCAATTATACAAACACCTAAAGAATCGATAGCAACACAAAATTCAATAGCATCCCATTCCTCTACTTCTATAGCTTCTACTACCTCTTTCATTCCCTTAACACACCCTCCGCTAAAAACCAGCTTCTCAGCTGACTCTATCGCAAAAACAAGTACAAAGAACGATAATCCCCCTTTGTATTCATTTCCTAATTCGAACAATATAAATTCAACAGTTTTCAACATTCCTTATACGAGTACTAAACCAATTTATACTAACAACTATGATTCCGTTTCTCAGACACAGCTCACCTCAGATTGTGATGACGAAATGTCTACTGTCTCAGTTCTCACTAAGACAAATGACATTTCACCACGCGTCAGCTCAGATTAACCTTCACAGACGACTCGCTCAGCTCTGCCTCGCAGAACTTTGATACGTAGTCAAGTCGAGCTTAATCTTTCTCTCTACTTATATCACTTTCCTTTCTTTCTATCCTTATGTTCTCAATTATACAATGGAATATCAATGGCTATTTCAACAACTATATTCACCTTGAAATCCTCATCAATTCTTACTCACCTGCAATTATTCTCTTAAGCGAAACTCACCTTCCTCACAATTACGCACCACATACACCAAGGAAATATATTGGTTACTTTCACAATTTGCCCAGTATTAATACAAATAAACAAGGCACGGCGATACTAATTAGGCGCAATATTCCACACAAACAAATATCAATCGCATCAAATGTATCTTCCATAGCGCTAGAAGTTGACTTGCCTAAAAAAATTGGTATTGTCGGCCTATATATCCACCCTACACAACGTATTGTTTCGAGTGATATCTTAGGAATCATAAAACAACTTCCTTCTGATTTAATTATGGGCGGGGATTTCAATGCTTGGGTACAATTTGGGGTTCCGCGTATACCAACTCAAGAGGCGAATGTATCGAAGATGTTTTAATGTCCTCAAACCTTATATGTCTAAATGACGGGTCTGCAACACACTTCTCCACCCGGAATTCCTTCACTACTGTCGATCTAACTTTCTGTTCTGCTTCGATTGCACCACTATGCTCATGGCAAGTCTCTAACTCTCTTCACGGTAGCGATCATTATCCGATCACCATCCAACTAAATGCCCAAACCCAATCCACATTTAAGTCAAACGCTAAGTTTATCCTAGAATCAGCCGATTGGGCGAAATTTAGCACTAAATGTATTAATTTGTGTGAAACTGTACGTGCTTCCAGCAACGTCAACCAAGAAGCAGCCAATATTTCAAAAATTATTCGAACAGCAGCACATCACGCTATACCACAAACTTCACCAAAAAGTAGTAAGAAAAGGATTCCTTGGTGGAACTCTCATTTATCCCAACTTCGTGAAAACAAACAGAATAAATGGCACGAATACAAACGCTTTCGCACTATTTCAAACTTGGTAAGCTACAAAAAGGCAAATGCTCTTTTTAAGCGCGCCGCCAAAAATGCCAAGCGTAAGAAGTTCGAAGAGTTAACGGCTAGCATAAATCCTAACACTAAGCCCCGAAAAATATGGCATGATATTAAAATGCTCACTGGTTCAGGTAAGCAAACTACTTTCGCCCACATTAACTCCACAAATGGCGTTATCAGTTCTCCACTCGAAATAGCCAATTATTTTGCCTCCTTCTACGCTTCTAACTCAAACGACGCCAGCTTTTCAAGCAACTTTTGCTCAGCAAAATACAACTGTCTAAACGACCAAGCAAACATTATAAACAATTTATCACCTGCTGCCAGGACAATTGAATCGAAAATCACTATTAATGAATTGGAGTTCGCGCTCTCTACCGTGAAAGGTAAAACTCCTGGGCTTGATCGAATCTCTTATCCTATGATTCAAAATTTACCCAGTTGCATGAAATGCAGACTAACTAATCTGTATAACCAAATCCTAAATTACGGCTTTTACCCTCAAGCGTGGAAAACTTCCTATATCGTACCAATTTTGAAACCCAATAAACCTCCTACTTCTGTTGAAAGCTATAGGCCCATCTCTCTGTTATCATGCCTGGGTAAACTAATGGAAAAACTGGTTGCAAATAGGTTGATGTGGTATATTAAGAACAACAAAGTTATTAGTTCTAACCAGGTAGCATATAAAAAAGGCAGTGGCACAATTGATGCTCTTTTGCACCTTGACTATGTCGTCACAAACGCACTCTCGTCAAGAAACCATGTTTCACTTCTAGCAATCGATTTGGAGAAGGCTTTCGACCGAATTGGAGTGCATATCATTTTGAAACAATTAACCAAGTTGAAGGTTGGTTCCAAAATTATAAACTTTGTTAAAAGCTTTCTCACTAACAGAAAATGCAGAGTGAGAATAAATGGTTTTGCCTCAATTATTGTAAATCTAGAGAACGGAACGCCACAAGGGTCTCCACTCTCCGCGCTTCTTTTTATAATAGCGTTCGATGAAATTGCCAAGCTTTCAGCGAACTATCCCAGTATAGAATGTCAGCTCTACGTCGACGATGTTTTCTTTTTCACGAAAAATGCTAATCTTCTTTCAGTCTCGCGTATTTTCGAAAGCATTCTCCGAGACATAATGACATGGTCCTCAACCTCAGGCACATCAATTTCTTTCGAAAAATCTAAAACTTTGCACATTTGCAAAAAATCTAGTTGCTCTGGGTTGCCAACACAATTTTTTGGCCATTCCACAATGCCAGTAAATGAAATAAAAATTCTAGGTGTAATTATAGACTCTAAGTATAAGTTTAAAAAACATTGTAAATACATAAAAGATTGTATTATGACACGGTTAAATATAATTAAATACCTATCTTCTAAGAAATCTTTTGTACATCCGTCTTCACTTGTTCATGCATGCAGAGCACTCATCCTATCAAAAATCGATTACGGCCTTCCTATATACGGAAACGCCGATAAACGTTCAATTAGCCAAATATCATCGCCTTATCACTCTGCGATACGCAGGAGCATTAGAGCGTTCCCAACTACACCACTTCGAAACTTGTTTGCGGAAACCGGTTTGCCAAAGATTCCAGATCGGATCGAAGACAGTACTCATAAACTTTTACCAAAACTACTTTTCACCTACAATGTCAATCTCATTAAAGATTTCAGAAACGCATCTTTAAGAAAGAGGCATCCTAAAATTATGTCGGTTGTAGCCAAATGTTTGAGCTAGCCAAATGTTTGAGCTTGCCTTATCACTCTGCGATACGCAGGAGCATTAGAGCGTTCCCAACTACACCACTTCGAAACTTGTTTGCGGAAACCGGTTTGCCAAAGATTCCAGATCGGATCGAAGACAGTACTTATAAACTTTTACCAAAACTACTTTTCACCTACAATGTCAATCTCATTAAAGATTTCAGAAACGCATCTTTAAGAAAGAGGCATCCTAAAATTATGTCGGTTGTAGCCAAATGTTTGAGCTTGCAAAGGAGACTTGAACTGCCGGGTACCCTTCGCTACCGCACAGCTGAAACGCAACCTCCATGGACGATACGCAATATTCCATTTGCTATTAACACGCTGCAGCGACCAAAAGAACATACAGCGAAGGAAATTTACAAAGCACTGTTTACATCCGAAAAAGAAAAGTACTCCAAACAGGGATGGAATTTTATATTTACAGATGGATCAAAAACTCAAACCTCAACATCTTTTGCCGTCACAAAGGAAAACGGGGACACGATCAAACATGGTTTTTTGCACCCAATATGCTCTGCTTTTACAGCAGAAACAGCGGCATTGTTAGAAGCCTCCATTTATGCTAAACAAATTAAAGGCAAAATAATTATATGCACAGACAGCCAATCATGCATCAATGCAATCGGCTGTCCAACACACGATCAAACTCATATAAATACAATTAGAAATATTCTCATAAGCTATCCAAACAAAATTAAGCTAATGTGGGTTCCAGGACATTCGGGGATTACCGGCAATGAAAACGCTGATGCCGCAGCTAGAAGCGTTTCTAATCTACCGTCAATGCTTCATAAATACTACTCTAAAAGTGACATCCTCCTAGAGATTACAAAACAACGGCGCATTTATCTGTTAGATAACTGGAAAAACTACCAACACCACTACGCTTTCTTAAATCCATCTAGATCAAAGATATCACTTCCTTCCGACCTGCCATTAAAAGTTCTCAAACCGTACTCGCGCCTACGCCTGGGCCACACTATTCTCACACATGCACACCTCCTACAACGTACGCTGCCAGCCGATTGCCCCTTCTGTGACGAAACCGTAACCTTAGATCATATTCTACAATCTTGTCGAAATCTACACACCTCCAGACAACAATTCTTTGGATCCTCTCCTGCACTGGATTTTCTTAAAGAGCCATCTGCAAGTAATATACTGACTGTCTACAAATTTCTAAAAGCCAACGACTTGTTAAGACGGACCTAACATTTTCCTTTGTTTATTTTATTTAGTTATAAGCATTTAAATATTATATGATAATTACTTAACGTTAGACCTAATTTAAAGTACATTTACATTTTTTGTTATCTGACAGCCGATGGCCTATGCTGCTAGTGCTGCTGCTTTCTTATATTTGTATAACTTGTTATTATACAAATTTAATAATAATAATAATAATAATAATAATAAATAGGTGGAATATAAGATGATTAGTTGAGCAGACTACTAATATTTTCAAAGATGTAGACACAAAGCAACCCTATTTTTGAGATATCTTTGAAACCCATTCCCGTCAAAAAACACTGCTTAAAAAAATTGCTATTGACCCACGTCTCAACTTATTCATTCGCATCGGATTCACAACGAGATGTAACCAAGAATAATTGTTTTGTTTTTGTTGGCTTCCAAAGATATTCTGGTGATAAAGATTGAAGATTTCTTTATTGGAACTCGATTTAGAACCACTACTACGAACCACTGGCCACAGATGGGAAACAAGAGTTTGGAAAGCAGTTGAAACGCCAAGTTTAAAATGTATACGCCTTAGTCCATAATATGAGCTTCTTTCTTAACAAGTTTGAACCAAAAAACTTTCAATGCCGGCGTACCTCACGACATAACTAATTATACTTCTTTCGGAAACCAATGATTTAAAGGAATACTATTGTAGCCATTTTTGTGAACGATGATCTTTAATTCAGACCTACAGCATGCCGAGTATTAACGGACGTAGGCAATGAAGTAATTTAGATTGTAGTACAGGGTGGGCCATACAGCGTTTGCTTTTTCAACCACCTATTTTTTTGAGAATGGTAACACCAATGACATGTCAAATGTGTTCATAATTTATTTAAAAGTTTGACATTTACGAAATGGGACGCTGTACGCTTGAACAAAATTGGGAAATATTGAAAACCTTTTTCCAAAGTGGTGAGTCTTCTTCTTCTTTTCTGATTTTCACATCGGTGGCTACGTCAACAAGCGAAATTGTCGGATTTGGGGCTCAGAAAATCCACACGTTACTGTAGAGAAGCAAATGCATCCACAACGAGTCACTGTTTGGTGCGGTTTTTTGTCTGGCGGCTTCATCGGGCCATTTTTTTTCGAGAATGAGCGAGGAGCCGCGGTTAGAGTAAATGGCGAGCGTTACCGTGACATGCTCAACAAGTTGTTTCCAAAAATTGAAGAGGATGATATGGACGACATTTGGTTTCAACAGGACGGTGCAACTTGTCACACTGCCAAAGTTACACTCGAACTTTTGGTTACCGTTTTTGAAAACCGAATAATCAGCCGAAATTCCGATATCAATTGGCCGCCTCGGAGCTGTGATTTAAGTCCGTTGGACTATTTTTTGTCCGGAGCCGTTAAGGACAAATGCTATACAAACCATCCAGAGATGATTCATGTTTTAAAACACGAAATCGAAGTTGCCATTCATGAAATTGGAGCCCAAACAATCGAAAATGTGCTTAAAAATTTGGTTGATCGAATGGCCTACTGTAAAGCCAGTCGTGGCAGTCATTTGAGCGATATTAATTTTTATTCATAAACTAGCGGACCCTCACCCGTTTCGCTGGGTGAAAGAAAAATATAAATGAAAAGTGTTCTTTGTTTTTTTCTTGTTTCATCATTTAATTCATGCTCGGCCATTATTTTGTGACTTATTCTAATAACAATTACTCTAATGATTGTAAGCTAACAACTTATTCTAAAGCCTTCTGATACGCAAAATTTTTGGTTTTATTTTCATGCGGTGTATAAATATAAAGTAACGATGGTTTCCCTACTCGAGAACATCCTACATACAGTTGCCCATGTCCAAAGCATGGATAAGTTAGGTCAATTCCACATAATTGAAGTGTTTGACCTTGAGACTTATTGATTGTAATAGCAAAAGTAAGGCGAATGGGAAATTGAAGTCGCTTAAAATCAAAAGGCAAATCTGTTGAAATCATTGGAATGCGCGGAATCAAAACATCTTCACCTTTAAATTTGCCTTTCAAAATTGTTGCTTCAATTACATTGTTCATTGTCCGTTTCACTGCTAATCCTGTCCCATTGCATAGTTTCGGCTGATTGATATTTCGCAACAAACATGATCACTGCGCCGACTTTCAATTGCAAACGATGTGGTGGCAAGCCAGGCAAATTAAGTGAATTCAAAAATTCAATTGGATAATTCACTACATCGTCGGGGTTAGTGATTGAATCAATTGATGTATAGGTGACAACTTCACCTGGAATTTCAGTCAAAATACTGGCATTGATTTCATTGACATCGACATTTTTGGCAGCTAATATAGCTCTCTCGCTTAGCCAATATTGATTTCGATAGTTTTGTTCAATATTTGGGAATACATTTTGCACTAATTGTACTCTTGATTCTGTTACGGTACAAAAATTAGTTGGAAGTGTGATCATGCCTGTATTCTTATCAATTGGCTTTCGTCCATTTCCAATTGGCAACAAATGTTCGGAAAATTCAGCAGCTGTTGGATCATTCTGTAACTGCACACGAACATTAGTAGTTAATGTGAGTTTTTGAACATATCTCCATAGATTAGAAGATTTAAGGCACGCTCTCAATTCATCAGCTGCTGTTGATTTGGGAATAACAGGTAAAGTTTGTCGAAAATCACCGGCCAATGTTTGTAAAACCTTTCCGATTCCAGAATTTTTAGAAATGTTGCAAGTTGGTTCTTCATTTACTTGCATATTTAATGGTAACCTTAATGCAGAATGTGCAGTGCCACCGCCGTCCAATAAAGTTGCCGCTATTCCAGATGATGCCAAAGTCAATGCAATATTATTCTGTGATCGAATGGTGGCCAAAATTAACGACAACAAAAACGTTTTTCCAGTCCCACCTGGTGCATCTAAGAAGAATATTCCTCCTCTTTCATTTGCAACATTGTCTATAATTGTGTCATATGCCTGCCTTTGTTCTGTGTTTAATTTTGGTAGGTTTGTTCTTATTGTACAAATGTGTTCAGATCATTTCGATCATATTCTTTTTCACGTCTTAATTCTGCATTGTATGCATCATGCATCGGACGATTTGGTGCGATCATACCTAACTCACTCAGAGTTTTATTTGCAATCATCAGGCAAAAGTCTTCGATTTTAATTAATGCCTCATTATATAATTCATCTGTATAATTCAAATTTGGATTTGCAGTAATGCGACGTACTTGATGTAGAATATCTTCTGTCATGTATTCTTGGTAAGTACTCCACAATTCTTTTGGGTTTGCTGGGAAACATGTAGCAATAATGATGGCAAATAGTGTTCTTATTTGGTGTGGAGAACTTGTTGCACATGCATCCATAAGAGTTGCATCCCACTGATTATCATTTTCAAGCAAATTCAATTCTTTGCATGCTTGCTGATAAGTACAACAAAGATGACCATTAACTCGTTTCAAACTTCCGAATGATCTTGGGGGAATATCAACTAAGAGTAAACGTAAATAGAAACATTCCACTTTACTTGGATGCACAGTGTAAAGTCGTCCGATTGCATCACCCAAATGAACACCTGGATATCCATCTACATGTATTCCTCGTTGCCTTCCTACCCAGGACCTTGATGATGCATTCCAAGTATACTATTTAGGAACATTTGAATAAAGCAATGTTCTTGCAAATGAATCTGTTTCACATAAGTTGAAAAATGCAGTTAGTGTTGTTGCTGTTGCTTTGTTCATTTTCTAAATGGTCTGACAAATGAATAACAGCTGGATGGCGATCATGAATCGGAAATGATAATATTCTCCAAACTGCTTCGTTGCTACTAATGTATCTTCCCATTTGGTAATTAGTAATTTCATCATTTCGATTTACAACTCCAAATACTGGCATGTCACTTCCTTTATTGATGTATTTGCATATGTATTTGATGGATTTTACGGAGTTACAATATTCAACATTTATATGTGCGTTAAATGTTTTCGATAATAATTTGGAATACGGAACTATCCAACGGTTATGGATCTCCACATCCTGATTATATATTTTCACAGTGACTGTTTTTCCATTATCTTCTGGTGATCTTCTACGGTACAATGGATATCCATCATTTCCAGCCATTGTTTCAGCAATTAATTGCCTTGGGTAGTTTTTTGAACATTTACCATCAACCATACATGGAGAATTTTGATTTAACGTTGATTTAACGTACCACGCGGTCCATGAATCATGTTTTTGGTTACAGTAGTATGTAATTCTGGATCTTCATTTATATCTGGAATTTCAGCACATATAATATGATCAATTTTATCTGTGGTTAGTTTTTGTTTTAACCAAATCAAAATATGCGCATGAGGAAAGCCTATTTTTTGCCATCCCACAGAATACATGAAACATTGTACATCTCCGTAAACTTTATGTTTTACAATGAAATCCATTAGAGACTGTAGCTTTCGTCTAATCACTCTTGCAGTAATGTCATGCCTATCAGTAGCTGATTGCCCAGCATATAAATGATTCTTAATATCATCCCATTCCGGATTGCATGTGAAAGTTATGAATAAGTCGGGTCGACCATAATTTCTGACATAACACATTGCATCTTGGGCGTATTCATGCATATGCCTTGGACTGCCTGTATACGATGAAGGTAATATTACCATTTGACCAATGTTATTAACGTTGGTATCGTTGTTAATTGTAAATGTATGTATTCGTCACAGCGTAATTTTATTTGGTTGAATCTAATGTAATTCAATCGTTCTGTTTCTATTTTCGCATACATGTCAACAACATACTGATGAAATAATTTACGACATTTTAAAATGTGATTCTCTTGATTTTCTCTTATCATGATTCTGTATGCATAATAATTCATCGCGCTTACAGTTTTATTTGTTTCTTGACCATTTGCTGGATTTATTTGTTTTATATCAATCGAATAACCATCTTCACCACTACAGAACATAAGAGGATATTGTAATGCATCATATTTTCGATGCGTTTCATTAACACGTTGCAGTGCATCATTTCTTTTTTGCAAAACAATATCTCTTGGTTGAAATTCATCTCCAGATATAACAATTGCAACCTCGTTGTTTGAAGTGGGTTGATTGTATCTTCCTTTGTAAGGGATAAACGCTAAAAAAACACTTTTTTCATGAATTTATTGTAACGAAACGGTTCAAGTCAGTTTATTAAAAGTTGTTGCATATTATAAAGTAACATTTCAAGAATATTTGATAAAATTTTCATGTAAAAATATTGCAAAATGAGCGAATGAGAGCACATTTACGTAGACGTCTTTTCAAAAATACATTTTGCAGTAGTCAGCATATCTCAGCGTAGAATCATCTGAAATCAAAAAAATCGAATAATTTAGTTAAAGTATGAGTTAAACTTCCCCCCAACGTTTATTTTGACGATTTATTTTCATTTTCAGCCATTTGGTAGTCATTTGAAGTAAAAAGTGATTTTTGACGAAAAAATGCCGCCATTTTGTAGGTGTAAAACCACCTTAATATAAAAAAAAAATGGCGAAAAAAAAAACGTTGGCGGGAGGTTTTTTATATGTAAAATATGTGTACAATGCAAATGCCAATGACTACGCACTTTAAAAAAAAAGGTTCGAGAAAACCGCGTTTAAAGTTTGTAACGGACTACGCGCGCAACTGCTGCGTCTCGGCAGATGTTTGAGGCGGCTCGGCTTTATGCTCTATAACTTAAAAAGTTTTGCTCGGATTGACTTAAAATTTTAACACGGTATTTTTGAAATGTTTTACTACAATAACATGCAAAAAAAAAAATCGATTTTTATCCTTTACAACATTGGGTGGAATCTGACAACCATTTTGGTCTTTTAATTAAATAAAATAATAAAGAAAGCGAAAACGAAGTTTCATTTCATCAAGATCCGGAAATCCAACAGTGACGGCGAGGAGGTGCATTTTTTTTTAGAAAAAAAAAGTTAAAATGAATCAAGAGCAAATGCATGCATTTTTCAACAAAATGCAAAAGCAAAGAGAACAAGATAGCGCGGCTATGCAAGCTCTTATAGCACAGCTCATTTCATCGAGATCTGGTGACACATTCGATGGTCCAAAAGTAGATTTGCAACCAGAGCGAACAATGGATACGCTAGCGTCCAGCATCACTGAATTCGTTTATTACCTTGAACTTAACCTCACTTTCGAAACGTGGTACGCTCGCTACGAAGATTTGTTCTTTGTAGATGCCAATAAGCTCGATGAAGCAGCAAAGGTCAGACTCCTATTAAGAAAACTAAGCACTAGTGTCCACAGCAAATACGTTGACTATATCTTACCTAAACACTCAAGAGAATTTGACTTCGCCTGTACTGTAGACAAATTAAAGCAATTATTTGGAAATCAAAAATCTCAATTCAGTATGAGATACAACTGCCTTCAAATGAAAAAATCATCACACATGGATTTTAGCACATACGCAGCGGAGGTAAATAAACAGTGTGAAAGTTTCAAATTAAGTACAATAACATAACGTTGGATCAATTCAAATGCTTAATATTCGTAATGGGACTTAAAGACGAATCCGACTTCGATATAAGAACCCGAATGTTAACTAAATTGGACACAGAAGCCGACACAATTAATCTTGACGCACTATCAAGAGAATGTCAACGAATAATAAATTTAAAATTGGACACAGCACTACTAGAAAAGAAAAATTACGAATCGCAGGTAAACAAATTGCTTGCAAATGAGCAAAAATTAAAGAAGCCGAAAACACCTTGTTGGTTTTGTGGAGCCATGCACTCGTACGTGATTGCACTTACAAAAATCATAATTGTGAGAAATGTCACAAAATGGGACACAGAGAAGAATATTGCAAAATAAAATCAAGATCGACAGCAAAACAAAGCACCTGCAACAAAGGTCAAAATAAAGGTTACAACAAAGGGAGAACAAACACACAACATTTGCGAACGAACAGTATATACCAAGCAAACAGTATCACAACAATGTCGCAACGTAAATATGTGAGTGTGAAAATCAACAACGTGGAAGTCAAGCTCCAGTTTGATACAGCGTCCGACATCACAATAATTTCGAAACTAATTTCAAGAAATTAGGTTTGGCAAACACCAAGGAAGTTACGCATTCCGCGAGAAGTGCAACTGGTGAGTTACCCCTGTACACACAATTTGTGAGCAAAGTGGAGCTGAACGGAATAACAAAACTCCTGACGTGTTTTGTTACTACAATCTATCTTAATGTGTTTGGTTTGGATTGGATATCTGCATTTCAACTCGAGGATATGCCTCTCAGTACTATTTGTAATCATATTTCGTCGAAAAAACAGGCAAGTATCGTTCCAGTACAAAAAACTTACGATAAATCACTACTTAAAGACTTTTATCCAGCACTTTTCGACAAACAACTAGGCCTCTGTAATAAAACTAAAGCGCATTTAGTTGTAAAGGCTAATTGTCAACCTGTTTTCCGTCCAAAGCGAGTCGTCGCTTACGCAATTCAACACCTGGTTGAAGCAGAATTACAAAGACTGCAAGATCTAAACGTAATTTCTCCAGTTAATTACTCAAATCGGGCTGCGCCAATTGTGGTAATAAAAAAGCCATATGGCAGCATACGCCTATGCGCTGACTTTTCGACAGGTCTAAACGATGCTTTGGAAACTTATCAATATCCTCTGCCTCTACCTGAAGACATTTTCGCTAAACTTAACAATGCCACAGTTTTCAGTCATATCGATTTATCTGACGCATTTCTCCAAGTATATTAGAAGTTGACGATTCTTCCAAAGAGCTTCTCACATTAAACACCCATATGGGTCTATTCAGATATAATCGCATGGTATTTGGCGTTAAGACATTTCCAGCAATTTTCCAACAGATAATGAACAAAATGCTGGCAGGTTTAAACAACACGGCGGCATACATCGACGATATTTTGTTTGTTACTTCGTATACAGCAATACGGTTTCAAATTAAAAGTAGACAAATGTAAATTTTCTTATCACGAAATGGCCTACTTAGGGTACGTTCTCAATAAAGACGGCATTAGTCCAGATCCGAAGCACATTGATGCAATCAAAAAGATGCCAGAACCGACCAATCAATCAGAACTAAGATAATTTTTGGGTGCGATAAATTTTTATGGGAAATTTATTAACCACATGCGAGATTTTCGAGGTCCATTAGACGAGCTGCTACAAAAGAATAAAACGTGGCGTTGGACAAACGTTCAGCAAACATGTTTTGATAACCTAAAAGATATTTTATCATCAAAGCTTCTACTAACTCTCTATGACCCAACAAAAGGTATAATAGTGGCAGCCGATGCATCTAACTATGGTCTCGGAGCTTGTATTTTCCATGAATTTGAAGACGGCTCATTAAAAGCGATTTGTCATGCATCAGGATTGCTTACGCCAGCAGAAAAACATTGCAGCCAAATAGAGAAAAAAGCACTGGCAATTATTTTTGCACTTACAAAATTTCACAGAATGATTTTTGGTCGAAAATTTAAACTACAAACTGATCACAAGCCTCTACTTGCCATATTCGGTAATAAGGCGGAAATCAGTGCACACCAAGCAAATAGACTTCAGCGATGGGCAGTTAAATTGCTTGCATACGATTTCGAATTAAAATTTATATCAACAAATAGTTTTGGTTACGCTGACGTTTTGTCACGCTTGATAAGCAATACACTCAACCCGTCAGAAGATTATGTTATTGCAGCAATTGAATTTGAATCTGAAATAAAGCAAATTTTAGATGAATCGATTAACAAGTTGCCGATTACAAGTGAAATGGTCAGTTACGAAACAGCGAAGGACCTTATACTTTCAAATATTGTTAGATATATAACTGAAGGGTGGCCAATCAAATGTGACAATATTGAATACAAGCCGTACTTTAACCGGAAAGACAGCATAAATATAGTCGAAGGTTGTTTAATGTTCGGTCGATGAATTATAATACCAACAATTTTCCAAAACCTGTTCGAACTGCATCGCAGCGGCCAAAATGCCAACGAAAATGAGTTTACATCCCTGGCCAAAGCCTTCCGGACCATGGGAGCGACTTCATATTGATTATGCTGGTCCAATTGATTCGTATTATTATCTTGTAGTTATCGACGCGTTTTCAAAATGGCCAGAAGTAATTCGAACAAAATCGATTCCAACAGCGCTAACGATTTTTAGTTTGAATGAAATTTTTGCTAGATTTGGATTGCCGAAAACAATAGTATCTGATAATGGCACTCAATTTACCAGTCACCAATTCCAGCAATTTGTAGCAGAGCACGGCATTCAAAATATTCGCAGCAGTCCTTACCATCCCATGTCCAACGGTCAAGCTGAGAGGTTTGTGGATACTTTGAAACGGGCACTAAAAAAGTTGAACGGGGAGGGGGTATCTGAACATAATCTTATAGTATTTTTACAAGTTTACAGATCCACACCAAAAAAGCAGAACGAAGAAAACAAGCCACCGGCCGAAGTGTTACTCGGAAGACAGATACGACTAAAACTCGATTTGTTTAAGCCATCTTTTTCTACTGAGCCTGCGCTTTATAGCGATAAACAACTTAAAATGAAAAATCAGTTTTATAGAAAGCACGGTGCTAAGCAAAAGCATTATGAGATCCAAGACGTTGTTTTTATAAGCGTGCACAAAAGCAAAGACAGTTTCAAATGGATGAAAGGAACTGTGGCTGAATGCATGGGGAAAGTTTTGTACAACATACTATTGCAGAATGGTAAGATTATTCGATGTCACGCGAATCAAATGCGAAAATGTTTTGAAGGAAGCTCATCAGTGATGGAAAACGAAGCTGTATGCAATGACAAACGACTGGAGGAAGCGTTTCAATTATATGAAATCGCACCACAGCATGTTTTAAACCATAATCCTCCACCAGCGAATAATTCAAACGAGGCGTTGGAACAGTTGGAACAGGTACCATTACCATCACAATCTGAGATTGGAACAACTAACAATGCTAACAATGGGCAGTCACGCGATAATGATATGCAAAGCATGGGGACTGGAAACCAAACCATATCAGTGCAACCGTATGTACGACCGCAACATATTCGTAAACCAGTTGACCGTTTTAAACCAACTTGAGAAAAACTTATCTGATAAATATACTAAAAAAAAGGAGGTGTGTTGGCAACGCAGTTTTTGGCTATAGTGTGTGTTGACAACACTGTTTTGGTTATGGCCTGTGCTGGCAGCGCAGCTGCGAGATAGAACGTGCTAGGGTGGAATCTGACAACCATTTTGGTCTTTTAATTAAATAAAATAATAAAGAAAGCGAAAACGAAGTTTCATTTCATCAAGATCCGGAAATCCAACAATAAGCTAAAATTGTTGTAAAATTATTACAAATTATCGGAACTGAGCAACAATACTGTACGAACTTTCTGTTTTTTCATTTCGATCCTTATATTAGTGCTTAAAACTAAGATTTAAGGAATAGCGGAAACGGAAGAACAGTAAGTGGAGAGTTAGAAAGAGTATAGTTGAGTAAATAAGTACAATAGGTAAATAGAAATAAGAAGAACGGAAAGTATAGCTATAGAAATAAAGGCAACGACCAAAAATAAATAGCGATATTCATTAATGTATACACTTATATTATATATATAAAGAAAATTAACTTAATATTAAGCTTAAATATAATTTGTTTGTTTGTTGCGCTACTGAAGCTCCAGAAGGTAACTCTTCGAACACGCACGCCAAAATTGTTGTTTGAAAGCGCAAACATGCTGCCACCTCCCTAAGCAGCGGCTGGGATTGCCAGGTACGCTCTCCGGTGGCAAAGCTCGCAAGGGGCAACCGATTAGCAGAGGCGCCAGCGTTAGCGTGTCGCCTTCGTTGGGGTTGTTGGTGTACGGTGCGAGAGGTCGGGAGTTCAATACTGCTTCTTTTTGGATGAGAAGCGTTGCGGTTTCTTCGGTGGTTAATAGTGCGCTGTCTACGGCGCGCATCAGCAGATACATATTAGGTCCGCAAATAAGTTCTCGCTGTTTTTTTTTTTTGCTGAAAATACAACTTTATTCTGAAAAAATGGTTACATGTGAACAATTGAAAGTACTGCTCATCGATGGCTACTACTTTTTCCTATCTTCCTGGTAGATCTCGTATACCGTCGCGGTAAAACTGTTCATCTTTTGAGGCTATCTACGGATCAAGCCATTCTTTGATGTCTTCATATGAATGGAACTGCGGGTCAGCTAGACCATGCGCCATCGATCGGGACAGGTGATAATCGGACGGCGCAATATCTGGAGAATATGGCGGGTAGGGTAGGATTTCCCATTTCAGTGTTTCCAAGTGGGTTTTAACGGGTTTGACAACGTGAGGCCGCGTTCAAAATCCTTTGGTTTTCACTAAAAAGGAACCCAACTCACCTGTTTCTGAATCTTTCCCAAAGCATCCAATTGCTTGGAAATGGATTGGCGGGTGACTCCTAATACTAAAGCAAGTTCTTCTTGCGTTTGACATGGATCCTCATTGAGCAATGGCTCCAATACAGCGTCTTCGAAGGTGTTTGGCCTTCTTCCACGCGGACGGTCGTCAACATTAAAATCACCGTCTTTGAAGCGGCGGAACCAATCTCGGCACGTTGTTTCACTTAAAGCAGCATCTCCATAAACTTTTTGTAGCCCTCATTGCGCTTCAGCCGCCACTTTTTTCGAATGAATCGATTAGCGCACACTGCTGGGAACTTAGTTGGGCACCTAAAATAATAATTAATTAAAACAAAAATGCAATATATAACCGAGTATCGATACCTGAATTCACCTCAACAAACTTGCATATTTGTCTCACTTATATGCTTACTTTGCAATATGTATGTACATATTGCGGCCACTTATTACGCTTGCAAGTCTTTTTTATTTTTATGTACTCGCCTAAAGTTTTTAGGTCACTGCAAAGTTTATTTTGCAGTTACGGTGTTCAAAAAATAAGGCTTTAAATTTCACGGGCTACGTACACTCGACTTTCGATTTATTTAGGTACACTCGTCTCGAAGATATGTTCCCGGTTTTAACAATATTGCATGCTTAGTTGGTTTGTGAGAGGCATAAATAAGACAAGTGTTTTGCGTGTTCGGCGATTTTCTACTATAGACTCTTGGCTCTCCTGGACTCTTCCATTGGGACGATTGACATTATGACCCTAAAACTTCTTAGTACCATATGAGCCTTTAATTGATTAAGTGTTAACTGCACGAATCCCAAGTAGGCAGCTTAGTGCAAAGGCCTCGAAATTCTCTAAATCGGTGAAGTTTCGTGTTAAGGAAACTAGAACCATTCGCACCGACAACGATATTATTTTAAGGCAGAAACAATTTGTTTGACTTAATTACTATAAGGGTTCTATTTTTGAAAACTTTCATTCTGATTTTATATTTGCCTTAAATCTATATAAAATTTTTGTTACCAACTAAATTAAAGTAAAGGGGAGTTTTGTAGTAAGTACAGTACAAGTGGAATGATATATTTGAAATGCTCATATAGGTACATAAATTGCGGCTTAACTTATTTAGCCGAACAGCTTTGCTTAGCGGAAGTTGCAATTATCTGTTAAAAAATTTTGGGATACTAGTTTGAAACGTTAAAAATACACACTTCGGATATAAGCCATATTGGACTATAAATAAAATTGTTATTAATAACTTGACTCCAGAGACTAGCAAACACTGCTGGCGGCATCTATTGGGAACTTAGTTGCGCACCTAACATTTGACTGCTTCCCACAGACCACATAAGTGAGGTGCTCTCGGAGGTATGAAGGCAAAGGTGAATCCTTTGTAGTCCACAGAAAAGCATCCCGGAGCTCCCTTAGTTTCCTCTCTGCTCCGACAAAATATTTGGACTGGCATCCCTCTGCGCCCAATGAACCTTTTGAGAGCGCAAATAAATTTATCAGCAGTTAAATCAGACACAAGTCAGAGAACGTTAAATATAGAGAATTCTCACGAGCTACGAATAGTGTGAATTGTCAAAAATGAAGTGAAACCGCGAACACTATTTCACCTCGCTTAACTCGACAGCGGGGAAGTTCTTAACAGGGCTGATTACAGTGAATTATGTACAAGTACATTGACTCTGCTCAGTTTTTGGTTTCTGTATGAAATCAAATTGACGAATGCCGACGGCATTTTGCAAGGCATTTGCTTGTGCATTTTTATGTTCCCTTGGTAAACGAAAATTTATTCAATTTGTATTTTCAAACAAAGGTGATGAAGAAAAAAATGATTGAATTTATTATATGCGCCATATCAAATCAAAGTAACTTTAATATTTTGATTTAATTTAAAAAAATATGTACATTATAAAACGACCTCTCACATTTTGGTATGTGCGTTTTAGTAAATTTAAAACTAAACAAATTTGATGAAAATTTTTACTAATTTTTTGAGTCGAAATTAATTCATAGCATACAAGTGTTTTGGTATATCGACATATGTATTTACATTTGAACATGCATTTATTTGTTCCTTTGGCAAACCAAATCTTTTTCAATTTACATTTTATTACAGGGAATAATAATATACATACATTTGTATGTATGCATTTTCTAGATAGTATAAAACTTTAAAATAAATAAAGGAAAACTTCAAAGAAACGTATTTGCATATATGGGACAACTAAATTCAATTGCATCTTTATTAAATATGTATATGTTGCACGCATATGTGTGCACTGAACCAACATGACCTACCTCACGAGCATCGCCTTATATTTCATGTAAATAACCTAATGATCAAATTCCTGCCTCACAAATGCTAAAACCAATTTCTTTTGAATACTCATGTACATATTTGTATGTGCGTATGTACACTTGGTGCCCATATCCCTTCAAACAAATCAAAAAATTCTGTATACAAAACGCTTCATTACCAGGCACACAGGAAGATGGCATATGCAAATATAAATATTGAATTCAAGCAAAACAATGCTTATTAATATACACATATGCATGTACATACAACCGCACACACAGGGCATTCGCTTTATTCCTCAAAATGCGTATGTCGTTCAAAGCTAAAATTCTATGCCCAGCGACTACAAGAACAAAATGCAGTCATAGACGCAGGCGTAGCGGCCATCATTCTAGTTGCCATAGCGCTGAACAGTCGCGGCGGCGCCGAACAGTTTCAACTATTGTTCTGTGCAACAAAAACTCATCTTCAAAAAATTCATTGATAAATTCGAGCTCATAGTTCTAAGAGCAAGAACTTTCATTCATAAAACGAGCCGCCCATATGCCAATTTTCTCGACAATTTGAAATTAGTCAATATTGGAATATTTCGCGAAGAATTATTTGCCAATATTTGATAAATCTTCAATTTTTGTCAAGTCGAGTGCCCGCGGCATCGTACATATGTATGCAAAAATATATGTATGTAAATATGTCGTTCTAAATGCTCGACAGCCGCAGCTGCTGTGCGTCAAGTGCGCGCATGAGCATACAGTAAGTTGCAGAAGAAAACAAGTAGCTTAAAAAAAAGGTCTGATTCGGACATTGTAATACCAAGATAAAATTTGGAAACAATTATTTTATGTTAACTGATAGTAGGCAAATAGTTAATTAGTAGATTACTTTACGTATGTAGTTTTTCAATTGATAAAAAGTGCACAAAACATATGCATATACATATCTGCAGTTAGAAACTTACTCTGAAATCAGAGCATTTGAAGATGCCTGTAACATTTCAAGCTTACTGTACATACAATGCTGTGCCAATGAATGTGCGCTGCGCCATGAGTGCGCGCTGGATTTCTTGCGAAGTTTTACCGTTTTATCTTGAGCTGTGGCTGGTGAGCACACATACACACAGCATATACATATGCGCAAATGTATATAAATTCACAAATGTATATAAATTCACAAATTTACATTTGCATATGCCATCTTCCTGTGCGCCTGGTAATGAAGCGTTTGCTATAGAGTTCAGTTGAAGGTAATTCAACAAAGTTTTACAGACACCAGACAGACAGACATAACATATGTACATAATTTGGATGATTTGGAGAAATTCAAATATATAGGTCATATTAAAAAGTTACCTAACATTCTTTGCTTCTAATCACCAACAAATTCTTATCGACTGCTGCTAAATTTACATAATTCAGCCCCTCACTGTTAATTTTTGTTGAAAAATCTGTCTATGGTGAATTGTCTTCGCGAGACGAGTACCCCTCGAAAATGAACACTTTCCAGTCATTAAGACTTCTCTATTCATTAACGTTCTCTGCACAAGTTCTAGGTGAATTGCCTTTGAAGCGAAACACACGAAAATGGCTATATACATACACATACATACACGGGAGAGCGACCGCGATTTTTTAAGGTTATATGAATGGGCCCGCAATAATCTACCTCACATGTTGTGAAAGGCCGTTGGACACGTAATCGATCGGCCGGTAGATTGCCTATGATCTGATCTTGCAATTTTGACTTATAACGAAAAAAGTGAATGCATTCTCTTACAGCTCGACTACAGGCTTCTCGAGCATTTACCAACCATATCTTTTCTCGCAGAAGCGCTACCAACACCCTTGGACTAGCATGGTGATTACGAAAATGTAGGATCCGGATATATGCCTACACAAATACGAATTTTTGCGTAATAGCAAAGGAAATTTAGCATCATGGGGATTGGCGCGTTTAATAAACGGCCACCTCCTCAAATCAGTTTAAATGATAATGATAATTCCGAGTGTTCATCCAGAAATGGAGTTAATTTCTGCAAGCTTGATGGAAGTACGGTATTTTTCGATAATTTACTAATTTCATCGCTAAATTCAAAATGTTGAATTATTTCGACAATTTTAAGGAAACTCAATTGTAATTCCTTCTCAGTGGGTATTATTTCAGATTCTGCTCTTCGCTCTCTTATTTTTCGAAACCATATGAGTATGTAAGTGAAAATCCGAAGCAATTTTCTTTGAGATGAGAACCTTTCAATTATTTCGGGACTTTGAAGTGAGCAGTGTGCATTTAGTAACACTAGTGGACTGGCTACGTATACATACGTAGCAGCCATACTCTCTTATTGAAGCGTCGGAAAAGCCATGAGTTTGGCAGCTGGCACTCGACTCTGTATTTACATAACAGAATGAAACGAAAAATGCCATCTTTATGCTGCTAGTTCATTCCCAGCGTGGTGGTATAGTCAGTATCGGTGAGCCGCAGTAATTTTTGGAGACTATCACTATTCGATGAGTTTGTATGATTGGAAAACCACTTTGCTAATTTCAGGCCTGCCGATTCTAAAATTGGATCCTGTTAATAGGTCGTCGACGTAAAAGTCATTGCGAATGATTTTGGAACCGAGTGAATATTTGGCTCTACTTGTGTTGCTTAGCATTTGCAGACACCATGTGGCGAGAAATGGTGCAGGCGCAGTGCCGTATGTCACGGCGTTGAGTCGAAAAATTTGCAAATGCTCCTATAGATCCTGAGCTGGAACTTCCTGTGGTTTCCGTCGGTAGTCATGGCATATTGGCAATAGGAAGTGAAGGAGTGTCGAAAAAAGCTTCTCTTGAACGATTGGTCAGACCATCAAGGTTTCATTCAAGGCAACTTGTGTTGATATGCGACTTGAAGCATCAACAACTACGCGTAACTTAGTAGTTGTGCTCTGCGGTCTTAACACACACTAGTTGAAATAAAATAGTTCGGCGCACTCGGGAGTCGATTATTTGTTGGAATCATATGCCCCAATTCGAGATACTCTTGAATGAAGTTCAGTAATTTAGGGTAGGTTTTGAAAGGCAGTCTGACTTGAAGCCTTCCACATGGTAAAACCTGTGGGTTTTCGAAAAAACTTCCTCACATTGTAGCATCAATGCTAGCAACACTTGCTTCAAGTTCAAAGGAGTTCATAGAAAAGTCCGGCTCCGATGAGCAGATCAATACGTTGGAGCTCGTTAAAACCGCTAGTTGGATGTTTGAGAGTACATTACAATTAGCGATGTTTATTGAAGCGACTGGTTGGCTCTCGATAATTGTTTTCACCACAGTGATATTTGTACAAAAATCTGAAGCCCGCAACTTCAGAACTATATCAACGGAGCACCCATCAGTCGAAAAGCTTGCATCTCCAATGCCGGAGACTGCAACCAATGTTTTTTTTCTAGAAAGTTGTAGCTGGTTGGTGAGACGAGTTGTAACGAAGTGAAGCTACGAGCCCGAGTCGAGGCTTTCTTAACTTATTTCTGGCGGCGCTTTGGCGACAGATTACCGTAGTGTTGACAATAGTAAATAAGATGTTCAGGGGATTCGCAAAATACACAACTACCCGCTGAGCTATTCGAAGCAGCAAAAGATTTTCTTGGGTTTGTACTCACGCTTTGGGTGACTTTTACTGGAATACTAGTTTGTGTCTGCAATATATATTCGACGTCTTTGAGTGCTCGACAGCGTTTTTCCAAAAATCCTGCTAGTTGGTTCCATAAGGGGAGGTTGTGGCTTGTCGAATTCTCCTCCCTCTTTGCTTGAGTTATCTTGTCTAACTTGTTCACTATGAATTGAGCGAGGATGTTATCGGATATTTGTTCTTTAGAGCCGAGCGACTGTAGAGCACGCATGTGCGCGATTACCTTGTCTGTCAATCACTACAACATATATACAGACGCGTCTATCTTGTCCAGCTCAAATACCCTCTGATGTGTGCCTGAAAGATAAGATGTTTATTATCAAATCATTTTTGTAAAAGTTCTAATGCAATTTTGTAGTTGGCCTCGCTTATCTCCAGTGATCCAATGGTGTGAAGGACAATCCCACTAAGACAAAACCGCAAGGGGTGAAGCTTGTCGACTTGTGTCAGCTCACTGTCATTGTCTATACGGATGTGAACATTGAGTAAAAATTTGTCCACTCCGTCTAAGCCCCATTAAATTTGGGCAACGTTAGTAGCAGCAAACGTGAAGGTTAAACATTAACAATAATATATGTACGCTTCCCGATCTGTGGTTGCAGAGTGCGATCTGAGATTGACTAGCGCGGTATCGAACTTAGCAGGTAGGTCACCCGTAGCCCTCCAAACTTGTGTGGGTGATCGAGAAACTGGATATCAGCTTCACCAACAATACTAGTATTGCCGTGAGAGCATATTCATCTCTACTGTGCAGTTTATCAGGATCTAAGTAGGTGGCTATACATTGAAGGCGATTAAATATAGCTTTTGATTTCATCTTCAAAAATTTCACTCGACCCATGGGTGGACCCATAGCCGGCCCATTGTTGGGGTGCCCTTAGCCGGGCTGAATGGCATGGTGAAAATATTTGGTAACTAAAGGGTGATTTTTTAAGAGCTATAGGAAAGTTTTTCAAAACGTAAAATTCAGAAAAATGCGTTATTATTTTATTTAAATCGATAGTACGGTCCATATAATTTAATATTTGAAGATTATTTCATGCAAATGTTGACCGCGACTGCGCTTCAAATGGTCCATCCGCTTAGTCCAATTTTGGCATACTCTTTCCCATGTTTCGGCCGGTATCTCACATATAAATGCTTTAATGTTGTCTTCCAATGCGTTAATTGAGCAGGCTTGTCTGAACAGACATGAGCTTTAACATAGCTCCACAAAAAATAATCTAAAGGCGTTATATCGCACGATCTGGGTGGCCAATTGACAGGTCCCGAACGTGAAATAAAATGTTCACCGAACTCGCCTCTCAACAAGTCCATTGTTACGCGGGCTGTATGGCATGTGGCACCGTCTTGCTGAAACCACATGTCATGCAAGTCAAGCTCTTGCATTTTGGGCAAAAAAAAGTTGGATATCATTTCACGGTAGCGCTCACCATTCACTGTTACGTTACGATTCGCAGCATCTTTGAAGAAGTACGGTCCAATAATACCTCCAGCCCACAAACCGCACCAAACTGTGACCTTTTCTGGAAACATTGGTAGCTCTTGCAATTCTTCTGGCTGATCTTCACTCCAAAATCGACAATTCTGTTTATTTACGTACCCATTGATCCAAAAATGAGCTTCGTCGCTGAACACAATTTTTCGATAAAAAATTGGACCTTCGGCCAACTTTCCAAGAGCCCATTCACCAAAAATTCTGCGTTGCGGTAGGCCGTTCGGCTTCAATTCTTGCACCAGCTCTATTTTGAAAGACTTCACACCTAAATCCTTTCGCAAGATTTTCCATGTTGTTGGGTAACAGAGGCCCAATTGCTGCGAACGGCGACGAATCGATAATAGATGGTGTCCATTAACACTGGCCGATACAGCTGCGATATTTTCTTCAGTTCGCACTCTACGTAAGCGTGTTGATCGTTTGATGTCCAATAATGTAAATTTGGTTCTAAATTTAGTCACAATAGCTCAAATAGCGGCTTCAGTGGGTCTATTCAACTGACCATAAAATGGAAGAAGCGCGCGATAAACTTTCTTAAGAGAACACGCATTTTTATAATAAAATTCAATGATTTGCAAGCATTGTTCGTTTGTAAGACGATTCATGGTTAAATTATAGACCAAACTGAAGATGTTTCACAGTGAAACAAAACACGAAACGTGCGTCAGCTGTTCAAAAAGATAATAGCTAAAAAATCCCCCTTATAACGTGGCACGACAGGTTTCAAAAAGTAGGCGCGTTGTACTCGACAACGAGTGTAATAAAATTAAAATAAATACCCCGTATCTAACTCTCAGGAGCAAATGTTTTACTATATGTCACCACCGGTTAATAAAGGATTTTCCAATAACAGGTGTTATTGGTGAATGGATTGCGCTATCGAGAGATGATTAACGCTTCTTTATGGCCGGAATTGAATAGTATTGATCTGCACAATTATTATTTCAATATATTATTAAATTAACAGGTAAAAAACACGGCGATCACGTCAGGGTCACCAAATATTGAGCTTCGAATATTTTTTGGTAGCTGTATGTTCCGAAACAGTAAGAAAAAACGAGCTTATTTAAACTTCATAATTTACAATTTATTTTTATTTTCGAATGCGTGGCTGTGCTTACAAAAAAAACTCTATGTTTTTTCGCGAACGTATGTACCTATATATTATATATAGGTATGTGCATATGTAACTACATTAGACTAGCAACAAGAGAAGGAATGTTATGTGTACATATGTTACAGAGAAAGTTAATGTATAGAGAAGTCTCAATGACGGGAACTCATGGAATTTTGAGGGGTACTGGTTTTGCACGTGTGGTTGAGTAAAATTCGTTTGTATCTGGGAAGAAAGAATGTTAACGCTGTAGGCTAGCTACAGGGGCTTTAAAATAAAAAACAAATCTGCTAAGTTCAATAATAACTTAGAAAGAGGAAATCATCCCAAAATATACACATATATTATGTCTGTCAGGTATATTCTGTTAAAACTTTGTTGAATTCCCTCCATCCAAATCAAATCCTTCATAGAGAATTGATTCATTACCAAGCACACAGGAAGATGGCATATGCAAATTCAAATATGTGAATTCATATACGTACATACGCGGCTGCGTGCACTTGCCACAGCAAAAAATTAACTGAATATTAGTTCAACAATTTGCGGCGTTGGTCCCTTTTGGTATTATCAGCGCTGCACAGCTCACAGACGCTGAGTATGTGCAGTAACCTCCAAATAAGCCGCACTCTGATTTCAGTGTAAGTTTCTAGCTCGGCAAACATATACATATGCTTTTGTGCACTTTGTATCAATTAGAGAACTACATAAAAAGGCGAAAACTAATTAACTATAATATTTACTACTATCAGAAAACATAAAATAATTGTTTGGAATTTTTAGTATCGATATGCCCGCGACAGAACTTCATTATAAGCTACTTGTTGCTGGTGTATACATTTTACTGTACGCTCCTGCGTAGTGTACTGTAGTTCTAGGTAAGATACATTCGAGCCTAAAAGGATTTTGAAAAATTTTCAAAATTAAGTCATCTACGCCATGTTGAAAATCGGGACCGTGTTTTTTTCAAAAATCAATATTTCTTGAACCGTTGGATGGATTTCAATGCAATTTACAGACAATATAGAAACAAATAAGTAGTTTAAATTAGTATTATGTTAAAAAAAATATTTCGAAATTTTGACCAAAAAAAAGTCAAAAAAATTTTTTGAATCAATTTTTAGTTGATTTGGCCAGTTTTTTAGATTTTCTGTTATACACGTACCGATTCCTTATGATTTAACCTTTATTTTGAAAAAAAAAAAAAATTTATGGTGTCTATAATAGTTCTCGAGATATTGCGATTTTAGTGGAAGCGCGCACCGTGAAGTTCGCGGGAGTAGAAAAACGCGCACAGACCTGCAGCAGTCTGCTCCAGTCACTTCATACAGGAACACATAACGCAGCGCGAACCGTGCGTGCGTACGCGAACCGTGCGTGCGCGCTTCCACTAAAATCGCAATATCTCGAGAACTATTATAGACACCATAAATTTTTTTTTTTCAAAATAAAGGTTAAACCATAAGGAATCGTTACGTGTATAACAGAAAATCTAAAAAACTGGCCAAATCAACTAAAAATTGATTCAAAAAATTTTTTTGACTTTTTTTTGGTCAAAATTTCGAATTTTTTTTTAACATAATACTAATTTAAACTACTTATTTGTTTCTATATTGTCTGTAAATTGCATTGAAATCCATCCAACGGTTCAAGAAATATTGATTTTTGAAAAAAACACGGTCCCGATTTTCAACATGGCGTAGATGACTCAATTTTGAAAATTTTTCAAAATCCTTTTAGGCTCGAATGTATCTTACTTAGAACTAATATTTCCCAAAGTTTCAAAGAAATCGAAAGACCACTTGCAAATCTCATATTTTCTGACGGAGTCTTACCCATATGTGAAATTTTTGTTTTCTCTGCGGATATGGTAGTACCAGCAGATTGTGACCACGACGTCAATTTAGCTAAAATTTCCTCAAACATTGACTTGGCATGTGTTAAACTCTGGTGTTTGGTGTAAAACACCACGCCATCAACGTAGCGTGCAAATTATCTTTTGCTTAACTAGCAAAAGCTTTTTAAAAACACATTGTGAGTCTTCGTTGCACACCGGATACAAACTGATCCGAAACTTTATTAATCTTAATATTTATACAGAATCTGAAGCTTAAATCTTAGGTTAGTATGTCTTAATTCTATTGAAAGCGGACCATACGTGATATGTGACATGTTTGACATTTTCGCTAAGGTAAGCGCTTATTTTTATTGTTTTCTTAATTCTATTGAAAGCGGACCATACGTGATATGTGATGTCCACTTCTTTCATTAGCAAAGTGTCAATGACATGTTTGACACTTTCGCTAATGGTAAGTGCTTATATTTATTGTTTATTTTTTTGGGAAGTGGCTTGCGCTATTAATCTATGCTTAACTGTTTACATCCTGGGTTAGTGATGTGTGGTATAGGAGGCGTTAACTCCCCCTCTTCTAAATCGAAGCGTCCCGTCTTCGAATATAAAGCTGTTAAGTGATTAATTCTGTCTGATAATTGCAATAATAATTCTTCTTTTTCTTTTGCATTTTTTAATTTAATTTTTAGATTAATATATATGATAAATTTAAAGACAAAATATGCAGATAATATTATTACAATTAAAGTGGTAAATGTCCACCAAACAGGATTTCGTTTTATTTCTTGCTTTAATGGTGTGAGTATATTAACATTGTTTAATTTTAAATCAATATTTTTTGTTTCAATGTATTTATTTACAAAAAAAGATTTTAATTTTCCTTCCCTTAAATATCCTAAAATTTTTCCTGTAGGATTTTCATATTTTCTGTTGTCAATTATAACATCATCTTGAAAAGTTATCAAATAAACTCCTTCTATAGTGTGATTATTAATTTTATGCTTTCCTGATGCTATTATAGCACCATCTTTTACAATATTTATTGATTCATTTGCTTCATTTATTTTTGTGCAGTTGGCATGTTTATTATTTAACATATCGGACAAACATGTGTTATTTCCTTTTATCATACAAAAAGCATTATTTAATTCCTTTTTACAAAATTTGACTGAATAAAATTTATCTCCACATTTTATTATTTCATTTTCAATCAACAATTTTCTATCATTTTGCGCTACAGCTATTGCTTTATACAATTTACAAACATTTTTTACTTTTGGATACTTAATGTAAACAACTATTAAATTATTTTTTTGTATTATACAATTTTAAATTCCGAAACATCTATAAGATCTGATATTGTTACATTTACTTGCTCATTGCTTATTATTTTATATTTTATATTTCTTTTATTTCTGATTAAACTTTAATGTTATCTTTGTGAATTATTCTGTTTCTGTTTTGTATTTTAACTTTATTTCCTAAACCTTCTACTACTATTTGCTTTTTATATTTGGGTCTTAATTTATTTCGTTCCCCATATACTTTTTCATATATAATTTCACCCCTATGGTAATTTTTTTGAAGCCTTTTCTTGTTGTGGTATTCTAACATTTTTTCCTGATTATTTTTTAATATATCCCTTATATTCTCATGCTTCTCTTTATTAAACAAAATATTACAAGGTTGTTTACCTGTTACTGAATGTATAGTTTTATTATACTGCTGCACCGCCCTCATAATTGATTCGAAATCACTAACTAAACTGTGTTCCTCTTTTAAACATCGAGATATTTCTATAAGTGTGGAATGAACCCTTTCTATTTGACCATTACTCGTGCTATGACGTGGTGTGCAATAATAGATTTGTATGTTGAGTCTTTCCATTAAAGACCTGAATTGTATCGTACTTAAACCTGGTTCATTATCCATAACTATACTTTTAACATCTGGAAATGTTTGCAGAAGTTCCAAAATTTTTTCCTCCAAATTAAGCTTATCCCCAATATATTTTACAATTAAATATTTAGAATAAGAATCTATACAAGTTAAAAATTTTAATTTTTGCGCGAAAAAAATATCAATATGGAGTTGTTCTCCCTCTCTTTCCGGAATAGGTGCCTCTCCTATCGGAATAAGTTTTGGGTGCCTTTCATATTTATTACTGTTGCATATGTTACAATTTTTTACATATTGCTTGAACTGTTTTATCATCAATGGCCAATAATATTGTTGCCTAATTTGGGCCAAATTTTCCCTATAATTTCTATGTGCCCTATTGTGAGTTTGTTCAATAATCGCTCCCTGATCCTCTCTATTAGTAATATCGTTTGGGAACAATTTCGTATGAAAAAATTTTACAGTTGGAAATGCCTCCCTCAATACGTTCTTTATTTCGTAAAGCACCTCAGGTGAGCAATATATTCCCGTAACCAACTTTGGGTTAATATATTCTTTTAAAACTCCAACAATATTTTCCGGTATGTCGTATTCGATCAAAAATCGTTTATTATTAAAATGAGAAATTGTCTCTAACACGGTTATTTTCGCCCCGTTATCTATCAAAATTTGTTGCTTAAAATGATTTAATGGCTTTTTTGTTTCATGAATCTGATATTCATTACTGCTTTCAGCAGAATGTTGTGTGTCCGCTAACGAATCACTGGACTCACTATGTTCTTTGGAATTTGTCAAATTATTAAGCATTTGTCTCGACAATGCATCAGCAACGACATTGGTTGCACCTGGCTTGTAAATAATTTTTGGAGAAAATTCTTCAATAAATGATCTCCATCTCTTAATCTTAATATTCGGATTTCTTTCCGAAATCGCAAATGACAAAGGTTGATGATCAGTGTGTATTTCCAGATCACTAACACCGTAAAGGTAATTACGCAATGCTTTCAAAGCCCAGACTATTGCGAACAACTCTTTCTCATTTGTAGCATAATTAAACTCCGTAGAATTTAATGTTTTTGATATAAAGACAATAGGTTTCCCCTCTTGTGACAATACTGCACCCAAAGCTACATTTGATGCATCGGTTGTTAAAACAAATTTTTTGTTATAATCAGGTTGTGTCAATTCAACCTGTTGAGCCAGTAAATTCTTCAATTTGTCACAAGCAGCCACTCCGTCTTGATTTAGACTAACTATCTTTTTCTTTGACAAATACTGGGAAATTTTTCCGTTTTCCCCCTGCAAATGCTTAGTTAATGGCTTTGCCACAACCGCGTAATTGTGTATAAATTTTCTATAATAGCCTGTCAGTCCCAAAAATCCCCGCAATTGACGCAATGTCTTTGGTATAGGATAATTCTGTATGGCTTCAACCTTTCTTGGGTCCGTTTTGATTATATTCTTTGCCACTATATATCCCAAAAATTCCACCTCTCTTTGGTAGAACTTAGATTTTTCAGAGGATATTTTCATATTTGCCTCCCTTAATATATTAATTACCAAACTCAAATGTTTTTTATGGTCTTCCAAATTTTTTGAAAAAATTATAACATCGTCGACATAAACGTGACAAAACTTTCCAATATATTCTCTTAATACATTATCCATAGCCCGTTGAAAAATACTTGGTGCATTTTTCAATCCGAACGGCATTCGTAGGAATTCGTACCTCCCGTTATTTACCGAAAATGCCGTTTTCTCTATATCACCTTCTTTCATTAATATCTGGTAAAATCCAGACTCCAAATCTATTGTAGAAAAATAATTAGACTTTCCCAAATTTGAAAGTATAACCTCTGGATTAGGCATTGGGTACCTATCAGATGTGGTTTTTTCATTAATTTTTTTGAAATCGATGACCAATCTCAATTTAGGACCTCCGTCATCATTTACTCCTTTCTTTGGAACCACCCATACTGGAGAATTGTATGGACTTTTACTTTCCCTAATTATATTCTTTTGCAACAGGCTTTGAACCTCATTATTAACAAAATCATTCACTGACATTGGGTAAGGGTATTGTTTTGACCAAATTGGCCTTTCTTCAAAAGTTCGTATTTCCGCCTTTACGTCGGTACGAAAAGGTAAATCTAAATTAACATCACTATGTGTTATTGAAATTTCCTCAATCACCTTATTTTGCAACCCTTCGATCGACTCCCCTTTCCTATCTACTTCAAAGGATATCTTTGAGGACTCCGACCTTAAATTATTCAATGAATTTCCAATTTGGGAATCTTCATTCTTATCTTGATTTTTAAATTTTTTTATTTTCGCGGTATCTACCTCAGCAAAAGTTTTAGGAGTTAGGTTTTCCGATATATTTTTTTGCAAATTTTTATTATCTTTTTTGTTTCTAGTATAATTTTTGTCAGGCCCCTTTTGACCTTTTTTCCCTACTAGTTTCTGATTAATTTTCTTCACACCGTTTTTGGTATTTCTTTCATTATTTTTCCCTTTTGGTTTATTGATAATATTTTCGACAGACGTTTCAGGACCTTCTTGTCCCGAGGGGTTTGGTATATCAAAATCATCAAGAAAATGAATTTTTTCTGTTTTGTTATTACCATAGATCAACACCCGATTTGGAATATCAATCTTGGCTTCGATTTTACTCAAGAAATTGATTCCAATTAAGAGATCACTTTCTAAATTTTCAATCTCGTAAAATCGCTCCTGAGCATCAAATAAATTGATATTATGGAAAAGGTCGAACCATGAATGGTTCTTACCCTCTTCTTATTTTCTAAAACATTTTTGTTTACATAGAGCCCGGCCCGTATATATGAGCTTGTTGCTCCCGTATCAATTAAGATTTTGAAGATTTGCCCCGTCTTCCTATCCGTCTTGACAATGTAGGGCAAATCAGACCTTACTCTAAAAAATGATTTTCTCCCATGTTATTAATTGTTTGCACCTTCTGTTGAGGTTGCGTACTTATTTGCGCACTATTATTCGACCTCTTTGGCACAGCATTTGCCTGATAATTATAATTGGTCTGCCAATTATTTCTATTGCCTCTCACCTGTTGCTGGTACGTTTGTACCGGTTTGGGAATATTTGTGATCTGTAATGATGGATCAACGTCCATTGGCTCTGGACGATTTTGCTTGACCTCATTTGCTGGGGTATTCCTTGGTGGATACCTTAAATTGTTCAGAAAATTCGCACCCCTACGAACGCCCTGATGAGCGTTTCTGTTTATTGTAATATTATTATTACTATTATTATTACTCCTTGAAAAATGCAATGCGAATTGTGCTCGCATTTGATTGGCATCGAGCTCCTGCGCCTTGGCAAGAGCATTTGGTAAGTCACGTGGTGCCAACGTGAAGAGGATCTGGTCCAGCGGAGGGTTAAGACCTGTAATGAAAGTTCGAAGAGCTGTTTCCCTGTTTTTGGTATTAAGCTCCTTTGTAATTGCGGAATTCGTTCCGTGCGTCATTATCGTTTTGTTAATTAATAACGTCAGTTTTTTATTGACCTCGTTGTAGAACTCTATTAGGGTACCAGGTCCTTGCCTAAGCACACTCATTTCCTGTTCTATTATGTGACACGGCCTCTTATCAGCGAAGGCAAAATCTAGCCTACTCAGAATTGCATCGAAATTAAGAACCGTACCGTGGTTCGTTAAAATATTGTTAGCGTCCTGCGTAATTTTGTTACGCAAGATAGTCAAGGCAGCAAAATATTTTTTGCTTCCCCTAGTATACAATGACATTGAATTGTTAGCAGCCTCGCGCCAGCTAACATAATTGTTGATTTTTCCTCGAAATTCAGGAAGAGATTTTATGACGTCTAAACTTTCCTCACAATTGATTGTTGAATCTATTGATTCTGTAGTATATTCAGCAACATTGTCGGAATTACTTAAAGCCTGCAACTGACGTCTAACTTGTTCTACCTCGCTACGCAGCGAGGCGGTGCTGGCAGCTATAAGTCGCGACACAACATCCATATTGGACGTGCTATTGTTATTATTCACTATAGACATATCTGCAAATCTACTTCTCAACTCTTCCAGCTTTATTTTTGGTAAAATTTGAAAAATTTTTAATCACTTCCTTATTTTTTACACAATTTTTGTGGTTTTCTTTACACTTTTCACAATAGTGTAATTTCTCGTAACCTAAGCTACTAGGTCTATTGCCCATATGCTATATTTATAATTTACAACTTTTAATGCTTAAAAATTATTTAGTTTCTTACTCATTACTGGAAGATTCCTTCAGGTCCAACTTGGTGTTTGCTTGCTAAAGATGTTTGCATACAGTGATTTTTCCTCTATTGAGTGCGTTTTTCCTCCTTTGCTTGTTTCCTTGTAGAATTATTATATTTTGTAGACTTGCTTGATATTTTGGTTTACTAGGATACTTTTTGATTTTCTCCTTTTTTTCTTTTTGTTTTATTAGGATACTTTTTGGTTTTCTCCTTTTTTTTTTAATTTTTTCTTTTTGTTTTATTAGGATACTTTTTGGTTTTCTCCTTTTTTTAAATTTTTTCTTTTTGTTTTATTAGGATACTTTTTGGTTTTCTCCTTTTTTTTAAATTTTTTCTTTTTGTTTTATTATTTTTTAGACTTAGGATACTTTTTAGTTTTCTCCTTTTTTTAGTCTAAAAATTTTTTTTTTTTTTTTCTCCCTTTTCCGATTTAGGGATACTTATTTGTTTAAATTGTGCACTGCCTTTTTACAGGCTATTATAGCACACAACTTTTATTTGGTCCACCAGAACTTAAATCGCTCCTGGCAGGATCGCCAATTATCTTTTGCTTAACTAGCAAAAGCTTTTTAAAAACACATTGTGAGTCTTCGTTGCACACCGGATACAAACTGATCCGAAACTTTATTAATCTTAATATTTATACAGAATCTGAAGCTTAAATCTTAGGTTAGTATGTCTTAATTCTATTGAAAGCGGACCATACGTGATATGTGACATGTTTGACATTTTCGCTAAGGTAAGCGCTTATTTTTATTGTTTTCTTAATTCTATTGAAAGCGGACCATACGTGATATGTGATGTCCACTTCTTTCATTAGCAAAGTGTCAATGACATGTTTGACACTTTCGCTAATGGTAAGTGCTTATATTTATTGTTTATTTTTTTGGGAAGTGGCTTGCGCTATTAATCTATGCTTAACTGTTTACATCCTGGGTTAGTGGTGTGTGGTATAGGAGGCGTTAACTTGCACATTGGATGCCGCGTATGTTGGTCGTTTGTTGAATTATTTCATCAAAAGCGGTAATAAACAAGAAGGCTGATAATGTGACCCTTGAGTAGTGCTATTTTCTAGGTGAACTGGATTGGAAGGAACGCCGTTGATTTTCACTTTACATTTCCTGTTACGGAGAAAGTTTTTTACGAAGTTCTTGATCCTTGGGCCCACTTAGAGCTTGGGCTTCAAGACAATATGCATGCCGATACGGTCGAATGCTTTTTTGGAAGACAAAGAATTTGGTATAAAATAATCTAAGTGCAGTAGAGCGTCGATAGTTCCGAGTCCATTTCTATAGGCAACCTGATTGGGGCTAATGAGTTTTTGTCTGTTAGCATACCATAATAAGCGGTTGACTACAATTTTTTCAAGAAAATTTCCTAAACAGGGCAGGAGAGAAATTGGTCTATAACTGCTTACCTCAGAAGAGGTTTTGTTGGGCTTTAATATAGGAATAACGCACGCAGGTTTCCAAATTTTCCGCTGTCAAAGATTCGATTATAAAGATTGAGAAGTCGAAGTCGGCAGATTCTGAATGATGGGATAGAATCTTGTCAAGTCCGCGGAAGTCAAGTTTGCGGAATTGATGTACGAAAAGGACGAATGTTTCGACGAGCCACTCAGTATTTTTATATCATTCCATATTTTTTTAGGACTTTCTGATACCGGATTTGAGTTGCTCAAATGCTTTCCGTTTTGCAAATTTGGCATTTCGCTTAAATTGTGCGTTTGCCCTTTTATATCTCAATAGGTGTTCTGTTGAGCGGACGCCACAGTATTGACGCCAGAAGTTCAGCTTAGTTGCTTGAAGTGTAGATAGTTCATGACGCTTGGTTTATGTTAGAGGTAACTGGAGAGGCCGCATTGATTTCCTCGCAGACTTGACCAAATTCCATCCAGTCAGCTTTGGAGGTGTTGAATCTGGATGTGAATTTACCAGAGGAGTGGTTGTGGACTGAATTTACTTACGTTATAATTGAGAAGTGGTCGCTTCCATGTAGTGAGTCTAAGACTTTTCATCGGCAGTTTGGGTCTAGGGTTACAGAGCAGTGTGTTATGTCAACAGTAGAGAAGGTGTGGTGAGTCGAAAAGTGGGTGGGCGAACCATCATTTAGGCATATTAAGTCGGGATAAGATAAATGCATCTTCGATTTTTTGTCGCCTAGCATTCGTGTAATTAGAACGCCATGTAGTGCTCCACGCATTGAGGTCGCCTCCAACGGCACATTTAGTGCTGAATTGGTTAAGAAGTTGTTGAGAATATTTCTTTAGGATGAATACCTATACATTCAAACTACTGCTAGCTTAGTCACAGCATTTATTTCAATTTCTATTGCTGAGAAATTCGTTTGTATAGGTGAAGGCTTGTGAGGAATATTTCTTTTTAGATGCTTTCCATTTCAATTCAACCGGGCTATTCGGGTCATGTTCTTCGATTTCGATGTAACTCAAATATGTTGCTCTCTGGTCAAAATAATGAGACACGTATTTTTTTGTTCGCCCGAAAAACATTTTTTTCAAGAGTTATCGGCAATTTTGTTTTTCGGCTCAAATTCGATTTTTTTTAATTATGTAAGAAACAATTTTTTTTAAATGCCCATCACTTAGTCAAAAATGAACCGATTTTAATAATTCTGGGTTCAAAATGATCGCAATTACTTACACGAGCGACTTCATGTAGAAACAATTGCAAAAAAGTAGTTGAAAATTTTTAATTTAGCAAAAAAGAAAAAAAATTTAAATTTTTTCGAAATTCAATATTTCAATATTTTCTTTTTTTAAATCAAAAGGACATCTCAAACTTTAATTGAGCTGAATGCCTAGTAGCTAAAATGCGTTGTTTTTGAGTAATGAATTTTTGAGTAAAAAACCGTGTTTCGCACTTTTTGTTTTTTGCAAAATAAAACATTTTCAACTTCTTTATTACAATTGTTTCTGCATGAAGTCGCTTGTGTAAGTAATTACGATTATTTTGAACCCAGAATCATTCAAATCGGCTTATTTTTGACTAAGTTATGAGTAATTAAAAAAAATTTTCTTATATAGATTCTTTCCATTTCAATTCAAAAGGGCTATTCGGGACATGTTCTTCTATTTCGATGTAACTCAAATATGTTGCTCTCTGGTCAAAATAATGAGACACGTATTTTTTTGTTCGCCCGAAAAATTTTTTTTTCAAGCTTTATTGGCAATTTTGTTTTTCGGCTCAAAATCGATTTTTTTTAATAATATAAGAAAAATTTTTTTTTAAATGCTCATAACTTAGTCAAAAATTAACCGATTTTAATAATTTTAGGTTCAAAATGATCGTCATTACTTATACGAGCGATTTCATGTAGAAATAGTTGCATAAAGATAGTTGAAAATTTTTTATTTTGCAAAAAACAAAAAGGGCGAAACAGGTTTTTTACTCAAAAATTCATTACTCAAAAACAACGCATTTTAGCTACTAGGCATTCAGCTCAATTAAAGTTTGAGATGTCCTTTTGATTTAAAAAAAGTTATAAAAAAAACAAAAATACACTTTTTGAAATATTGAATTTCGAAAAAATTTAAATTTTTTTTCTTTTTTGCTAAATAAAAAATTTTCAACTACTTTTTTGCAATTGTTTCTACATGAAGTCGCTCGTGTAAGTAATTACGATCATTCTGAACCCAGAATTATTAAAATCGGTTCATTTTTGACTAAGTTATGGGCATTTAAAAAAAAATTTTCTTACATAATTAAAAAAAATCGAATTTGAGCCGAAAAACAAAATTACCGATAACTCTTGAAAAAAATGTTTTTCGGGCGAACAAAAAAATACGTGTCTCATTATTTTGACCAGAGAGCAACATATTTGAGTTACATCGAAATCGAAGAACATGACCCGAATAGCCCGGTTGAATTGAAATGGAAAGCATCTTTATATGGATAAGTTCGTGCGGTTTTACAACAGATGGCGTAACTTGATTATTATTCCATCGATCCACATTTCCAAACATTCATTGGAGAGCTACTGTCGTAAGGCACAAACGTCAGTATAAGTTTTTTATTTGAAGCGTAAAGAACAATATTTTTACCACACTTGAAAATGTCGAATTTCGTGCCAAATAATGTGTTTTTGCGGGGAATTCTTTAATATGAAGAAAAAAGCAGCCGAAAGTCATCGTATCTTGGTGGAAGTTTATGGTGAGCATGCTCTAGCTGAGCGAACGTGCCAGAAGTGGTTTGCACGCTTTAAAAGTGGTGATTTTGGCCGCGCCGCCAAAGTTCATGGATACCGAATTGGAGGAATTGCTCGATCAAGATCCGGCTCAAACGCAAGAAGAGGTTGCAAAAACTTTGGGAGTTGATCAATCAACCATTTCCAAACGTTTAAAAGCCATGGGAATGATCCGAAATTCAAATTTCGAAAAAAAACCGCACGAACTTATTCATAGACCTATTAATATTGCAATTCCTTGCTTTTTGCTAGTGATTTGAGGTAGGTTGTAGAAATATCCTATGTAATTTTTGGGAGTATAAACAGGTTGATTTTGAGGTATATGAGTTTCAGTTCAAAAAATTATAGAAGCGGAATAATATTTAAAGAGTGTTTCAAGTTGGTTATAGTTATTGAGATAACCATTGATGTTCCATTGCGAATTGATAACATGTTAAACAGCAAGAAATATTAAATGTGGAAGGCAGGGTTAGAATGTATACATACACACTTACTCAGATGTGACTACTTTTGTCATTCTGCAAGCAGAGCGCAGGTAGTCACATACAGGTAGAAATTTATGTGTCCATTACATTTCGAAGTCACTATGGTGATCAGCCTGTACTGTTTGGGGTAGGATTAGGATTGAATATAAATAGAATATAACAAACACCAAAAACTTCAGGTGGTGGCAGGAACTCGGAGCCGAGTCTAAAACCACCTCTCGTAAGACAGGAGGGGCGAAATCGCCTCCTCGCAAATTCTCCGGGGGTACAGCCCTGACGGCTGAAATTCCTAGTGTTAGCAAAATGTCGGAAGCGACTAGTAAGGTAAAACACAAGAGGGACCCGGAGGGGAAGTCGGAACTGACTTCCAGCAAGCACTTGGGGGTCACAAGCGGGAACCCGCTTATGGTAGGTAGGGGACTGCAGGGGGAACCGTCTGCGTTTCCTACTTTAGCGGAACTGTATGGGGTGGCCAGTACTAGTAAGGGCAGCTTAAGGGCCCCTGTTAAGCTTAAACGGAAGGCAGGGCAAAGCAAACGGTTCTTCTTCGACTTTCCTTTCGCTACCAAAATACTGGACCGCTATGGCGACCGAAATGTTCCTCAGCTATCTGAGAAGCATTCTCAGACGCTTGAGGGGGCCAGGAAGGTTCTGCGTAAGGTGCCAGAAGGCAGAGGAAAGGGAGTGAGTGCGCCACAAGTGGATTCGGGGGTAAAGAGGCAACGATCCCAGGAAGAGGATGTTTCCCTCGAAAAAAGACCCAGGACTGGCGGCGGTTTGCCCAAATCATTTAGCGAATTCGCTAAACAGGCAGGTTAAATCACTCTTGGAGTCATGAACAGCGGTAGGGAGGACGGAGCCATTTCCAGGGAGGAATCGAAGAGCGTAGCGTCCGCCATCTCTAGCGTCTTCATGAGGGTAGTAACTGGAAACCCTGGATCACCTCCCTTGCTGTGAGTGTGCAGGATGGCACTACGGCACTTTTAAAAGAATAATTTGCGCTGACGAATGTTCGGCTACTATGTACAGGGCGGCAGTGGCCTTGGTGGGAGAGGTATGGAGAGGTATGGTTAGCTCACTAGCTGAAGGCTGTGGACAAAAAGGGTCTACCTATGCGTTCGCGGGCACGTGTCTGGCTCCCTTCCGAACCCTCTACTTCGGAAGAAATGGAGGAAATCATCCTGTACTGCAACTCGAAACTTCCCGGACACAATTGGAAGGTGGTTAAGGTGGAGAGGATCTAGGGATCTTATCGGCAAGCGCTGATTCTGCTGAATGCGGATTCCCTTGGTCCTCTCGCGGAAACAAAGGGGGTTATCGCCTACGGTTTCGAAAAGGTAGTGCTTAAGGTCTACCAAAGCGATGCCAGGGCGAATGGCTCTGCGCATCCGCAGGTGCTGTAGGAAGAAAGGCCCACAGTTGAGGAAGCTCCTGTGGACAAGGAGATAGACTCCGTCACGTCGGAGGCTGGCAGTTCTGGTGACGTCCCCTCACGACCGGGTCCGTCATAAGCATAGCGTCATTCTTCGACAGGGCGGAGGCGGAGAGGCTTCTGGCCTCGGAGAGTGAAGACACCGACCTTGGGGTGCTGGAGAGGTCTATCGAAGATGATTATTTTTCAGATAAATACTCAGCACTCTAAGGCGCGTCCGCCAATCTACTGCTACACCTTGAACAGGATGGAGCGGATATAGTTCTAGTCCAGTAGCCGCGGCTAAGCAGCAGCGGTATTTCTGGACTCAGGACGCAAAGATATAAGCTGATGGCGTATAGTGGTTTAGGTAAACCAAGATCTTGTATGGTCATCAGGAAGGAACATAATGCATTTATTTTGCCTAATTTTAGCAATGAAGACATTGTGACTGTATGCCTAGAGGGCCTTGCCAGAAAGCTGTGGCTGACGTCGGCCTATATGGCGCATGAAGACGATGATGGTGCCGAGGGAAGCCCTGACTGAAGGCGCAGGAAAACCGCCGTTATTGTAGAGACGGATACAAATGATCACTGTACCTGTTGGGGAAGTTCCAACATAAATGCAAGAGGTGAGTTGCTTTTTGATTTTATTTTAAACGAAGATTTGTTTATTTGCAACAGGGGTAAGGACCCCATTTTCATTACTGCAACCAGGGAAGAGATGCTGGATCTTACTCCGGCCTCTTCCTCATTGTTACACCGAATTTCCTTCAGAAATCTGAGGAGAACGGACTGGGACACATACGGCAGGATTCTGCTGAACCTTTTCCCCGAAGCACCAAGGGGAAATTTAGATCTCTCGGAAGGTGCGATTGATGATCTGGTGGAGACCTTCACTTCAGCTTGTAATAAGGCTCTCGAAAGCTCCTGTCCACTAAGAAGGCATCCTACGCAGGAGAAAGCACCTTGGTGGACAGCTGAGCTTTCTGAGCTTAGGGCTTCGCCTCTTTAACAGCGTTAAAAGAATTAAGTCTCCCTCAAGATGGGAACTGCATAAAGTAGGGCTAGGACTCTTGGAGAAACTTCTGTAGAAGCGTGGAGGGCTGTCATGAGTCTTTAAGATTTAGACGAATACTCACGAGGGGCTCGGCTCCCCTGGGATACCTGAGGGATGAATCTGGTCGTTGGGCGATGGGCGGCGAGGAATCACTAAAAATGCTTCTGGATGCTCATTTTCTGACGAATCCGGTATCTAGGAGCACCAGCTTGGAAGGTACACCAACCTGTCCTCAGTACCGGGGCTGGCGGCTGGATGAGCACCGCTTGGTTTGGGCCATTGGCTCCTTAGGGCCCTTCAAGTCGCCTGGTCCTGATGTCATCATACCTGCCCAACTGCAGAATTCTGCGGAGGTGTCATGCCACTGTCTGGGCCCTATCTATGCGAGTTGCATGGCCAGGGGCTAAATACCGGGATCTTGGAGGGGGGTGAGGGTTGTGTTCATACCAAAGGCTGGCAAGAGTTCACATATCTCGCCCAAGGATTTTAGGCCAATCAGTCTTTCATCTTTCTTGCTGAAAATCCTTGAGAGGCTAATTGACCTACACATAAGAAGTGGAATTCCTCGGGGGCGTTTGTCGCATACCCAACATGCTTACTGCAAGGGCAGATCAATGGAATCTGCCCTGCATACAATTGTTAAAGATTTTGAGGAATCTCTATATTAGAAAGAACTCGCAGTTGGCGCCTTCCTCAAAATCGAGGGGGCTTTTAACAACGTTCTCCCGGAGGCAATCACTAAATCCCTGGGTAAGTTGGGGGTTGGAGCCGACCTTTCCAGGTTTATTTACAGAATGCTTAGCGACAGAATGGCCGTAGCAGAGTGGGGCGGCGTCTCTCTCCGCCGGCAGGTGAGCAGGGGCACGCCGCAAACGCTGTTCTCTTACCATTTCTTTGGATCATTGTTATCAATGACTTGCTGGAGGAACTGGTGAGGAGGGGCTGTAGGATAATTGCCTACGCGGATGATGTGGCTTTAATTGTTAGAGGAAAGTTTGTGCTTTCTGACAAGGTGAAGTACCCAGGTCTAGTCCTTGACAGTAAGCTAACGTGGAAGCCCAACATTGAGGGGAGTGTAAGGAAGGCAACAATCGCCTTGTATGGATGCAAGGGCGCAATTGGCAAAAGATGGCCCTCTCGCCTAGAGTTGTATTTTGGCTCTGTGACACCATAATAAAGCCAATCTTGTTGTTATCAACGCAGGTCTCTGAACGTACCGCAATTAGACTGAGGGGCTTGGGCTATAAGCTCAATCTCACATATGGGCACCCAAGCATCCTCAGAAACCTTGAGTTCATCCCCCCGTCGACGGATAAGTGTGTGCGTTCGCTTAGTCCAAGCGGAACTTTCTCCACCCATATTCCAGGGCCTGGTTAACCTGTTCACGGATGGCTCGAAGTTGGGTCGTAGGGTTGAAGCAGGAGTATTCTGCAAAGAGCTCCCCATTAAACTTAAATTCAGGCTACCGAATCACTACAGTGTGTTCCAAGCAGAGGTGGCCGCAATCAAAGAAGCAGCTGACTGGGTACTTACTTGCGTAATAACTGTTAAGAAGGTAAACACTTACTCCGATAGCCAAGCGGCAATTAGGGCCCAAGGCTCTATTACGGTGCATTCGAAACTGGTCAGGGATAGTCTGGTCTCTCTATCGATTGCATCAGAATTCTTCGACATAAGGATAATTTGGGTACCTGGTCATAGTGACATTGCTGGAAACTGCGAAGCCGACGAGCTGGCTAGACAAGGGACTTGTGAGGCAGTGTGCCCTCGAAGGGAGAGGAGATCGGGTTCACCTTGACAACCTGCGCTCTACTCCTGGAAGGATGGGCTTTGCACCAACTCAGCGAGCGCTGGGCAAGTACACGAACGTGTAAAATCGTGAAGTCCTTCTGGCCACGTTTGGATAGGAGGCGTTCGAGGGATATTCTGAAGATGACAAAATCTCATCTCTCAAATTTCGTGGGCATCCTCACGGGGCACTATCCGCGGGATATATTATACATGCCGTGAGACTCGGAATTATTTCGAGGGGGAAGACTGCAGTTAACGCATGTAGGAAGACCTTGGCAATTTTTTATTGTATGCATAGAATTTTAGCTTTGGACGACATAAGCATTTAGAGGAATAAAGTGAGCACCCTGTGTGAGCGGTTGTATGTATATGCATATGTGTATGTTAATAAGCATTTGCTGGGAGTTCAGAATACAAATATGTGCGTACATAGGTTAGGGCATCAAGTGTGCATACGCACATACAAATATGTACATGCATATGCGAAAGAGAATGGTTTAGCATTGTTAGGCAGAAATTCGATCATTCGGGTATTTACTCCCTAATTATTGCACGTATATACAATATAATAAGCCGATGCGTCGTGAGGGAGGTCATGGTTGCTTCAGTGAATACATATGTGTGTAATACCATGGAATTAAAGATGCAATTGATCTTTTGTAAAAACACAACTAGTATTATGTATTTTTTAATATAGATATGTATCAATATACCAAAACACTTGTACGCTCTTTGCCTTCTCGTCTAAAAATAGGCTCAATACAAAAAATTAGCAACAGTTTTCACCAAATTTGTATAAAGTTTTAAATGTACTAAAACGCACGTACCAAATGTGAGTTGGGTTTTGTATTTTGTTTAAATTCATATTTTTAAATTATCAGGGGAACATAGAAATGCACATTCAATTGCCTTGCAAAATGCAGTCGGACATTCGTCAAGATTTTTGGAAGAAATGAGAAATGTTGGCTATAATTAAAAATACTTATTTCTAGATTGTGGTACGGGATTAGCTGCTGCACCGAACAAATATATAATATTATATTAATTCAGTTTTTAATTGATGCAATTTTTGTTAACGGGGGCTCACTGCCCTTGTTAAGTCACTGCACTAGTTTATGTCACTGCATTGATTTATGTTATTGCACCGCTTGTTTTTGTTTATATGTGCATGTATATATTATATGTGCGTAAGACTCCGTCAGAAAATATAAGATTTGCAAGTGGTCTTTCGATTTCTTTGAAACTTTGGGAAATATTAGTTCTAGGTAAGATACATTCGAGCCTAAAAGGATTTCGAAAAATTTTCAAAATTGAGTCGTCTACGCCATGTTGAAAATCGGGACCGTGTTTTTTTCAAAAATCAATATTTCTTGAACCGTTGGATGGATTTCAATGCAATTTACAGACAATATAGAAACAAATAAGTAGTTTAAATTAGTATTATGTTAAAAAAAAAATTTCGAAATTTTGACCAAAAAAAGTCAAAAAAATTTTTTGAATCAATTTTTAGTTGATTTGGCCAGTTTTTTAGATTTTCTGTTATACACGTAACGATTCCTTATGATTTAACCTTTATTTTGAAAAAAAAAAAATTTTATGGTGTCTATACTAGTTCTCGAGATATTGCGATTTTAGTGGAAGCGCGCACCGTGAAGTTCGCGGGAGTAGAAAAACGCGCACAGACCTGCAGCAGTCTGCTCCAGTCACTTCATACAGGAACACATAACGCAGCGCGAACCGTGCGTGCGTACGCGAACCGTGCGTGCGCGCTTCCACTAAAATCGCAATATCTCGAGAACTATTATAGACACCAAAAAATTTTTTTTTTCAAAATAAAGGTTAAATCATAAGGAATCGTTACGTGTATAACAGAAAATCTAAAAAACTGGCCAAATCAACTAAAAATTGATTCAAAAATTTTTTTTGACTTTTTTTTGGTCAAAATTTCGAAATTTTTTTTTAACATAATACTAATTTAAACTACTTATTTGTTTCTATATTGTATGTAAATTGCATTGAAATCCATCCAACGGTTCAAGAAATATTGATTTTTGAAAAAAACACGGTCCCGATTTTCAACATGGCGTAGATGACTCAATTTTGAAAATTTTTCAAAATCCTTTTAGGCTCGAATGTATCTTACCTAGAACTAATATTTCCCAAAGTTTCAAAGAAATCGAAAGACCACTTGCAAATCTCATATTTTCTGACGGAGTCTTACCCATGTATATATTATATATTAGTTGAATATTGTATTTGTTTGTCTGTTTTTTAGTTTTAATTTCGCGAGACAACTTTTTTTGTTAACCGACCGCGCAGGCAATATTCGTTTAGTTTTAGTGATTTTGGTAATTTAATTTAATTTATTAAATACTTAGCTTGTAGCTTTACGCAAATTGCCAATTGCCAACTTGCGGTCTTCTGTCATTTTCACTTTTTTTGTTTGAAACACTCTCACACTATTGTTCCTGCTGGGGCGCCATAAAAACCTTCACTAGTTTGTGATGATATTACACTATTTTCTTAAACTTTTACTTAGGGAAGCGCGAAATTAAATAAGTATTGCCTGGTTGCGAAACACACACGTCCAATAAACAATTCAAAAGCGGTTCTGTTTATTCATTTCTATCCTTATATTAATGCTTAAAACTAAGATTAAAGGAATAGCGGAAACGAAAGTGGTGAGTTAGAGAGAGTATAGGTGAGTAAATAAGTAGGTAAATATAAATAAGAAGAACGGAAATTAAAGCTGTAGAAATAAAGTCAATACACAGTTATATGAATATTTATGTACACATTTAGAAAAATAACTTTATTTCAAGCTTAAATATAATTTATATTTATTTATTTTTTATAAAAGCGTACAATTGTTGGCGTATGCCGATGATATCGACATAATCGGCCTTAACAACCGCGCTGTTAGTTCTACCTTCTCCAAACTGGATAAAGAGGCAAAGCGAATGGGTCTGGTGGTGAACGAGGACAAAACGAAGTACCTCCTGTCATCGAACAAACAGTCGGCGCACTCGCGTATCGGCACCCACGTCACTGTTGACAGTTATGATTTCGAGGTTGTAAAGGCCTTCGTGTATTTAGGAACCAGCATTAACACCGATAACAATGTCAGCCTTGAAATCCAAAGTAGAATCTCTCTTTTGCCAACAGGTGCTACTTTGGACTAAGTAGGCAATTGAGTAGTTAAGTCCTCTCTCGACGAACAAAACTAACACTCTACAAGACTCTCATCATGCCCGTCCTAATGCATGACGCGGAAGCGTGGCTTGATGAAGCGACGCTTGGAGTGTTTGAGAGAAAGATTCTGCGTAAGATTTTTGGACCTTTGCACGTTGGCTACGGCGAATATCGAAGGCGATGGAACGATGAGCTTGATGACGACATAGACATAGAGCAGCGAATAAAGATCCAGCGGCTACGTTGGCTGGGTTATGTCGTCCGAATGCATACAAATGCTCCGGATCTGAAAGTGTTCGATGCGGTACCAGCTGGTGGTAGTAGAGGAAGGGGAAGGCCTCCTCTGCGTTGGAAAGATCAGGTGGAGAAGGACTTGGCTTCACTTGATGTGTCCAATTGGCGCCGGTTAGCACGAGAAAGAAACGACTGGCGCGCTTTGTTAAACTCGGCCAAAATCGCATAAGCGGTTATCGCGCCAATTAAGAAGAAGAAGGAGTGTTATAATTAACAAATTTCAATCTAGTTAACGGTAGAAAATATAATATTTTTTATATATTAGAATTTTTGCCAGAATCTGGGTCGAGACGTATTGTTTAGATATAGCTACAAAAGTCATGATATTATAATATTACGGTAAGAAAAGGTTTCATGGAGTAAAAATTTTTAATTTGAATTGCAAGACCAGTCTTAAACATACCACTTTGGTCAAAGAGTTCTCGGAACATACACCCGGTGAAACTCAAAGTCAACTGGTTTGGGTTCTGTTTTTTTGTTACGTTGCCACATCTGAATATTCCCACCAAAATTGTATTACTATTGCTTGACATTTCTAAAAACCCCATCGTCTTGAGTAAACCTACCTCTGCAAGTCTTTCCAGTTTTAAAAGTGTATTTAAACTTGCAACAACCACTCCGTCTTTAATTTTGCGTTAAAAATTGATTCCATGGTGCGAAACCTTTAGAAATGTTGGGTAATTATTTCGGTAATGATACTTTTAAGAAAAAAGTCATCAATAAAGTGAAAAAAAGTTGATCAATAACAGCGAATTAACCATCAGAGAGCTGGCAGAGCACTCGAACATTGCTTACGGATTCGATCAGGACATTGTAGTTAATGATTTGGGTTTGCGCCGTGTTGCTGCAAAGTTGTTCCATAGGACCTGAATTTTATGCAGAAAAGAGACCGCGTTGATATCACCAAATATCATGAGATGAGACGTGGGTATATGGTATTTCAGAGATATGAATTAAAAGTCCATAACGTCGGCGTTTCCTCATCATGTTGGTCTCCTTGCCGCGGGGATGAGGTTTAAGTCGTGGTTTGACCCCCATATCATGGGGACTAACCCAACACGAACTAAGAGGGAAGATTCATATGAGGATTGGCTAACCATCCATCCGCTTTACGGCAAAATTGGTGGCCATCCAATCACCATATGAAGATCACCGTACCGACGAAGATCCCCTGTATATCCCAAACTCCTAACATTCCATCATTTCCTCTCCTCGACCCCCCTTAACCCAAGGTGTCATGCTACCTCGATACCGGATCACCTCGGGGTATAACCATGACCTTGCCGGGGGCGCTGCCACGATCGATACCGGGACTAGCCCTGGTAAAGCTGGTAAAACTGAGTCTGAAACGACTGATTCCTCCGCAGTAGCAGAGCTTGCACGGCATGGCTACAAGGAGAGACGTGCTGCCTTCAGGCTACTGGAGCGACTAAAAAAAGAATCCTGGTCCAGCTCCTTTCTGTCGCGATGGTGGATGGCATCAGACCCACGTGAAGCTTATCGCCTGTGCCGATCAGAGATCAACTGATCTTTATAAAATAGCCATTTCAAGGATCGGCGAAGTATGGCCTGGGTCTAAACTCGAGGTAATTTCAAGGGATGAGATCCCCAGTTTACCAAGAGCTGGGGCCTGGTTACCAGCGGAGCCATCAGACCCTCAGAGGATCCTTGAAATGCTTCGGGTATGTAATCCAGAGCTTCCTACATCGTCGTGGAAGGTCACAAAGCTGGACGATCCCAAAGGCGAGTACCGAAGCACTACTTTCGTAGTCTGCAAGGACTCGGTGGACGCACTGGCGCTATCTGGCGGTGTGGTAAGCTATGGGTTTTCGTCCATAACACTGAGGGTCTATAACAAGGACAAGACGTCTAATTTAAAGGACCCGGTTGGAGCTGAAATAGCCGCCACGGCGGAATCTGGCTCCGGTCCTAATACTGTTACAGCGCTAAGAAAGGCATCTGCTGACGGCAGTATTTCTTGCTTGTTAGATAGAGTACTTGATACTACTCTCACTGATGAGGAGGAGCTACTGGCGTCAGACTCAGATGATCCCAACAAAACGGTGGTGGAGAGGAAGCCCAGTAACCATGATGTTACGGGTTCTTCAAATTAACCTTCACCACTCAAAGGCTGCGTCCGCCAACCTCATAATCCACCTGACCAAAGGAGGACATCATATTGTCCTGATGTATGCTCGCAACAAAGGTAATCCTAGAGCGTGCGTACTAATAAGAAAAGGGATAAATGCTTTCATGCTCTCCAATTACAGCGACACCGATCAACTGACCATTAGCCTGGAGTCGGGAAATGAACGGATGTGGCTATCTTCCTGTTACCTCGTACATGACCATGAGGAGCTACCGAGATTAATATTCAAAGATCTGGTAGAGCAGGCGCAGAAGCTTGGCGCAAAGCTAATTATTGGTGCGGATGTAAATGCGCATCACGAGATATGTGGCAGTACTGATACTAACGCTAGAGGTGAGTGTCTCTTTGATTATATGATAGGTACTAAACTATAGATTTGCAATAAAGGTAATAAACCTACTTTTGTCATTAGTAATAGACAGGAAGTGTTAGACGCTACTTTCGCTTTTGACTCCGTTATTAACAGAATTGGATGATCTAGACATATTTTCTAGGTGGGCAGAAAAGTGTGGTCTAGGAGTCAATCCAGACAAAACACAACTCATATTGTTCACTAGGAAACACAAAATCCCTCAACTAAGTCCAATTATGCTCAAGGGGGAAGCTCTTGTGATTCTGGAAGAAACCAAGTACTTGGGACTAATCATAGATATTAAACTGACTTGGAAGTCAAACATCTTAGAAAGAGTCAGGAAAGCGAGCTTAGCTTTCTATGCCTGTAAGAGAGCTTTAGGTAAGACCTGGGGAATTAAACCTAAGGTTGCTCATTGGCTTTACACTGCTGTCGTCAGACCCATTCTTCTACATGGAAATGTTGTCTGGTGGTGTGCTATGCAGAAGAAACCTATTCTAATTTATTGAATAAGGTGCAGAGATCAGCGGAATCAGCAATATGTCACATCTGCCACCCCTAGATCTCTTCTGCAAATACTCAGCGGCCTGCTCCGCTTTAAGGCTCAAAGCGAGCTCACAATGGAAGACTGTCACACATGGACATTCAACCATCTTAGACTCCTACACGGATACACCCAGTGACTGTGATTATCTCCCTCCCATTCTCTGCTTCGAAAGGAATTTCCTAATGAAAATCCCTTCTAGACTGGAATGGTTTGAAGAAGATCCAACACCCAACACACCCGTTAAGATCTACACGGACGGGTCAAAACTGGACACCGGTGTAGGATAAGGGTTATTTTGCGAAGAGCTTTCTATAAGTGAATCCTTTAAACTACCGGATCACTGTAGTGTTTTTCAAACGGAAATAAACGCTATCCATGAAGCCTTAAAATGGTTAAAGATAAACAGAATATCATCAATGGATATCTGCATTCTATCAGACAGCCAAGCTGCCCTACGAGCCCTGGATGCATTCCAAACAACATCAAGGAGTGTCTTACGTTGTCGCCAATCTCTAAATGAGATGGCCAAACAATATCGTATAATCTTATGATGGGTTCCAGGCCACAGAGATATACCAGGGAACTGTAGGGCAGACCAACTTGCAAGAGAAGGTACCTGTTTGCCAGAAATAAGTTATTTTATGGAGATACCTCTCGCAATTTGTAAGCTTCTCATTAAGGACGCATTAATCAGGTCTGCAAATCAAAGATGGATTAGCGTTAACACCTGTGAAATTGCTAGGCAAATATGACCAAGGCTAAATTTCCGTCTGTCCAAGAGCATTATAAAACTGAAAAGACTTCAAATCAGGACCTTAGTAGGGGCCCTCACAGGACATTGTCTCATAGGAAATCATGCAAGGAGATTAGGCGTTTACACGCATGATTTCTGTCGTAGCTGCAGAAAAGAGGAGGAGTTGGAATCAATTCAACACCTTTTTTGCACATGCCCAGCTCTAGCCAGAAGCAGGAACCAATTTTTAAAATCCTACTTCTTAACGAATATAGATAATCTATACGTTTCAGGTATCAACAACCTTTTACGCTTTGTCAAAAGCTCAGGATGGTTTAATATGGAGAGGGAAATTTAGCTCAGCCCCTGCGGTTCACAACTGACCCATTTCGTGGTCTAAGTGGCATCGTTGTCTCTATATGCGATGCGGCTGCCAAACCTAACCTAACCTAACCTAACCTAACGTCGGCGTAGTCAAAAATTCAAAAATTCGGAAATTCATTCTTATACAATGTTGAAATTTGCATGGGCGACACTTACATTAATCACTTAAGGGTTGTTCACTAAATTTTCCGGTTCGATTAGAAGGAGTGTTGCTACTAACTCACATTTATTTGTTAGAGTCGACGTGCCCCCTTGGGGGAACCTGTTATCCCTATAGGGCGCGTTCCCAAGTGGAGGACAGGGGAACACCTCCCAGATATGGAAGGAGGTGGAAGAAGTGGAGTAAGAGTTCGGAAATCCCTCATAGGACGAGCTCTTTGCTTTTAGTCAAGAGAAATTTGATGGCTAAGCCGTGGGCCACAGCACGCCATCAACTATAAACAACCTACTACATCCGCTGATGTCAAGGGGCAAAAGCGTCAATATCTTAAAAAAGGCCCGTCTCGATACAAGCTTAACCAGAGCTCTCTCCTTATTCTCGGCAGAATAAGAAAAAATGAGGCCGATGGTAAACTCATCCCAAAGATGCGGCCAATAAGGCAAGGTGGCAAAAGGTGGTCGATGAAGAAGACAGAAGCCGGAAAAAGCAACCGTTCGCAGGACGAGGGCAGTAAAAAGCAAAGACGTCACGCACTGCTTTGGTGCCCAAACCAGCCAAGGGCGCATTTAACGAGGTGGCGCGGGATCAGCTGCAAACGGCGTTGGTGGACGAATTGACGAACCGCGGTAAACCTTCATTGGAAAGGTGATCCGAAATCGAGGCACGGCTGCCTCATATTGTCGTTGTGCGTGTCCTTCGTTCTCCAAATCCCGGAGGAGAGTATTGAGCCACTGGAAAAAATGAACCAAAAACTTCGATTTAGCGTAAGGAGAGCACATCTAAAGTTATTCCGTTCTGCAAATCCGGAGGATGAGCAGGACGAGGTTGACGACGCTAATGAGTTACTCATGTGCACGCAACTGGCAAAAGCCGATTATATTAAAAACGATGGCGCTAATGAGCACCATACGGGCAAGCACCGTGACCTCCTAAAAACGACCAATAAGTATGGGTCTCAATGGGCATTTGATAATTCCACTTTTGACAGTATGTGTAGCTCTGCTAGTAGGCACGGCGAAGACCGGGCGCTAGTAAATTGGCCCAAAGAATCGTTCGATGCTGGCCCAAAGAATCGTTTCGGTGCGAGCAGAGGCAGATCTGCTGGTGTCATCCGGGGTTAACAGAGACTGCCCCCAAGGCGGTGTGCTGTCTCCATTGCTCTGATGTATGGTAATCGATCCTCTACTCACCACCATAAACGATTCAGGAGTCTACGCACAAGCGTATGCGGACGATGTTGCTTGTTTGGTAACAGGCCCTTCGCTTATGAACATCTGCAGGAAAGTGCAGAAAACTCTGGATCGGATTGACACTTGGTGCTGTGCGAATGGGTTATCGCCAAATCCCGCCAAAACTGGTATTGTCCTCTTCACCAGAAGGAGGAAGCTTGATGGACTCGTTCCTCCCAAGCTAAAAGGAGTCACTAACCAGCTATCCAAGGAAATTAAATATCTTGGAGTAGTCCTCGATAGTAAGCTCCTATGGAAATCACACGTTGAAACAAAGGGATCCAAAGCACTGACAGCTTTCTGGCAGTGTAATGGTGTCTTTGGGAAAACGTGGGGTCTTTCTCCTAGCAAGGTCCAATGGATCTACACGGCTATAATAAAACCTATTATCACCTATGCGTCAGGGGTCTGGATGAGTAGACTCTCTCTAGTGGGAGTCAGGAGGACCTTATCGAGACTACAACGCACTGTGCCATATATTGCACCGGAGCTTTTCCGACTATTTCAGGCCCGGCATTAGATGCTCTGACTGGTTTACCACCACTTCATGCTTTCATCCAAGGAGAGGCCTTGAAGGCCATCTGCATGCTGAAACACAATGGGAACTGGTACGGCCCCTGTCCGGCATTGGAACACAGAGAAGGCATGGACGTCGATCCAACGATTCTCTCCATGCCCCTTGACTCCATGCCATCAAGAGTCGTACTTGAAAAGAGATACAGTGTAGTGCTACCAGAGGTTCAATTGTGGGAAGACTCAGAAAATTAGCCCGGCAAACACGGTTTTCGATTTTTACGGATGGCTCCAGGAACGAGCATGGCTCTGGCTCTGGGGTTTACGTGGGATCCAGCGGGACAAAACTGCACTTTGCTCTTGGAATGCATGCATCAGTGTTGAAGCGGAGGTGCATGCAGTTCAAGAAGCGATGAACTTTGTTGTGGAAAAACGATGGAGAGGCAGATCTATATGTGTCTGCAGCGAGAGCCAAGCTGCGCTTATGGCCTTTGACAGCCCCCAAACCACATCAGGGGTAGTTAAGTTCTGTAAATCCAGGCTGAACTATGACGGTATACATAATAGCCTGATGCTAACATGTGTCCCGGGACACGTGGGTATTGCGGATGACGAGACCTCTGACTCCTTAGCTGGGCTCTGAGGCAAACTTCTTTGGCCCAGAGTCCGTTTTGCCACTCCCTTCTGCGGCCATCACAGCCATGATTAGCAAATGGGTAACTATCACCCACAAGCGAGCTTGGCAGGCTGAGAGAGGCTGCAGATGAACTAAACTGATGTTACCTGTCATGTTCGATCGACTGCCGCAAACCCTTCTGTCATTAAGCAGAGAGGAGTGCAGACGGCTGGTTGGACTGATGACGGGCCACTTTCTGTGTGCGAAGCTTGTGAAGAGGAGGATGAGACGGCGGACCACTTCTTGTGTGTCTGCCCCGCCTTCGCTTGAATCAGGTTTGAGGTCTGTGGCACTGATGTGTTAAGAAGCGACCATCTTGGCTCCTTGGCACCACAAATTATTAAAAAAATTAAAAGGGAATCCAAGTGTAGTACAATGGACTTAATTAATTTCTGAGTGCTGCACTTGCTAGTTGTCCCGACAAAAAAACAAAAAAATGGGTATCAAGGTTGTCCAGATCAATCTGCACCACTCCAGGAGTGCAACCGACAACCTAACCGTTCTCCTTTCGGAGGAGGACGTCGACATCGCACTGATACGGGAACTCAGAGTGCGAAGCACTGAAGTAAACGGATTCTCTCTCAAAAACTACAACTTGTACTATACAACTTGTACTAAACATATTTTAAATCCCATTCTACATGTGTGACGGCCATCGAAATGGAGGCTGCTGACAGCGTCAGAATCTAAATTGCCTCCATCTATATGGCGCACGATAAACCAGCCTGACGAGGCTCGTAGACTTGTGGTTGACAGCAACAACAATATCCTGCTACTAGGATGTGACGCCAATGCGAGGCATACCCTATGGGGGAGTACCAAAACGAATGATCGAGGTGAGTACCTATATGAATTTATCATTAATACTAACCTAACAGTATGTTTTGACCCACAGCATCTTGTCGATGTAAAAGTTACAATCAGGCTGTCGTCCTTCCTTGTAAAAACTCTTGAACGACTTTTAGATATGCACATTAGAAGTTCGCTGGAGCTATCAACTGCACAACATGCTTACCTCAAAGGAAAATCGACGGAGACAGCGCTTCACGAGGTAATCCGAGCAATAGAGGGGAGTATTATTTCCACTTCTTTGGTTATGTGTGATTAGCAAAATCTAAATAAAACTTAATGGAGGTGGGGTAAAAGCGATGGCGTACGCTGATGGTATGATGCTAATGGTGTCCTAATATGACAAGTGGGGTCATTCAATGGGCTTTAGGCGAGCTAAACTCTTCAGTCACAGATTGTGGCCTAAGTTTAAACGCGCATAAAACAGAACTTATGCTCTTTACCACTAGATATAAGGTACCAATCTTTAACCTACCAAACATTAACGGACAAATACTCTCACTTTCACCCAGTGCAAAGTACTTAGGGGTAATTTTGGACTCCAAACTTAGCTGACAATTAAACGTCGAGGAAGGGTAAGGAAAGCAGCAATTGCCTGTCAACGTATGCTTGGAAGAAGATGGAGTCTTCAACCTAAGCATACATTATGGTTGCACAAGGCGGTTATACGACCAATTTTGACGTATGGTTCGGTAGTTTGGGGGAAAGCTCCAGGAAGAGATTACAATACCAAATTACTCGGCAGAATACAAAGATCGGTCTGTGCAATAACGGTCGGTGCAATCAGATCATGTCCTAGGGAGGCTCTCAACGCACTGACACACGTTATTCTAATATACCTACATATTAAGAAGACGGCAACCATGAGTGCAATTAGGTTAAATGAAGCGAGTCGCTGGAAAGAAAAGTCGCTGGTCATGCCAGTCTATTATTACGACAAACTCAGTTAACCTCGGAAGGCACTGACAACATCATCCGGACGGTAACATTCAATAGGAATTTTGCCACTATCTTTCCATCTAAGGAAGAATGGAATAAGGGACACTCTCTAAACAACTTTGACACTACAGTCTATACAGATGGCTCTAAAATGGGTCGAAGTATTGGAGCTGGTATATGTTCTCATAGACTTATAATTGAAACATCTACGCGTCTTCCTATTAGCTGCAGTGTCTTCCAGACGGAAGAACTAATTATTGGAGAGAGAGGTTATTAATCGCAGATTTCTATTTTAGTAGCAACATTGCTATTCTTTCGGGAAGCCAAACTGCACTCCAGGCCCCGGATTTTCCTACAACAATCTCTGGTGGTGGAACAAAGTAGGAATAGCCTTTCCACCTTGAGTGAAAACCATAAAGTTACCTTAATCTGGGTCCCGGTACATCGGAATATTGAAGGTAACGAAAAAGCAGATGACCTCGCAAGAGGGGGATCTGCCATGAATAACGCTCTTGCAGAATAGGTATTCACACCATTAGGTGCAGTCAAGAGTACAATTTCCCTAAAATACCTCCGAATCGTGGATTGTAGATGGAGAGACCAGACGAAATGCAAAATCAGCAGAACGTTATGGCCCCCCTACAACCTCAAACAATCGTCAATATTGTTAAACATGAAACGATGGGACGCTTGGAGACTAACGGCAGTCATAACTTGCTTTTGGTCTGTCGGAGAACAAGCAGCCAAAATGGGCATCCCTTACAACACATACTGTCATAGTTGTAAACAACCGGAGAAAAAGGAAACAATCTTCCATTTCCTCTGTGAATGCCCTGCCCTGTTGAAGGACAGAATGTTAACCCCGGCAAACCGCGATTCATTACTATGAATGAGGCCTGGATCTATCATCATGATCCGGAATCAAAACAAGAGGCTAAAGAGCGGTGTGAATCTGGTTCTTCGGCTCCGTAACGAATTCGTCTCTAGAAATCGGCCGGGATGGTGTTAGTATCAGTTTTTTTTTGGATCCGAATGGAATTTTGTTTGTGGATTACTTCCAAACTGGTAAAACAATAAATTCTGAATATTATTGTAATCTTTAAGACCAGCAGAAGGAAAAAACTCCCAGTTTGCATAAGAAAAAATATTTTTCATCAGGACAATACACCGTGTCACAAGAGCATTTTGATTATGGCTAAAATCCATGAATTAAAGTTCGAATTGTTGAAGCACTCTCTGTATTCACCAAATTTGGCGACCTCTATATGTTTCCAGACCTAAAAAATTCATGATTCCAGATTCTCACTTCAGGTATGGAACCTATAAAATGGAATTTTGTTGGAGCACGTGTATTGATGCTCAGGGACTGTATACTGAAAATAAAGTGTATTTCAAACCATAAAAACGTGTTTTTCTTATCGAACCGCAAAACTTATTGAACATAGGTACATACAATATATGTATACATAAACATAGTATATTCTTGCATGCATTTGTATGTAGGCACAAATATGACTTGTTTGACGCTTAATATTTTGATTTGGGTAGTTTGTACTCCTGTAGGATTGTTTTATAAAATATTTTATAGTGCTATATAAGAGTTTTTTTTTTAATATTTCTCTCATTACAAAAGTAGATAATTTCATACTTAACATCCATGCAAATACATATTTGTATTTATCCATAAATGTTAATAAAAATTAATACCCTTTATTCAACAAAATTTGTCGTCCACTAGTCGAAATTCCAAATATTGTACTTATAAAAACAAAATACCTTCATAGGCGCAGAAGCAGAAGCATGCATAACGCGATGGCCGTCGTCAAACAAAATGTTCATTAATACAAAAACTATTTAATTCATAAACACTAGCGCATATTTCTCAAAGCAAGGCTCGTTCATTCCAAAACGAGCCCGCACATCTTTTTTTAAGAGCGTAAGCCGTCCATAAGCCTTTTTCTTTTGACGAATTCAAAACTACATACTTGGTGAACCATAAATTTTCGTCACGCCAAGTGCAAGCATCTCCGCATATCACTCAATAATTCCTAGACGGTTCTTAAGGACTGGCAGGTCACAAACTGGACGTTCTGTTGAGAATTTTGCAGCTGTAGCACAAAATTGACATGTTTTGTTTGTAAACTACATACTCGTATAGGCGTTTCTTTTGAAAGAACCCATATATATATATATATACATAGGTATGTATGTAAATATGCCTTTTAAATGCGCGGCAGTCCCAGATGATTGTTTTAGCTGGTGCGTGATATTTCCCTATTTTTGCCATCGTTGGTCGCCTTTATAACCTGACACGGTTATTTGCCTATCCTCTTCTTCTCATATTTATTACTTCAGAAAAAAGAAACGGACAACAAATTGAAGTGGAAATGTATGGATACCCATACAAAATTATTTTGTTCAAGATTGTGACTTTATGTTATTACTTACTCAATGATTGCAGCATGTAATGCATTATTCATGCAAGACTCTGGTATGTATACGAGGTGTGCTTAAAAAGTATAGCGAATTTTGTGCTTTTTTCAAAAATTATTTATTTATACATTAATATCTATTGTGACCCCTCAAAGATATTATGCACTTGTGCCAAAGTTTTTTCCAATCTTCGAAGCACTTCAAAAAATAATTGTGAGCAGGGGCGTTATCGTGATGCAAGAGTCAATTTTTGTTCTTCCACAAATGCGGGCGTTTCTGGCGGATTGCTTCGCGCAAATTGCGCATAACTTGCGGGAAATATACCTTATTGACCGTTTTACCCTGTGGCAAGAACTCGTGATGCTCAACGCCCCTGGAATCGAAGAAAACGATAAGCAAAATTCTTAAATTCGACCGAACTTGGCGCGCTTTTTTCGGTCTTGGTCCGCGCGGCAGCTTCCATTGAGATGATTGAGCTTTAATTTCCATGTCATATCCATAAGCCCACGATTTTTCACCAGTTACGACCCTCTGGAGCAAATTTGGGTCTTCGCAGACAGAGTCCAACCTCTCATTAGCAAAGTTGATGCGAAGCTGCTTTTGGTCGAAATTGAGCAGTTTTGGTCCGAATTTCGCGGCGACCGTCTCATGCCCAAATCATTGAAAAAAATTGAATGGCACGAGCCAATCGATAGGTCTAGATCCTCAGAAACTTCTCTAGCAGGTTCTTTGATCCATCTTTAGAAGACAAGCCGGAACACGTGCAAGCAAAGCAGCTGTCAACTGTACATTTAAAATGGCGGAAACTCGTCTGCATGGGTGAGAGATATGAGTACCAACATATCGCTACAAAAAATCGAAATTCGAATATACGTAACGTGCGAAAATTCAAAATTCGGGATACTTTTTGAACACACCTCGTATATATGTTATACCATAACTTTTCTTGAACTGGTTATAAGTTCACGTTATTTCAATATGTATGCAGTGTCCAAATCAAAACAATTATTTATTATTAAGAATATGAGTTATTCCTATCACATATATGTATTTTTTTTTTTGTATCTTATTATCGCTTATATTTTTTGATTATTCATCGGTTTCATGGATTTGGATTGAAAGATATCGGTGAAGTCAATAGCTGAGAATCTGTGATGTGCTGTCTTCCAATTGGGTATATATTTGAATCATTAGTTGGGCTGCAAGTAATACTGAAGTGCGCACCTCTTGAAACCGTCATATGCACGTCAGTATGCTTCTCAACATCTTTGAACAAATGGCATGTCGGACAACGACGCTTTAGAGCTGGGCGCCGATGGGAGTCCATGCACCGTAAAGCATAACGAAATTCCTCAAGCATTTCACCGCAAAGTGAACGTTGGGGAGGTGTTTCAGTGCAACGGTAAGCTACAGCATGTTTTAAATTATGTTCTTGTTGTTGTTGGATAAATTGCATGCCAGCAATATAATCTCCGTTCAGTTTGCCGCGGCCGGAGTCATTAGTGAGGTCGAAACTATTAGGAGCCAGGGTTGCTGTATCTGTATCTACAGTGGGGTGGTCTTCTTCACAGCATACGTTTCGCTTATTTAGCGTCATAAAATGGTACCAGAACTCGAATACCGCTACGCACGCTGCCAGGCCTATACCCACGAGTAGAACAACGAACACGCCACCTACGGTTGAACAAATATGTCTATGGATATGTTGAGCAGTCACAAAATACATGTACATACATATGTGATTAAGCAATTTATTCTACTCATCGTAAGCTTACCTATAATTAGAACCAAAATGACCATGTGGTTCAAAGCTTTACTTTGATCATGTTTTGTTTGCTTTGCTTTGTTTATATGTGTTGAGTTGGAGGGTCTGTCGTATTTTAATGAAACTATGAATTCATTTATAAAAATATGTGTTTAATATTAATCAATTATATATGATCCGATGTATGATGAATGCCAAACCCTTCTGCAATTTCGCGACTTGTTAAATGTTTTTTTTTAAACCATTTGTTTATTGCGATCTGTTTCTTAAACATTAAGCAATATTTTTCCTTAACGTTATTTAATTAATTTAAGCTAAATAACACAGTTATGGAATACAACCAGTTCTGCAACCATTTATTAATTTTATGATAAATATATTAATAATTTAGACTAATTTACTAAAATATGAGGTCTTTTGTAGATTTTCTCTTAAGTCTGGTGAAGGTTATGGGATTTGCAACTATTCCTGTGACAAGAGGGTTTGAGTGCGATTGTAGTCGTGTGTTGTGTGATGTGGCATATTTTCTTATTTTTTTCTTCAATTGTTGTGGATACTTTGAGATCACTATGAATTTGTATATTGGTGAATCTTTTAAGTATTTCGATGTTGGATTTAGCTGCAGTGCCCCAAAGTTGAATGCCATACTTTCATATTGGTTTCAAGATAGCTGAGTGAGGTGACAGCTTACTTTCGAGAGAAACATGGGAATTTCGATGTAGGAACCAATTCAGGTTTCTAAGTTTTATTCCTAAAGCCTCCCGTTTGGTTAAAATATAGGTTTTCCATGTATCAAAATGCATGCCGAGATTTTGGGTGACGTTAGTTTGGGGGATGATTATATTATTGAGCTAAACGGGTGAGCAAGGTTTCGATTTAGTGTAAAAGTGACTTGGGAAGATTTTGTCTCATTTGGTTTAATGGGCCACTCTTTCAACCAATGAGTTATTTTATCAAGTCCTTTCTGGGATTTTTGGGAGGTCACATGGATGTGGGCACGTTCTAACTATTGTTTCATCAGAAGCTGATAGATCGTATGTGTATAGCAAGTATAGGACGGGCCCCATAATATTATCTTGGGGTACACCAGCTGAACTTTCACTTATTTCAAACTGTTTTTCACCTTGTTTGACAAAGAAATATCGATTTTCTAGATAGCACTTAATAAATATAATATGTAATAATTGTTTGACAAAGAAATATCGATTTTCTAGATAGCACTTAATAAATATAATATGTAATAATTTATTGGAAAAGTGTCTTTTATTGTATAGAGTAAGCCATCATGCCCAACGCGGTCAAAGGCTTGAGATATATCGAGTAAAGTCGCTGTGCAATATTTTTTTTTTCAAATGCTTTGTGAATACTATATACGGTACTGTGTTTTTTTCCTCAAACTGAATTGATGATTTGGGATAATATTTCGTTTTTTAATGATAGATATCATTCTTTTGAGGAAAAGGGAGGCCATTACTTTAGAGGCCATAGGCAATAGGCTGATGGGCCGATATGATACGACTTGTTCGGCGCTTTTTCCTGGTTTGAGGATCATGTTTACTTGAGCTACTTTCCATTGAGGTGGAACAAAACCAGATAATGCAATAGAATTGTGTATGTACGTAAGGAAAGTGAGTCTTTCTTCTGGGAGCTGTGTCAGCTTAAAGAGTTTTTCATACTTCTCTGTTTTCAGAGCATGCTTGGGTGAGCTATAATATATACTGATGAGATTGTGATAAGGTCAGTCGAACTCTTCACAACTATATTTGTGGCTCGAAAAGCTTCTTTTTGCATAGAATGCTTCATATTCCTTTTAATGAAAATAACAGAGGCAGCATGAGGTTTTTAATCGCGGTGCATTGTGTGATATAACTGATGGTTATTGAAGGTTCTTGTATTTCATGCAGCTTTTGTAATTCGCTAAATGACTTCCTTCAAATAAGGCGCATTTGACGTCCTCTGTTCTCGTTTTGCGCGAACAATCCGCGGACAAGTGGACTCCAGAACTTTTAATGCAGACGGGTTTTCTCCGGCAGTAAGTTTTAGTGTGGCCGTACTGCTGACATTTAACTCATTGAAGGATTTTGCGTTTCGGACGTGGGGGCTCAAAAACAATTTTCGTTTTGAACATCATTCACGTCATAAGTTCCTTTAATGTTCGGGCTTGGTTTTTTTTTTGTATTTCTGTGTTTTATATTGAAGATATTTAATGCTGTATGACCAATCTCTTTTATGCGGCCTAGCTCTTTAGGGTGTGGGAATAGCTTTCCCAATACTGGTGGTTTGAAAGTGTATATGTGTGGTCTTGATCGCAGTAGTTGACATTCGTTTGAAGCGTAAAGATCCTTTTTTATCTGTCATCAAAAATGTCTACGTAACGTCCCGAAAACAGTATTTGCGGGAAGTCATGCTTTATTAACACCTTTGAAAAAAAAAAACGTGAAGCTGAAAAGTGTCGTATATTGATCAATATTTACGGTAGTCACGTTCCATCAAATACAACTCGTGGTTTCAACGCTTTCAAAGTGGCAATTTCGACGTGCGTGATAAAGATCACGAAGGGCACCGATGAAATTCGAAGATACTTAACTACAACAATTATTGGATGAAGACGCATGTCCAACCCTTGATGATATATCTAAAAAGTTGGATGTGGACAGATTCACCGTCCGTAAACGTTTGCACGCGATGGGAATGGTCCAGAAAGCAGGTAACTGGGTGCATCAAGAGTTGAAGGAGATGTATATCGAGAGACGTTCGGTGACGTGTGAAATTCTTCTTGAACTGCAGAAAAGAAAAAATTTTCTACATCGCATCGTTATATTATGATAACCTAAAGCGTCGAAAATGTTGGAGCCTGCAGTAAGCCCTTTTTGGAGAGCGGTTCACATCTTATGAGAGTATCGCAAACTGGCTCAATGAATGAATCAAGTCAAAAGAACTCAAAATTTTCGTTGTTTCGCATAATATCGTGTATTATTTAAATGTTTAAACAATCCGTAACTTTGGCTAAGAAGCGACGGACACTTATAACCATACCATAGTTCGTCTAGATTTTCTTGAACGCATGTAGAAATATCCATATTTTTTAGAATAACTTTGAAGGTCCTCTCCTCTTTTGGCTTATATTTCGGTTTTTTTTTTGCTCTAGTAGGGGTACAATATTCTTATAGGACTCGTGATTGGAAGCTTGTATTTTCACTTGCTCAATGTTTATACGTTTCACATCGTAGGAGGTAGGAGCAGTTTCTGCTAAGAGCCTTATTAATGGTGAATCATTGTTGACTTGAACAAATATTGGTGGGGCTTTGTAGTTTCTTCTTGTGGTTAAGAGTTGGGTTCTTCTTCTTGAACTTCCAAAGGAGAAAATTTGTTTTCAGAGGGCTGAGCGCTACCGAGCCAGTATTCGTCCTGTTTGGCCTGCTTTTGGGGGGTTTAAGCTTCACTTTCCGGAAAATTCTATTACCCCACCTGACATTGTCGACACGAGTCGATAGGTAACGTGATGTTTCCCTGGAATCTATCCTGCCAGTTGACAGAATCACGTGCGCATTAAATAGTTTTTCCCCTTTTAAATCTCCTGGTTTTGACGATATCTTGCCTGTGATGCTTCAGGAAACAAGTACCTCGGTGGTTCCTGTCATGCAAGAAATCTACTTGGCGGGTATCTCTCTTAATCACGTCCCCGCCAACTGGAACAAAACGAGGGTTGTTTTCCTACCCAAGGCAGGGAGAAGGCTTAACGACTCGGCCAAGGACTTTTGGCCTATAAGTTTTACCTCATTAATCCTAAAGGTGTTTGAAAGATTGATTTATTATCATATCTGAGGACACATTGAATACAAATTATCTCCAGTGCAACATGCTTACCTGAAAGGGAAATTCACAGAATCAGCCTTACACGAGGTTGTAGGGGCTGTGAAAAAATCCTTGTCTTCATAGATATAGAAGGTGTTTTTAATAACATCAGGGCGGAGTCATTTGCCACTACGTTATATAGCCTGGAGGTGGAAAGACTTATCTGTCTCTGTATCTCGTCAATGCTTGGCTGCAGGGAAGTTAATGCGATCCCAAGAAGGGCTTAAGTCACTAGATTCATTCACAAAAGATCGCCGTAGGGTGGTGTCCTTTCGCCCCTACTTTGGCTAGTTGCTATTGACGAAGTTCTGTTAATGCTAAATAAGGGTGGGGTTAAGGCAGTAGAATACGCCGATGACTTGGTCCTGATGGTATCGGGACCGTTTCTCTCAGTCATAGCTGAGGTTTTGGAAAGGTCACTGGCTGTACTCCGTCGCTGGGATGCTACTTGCGGCGTCCGAGTCAACTCTGATAAAAGCTGAGCTCGTGCTGTATACCAGAAAATATAAACCTCCTACCTTTCCACTTCCCAAATTAAGCAACCACGTTCTCCCGCTCTCATCGGAAGTTAGGTAGTTTGGAGTGATACTTGACTCTAAACTCCATTGGAAGCTACACATTGAAAATCGGGTAAAGAAGGCCCGTATGGATTTCTACTCCTGCAAATTTATGTTCGGTAAAAAATGGGGACTCAAGCCACAGGTGGTGCTGTGGAGGAACAACGTAGTGGTTTTGTCAATAGTTCGGTGGGATGCTCTTCGGAAGTGCTATAATATGACTAAACTGGGAAGGGTGCAAAGGAAAAAGGAGCATGTAAAACTAGCCCCTATGTTGCCCTGAATGTCCTTTTGCACTTACTACCCATTGACTTTCACGTTATTTCCATCGCAGCTCAAAGTACAATCAGTTTAAAGGAGGTTGGCCTTTGGAGGTCATGGTAGCATTTTCGGGCAGTTAACACCATATTTCTCCGAACTACGAACAGATCTCTCTATCCGCAAACTAGAGTTTGAGGGTCGTGCTAGGGAGATCTTTCCAAATAGGTAAGATTGGATCGAGGGGCAAAAACGCACCTCTATCTTCACTGACGGGTCCAAGATGGAAACGGGAGTCGGAGTAGGGGTTTTCTCTTAATCAGCCAATTTATTTATCTCCTTTAAACAGCCGACTATTGTTAGTGTTTTTCAAGCAAAAGTCTTTGCGATCCGGCAGGCATGCATAATGCTTAGGGAGCGTGGGAGCGAGGAAGATTTTAAAATTTTCTCCGATAGTGAAACCGGGATCAAGGTTCTGACGACATCATGGTGTAGAACGAAACTAGTAAGCTCCTGTGAAGAGGAGATCAAATCTAACATTTTTCTAATTTCGATTTCAGGACATGGGAACATAGAGAAAAATGAAATTGCTGATGAGCTTGCCAGGAAGGTGACTGAATTGGCCTCAGAGACCTCCTACCCGGGCATCCGCATCCCCCTGACAGTTGTTAAAGGGGAACTACACAAATAATTTCTCAGGAAAGCGCAGAACAGATGGAACTCCATTTCTTCATGTGCTAAGATCACTGGGTGCTCCTTTCTGCGACAGCCTAGGCAGTATGCCAACATAACTCCCATCACTCTTCTCCATTATATCAACAGCTCTAGCTGACTGCCTGTTGGCGGCAGAATCTTTTCAATTGAGTTAAAGGTGGGAGTATGGCATTGGGTGCTCCATGTGCTTGAGAGAGGTATTGGACTCGCCTGTTGTTGCTTCTGTTGTGTAATTTGTCGTTGTGTGGTGATTGTTGAAAATTTTGCCGCATGTGAATGTTTTTTGGGGTGTTTTGTTGTAATTGTTTCTGCAACTGTTGTTGTTTTTTGATTGCACCACACCCATTAGGAGGGGAGTGGCCAGTCGGCATTTTTTTAATTTTTTGGGTTTCTTGTTTAAGTTTTTGTTTTTTTAGCTGTGAAATCCTTTTTTATCTTCTTTATCTAAGGGTGGAAAATTGCAGTTTTTTGTTTCTGTTTTTTTTTTGCTGCTCTATATACAGAAAAGGTTTTAAATTTTTATATTCATGTTATAACTATTTTGAGCAATTGCTGCAATAACATTCAACCGCACTATTGGGTAATTTGCACTTTTGCACGCTTTTCTCACTGTTTAAGGTATATTTTTGGCGCTGTTTTAGTGATAAATCGCGAACCCTTTAGGAATATGAATTTCCTTGTCTTCACTTCACTAGAGTTGCCAGTTGTTGGATCAGTTTCCAACATAGATGGCAAAACATGATTATCGATCTTGGATGGTCGTCCCGATCGATCACTTTTTTGATCAGATTCAGATCCCCTGAATATACATTTTCACATGCAACCGATACGTTGCTTCCTTTTTGGAATTCATAAAAAAAGCAATTTACAAGAAAAATTACCTTCTTATTTAAAAGACGACAGAACTTTCCCTCCAACCCAAAATTCATATACGTTTATCTAGGTACTAACCAATGTTATCCAGACCAAGTGCATTCGCCTTTGATTGTTTGTTATTGTTTTTACGTTGACAAGTATCTCCTGCGTTTTTCCACCACTTGTCGTACAACATCTGTATATCTCCCTTCTCTTGAAGTTTTAGTATAGACAGGGAAATTTTGTCACGCCATGGTGATCCTTTTGGTGTAGCGATACCATAACCTATAAAGCCAGTATTATGCTCAGAGAACTTAGATGTCAGAAAATATATAAGTAGATTCGTTAATAACTTGCAGTAAATCGCACTTAAAATATATGAATGTGTAATTGACCGATTTCTGGCTTAGATGACGATTAACCTGCAAAATACATCATTTCCTTTGAGTTGGCCATTTCAAGGCGACTTTCGCTAAAAATTAAAGGCCACTTTAGCTTTCATACAATAAACCACATGGCGGCGGCCGCCGTAGCCGAATGGGTTGTTGCGTGATTACCATACGGAATTCACAGAGAGAAATAATAGCGGTCGCTCCTCGGCAGGCAATGGCAAACCTCCGAGTGTATTTCTGCCATGAAAAAGCTCCTCATAAAAATATCTGCCGTTCGGAGTCGGCTTGAAACTGTAGGTCGCTCCATTTTGTGGAACAACATCAAGACGCACACCACAAATAGGAGGAGGAGCTCGGCCAAACACCCAAAAAAGGGTGTCCGCGCCAATTATATATATAATATATATATATGGGGCATTCTTTCTCAACGGGAGACCCCTATCCATCCAAAAATGTTTTTGACCTAGAGAGTTCTAATAGGGCTTAAAATTTAGCTCTTTTTATCTACTTTTCAATACAGAGTGGCCAAAAACGAAATTCAAGATGGCTCATTTAATATGGCTAAAAATGTAATCAAAATTCATTAAATTCATTTTAATAACCTATGCCAAAAAAATTCATTTCAACGGAAAGAGTTGTACGAAGTCTCAAAATTTAGCTAATAAAGTTTACTTTAAAATACAAAATGAAAAATTTTAAAATCCAAGATGGCGGCCAGAACATGGCGGACGTATTTTTGAAAAAAACTCATGAATTCGCATGAAACTCGTTACTCAGCGGTTTTTGGAGTCACTGATTACAAATCTGGTGTTAGATTTCCAAATTTCAAAATGGCGGATCCAATATGGATAGCTAAGGTCCAGACAGTTAAGGCAAGAATATTTTTGTCCCAACCGGTAAAGGTAAGGCAAGATCATAGTCTAGACAGTTAAGGCAAGACTAGTTTTGGTCCAACCAGCAAAGGTAAGACAAGATCATATTCCAGACAGTTAAGGCAAGACTTGTTTTGGTTTTGTTTTTTCGACTGTAATAAAATACTTTAATACTTGTAAAATATTTCTCTGACCATTTTACAAGTTTGTCATGCGATAAGATGGCTTCGGACGGCTTCTCTTTTAAACGTCGCGCCAATACCATCTGAGGGTCCTTTCCCATGCGCAGTCACATGTACATGCCATTCAGCTTTTACTCCAAAGTCTTCTTCTTAATGGACCAAGTTTGTCATTTGATATTTATTTTTGAAGTGTTGCTTGGCCCCATCGCTGAAATAAATTAATTTTTTCACATTATGGTTTTCCTTTAAATAAGGAATTGATATTCTTTGCATTGAATAAACAGCCGCAGTATCATGTCGAGTACTTTCAGATAAAAATACAAGACTCTTATGTCGCAAATTATATTGTTTTATAATATAAATTTAACAGTAACATTGTTAATTGGTTCCACTGATTTTCCATCATTTGTCATTTTTACATGAATTTATCAAAGAATTGCTTGGGTTTCAATGAAAATAACGAACTAAACCTCAAAAAACTCATCAAATTCTTAACTTCAGCTAAAAAAAAAAAAAAAAATTCAGGATGAATTGTTACAAATAAATTTTTTATTTAAAATAATTAAAAACCGAAAATTTCAACTTAATCAAGAAGATATTTATGAAGTTATTAAGCAAAGATTCAAAAGTGTTCTGTATATGAAAAATCACCCTTACACCCATATGGTAGCGATCAAAAAGTAAAATAAGGGATATGTCACGATACACGAAAAATGTTATGATTGGAACTGATTCCAAATCTATCAGGTATCAAGAAAACAAACCAACTTCAATTAATTTGTAAAAAAAATGTAAAATTGTCAATTGTCAATTGTATCTAAACAGCTATAATTTTAATTGTGAATTTTTAATGTCACATTTGTATTAAGCGACCCACAGAATCCTTCAAGACACAAATTCAATGTAAATTAAAAATATTTTTGACAAATCATTCGCCATATTGGATCCGCCATTTTGAAATTTGGAAATCTAACACCTGATTTGTAATCAGTGACTCCAAAAACCCCTGAGTAACGAGTTTCATGCGAATTCATGAGTTTTTTCAAAAATCCGTCCGCCATATTGGATCCGCCAATTTGAATTTTAAAAAACCAACACCAGATTTGTAATCAGTAACTCCAAAAACCGCTGAGTAACGAGTTTCATGCGAATTCATGAGTTTTTTCAAAAATACGTCCGCCATGTTGTGGCCACCATCTTGGATTTTTAAATTTTTCATTTTGTATTTTAAAGTAAACTTTATTAGCTAAATTTTGAGACTTCGTACAACTCTTTCCGTTGAAATGAATTTTTTTGGCATAGGTTATTAAAATGAATTTAATGAATTTTGATTACATTTTTAGCCATATTAAATGAGCCATCTTGAATTTCGTTTTTGGCCACTCTGTATTGAAAAGTAGATAAAAAGAGCTAAATTTTAAGCCCTATTAGAACTCTCTAGGTCAAAAACATTTTTGGATGGATAGGGGTCTCCCGTTGAGAAAGAATGCCCCATATATATAAGAGCGTATCACCAAAAAATAGTCAGCCGTACCTCCCCTCATATGAAGTGTTTTTAAAAACCGTTAAAAAAAAAAATTTTTTCTGGCAACCCTAGATGTCGCCCAATTACATTTTTCTTCATATCTTCGGCATTTATTGTCGGATTTTAAAGTGTGAGACATCAATTTTTTTGTCTCAAAGAGGAGGTTTTTCTCAAGAAAGTTCATTGAGCTCATGCGTTTCACTGTGGTACTGACCCACCATATCTTTGTTTCTACCACCCTATATAACAACCTAATGTCAGTTAATTGAAGACCGTAAAAAATCATAAATCTTTTGCGAAAAAAGTATTTCGATTCAATTAGTAGAATCAGAAATATAAACAATTTATTTTTAGTCTAAAGCCATACAAGAAAAAGTAAATTTTATTTATTTTCCTCGCTCGCGAAACAGTTAGTGAATTGTTTGTCTTGTAACGGAAATTTTAGTCCACAAAATTTTGTCGGGATTCAAGCTTGCTCGGATATTTCCCGGCCATACTCCAGGACCTTTCTGTCTTCCAAGCAAGCATCTCAATAGTGCATTAAAAGGCAGTTCGTTAAAATGAAAAAGACACACAAACCATTGCAACGGTCTCTGTAGATGGCATTCCATTTTTGTAACTACCCCGCCTTTGTTGCCAGTATTGGTAGGAGTTCCATCACAACAAATGGCAACCAGGTCATCCGTACTTATATGTTGTTGTTCTAAATATCCCACGATACTCCTCTGTATTCCAGTTGCGGAACTTTCAGTGGGCGTGGCATAGCCGAGAAATTGGGAACCGGGCTCTTTTACGATGGTGATATGTTCTTCATTTAACACAACATTCCGGATCACATTTGCCTCTGTTACTCTTTTTAAAGTTTTCTCTTTTTTGCCATCGAATGAGATACACTTTACAGAGCCATCACATTTGGCCGCCGCTAATGCTTCTTTGCGGAACTTCACACGTTCCCTATATACTTTGTTTTTGTCGATGATAAGCCCATCAAACAACTCATTAATTTGTGCAAGTGATTCTGCTAATTCCTCCTGTTTGGCTTTTGCAGCAATAGAAATTCTCAAATCTTTTATCAGCATAGTCGCAAGCAATGCACCGTAACGAACAGAGGTGTTGCTGCGGTCCAAAGCCGATCAAAAATTACGCAAGGAAATATTTTTTTTTCGTTCCGCTCATATTTTCTTCAAATTCCTGTTCTTCTTCGTTGTCTGGTAAGTACTCAATAGAGTAAACGTCGCTACGTATAGTGTTTGATGAACAAACTGTCGTCATTTGTTGTATGTCGTTCGTCGACCTCACATCTATGTACATTATCAAGAGTCATTAAGGCAGGCAGTTACATAAATTATTTTTTTCAATTCTACATACGCAACGCGAAATCACAAATAATGTATTCCACTCGTTTTCATCGTATTTAGATGGATGTTTCACTACGTTATAGCACTTATTCACAACACTATCTTATTTTCTACACGTAACACTGTTAGATAAAATTGAAATACCGCCGATCACTTCTATGACGAAGATATAACCCGAAATTAATAATATCGCGTTTAGTTGGCAGTTGGTTTTTTAAATCACAATCAACAAAACGCATTTTTAAAGTTTTTGCAGTTTTCAACACGCACCAAGTAAAATAACAATTGATTATGATGTCAAGGGCAAAACATAAAACAGAAAAAAGTAGATAAACAATAGTCGAGTTAATTTATAAAAAATTAGGTGGAGCATGCCGAAAAATGTGCAAAGAAAATAAGGCACCTAATGTATGGCTTTCAACTAAAAACAAAATTGGTTTTATTTCGAGTTTTACTGAATTAATTGAAGTACTTTTTTCGCAAAAGATTTACGATTTTTTACGGTCTTTAATTTGCTGTTATTAGATCGGTACATTAGGGTGGTAGCAACTGAGATATGGTGGGTAGGTACCACAACGGAGCGCCTGTGATCAATGAGCTTTTTTAGGAAAAACCCACTCCTTGGTGTATCACACTTTAAAATCCGACAATAAACGTCGAAGATATGAAGAAAAACGCAATTGGGCGACATCTAGGGTTGCCAGAAAAAAAAAAAATTTTTAACGGTTTTCAAAAACACTTCATATGAGGGGAGGTACGGGCGACTTTTTTTTTTTGCCTGTAGGGCGAGACGCTCTAATATATATATATATATATATAATACTTAAATAGGCTTTAACTGCTGATAAGTATTGGAATAGTACAGGGAAGTTAATAATTTCATTTAGCAAATCAGAATTGATTTTTCAAAGAAAGCACCTTTCCAACTCAGTACAGCGATGAACACTTCCACGGTATAAACAACCATTAGCATAATTCCTTCATCAATTGAAACGTTTCGGTAGAATTTGTGCTAAGCGAGGCAAAACTGTATATAAACTCTTTGTTCGATGTTGATTTTTCTACTATTGTCACACAACGAAACCAGTGCTTGAGCCACAATAACTTCGCTTCTATTTAATATGTAATATAGTACATGTTTTCTCTAGAAATACCTGTTTTTATAAAGTTTTGTTTGTTTCAGAAACCAACTTATTCTACTGCTTGTTTCTTACATTTACTGTCAGTCTTCACTGCAGGGACCATGTATGTACAGTATATCCTACATATAGATACTTACCTTTGGTATCTAGGAGGCCTCCGATCTGTGTCAAATTACAATCTCGCTGCACTATATAGTCAAGCATAGTGGATTCCATGAGAAACGCGTAATTACCTTTATTTACACGCCTTATACCCTCTTCGTAAGTGGAAGTGAAAGCAGTAGCTTTCTTATTATCCATGTTGCGCCACATTTTTCGATACGTCTCAATGATTGAGTCGCGAAAAAATGTCATTGTGGAGCCACTTTCAAGGGTACCGTAAGATATCTCTGTTTGGCTAGCCAAGTCCTCGGCATTTTCAATGGGCGTAATCATGCGTTCAACTGTCAAGAAAGCCGCCAAGTTAGCTGTGTACGAAGCAATGATAATTAGCGTGAAGAACCACCATATAGCGCTGACAATGCGAGTTGAGATCGATTTTGGATTTATGTCAGAGCCTTGCTGCATTAATGTTCCGATTGTAAACCAGAAACTGTTAGCTAATGAAAACTGATTAGTTATGGCAGGATTCCTTATATCGCATGGATAATTGTCATGATACTCGATTGGCGAGAACTTTGCTACGACGTAGATTGTAAATGATACCAAGAAATATGCAGCCAAAACATAGAGCCACACGTCATAAGCCAGTGGATTCATGAATGAAAACAAGCGAGAAGCCGGTGTTGATGGTACCTAGTTTGTGGACAAAAATTTTAACTTACATTAACATTTTTGGATATAAGTCACGTGGTAGCTGGAACAACGGTGTATTCCAAAAAAATCAAAATATAGAACAAACCGATTTTAAAATTTCACTTTACAATTTGTTCTAATGTGGTAATGTTTATATACATATACGTTTTACATATTTCGTACAGTATAAAAGAAAAGTTACAGTTAAAGTTAAAGTTAAAGCGCGCCAGCTTAACTTTCATTATTCCAGCAAACGCGCGAAATGTACGCTTTTATATACTCTAGAGGAAAGATATGTCCAATCTTTTTTTGTATTATGTAAGATGTAATTTAGCTGTCCAGTACCGTTTTGTAAAATAATTTCTTTGTAAAACCTCCGAATTCACTTACAGACTATTATTAGCAGTTATTCTAAGCATTGAACTGTTTGATTGAAATTTTACTAACTTACAACGTAATTACTCATTATTTGATCAGTAGTGCTGATTAAGTTTGCTATTATTTCCATTTCTTCAGAAATGATTTTATATCCCTTTAGGTCATTATAAGAGTCTATTGGAGTTGGAGTCAGTCGGAGTAATTTTCTTGAACGGTCGTAATGGTAAATATTAAATACCTTGAATAAAATACTTATGCCCAGGTTCATAAATGGTTTAGTAAAATCTATTACACTTTCACGCGCATATGTTATTGTCATCGACCCAACGGCTAAATCAGCTTTCTGAAACAAAAAAGAAACAAATTTAGTAACCTAAAAGGAATGTATAAGAAGCTCATTATCCAATTATTTTAAATTTATTAAATCTAACGTGCTGTATGCCAAGCACGGAGCAACCCAAAAAGCAGAGATAATGTGATTCAAAAACCACTAATTTTGTAAGTATGTATTTACGCAAAAGATATAAGTTAAGTCAATACAAGGTTTTTCAAGTTCGAGTTTCCTCTTTAGCAGCATTTTGTTTTAATAGCTGTAACAGTTCAGCTTTCTCTTTTGGCAAATGTTAAGTAAATTATCCAAAATGTACCAAAACGAGTTTGCTTGTGCTCGAGAACTGTATAAAAATTATTAAAATCGACTGCTGATTACGCAGATCTGTGAAAACTACGTTGGCGAAATTTGGCTATGGTGGCCGCGAAACTGGGGATATCATATTTCTGGAATAAAGTGCACATTAGTTCCGGATGTTTAATTGAAAATATCGCTGCTGTAAGGAAAATCAATGAGATGCGCCCCATTAAGATCGAGACCAGTAAGATCCTTATTATGGCAAACTGGCAATGGGAAGGAATTTAGTTCGACATGGGCTGGTTACTGTGTTATTCTAGGACTTTAGTAATCAAGGGTGACACCTTGCCGAAATAGCTCCTGGGTTAATGTCACGGTAGCCAACGTCCCGTTAAAACCTAGGCAGGCCTCAGGTAACGCTCTCTAAGCGTCACCATTCACTTGGTCGTGTAGGTCCAGTTGAATTTTTTCCTGGTTAGTGCTGACCCGGCTCTGAACACATATACCCATAAAGGCATGTGTCAACCCTCGCATGGCCTCCCTACATGGTAGAGACAACCATGGGGTCATAAGGCAACTACACTAGGATTAGAGATAACGGACCTGAGTGGGGACACCTACATACAAAAACAACAACATTATTAAGTGGCAACGAATCAAAAGAAAAATGCGGCAGCAATAACGGCAGCAGAGATAATGAGGTCGGGTTGGCGGAAGCCAATACATTCTGGAGGACATCAAAAACTCTCAGATCTCCCGTTCTTGCCGCTGTATCAATGAAAAGTAATATCGTGGACAGCGCGGATAGTAAGCGAACGGCATTCTGCGGGCTAGGCGAGAAAATACGTAGACTAGTTCAAATGCTGGAAGATTGCAAAAGGCGCTCTATACATCAGCCTATGAGAGATGCCACAGAGATTATCAAGGCACTATACGAGGTGGCAGCCAATAAGGAAAAGCAGCGGTTCACAAAAATACCCATGGCTAAGGCACAACCCAGACCCCAAGGGGAAACTGGATGGTGCGGTTTTGACTCCAAAACCTAAGCGGACCAACTTGGAGAAGAATAGAACAGACGTACAGGAAGTTACCGGAACACCATCTACCTCCACCACACGGAGGGAAACTCAAAAAGCGGATGTAACTCAGTGAAGAACGGTGGCTAAGAAAACCAAGCCAAGGGATGCAAGACCAAGAAGAGTTAGACCTGACGCGATAGTGATAGAATCGAAGGGTGAAACTTCCTATGCGGAAAGGCTGAAGTCAGTAAAATCCGACCCCAAACTCGGAGAACTTGGTAAAATGGTCTCGAAAATAAGGCGAACGGAAAAGGGTGAAATACTCATCCAGCTATCAAATGCGGGTGAACAAACCAAGGAGTTCACCTCAATAATAGGTAATACACTAGGAGAACGAGGGGTGGTAAGGATCCTAACACAAAAAAAGGTTCTCGAGTGTAAGACATCGACGAGATCACTACCAAAGAAGATATCATAAGCACAATATGCGATCAATTCGACATTGGGGCATCAACTGTAGAGGTAGCAAATATACGAAAGGCGTTCAATGGAACACAGACGGCAGTCCTAAGCCTGACAGAAACAGAGGCGAATAAAATTCTCGCTGCTGGACGAGTCAAAGTAAACTGCCGGATCCGTGAGCGCTTAATATTAACAAGATGCTTTAAATGCTTAGAGTTTGGAAACATTCGCCGAGACTGCAAAAACAAAGCAGATCGTTCAAAACAGTGTAGAAAATGCGGCGAGAAAGGCCACATCGCGAAGGAATGCAGCAAGGACCCAGAATGCATGCTCTGCAAAGCCAGGGAGGAATCCAATTTTCAGCACATAGCGGGCAGCGGTAGATGCTCAGTTTTCAAGAGAGCTCTGAGTGACCAAAGGAGATGAGATTTATTCAGATTAACTTAAACCACTGCGAAGCAGCACAGGACCTGCTTACTCAGATGTCAATAGAGCAGAGAGCAGAGGTAGTCTTAATATGCGACCCCTTTAGGGTTAAAAAAGACGCTAGATGGTGTTGCAGCAAAGGCATGAAAACTGTCATTTGGACGCGCAAACACCCTCTCCAAAAGATTTATGATCAAGTGGAGGGCTTCGTAAGAGCTAAAGTGGACAACATTTATATGTATAGCAGCTATGCCCCGCCTAGATGGACGTGAGAGCGCTTCGAAACGTTTCTAGATGACCTCACGCGGGACGTTGAAGTTAGATCGCCAGTAGTAATTGGCGCTGATTTCAACGCCTGGACTACCGAGTGGGGTAGTAGACTTACCAACGCCAGAGGACGTAGCCTGCTAGAAGCCATTGCTAGAGTAGACATTAGTATCGCAAATAATGGTTGCGCGCTTACATATCGCAAGACCGGTACGGGATCTATTATTGATCTAACACTTGTCAGCAGTTCACTTTTGCAGAAAATCAAGTGGCGAGAAAGTGAGGAATTTACTCACAGTGACCATCAGGCAATTCTATTCAAACTGTAAAAGAATAAAAGAGTACGCGCAACTAAGCCAGTAGGACCCAGGTGGAATGACAGAAAGATGGACACCGAGGCCTTTGGGTACGCACTAAACGACCAAAGCTTAGAGCGAGGTACAGCAAGTGAGCAAGCTCGAAAACTAAAGAGCATTTTGCCTAAAGCTTGCGACATGCCAATAAGAAGGCCAAATCGACAAGGAGCGCCTTGCTATTGGTGGACTGAAGAGATAGCGCAACTGAGACGGATCTGCCTACAAGCGCGACGTAAAATGCAAAGGTCCAGGGGCTGAGCTTGCTATGAAACGGTGCTAGCGCACTTTCGAGAGGCAAGGAAAGCACTACAAGAAGCGATTAAAAAAGTAAACTCGAGGGCTTTAAGTAACTGTACAACGATGCGGACTTACACCCATGGGGTACTGCATACAAAATGGTATAAAGAAACTGGCGGGACAACGAGCTCCATCAGTCGTATGTACAGTTATGCTTAATCGAATTGTAGTGACGGTATTTCCCCAGGGACCGAGTATAGATAGATTAGAATCTTCAGATACCGTAAACACCCAGCAGATTCCAGTCGTATCTGCACTAGAGGTAATGGAAGCGCGCAAAAAAATCGGCGACCGAAAAGCACCGGGGCCGGATGGCATACCAAATGTAGCCCTTAAGGCGGCTATCCGCTTGCCTCCCGTAATATTTGTTGCGGTACTGCAAAAATGCTTAGACGAAGGTGTTTTTCCTACACAGTGGAAATTGCAACGATTTGTGTTGATACCAAAAGGAAAAGGAGCAGCCGATGATCCGTCCTCGTACCGGCCGATTTGCCAACCGGACACAACAGGCAAAATACTCGAGCGTATTATTTGCAATAGACTATTGCCTATACTAGAGGAGAAGGGAGCTACTCAATGCAGTTTGGCTTCCGGAGAAACCGTTCGACGATTGATGCAATTACTACGGTTGTCAAAACGGCTATTAAAGCAATAGAAGGAAAGCGGTGGCGTTGGGGCACCAATGAATACTGTGCTGTAACCACATTGGATGTAAAAAATGCCTTTAATTCGGCAAGATGGTTGCACATCTTGAATAGACTGTATGAAATTGGCATTCCGCCGTATCTTCTCAGGATATTAAGTAGTTACTTCTCTGATACAGAACTGATGTATGAGAGCAGTGATGGAACAAAAATGTTCAAAGTTACTGCTGGCGTGCCGCAGGGATCGGTCCAAGGTCCTGTCCTCTGGAATATCATGTACGACAAAGTCCTTCGCTTACCGGTATCCAGAGAGGTAAGAATAATAGGCTTTGCTGATGATATAGCGATAGTGACGGTGGCTAAGCACATACAGGAAGTTGAACATATTACAAATGGAGCGGTAAAACAAGTGAAAGATTGGCTCAAACAGGCGGGACTCAAATTGGCAGAGCAAAAAACGGAGGCGGTTCTGATAAAAAGTCGGAAAAAAGTCGAGCATATGAGAATCAGAGTGGGAGAGCAAATTATTAACTCACAACCGGCTCTGAAATACCTAGGAGTTATGATCGATTGTAGGTTAAATTTTAAGGCCCATATTGACTACGCGGTAGAGAAAGCCGCTACTATACAAGCGGCACTCTCGAGGATCTGACCTAGCCTAGGTGGTCCTAAGCAAACTAGGAGAAAATTTCTGGCAAATGTGGCCACTTCAATCCTTCTGTATGCAGCCCCAGTTTGGGCAAAAGCAGCGAAACTGAAGGATAACAAAAGGAAGCTATTGTCTGTATATAGGCTAAGTGCCCTAAGGGCATGTTGCGGTTATAGAACAATATCGGATGACGCGGCGTTTGTCATAGCAGGTATGATACCAGCGGATATTCTCGCGAGTGAAATGAAGCGAGTCTATAACAGATGTGCAGCGGATGCGAAAATAAATAAAAAAGCGGTGAGAGAAGAAAAGCAGCTTGTGTCACTAACAAGGTGGCAATACCGATGGAATACCTCCAGTAAAGAGCGATGGACTTATAAACTAATTCCCGATTTGCGACCATGGCTAAATCGGAGTCTTGGAGATACCACTTACCGTGTGACACAGTTTCTTTCTGGACATGGGGGTTTCAGGAAATATTATATTTGCATAGATTCGGGCATGATGACAGCCCCTACTGCCGCGTGTGCATCAATGTAGAAGAAGACGTGGAACATGCCAGTTTCCACTGCCTACGTTTTATAACAGGAAGAATAATTCCAAGTGCAACTGACGTAGTCGAGTTCATGTTGCAATCGGAAGAAAAGTGGGAGGAGGTAGCTGCATACGCTACTAGAATTCAAAAAGAGCTCAGATACATTGAGCAAATGAGACGTATTAGCCGATAGACATTGACGAAGCTATATAGCTAACAAGCCCTGCGAAGTAATACGTTGAAGCAGTTCCGCAGGGAGAGTGGTGGAGGAGACGGAGCTCAAGGGTTTAGTACGTAGGTGTACTGTTTTGCAAGTCCAGACAGTATGAAAGTTACTGACTGTGCGTGGTCCCGAATGATGTGTACCCTTAGCAAGCAGTATAAATCGTGCATGCCGTCTAAGTTGACGGTACCTATGAAACATTCCCCCTTCGTTAACAAAAAAAAAAAAATACATATGCGTGCGCGTATGCACACTTCCTGCAATAGCTTATTTACATACATAAATATTTATATTCTGAGCTCTCAACAAAACTATAATTATTAGTATACACATATGCATGTACATATAACCGCACACACAGAGCACTCACTTTATTCCTCTATATGCGTACATATGTCGTTCAAAGCTAAAACTCTGTGCCTTGCGACTACAAGAACAAAATACATTTATAGGCGCAGCCGTAGCGGCCATGATAAATTTTTTCGCGGCGGCGCTGAACAGTTCCAAATATTGAACAGGACAACAAAAATACATTCATTCATATGTTCGAGCTCATATTTCTAGGAGCAAAGTACTTTCATTCATAAGACAAGCACCCATTGCCAATTTTTCTCAACGAAGATAAAATCCCATATCTAAGATTGAAGAACTCACGGACGACCATTCGAAAATAGTCAATACAGATATAGTTCTTATAGAAATATTTGCCAATATCTGGTGAAACATAAATTTTTGTCATGTCATGTAAATATGTCTTCTAACTGCTCGACAGCCGCAACTGCTGTGCGTCAGGTTCAATAATTAATATTGATGCTTCTGTGAGCTGTGCATTGCTCTTAATATAATAGCAACAGGACCAAAGCCGCAAATCTATAACTAACTTTTTTCAGTCAATATGCACTTTTTATTTCTAAAGTTTATTCCATACTTTTCTTCATGAACATTAAAATTAACATATCGAATAATAATGCACTACCTCATAGTAAAGACCTAAGTTAATTATGTAACAATTTAGTTGGTGCTTTATGATTAAAGTTTATCGACACAATACTGCTCCTACGAATGTGCGTTGGATTCTTTGAGAATTTTAAGCGAATCGTTATATTTTTGCTGTGGCAAGTGCGCGCAGTCTTATGTTTTTTTTTTGTTTATTGGAGGTGGCACAAAGCATTAAACGCCGAAAAGTGTGAGGCTTACCTTTCGGCTCACCCACTAAAAACCCACCCCAGCTCCGTTTCCCTCCCGCGGGACAACCGTTAAGTAGTACTTGACGGGAGGGGGCGCGGCCTATTGCCTCTTCACGAAGATCTGCGCTGTTGTTTAGCGCGACGCAGTTTGCAGATTACTATTTTTTCCATATTACACACAGCGAACCAATGTTTTTTGGACTCTATCGAAATATCCACTAGGTTATCAGCCGTAATTGGCTTCCCTACCCTAGTGCTTAGTTCCTCCCTTTCTAACGCAAATCGCGGACAGACAAACAAAACATGCTCTGAATCTTGTGCAGTTGGTGCACAATGAGAACAGTACGGGTCGTCATCGCCCTTAAACCTATATAAGTAGGATTTAAAGCACCCATGTCCTATCAGTATTTGGATCAGATAGTAATCTAACTGTCCATGTTCACGGGTAACCCATTTGGAAACTATGGGAATTAAACAATGCGTCCAGCATCCGTTGAGGGACGAGCTTCATTTTTCCAGCCATGATCGCAGGCTACGCTCTCTTGCTATCTTGCATATTGTCACCCGTTCTGAAGTAGCTTTGCTTTTGTAGATTTCAGCATGCTCTGTTGCCATTAGATTGATTCGGAGTAGTGCTGCTATAACCATAATGGCTACTTCTTATATCGTGCGAAACACGCAGCACACTCTGAGGGCACCTAATCGGTACACTGTTTTCATACATTTAACATATGAGCTGTAATTGGTGTCTTCCGCCCATTCTGGAGTTGCGTGCAGCAAAATCGAAGAGACAACAGTAGTAAGTAGTCTCCTGCAGTTTTGCCTAGGGCCTCTGATATTCATCGTTAATCGTGTTAGCGCAGTTACGGCTTCTGCTACCCTACTGCTCGCGTACACCAAGTGCTCTTTGAAATTAAGCCTACGGTCAATTATTACGCCCAGGTACTTAATGAATGGCTTCGATTCTATGCCAAGATCGATCACCATTATGTTGGCCGACTCCACAATCTTCCAACTACTAATTAGTACTGCTTCCGTTTTATGGTCCGCAAGAGTTAGTCCGCTGTTGCAGAACCATTCCTTTACTATGCCGACAGCTTGGTTACATGTTTCTTCGGCTTGACGGAGCCACGACCACAAAAGCAAGGTCGTCAGCAAATCCTACATTTTGTGACCCTAAAGGTAGATTGAAATGTAAATCTCTATCGCACATGACGTTCCTAAGCAAAGGGCACAGCACTGAGCCTTATAGAACTCTGTCAGTTATTTTGTGCTCTTTTACACCAGCATCAGTTTTATAACGCAGGGTTCTGTCAGAAAGGTAACTGGCGACAATCCTACGAAAATACATAGGAATGTGGAAACTATCAAGCGCGATCAGAATTTTGCTCCAATTCGCCGTATCGAAGGCGTTCTTAATGTCCACCGTCGCAATTAGGCAGTACTCCTTGCTACCGTATAGCCATCGAGTACCTTCAGTTGCCTTCTGTACAATGGTTTTGACTGCAGAAACAGCATCTTTGGTTGAACGGGCTTTCCGAAATCCGAATTGTCGGGCTGATAGACCGCCTACATCATCTATAGCAGCCTCCAGACGAACTGCGATCAGGCGTTCCAAGATTTTTCCTACGGTGTGGAGCATGTACACGGGCGGTAGCCTGTAGGGTCTTCCACAGGCTTGGATCATTTTAGAATTAAAACCTGTTTCTGTAACTTCTAGTAGGTTGTAAATGTACCTTCCTTTAGACATGTATCGTAGAGATCTACAAAAATGTCGGTACGACTTTGAATAGCAACTTTTAAGGCCTCGTTGGGGGTTCCATCCGGTCCTGGAGCTTTATTATTTTTGCTCCGTTTTATAATCATCAGGAGTTCTTCTTTGTTTGTTGACTCCATATTATGGTCGCCTTCACAGAATCTTCCCAATTCGTGGTCTCGTATATTGTCGTGCATGGGGAACAGTGTTTCTCCTGCATTACAGACTGTAGCTGGGCATTTTGGTAGGAGTGTCTTAAAGGTTTTCAACTTTTTAATATCAAGCCTGTACCCGAGGCCGCAATGATCATTTTCGGCATCGTAGCACAGCTGGAGGAAACACCGGCGTTTACTGTTTTAATTGCCTGTTTAGGGCCTTCCTTCTTTGTTTATATTGGAGCTGGTTTTCTAGGAAACTGTCCGTACCCCTAGATCGTTGGTAGGCTCGCCTTGCTCTTATACATTCGCTGCGCAATTCTGCAATGTCTGCTGTCCACCAGTAGACAGGTTCGCTGTTGCGCTTGTTTGGCCTCGTTTTGGAGGTGTTTCATGGTTTGCGTAGTCTTCTCAGATGCACCCCCTGCGAGAGTTACATCTGCCAGCATGATTTCAGTAATCTCAGCCTCCATTTCTTTAACTTTGTACCTCGTGTCGTAGTTATTTGAGAACCTTTCTTCGCCGAGCTTCCTTATTTCACAAGTTATTGCAAAGTGATCGCTCCGAAGGTAATGCTGGCTGACGAACTATTTCGTGTAGCGAACAATACTAAAACTCACGAAGGTAAGGTCGACTATAGATCCCGCCTCCACTTTTTGATACGTCTGTTGATTTCCTGTTTTCATCAAGGCTATATCTAGCATGGCGAACGCTTCTAGAAGGGCTTGACCTCTAGGGTTTGTCCGTGGGCATCCTGAGTTAGCAGCCTAAGCGGTGAAATCACCAGCTACGATGATAGGCCCAAGCTCCTTTACATCCTGGGCGAAATTCTCTAGGATGACTGTTGCTTCCAGCAGTGTTAAGCTGGGAGGTAGATAGCAGCTGTAAATATATGTCCCTTCAACGCGCGCACGAGTTACATATTCAATTCCAAAGACAAGCACATATTTTAAGACAGACGAAATTGATGAATTTGTAACTAAAATAATAAACAACAAGTAAAAGTAATTTGAAACGCATTTCCTGTTTTGCAACAATTTGACTTACTTAACATGGTGTGGGAAAGGAAATGCTGAACAAGACATCAACAACAATTTTGTAAAATTAAATATTAAATGCCAAATAAGCAATTACATATGTAGGTACATTAGTTTAAGTCTGAATGTAATAATTGAATAAATAATAAATCAGTAGTTGAGAAGCCCTTCAAGGCATAAGTTATTCATTCTTCTATTCTTTTTTAAAAATTCTCCTGTCTGAGAAGCCTCCTTGGTGGAACAGGGAATTAGGAGCACAAAGGCGTAGAGTACATGAATTCTATAGGTTAGCCAAAGTGGCTGACGATGAGTTCTGTTGGAAAGAGTATAAGGATCTGCTAAAAGTATACAAGAAAGAGATACGTAAAGCCAAGAGAGAATCTTGTAAAGACTTCTGTAGCAGTATGGAAGACACTAACGATGTGGCTAGACTTAGGAAACTCTTATCCAAGAATCCATCTATGCCAAGAACAATACGAAAAACTAACGGGGAGTGGGCTGACAGCTGTGAGGACTCTCTAGAAGACCTAGTCAGTACACACTTTCCAGGGTGTGCGGACACTGCAGATCTCGAACCTAGAGGAGATGTTGTGCACGAAATCCCGACGAACGTAATTACAAACAACAAAATAGAATGGGCTATACAAAGTTTCGACCCATATAAATCGCCAGGACTGGATGGAATCTTCCCAGCCATGCTCCAAAAGGTAAGCCATCTTGTGGTACCACGGTTAAGAACGATATTCAGGGGATGTCTGAAGTTCAGCTACGTTCCTGTATTGTGGAGAGAAGCGAGAGTTGTGTTTATTCCGAAAGCGGGAAAAAGCAACCTTCTATACTCAAAGGAATACAGGCCCATTAGTCTGACCTCATTTCTCCTGAAAACGTTAGAGAAGATTTTAGATACATATGTACATTAGAGACATATTTGCGCCGGACGAATTATCCAAGGCGCAGCATGCTTACACTAAAGGCAGATCCACTGAAACTGCACTTCACTCACTTATACTAAACATAGAAAAGGCATTAGAATATAAGGAGTATGCTCTAGGAGTATTTTTAGATATACAAAAGATGCTATTTTAAACAGCATAGAGTCACTTAATGTGCCACCCGTGGTTTATCTATGGATAAGGCAGCTATTAGCTAGCAGAAAGATAAAAGCGGAGTAGAACGATGCGAGCGTCACCAAATATGCATGCTCCGCAAGGTGGGGTACTATCACCACTATGATGGTTACTTGTAGCAAATGAAATTCTTAAGAAACTTGACGGAGGGGCACCTAAACTAGTGGCATATGCCGATGACATAGCTATAGTAGTTACGGGAAAGTACCTGGACACCATCAGTAATGTGATGAACAACACTCTCAAAACGATACACCAATGGGCATCTCGCGCAGGGCTAGGGATAAACGCCGGAAAAACGACATGGTACTTTTTACCAGGAAGTACAAAGTTCCGGCGTGGAACCTACCGAAGCTGGGCAACAACGAACTACTTCTCAAAGACTATGCGAGGTACCTCGGAGTAATACTGGATAGCAAATTGCTGTGGAAGCACAACGTTGAGGAGAAGGTGAAGAAGGCCAGTAATGCATTGTACGCATGTAAAAGAATGCTGGGCGTTACTTGGGGTCTATCACCCTCTCTGATGCATTGGTGCTACACAGCAGTAGTCAGACCGATATTGCTGTATGGAACCTTAGTATGGTGGACTGCGACAAAAAAACTGACATACTTAGTGCCGCTAGAAAGGATTCAACGCCTCGCTGCTCTGTGCATAACAGGAGCGATGAAGACCACTCCAACGGCGGCGCTGGAAATGATACTCAGCATGCCACCTATTGACCTCATGGCGGAAAACCTGGCAGCGAAATCCGCGAGCAGGCTAATGGCTGCGGGGGTATTCACCTGCAGAACCTTCGGTCACAGCTCAATAGGAAAGTGGAGCTCAGGTGGCACGGACTACATGACTCCGTACTTTAATTGGGAGAGAAGGTTTCGCACTACAATTGAAGAAGAGGGATGGCACAAAGGCATGAAGCCTGGCCATAGAACTTTTCACATCTATACAGACGCCTCGAAAACTCCAGACGGAGTGGGAGCGGGTATTTACTGCTCAAAACTAGGAATAAGGCAGCCTATCAAGCTGCCAGACCACCGCAGTAATTTCCAAGCGGAAGTTTTTGCTGTGGGGAAGGCCGCGGAGCTAGCCTACTCTAGAAAGAACTCAACAATTAATATATATGTGGACAGTCAAGCAGCAATAAGAGCAATACGCTCATATTGTATTAAGTCCAAAAATGTTCGACGGAGCAGGGAGGCCATAGAAAGGCTAGCCGGAAACAATAGGCTGCATATCTACTGGGTACCTGGTCACAAAGGCATTATGGGAAACGAAATAGTAGATGAGATAGCAAAAAGTACTGTGAGACTACCATTTGAACAAGAGAACGACATACCAAAACCGCTAAACACAATATACAACGAAATGGACGACCACATGAAAAGGCAAGTGGAAGCTAGGTGGACTAACTTGACCACATTCAAAACAGCAAAAGTCATGTGTAGAACTAACGACAAAAAACTGACTCCATTCGTACTTACGCTCTCGCGAAAGGAATGCAGAACTATCATAGGTATGCTAACAGGCCACAATCTATTGGCTGAGTATGCGTACAAGATAGGGATTGCTAACACGGACAAATGCAGAGAATGCAGAGAGGATGTTGAGGAGACTTTAGAACACCTTCTGTGCGCTTATCCGGCATTATTAAAAACGCTACTAAAATATCTGGGAGCCCCATTGTTCAAGACGAAGGAACGCGAAGAGAAGCGACAAAAGCAATATTCTATAGAGTAATTCAAGGTGAAGCAAAGGACGTAGTCATCAACATTCCTCAACCGGACAACTGGAGTCAAATAAAGAAGGCGCTTAAACTTCGATACAGCCAGACGTGGAGCCTTACGAAATAAATCGAAAAATCTGTAACCTGCGAGCAATCACGGTGAGTGAATTGGCAACAGAAGCCCAAAAAATTAAGTATAAAGCAGATGAACTTAATGTGTATTATAAAGGAGGTGCAGGTATAGATTTAAGTAATATAAATAGTGTATTGGTGAACAACTTAAAAGAAATCACTCAGGGAACATTGTTAGACAAGATATATGAGGAACATGATTTATATACAATATTTGAAATAATGACAAAACGACGATATGAAGACAGTTGCATCCGGACAGAATTCAAAAAGTTTAGAAGAACAGACGAACAGTTTAAACAGAATAAAACCCATTACCAATATAAACAACGTGAAAAATATTCCCACGAAGGTCATAAAGACAATCACTCAGGCCAAAAGAGGTGGAATAACCAAAATTTTACAAATCATTGGGGAAATAGGGAGAACAATTCAGGCCAAAGGAGATGGAATAATCAAAATTTTACACCAAACTGGGGAAGTAGAGACAATTATTCAGGTCAAGTAAGGCGAAATAATCAACATTTTTATACAGATAACAATTCAGGTCAAGGAAGAAGGAGTCAACAATTTTATAGAGGCAATAGCTTAGAGAAAATAAGGGAAAATCGAGGAGAACCAATGGAAATAGATAATGTGGAAAGAGATTACGATAGATGGCCAAATGCAGGACACCCTAATCATAAGTTTGGCCAAGATCGCTTAAACTTGTATAGGCAAAGCCCAGAAGGACCTGAAATTAATAATACCATTTTTTTTTACGAGGCAGCCACTGAATGCTTGCCAAATATAACATTAAAGATCGAAAATAAAGAATATGTAGCACTAATAGATACAGGTGCCAGTCTTAGTTTAATTAATAAGGAAATAAATGATTTTGATATATCCCTTTCCGACCTATGGCAAATCTAGCCAACCAATTGGTATGCATTTTGGTCCCTATCACTTTGGTCAGTGTAGAAAATAGCTAAAAAGTTTATTTCGCCGAATCTTCTGTGTATCCTTTATTTCCAGGATACGCACAATTGTTGCGTTTCGGCCTGAATACAAATAAAAATCTATAAATAAATACAAATGCACGTTGCTAGAAATGTTAATTTATTTTATTTTTATTAGGCACTTTTGTTATTTTTCTGTGTGATATTTCGCAAAACAATTTTGTCTTTTATTTAAACACAAATAAACTTTACATTTGGTACAAAATAAACGTGTGCGGGATTTACAACGAACACGCCTGCAACATCTTGCTGATGACAAATCATGCTCCTCTGGTATATGATTGTACCTATCACGCCTCTTATCAATGCATGGCTGTTCAGATGGTCGATATTTTTTAGATACACTTGGAGTTTCTTCTTCTTCGGTATCGGCGATATACTCTTCACGTAGCCTTTTCGTAACAGCTATCAGTTGCTCAGCTAATGCTAATCTAAAACTTAGTAAGTCATGAGAATCCGCTCGAGATTTCGAATTTATTTTGCAAGGTTCTCTGTACTGTAGCCAAGAGTTGCAGCATGCAAGATCAATAAAATGAATGAAAACTTTCAACGTCCACTTACGAGTTTTGAAAAACGAACGGTATGCCTCCATTAATTGATCACATATATCTACCGCTCCCATAGACTTAGAGCCGGTACTTCAGCATACCTCTTTTCCTTTTTTTCCCAGCGTTTTACATTGGAAACGCGCCCGCAACCATAAGCTGATGATGCCAAGATTACCGCTTTGGAATCCTTCCACTGGACCACGACAATATTATCCTCGTTTTCCTCCTTTTCATTTGCCTTTCATTGGTAAGGTGGATGTTTTTTATTCTGTTCCTCATTATAGTCTCTGTAGCATAAATACCACGGTTTAGTAATGCCTGAAGGAGTGGTATTGTCGTAAAGTATCAGTCAAAAAACACTTTTGAACCTTCTGGAAGTGTTTCAATCAAACGTAAAACGAAGGCTGGACCTACGCCTAAGTTCGTATTGGAAAGTGGTGTCGTGTTTCCTTGGTAGATTTCAAAATCGAGTACCAGCCCTTCAGATGTCGTTAATACTTTGTTCTTTAATTCCTCTCCTCTAGGTTTGTTAGGAAGGCTTTGTCTCACGGGGCAACGAATAGTAAATGGGATCATTTTCTGATCTATGGAATAATTATCTCTTGGCTTTCTAGGAATGCTCCGACATGCCGATCTTACAGCTTCAATTAATGGATTAATCCTCCAAAAAACATTTGATTGTTTCCCTGCTTCTGTCACTTCATTTTCGCCCATAACATGGAGGCACATTCGCAAAAGAAAAAAGCGATCACCGGACATTGTATCAGCAACAATTGGAAGCCTCGTTTTGAATAACGTAATCTCGCAATCTTGAATAACGTATGCAGCCCATCGCAATATTTATGCCAAAGAAATTCTTTATTTCACCAATTGTAGTCCCCAGTGGTTTTCCTTTCGAAAACAAATGGTATCTGTTTGTGTATTCCGCAACGCGTTTGAAAAAGTCGTCATTAAAATATTTATAAAAATAGTATTTAGGGGACTCCACATCTATGTCAACTTCTACAGAAATGGAAGCACTCTCTTCCAGATTTATTTGAAATGGTCTCTTCCTCCTCCTTTCGCGGCGATTGCTGTTTTCATTTGGTGGTTCCTCAGCACCTTCGCCATTCCCTTCGTCACTGTCATCATTTTCATCATTTGCAGATTCACTGTGCGCGCCAGGTAACTCCCAACTAGCATCTCGAAGATCATCATCGCTACTAAAGTCCTCTAAATCCGAGTCTAATAGTGCACCCAATATTTCGTCTTCAGTCAATTGCTCTGATTGAAAAAAAAAACAAATATTTCGTTAAACAAGTCCTAACACGCACAATTGTGTCACTTCAAACTAAACTGGTTGTACATTAATTAACGTCACAAAAATACACTTAATTTCACTTTTTAATTAAAACTTCTTTTATTATTATTATGATAACACATTTTTTAAATATAAATTTCTCGGTTTACACAATTTAAATAATTTTTCTAACTTACTCTTTCGATTCATTTTTGCAAATGATTGGAATGCAACATCAAAATAGCGAAATTCGCGAAAAATAACGGACACCAATAACTGTTCGTTGTGTTTTTATTAAGAAAATAGCTCGCACAATTGTGTATATCAAGTTAAATTGCACTAGCGCAGATATTTTCGGAAATATTAGGACTTAAACTTACACGCACAATTGTGCGTACACGGTCGGAAAGGGATATATAAATTAAAATGTCCCATAACATTTAGTACATTAACAAATAAAGATACAATAAATTATGAAGTACACACATAAAGCCCGGAGCAATTTAATTTACCTTACCAAGCCAGGATTCTTTGGAAGATCACCCCATTAAAAGGGAGAACTTATGATTTCATTATAGGTATCGATATATTAAACTTTTTAAATGCCCAAATAAATATAGAAAAACGACAAATAACACTAAATGGAAAAATATCTTATTTTATTAATAACCCATACCTATAAATTTAATCAAATTTACATGCTTGAAACTGGTGATCCTAAATTCGAAAGGCTTCAATTAAATCATTTAAATAATGAAGAACGTAGTGAAATTATAAAATTGCTAAACCGATATAACAAATTATTGTTTAGAGAAGGCGATGTATTAACTAATACAACAGAAATTCAGCATGAGATAAAAACCATTACACAACAGCAAATCTATTCAAAGCTATATAGATACCCACCTCAACACTAAGCAGAAGTAAGGAAACAGATCAGAGAAATGAAGGAACAAGGTATAATTAGAAAAAACCATTCAAGATATGCAAGCCAACTTATAGTCGTACCCAACAAAACGGATAATTCAGGCGAAAAAAATATAGAATAGTTATTGATTATAGAAAGCTTAATGAAATAACCTTAGACGACAAATATCCTTTACCCAATATAGACTCAATTCTAGACAAATTAGGTAGAGCGCAATATTTTACGACATTAGACTTAGCGAAAGGCTTTCAGATTTTAGTAAAGGAGGAAGACAGAGAAAAAACTGCCTTCGTAACTCCTCATGGTCTATATGAATTTATAAGGATGCCATTTAGTCTTAAAAATGCGCCAGCCACATTGCAACGGCTGATGAATGAAATCTTGAGAGATCATATTAACAAAACCTGTGTGGTAACATATACTTAGATGATATACTAAGCTTTAGTACTTCTTTAACTGAGCATATTAAAGCAATAAGAGACATTTTCAAAATTCTCGAAAGTAAAAATTTGAAGATACAAGTTAGCAAATGCAATTTTCTAAAAAAAGAAACAGAATTTTTAGGGCACATTTTAACAAAGGATGGCATGAAACCAAACCCAAATAAAATTACAATTATCCAAAATTTAGAATTACCCAAAACCGAAAAACAGACAAAAAGTTTTTTGGGAATAACAGGTTATTATCGCAAGTTCATAAAAGATTATGCGAAAGTAGCCCAACCGATAACAAAATACTTAAAGAAAGGTACAAAAATTAATGTAAAAGACCCAACATACATTGAAGCTTTCGAAAAGTTAAAAACATTAATAAGTACACATCCTATTCTATGTTATCCCGATTTCAATAGACAATTCACATTGACAACGGATGCATTTAACTATGCGATTGGTGCGGTACTATCGCAAGAAGGTCACCCAGTGTGCTACGCTTCAAGAACATTAAATAACCATGAGAAAAAATATTCTGCAACGGATAAAGAATTCCCAGCAATAATGTGGAGTGTAAATTATTTTAGGCCTTAATGCTTTATATTCCTTTTTATGAGAATAGCAGAGCCAGCATGAGCTTTTTTATCGGGGTGCATTGTGTGATATAACGCAGTTTGAGATTCAAAAATAGCTTCTATCTGTAAAGTAATTTGACCAGAGTTTTTAATTGCAATACATATAGTCTGTTTAGATAGACCATTGGCATTTCAGAGGATAATATTCAAAGGTTTAATATTTGAGTCATGAGAGAAACGAGCAGATTCATCATTGATGAGACTTGCTTGAGAAGCGCGATCATTTCTCGCATTTCAATTGAGGAGCCGGATGTTGTTTCTTTGGGGCTGAAGAGGCATTCGTATTGTGTGCAACATGTTTGAAAATTTGTGAGTATGAGAGTTAGTTTGGTGCATGGCTGGGTGAGCGAGTGCGGTGTTTTCATCCTTTTTTCTCAAAGCGGACATTTGGGTTTTTGAAGGTTCTTGTATTTCATGCAGCCTTTGTAATTCGCTAGATGATTTCCTTCGAATAAGGCGCATTTGACGTCCTCTGTTCTCGTTTTGTGCGAACAACCCGCGGACAAACGGACTCCAGAACATTTAATGCAGACGGGTTTTCTCCGGCAGTAAGTTTTAGCGTGGCCGTACTGCTGACAGTTAGCTGATGAACAATACAATTTTTGTATTGAATAAGTACTCGACATCATAAATTTCTTTATTGTTCGGGCTTGGTTTCAATTCAATAATGAACATTGGAAGATGTTGTTTTGTATTTCTGTGTTTGATATTGAAGATTGATATTGATGTGTGGTCAGCGTCTTTTAGTTTCTCTGCAATTTCTTTGGTGCATGTTGAAGGATTTATATTTTTAAGTATAACTTTGAAGGTCCTCTACTCATTAGGCGTCTGCATCTTACTGTGAGTTCAGGCGCCTAGTTGATTCAGAGCAGCTTCGGCTGGTGGGCATTTAGGATACATATTTACATACATATATGGGTGCAAACATGTATACAGAGCCGGGGCCATTCGACATGGCAAAAATTCACGATTCACCAAATATTGGCAAATATTTCTATAAGAAATATTCTAGTATTGAGTAGTAGCCGATTAGTCAATTTGATTTCCTACAGAAGCTGTGCAGAGCCAATATACTAAAAAAGGAATTCACTGTAATCAGCTCTTTTAAAAATTCATCACGGCGGCGGTTAGTCTTCGTTTTTGACAATTCACACTATGTGTAGCTCTGAAAGAAATGTTAGGAGGATTCTACGTCACTAAGGATGTGTTTCACAAAATTTGATTTATAATCCTGATATACCATAAAAATCAACACAGCCAATTCGGATACCGTGGATAAAATGATGCCCGAATACTGCTGCGTGGTTAGCCAATTGTGAAAAGTTGTGTGCTTTAAATTAAATTTATATATACAAATTTGAAAATCAATTAAAATGGAAATTTTTATTAAACAAAAGAATTCGCAGCATTGTACATTTGTATTCACAGTATTCGTAAACAAAACAGTGGTATAAGCATTGGCTGTGCTAATTTTTATTACTACCACAAGCTAAATTTTGTGAAAACTTCGAAACAAACATTCTCGAAATATTAAGTTTTTTCAGCAATTCGTAAATCTCACTTTCACTTCTACCACACTTGTGTAATGCAATCACTGCAGTGCGATTCTCCTTATCTCCCCACTCCACTTTTAACAAGCGAAATTTTCCACGAAAATGGGTATAATTTATGAGTAGACAATACATACGAACAAAAGCAAAAATAAAGGAACTTTTTTCTGCGAATTTGTTCTCGCCGTATGCTTTGTAAAACGTGTCACAGAATTTATGGCAAGACGAAGTAGTTTACCCTTGGGGGAACCTGTTATCTCTATAGGGCGCGTCCCCAGGTAGTGCATTGGGGAACGCCTCCCAGATATGGAAGGTAGGAGAGTAGGTCTCCCGCGAACCACACAGGTCGAAGGCGTAAACTTCGTTAAAAAAAACTCCCTCCTCTTTCGGTAGGTTTGGCAGCCGGGAGACTAAATAAAGCTGTCTTCGAACGGAGCCCTCCTGATATCAGGCAACCTAGCCTGTAACGGCGGCCTTGCCATGGTATGGGGCGCTCCCATGGTCGACCGGATATTTCCCCTTAATCCTCCTTGGTCACCGATCATGGCGACATGCGCAGCTCCCTTGGCGGGGCAGGTGACCGTACGAACCAGATGAAATGCTCAAACAAAAAAATAGCAATTCGGATGACGGAAAAACTAACACGAAACAAACGGACAAAATGACTGGAAAGCATACGGACGCATCGACTCCACGGACTGATAAAAAAACGAACACGCGGACAAAACCACAGGACAAGCAAACACATAGACAGGAGAAAGGGACGGTCGCACTTTAAAACCAGCCAGACAAATGGGCAAGACGTAAGAGCACGGACGAACTGAGGATGAGCTCTTGGCCTCCAGCCAAGAAACAGTTGAGGGCAAAGCTGTGGGCCACAGTACGCCAACAACCATAAATCAACCAACAATATCCGCTAAAGCAATGGGGAAAAGCGTGGTAATAAAGGTCCCTCGAGGTATAAACTCTACCAGACGTCTCTCGCTAACCTTGGCAGGATTCGAAACAAAGAACCACAAGATATCGGATCAGGGTGCAGTTGCCTCCAAACCTACCCAGCAGATCTAGTGAGGTGGGGCGGGACCATTTTCGAATGGCATTGGTAGATGAAACCTCTAACCGCGGAAAACCAGTGCTCAACAAGTGGTCAGAGCTTGAGGCACGGTTGTCTCGCATAGTTGTTGACCATATCATGGCGAACCCGGTTATCGTGTCATTAAATGCGATGACCAATTCTCCCTGCATTTTCTGACAATCGTTATTGGTAAAATCCAGAACAGCTGGGAAGGCCTGAAACTCAAGCTAATTCCGGCTAGCGAGATTCCACGAAGGCCGAGGACTCCCATCTGGGTACCAAACATGGAGTTTGAATCCAATCAATTAATCCCCTACCTTCAGGCACTTAATCGCTCGGTGACGATGACCGATTGGTCGATCATCAAAGCGAAGGCTCCGCAAAGGCACTGCATGTCTTTCCTCCTTCTAATTGCAGAAGAGAGCCTGGGACTACTGGAGAAAGTGGAAAACAAACTTTGGTTTGGCATTAGGAAGGCCCAGCTGAAGATATTCCGTTCTGCGAACCCGGAAGAGGAGCAGGATGAGGTCGATGGTGCCAACGAACTGCTGACAGGCATGCAGCAAGATGACACCGAGTCCGAAAAAGGGAACCAATAAAAATGGGTGTAAAGGTTGTCCAAATTAATCTGCAGCAGTCACAGACTGCAACGGACAACCTAATCGTTCTCCTGGCGGAGGATGAACATTGTCAAAACTTGAGGTGAGCTGTAATATTTATTTTATATTCTTCGGGTAGTTATTCAATTATTATCGCTTACATAATCACATTAGAAATTAATATGTCACATACTGTAAGTAAACTATTGTAGTCTGCTTTTGAAAACAAGATTTGAATTTCGATTGAAAATTATTGTATAATTGTGTGTATAATGTGCATTTCGTTAGATATTTACATACTTTCCACATTTTTTTCTTTTATTGCTATTTTTAACCTCAAAGGACTATTGAATGAATTTACACCGATAACTTATGAATAAAAACACTTGAATTTTTAATGTAAAAGTTAATAAAACATATAAAATTGCTGACTCCGCGAGAGTAAATCGTTACGTTTCTTTTTTCAGTCTTACTCAAAATGCAGAAAGTGAGACGTGGGATAGCGCTATAGATTCTTTTGACGATTCAGACGATGAAAATTTCGAAATGAAGAACATTGATCATTCTTTGAAATTCGATAAAGTGAACAAAATTCTGCAAGACCTAGGCGAACCACCAATTAAAAAAAAGGTATTCTGATTTATGTTATAAGGAACTCAAAGAAATTGTTGCAGACTCATTAATTCGGGAAAAGAAACAGAGAATGCAGAATTAAAAAATTAGAAAAAAACAGAAAATCCATACTCAGCTTTTGTGAAAAATATTAAGGACGCTTTACTTGAAAAGAACAATATCAACGATAAAACTCAAAATTCTCACAACAATTCCAGACAATTGGACCGTGAAAAAAATTTGCGATACATTTTCTATTTCAAAAAGAATGGCATCGAAATCTAAAAAATTGAGAAGAAAAAATCGCTTTGCATTTGTGCCAGCTAAAACACGTGGAAAAAAATTTCAGACTTGACTGTCGAAAAAGTGCGTAATTTCTGGGTAAGGCTTTCTCAAGAGGGCCACAAAATTTCCAAAGTGAATATTTTGCGATGAAATTCAGTCAGGACTGAGTTCTATCATCCAGAAGCACACTCAGAAAATTTTGTTGTAAAATTCTAAATAGTTTTTTTTTTATTAACTATCGAAGTTTTTTGCAGCGCTTGAACAATTATCACATTTCTCGAAAAGTAAGTATCCGATTACAACGATTTTTCAACTGCAGACTGATAAGGGATGATATTTTCCAAAAACGTTATTTTTGTTCCGAAACTTGATGTTTTGTTGTTGTAAATAATTTTTTTTAATAAACAATTAAAAATTTAACTAATTTCTGCGCCTCTGGGATGAAATTTTTTTAAGGATATTAACGTAATAAACATCTGTGCATTTATGTATGGAAAAAAATGCGTGCAATTCGAAAAGGATTAATTACAATTAATTTTTTTGTGCCAGAATGCGCGCTTCGACTTACGCGGACGCGCACGAACACACAAACGGCGGCTCGCGGGCGGGTTGCGAAAAACCGTGTTTCGGACACATCTCAACGTTATATGCTTCCGTAAGATCAGTTTTGCCGACTTTTCCATCACTGGTGTTTACTTGTTTTTAAAGATTGGCCATATAAATAATTTACGTATAACAGAATTTGCGCTTTGACTGTCGCGGAAATGCGTAATGATAATTAAATCAAATGTATTCAAAGGAATGTAAGTTAACACGCGCTACATTTATTTTCTCTTTTTCCTTTGCTTTTGCTACTTTTACTTAATTGTTAATTTAATAACACAAACAAGTCGTAGACATTAGGTAAGCAATTTATTTCTAAAGCGTGCCGGAAACGCAAATAACAGAACAATGACCTGCAGGCACTAATTGAGCAATTCTTTCCAAAGAATAAAAAATGCAATACTTGCATTAAGATTGTAAATTTTTCCAAAGAATAAAAAATGCAATACTTGCATTAAGATTGTAAATTTATCCAAAGAATAAAAATGCAATACTTGCATTAAGATTGTAAAACTTATTATAATTAATAGAATTGTGAAAATAAACTTTTAGTCTTAATCTGGAATCCAATAAAGCGGTGCATTAGCTCCGACCCTTTTTAAAAAACAAAATTCGACTTTCGAATTAAAAACTTGTATAAGCTGTCATGCAAGGTTTCATATATACTTCTTTATTACTAACGTTTATGTTTACACATCAGATCTATACATTGTAAGTTCAGTCAGCAAATGCCCTTAAAATTTCTCGCTGAAAAACAACAACAATTCAAGAACGGACACAAAAAGTGAAACAGATATAGAAAGTTATACAGATATCGCATATTCATGTGTTATCTCGAGAAAAAATGAAAATCATTCACGCTTTTTACACTTTTCATGTAGTTTGTTTTTACATAATGGGTATAATTTTAGATTGATCGTGGGCTGAAAATATTTTGCACTCGATGGAATTTTTATCTTTTGGAATAAAAGAATGGAACTGCCTCGTAATTTTCAAAGTTTGCGCTTTGGAATAGCGCTTTTTCAACTTACTAGAGTGATTTTCATGTTCTTGTTTATTACATTAATCAAAATTAATTTTCTTAGAATTGACTTTTGCCCAATCATACCACTGTTTCGATCCCGTAATTTTCACCGGGATTTTATCTAGGAAGCTTGCATGGTACGCATCTCTCTTTATAGCACCACCAATACCATCGCAGGCACCTTTCCCATGTGCAGAGGCAAAAAATTGACACTCGGCATCGATGCCAAAATCCTTTTTGTGAAATTGTACTTGTTTTTGTACTGTGAGGCCGCCCCGTCGGATTCACATTTCGTTTACCAAACTGTTTAATCAAATATTGAATCTATTTAGAATTGAACAAATTGACTGCGGAACTGTCATGTTCCAATGCTTCAGAAATTATCACAAAATTCTTTTCCTGTTCTACGCCGTTTTCTTTGTAATGCACAACGTAAGTATGTATTGTTGCCTGCGTTGTGTTCCAGTATTCTGATTGCACAGAATTTTGAACACGACACTAAATTTCGCATTTTGGTCACTTATTCGGACTAGATTTGTGTAAACACGACTATGGTTTTGTTTTCCGAAAGGGTTACAACAACGATTTGCATGTGGCATTACATTAGTCTATACTTAGTTTTGTACACATTAACGTACGCGATTTACATAATATTACAGTTTTTATTATCACCGAAACACATCACCACAGCAGTCGGAAGGAGAGTAGACACAACTAATGAAAATGTCGGCAAAACTGATCTTACGGAAGCATATAACGTTGAGATGTGTCCGAAACACGGTTTTTCGCAAGCCGCCCGCGAGCCGCCGCACAGTGGGGCAAAAAAAGTGCCCGTGGACAAATGAGGATAGAGGTCACAATTTTTCTTCTTTTTTAACTTTTTTTTGACGTGATAACGTCTTATAATTCGATTTAACAGGCTGCACGCACGAAAAAATGTGTCGTTACCTTGTTCATTAGTGTTACCTTGCTCATTGCCGTTACCTTGCTCATGTGTCGTTACCTTGCTCATTACCGTTACCTTGAATGAACTGCAAGCGAAAGCGCGGAACGAACGACAAAGCAAACGAAGAAAAACTGTCTTCAACAAGCAATACTACTTCGGCTCTATCGACAGTACACGAATTGCACGACGCTGCTTATATGCTTGCATGGCAATGGTAGAAAAACATTCTCATACAAGCTTTGCCGAAAGACATCAAGTACAATGTGTGAAATGGTGTCATATGTATGTATGTACGTAGTGTGTATTAGCACACCTTCGAGATGTATGAAAATTGCAAACATACACATTTCTTCGTTCCCCGCGCACTTTTGCGTATTAAGGGGAGAATATTAACAAATAACGGTCAACTTTCGATGAATAATTTTTAAAGCTATTGAAGTTATGAAATAAGACAGCTTTTAGTAACTTTAAAATCCAATAAACTGCGCAGAAGAATAATTGCAGGCAAAGTGTAAGTTACATTCAAATATTAATCAGAATTTAATTTTTATTCTACAAAACCATCATACCAAACATTAACTGCCTATTTGATTTTAAAATATCAGGAATTCATGTAAGCAAATAATCCACATTTGACACAATTCACTTGTTTGAATTGAATTGTTTTTCATTGCCTTTCAGTGTCATTGCTTTTCTTGCTATCTTGCCGAAATATGTGTGTAGTGACAATGCTGAGAGAGAAACAAGTCATGCAAAAGCATGATTTGGTTTTCTCTCTAGCTGCTATTGCCTGTTACTGTTAGTTGAGAACAAAACACTGCATTGTTGTGTGAATTTAGCAAATGACTTGAAAGCACATATATGTCGACTTGTGCACCAGTTTATTAGATAAGCAACTTATTTCTAAAGCGTGCCGGAAACGCAAATAACAGAACAATGACCTGCAGGCACTAATTGAGCAATTCTTTCCAAAGAATAAAAAATGCAATACTTGCATTAAGATTGTAAATTTTTCCAAAGAATAAAAAATGCAATACTTGCATTAAGATTGTAAATTTATCCAAAGAATAAAAATGCAATACTTGCATTAAGATTGTAAAACTTATTATAATTAATAGAATTGTGAAAATAAACTTTTAGTCTTAATCTGGAATCCAATAAAGCGGTGCATTAGCTCCGACCCTTTTTAAAAAACATAATTCGACTTTCGAATTAAAAACTGGCGCCCGAGCAGGGACCAGTTGTGAAAAAGTGAAAAGGGAAAAATATAAAAATTCCCCAACATAGTGTCAGTGTTTCGCGCTATCACAAAACAGTGTCTGTGAAAAGAAGAAACTAAAATTGACTTCCCAACGGCACCAATCCTATTTTCCGACTGGTCATACAGGACTCCAAGAAGACTCAGGCTCTCTAGTGTCCGTCCGGAGACCACCTCGCATTGAAGTGTTGCAGCAGGAGCCGCAGTAGGTTTAGCCGACCAAAAAGGAACTTATCCGTGCAGCCAGCGAGGGAAGAGTAGTTCAATACTACTTTTACTGTAAGTCATCGTAATTAACTAAGTACATTAAGTGAAATTAAACCTTTTTAAGTTCAATTAAAATAATAAAATTAATAGCTAGAGAAATTAAATAAGAAGTGAGTTATGTATCCAAAATATTTTAACTAATTTTTGAAGCACGGAAATTCGCATAGGTACGAAAAGCGTGTAAATAAGTCACATTAAGACAAAACCAAAGTTATAATTTGTAAATAAGATAAGGTTCAAACCAAGAATAATTAAAGAAAATATTTAATCAACAAAAATTAAGTGTATTAAAAATAATTTGAAAAAATTAGGAATAAGATAAAGAAATCAAATTCTAGATCAAGACAAAATTTAAATCCAAGTCTTAAACCGAAAATAATCGGAAATAAATTGAGGAAAAATAAATTGGAACAAATTTGAGAAAAATAATTTTGACATTTCCGTTATCTATATTAAATTATCCCGAATTATAAGGCGTAAATAATCGCGTCCAATTGCGAAGATGAGTAATCCAAGTAATCTAATAAGACCACCGGTTCTAGGTTAAATCCCTCCGAATGCAAATCTCCAAAATGAAGAAAATAGGGGCATAGTTAGGCAAATAACAGAAGTGGTCAATAGAAAATTAGACGACAGGTTGGCAGTTAGGAACGTTATCGAGGTAGATGAACCTGTTAACATAGGACCCCAAGGTATCAGTGAACTCGACAAAATTCCTGATCTTGTGCGTTCTTTGCGAGAATTTGCAGGGGACCCAGGTGAATTCGGATCCTGGAAGAAAAGTGTAGATAGAGTTCTACAACTGTACGAGCCAATGCGAGGCTCACATAAATACTTTGGTATCTTAAACACCATACGATACAAAATTACAGGCCAAGCAGACATTGTGCTGGAATCCTACAGCACACCCTTAAATTGGACCGCGATTTCACGTTGTCTCACAACGCATTACGGCGACAAACGAGACCTAGGTACTTTAGAGTACCAAATGGCCTCACTGACTCAGGGAAATCTAACCATACACGAATATTATCAGAAGGTTTATTCAAACCTCTCTCTGATCCTGAACAAAATTTCTTGTTTAGAAGCCGGATCAGAACCCCGGAAACTTCTTGTAGACACGTATAGAAACAAAGCGTTGGATACCTTCGTTAGAGGTCTCAATGGTGACCTTCCAAGGCTCCTAGGGATAAGAGAACCAACAGACCTTCCAGAGGCTCTGCAATTATGCCTCAAATTGGAGAATCAAACCTACCGAGCAAATATCGCCAGTAGGAAACCACCTGTAAATCTGCGAAGGAATTTCCCCCACAGCCCCACGTCGTACCGAAACCGTTTTACCCACACCTTGCTCATTGGAATCAACCAATGCAGAGACAAACACTCCTACCCTCCTATATCCCACCTCAACAACAAGGGCACTGGCAAAGATCCCAGAATTTTTTCCCACAACAACAAAACTTAAATTCTCAACCTCGACACCCGCCACCACCTAGACCTTTTGCACCAAAGCCTATGCCAAGACCTGAACCAATGGACATCGACCAGAGCATGCAGACGAGAAGGGTCAATTACATTAATAGGCCACCACAAAACCTAGCATTTCAGGGGAAAAGACCACCACCTCCCCAGCAAGATATGGAAAAAAGACAACGAAACTTGAACATAGAAGCGGAACAATGCAACAGTGTTGCATACCGACAAGATTTGGGATATGCAAACCAACACGACGAAATTAGACAAGACAATTACAATGTGCGAGAAACTCTCGAACAGTACGGTACAGACGACAAAGCTGCAGAGGATTTTTCGGACATCCATTTTTTAGATTAGAAAACTCCTCACTTCCATATTTTGAATGTAAAACGAAGGAAGGAGGAATTTTAAAAATATTGATCGATACGGGCTCAAACAACAATTATATGCAACCCTCTATTGTACCCAATTCTCTCCCAAATGACCAACCCTTTTTTGCTAACACTATAGCTGGAAAAATAAAAATTACGCACCACACCAACGTTAGTTTATTCGGAATACCCGATCTAAAAATTAAATTTTTTTTATTACCCTCCTTCAAGTCATTCCACGGCATCTTAGGCAATGACAGCCTCAAGCAACTTTCGGCAGTAATCCACACAAAATACAATTATATGACAATACAAGATAGAGTCAGGATTAAAATAAAACAGCAAACCATACAATCGATTAACACAACTGACCACCTAAATGACAGACAGAAGACCACACTTAACGCAATTGCGAAGAATTTTCCCAAACTTTTTACCGAACCTGAAGGAAGACTGACGTACACTACGAAAGTACAAGGAAGCATAAGGACGTCCACGGACACACCAATATACACCAAATTTTATCCGTACCCTATGTCACTGAAAGTGGAAGTAGAGAAACAAATCAAAGACTTGCTACAAAATGGTATAATAAGACCTTCAAGGTCTCCATACAATTCACCTGTATGGATAGTACCAATAAAACCAGACACTTCAGGAGAGAAGAAATTTCGCATGGTAATTGACTATCGAAAATTGAATCTAGTAACTATATCGGACAGATATCCTATACCCGAAATAAATGGAGTACTAGCACACCTAGGAAGAAATAAATACTTCTCAGTACTCGATTTAAAGAGCGGCTTCCACCAGATTCCTCTAAGGGAATCGGATATAGAGAAGACAGCTTTTTCGGTAAATCACGGTAAATACGAATTTACCCGGCTACCTTTCGGCCTCAAGAACGCTCCTTCAATTTTTCAAAGAGCTCTTGACGACATCTTAAGGAACCATATAGGAAAGAGATGTTACGTCTACATCGACGACATCATAATATTTAGTAAAGATCAGGAAACCCACTTTAATGACATCCAACAAATCTTCGATACGTTAGAAAAAGCAAATTTAAAAGCACAACTTGACAAATGTCAATTCCTAAAAACAGAAGTGGAATTTTTAGGTTTTATAATATCCGAAAAAGGCCTCAAAACAAATCCACAAAAAACTGACGCATTAGCAAAGTTTCCAATACCTAAAACTCTAAAAGAACTCCGATCCTTTTTAGGACTTTCAGGGTATTATCGCTGCTTCATCAAATACTACGCGAAGCTCGCGAAACCCCTTACAGTCCTCTTAAGGGGGAAGGCGGACGAGTGTCCAAGAATCAATCAAAGAAAGTCATGGTAACCTTGAACAAAGACGCCTTAGATTCCTTCGAGAAACTTAAACGATCACTCATTGGTAAAGATATAATGCTTGCATACCCCGACTACTCTAAAGAATTTGTGTTAACAACAGATGCCTCCAATTACGCAATTGGAGCCGTACTATCGCAAAACGACAAGCCAATAACTTTCATTTCGAGAACTCTTTCTAAAGCCGAAGAGCATTACGCAGCGAACGAAAGAGAAATGCTAGCGATAGTATGGGCGCTGAATTCCTTGAGAAACTACCTTTATGGTTCCGCGAAGGTTAAAATCGTTACGGACCATCAGCCACTCACTTTCGCCCTAAGCAACAGAAACCACAACAGTAAGATGAAAAGGTGGAAGGCTAGATTAGAAGAGTATGACTACGAGCTAATCTATAAACCAGGAAAAACCAATATTGTGGCCGACGCACTCTCAAGACCGCCACAAGTATCACACATCAATTCATTGACAGGAACGCAACATAGTGACGAAAGTTCGGCGCACAATCTTATCCCAGCAGCAGAAGGACCTATAAATGCTTTCAAGAACCAAATTTGGCTCCTAAATGGCGACAAAAATAGTTACCAATTCAAAATACCCTTCCCCACATACCATAGACACATTTTTAATCAACAAGATTACGATGAAAAAAAAACTAATTTCAATTCTTAAACGTTATTTAAATCCCTCAGTAATAAACGGACTTTTTACCTCAGAGCCAATCATGGGAAGAATCCAACGATTATACCCCCTTCATTTTTCTAAATTCAGAATACGTTTTACCCAAACCAAAGTCGAGGACCTTACAGACGAAGCCAGACAGGAAATAGAAATTTTAGAAGAACACAGACGCGCCCATAGGAATGCACAGGAAAATAAAATCCAACTATTACAAAAATTTTATTTTCCAAAAATGAGTGCTAAAATAGGAATTCTAATCAGACAATGCAAAATTTGCAAGGAGAATAAATATGACCGGCATCCAAATAAGCCACAGCTGCTTGAAACTCCCATTCCGAAATATCCCGGTGAAATAGTGCATATTGACATTTATAACACAGAGAAAAATCTAGTTCTTACTGCAGTCGACAAATTTTCCAAATATGCTCAAGCTAGGGTAATAAAAAGCAGAGCTTCGGAAGATATTAGGGAACCTCTGAGGCAGATAGTTTTTGCATTCGGCGTACCAAAAATGATAGTAGTAGACAACGAAAAAGCATTAAACTCAGCCTCCTTATGTTTTATGTTGGAGAATCAACTTGGAATAGAAATCTACAAGACACCTCCTTACGCAAGCACAGTAAACGGGCAGGTGGAACGATTCCACTCAACCCTCTCAGAAATTGCGCGCTGCTTAAAGGCGAAACGAATCCATAGAACATTCCTAGAAATTTTGGACAGATCGGTATACGAGTACAATTGCACAGTCCACTCGACAACAGGGAAGAAACCGATAGAAATATTTTTTGGACGCAGGGTCTCTACAAATCCTGACCAGTACGAGAAGGCCCGGCAGGAAAATATCGAAGCACTTAGGAAAAAACAAGCAAAGGACTTAGAAGGACATATTTGCCAGGTGACATTATTTACGTGCGAATAAATAAAAGACTAGGCTCAAAACTTACTAACAGATACAAAAAGGAAATAGTAAAGGAAGACAAATCTAGTGTAGTTATAACAGAAAAATGCCGAACCGTACACAAGAGTAATATTAGAACTTAACTCATCTATTGCTTTCAGATTAATAATACCACTCGCCACAGGCGAGTTCCGTATCCTCGATTACACAAATTCACAACTAGCAACCTTTAATACAGGATGGACCAAAATCCAAAATGGGACCTACAAAATTATACATACAATAGACACAGACGAATACCAAAGGACTTTGAACGAACTCAACTCCACGATAAGACACAAAGTAACTTCCGACAATTCCTTACTCCCCTTCTTGCACCATGAAATGTCCGAAATACAAAGTTTCCTAAGTAGACTAAAGCCAAAGGTAAACAAGAGATCCATAAACGCAATTGGTACCGCCTGGAAATGGCTCACAGGGGAGCCCGGATCACGAAGATCTCGTTATGTTAGAAAATCATATAAAGAACTTACTTGAAAATAACAATAACCAATTAATAATAAATAGAGCAATGAGCGGAAGAATAAATAATATAACGGAAGTGTCAAATAAAGTATTTAAAATATTAAAATAAATTAAAAGATAAGGAAGAGAAGATGTTCAGCATGATATGGCCGTGAACATTAAATTTAAGCTACAATTAATAAAAGATGAAATCATAAATATCAATTATGCAATACATTGGGCCAAAGTTGGCATTGTAAATTCATATATATTATATTTTCTAACGTTGAAATGAAACTAATAAAAGAAACTATTGAGAAAAGTAATATTCCCTTCACTAATATAGAAGAGGCATTTGAATTCAGTAACGTTAAGATAGCCTCTAGTAATTCTAAGATTGTGTACTTATGTAATTGAAATCCCAATAACTGACAACAATTTATGCGAATCCCTATTAATAAAAGCAATAAAGAAAGGTAATAGATTATATAAAATACTATTTGAAAAAATTATAAGATGTCAAAATAAAATATTTGGAAAGAAAAGCAAATGTAAAGAACATAATCAATTTAAAATTTGTACAAAGAAAAATATTGTAGACATCAGTAACTCCACATGCATTCCTCATCTACTCAAAAGCCGACCGCCTAACTGCATTACGATTAGCAACCAACACATTCCCACTGTCCTAGAAGTCCTCCCAGGAATAATACTTTTAAATCGATTTAACGACACCGTTCACATCGACAAAGAGAAGATTAACTTAACTGGATCATTCGCAATCCAGTACCATAACTCCACCATTATAATAAACAACCAAACATTTCTGTCTAAAGAAATCTCTAGCGGGAAACCCCTTCCTGCAGTTCTACAACCAAATGCAACACTTACGGCCGAAGAAGAATTGCTAAGCCTGGAAATGATGAAAGAACTTCACCTAAAAAACATAAACTACATCGAGACTTTAAAAAATAAAGGGTTAACAACATCAATAGTTAATTTTGGGATATCTGGTATAACTTTAACTCTAATGGCAATCGGGGTACTAAAACTAACTTCAACGAAAGGCCCAAAGCGAGGGGCCAAACACGTCTCCGAATGTTTTAAAAGGGCCCCATTACAAGAGGTAACAGTTAAACATTTCCAACAACCCGAACCACATCCTCAAGATTGTCCTACTCAGACGCACGAGGACGTTCGTTTTTAAATGCGGAGGAGTTAACACGCGCTACATTTATTTTCTCTTTTTCCTTTGCTTTTGCTACTTTTACTTAATTGTTAATTTAATAACACAAACAAGTCGTAGACATTAGGTAAGCAATTTATTTCTAAAGCGTGCCGGAAACGCAAATAACAGAACAATGACCTGCAGGCACTAATTGAGCAATTCTTTCCAAAGAATAAAAAATGCAATACTTGCATTAAGATTGTAAATTTATCCAAAGAATAAAAATGCAATACTTGCATTAAGATTGTAAAACTTATTATAATTAATAGAATTGTGAAAATAAACTTTTAGTCTTAATCTGGAATCCAATAAAGCGGTGCATTAGCTCCGACCCTTTTTAAAAAACATAATTCGACTTTCGAATTAAAAACTGGCGCCCGAGCAGGGACCAGTTGTGAAAAAGTGAAAAGGGAAAAATATAAAAATTCCCCAACATAGTGTCAGTGTTTCGCGCTATCACAAAACAGTGTCTGTGAAAAGAAGAAACTAAAATTGACTTCCCAACGGCACCAATCCTATTTTCCGACTGGTCATACAGGACTCCAAGAAGACTCAGGCTCTCTAGTGTCCGTCCGGAGACCACCTCGCATTGAAGTATTGCAGCAGGAGCCGCAGTAGGTTTAGCCGACCAAAAAGGAACTTATCCGTGCAGCCAGCGAGGGAAGAGTAGTTCAATACTACTTTTACTGTAAGTCATCGTAATTAACTAAGTACATTAAGTGAAATTAAACCTTTTTAAGTTCAATTAAAATAATAAAATTAATAGCTAGAGAAATTAAATAAGAAGTGAGTAATGTATCCAAAATATTTTAACTAATTTTTGAAGCACGGAAATTCGGATAGGTACGAAAAGCGTGTAAATAAGTCACATTAAGACAAAACCAAAGTTATACTTTGTAAATAAGATAAGGTTCAAACCAAGAATAATTAAAGAAAATATTTAATCAACAAAAATCAAGTGTATTAAAAATAATTTGAAAAAATTAGGAATAAGATAAAGAAATCAAATTCTGGATCAAGACAAAATTTAAATCCAAGTCTTAAACCGAAAATAATCGGAAATAAATTGAGGAAAAATAAATTGGAACAAATTTGAGAAAAATAATTTTGACATTTCCGTTATCTATATTAAATTACCCCGAATTATAAGGCGTAAATAATCGCGTCCAATTGCGAAGATGAGTAATCCAAGTAATCTAATAAGACCACCGGTTCTAGGTTAAATCCCTCCGAATGCAAATCTCCAAAATGAAGAAAATAGGGGCATAGTTAGGCAAATAACAGAAGTGGTCAATAGAAAATTAGACGACAGGTTAGCAGTTAGGAACGTTATCGAGGTAGATGAACCTGTTAACATAGGACCCCAAGGTATCAGTGAACTCGACAAAATTGCTGATGTTGTGCGTTCTTTGCGAGAATTTGCAGGGGACCCAGGTGAATTCGGATCCTGGAAGAAAAGTGTAGATAGAGTTCTACAACTGTACGAGCCAATGCGAGGCTCACATAAATACTTTGGTATCTTAAACACCATACGATACAAAATTACAGGCCAAGCAGACATTGTGCTGGAATCCTACAGCACACCCTTAAATTGGACCGTGATTTCACGTTGTCTCACAACGCATTACGGCGACAAACGAGACCTAGGTACTTTAGAGTACCAAATGGCCTCACTGACTCAGGGAAATCTAACCATACACGAATATTATCAGAAGGTTTATTCAAACCTCTCTCTGATCCTGAACAAAATTTCTTGTTTAGAAGCCGGATCAGAACCCCGGAAACTTCTTGTAGACACGTATAGAAACAAAGCGTTGGATACCTTCGTTAGAGGTCTCAATGGTGACCTTCCAAGGCTCCTAGGGATAAGAGAACCAACAGACCTTCCAGAGGCTCTGCAATTATGCCTCAAATTGGAGAATCAAACCTACCGAGCAAATATCGCCAGTAGGAAACCACCTGTAAATCTGCGAAGGAATTTCCCCCACAGCCCCACGTCGTACCGAAACCGTTTTACCCACACCTTGCTCATTGGAATCAACCAATGCAGAGACAAACACTCCTACCCTCCTATATCCCACCTCAACAACAAGGGCACTGGCAAAGATCCCAGAATTTTTTCCCACAACAACAAAACTTAAATTCTCAACCTCGACACCCGCCACCACCTAGACCTTTTGCACCAAAGCCTATGCCAAGACCTGAACCAATGGACATCGACCAGAGCATGCAGACGAGAAGGGTCAATTACATTAATAGGCCACCACAAAACCTAGCATTTCAGGGGAAAAGACCACCACCTCCCCAGCAAGATATGGAAAAAAGACAACGAAACTTGAACATAGAAGCGGAACAATGCAACAGTGTTGCATACCGACAAGATTTGGGATATGCAAACCAACACGACGAAATTAGACAAGACAATTACAATGTGCGAGAAACTCTCGAACAGTACGGTACAGACGACAAAGCTGCAGAGGATTTTTCGGACATCCATTTTTTAGATTAGAAAACTCCTCACTTCCATATTTTGAATGTAAAACGAAGGAAGGAGGAATTTTAAAAATATTGATCGATACGGGCTCAAACAACAATTATATGCAACCTTCTATTGTACCCAATTCTCTCCCAAATGACCAACCCTTTTTTGCTAACACTATAGCTGGAAAAATAAAAATTACGCACCACACCAACGTTAGTTTATTCGGAATACCCGATCTAAAAATTAAATTTTTTTTATTACCCTCCTTCAAGTCATTCCACGGCATCTTAGGCAATGACAGCCTCAAGCAACTTTCGGCAGTAATCCACACAAAATACAATTATATGACAATACAAGATAGAGTCAGGATTAAAATAAAACAGCAAACCATACAATCGATTAACACAACTGACCACCTAAATGACAGACAGAAGACCACACTTAACGCAATTGCGAAGAATTTTCCCAAACTTTTTACCGAACCCGAAGGAATACTGACATACACTACGAAAGTACAAGGAAGCATAAGGACGTCCACGGACACACCAATATACACCAAATTTTATCCGTACCCTATGTCACTGAAAGTGGAAGTAGAGAAACAAATCAAAGACTTGCTACAAAATGGTATAATAAGACCTTCAAGGTCTCCATACAATTCACCTGTATGGATAGTACCAAAAAAACCAGACACTTCAGGAGAGAAGAAATTTCGCATGGTAATTGACTATCGAAAATTGAATCTAGTAACTATATCGGACAGATATCCTATACCCGAAATAAATGGAGTACTAGCACACCTGGGAAGAAATAAATACTTCTCAGTACTCGATTTAAAGAGCGGCTTCCACCAGATTCCTCTAAGGGAATCGGATATAGAGAAGACAGCTTTTTCGGTAAATCACGGTAAATACGAATTTACCCGGCTACCTTTCGGCCTCAAGAACGCTCCTTCAATTTTTCAAAGAGCTCTTGACGACATCTTAAGGAACCATATAGGAAAGAGATGTTACGTCTACATCGACGACATCATAATATTTAGTAAAGATCAGGAAACCCACTTTAATGACATCCAACAAATCTTCGATACGTTAGAAAAAGCAAATTTAAAAGCACAACTTGACAAATGTCAATTCCTAAAAACAGAAGTGGAATTTTTAGGTTTTATAATATCCGAAAAAGGCCTCAAAACAAATCCACAAAAAACTGACGCAATAGCAAAGTTTCCAATACCTAAAACTCTAAAAGAACTCCGATCCTTTTTAGGACTTTCAGGGTATTATCGCCGCTTCATCAAATACTACGCGAAGCTCGCGAATTCCCTTACAGCCCTCTTAAGGGGGGAAGGCGGACGAGTGTCCAAGAATCAATCAAAGAAAGTCATGGTAACCTTGAACAAAGACGCCTTAGATTCCTTCGAGAAACTTAAACGATCACTCATTGGTAAAGATATAATGCTTGCATACCCCGACTACTCTAAAGAATTTGTGTTAACAACAGATGCCTCCAATTACGCAATTGGAGCCGTACTATCGCAAAACGACAAGCCAATAACTTTCATTTCGAGAACTCTTTCTAAAGCCGAAGAGCATTACGCAGCGAACGAAAGAAAAATGCTAGCGATAGTATGGGCGCTGAATTCCTTGAGAAACTACCTTTATGGTTCCGCGAAGGTTAAAATCGTTACGGACCATCAGCCACTCACTTTCGCCCTAAGCAACAGAAACCACAACAGTAAGATGAAAAGGTGGAAGGCTAGATTAGAAGAGTATGACTACGAGCTAATCTATAAACCAGGAAAAACCAATATTGTGGCCGATGCACTCTCAAGACCGCCACAAGTATCACACATCAATTCATTGACAGGAACGCAACATAGTGACGAAAGTTCGGCGCACAATCTTATCCCAGCAGCAGAAGGACCTATAAATGCTTTCAAGAACCAAATTTGGCTCCTAAATGGCGACAAAAATAGTTACCAATTCAAAATACCCTTCCCCACATACCATAGACACATTTTTAATCAACAAGATTACGATGAACAAAATCTAATTTCAATTCTTAAACGTTATTTAAATCTCTCAGTAATAAACGGACTTTTTACCTCAGAGCCAATCATGGGAAGAATCCAACGATTATACCCCCTTCATTTTTCTAAATTCAGAATACGTTTTACCCAAACCAAAGTCGAGGACCTTACAGACGAAGCCAGACAGGAAATAGAAATTTTAGAAGAACACAGATGCGCCCATAGGAATGCACAGGAAAATAAAATCCAACTATTACAAAAATTTTACTTTCCAAAAATGAGTGCTAAAATAGGAATTCTAGTCAGACAATGCAAAATTTGCAAGGAGAATGAATATGACCGGCATCCAAATAAGCCACAGCTGCTTGAAACTCCCATTCCGAAATATCCCGGTGAAATAGTGCATATTGACATTTATAACACAGAGAAAAATCTAGTTCTTACTGCAGTCGACAAATTTTCCAAATATGCTCAAGCTAGAGTAATAAAAAGCAGAGCTTCGGAAGATATTAGGGAACCTCTGAGGCAGATAGTTTTTGCATTCGGCGTACCAAAAATGATAGTAGTAGACAACGAAAAAGCATTAAACTCAGCCTCCTTATGTTTTATGTTGGAGAATCAACTTGGAATAGAAATCTACAAGACACCTCCTTACGCAAGCACAGTAAACGGGCAGGTGGAACGATTCCACTCAACCCTCTCAGAAATTGCGCGCTGCTTAAAGGCGGAACGAATCCATAGAACATTCCTAGAAATTTTGGACAGATCGGTATACGAGTACAATTGCACAGTCCACTCGACAACAGGGAAGAAACCGATAGAAATATTTTTTGGACGCAGGGTCTCTACAAATCCTGACCAGTACGAGAAGGCCCGGCAGGAAAATATCGAAGCACTTAGGAAAAAACAAGCAAAGGACTTAGAAGGACATATTTGCCAGGTGACATTATTTACGTGCGAATAAATAAAAGACTAGGCTCAAAACTTACTAACAGATACAAAAAGGAAATAGTAAAGGAAGACAAATCTAGTGTAGTTATAACAGAAAAATACCGAACCGTACACAAGAGTAATATTAGAACTTAACTCATCTATTGCTTTCAGATTAATAATACCACTCGCCACAGGCGAGTTCCGTATCCTCGATTACACAAATTCACAACTAGCAACCTTTAATACAGGATGGACCAAAATCCAAAATGGGACCTACAAAATTATACATACAATAGACACAGACGAATACCAAAGGACTTTGAACGAACTCAACTCCACGATAAGTCACAAAGTAACTTCCGACAATTCCTTACTCCCCTTCTTGCACCATGAAATGTCCGAAATACAAAGTTTCCTAAGTAGACTAAAGCCAAAGGTAAACAAGAGATCCATAAACGCAATTGGTACCGCCTGGAAATGGCTCACAGGGAGCCCGGATCACGAAGATCTCGTTATGTTAGAAAATCATATAAAGAACTTACTTGAAAATAACAATAACCAATTAATAATAAATAGAGCAATGAGCGGAAGAATAAATAATATAACGGAAGTGTCAAATAAAATATTTAAAATATTAAAATAAATTAAAAGATAAGGAAGAGAAGATGTTCAGCATGATATGGCCGTGAACATTAAATTTAAGCTACAATTAATAAAAGATGAAATCATAAATATCAATTATGCAATACATTGGGCCAAAGTTGGCATTGTAAATTCATATATATTATATTTTCTAACGTTGAAATGAAACTAATAAAAGAAACTATTGAGAAAAGTAATATTCCCTTCACTAATATAGAAGAGGCATTTGAATTCAGTAACGTTAAGATAGCCTCTAGTAATTCTAAGATTGTGTACTTATGTAATTGAAATCCCAATAACTGACAACAATTTATGCGAATCCCTATTAATAAAAGCAATAAAGAAAGGTAATAGATTATATAAAATACTATTTGAAAAAATTATAAGATGTCAAAATAAAATATTTGGAAAGAAAAGCAAATGTAAAGAACATAATCAATTTAAAATTTGTACAAAGAAAAATATTGTAGACATCAGTAACTCCACATGCATTCCTCATCTACTCAAAAGCCGACCGCCTAACTGCATTACGATTAACAACCAACACATTCCCACTGTCCTAGAAGTCCTCCCAGGAATAATACTTTTAAATCGATTTAACGACACCGTTCACATCGACAAAGAGAAGATTAACTTAACTGGATCATTCGCAATCCAGTACCATAACTCCACCATTATAATAAACAACCAAACATTTCTGTCTAAAGAAATCTCTAGCGGGAAACCTCTTCCTGCAGTTCTACAACCAAATGCAACACTTACGGCCGAAGAAGAATTGCTAAGCCTGGAAATGATGAAAGAACTTCACCTAAAAAACATAAACTACATCGAGACTTTAAAAAATAAAGGGTTAACAACATCAATAGTTAATTTTGGGATATCTGGTATAACTTTAACTCTAATGGCAATCGGGGTACTAAAACTAACTTCAACGAAAGGCCCAAAGCGAGGGGCCAAACACGTCTCCGAATGTTTTAAAAGGGCCCCATTACAAGAGGTAACAGTTAAACATTTCCAACAACCCGAACCACATCCTCAAGATTGTCCTACTCAGACGCACGAGGACGTTCGTTTTTAAATGCGGAGGAGTTAACACGCGCTACATTTATTTTCTCTTTTTCCTTTGCTTTTGCTACTTTTACTTAATTGTTAATTTAATAACACAAACAAGTCGTAGACATTAGGTAAGCAATTTATTTCTAAAGCGTGCCGGAAACGCAAATAACAGAACAATGACCTGCAGGCACTAATTGAGCAATTCTTTCCAAAGAATAAAAAATGCAATACTTGCATTAAGATTGTAAATTTATCCAAAGAATAAAAATGCAATACTTGCATTAAGATTGTAAAACTTATTATAATTAATAGAATTGTGAAAATAAACTTTTAGTCTTAATCTGGAATCCAATAAAGCGGTGCATTAGCTCCGACCCTTTTTAAAAAACATAATTCGACTTTCGAATTAAAAACTGGCGCCCGAGCAGGGACCAGTTGTGAAAAAGTGAAAAGGGAAAAATATAAAAATTCCCCAACATAGTGTCAGTGTTTCGCGCTATCACAAAACAGTGTCTGTGAAAAGAAGAAACTAAAATTGACTTCCCAACGGCACCAATCCTATTTTCCGACTGGTCATACAGGACTCCAAGAAGACTCAGGCTCTCTAGTGTCCGTCCGGAGACCACCTCGCATTGAAGTATTGCAGCAGGAGCCGCAGTAGGTTTAGCCGACCAAAAAGGAACTTATCCGTGCAGCCAGCGAGGGAAGAGTAGTTCAATACTACTTTTACTGTAAGTCATCGTAATTAACTAAGTACATTAAGTGAAATTAAACCTTTTTAAGTTCAATTAAAATAATAAAATTAATAGCTAGAGAAATTAAATAAGAAGTGAGTAATGTATCCAAAATATTTTAACTAATTTTTGAAGCACGGAAATTCGGATAGGTACGAAAAGCGTGTAAATAAGTCACATTAAGACAAAACCAAAGTTATACTTTGTAAATAAGATAAGGTTCAAACCAAGAATAATTAAAGAAAATATTTAATCAACAAAAATAAAGTGTATTAAAAATAATTTGAAAAAATTAGGAATAAGATAAAGAAATCAAATTCTGGATCAAGACAAAATTTAAATCCAAGTCTTAAACCGAAAATAATCGGAAATAAATTGAGGAAAAATAAATTGGAACAAATTTGAGAAAAATAATTTTGACATTTCCGTTATCTATATTAAATTATCCCGAATTATAAGGCGTAAATAATCGCGTCCAATTGCGAAGATGAGTAATCCAAGTAATCTAATAAGACCACCGGTTCTAGGTTAAATCCCTCCGAATGCAAATCTCCAAAATGAAGAAAATAGGGGCATAGTTAGGCAAATAACAGAAGTGGTCAATAGAAAATTAGACGACAGGTTAGCAGTTAGGAACGTTATCGAGGTAGATGAACCTGTTAACATAGGACCCCAAGGTATCAGTGAATTCGACAAAATTCCTGATCTTGTGCGTTCTTTGCGAGAATTTGCAGGGGACCCAGGTGAATTCGGATCCTGGAAGAAAAGTGTAGATAGAGTTCTACAACTGTACGAGCCAATGCGAGGCTCACATAAATACTTTGGTATCTTAAACACCATACGATACAAAATTACAGGCCAAGCAGACATTGTGCTGGAATCCTACAGCACACCCTTAAATTGGACCGCGATTTCACGTTGTCTCACAACGCATTACGGCGACAAACGAGACCTAGGTACTTTAGAGTACCAAATGGCCTCACTGACTCAGGGAAATCTAACCATACACGAATATTATCAGAAGGTTTATTCAAACCTCTCTCTGATCCTGAACAAAATTTCTTGTTTAGAAGCCGGATCAGAACCCCGGAAACTTCTTGTAGACACGTATAGAAACAAAGCGTTGGATACCTTCGTTAGAGGTCTCAATGGTGACCTTCCAAGGCTCCTAGGGATAAGAGAACCAACAGACCTTCCAGAGGCTCTGCAATTATGCCTCAAATTGGAGAATCAAACCTACCGAGCAAATATCGCCAGTAGGAAACCACCTGTAAATCTGCGAAGGAATTTCCCCCACAGCCCCACGTCGTACCGAAACCGTTTTACCCACACCTTGCTCATTGGAATCAACCAATGCAGAGACAAACACTCCTACCCTCCTATATCCCACCTCAACAACAAGGGCACTGGCAAAGATCCCAGAATTTTTTCCCACAACAACAAAACTTAAATTCTCAACCTCGACACCCGCCACCACCTAGACCTTTTGCACCAAAGCCTATGCCAAGACCTGAACCAATGGACATCGACCAGAGCATGCAGACGAGAAGGGTCAATTACATTAATAGGCCACCACAAAACCTAGCATTTCAGGGGAAAAGACCACCACCTCCCCAGCAAGATATGGAAAAAAGACAACGAAACTTGAACATAGAAGCGGAACAATGCAACAGTGTTGCATACCGACAAGATTTGGGATATGCAAACCAACACGACGAAATTAGACAAGACAATTACAATGTGCGAGAAACTCTCGAACAGTACGGTACAGACGACAATGCTGCAGAGGATTTTTCGGACATCCATTTTTTAGATTAGAAAACTCCTCACTTCCATATTTTGAATGTAAAACGAAGGAAGGAGGAATTTTAAAAATATTGATCGATACGGGCTCAAACAACAATTATATGCAACCCTCTATTGTACCCAATTCTCTCCCAAATGACCAACCCTTTTTTGCTAACACTATAGCTGGAAAAATAAAAATTACGCACCACACCAACGTTAGTTTATTCGGAATACCCGATCTAAAAATTAAATTTTTTTTATTACCCTCCTTCAAGTCATTCCACGGCATCTTAGGCAATGACAGCCTCAAGCAACTTTCGGCAGTAATCCACACAAAATACAATTATATGACAATACAAGATAGAGTCAGGATTAAAATAAAACAGCAAACCATACAATCGATTAACACAACTGACCACCTAAATGACAGACAGAAGACCACACTTAACGCAATTGCGAAGAATTTTCCCAAACTTTTTACCGAACCCGAAGGAATACTGACATACACTACGAAAGTACAAGGAAGCATAAGGACGTCCACGGACACACCAATATACACCAAATTTTATCCGTACCCTATGTCACTGAAAGTGGAAGTAGAGAAACAAATCAAAGACTTGCTACAAAATGGTATAATAAGACCTTCAAGGTCTCCATACAATTCACCTGTATGGATAGTACCAAAAAAACCAGACACTTCAGGAGAGAAGAAATTTCGCATGGTAATTGACTATCGAAAATTGAATCTAGTAACTATATCGGACAGATATCCTATACCCGAAATAAATGGAGTACTGGCACACCTGGGAAGAAATAAATACTTCTCAGTACTCGATTTAAAGAGCGGCTTCCACCAGATTCCTCTAAGGGAATCGGATATAGAGAAGACAGCTTTTTCGGTAAATCACGGTAAATACGAATTTACCCGGCTACCTTTCGGCCTCAAGAACGCTCCTTCAATTTTTCAAAGAGCTCTTGACGACATCTTAAGGAACCATATAGGAAAGAGATGTTACGTCTACATCGACGACATCATAATATTTAGTAAAGATCAGGAAACCCACTTTAATGACATCCAACAAATCTTCGATACGTTAGAAAAAGCAAATTTAAAAGCACAACTTGACAAATGTCAATTCCTAAAAACAGAAGTGGAATTTTTAGGTTTTATAATATCCGAAAAAGGCCTCAAAACAAATCCACAAAAAACTGACGCAATAGCAAAGTTTCCAATACCTAAAACTCTAAAAGAACTCCGATCCTTTTTAGGACTTTCAGGGTATTATCGCCGCTTCATCAAATACTACGCGAAGCTCGCGAATTCCCTTACAGCCCTCTTAAGGGGGGAAGGCGGACGAGTGTCCAAGAATCAATCAAAGAAAGTCATGGTAACCTTGAACAAAGACGCCTTAGATTCCTTCGAGAAACTTAAACGATCACTCATTGGTAAAGATATAATGCTTGCATACCCCGACTACTCTAAAGAATTTGTGTTAACAACAGATGCCTCCAATTACGCAATTGGAGCCGTACTATCGCAAAACGACAAGCCAATAACTTTCATTTCGAGAACTCTTTCTAAAGCCGAAGAGCATTACGCAGCGAACGAAAGAGAAATGCTAGCGATAGTATGGGCGCTGAATTCCTTGAGAAACTACCTTTATGGTTCCGCGAAGGTTAAAATCGTTACGGACCATCAGCCACTCACTTTCGCCCTAAGCAACAGAAACCACAACAGTAAGATGAAAAGGTGGAAGGCTAGATTAGAAGAGTATGACTACGAGCTAATCTATAAACCAGGAAAAACCAATATTGTGGCCGATGCACTCTCAAGACCGCCACAAGTATCACACATCAATTCATTGACAGGAACGCAACATAGTGACGAAAGTTCGGCGCACAATCTTATCCCAGCAGCAGAAGGACCTATAAATGCTTTCAAGAACCAAATTTGGCTCCTAAATGGCGACAAAAATAGTTACCAATTCAAAATACCCTTCCCCACATACCATAGACACATTTTTAATCAACAAGATTACGATGAACAAAATCTAATTTCAATTCTTAAACGTTATTTAAATCTCTCAGTAATAAACGGACTTTTTACCTCAGAGCCAATCATGGGAAGAATCCAACGATTATACCCCCTTCATTTTTCTAAATTCAGAATACGTTTTACCCAAACCAAAGTCGAGGACCTTACAGACGAAGCCAGACAGGAAATAGAAATTTTAGAAGAACACAGACGCGCCCATAGGAATGCACAGGAAAATAAAATCCAACTATTACAAAAATTTTACTTTCCAAAAATGAGTGCTAAAATAGGAATTCTAGTCAGACAATGCAAAATTTGCAAGGAGAATGAATATGACCGGCATCCAAATAAGCCACAGCTGCTTGAAACTCCCATTCCGAAATATCCCGGTGAAATAGTGCATATTGACATTTATAACACAGAGAAAAATCTAGTTCTTACTGCAGTAGACAAATTTTCCAAATATGCTCAAGCTAGAGTAATAAAAAGCAGAGCTTCGGAAGATATTAGGGAACCTCTGAGGCAGATAGTTTTTGCATTCGGCGTACCAAAAATGATAGTAGTAGACAACGAAAAAGCATTAAACTCAGCCTCCTTATGTTTTATGTTGGAGAATCAACTTGGAATAGAAATCTACAAGACACCTCCTTACGCAAGCACAGTAAACGGGCAGGTGGAACGATTCCACTCAACCCTCTCAGAAATTGCGTGCTGCTTAAAGGCGGAACGAATCCATAGAACATTCCTAGAAATTTTGGACAGATCGGTATACGAGTACAATTGCACAGTCCACTCGACAACAGGGAAGAAACCGATAGAAATATTTTTTGGACGCAGGGTCTCTACAAATCCTGACCAGTACGAGAAGGCCCGGCAGGAAAATATCGAAGCACTTAGGAAAAAACAAGCAAAGGACTTAGAAGGACATATTTGCCAGGTGACATTATTTACGTGCGAATAAATAAAAGACTAGGCTCAAAACTTACTAACAGATACAAAAAGGAAATAGTAAAGGAAGACAAATCTAGTGTAGTTATAACAGAAAAATACCGAACCGTACACAAGAGTAATATTAGAACTTAACTCATCTATTGCTTTCAGATTAATAATACCACTCGCCACAGGCGAGTTCCGTATCCTCGATTACACAAATTCACAACTAGCAACCTTTAATACAGGATGGACCAAAATCCAAAATGGGACCTACAAAATTATACATACAATAGACACAGACGAATACCAAAGGACTTTGAACGAACTCAACTCCACGATAAGACACAAAGTAACTTCCGACAATTCCTTACTCCCCTTCTTGCACCATGAAATGTCCGAAATACAAAGTTTCCTAAGTAGACTAAAGCCAAAGGTAAACAAGAGATCCATAAACGCAATTGGTACCGCCTGGAAATGGCTCACAGGGAGCCCGGATCACGAAGATCTCGTTATGTTAGAAAATCATATAAAGAACTTACTTGAAAATAACAATAACCAATTAATAATAAATAGAGCAATGAGCGGAAGAATAAATAATATAACGGAAGTGTCAAATAAAATGTTTAAAATTTTAAAATAAATTAAAAGATAAGGAAGAGAAGATGTTCAGCATGATATGGCCGTGAACATTAAATTTAAGCTACAATTAATAAAAGATGAAATCATAAATATCAATTATGCAATACATTGGGCCAAAGTTGGCATTGTAAATTCATATATATTATATTTTCTAACGTTGAAATGAAACTAATAAAAGAAACTATTGAGAAAAGTAATATTCCCTTCACTAATATAGAAGAGGCATTTGAATTCAGTAACGTTAAGATAGCCTCTAGTAATTCTAAGATTGTGTACTTATGTAATTGAAATCCCAATAACTGACAACAATTTATGCGAATCCCTATTAATAAAAGCAATAAAGAAAGGTAATAGATTATATAAAATACTATTTGAAAAAATTATAAGATGTCAAAATAAAATATTTGGAAAGAAAAGTAAATGTAAAGAACATCATCAAATTAAAATTTGTACAAAGAAAAATATTGTAGACATCAGTAACTCCACATGCATTCCTCATCTACACGATTAACAACCAACACATTCCCACTGTCCTAGAAGTCCTCCCAGGAATAATACTTTTAAATCGATTTAACGACACCGTTCACATCGACAAAGAGAAGATTAACTTAACTGGATCATTCGCAATCCAGTACCATAACTCCACCATTATAATAAACAACCAAACATTTCTGTCTAAAGAAATCTCTAGCGGGAAACCTCTTCCTGCAGTTCTACAACCAAATGCAACACTTACGGCCGAAGAAGAATTGCTAAGCCTGGAAATGATGAAAGAACTTCACTTAAAAAACATAAACTACATCGAGACTTTAAAAAATAAAGGGTTAACAACATCAATAGTTAATTTTGGGATATCTGGTATAACTTTAACTCTAATGGCAATCGGGGTACTAAAACTAACTTCAACGAAAGGCCCAAAGCGAGGGGCCAAACACGTCTCCGAATGTTTTAAAAGGGCCCCATTACAAGAGGTAACAGTTAAACATTTCCAACAACCCGAACCACATCCTCAAGATTATCCTACTCAGACGCACGAGGACGTTCGTTTTTAAATGCGGAGGAGTTAACACGCGCTACATTTATTTTCTCTTTTTCCTTTGCTTTTGCTACTTTTACTTAATTGTTAATTTAATAACACAAACAAGTCGTAGACATTAGGTAAGCAATTTATTTCTAAAGCGTGCCGGAAACGCAAATAACAGAACAATGACCTGCAGGCACTAATTGAGCAATTCTTTCCAAAGAATAAAAAATGCAATACTTGCATTAAGATTGTAAATTTTTCCAAAGAATAAAAAATGCAATACTTGCATTAAGATTGTAAATTTATCCAAAGAATAAAAATGCAATACTTGCATTAAGATTGTAAAACTTATTATAATTAATAGAATTGTGAAAATAAACTTTTAGTCTTAATCTGGAATCCAATAAAGCGGTGCATTAGCTCCGACCCTTTTTAAAAAACAAAATTCGACTTTCGAATTAAAAACTTGTATAAGCTGTCATGCAAGGTTTCATATATACTTCTTTATTACTAACGTTTATGTTTACACATCAGATCTATACATTGTAAGTTCAGTCAGCAAATGCCCTTAAAATTTCTCGCTGAAAAACAACAACAATTCAAGAACGGACACAAAAAGTGAAACAGATATAGAAAGTTATACAGATATCGCATATTCATGTGTTATCTCGAGAAAAAATGAAAATCATTCACGCTTTTTACACTTTTCATGTAGTTTGTTTTACATAATGGGTATAATTTTAGATTGATCGTGGGCTGAAAATATTTTGCACTCGATGGAATTTTTATCTTTTGGAATAAAAGAATGGAACTGCCTCGTAATTTTCAAAGTTTGCGCTTTGGAATAGCGCTTTTTCAACTTACTAGAGTGATTTTCATGTTCTTGTTTATTACATTAATCAAAATTAATTTTCTTAGAATTGACTTTTGCCCAATCATACCACTGTTTCGATCCCGTAATTTTCACCGGGATTTTATCTAGGAAGCTTGCATGGTACGCATCTCTCTTTATAGCACCACCAATACCATCGCAGGCACCTTTCCCATGTGCAGAGGCAAAAAATTGACACTCGGCATCGATGCCAAAATCCTTTTTGTGAAATTGTACTTGTTTTTGTACTGTGAGGCCGCCCCGTCGGATTCACATTTCGTTTACCAAACTGTTTAATCAAATATTGAATCTATTTAGAATTGAACAAATTGACTGCGGAACTGTCATGTTCCAATGCTTCAGAAATTATCACAAAATTCTTTTCCTGTTCTACGCCGTTTTCTTTGTAATGCACAACGTAAGTATGTATTGTTGCCTGCGTTGTGTTCCAGTATTCTGATTGCACAGAATTTTGAACACGACACTAAATTTCGCATTTTGGTCACTTATTCGGACTAGATTTGTGTAAACACGACTATGGTTTTGTTTTCCGAAAGGGTTACAACAACGATTTGCATGTGGCATTACATTAGTCTATACTTAGTTTTGTACACATTAACGTACGCGATTTACATAATATTACAGTTTTTATTATCACCGAAACACATCACCACAGCAGTCGGAAGGAGATTATACACAACTAATGAAAATGTCGGCAAAACTGATCTTACGGAAGCATATAACGTTGGGATGTGTCCGAAACACGGTTTTTCGCAAGCCGCCCGCGAGCCGCCGCACAGTGGGGCAAAAAAAGTGCCCGTGGACAAATGAGGATAGAGGTCACAATTTTTCTTCTTTTTTAACTTTTTTTTGACGTGATAACGTCTTATAATTCGATTTAACAGGCTGCACGCACGAAAAAATGTGTCGTTACCTTGTTCATTAGTGTTACCTTGCTCATGTGTCGTTACCTTGCTCATTGCCGTTACCTTGAATGAACTGCAAGCGAAAGCGCGGAACGAACGACAAAGCAAACAAAGCAAACGAACGGCAACGTTCGACATCTTGCTCTCTCCTACTTAAGTGAGCGTATATGTGTATGTATATGCGCATATGCACATAAATTCACGTATTTGTATTTGCATATGCCTTCTTATTGATTATTATTAATTTGATTTACTTGAAGAATTCAAAATAAACCCAAGTTTGTTAATAATACCTGTTGTTTTAATGTTATTATTATTTTTTGACGAGATAACGTCTTATAATTCTATGTAGCCGGCTGCACGCACCAAAAAATGCGTCGTTATCTTGCTCATGCGTCGTTACCTTGAACAGCATGTTATGTTATGTTATGATATGTTATGTTATGTTATGTTATGTTATGTTATGTTATGTTATGTTATGTTATGTTATGTTATGTTATGTTATGTTATGTTATGTTATGTTATGTTATGTTATGTTATGTTATGTTATGTTATGTTATGTTATGTTATGTTATGTTATGTTATGTTATGTTATGTTATGTTATGTTATGTTATGTTATGTTATGTTATGTTATGTTATGTTATGTTATGTTATGTTATGTTATGTTATGTTATGTTATGTTATGTTATGTTATGTTATGTTATGTTATGTTATGTTATGTTATGTTATGTTATGTTATGTTATGTTATGTTATGTTATGTTGTGTTATGTTGTGTTATGTTATGTTATGTTATGTTATGTTATGTTATGTTATGTTATGTTATGTTATGTTATGTTATGTTATGTTATGTTATGTTATGTTATGTTATGTTATGTTATGTTATGTTATGTTATGTTATGTTATGTTATGTTATGTTATGTTAAAGTATATTATGTTATGTTAATGCTAACTCATTCTCTATATCCATACAAAATATCTATCAAACAAATAAAATTAAAATTTTCTTTTGAAAAATGCAACCATTCAATCAGTATTTTCTTATGACGTTATCACGTTAAACTATCGTCAGTAAACCGACTTTACAGAAAACCTCTTTTTTTTAACTTAAAGCTGATAAAATTGCGCATAACGCCACCGTTTTTGTTTTTTGAAAAAAATACCAGTCTAACGGTTAGACTCGATAGAAGTGAAACCTTCCGTAAAACAAACTGAGAGAGAATAAGACGAAAGCAGCATTAGGAGCGGGATAATTATAGGTTCATTATAATATTGCTATAAAGTTCATATTTTATTTTCTTCATTTTATCATTATTCATCCTCAATGTTTTCAATTTCAACAAATGTACGAGTGGCTTATGATAGATAAAATATGATACAAATGCTTTGGTTTCGATGTTGTCAAAAAAAATACCCAAACGGACCGAAGAAACAGACTTACAAATTTCTTCCATTTTCGTCTACTTGTATTCATATAAAAATTTATGTCTCTTCCCACCAAAGCTAAATGTATTTGTATATTTCTTCTTGTATTTATTCAAGGCCGAAATCCCGGCGGTACTGCAATACCGGGTCAACCCGTGGCAGAGGTGGAGCAAGCTCCTAAAACACTCCGCCCATTTGATCACTTTGATCTTAGCCATAAGGCCGAGAAGCGATAACCATACACAACCAACAAACTACCTTGTCATTACATTTTCTAATAAACCTTTTGAGAATTACACGCTCACAAAAATTAATGTACGAAATATTTATACCGATTCACTTAAACACGGCGAGCTGTTTGATTTCATGTTCGTGCCTGTGTATGTGCATTTGTGCGTTCATATCGCCACAGTGCATGACTACCAGCCTTGGCTGAGCACAGTAAGAAAATGTATTCGAGCGTATATATGTATGTATGTACGTTAGTGTGTTTGTACGATTGTGCTCTGCGCTCAGCTTTGTGTCGATTTTACTGTGCGCTGCGCAGGTTAGGGTATTCTTGCAGAATTTAAAGATGATTCACACACTGTCGACCGACTGGGTACAGTTGTCACAAGTGATGATATTTATAATTTTTATATGAAAAATCAAGGCGAATCTTTTGGAGGTGGTAGCAATAACACAGCTGATTTGTTATTTTTTTCTTCCGCCGTGTACATTTGGATGTCAACATAAAATTGAATTACGAAACGTTTTACTTAGCTTAGTGTATGAATTCACCTTGGAAAAAATTCAATTTTCTTCTAATATATAATCAATTTTAATAAAAAAAAACTGTTTTCAATAAATAATCAGAAATGTCCTGCAATGCAAATTTAAAAAAAAAATTCCATTTTCGTCTACTTGTATTCATATAAAAATTTATGTCTCTTCCCACCAAAGCTAAATGTATTAATATATTTCTTCCTGTATTTATTCAAGGCCGAAATCCCGGCGGTACTGCAATACCGCGCCAACCCGTGGCAGAGGTGACGAGCAAGCCCCTAAAACACTCCGCCCATTTCCAAAAATCAGTTTAACATTTGTTGTCCTCCGATGGAGGATCTATCAGATGTTAAGCTGATAAAAACAGATACCACACTACCTAGTCAATAGATTTTCTAATAAACCTTTTGAGAATTACACGCTCACAAAAATTAATGTACGAAATATTTATACCGATTCACTTAAACTGACTTTCAGTATCTAAACCAAAAAACTGTTTTCAATAAATAATCAGAAATGTCCTACAATGCAAATTTCAAAAAAAAAAAAAGTTCCATTTTCGTCTACTTGTATTCATATAAAAATTTATGCCTCTTCCCACCAAAGCTAAATGTATTAGTATATTTCTTCTTGTATTTATTCAAGGCCGAAATCCCGGCGGTACTGCAATACCGGGCCAACCCGTGGCAGAGGTGGAGAGCAAGCCCCTAAAACACTCCGCCCATTTCCAAAAATTAGTTTAACATTTGTTGTCCTCCGATGGAGGATCTATCAGATGTTAAGCTGATAAAAACAGATACCACACTACCTAGTCAATAGATTTTCTAATAAACCTTTTGAGAATTACACGCTCACAAAAATTAATGTACGAAATATCTAAACCGATTCACTTAAACTGACTTTCAGTATCTAAACCAAAAAACTGTTTTCAATAAATAATCAGAAATGTCCTACAATGCAAATTTCAAAAAAAAAAAAAAAGTTCCATTTTCGTCTACTTGTATTCATATAAAAATTTATGCCTCTTCCCACCAAAGCTAAATGTATTAGTATATTTCTCTTGTATTTATTCAAGGCCGAAATCCCGGCGGTACTGCAATACCGGGCCAACCCGTGGCAGAGGTGGAGAGCAAGTCTCTAAAACACTCCGCCCATTTCCAAAAATCCGTTTAAGATTTGTTGTCCTCCGATGGAGGATCTATCAGATGTTAAGCTGATAAGAACAGATACCACACTACCTAGTCAATAGATTTTCTAATAAACCTTTTGAGAATTACACGCTCACAAAAATTATTTATATCAACATATAATATTTATATCAACATATAATATAACGCTTCGTAACTAAATAACTTTCAGGCCAGCGACGACAGCATGGCGCGGTAGCCGAGCGACTAGCAATGTGAGCTTCCGATCCAAAATCCTTGGTTCGAATCACAAGAAAAAATAAAAGTTATTTTTATTTAGTTCGTCGCTACGTTTATATCAACATATAATATAACGCTTCGTAGCCAAGAGGGTCGCTTTTTCGTTTCACTTTTCCTCAAATCACTCCCAACGATTCTAGGGAAGTTTTCACTTCAAAAATTATTTACAACAACAAAACATCAAGTTTCGGAACAAAAATAACGGTTTTGGAAAATATCATCCTTTATCAGTCTGCAGTTGAAAAATCGTTGTAATCGGATACTTACTTTACGAGAAATGTGATAATTATTCAAGCGCTGCAAAAAACTTCGATAGTTAATAAAAAAAAAACTATTTCGAACTTTACAACAAAATTTTCTGAGTGTGCTTCTGGATGATAGAACTCAGTCCTGACTGAATTTCATCATAAAATATTCACTTTGGTAATCTTGTGGCCCACTTGAGAAAGCCTTACCCTTCTAATAGTCTGATTATTCAAGTAGACTGTTACCTGGAATAAAAGACTGCAACTCTGTTTTTGATAACGGTAAAAAACAAAAGAACAAAATAGGTTGTTACTTTTTAATCTGAATGATCTGCACGAACAATATAGAATAGAATACCCTGAGGCATTAATCGGTCTTTCTAAATTCATAGAACTTTCGTCTCGCGAATGCATTGTCGCTGGGCAAAGTGGGACGCATAATGTTTGCGTGTGTAAAACGCAGCAGAATGCGGCTTTGAAAATTTATGGGATCAGGCATGAATTAAAAAAATGTAAAGTAAATTTCAAGGAGAATAAGGGCGATTTGATAAAATAGTGTGTCTGCGAAAATTCGACGCCCCATTGTTTTTTGCGTGATTGCAAAGCATGTCCCGGAGTATCAGCAGTCATGGAACAAATTAAACAAACTTTGACCGAAAATAAAGTTAAACAAATCACATACAGTCAATGGGTGAACACTGACCGGTAACTGACGATTCTTTGTTTGAAAATATCAGCAAATTAAAGTAAGAAAAGTAAATACAACTGTCATATTATGGTAAAAATGTGTTATATTTGGAATCTTTCGGAATTTTAACGCATAATATAATACAATATTCTATTTGATATAGGAAAACGAAGTAAATATACGTCGATTGGTGTCTTATTTGTCATGCTAGGTCCATGCATTGATGAGATATAAGCTTTCAAAGTTGACACCTACGACTTCTTATACCCGGGTACAGGTGTGGCCAGTAGCTTTTTTTCTCGTTTTTTCTCTATTTTGAAGGAAAAACATTTTTATTTATTATTTTCTTTATAAAATATTATTTTATTGATTATTTCTTATAACTAAATATGCAAACAAATTTAAATAATTCAATTGTCTTCATTATCTTCACAGTTATTACATGTAAATGTATTTGAAGAATGCTGTATGCAAGTTAACACAGTCAATATTCTCTGTTCATAAAAATGCAGAAACAGCAAAATCACATTTTGTGCGAACGAAAGTGATCGCGACAAAATGTGAAGAACCTTACTTACCTGTTCCATTTGCAATTTGATGATTAGCCAATATTTACTTACATGCAATATTTAGCGGAAGCAATCGCAACGGAATATAAGCCGCCGCGACTTCCAACAACAACAATAATAATTATAAAATATTGAATTACACAAATAACAATTTAGCAAGTAAGCAATTTCATTGTAAATTGTAAAATATTGAATTACACAAATAACAATTTAGCAAGTAAGCAATTTCATTGTAAATTGTAGCAAAATAAGAATTTAGTAAGTAAGCAAATTGTATTAGTAAGTAAGCAAATTGTATTAGCAAGTAAGCAATTTTGTACTATATAAGACATTATCAAATAAAGTAAGCAGGTTCAGTCGAAACTTAAAATTCATTTTCAATGGTCGTGGCCTGCAGTCGATGACTTGCATATTGGGCGCTGACATATTCTGCACATGTTACGCGTTCGTCTTCTGTGTTGGTCATGGATGTAGCAGAGAAAACAGCTTCCAACCTGCTGTTTCTTTGGTTTTGCACCAGCAGCTGCAGACGTTGATGGCCTATTGTCAGCACTTCCTTGCAAGGCCGTACTTATGAAACTCGCGACTGCAATTTTTGTGTTGAAGTTCCGCATCACTTGCTGATTCACCGACCGCTCTTCAATTATGGGAATAGATAGTTCTTGGCGAGCTGGCGAAGAAATCTCTTACGCTTCGCATTGGTGCATCTGATGTTGGGATTATTCTCATAATATGTGATGTACGCTGCCAATGCCGTCAAACAACGGCCAACGCTTTGTCATCCTTTGGCAAGTATATTCTCCAAGCATTTGGTCCATCACGTCCACTCCTCCTTTTGTCTTGTTATAAAACTCGATCATTTCTGGTTTGCCGCTTTCGCCAATGTGATCATCGTCATACATTGAAGATAGTAATATAACTGCCTTGTTTTTTTTCGGCACATAGGAGCATATGGATATGTTGGGCCTAAAACCGAATATACTTGGCCTCTCTGCACGATCTTTGTGTGCCAACATCTCCTTTGGTATGTAGGGCTTATTTTTCCGCAGAGTTCCAACTGCCGTCAAATTCATGGATGGCAAGCTTTCCACTAGATTTAGGGATGTAAAAAAATTGTCCATCGTTATATTTCGGCCGGTTCCATGAAAGCGGCTGACTAAATTCTTCACCACGCGTTCACCCTGGTTAGTTTCCCGTCCCGTAGGTGCTTGGCCAGTATATATTTGTCCATACAGTGGATATGCGTTTTTGGCATCACATACCCACCACACTTTGATGCCATATTTTGCCGGTTTCGATGGGATGTATTGCGTGAAACGGCATATGTAGCTTCTGCTTTTTTGTTGGTGCAGCGTACTATAATATCCACCATTTCTGGAGTCATAACATCATAGTAGTTGATCTTGCGGGCCCACTTCGCTGTCGCAAAATATTTTGTTGCCTAGTTTGGCGTGCAAGTCGTGGCTGTGAGCTCCATATGGTACCATCACGTGCTACGAATTCAGCTGCACCCAAATTAATCTCCTTAGAATCATCTGCAGCATCGGATTCATTGTCATTACCTGGGCATTGTCAATTGTGTAATCGGGGTCTTCTACATCCGATTCAACCACGCTATCTGCTACTGCTACTTGTTCGCTTCATCCCCTTCAGGGTCGGAAAATTCAAATAATTCATCATCTGAGATTTCGTCAAACAGGTTTTGTATGTACTGCTCTTTTTCAGCGTCAGATAATCTATATAAAAATAAATCTATATAAAAAAAATAATTAATTTTTATTCCATTTATGAAATTATATTTGAGTTATTTGTATTTACCTCATATATTGATTTGGAGACAAATATTCCATGTTCCTTCTGCTATCCATGTTGTAATATTTTAAATTTTTTCTGACTTGTTATTTTCACAAATATAAATCAACTTCAAACTTCAAAAGAAAGTTTTACAATGAATATAAACTCGCAAAACTGCCGTTTATATAGCTGCAACCCTTAAGTTTCTGGTAGCACTTCTTACCTGCCAGGTAGTTGGATTATATCAAATGTTGTTTGTCAGCAAATTCTAAATAATTAAGAGTGCGCGAAAAAGGTTGTATTCTAAAAATTCTAACAACAATAGAAATTATTGGCTTCTTAGAAATAACTTAGAATGCGCGCAATTCTTAGAAGCAGGCTACAAATATATGTTTATAACTACTTAAAATGTTCGTAAGACAGTCAGCTACAAGATTGCATTAAAAAAAAAACTTGTTTCTCAGAAAAAATGAAAAAAACGGGTAAAACATGCTACTGGCCACACCTGTACCCGGGTATAAGAAGTCGTAGTAAAAGTTGGGTATAAGTCCTAGGGTTAACACCGTGAAGAAAACATGTAAAAATGCAATTGTTTACAAAAAGTTATGGTTTATTTATATACTTGTCACAATAAAAAGAGTTATTAACACTTAAAACATAGTACAGACAATACTTGAATGGTATGCAAAATTTCACGTCATTATCTATTGTAGTTTTGGAGTAATTAATATTTCAATTTAATCTTGCTTAAAACTTTGATTGTTAATAACAATTGCTAAAATTGGAATTTGCGCGAAATATATACTTATAGAACAGCGTTAACATGACTTTGACTACACAACGAGACATCTTGCCCTAAAATCCGTGACTTAGTGAAATTTTCCAGGATCACTTCACATGGCCTTACTCAGTATAAATTTGGTAAGATGCATCCTGATCATTTAAACTCCTTCAAGCAAATCAAATTAATTCCTTCATAGAGAAATGATTCATTATCAGACACACATGAAGATGGCGGATGCATATACAAATATGTGAATTCATATATTGTACATATGTATGCGGCTGCGCGCACTTGGCATAACAGAAATATTACGATTCGCAAAAAATGCCCAAATGCACGTTCATAGGCACATCATTGTGACAAATATAATGAATGATTAAGCGTGAAAAAATGTTCATAATTCCCTAGACATGTTTTTAGGCCTTTTGAATGAAGAATAATTCGTCCTCTTAGTATAACAATAGCCTATGTGCTCATAGGCTATTATTTTTTTATTGAATTTTTGGATTCTCCATCGTCGATTTTATATGTGGTCAAAATTTTGTCAAATTCTAGTTCCACAAAGTGGGTCAAAACGTCAGTCAAAAAATAATAAATATTTACAGACTTAACGAGATTTGAGTGAGAGCTACTTTCGACAAAAAGTTTGAAATTCATTTTCTCAAAACATCAAAAAATTTATAGGCTATTTTATTACTAAGGGGACGAATTGTTACATTAATTACGAAATATATGTATTAAAGCTTCGAAGTAAAAGGCGCATATTGATCAACACAACTGACAGAAGTCACAGTGATTTCTTCAATATTAAATGTTCGGTGCTTTCGACTTCATCCAAAGGCTGAATGTATGTACAGTAACGTCCCAATAAGTCACACTCGGTTTCAGAGTACGTTTCAAACTTTGCAGATATAGAGCTCATCAATAACAGGTGCTACAGGTGAATAGATTGCGCTATCGAGAGATGATTCACGATTTTTTATGGCCGGAATTGAAGGGGAGTGATATGGACAACGCTTATTTTCAACAAGACGGCGCTACGTGCCACACAAGCAACGAAACCATTGATCTTTTAGGGGAAAAGTTTCCGGACCGTGTTATCTCTCGAAGAAGTGATCACAATTGGCCACCGAGATCTTGTGATTCTACACCTTGTGACTTTTTTCTTTGAGGCCACGTGAAAGACAAAGTCTACGCCAACAGCCCAGGGTCGATTCAAGACCTCAAAGATGGAATTCGTGAGGGTATCGAGGGCACAGAGCAGACACTTTGCAATTCGGCTATGGGAAATTTCATGAAAAGGATATTGTCCTGTAGGCGTGGTCGTGGTGGTCATTTGCCTGATGTTATTTTCCACTATTAACGGCATACCTTCCTCTTTATAATGAAATAAACATCCCATCGTTTATATTAAAAAATAGCATTTTGCTTTGAATATCAAAATATCACCTCTTATTAAAAAACCTTTTATATACATACATATGTTTTTGTAAACTTTTTATCAATTGGAGAACTAAATACGTTAAGTAAAATGCTAATTAATTATTTACCTACTATCAAAGAACAAAAACGAATTGTTTCGAAATTTGCTTTACATTCGAAAAGTCCGGGACAGAACTTTTTATAAGCTACTTGTTGTTTTCTGCATCTTACTGTACGCTCCCGCGAGTAGTTGACGCACAGCAGCTGCGGCTGTCGAGAATTTAGAGGCATACATATTAGAGTGGGCCGAAAAACATTTTTTTTTAGGATCGAATTCTAATAGTTCGGAAAAGTTGCACTGTTAGACTAATAAAGTGTGTGCCAAATTTCAGCCCAATTGAACTATATCTTCTGTCGTTGATATTCTGAAAAATTACATTTTATTCCAAAAATAAGGACTATAAACTAATTAGACATATTTATCCAAGATTAAGCACCTGTACACTATAAAATAATAATAAAACGTTATTGATTGTGCAACTTTTTTCCCACTTTTTATTGCGAAAATACGAGTACATAAATGTTTTTGTAGCCCAGAACCCACCAGATTGCTGCACTTTGGGTTTCTATTTTTTTGATTTTTTAATTTAATTTTTTTTTTTTTTAATTTTTATTATTTATTTTTTTTTAACTTTTTTTTTTCTTTTTTTCATGTTTTGTAATATTGTAAAAAATAATAAATTAAAAACTATTTCAAGAAAACACTGCGGTTTTTAAACTTAAAGCAATAATTAATTTCATGTTTACCAAAGTTTTTTTCTTTTTATCCACATATTGTAATATTGATAAGAAATTATAAAATAAAAAGTATTTGAAGAAACTCTGCGTTTTTTAAACGTTAAGCAATAATTCATTTATTATTTATCAAATCAGAGGGAGTATTGTGCTTTGTTGTCAAACTGAGGCATACTTTGACGGGATGCTAAAGTACACCGAATGAATCCATCCCGAGCGTCACTTCCGAATACTTGAAGCGATGCTTCAGTAACGAGTTTCACCATTCGCTCCACCGCAAGTGTGTGCTATGGATATTTAGAGAACGCCCAATTTTCATACACATTGTTGGATGATAAAATCTGTAATCATCAGCATCAAAATCGAGATTGGGTAGAGTGCGACATGTATGTAGTAAACTATTCCGCGCTTGCAAAATTGTTCCGGGAGCATCTAGGCGAATTTCTCGTCTCTCATCAGTCATCATTGTTAAAAGGATTTTTTCGGAAGAGCAAAATATGCGTTCCGAGAAATAGAAGCATTAACCACATCGGTACCGAGTCCGTCTGATAGTTTCAAACAGGAGCCTTGGCCTGTTTTCAAAAGAGCAATTATTTCATATTTTAAACCACATTGGGACATAGACAGTCCGTAAATAGTTTACAAGATCTTTGAGCTTAGCTGAAGGTCGAACTGTTGAAATATACAAACCCAAAATTCTATTAGCACACGTAAGCCAGCGAGCGTGGTTGACTCGAACAGCATCACAAAATATAAGTTCCGGTGGGCAAGTACCTCTTTGGATTGCCTTTGATATTTCCAGCAAATACTTTTGATCTTTGCTGAGATCCATAGTTAAGATGTTGGGTAATTCACAACTAAAAGGTGCATATTTCACCACTACAAGGTGTTCGCAACCGTTTAGTGTTGAGCTAATTTAACCACTAAATGATTGCCGTTAAAACGGTAGTTCATTGAAATGGAGGAAGCTTACCGGCCACTGAATCGAACGTTCCAGTTTGTCCTCCAGATATTTTAAGATGCCTCCTTTTGGTCCGGTATTAACTGCGGTTCCATCACAACCTACTATTGTTAATTCCTTGAAACCATCCTCTTTCATAACCGCTTCATAAAAGCTGTCTGTAATATCCACTGCGCTGCCTAACTTCGGTGTAACGTGAGCTAAATATTGCGATCCAGGCTCAGATAAAATCGAAATATGTTCTTCTTTGATCACCTGACGGTAGAATCTGTTTCTCCTTTTGACCTGAATATACGTGTCGTCTTTTCGACCATCAAAATATAGTACCTTTGGAGCAACGGCATTGACGCGACCTTTGAGTTGTATTTCACGTCGAACTAGGTTTTTCTCGCGTCTAATTTTGTTTTTATCTGTTATGAGGTTTCGTGATTCGGAAGAGATCGAACCAACACCTTTAAGTACTGAATTAACAAGCATTGCCGTTGCTTTATTAATTACGCCATATCGCTGGCTTATAACTGCAGTTTCCTGTCATCTCATACGCATTTGAGAAGTAGAGGTCGAATCAAAACCAATGAATAAGTTCGGCCGTGTAGTATCAGAATTAGAGGTGTCACTTTCTGAACCATCACTCACTTCCGATACATTGCAGCCGAACGTAGAGCAAGAGGGTTCGTTTTCTGGACCACAGAATTTTTTACTAGTGATTTGTTTGGTCATCTCATCGCGGCGTCGTTGTCTTTCTATAAGTTTCTTTGTTTCATGTATGTATGTCCACTATTCCAATGCTGCTTATACGAGCACCTCTTTGGTCTGACAGAAAAGCTTGCTCTTTTTGAGGAACTTTTTTTTTTTTCTTGGACATGAGCGAGTTGTAAAATCTTGACACTTACAAGCTGAAATATCAAAAAGTCGGGAAGCAGTCGCCTTAAAATCATCAGCACGTTTTTTCAAAGCAGGAAACCGAATACAAATTCTTTTCAATTTCTCTGTACTTTTTATGATACTCATCTATCATGTTAATTACGCGGGAATGTGAAACTGTGGAAATAGAAGCCTTGTTATAAATACAAATGATTTTCTTGGCAACTTGTCCGGCTATGATCAAAAAGGCAGGCTCTCTGTTTTCTCCTGACTCTACTCCCAGTTCCCGTCTTTGAAAAAACAACATCTCCTTACATCTTCATAACTTGGTAGTTGATGATCTGGCAAATCTTTAGGACTTCCAAACAATGGGCAATTAAACTTTTGTCTTAGGGAAAATTTGGTCAATGCCATTGTCGTCATATAAACTTTTAATAAAAGATTATAATATAATTCAATGCTTTTATACGAAACAATATCTTTCAAATAAAGCGGAAGAAAAAATAGACAAATTAATTGCTGTAACTTCCATTCAACTCGCAGTACAAGGACGAGCTACTGGGAGCTCCATAAACGTATTGCTTGTTCAAACAAACAGACTCGAGTGTAGTGAATTACATTGTTTCGGTGGGCCTGCTCATATAAAATTTGTATTTAACATGTACCAGTGTGATAACAAATATATTAGTATTTTCAAAAAAAGTCAGAATTGTTCAGAATTTAAGCTGAAATTTCAAAATTTGAGGCCTCTGCCGGCGACAGAAGATATCGTTCGATTGCGCTGAAATTTGGCACATACTTTACTAGTCTAACAGTGCCACTCTTCCGCATTATTAGAATTCTATCCTAAAAAAATTTTTTTTTTCGGCCCAATCTAATACATATATGGATGTTAATATATATACGGAGCCGCGGCCATTCGGGATGACAAAAATTTACGATTACCCAAAATTCTAAAATATTTCTATAAGAACTACTTCAGTATTGAATATTTTATGAATGAATGTACTTTAATCCTAAAAATATGAGCTCGAACTTATCAATGCATTTGTTTTTGTTGTGCTTTACAACATTTGAAACTGTTCAGCGTTGCCGCGACTAAAATAATTATTATACCGGGTGCTTCAAAAAAATGTATACACACTTTGAACTTCCATAGAAAATTTATTTATCGGTCTACAAAGTTAAATTTCAGGAAAATAGAAAGCTGAAAGTCCAATGTAAATGAAACATAAATAACAAATGTTAATACTGTTCAAATTGGTGACCAGCAGCATCAATACATTTTTGCTTACCTGGATCAAAATTTGGCGGGCCAGTGGATAGGACGCTGGGGGCCAATCGAGTTTCCAGCACGCTCTCCAGACCTTACACCACTGGATTTCTTCTTGTGGGGCCCAGTAAAAGATGAGGTGTACAAACGTAAACCACGTAAGCTAGACATTCTTTGGAATGAGATTCAAGCAGTGTGTAGAGAAATCTCATTGGACGTTTTGATACGATGTACAGAATCTGTGGTGACTCGTACTCAAAAATGTATTGATGCTGCAGGTCACCAATTTGAACAGTATTAACATTTGTTATTTATGTTTCATTTACATTGGACTTTCAGCTTTCTATTTTCCTGAAATTTAATTTTGTAGACCGGTAAATAAATTTTCTATGGAAGTTCAAAGTGTGTATACATTTTTTTGAAGCACCCGGTATATAATATTATAGGCTGCTACGGCTGTGCCGGCTTTGAATTTTAGCTTTGGAAACATACGCATGTAGAACATGTAGAGGGATGAAGTGAGTGCACTGATGTTTTTTTTATGGAGGTGGCAAAAAGCATTCAAAGCCGAAAAGTGTGAGACTTGTCTTTCGACTCACCCACTAAAAACCCACCCCTGCCCCGTTTCTCTCTTGCGGGACAACCGTAGCGGCGATATTGCCTGAATATCTGCGCTGTCGTTCTTCGCGACACAATTTTGTAATTACTATTCCTCCATATTACTGACAGCGGAACAATTCTCTTTTGAGTGAAGTATAATATCTACTAGGTTACAATCAATTATTGGCTTCCAGACCCTAATACTCAATTCTCCCCTTTCGAACTCAAAACAAGGGTAGACAAATAAACGTGGTCTGTATCTTCAACTAGATTAACACAAAAAGTGCAGTACGGTTCGTCTTCATGCGTAAATTTATGCAGATAAGATTTAAATTTATCCATGTGAAGATACTCGGATCGATCGATCATCCGTTCATAGAGTTCTTCCAATCCTCCTGCCACGTACGGATGCTTCACTCCCGTTCAGTCTTTCGGTTGGTCCGCTGGGCTGGATCCGCTTGTTGTTTTTTTATCTCAACGAATTCGGAAGTAGCATACCCGTTAGGACAAATTTTTTTTTTTTTTTTTTTTTTTTTATATCTCCCCTTTATTTATTACAGTCTGTTATATATTAACAATATGTAATTTTTGTACAATTAGGGTCTATTATGTTCTTTTACCAATGTAAGAAGAATCTGTTATTATTATTATTGTTTTTTGTAATTACACTGTAAATCTTATAGTTAGATCAGTCGGTGTGAGTCGCTTTAATCTTCGTTTGATATTTTCTGCCGGTACTATTTTACGCATTTCTTCGTTTTGGTGGACTAACAGTCGCTGTATATGCTTAGTGCTACATTTGGTGATTGTTTCTTGGATAGTGTCTACGTTTAAGTCACGATGTATGGCTTCATTGGAAATAAACCAACCGCTGTATGAGCTGAATATTTGTGTTTTTAGCCGTTCCCCATATTTCTATTCCGTATTTCCAGATAGGAGTAATAATTGTTTTGTATATAGTCACTTTATTATACAGTGATAGTTTTGATGCTCGTCCGATTAGCCAACTTAATTGCCGGTACTTATTCTTGATTTGATTTCGTTTGTTAATGATATGCTGCTTCCATGTTAGTTTTTCCAATTTACTGTATTGTTTATTAATTTTTGAAGTGTAAAGGACGCCAGTTTTTCGTCATTGTTTGATGCCATTAATACAGTATCATCCGCGAACATTGCTATCATTGTATTATCTGTTGTCGGAGTTGGCACATCTGCGGTGTATATTAGATATAAGAGAGGACCTAATACACTGCCTTGCGGTACTCCAGCTGTCATTGGTAGAATATCGGAATATTCGTCTTCATATCTTATATAAAATTTTCGATCAGTTATGTAGCTCTTCAAAAGTTCAAAGTAGTTCTGTGGAAAGATTCGTTTGAGCTTATGCAAAAGTCCTTTATGCCAAACTTTATCAAAGGCTTTTGCAATGTAGAAGTATACAGCTACACAATATTTTTTGTCATTCATATCGTTAAGTATTTTGTTAGCAACCCCGTGGATTTGTTGGACTGTTGAGTGTTGCCGTCTAAATCCGAATTGATAGCTTGGTATCACTTTTTTTGCTGTCAAAATTGGTTGCAGTCGGTCGAACAATATTTTTTCAAACACTTTTGAAAGAATTGGCAATAGGATGATGGGTCGATATGAGGCAGTTTTGGTGGCATCTCTTCCTGGTTTGGGTATGGCGGTAATTTGAGCAATTTTCCATAGTTGTGAGAAGTATATAGTCTGTAACATGCAATTAAATATATTTCTTATGAATTGCAATGCTATTTCAGGTAACTCTTTAAAAATTTTTCCATTTATTAGATCAAGTCCTGGAGCTTTTTTATCGTTTAGCTGTCTTATTTGAATTTTAATTTCGCTTATGGTGGTCTTTCTTGTTTTGATTTGCGGAACGTTTATTATGTTATCAAATTTAATGTCATTGTTTTGATTATCCATTTCGCTTGTAAATGTGTCTAAGAAGTGTCTGGCTAGGGTGTCGGCTTTTTCTTTGCTTATTTTTGCCCATGTGTCGGCTTCTGTTTTGATGGGAGGTTTATGTATTTCAGCGCCATTAATGTGTTTTGTTGCTTTCCATAAGGAGTAATTTGTAGATGCTGCTGTTCCCAGGTTTGCCATATAATTTCGAAGTTTACTCTCCTTGTGTTTTGTAAGTAATGCTTTTAGCTCATTGGTCGCTTTATTAAGTTTGGTTTTATCTATTGGATGTCTGGTCGTTTGCCATGTTTTGCGGAGTTTTCTTTTTTCGCCGATTTTCTCTTTAATATAAGTTGGGATACTTTCTTTATTTGTCATTTTCGGTGTTGGTGTAGAATAACCAACTGCTTGTATTACGCTATCATTGAAATATACAATAGCGGAGTTAATTTCATCTCGAGTTTTCTGTGATATATTTATTTTGAGTTTTTGCTCTAATATTTGGCAAGCATTAGTCCAATTCGTTCTAGAATTATATAGGCCCAGGGATTGTTTTATTTCAATAGGTCCAAGTAAGGTCATAATTAATGGTGAATGGTCTGAAGATAGCTCTAAACATGATTTTATTGTCAGATTTTCATATGGGATATTTTTAATTATGCAAAAGTCAATTAAGTCCGGTTGTTTTTTCGTATCTGTTGGCCAGTAGGTTGGCTCACCTGTGCTAATAAACCGACTATTATTTTTTCTAATGGCTTCAATTAATTGCCTCCCTTTTTTATTTGTTAACCTTGACCCCCAAAGTATATTTTTAGCATTGTAGTCTCCTCCGGCTAAGTATCGATTCCCTAGCGATTTTAAATAATGCAGGTATTGTTCTTTTGTGTTGTTATATTTGGGGGGACAGTAGACTGCAGATATTGCTATTTGCCCTTTTGTGTCTTCTATGGCTATTGTGGTGGCTTGGATGTTTTTTTCTCTGTATACCTCCAGTTCAATGTATATTATATAATATTTCTTTTGATAATAATTGCTGTCCCACCGTGCGCTTTGTTGTCGGGTTCATTTGTGTAATGTATATTATAGTTCGGTATGCTAACAAAAGTTTTGTCAGTGGCATGAGTTTCAGAGATCATCATTATATCGATTGATTTATTTATTAAGAATGATTTAAGTTCCAGAACGTGGCGAGCAAGTCCATTCGCATTCCATATAGCTAAATTAATTTTATTCCTTTCGTTCATCGAGTTTGGTAACGAGCAGCGTTAATATGTTCATCATACTTGTCATTTGGGTTATTAATTGTCTCATCATTTCTTTTAAATCGATCATATCGTCGTTATTTTTTGGAACATGTCCGATGTTATTTTTTGTTTGATTCTGTTCTTTTGGTATTGTGTTGATTGTTGTTGCCTGGGCGTATGTTATGCCTAGCACCACTCGTGTTGTATTTGCGTTTGTTTCGATTGTCTCATTATTCATTTGTTCTTTTTCATTTTGAATACTTTTTTTGCGAAGTGCCGGATATCTCTGGACTTGTAGTGCTTTATATATCGCACATCCGCGGTAGTTTGCTGTGTGATTTTCACCGCAATGTATGCATTTTATGCTATTTTTATTATTGTCTTTAATTGGACACATAATTGTTTTGTGTTTGCCTGCACATTTTACGCACGCTGGGTCTACTTGACAATCATTTTTCGTATGGCCGTATCTTTGGCAGTTTGTACACTGTGGTACTATTCTTTTTTGGCGGGGTGGTTCAAAACTAATTTTGCAATGTAGAAGATTAGTTATACTATATATTTCTTTGTTATTATCCTTTGTTTTTAATTCAAGTGAAAATAGTGAAAGTGGTTGTTTTTTTGCGTTCTGAGTTGGTTATTTGTATGTTATGAATGTTTGTTATTTCGTGACCTAATTCAGCTAGCTCTTGTTTAATTTCTTCGGTGTCAGTTGAATAGTGCATATTACGTAGTATTACTTTAAATCCTCGTTGATCTTTTGGTCTAAACATGTAGTATTTTGTTTGTTTTTGCTTAAGGGGTTATATACCTTGTGTTTTTCAAAAAAATCAAAATAAATTTTATTTCTTTATCGTGAAGTACAATCCCTTGAGAACATTTTCCAAAAATTTCATAGAGATCTGAGCAATAGATCGAAAGTTACAGCGTTTTAAATTGTGCGTCGTCACGTCCTGAACGTACGGCCTCATGCGGCGCTTGAAACTTTAAACGCGATTATCTCAAAAGCGTGTTTTTCCAAAAATGCTTTTGCGGTGGACGCGATTGCAAAAAAAGTATTCAACCGATTTTTATAATTTGTTTTTAAATTGTTCGTAATTGATGTCGCCTCTTAGTGACCGATCAACTTTTTATGTATAAATTTTTATTTTGCAGATATGAATTTTTTAATGCCAATTTTAGGACTGTAGAAGTGGAGTTTTTTAAAAACATGTTCCTATTTTCACAAAAATCAAAATATTTAATATATTGATCGTTCACTAAGAAGATATAACCCTATACTAATGAAATCTTTTCGATTTTTTGATTTCAGTTGACTTGGTGGACTTGAATCGCGTCCACCGCAAGCCTCTTCCAAAAAAAGGGTCTTGGGGGAAAACGCCATAACTCCGCCATTTTTAAATATTTTTACACAAACAAAGCCTTTTTTTTTCTTTAAACATTGTAATATCCAATAATAAAAACTTTTATACAATAAAATTATTGCTACATATCTTTAAAAAAAACCCAACTTTCGCTAATTTCACCGGACCACAAGGTATATAACCCCTTAAGTAGTTCTATCATTTTTTTATAGTGTAAAGACTCTTTTGCTTGTAATTTTATTTCGTTTTTGCTAAGTATTTTTATTTCGTAAAATATATTTGGTATCGAATTCAACGCGTCAGCTAGAGCTTTTATATTTTCGACATTCTGAACGTATATAGGTGGAAGTTTTTGCATGCGTGGAGTTTGTTGGCTGGTATTCGGAACTGTCCCACTGTCGCTTTGTTCTTCTAATATATCGTCGTTCGCTAGGAGAGCAAACTTGTTTGAAGAGGCTGGATTGCCCAGCCAGTACTCTTTTAGTGTTGTCTGTGTTGTTTTTTGTGCTTTGGGTTTATGTTTTTTGCTGCTCTTAAGCTCTTCTGTTTGTTTGTTTGGTGATTGAGTTTCACGATTTCTTTTTTGACTAAGCTGCTCTTTACAGTTGGTATAATTTAAATTATTTGCATATAGTACTTGCGTGTTTGTTGTTAGTGATGCAATTGTGGAGGCGATCGCTGTTGTGGTAGTATACACGATTGTTGTTGTGGCTGTTGATACTGCGGTAGTTATGTATTGTCTTTGTGTTGTTATTGTTGTTGTAGACTTTTTAGTGGATGTCTCATCAGAGTGTGAAGTTGGAATAGTATAGGTATACTTATTTTTGTTGGAGAGAGAAGCAGTTGGTGATAGTCAAGAATGATAGAAACAAGATTGCGCCCATCAGAGCGTACGTGACGTCACGTTTGCTGAGTTGTGCAGTATTGCCAACCATTTGCTCTTCGCAATAAATTTAGTGCTTTTTTATACCGAAAATGCGACAATTTTTAAGTTTGGTGTTTGTTTCTTTTTGTTTTTAATTTAAGGCTAGCGAAACTTTAGGTTAAAAAAAAACTGTATTATTATACAAAAGAAGTTTAAAAAAGGCCACTCTGAGAAGATTTTAGTGCTAATGAAAATTTTTTTACTCCTATAAAATTTGATAATTTGAAAGTGCAAATTTAATTTTTGGCTCCATTTAAGGCTATGCAAAAATATTAAATGCCCCTCTCTCAACTCTTCTTAAGATTGAAAACCTTTTTACACATTTTAAAAAGCCTTTGAATTTATTGAATGCGAATTAAAACCATAGGGGTGTAATCGTTTCTTCCGGTCATCAATCCTTAGTGAGACATAGAACATCAAGAGGTGTATTCATAGTAAAAATAAGCAACAAAATACCAGAAAATACTAAAGAAACCATACTGACATTTACAAAAAGAGTACCTTATCTAGTTACATAACTTCAAATATAGCAAAAAAGTCCTTCCCTTAATAAAAGAGTCTCGCTTAACCAAAAAAACTCATAAATTAAATTGTACATAAGCATAATACATTTATTTAAAAAAACGCACATTCTACAGACAATTTGTCACGCATACAAAGTTCTTTAAATAACACAATAAAAATTTCGTGTTTTATTTTCTTTAAATGGACATTTAGTGCGTTTTTATATCCAAAGCTAGGAGAGATTTGACTGCCGAAAGCAGAAGAACACCAACAACACCGGCAATCGCGGGCAATGCCACCAGATGTAAAAAAAAAGTAAAGCTAAATAAAACTGAGTGAATTATTTAAATAATTATTAAAAAATGTATATTTCACAAAATTATAAACATTACTTTTAGAATAGGCTAGAACAATGTCATGTGGAATGAACTAAAACTCCGAGACAAAAAATAATAAAAATAACAAAAAAAAATGCTAAATCAAGTTACGAAAATGGTAATCTGGTCATACTGGAGCTAAAATCACGTAACTAGTTGTCAAATTCGCTGAGCGCAAAGTAACGGGACCACGATGGGCGCCATCTCATTATTCTTTGCATCATGGGTGATAGTGGAGTGATTGGGGTAGTGCATTGAGCAGTCCAAGGGAGCGCATCTGCCGGATTCACAGGTGATGAGGCGTTTTTCGATTGTTGACTGCCTATTAAGGCGGTAATAAAAAATAAATAATTGGCGCGTACACTTCTGTTAGGTGTTTGGCCGAGCTCCTCCTCCTATTTGTGGTGTGCGTCTTGGTGTTGTTCCACAAATGGAGGGGCCTACAGTTTCAAGCCGACTCCGAACGGCAGATATTTTTATGAGGAGCTTTTTCATGGCAGAAATACACTCGGAGGTTTGCCATTGCCTGCCGAGGGGCGACCGCTATTAGAAAAATGTTTTTATTAATTTTGCTTTCACCGAGATTCGAACCAACGACCTCTCAGTGAATTCCGAATGGTGATCACGCACCAACCCATTCGGCTACGGCGGCACCAACCCATTCGGCTTAAGGCGGTAATAGAGGAGTCATTTTTCCTCTCATTTGATATTTTTTCACTGCGCGCACTGAGCAAACACGTTTGAGAGAGCGCACTGAGATTATTTTTATCCGGTGGGAGTTTGTTGTCACCACGAGCATAATTCGGTGTAGGTGGTGTTCGCTCTACTGGCATAACAGGATAGGCTTTACTTTTTTTTTTTGTTTTTATTATTATTTGTTTTTTGTTTTATTTATTCTTTTAGTTTGATTGTTTTTGTTGATCCAAACTGTATTGCGATCTGCAATATTTTGGTTAAAGCGTCTATTTCGCTGGTTTTGGTATTTTGATTATTTCTTTAAACACAGATATTTGGTAGATATTGGAGCGTAAGAAAAAACACGTCCGCACTGATGAAGAATCCTTTTCAACTCGGACTAATACAGCAGCCTCGGATACCTTACGGAATGCGCAGCACACCCTGAAGGCACGTCACCGGTATACCGATTTAATGCCTTTAATGTATGAGCTACAGTTTGTTGCTTCGACTCAGGCTAACACACTGCTAAGTACTCTCCTAGAAACCTGCTTAGGACCTCTCGTACTCATCATAATTCGGAATCGCATCGGGTCCGGAGGCATTGTTGTTTTTAATCTGCTTGCAAATTTGCGAAAATTCATCGCTGCCGCTTAAGCACCGATTTTCGTCATACAAATCTGCTGGAAGAACAATGTTTCGACCTCGTTGTGCAGGATAACCGTGCATGTCGTGGGCAGCAGTTTCGAGGATTTCGTTTTGTTTTCATAACAAGTTTATATGCAAATCCCCATGGATAGTTGTCAGCATTATCGCATAATTTTTGGAAGCACAGGGGTTTGTATCTCTTAATTGCATTTTTTAGCGTTTTCCTTTTTTCTTTGTAGAGGAGAATGTTTTCTTCAAAACTGGTCGTTCCTCGCGAAGGCTGGTATGTTCGTCTTGCTTTATTGCATTCTTCGCGTGCCTGAAAAATTTCTTCCATGCACCAGTAAACGGGCTCTCTATGGTATTTATTAGGCCTTGTTTTACTCATAGCTGCGTCACATGGTTTAGTGAGTTCCTTCATGACTTGATTTGTCTTTTAAGCCGCGTTTTCAGTGACCGTAAAGTTTGCCAACATTATCTCGAACACTTCAGCATCCAAAGTTCCAACTCTGTATCTCATTCAAGTTAAAGCTACGATAAGTGGGTTTTGATCTTTAATGTCATTTGCGAGATCTTCCAGAATGATCAGCCACGGTTGAGCTGGGTGGAAGATAGCAACTGTAAATACATTATTTCCAGCACGAGCCTGTACAAAGTCGCGAGTTGTGTTTATTTTGTCATCCATGACCAATTCATTCCACAACTCCAGATAGCTGATTCGCCCGGTGTGTCGGAGACCCATTCGTTGCCATTTCCGTATTTATAGGGTTCGGTGAGTATAGCAGTTTCTATTTTGTGCTCTCACTTAATTTTTTGCTCTTTTATATAAATGGGCCTTGCTACTAATCATCGCGTGGCCGGCATCGCTTATTTTTTCTTTTTGCAAATTATGCAATTCACAGCTTGAGTAGAACACATCGCCAGGTGATCTTTACTGCCGCATTGAAAGCAGGACTTGGTGACTTTTGTATCTCGCAGTGATATGCCCGTATTCATCCAGTTAAAACTCCTCTTCGGATCCAGTTTGTTTCTAACACGGCACATAACTAGCCCGTATTTGGCTTGCTGCTGTAAGCTTAGAAGCATTCTCTGGAGTAACTTTTAGGGTCCCCGTTTGCGTTTCACCATAAGCTTTTCGCAAATAAAATACTGCAGACGACAACACATTTAGCTTCTTAAATAGGTTAGATGTTGCTTCATGTACTTCTTCTCTCGTTGTGATTTCGACAAGATCGCGGGTGCCCTGTGTGTGTGGTTATATGTATGATATGTACACGCCTATGTGTATACTAATTAATAATCATAGTTTTGCTGGGAGTTCAGAATACAAATATGTACGTACCTAGGCTAGGGCATCAAGTGTGCAAATCTCTTGGATTCATTGATTAATTTTAAGAGATCCGGAAGAGGAAGAGTATGAACTTTGTCCATACTCAGTGTATCGCAACCCAATATCCTAAGTCTGCTTCTGGAAAATGCAGGACAGCTGCAGAGAAAATGCTCTGCAGTGTCGTCATTCTCACGACAGGATGCCTATCCTACCCTATCGAGCTGTCTACGACCCCCATGGTAGCCATATGCTGACCACAGACGTTGTGCCCCGTGATTACACCCACCAGTACTCTCACGTCCTTCCTGCTGGGTTTTAGGAGGAAGGTCGCTGTTTTCCTGTTTGGTTCTTTCACAAAGAACTTGGCTACTCTGCACGAGTTCAACTCAGACCAACGACCTCTGTGAATAGACCTCATGAAGTCGTCAATCCATAGTTGAATCGATGCGGAATCGACACCTAGAAAGGGTTCTGGGCCTAGTGGCATACTTGCAGAGCCTTCATTTGCCAATTTATCAGCTAAGTCATTCCCTGCAATACCACAATGTCCAGGCACCCAAATAAGACTAACTTTGTTGTGTTTTGCAACACTGTTCAGTTTTGTCTTACATTCACCGACTAATTTCGAAGAGCAGCGTGAGTTAGCAAGGGCTTTCAGTGCAGCTTGACGGTCACTACAAATTCCAATTTTTTTGCAATTAGCCAGTACGCTACATTCAAGATGGTATAGACTTCCGTAAGGAATATCGTGGCCATCTGTCCTGTGGCAAGGGAATACTTAGTGTCTTCGTCTAAGTGCCATCCAGATCCGCTTCCATCGCTGGTTTTGAATCAGTCGTCGTAGAAACTGTGCTGGTATCCCGTTAATAGGTTCTCTGGACGTAACCATTGATCTCTATCTGGAATCAAAACACCATACTTCCTACCGAAGCTAACGACAGGCACCCGATTGTCCACCGGCCTCGAGAACTGTGTGCACCGCTCCGACAACTGGTGGTATATCTGACAGTGGCCAGTGCTTACTTCATTTCCCCAGACTCCGTTTAACTTGAGCCTGTAAGCCGCCTTCATTGCTTCCTTTCGAATTTGAAGACCATGAGGTTGCAAGTTCAGAATGGCATTAAGGGCATCACCAGATGTTGTGCTCATGGCACCTGTGATACCCAAGCACACACTTCTCTGTAGCCTGTTTAGGGGTTTTACTCTGGAATTAACCATTTTGGCTTTCCACCATACTACAGAGGCGTATGTAATAATGGGTCTAATCAGGGTGATGTACAGCCAGTGTACTATAGCCGGTCTTAGACCCCATGTCTTGCCAAAGGCTCTTTTACAGACCAGAAGACTTTTAGTCTTCGAGAGACCTTCTGCTCGACGTGCTTCTTCCAGGTAAATTTACTATCCAGGATTCCTCCTAGATATTTAACCTCAGAAGACAGTTGCAGTGTTACCCCTTTCAATGTGGGTAGTAACACGCCTTCCATATTGCGTTTCCTAGTGAAAAGCACTAAGGTACTTTTTGTAGGATTCATCGAAAGACCATGCATTTCTCATCAATACTCAATCTTATTTAGAGCTACCTGCATTTTAATGCATATAACTTCAAGTGATCGTCCTGAGATGAATACGCACACATCGTCTGCGTAGGCTTGGATGTGCCCAATTTCCTGCAGATCATCAAGAAGAAAGTCCACCACGAAGCACCAGAGAAGGGAAGAGAGTACACCGCCTTATGAGCATCCCTTCTTAACCTCAACCTTGACTCCTTCAACGCTTTCTCTATCCATTGTAAGCAGTCTATTGGATAGCATAGAGTGGATCCATCAGACAATGATTTCTTCTGCTCCCTGACTTCTGATAGAAGAGCACATAGAGTCAAAGGTAGCTTAGGGGCACATACAACTTTTACCAAACGCCACAGTTGTGGAACATAAGCGTGCGCAAGACATGCCATACAGATTCTTTTCAAAGCCTTTATTAGTTGTTCTCCGTCTCGCTTGAGCATGATTGGGTAAATGCCATCGGGTCCTGGGGACTTAAAGTTTTCGAATGACGAGAAGGCGAACCTTACCGTTTCCTCGTTAACTATCCTGGATGCAATAAACCAATCACGTCTGCTGGTAATTATATTGACATGATCAGATTGATCGATAGAGCTTTGACCAATAACACACGTCCACAATGTTTTGTCCTATAAAAGTATAGGGTCATTTCCGAAGTAATTTTTTGCGTAGAATCCGAATCCGGGGTTCAAATTGCTCTATCACGTCAGGATTTTGAGATATCCTATCCTATCAAAATGCGATATCTCAGTGAAAAATAAAGATATTTAAGCAAACTCAACGGCATTTAAAAGAGGAAGACTTATAATTTAAAATACTATGCTTACTTTTTTGTGAAGAGCAAAATCTGTGTAGCTACATAACCTCAAAAATGGGCAAAAGCAGCGTTTTTTGCACTTTTAGGTTAGGATATCTAGGACATTCCGAACTCATTTTTTTGTAGACCTGTGTAATATTCCTGGAGCCAAGGAAATGTGTTGTACACTTCTGATTTTGAGTCCGTATAAGTACCATCTGGTTTGAGCAGTGAGTCTAGCCTACATGTCCGGTCTCTTTGGAGGGCTTTGCATAACCTCGCTGAACTCTTCCGTCCCGCCAGTTCACTGCAGAAGGTTCTGTAAGAGTCCAATTTAGATGATCTAATTTTCTTTTTATATTCCTTCCTCAGCTTTCGGTAGACAGTCCAATCTTCTTCCAACTGAGTTTTAAGAGATCTGTTAAGAAGTTTCCTGGAAGTTTTCCGGAGTTTCGAGAGTTCGGCGTTCCACGAAGGGACTGTCTTACCCTCTCTTCTCCTGCGTTCCGGGCACACCTTGTTATAACACTCGATCAAAATTCACTCCACTGAATTTGTGGCTTCTTCAATCGCAGTTATTGTCCGGAGTTTGGAAATATCACGAATTTCCTCTTTACTGAGATTCTCATATCGTGTCCAATCCGCTTTTCGAGGATTCCGGCCTGCTGGGATCGAGGTTGTCTCGGCCGCAAGCCTGAACTCTATACAACGATGGTCCGACAGGGAATCTTTATCGAGTACTTTCCAACCAGTGATATGATCTGATATTTTATCGTTAGATAATGTCATATCAATCACTTCCTGCCTTCTGCTGGTCACAAAAGTCGCACCAGCCAACGTTCTGTATAACCAAGCGAGATGACAGAATGAATTCCATGAGTTTATGCCCCCTGAAGTTACATTTTGTGCTACCCCAGAGTGTGTTCTGTTAATTTGCGTCATATCCCACAATTAGACCTAATCCCATGGATTCGGCATATCTTACAACTTCCATAAACTCCCTCGTAGGGGGAGAGAGAATGGAGTCGCAAGGAAAATAGGCCCAGACGACAATTGTCTCTACTTCTTTCCCCTCTAATCGATACTTTATTTTAACTGCAACTAAGTCTTGACAACAGAATTGTCTTAACAAAGTGCAATCAACCGTTTTCGGCATAATAATACACGTACGCGGACGGACCTCTCCCTCTTTATGAAGGATAGATCCCCACTTTATATCTCCCAAGTCCCGTATTTGTCCTTTAGACACCCACGGCTCTTGAATTAATAATATGTTCACATATGCATTAATTACCAATAAATCCACCAAACTAATCCACGCGTTCACATATGGCAGATTACCTGCCAAATTGAGAATCAGCTGTCAATACTGCTTTCAGAGGTTTTTCTTCATAGTAATTATTTTGGTGGAATATTTCGGTGTTTTTGGTTTCTTTAATTATTATTAACGATATGAAGAAAATACCAGGAGAAGGAATAGCTAATTTAATTGCGCAATTGGCTGCTAATAATAAACAGTTGAAGGAAATCCGTATGCGACGTTTACTGAGGTTGCAAAAAATTATGACAGCAATACGCATGCAAAATTCGATATTACATTGTATAATAAGCAGGAACAGACCGAAACGTTTATGGACACACGTAAGTAATTGCGTTTGGTTTTGTTTTTATTAGTGAATATAATAAGTATCGCGTGTACGTGTATTCTAGGTGAGGCATGGCAAGTCCTGGGAGCTAGACATTCCTTTCAGCAGCGACAGTTTTTTAAGGAGTGCTTTAGGATGAGCCGGGATTCCTTTGCCTTTTTATGTAACGAAGTCATGTCCATTGCAAAAACTGATACAACGTATGGGAAATGCATCTCTTTAGACAAACGTGTCGCGATTGCTTTATATGCGCTTGATTCTTCAGCTGAATACAGGAAGATCGGCAAACTGTTCGGAGTATCAAAAGGAAGCGTATGCAATATTTTACAGGATTTTTGTGCAGCGGTCTGAGATAAGCTCGCTCCTAAGTATTTACCCAGCAGATTTCTTACCAAAGAGAAAATTGAAGACTGTGTTAAGGGATTTGTGAAATTTGGTTTCCAGAGATGTTTGGGTGCTGTCGGTAAGTGTGTACATATATTTTAATATACTTAATGCTCAAAGATCTCATATAAGTTTAATTAACTTCAGATGGATGCCATATTCAAATAAGACCTTCAACCAGTGATGCTGTAGACTATTATAACGATAAGGGTTGGTACTCAATGGTTTTACTAGCCCCCGTTGACTACAGGTGAACTGTTTATATTTTATATAAGTTCGATGAAAATACTGACCTTAAATTTTCATAGGTATAGGTTTATGTATATAAATGTTGGGGCACCCGGCCGCTGCAATGATTCTCAAATTTTCGAGCAGTCGTTATTAAGGAAAATTCTTCAAAGCCCTGTTCTCAGCGAGAATACGAAACCAATTTTTGGTACAAATGTTCCAGTCGTTGTGCTAGGAGACTCAGCGTTTCACTTTACAGAGTTTCTAATGAAGCCTTACCCTTACAACTCAACGGCCGCATACAGCGAGCAGATTTTTATTTACCAACTTTCCAAGACTAGAAGAGAAATAGAGAATGCTTTCGGTCAGTTGAAAGCAAGGTTTAGAAGAATTGGTAAAGGCATTGATAGTGACATCAAAAATGCATCGTCAATAATAAAATGTTGCTGTATTTTGCACAATTTTGTAAACGAACGTAATGTGGATCCAAAGCCAAACAAATTTCGAATTCGTAAATCAACGAGAACAACCAGAACCTACGTACTATATTCAAGACCCCAACGTCAGCGCAGAACAAATTCGAGAATCAATCGCTTCGTTTTTATCTTCCTCTTAAATTTCATTTATTTCATATTTTTCTTTTTCAACTCATTTTTTTATTATTAAATTAACTAAACCTACTTAAAGTACTAACAATTCCTTCTGTAAACTTAAAATTCGTATTCTGTAAACATAAAATAAAAATAATTCATTTATCACATTTTTTTTTTAATTTTTCTTTTAAAATCTCTAGTTTTTTTTTTTGGTGTGGTTTTCTTTCATTTGTATTCATTTTGGAAGCGATTGAAAATTCCACTACCTATTTTGCTTTAAGGCCTCTAAAAGTTTTTCGAGAATACTATTCCGTTCCCTCTGAATTTGCAGGGCTTCTCTTCTATCATTCTTCAGTTCTAGAATTTCTGAGGCAATTCTAATGCAAATTCAATCGAAGGTGCTTGTATTTGAGAAAAGCTGCTGCATTCTTCCTCTGTCTCAATTTGAAGGGTCTCCACTTTATTAAATAATACATTAAAAAAAAAAAAAACAATTAATATAGGCATGAGATTATAAAGCTTCACCGCACTAACCTACACACTCTTCTACAATTGCTTCTAGGTTAAAATATTTGTATCCGCCAAGGATATGCTGCACTTTATCGTAGTACTCCCACGCAGATGGGGTTCCGTCCAAAGGCCCAACAACTTTCTTCTCATCTCTGTAAAACAAGAACACTGTTTATTCCAAACAAACACATCCCTGCATCGTCCTCTTAAATTCCGAAAGGCGAAAGAAGGACAATGCAGGAATGAACAACAGCACCAACATCGGTATAAAAAGTTTAGTTTTTAACTAACAGCACACTGAGAATAAGGAAGACCACACGAAGGAAATCAAAATCCAGCTATACCGCCAATTACACAGGTTATTATACATATCTATCTATTATTATAAATATAATTAGTACTCACACATACACATGTATATACCATATATACCCAATTATAAATAAATTTAATTATAACGAATTGAAATTACCCTATTTTTCATTTATACGGAATCGGCCACATATCGTCGATATACCCCGACAAACACTATTTATAATATTACATATAAAAATTGCTATTGAACAAAATTACCTATATTTATTTGTTAAATAGTGTAATTTAACCATTATTTCCCTTCACGAGAACACAAAGCCTTATGTCGCCATTTCCACGGCCATGTCGGCATATATGTGCATGTGTATTTCTCTTGAAGCCTCGTAGTTGCGGCAGCTGCTCCTCCCACAACTCCGAAAGAAACTCGACCGACTATCTATATCAATGCGATCGCTTTTTTCTATAAAATGAATCCATAATAATATTTAACAAAAATTTGATTAGAATCATGTTTATAGACCTGTTTTCTTTGCCAGGGTCCATTTCATTTAGTTTTTGTTTTGATGTTTCTCCTCACATTCGTAATAATAAATAGGATTATTTTATAATATCAGATTTTGGGAGAAAATTTTTTTATTGGAAATCGCGCTTTTTAATCACGGATTTATATGTGAACGTATTATTAACTGCAAAATTAACAGTCAGCCGTCAATACTATTGTGAAAGGTTTTTCTTCATAGAAGTTATTTTGGTAAAATATTTCGGTTCTTTTGGTTTATTTAATTATTATTAACGAAGAAAATACAAGGAGAAGAATTGCTAATTTAATTGCGCAATTGGCTGCTTATAGTAAACAGTTGGAGGAAATCCGTAAACGTAGTTTACTGAGGTTTCAAAAAATTATGGCAGCAATACGCATTAAATTTAATGATGCGGGAAGGACCAATAATGTTGCGGGAAGGACCAATAAGGAAACTGATGCGGGAAGAATCCTGTAAGCAGCTATAAATCCGTTGCGGTAATGAAAAGTTGCGTGGAGAATCCTGTATGCTGCTACAAATCTGTTGCGGGGAGAATCTTGTCTGCGGCTACAAATTTTTGCCGGGAGAGTCTTGTATTCTTAAAGTCCACTAACGAAACTCGTTGCTTCAAAATTCCAATTTTTCTCTCACTTTATTTTACAAAATATATCCTATATATACACATTTCATTTCAAACAAAGCCTACTTATTTTCGCAGAAAATTAGAACAAATAACAAGAGTCGAAAAACATTAAAGTGTTTATAAAGAAAACATAATTCACAAAAGCGAGGAGAAGAAATGAATTTATTTTAATCGAATACTAAGTTGGACTCAACATACTGCCACCCTTGAACTATCTTAATAAGTTCAAAATAAAATAATAAAAAGAAAATGGAAAGCTTTGGAAAACATTTACGATAAGTTATTAGTTTCTTCATGAAAGGCAAAGTTTGACTATATCATCATCATCATCAGGTAGCGATTACAGCTCAGGGTGAGCTTTAGCTTCATCCACAATCCTCTTCCAATCTGCACGGTTCATAGCAACAGATCTCCAGCTCCTAACTCGTAGCTTTTTCAGGTCGGCTATGGATTGGTCAAGCCAGGTTAACCATGGACGTCCTCGGGCTCGGGTCATTAGACAATTCTTTGATAAAAAAGATTTTTGGGGGGCGGCTGCCTTCTATGCGCACAGTGTGCCCTAACCATCGAAGTCTTTCGGATTTAATGTATTTCACGACGTCTTCTCCCTGGCATAAGTTTAGCAACTCATCGTTGTAACGTATTCGGTACGTTCCATCGTTTCAGCGTATGGGGCCAAACACCCTTCGGAGTACTTTTCGTTCGAAAACTCTTAAGCTACTTTCGTCTTTGCTTGTCAATGTCCAGCACTCGCAGCCGTAGGACAGCACCGGTAGTATTATTGACTGGTAGAGGCGGAGTTTACATTCATGTGTGAGCAGTTTGGACTTCAGCAATTTTGTGTGGGCGTAAAATGCTTTATTTGCTGCCATTATTCTGTCTTGTATTGTGTCGTAACTGTTGTCGTACTGTTGTCATGTTTTATTAACACTCCCCAATATTTGAAGTGTTGAACACCTTCAAAGGTTAATGGGGAGACCTTCAGATATTTAGTTTTGCCTTCATTTATTCTAAGGCCTACTGATTTTGCACGAAATTCAATATTACAGAAGGTTTCAATGAGATATCTTTGGTTTCTTGCCACTAATGTGATATCATCCGCGTACGCGTTTGTTATTCCTGAGCGACTAAAAAGGTTTCCAAACTTCACTTCATTTTTTTTCGCATAGTGAAGAAGAATATTAAATAAAGATGTGGAAAGCGCGTCGCCTTGTTTTACGCCACAGGAGATTTCGAAGGGCGTTGACACTGCTTGTTGTACAACTTCTTTTCCAGTGGTGTTAGTTAGTGTTGCCATGACCAGCTAAATATGTTTGTCGCTGATACCCAAGTTGGAGAGCGCTTCTGGGATTTTGTCTCGGAAGATACTATCAAAGGCTTGTTTGAAATCGACGAATAGGATGTGTACGTCTAAGTTGCATTCATAGCATTTTTCAAGATTTTGCTTTAACATAATGAGTTGATCGTCCTGGGCGAAATCCGCCTTGGTATTCGCCCAAGATCTTTTTTGCTTCCGCAGTTAGCCGGTATGCGAGGATTCGAGAAAAGATTTTATATGTGGAATTTAGGAGAGTGATTCCACGGTAGTTTTCACAGTTTAATTTGTCTCCTTTTTTTGTGAATAGGAGTTACCAACCCTAAACGCCTTGCTTCCGGAATGCTGCCTCGGTGCTATATTCTTAAAAAGAGGTGTAGCAGAACTTGACGTCCGTTGTCGTCGAGGTACTTCAGCAGCTCTATGGGAATGCCATCTTCCCCAGGAGCCTTATTGTTACTCATATGAGTAATAGCTTTATCAATTTCCATTAAAGTTGGTTCCGGCTCCGCCGCATTATTGTCGGGCGTAAAATTTATGAGAGATGATCCGCTTGCTGTAACGGGGTTATATAACAGATGATAGTATCATAGGAACAAGCTTTTATCATTGAAGACTCTAGAATTGCATAGAAAGATTCCTTTGTCAAGTCATCCGCTTCCTCCGTGGGAGCATATATTGAGAAGATTGGTGTAAAGCCAAAGAAGTATTTCGACATTTTTTGTGACAGTAGAAAGCCAGTGCCGCATTGACCGCTTCTGTTTGGCATTCCACTATAGAAAAGCCTGTATTCATTTTTCCTGATTTCTCCCCGTCCTTTCCAACGCAGCTCTTGAAGAGCTAAGATATCTACGTGGAAATTACTCATTTGCATCGCTGCTTCCTGCATTGCTCCTGCTCTTAGAAGAGTTCGAACGTTCCAGGTCGTTTACCATGATCAGTTTTATTTATCCGAGGCTGTGAACGTTTCTTAACATAAACATTTTTGTAAGTGTGGGTTGTTAGCCCAACGACTAACCCCTTTCTTAAGGCAGTGGGGACTACCAATCAAAGGTCACATTTATATAGCGAGCCGCTTGTTACAAGACAGACGCCCGCTCTACATGTTTTGGTCCACGGGTGGTATTTTATTTCCCACCTACCCTGCATATCTGCCGAGCATTCCCCTATCCGCCACCTGGGGACGCGTCCGATGGAAGACTGCCAACTCCACACGAAGTTTGACTATAGGGCAAACCAATTCACCATGCGGTGTTTTCAACGTAACTATTCTCACGTGTCCATCGGTACCATGATGGCATTTGATAACTCGTGCAAGCGTCCTCTTCGTTGGGGGACTAGGCTCGTTGGAAACGGCAACCACATCGACTTCTTCAATGTTGCCTGAAGAACGAAACCACTTGGTGCGACGTTGTAAGCTGACGAGGTACTCGTCTCTCCAACGACGACAGAAATGTTGTCTCATGGCAGAAATTGCTTGCCATCGCTGACGAAGATTTCCACGGAAACCTTGACCCTCAGGTTCCGGGATTGAATTAGGCGGTTCACGGACTATGAAATGTCCTGGAGTTAGAACTTCTAAGTCACCAGCAGTTCCAGAGTTATCACAGAGTGGGCGAGAGTTTACGCAAGCTTCTATTTCAGTCTCTGTGTTGAGCTCTTCGTATAATAGTAGAACTTCTCCCAGTACGCGTTTTAAATTATAAGTAACCTCCCCAGTAACCTCCCATATGGGGCGCAGCCGGCGGATCAAGGCACCTTTCGATATTCGAGTCCGCAAAGAAAGAGCGAGATTTAGTATCAGTCATGCACTGTTGAAATGCAATGTGCAACTCCTTCTCGGCTCCAACGAAATTTGTACCGTTACCTGATGTCATGACCTTACAAAAGCCTCTGCGATTTATGAACCTTTTAAACGCACTTAGGAATGCTGATGAACGAGCAGATGTAGCTTTTGGTGGCCTTAGCTCCTCTTCCTTGGGTGAACTTGTAGAGGTAAGGTCCAGCGAAATCAACAGCAGTGTATGTAAAACAACGGGCGTAAGTTGTGCGAGTGACAGGTAGATCACCCACGACTTGTATGGTAAGATTGCGGCTCAAATAAGTGCATTTCACGCACTTATGATACATATTACGCGCGCCGACAGCCTAATAACGACGTTGTAATATGCGGGTTTCAGCGTGCAAAGTGAGTTTGTGTATTTCGCAAACTATTCACTTAGCAACGGACAATTCTTAGAGAAGATAATGGGATGCCTAACATCAGGACCGTCTTCAACATTTTTTATTCTTCCTCCAGAACGTAGAACACAAGTCTCATCCAGGAAGGGCTGACAAGGCAAAAGACTACTGCGAAGCGGGATTGGTCTTTTAGCGCTGCAAAAAGAAATTTCATTAGAAAAATAAAATCATTGCGTATACCTGATCGGAGTCACAAACGAGTCTTCGTTCAAGTCGTAGCAAATTCCGTATAGCACAGTTTCGCAACTCTCCAAGAGGTACATCGGGCTTCAGCGGCAATTAACCGACGAACCGTTCGTTAGGTTCTCTTCGATGCGTTGTTTCAAAGTAGTTGTTTAATAAAAAATCTTGAGCTTAGCTTATAGCACATCCACTTTATTCCACGTCCAAATTAAAAGAGAGAGAGCCACAAAATGGGCGAACAGTAAACAGCAAAAATAAAGAATAGATAATAGCAAAGGAAAACAACAGGGTAATTCAAATGACATAGTTTAAATAACTTCAAAATCTTAGGTAATAATAACAGGGTAATTCAAATGACATAGTTTAAATAACTTCATAATCTTAGGCATCCTCCCCGGTTGAAACGTTGGTTTCAATGTGATCCTCCAAAAGAAGGCATAGCTTCTGCACGGCCCGGGTGCACGAACCATGTGCGGTTGCAAGTGTAACATTTCTGACGGCTCCGTCGGTGCCGTGGTGGAGTTCAGTGACGCGAGTTACGTCACTCAACCATTCTACTCCAAAAGAAAATACAATTGAAGTGGACTGGTCATCGTAACTCGATACCCAACCAAATAAGTGCCATTGCACTAACGCATTTCGCAAGCGACACAATTAGCTTGTAATGAAATGAGTGCAACGACACTTATGCAAATAATTTAGGAAACTTAGAATAAGCAATATTCATATTTCGTTGATTCACCAAATATTGTATTGTAAGTGAATCAACTATTAGCAATAGGAAATATTATAAATACTAGCTGTAAGCATATAAAAATTTGTAATTGAAAAATACCATTTAATCAATAAAGACGCGTTTCGACGCCGGTTGATTTTTTTTAAGCCACGACTTTCGCATTGGCTTATTTGGCGCAGTCGAAAGGGAATCAATTCCGAAGAATTGATTATAGAACGGAACGAGTCCTGAAGGACCGTTACAACAATTCAACACGGTACACTTAAAATACCGTCGCGGAAATCAAACTTAAGTTGTACACCGCCGTGAATAAATTCCGAAGAATTTATCACTAACACAGTCGAATCCTTAAGGATTATATAAAAAAAAAAAAAAAAAAAAAAATTGAAATCTAACTTAAGATATACACCGCCGTGAAATCAATTCCGAAGAATTGATTGAAAGAGCTAGTGAAGAATTAGTGAGTAAAAGAACTATCGGCATCCTTAAGGACCGAAAAAGAAAAAATTAAAATTCCTGACTAAAGTCAAGAATTAGTGATTAAAATAACTATCGGCATCCTTAAGGACCGAAAAAGAAAAAATTAAAATTCCTGACTAAAGTCAAGAATTAGTGATTAAAATAACTATCGGCATCCTTAAGGACCGAAAAAGAAAAAATTAAAATTCCTGACTAAAGTCAAGAATTAGTGATTAAAATAACTATCGGCATCCTTAAGGACCGAAAAAGAAAAAAAAAAAAAAATTCCTGACTAAAGTCAAGAATTAGTGATTAAAAGAACTATCGGCATCCTTAAGGACCGAAAAACAAGAAAAATTAAATTCCTGACTAAAGTCAAGAATTAGGACCGAAAAATAATAGTGAACAGTCACAGTGATCAAAAGAAACTAAAAAGACGATTAAATTGGTCCTTCATATTTAAACAAAAGGAAAAGTTTATAAAAATGAACGACCAACCACAACCAGCAATAGCAGTAACCGAACTCATCAAGGAGGCGTCCCGCATTAAAGAGTTCAGAGGCGACAGATCTTATGACTTATCGGCGTTTATACGGGAAGTTGAAATCATCCTTCCGCTATTTAGCCAAAATCTACCGCTGCAAGAGTTCATATTCCAGCGTCACATCAGGACGAAGATCCAGGGACAAGCACTAAACACAATCAGGACATTGGGACAATCACCTACTTGGGACGAAATAAAAAGGGAGCTGATCAGGAATTTCGGCGTGAAAGAAACCTATCACAATCTGTACCACCAGGCGATCACAACAAAAAATTATAATGTAAGTGATTATTTTTCTAATTTAAGAAATATTTTAGACAAACTGAACACAAAATACGAACAGGACGAAAGCAAGCCAGTAGAGTTTGCACCTGAGGTTAACGAATCAATAATTTTAAAGACATTTCTTAATGGGATAGACCCAAATTTAGCTAGTATAGTTTATAGTAGGAATAAAAAGACACTTAGGGAATCTTACTATATACTCGAAGAAACTGGCATGCTCAAGAAATATGACTATAGGAACAATAGGTCAAATAGATTTACACAAAACAACCAACAGTACGAGTCGACACAAAACTATCCTCGACAAGGATCCGGACAAAATACAAGGAGTCACGGACCAACTACTAGTTCCGACACATCAGGACAATTTAAGCAGAATAAACCTGCTTCCGGACAATTTCATAGAAATTCACAACAAAGTAGGCGATTTCCAAATAACACAACAAGTAGGGGTTCAGGACAGTACAAGTCGAATCAGACCGAACCCATGGAAGTGGATAACATAGAAACCACTAACGAAGAAAGTGAAAATTTTCGGTTTCCTGCCCACACTACAACCTACCGGTAGTTAAATTGACAATAGGAAAAAACGAAATGACGTGCCTTATTGATACAGGCTCTAACACTTCTCTTCTCGGAGAAGACAAACTCCAAAACTATAAACGAAAAAGACTCACGAAGCCTCTCAATTTTAAGACATTGGACGGAAATGTAAGAGTGGATACAGAGATTATCACACCACTCCCAACTGAATTCAACGAAAAAAATTTAATGAGTTGGAAGTTGACAAACTTGAAGAACAAAAAATTCGACGGAATACTTGGACAAAACATTTTAAAGCCAATGGAGGCAATAATTAACCTAAAAGATGGATACATGGAAATCCACAATACAAGGACGAAGTTCATCGATACATGCCCACACAGTTACGAGGACATACACACACTGGAAACTACACAAATGGACAGTACAATTATACAAAAGCTTTCACGTGAAGATATGAACGAGGAGGTAAAAAGTCTATTACAAACAATAGTAGACGAAAATGGCGACCTATTTTTTCAGGAAGGACAAAAACTCTCTCACACACATGAAATAAGACACGAAATCGTCACAACTATTGACAGACCAGTATATTCTAAAATATATCGATACCCTCAAATTCATGAAGAGGAAATAAATAAGCAAATGAAGGAAATGCTAGAGCACGGCATCATTAAAGAAAGTTGTTCTCCTTATAACTCACCATTGTGGATCGTCCCCAAAAAAGTGGACAAATCAGGTAAAAAGAAATGGCGCATCGTTATAGACTATAGAGCCCTTAACGAGATCACGGTAAGCGATAAATTTCCTATACCCAACATAGAAAACATTTTAGAAAAATTGGGAAGAGCCCAATATTTCACAACTTTAGATCTGGCCAAAGGTTTCCACCAGATCCTTATAAAAGAGGAAGACAGGGCGAAAACCGCATTCTCTACTCCACTAGGACACTACGAATTCGTTCGTATGCCCTTTGGACTAAAAAATGCTCCTGCCACCTTCCAAAGACTTATGAATTCAGTCTTGAGAGACTATATCAATAAAATTTGCGTTGTCTACTTAGACGACATTCTTATATTTAGCACTACAGCCCAAGAACACATGGACAGTATCAAGAAAATCTTCGATAGACTACGAAAACATAACCTACGAGTTCAAATTGATAAGAGTAATTTTTTCGCTACAACCACAGAATATTTAGGGCACATCCTGACTACAGAAGGTGCAAAACCAAACCCCACCAAAGTGGAGGCAATCCAAAAGCTCAAGCTGCCGCAAACAGCAAAACAGATTAAATCATTTCTGGGAGCAACTGGATACTACCGTAAATTCATAAAGAATTACGCTAAAATAGCTCAAGCTATGACTAAATACCTAAAAAAGGATGCAAAAGTCAACGTCCACGATACACAGTACATGGACGCCTTTTATAAATTGAAGAGATTACTTATATCCCCACCGATACTTAAGTACCCGGATTTCGGAAAAAAATTTGAAATTGCTACAGACGCAAGTGATTACGCTATAGGTGCCGCATTAACGCAAGCAGGTCATCCCATATGCTACGCAAGTAGAACTTTGAATGAGCACGAAAAAAAATACTCAACCACAGAAAAGGAACTTCTCGCCATAGTATGGGCAGTCAATTATTTTAGGCCCTATGTTTACGGCAGGAAATTTGACTTACTAACAGACCATCAACCACTAAAGTGGCTACAAACAAAATACAGAGGAAAGGACATAAATCCAAGACTACAAAGATGGATACTGAAATTAGGTGAATATGACATCAACATCGGTTACATTAAAGGTAAAGAAAATACCCTAGCCGATTTCCTAAGTAGAATTAATAGCGAAACAGGTGACATCTACCTAACGAATGAGGACACACAAATCGAGGATAACTTAGACAATATGAGTACCTCTGCAACCATACACTCTCAAGAAGAGGACCTTAATGATCATTTTCCAATTCTAGATACAGTAGTCAATCGTTTCCACACACAAATAATATTAGTTGAGCACAAATATAGAGAGATTGAAATTATTGGAAATAAAAGAAAGATATATATTTGCCTAGACGATATAAATAGCGGTTTTATTTCTGATATATTCAGACGATTTCTCAAATCAGGAAAAGTTGGAATTTTCTCTGAGCTTTCTGACATTGATTACAATACTGTACAGCAAAAACTAATAGAATTATTTAATGGAAATATAAAATTTTTCAAATGCTCTTACCATGCTAAAGACATGCAGAATGAAGACGAGACATTTAGGTACATAAAAAATTATCACTTCACCGAAAGTGGCCATTCAGGCATAAATGAAAATTACGAAGGACTGAAAAAACTCATATATCACAAAAATTTAAAGCAATTAATTCAAAAATTTATAAATAACTGTGATATATGTTGTCAAACAAAATATGATAGAAAACCTATCAAACCGAAATTTCATCTGACCGAAACACCAAAGGATACTAACGAAATAGTACACCTTGATACGTACACAATTAAGAAGCACAACTTTATGACTTTTATCGACAAATTTTCTAAATTCGCAGTAGCTATCCTCTTAGAAGACAGAAATAGCATTACACTTGTTGAAAACCTACGGATGTATTTTGCAATGAGAGGAAAACCTAAACTCTTTATAACTGATAATGAATTCAATTGCGTGAATGTAAAAGACTTTTTAAGAGAAGAAGGAGTTGAAGTCCATTTTACTAAACCAAATAGTCATACAGGGAACTCAGATATTGAACGACTTCATAACACGATAGGAGAAAAATTTAGAATTATGGAACTCCAATCACCAACTCTATCAACAAGAGAGAAAATGTACAAATGTATTCAAACCTACAATAATAATATCCATTCCACACTGAAAGAAAGACCTTCAGATATAGCATCTGGTAAAATTGACAAAGGGATAATCCATGACCGAATAAAAGAAGCTAAAGAAAAAGTTATTAACAAGATTAATAACAAAAGAGAGGTTTTTAACGATGAAAGAAGTACAGGACACGTAAAAAATTATAGAGCACTTAGACATAAACACGAACCTAGATATCGAAAGCTACCACTTCAAAACACTCATGCAAGTAACATTAAAAGACCAGGAAAATTTGCAGGTACTCTTGACATCAATGATGTTAATAACACTGATAATAGGATCGACCGCAACGATAATAACTGAAGACATCAAAAGTGAAGACGGGTTTGCTGAAATAAAACTCGACAACATACAGGTGATCACAGATTTTGACATCATCCTCCACATAATCAAACCAAAGGAAATAGAAAATATTATTGACGCACTTGAGAATTTAGCAAAAGACTCGAAACTGATCGAAAAGGGACAAATTCTAACACAGGAATTTGCAATATTACGAAGCAAACTTTACACATTACTACCTCACAGACAGAAAAGAGGACTAATTAACATATTAGGTACAACAATGAAATGGCTATATGGAAGTATGGACGACGACGATAGACAAAATATAGAAGAACATTTTAAAGTTATTGACACGAATAACCATATTGCCATAGACACCTTAAATAAGAATATAAAGATAAATGATAACTTTAACAAAACATTCCAAAATATTCAAAAAGCTATAGAATCAGATAGAAGACAAATCTCTTTAAAATTAAACTCAGTACAACATCAAAATCAAGACATACATAAAGAGCTTCTACATCTTGACATTCTTTTGAGAATTAGATCACTTAGCAATAGTATAGAGCACATCCAAAATAACTTAGCATCAGCTAGACTAAACTTAATGTCCAGCAACATTCTTACCCCTGAGGAAATAAATACATACAATATAGATATATTTAAACTAGAAAACATAGAATTAGGAGCAGCAACCGCCGCAGATAATATTATATTTTCATTAAAAATCCCAACAAATACAACTATAGCAAAACATATATTCATAACTCCATGTGCAAACAAGAACTCGGAAGAATTACAATTCAAAAGCGAACATCTTTTGGAAATAAATAAAACAAGATTCACTTGTTCAAGAAATTTATACCAAAAAAACCTAAAAGCCTCAAAATCATGTGTAATAAAGAAAAATTGTAAGAAAATCAAAAATTATAAAGAAGAAATTATGGAAATCGAAAAAGGCTTAATAATTGTAAAAAATTCTAAAGGAATTGAAATAAAAAGTACATGTAACGAAAGAACTTTAAATTCCATAGGAACTCAACTTATTTTATTCAATGATTGTGAACTTTATGTAAAAAACGAAACTTATAAAAATTTAAATAAATCCTTTACACAAAAATATGTAATACGTCACCTTGAATCAAATATAAATAACACACAACTCGAACCTACATTTGACGAATTAATTATTAACCAAATTGAAAACGCTCAAAAAAATCGAAGAACTAACCTTCCACAAAAAATCATATCAAATTAATATTTGGCTAACAATTTCATTCATCGCAGTAAGCACATTAGCTTTATCTGTAATTTTTATTCATTTCACAAATAAGCACAAAGCCATTGAACTTAACGTAAATGCAAAAACCCAGGAGTGTTTTAAATCAAAGGAAAGGGGAGTTACGTCACTCAACCATTCTACTCCAAAAGAAAATACAATTGAAGTGGACTGGTCATCGTAACTCGATACCCAACCAAATAAGTGCCATTGCACTAACGCATTTCGCAAGCGACACAATTAGCTTGTAATGAAATGAGTGCAACGACACTTATGCAAATAATTTAGGAAACTTAGAATAAGCAATATTCATATTTCGTTGATTCACCAAATATTGTATTGTAAGTGAATCAACTATTAGCAATAGGAAATATTATAAATACTAGCTGTAAGCATATAAAAATTTGTAATTGAAAAATACCATTTAATCAATAAAGACGCGTTTCGACGCCGGTTGATTTTTTTTAAGCCACGACTTTCGCATTGGCTTATTTCGCGTGCTAGCCTCCAATGTGTAGGTGGTAGATTTTCGTGGCGTATTACCACGATGTCACCCAGTCTTATGTTAGGAACCCGTCGTTGCCACTTTGTCCTCGCCTGTAAGGTTGCCAAATACTCCTCATTCCATCTTTTCCAAAAGAGCTGCTGCATCTGCCGGAACCATTGCCAGTGCTTCACTCGGTTGGCAGGAATCTCCGAAACGTCTGGCTCTGGGATAGCTATTATTTGAGGTCCTATTAAGAAGTCTGCTGGAGTTAATGCATACTTGTCATCCGGGTCATCGTGCAATGGTACGAGTGGGCGAGAATTCAGACAAGCCTCGATGCGAGTCGCCAACGTCTGTAGCTGAGAGTACCAAAGTGCTTGCGTACCCACCACGCGTACTAAGTGCCGCTTTGCAGACTTCACAGCTGCTTCCCATAGGCCTCCTTGATGGGGAGCGCTCGGCGTTATAAAATGCCACCGGGTACCCAAATCAGCCAGTGACTGAATACTCCGTTCATTAAACCAGGCGGCTAAGTCTTCCTTCAGAACGCGGTTAGCTCCAACGAACGCAGTCCCGTTGTCGCTGTACAAGTCCCTGCATGGGCCTCGCCGGCTAACAAACCGAATAAATACGTCCAAAAAAGCCTGTGTGGAGAGATCATCAGCAAACTCTATATGATATCGTCGCCGTGCAAACAAAAATCGCCAAGTACGTTTTCACTGTAGTCCGCGATCTTTTGGTTCCAATACGCAAGTTGAACGGGCCACAGTAATCAACACCGGAGGCAATGAAGGGTCGAGCGGCCTGAACCCGATGCCGAGGTAGCGAGGCCATTTGTTGTGTTAAAACAGCTCCCCGGTTGCGACGACATATGACACATTTGAGGATCAGACTATGTACTGCTACTCTCCCATGAATAATCCAAAAGCGACATCGAAGAGTTTGAAGAGTCAGCTGAGTTCCGCCGTGAAGAGTGTCGATATTTGCCTGTGTAATAAGCAGCCGGACTAGCCCCGTTGACTTCGGAAGAATGATTGGGTATCTATGTGCCTCGATTAATAGTCCGTGGTCATCTAGACAAGGATTTAACGGGAGTATACTACTAGCAGTTGGTAATGCCGACCCACCCTGTATGCACCTAATGTCTTTCGGAAAAGCATTCATTTGATCGATCCTCATAAGCCAATTCTAGAATTCGTTGTTCGAGCGTACACCACGGCAGCATATGCCTTTTGGCTGGCATCGCAGAACCCATAAAGCGTGGTAGTCGACCCTTCCTTCATCCCAAGCCAACGAGGTATCCGAAGCATGTTGAGAGCAGTAAGGTCATTGCGAAATGTTAGCCAAATTTCGCGTAATTCCGTTGTTAGAGCAGTATCCCAATCAATACCTGCGGACCAAAGAGTTTGAATAAATATCTTACCCACCACCACTACGGGTGACAAGAATCCTGTTGGGTCAAACAACTTCGCCACCTCGCTGAGCACACTGCGCTTTGTGTATACACCTCCGGGTTGCTTGAGTTCCACGTTGAACAGCAGGATGTCGTCGACTGGACTCCATCGCAAACCTAGCACAGAGGCAATTGGTGCATCAATAGGGCATTCCGTAGGTGATAAGCCCTTCCCTAATGGAATCAATACGGGGGCGTCATTAGAATTCCATTCCTTAACTTAAAGCCTCCAGCTCTCAGTATGGTGCCGATATTCGTTGCTAAAGTGATAGCACTTTCGACGGTGTTACAACTGGTGAGGAAATCATCCACGTAGAATGATGAGAGAATGGATTCTCGCGCTTGGATGCCCATATTGCGATTGTGAATCTTGTCGAAGCTGTCGTACGCACACTGATGCATAGCCCTTATCGCATAATGAGGACTGCATGCCATGCCATACGTGACAGTAGACAGTCGGTAAGTAATTACTTCCTCTGATGGAGATTCACGCCAAAGTATACGCTGAAAGTCTCTGTCTTGTGGTGCCACGAGAACCTGGCGAAACATCTTCTTCACATCGGCTGTGATCACGATGGCATAGCGTCGGAAGCGGAGGATGATGTTGATTAACGAATCTTGATACCGTTAAGCGAAAGCCCGTTGGAGGTAGGAGCAGATGCATTGAACACCACTCTAAATTTTCCCAATACAGAATGGTAGGGAGTATAATAGCATCCGGATTGAACAACTGGCTGAACAACTCTTTCCATATGGCCAAGGGACTCATATTTCCTCATAAACGCTATATATTTTGCATGCATGTCCGGATCAGCAGCCAGACGTCGCTCCAAACGCGAGAACTGACGTCGAGCGTTGACGTAAGAGTCGCCTAACGGTGGACCATCTTGACGGAATGGCAATCTCACAACATAGCATCCGTCGGCCATACGTTGGTGTGTAGTGGCAAAGAACCGCTCGCATTCATCATCCGAGCTCTTAGTTGTCACCGGTACTTCCTCGAGCTTCCAAAAATTACAAATGAGATCCTCCAAGTAAGACTCGTCTCTAATCTGCGCGCAATAATTGCCAACTGTTGTACTAGAATGGCCCTGAACGGACGCTGGCCCAAATACAACCCAACCAAGTCGGGTAAGCTGTGCGTGAGGTTCATCATACCCTCCATGTATGACATTCCCTTCTACAATCGAACCCCAGACATCAGCACCAAGAAGTACATCAACATGACCCGGAGTACCAAAATATGGGTCTGCCAATTGGAGATTTGCCAAATGTCTCCATTGCCCAATATCGACACTAACCGCTGGTGTAACTGAAGTGATCGAACCAATAACCAATGCATGAATGTTCAGTTCAAATTTAGAGAAAATGCTTTTTATCGTAAATCGGACGCTACCCTTGGTCCTCGAACATGCCACTCCACTAATCCCCTCCACCATAATCTCACACTTGCTCCTATAAAGACCCAAACCATTAGCCAAACATTCCGAGATCAGACTTACTTGAGATCCAGGATCGCATAATACACGAGACACCCGTTGCTTGAGATCCTTGCCGATGACGTGGGCACGTGCTGTAGCTAATAGAACAGTCTGGTTTCCCTTTTCGACGCTAGTAACGATTGTATTGCTTGCTAGTCATAATGATGGTGGATTGGATATTATGTCTGGCTTAGCCACAGAAGAATCTACCTCGTTGCTTGAAATAGGTTGTTGTGATTTGTGGCGGCAGAAAATAGTATGATGTCTGTGGCCGCACTGGCGACAGTTACCAGAGGAACAAAGCTTGGATGAATGCCCGGACCGCAAACAGTTAAAACATAGGTTCGATCGCTTTAAAGCTTCAAAACGTTGCTCTGGTTTCAAAGCTAGAATCACCGGACAACGCATAACTTTGTGTGATCCTCTACAGTGTTGACAGTTGCCATCATCAGTTGTGGCGAGGTTAGACTTTAGAAGACGGAGTGTGTTTTTCTGCTTTGACGAAGAATGCAGCGCTTCACGATGATCCGCTACCTGGCAAAATTCTGTCGAAAGACTGTGCGCTCGTTTTTCTAAAAATGCTAGCAACTCATTTAAAGTGGATAGCTCGGCAGGGGAGCAATTCATGCACCATTCTCGCTGTGTGCGAGTAGATAGTTTAGAAACCACAATGGGGACGGTAAGGGCATCCCATTTGTCGACAGGTAACTTCATTACCGCTAACGCTCGCAAGGACTCGTTTACCACATCAACGACACCCAGTAACGCCCTGGACGTATACTTAGTCTGTGACTTCATGTTCAGAAATCTAGCAACGTGGATCTCCGCTAATTGCTTAGGGTTGTCATATCGATTTTTCAGCGCCGTCCACACTTCTTCATAGCCACCCGAATACAAACCTCCTACCAACGGAACCGAATCTGCCTTAACTGCCTGGCGCAATTTCCCCAACTTGTATGCCACCGGCAAATCCCGCTGATGAATCAATGTCTCAAATGCATCCTTAAATGCAAGCCACTTATAAGCGGATCCGTCAAACGATGGTATACAATGCGGCTCTAATTTTAACTCCATTGGCGAAACTTTGTGCGAAGTGTTGGCAGGCAGAGATTCACCCTCCAACTCCTTTCGTCGTTGATTCAGCGTTGCGCACAAATCTATGTTGGCAACTCCGGTGGAGTCCCGAATGTACCTCTAAGTCCTCCTCCTTGGCTGCGGCAACCAAAGCCTCATGATTTGTGAGCATCCGATCAAAATGGACGGCAGCAGATTTTATACGCTGATCAATTTGAGTGACATTGAGGTCACCAGCCTTCGCCTCTTTCGTCTGGTCATACATCCGCAAAATAGCAGCCGCATGGAACTGGCGTAGATTTAATTCCGACATGTTCCAACCTCGAATAAGTTATCTGCAATTATCCAGGAAATCAGGTCTAATCCAACGCGAAGCCTTTTTGCACCATAATCGTGCGAATTAAGCTGATGTTATAGTGAATTTATCAATCCTCACAGGAGGCACCAAAAAATGTTTAATAAAAAATCTTGAGCTTAGCTTATAGCACATCCACTTTATTCCACGTCCAAATTAAAAGAGAGAGATAATAGCAAAGGAAAACAACAGGGTAATTCAAATGACATAGTTTAAATAACTTCAAAATCTTAGGTAATCAGAGAACGTAAATTCATAGAGAAGGCGCAGTCCCGGCCCGTTCCTCCTAACAAAATACGGGTAGGAAAATGAAATCAGCACAAGTTAACAGTAAGAAATTAATTAATATGGCTGCCGGAGAGAAATGAGAGGAAGAGAGTGATACGCAAGTGTGAAAAAGTGTAGTTTACATTAGCTTTCATTTGCTTGCGTACAGAACAGATTTGTTCATTTGATATGTCCATATGATTTGTATGCATGTTTGTTCTTTTTGGTTTTTTTATGAAAATTGCGCGTGGTTGTATGTATGCATGTTTATATACATATATTAGCATAGGACATATGTATGTAATTAGGTTATGAAAATTGCGCGTAATTGTATGTATGTATGCATGTTTATGTATGTATGCATGTTTATGTACATATGTATATTAGCATGGGACATACAGCTATGGTCAAACGTTTAGCGCACTTAAAAAGAGTTCAATATAATGCTCGATTAAATGATATGAAACCAAAATAAATCCAGTTTTTTTAACTAAATATATTTAACACTTTATTATAAGACAAAATAACTTAAAGTAGACAGTTTTCCCTAGAAAAAATATGATAAAATAGAAGTAATTCTTATTTGGTCATAGTGGGATTTGGACAAAGACTTAGCGCAGTTTTGATTTCTGTAAAAAATATGAAATATTTGTAAGAAATGAGAAAAGATTGTTGACTATTATTATTTACCATATCAATATTTGGTATAATAGCCGTTATTCTGTATAACTTCTTCACACCTGCGTGGTAAACTCTCTATTAACTTTTGGCACCTGTCCAAAGGAATAGAGTTCCATGCTTCCTGTACATCTTCCCAAAGTTCATCGATATTTTTTAATTTTTTTTGTCCAACCATCGTCTTCGCATCATTCCACAAGTTTTCGATTGGATTTAAATCCGGACTTTGTGCTGGCCAATCGAGCTGGGTAATTTTTTCCTGCGAAAGCCAGTTTTTGACCACTCCCGCAGTATGTTTGGGATCGTTGTCGTGCATAAATATCCAATTTTTGCATGTTTGACTATTGCCATCTCATAAAGTCCATCCGTAATGTATTTATGAAATATGATATTCCAACCGCCCATGGCACTGCAAGCTTTAAGGTCATTAGGAAGTTATTTGAAATTGATCAAAAGAATTCCAATTTTAAAATTTGCCCAAAATTGACGGAGACTCATATTTACCCAAGCATTTTCGAAAAAATGAGCGTTTCACACGCAACACAAGTATTGAGCAATTCGGTAGCGTCAGGTATTGACATGATGTGTAGTCAAAATTTATTTGGTAATGACGAAAACTTGATAAATTTTGCCAAGCCCACGCAGATATTTGTTAAAGAAATGAATGATCTTTTTGATGAACTCGATGCAAAGCATTTCCAGTCAACAAATCCATTAAGGTCTCCTCTGAAGCGGGATGATAGGGGCAAAGTTGAAAGACTATTAAGTTACTTCGAGTTCTTTAGTCCAATGTCTACAATATGCGTGCATATTCTACTATTAAATGTATCCAAGGCTTTCATACTGCAATAAAATCGATGCTGGAATTGTGCGAGGAACTTTTTCAACAGCATTAAAATTTAAAATTTATTTTCCTTGGAAAGTTAAACCAAGATTGTCTAGAAAATTTCTTTTATCGGGTCCGAGCTAGTCAGGGTATTAATACTCATTCCACAGCACACGAAGTGCAGTACATAGTAGCGCGATTGATATCTGATATGACTTAATCGATGTCAATATCGAAGTCGTGTGAGAAATTGTTATAATATAATAATTCGTGGTTTCACAATTTTATATATTTTTTTTTTTATTTCAGGAAATGTACAATAAATACCTATTTATAGTATTGTAAAATATATATACTATATATGAGTAGTTAACTTACTTGTTGGTAAAAATAAAAAATAGAGATTAAAAAAACTAGTGTTTCAATTTTCTTAAGGATAATAATATTTATTTGGTAACAAGAACTTAAATGAACATATACCAATAATTTAATTCGACAGGATTTCCTTACAAAATCAATATATTCGTTCAGCTAAATCAAATGAATATCTGCATATGAAAAATCGTTCATATGGACGTGCAAAAGCAAACACGCATATACATAAATACATGCATACAAACTTCCATAGACATACATGCATATGAGGCTGCGAGGACTTGCGACAGAAAAAATATTTCGATTTGCTATTGTTGTCGAGAATTTAGAACACATATTTACATACATATATTGATGCATACATATGTACGGAGCCGCGGCCACTCGACTTGACAAAAATTCAAGATTTACCAAATATTGGCAAATAATTCAACGCGAAATATTCCAATATTGACTATTTTCGAATGGTCGTGAAAATTGGCATATGGGCGGCTCGTTTTATGAATGAAAGTACTTTGCTCGTAGAAATATGAGCTCGAACTTATCAATGAATTTGTTTTTGTTGTGCTTTTTAATATTTGAAACTGTTCAGCGCCGTCGCGGGTAAATAATCATGGCGGCAACAGCTACGCCTAGGAATGCATTTTGTTGTTGTAGTCGCTAGGCTTAGAATTTTAGTTTTGGAAGCATACACATGTAGAGGCATAAAGTAAGTACATATGTGCGGTTATATGTATATACGAATATTCATTGTTTTGCTTAGAATAGAAACTTTTACGTACATATGTACATTGTCCCAACATATGTATTTATATGTATATGCATACATACATACATATGTATGTACATATATGTACGCGAATACCGTTTAGATGAGTTTTTTTGCATATGTTAGGAATATGTTTGCAAACGTTTGTCTATTTGCTGTGTTTTGAGGCAGGTCAAGATTTTTTTCTGCCCACATGAATATGGATGGTAGATGTTATATCTATTTAGTAAGGACACATATTGTTGAATAATAACACTGTGGTACAAAAAAAAAAATTGCAAAAAAACTTTGGATCGGACATGGTGAGGGTTGTAGCTTATGAAAAACTGAAAAGAATGGTATGTATTAAATTTTGAATACACCCTCAAAATCTCGTTTTAGAGCCAAAAAACCGTTTTTAGGCATATTCATGTACAAAATACATCGTATCTTTGTCATTTTTTGACGAAATTAAAATTTTTTTTTTCATTTTCCAGCTAAAAGTTTAACCTTTCCAACCGTGAAAGAATTTTTTTATTATCTTTTGAATTCATGGAGATAGAGACCAAAAACTTTCAAAAAATTTGATTTTTTTACTTATTTTTCAACTTTGAGACTAGTTGGTAGCTTTAATTTTATATAAAACATCTATTTTCTCTTACTACATCAAAAGTGTATTTAATTTTGCTTTTAATGACCCCTAATTCAAAAGAATTCGTTAGAAATTATCCAAGGAATTGCGTTTATAAGATTATAGTCACTTTACTAGTTTTACAAGTAATGTGATATTTTTTCTATTCTTACTTCCTCGTATTTTTTTTTGCATTTTATGCACTTTTCTATACTTTTTCCACAAAATTATCAGTGTGTAGAGCTTAATAATATGTTTATCTGATACTATAGAATAATAATAAATTTTCCCTCAATCTTATTGAGGGAAATGCATTGAGGGCATCTCTGTTTTTTCATACTTATTCGGTGCTCGACTATCCCACTCACAAAAATAGTATAGATTTTTGGTATATCCATCTTGCATGCCGAACAAAATTGTTAAAACTTTTAAATCTGCAACAATTCGCCACTTATGATCATTATATTTTATCATTTGAAGTATTTTCTCCATTGTAGCATAGGACTCCTTCATCAATCAATAAAACGGAACTGTCATGTCGTTTATGTGCTAAAGATACAAAAAACGTGTGACCAGAAATGATTTGCGAAAATCGAAATAGCTTTTGCTACATTTGCGGCTGGTTTATAGATAAGAAGCATCGTTTAAAATTTGAAAACAATAAAGCAATGGTTCTAGTGTATAATGAAATTTTTAACCGCGCATACGGAACTAGTAAATGGTATGAACCAGAGTATATTTGTGTGGCTTGTTCTTCAAAATTAAAACTAGCAAAATCAAAAAAGAATAACAATCATCTACAACTTTTGAGTCCAATGATATGGAAAAATCAAACTTATCATAAAGAAGAAGATTGCTATTTTTGCCAAACAAATGTTACTGGTCACCATTACAATTATTATTATTATTCTATAGTATCAGACAAACATATTATTAAACTCTACACACTGATAATTTTGTGGAAAAAGTATAGAAAAGTGCATAAAATGCAAAAAAAAAATACGAGGAAGTAAGAATAGAAAAAATATCACATTACTTGTAAAACTAGTAAAGTGACTATAATCTTATAAACGCAATTCCTTGGATAATTTCTAACGAATTCTTTTGAATTAGGGGTCATTAAAAGCAAAATTAAATACACTTTTGATGTAGTAAGAGAAAATAGATGTTTTATATAAAATTAAAGCTACCAACTAGTCTCAAAGTTGAAAAATAAGTAAAAAAATCAAATTTTTTGAAAGTTTTTGGTCTCTATCTCCATGAATTCAAAAGATAATAAAAAAATTCTTTCACGGTTGGAAAGGTTAAACTTTTAGCTGGAAAACGAAAAAAAAAAATTTTAATTTCGTCAAAAAATGACAAAGATACGATGTATTTTGTACATGAATATGCCTAAAAACGGTTTTTTGGCTCTAAAACGAGATTTTGAGGGTGTATTAAAAATTTAATACATACCATTCTTTTCAGTTTTTCATAAGCTACAACCCTCACCATGTCCGATCCAAAGTTTTTTTGCAACTTTTTTTTTGTACCACAGTGTAACCGTTGATGCAAATGAATGGTTTACAAAGCCAATTTTTAATGTGGATATTTTAAAATTATTTTGATAATGCACTTAATATCAATACAATTTAGTTAATTACATACTTAAAATTTCACACTCATGCATGCATATACAGTCGAACCTCAATAAGTCGAACTTCGATATCTCGAATATTTGATATCTCGAATCAAATTGCTTGGCAATGACGTTTAGAGTGAGAATTGTGTGTAATTTTTACTTGATACCTCGAACTTCTATTACTCGAATATCTTGATAACTCGAACAGAATATTTGGCGCCAGCTTTGATAAGTCGAATTTCCAGGGGAATCCCCTTATTACGTGTTGCTTATTTTATAGCAAACAGATGTCAGCAGTTGGGTCGCTGCACTGTTTAAGACCACAGGTATTTTATTAGTAGTTCTTACGCGAAAATAAACTCTGTTGACATGTCATCAAAACGTTGTTTAAAAACTTTATTTATTGACGAAAAATTTAAACTATTAAAGGAAGTAGAAATGGGTGCGCGAAAAAAAGATGTAGCTGTAAAGTTTATCGAACTTGCATTTTTTCCCCCGAATATGACATCAAAATTACAACCACTCGATCAAGGTGTCATACAAAATTTAAAATGTCATTATCGTCGCAGAATTTTAAAAAATACTATAAAATGCTTTGAAGTAAACAAAAATCTTAACATTACATTAATGGACTGTGTTGATGAAATAACTAATGCATGGAATATCGATGTTAAGCCTGAAATCATCTCTAATTGTTTTAGAAAAGCCGGCTTCGGTTAATTTTCTGAATGGGAGGAAGAAGATGACATTCTTTTGGTTTTTATAAGCGAACACATAAAAGAAAGGAGTAAGGAAGAAATTCAACTGCAGAATGAATATGAAGCTTGGCAAAATATCAAAGGTACAGAAGGTGTCACTTTTAATGATTTTATGCATGTGGATGACGATATTGTTACTTCAAAGTTTCCCACGGATGAAGATATTGTGGAGCCATTGGGATCTAAATCCGATTTTGAGCTTGATAGCGAAAGTGATATAGAAGATGATTTGCAAGATGATATGGTGCAACCAGTTTCAATCGAGCTAGTTGCAAATTCGTTCAAGATTTTGCGGTCATATTTAAAAACCAATGAACATACAACGGATTCTCTGTACAATGGTTTAAATAATATTGAAGCTTTTTTTGAAGATCAGAATAAAAAATCCTCTCGTCAATCCCAAATAACTGACTTTTTTACTTTAAAGGAATGGAAGCTATACATCTATTCATACAATGTTATTAATTATGTATATATAATTTTAAAATATACACATACAATATTATATAGCAACTATACATAATTTGAAGCATGTACTGTTTTATCAATAAAATTGTTTTCTAACCCTTGAGTTTTATGGATTGTTTTATTTTTCCATCAGCTTTTATTTTGTTTATGGATTTTTATGTATGTATGTACATATGTATATTATATTTGATAACTCGAAATCTTGATAGCTCGATTTTTTTTGTGGCATGTCATAGTTCGAGTTATCGAAGTTCGACTGTATGTACTTAGAATTAATTTATTCATCTCACAAGAAATAATCCATTTGCGCATGCGAAATGCCTACGGGAAATAAGCATGAAAGAGAAATGTGATTTTTGCATACATATGTATGTATATTAGAAATATGTTTGCATACGTTTGTCTATTTGCTTTGAATTCTTTATATGTAGATGTGTATGAGAGGTGTATGAGCTGGGTTTTGAGGCAAGTCATGTGTTTTTCTGCCCACATGAATATGGATATTAAAGTGCTGCACAAGTCGACATATATGTGCTTTCAAGTCATTTGCTAAATTCACACAACAATGCAGTGTTTTGTTCTCAACTAACAGTAACAGGCAATAGCAGCTAGAGAGAAACACAAATCATGCTTTTGCATGACTTGTTTCTCTCTCAGCATTGTCACTACACACATATTTCGGCAACATAGCAAGAAAAGCAATGACACTGAAAGGCAATGAAAAACAATTCAATTCAAACAAGTGAATTGTGTCAGATGTGGATTATTTACTTTCATGAATTCCTGATATTTTAAAATCAAATAGGCAGTTAATGTTTGGTATGATGGTTTTGTAGAATAAAAATTAAATTCTGATTAATATTTGAATGTAACTTACACTTTGCCTGCAAATATTCTTCTGCGCAGTTTATTGGATTTTAAATTTACTAAAAGCTGTCTTATTTCATAACTTCAGTAGCTTTAAAAATTATTCATCGAAAGTTGACCGTTATTTGTTAATATTCTCCCCTTAATACGCAAAAGTGCGCGGGGAACGAAGAAATGTGTATGTTTGCAATTTTCATACATCTCGAAGGTGTGCTAATACACACTACGTACATACATACATATGACACCAATTCACACATTGTACTTGATGTCTTTCGGCAAAGCTTGTATGAGAATGTTTTTCTACCATTGCCATGCAAGCATATAAGCAGCGTCGTGCAATTCGTGTACTGTCGATAGAGCCGAAGTAGTATTGCTTGTTGAGGACAATTTTTCTTCGTTGCTGTTCAAGTTGTGTGCCTACATTGCTTTTTGTCATCACAAACAGTGTCACATGCAATGTGTGACTTGTTGCTTTGTAATAAGCAAGTCATTTGTGCACCATTTTAATGGATATTAATAATATGGATGGTAGATGTTATATTAATTCAACACTTTGCTGAATAATAAACCTTGATGTAAATGAATGGTTTACAAAGTTATTTTTTGTGTTATGATATTTGAATAATTTTGATAATAGACCTAAATTCATGCATGCATATATGTACTTAGAATTACTATTATTATTATTTATTAGAGAAATATGAAATATAACACTAATTGATAGAGCACACTAGCTACTTAGGCCTACGGTGCTATTGCGTTACTTAGAATTAATTTATTCATCTCACAAGAAATAATGTATTTGCGCATGCAAAATGCCGACGGCAAATAAGCATGTAAGAAAAATGTACAAGTCTTCTGTTATTTTCTTTTCCCTAACACCAAATCATGGCATTTTACATTTCAATGCAAACGCTATATTTATTTCTGTTGACTACGCTCCGCTATGTTAACTCTCTTCTGTTAATTTCCTACCCTCGTTTTGATGTGTTTTGACATTTAACCTGTCCATTCGTTCCTGCGCCTTCTCTATGAATTTACGTTCTCTGAGGTAATAATAACAGGGTAATTCAAATGACATAGTTTAAATAACTTCATAATCTTAGACAGTGGTATTTGCAGAGCACCTCCTCATGCGTAAGATATGTTTTTTGCGGTGCTTCCTCCAACTCCCACAACTTTTTCAATGCTCGACCCAATTGAACATCGCAATGTAATGACTGTACGCGTGGCATATCAGGCTCAGATCCATTCACGCTTCCAAACAGAGTCCACCCAAAGATCGTTAGTTGAGCCATAGGCGTGCCAGATAGACCCTTACGAAGTTCTGTACAGATCAGTTGATCCATGACGTCCATAGCAATTAATATATCGACCTGCCCAAGCTTAATAAAGTGCGGATCGGCTAAAAACAAACCTCGGATATGCGGCCACGATGAAGTAGCTATAGTCTGTGTTGGCAAGTCGCTCGTAATTTAAGACAAAATTAACGTTTTGACAGTGAAGTATTGATTTGTAGAGAAAATAGGAAGAGAAAGTGATACTTCACCTCTAGCTCGTCCTCCTTGCGCTGACCCAATTCCAGTAATGTTAACTTCAGATGTTGATCGCGGCGAGCCCAAGCGTTGCACACACGCCTCGGTCACAAAGGAAGCATGCGCGAGCAGTCGCGTACCTTCACTAATGCGGTGGATAACAGCACAACTCTTTCTACCGCTACGGGTGGACTGAAGCTTGAGTTCAAACATGAAGAGACGCGTGGTACGTCGACGCTTGCTGGAAGTTCAAAAGTTTTTGCGCCTACCTTTGATGTGGCGTCAGCAGCGCACAACGGATGTGACGTGTTGCTGATGTAATTATTCACTGCTTTAAAGGTCGTTGAAGGCAAAGCACCCTGCAACAGGGTGTGATGACGTTATTTACACATGCGGCAAGTGGAAGCACTCTTACAACGGTCTTTATACGTAGTGACCTGAACTTAAGCAGTTGAAGCATATGCGACCTTGCTTCACGAACTGTGATTTTGTGGACAAATCTAACTCACGAATTTTTTCACAACTGTAAATTTTATGAGGTCCACTACAATATGCACACACGTTTTTTTGTTCTGATACCGCGTGGAACACATTTGTCGACTTGTTTGCTGATGCATTTTTAACCTTATTTCGTACTGATGTTGTTGACGACGAAAGCATTGATAACGATCGACATCTTATCTCTAAAAATGGTATTAGTTGCTCAAAAGATGGAGGATCATCACTAACGAGCGATAACTCACACTGCTTACGCGTTTCGAATGCCAATTTACTGACTACCTCATGTACCAACCAATCATCCCAAAACTCAATCGGACGACCCAACGCTTTAAGCTCACGAATATGCTGTTGGAACGTATCAATTGCACCTTTGACTGCGTCAGCATTGTCATGGGAAGCCCTTTTAATATCGGCCAACGCGCGAAGATGAGATTTCACAATTACACGAATAACCTTATATCGCGATGTTAATAGACCCCAAGCTTCAACGTAATTTACGTCACATATTTTAAAACCACTGATAATTTTCAACGCGTCACCTTTCAAGCAGAGTCGGAGGTAGTGCATCTTTTGTCCATCCGATAAAGCAGAGTTACTTTCGACTAACGAAGAAAACGCGTCAAAAAAACCAATCCACTCTGTAGAGTCACCGGAGAATGTGCGTAGCTCCATTTTTGCTAAACGTATAGCCGCGGGTACAGGTGCATTTGTGGAGCTATCTTGCGATTTAGTACGATAATTTTTCACGCGGCTAAAGTTAGCTAAAGCTGAAGAATACCAAGTTTCGGCTTGGATAAGCACATTTTCTTCAATTTCAATAACATGGGCACCACAAGTTATTTCTACAGCGTCTTGAGCAACGTTAAAAAAATCCCACTGTTCACTCAATAACTGGAGGTAACTCGCATGTGTGAATGCCTCATCAATACTTTTTGCCATATACCGTTTAATGGCATTGAGAGCGGAATCGCGCGTTGTAGTAGAATTCGATATTTAATAATTAAATAATTTTCTTGATATTAGTTACGCCTTTTGCTATTCGTATGTACGTATGTATGTACACAATCGAATGCGTATATGCAAAAGGCAGGCGGAGTGACTATTATCCGGCTCGAAGGACCAATAATGATGCGGGAAGGGCCAATAATGTTGCGGGAAGGACCAATAATGAAATTGATGCGGGAAGAATCCTGTATGCAGCTATAAATCCGTTGCGGTAATGAAAAGTTGCGTGGAGAATCCTGTATGCTGCTACAAATCTGTTGCGGGGAGAATCGTGTAACTCTTACATGCTGAAATCCATGCCGCCAAGTTATATTCACATAGGTGATTTCATTGATGTACTGCCAGAGAAGGATAGAACGGTTGACTATTTGATAAGTAAAATTAAGCTTAAATGTGCTGAAGAAAAATCTAGTGAGGCAACAAATGACAGCTCAAATGCTTTCCGAGCTGAAGCCAGGCCGTCATCATCATACCCGAGAGGTGTAAATTGTTTTAACTGTGGAAAGCCTGGTCATTTACAATGAGACTGAGGAAAAAGAGGTCGCAGTCATATATACAATGGGAATACAGGTCGAGGACTTTCAACAAAAAGAGGTCGTGGAACTTACAATACAAGAAATTTGAATAGAGGGCGTGGACAAAATAACAACAATCAACAAAGATACAATCATGAGCATTATGGAAATAGTTTTCATACTACTTTTACAAATAATACAAAAACGGACACAGAGAAATGTACTAAAAGGGGACAAAGATAGTGGATTTTTGATAGTGGTTGCACGGACCACATAGTTAATACCGATGAGTATTTTGAGACCAGTGAAACATTGAAGAAATCAGAAGAAATACAATTGGAGATGGAAGAATATTAGAGGCAACAAAAGTTGGTAACATCAATGTTTATTTCCCGGTTTATGGACAAAGATCTGAGGTAAAGCTGACAAATGTGTTGTATGTAAAAAAAATGAAGGCAAATTTACTTAGCTACTCAAGAATTACAGATAAAAATTCAGTTTCATCTAAAGGAAGGTTATCTAAAATATACAACCCCTTTGGAGATTTAAAAGCTGTTGTAATCAAGGATGCGACACTATATAAAATGAAAAGTTATGTAAATGATAGTATGATGGAAGCTATATTAATATTAGTAAAAGTCAGATGACTACAAAAGAAAAACTACACCACAAGTTAGGACATATCAACTTTAATAACTTGGAAATAATGTGCAAAAATTAATCATTGGATGGATTACCTAAAGAGATAGAACCAGAATATTTCAAGTGTGCTACATGTATAGAAAATAAAATGCATAACTTACCTTTTCACAATAACAGAAGAAAAGCTGAAGAAATACTACAGATTGTCCACACAGATTTTAATGGCCCACACCAAACTACAGGAAACCATGGAGAAAAATACTTTTTAAGCTTTATTGATGAATATAGCAAACTGGTTAAAGTTTATTGTATCCGCACAGAAGATGAGGTATATGATTGCTTGATGTTGTAAAAGAACTACATTGGGACAATGGCAAGGAGTACATTAATGCTAGAGTTTTTCAGTTTGCCAGAGAGAAAGGAATACTCATAAAACCTTGTCCAGCTTATGTGCGCGAGTTAAATGGTACAGCTGAGCGTTACCATCGTTCCTTAATGGACATGGGAAGATGTCTTTTATCAGAAGCTAAACTTAACAGAAAATATAGGCCCGAAGTAATCAAGACAGCAGCATATTTGAAGAATAGGACTTTAACTAACACTGTAGAGAGAAAAACACCATATGAAATATTTTTCAAGACAAAGCCTGAAAATGTATGGCAGTAGAGTGTTTGTTCGAATATCAGAAGAACGGAGGAATTCTAAATGGGACAAGAAAGCAGAAACAGGAATTTTACTTGGATATACATAGTTACACTGGATATAGAGTATTGATTAACAACAAAGTAATAATAGCAAGACATTGTGATATAATAGAAGAAGATGTGACATTATGTGGATTTGAAGATGAGAGTGATGAAAAGACAGAAGAAGAAAGAGAAAGAAAATTGAATACTTCGGAGTCCCCGGACAAGACTAAGATAGATAAAGTGAACAGTAATGATGATATAAAAGTTGAAGGACGTGAGGAATTTTTGGATTGCGATGAATAGAGAAACGGAAAACCACCACTACGATTTGATGATGAGTTTGGATACTACTGCATAAGTGTAAACTACTGTGCATACATATGCGCGCAACACTATAATTATTAAAGATGCAATTGAACTTAGTATACCCATACATGCAACTACGTTTCTTTGAAGTTTTCCTTTATTTATTTCAAAGTTTTATAGCATCGAGAAAATGCACACATATATTATTCCCTTTAATAAAATGTAAATTGAAAATAAAATCGTTTGCCAAAGGAACAAAATAAACGCATATTCAAATGTAACTATAATATGATAAGGCGATGCGTCGTGAGATAGGTCATGGATAAAAGGAAAAATATGTTAAATAACAAAAGTACAAAATACGTGCAAAAAATTAATATTACTTTTAATAATAAAAAACAAATAAACTGCAACCGTGAACTTTATTATGAAAAATCTGTGTGCCATCTCCACCTAATCATCATAGGACCAACTTCCCCGGAGTTTTTCAACCTAGGGACATCTTCACGAGGAAGCCGAGTAAGGATCACCAGTAGCTATAAAACAGGGGCAAAAAGGACAACTCCAAACTGGCTGTGAGATGAAAAGTATATTGTTAATAATGTAAGTTTTGAATTTGAAAAAAGTTATTCTGCATAAGAGGAAAAGGAAAAAATATACAAGTAAATAATTTTGAAATAAAAAATTAATAAAATTTTAAATTATTAAAGTGTTTAATTAAGGAAAATAAAAGTAATTAATTGAAATCTTAAATAAATTGAAGTAGTGGAAAGATATAATTAATTTTTAATTAATTTGAAAGTAAAATTCTGAATTCATAATACATAATGATTAACTTTTGCACAAACATAACTAACATAATATATGTATGTATTGATGGTATATATATATATCAGAACACTTGTATGCTCTATGAAATAATTTCGACTCAAAAAATTAGTAAAAATCTTCATCAAATTTGTTTAGTTATAAATTTACTAAAACGCACACACCAAAGTCTGAGGTCGTTTTATATTGTATTTTTGTAAATTAAATCAACAAAAATTACAGTAACTTTGATTTTAAATGTTGGCGCATACAATGAATTCAAATCATATTCATTCATCTATCAATTTTATTTGTTCGAAATTAAATAAATTTTCGTTTATCAAGAGAAAATAGAAATGCACAAGCAAATTCCTTGCAAAATGCCGTCGGCTATTCGTCAATTTGATTTCCTACAGAAGCCAAAAACTGTGCAGAGCCAATATATATTGGGAGGTTGAATTAGTTTTACAGGTTTTTTTCGAAGATTTGGGGCTTTATTGTGAAAAAACGGTACAAAATATTTTATTCGAAGTATTGGCCATCTCTAGCTACAACTTTCGCCCATCTTTCGGGCAATTTCCGGATGCCGTTTCTCCAAAATTCTGGCCGCTGCTTGGCTATCCATGACTCAACCCATATTTTGGTAGCCTCGTACGAGGAGAACCGCTGGTACGCCAAATCGAGACTCATATGCCGGAACAAATGATAATCGGAGGGAGCTATGTCTGGACTATACGGCGGGTGGGGTAACACTTCCCAGCCAAGCGTTCCAAGGTATTTTTTGACAGATTGAGCAACATGCGGCCGAGCGTTGTCATGTTGCAAAATAACCTTGTCGTGCCTTTTTACCGTTTCCGGCCGTTTTTCTTTCAATGCCCGGCTTAAACGCATCAATTGCAGTCGGTAACGATCCCCCGTGATTGTTTCGCCCGGTTGGAGCAGCTCAAAATATACGACGCCGACCTGATCCCACCAAATGCAGAGCATGATTTTCTTGCCGTGAATATTCTGCTTGGCCGTCGACGTTGATGCGTGGCCGGGCAAACCCCATGATTTTTTGCGTTTTGGGTTATCGTAGTGGATCCATTTTTGTCGCCAGTCACCACCCGATGCAAAAAACCCTTCCGATTTTGTCGCTCGATCAGCAATTCGCACGTAAAAAATCGCCGTTCGACGTCGCGCAGCTTCAACTCGTACGGGACCCAATGTCCTTGCTTTTGGATCATTCCCATCGCTTTTAGACGCTTGCAAACGGTTGGTTTATCAACGCCCAATGATTCAGCAAGCTCTTCTTGGGTTTGGCACGAGTCCTCGTTTACCAATTCCCCCAATTCCGCGTCCTCGAACTTTTTGGGCTGGCCAAGACGCTCCTTGTCTTCAGTGTGAAAATCACCACTTTTGAATCGTCGAAACCAGTACTCACATGATGAAATCGACGGAGTATGGTCTGGGTAGGCCTCCTGCAGCAATTCACGGGCTTGGGCTGTATTTTTTTTAAATTGAAGCAGAAAAGCAAAGCTTCCCGCAAATTGCGTTTCGACGGCACGAAAGTTGACATACTCGGAGCACGAAAACACTGCGTTGTTTATACTTCAGCGAAATGACAGATACTGATAAACAAAGCCTAGGGATGAGGCTTTGTCATGAATATATATTCAGTATTGCCAACGCGATAAAGTGATAAATAGCGCCATCTGTGTGTCACCTTTAAAACTAATTCAACCTCCAATATGTATATACTAAAGTGAGAATTCACTGTAATCAGCTCTGTTAAACGTTTCACCACACCCCGGTGGTGGTTAGACTTCATTTTTGACAATTCACACTATTCGTAGTCCGTGAGACTTCTCTATAGATTAACGTTCTCTGCATAGCGTTTGCATTGAAATATAAAATGCCATGATTTGGTCAGATATACGTTTGAATATGCATTTATTTTTTGCTTTGGCAAACGAAATTTTTTTTCAATTAACATTTTATTACAGGGAATAATATACATGCATTTGGACGCATGCATTTTCTATGTAGATAGTATAAAACTTTGAAATAAATAAAGGAAATTTTCAAATAAACGTATTTGCATTCATACATATATGGGACAACTAAGTTTAATTGTATCTTTATTAAATATAGTGTTGCACGCATATTTATGTACTGTCCATGACCTTCCTCATGCGTTTCATGCAATAATTAGGGAGTAAATACTTTTTTTTTATATCTCCCCTTTATATATTACACTCTGTTATATATGTAATATGTAATTTTTGTACAATTAGGGTATATTATGTTCTTTTACCAATGTAAGAAGAATCTGTTATTATTATTATTGTTTTTTGTAATTACACTATAAATCTTATAGTTAGATCAGTCGGTGTGAGTTGCCTTAATCTTCGTTTGATATTTTCTGCCGGTACTATTTTACGCATTTGTTCGTTTTGGTGGACTAACAGTCGCTGTATATGCTTAGTGCTACATTTGGTGATTGTTTCTTGGATAGTGTCTACGTTTAAGTCACGATGTATGGCTTCATTGGAAATAAACCAACCAGCATTTGTTATATTTCGTAATATTTTGGATTGTGTTCGCTGTATGAGCTGAATATTTGTGTTTTTAGCCGTTCCCCATATTTCTATTCCGTATTTCCAGATAGGAGTAATAATTGTTTTGTATATAGTCACTTTATTATACAGTGATAGTTTTGATGCTCGTCCGATTAGCCAACTTAATTGCCGGTACTTATTCTTGATTTGATTTCGTTTGTTAATGATATGCTGCTTCCATGTTAGTTTTTCGTCAATAGTTATTCCAAGATATTTTGCTGCTGGGCAGATTTTTATTTTGTTGTTTTTTAAGGTAAGATTATATTTTGATGTCTTTTTGTTTGTATATATAACTTGTATAGTTTTGTCTTTATTAACTTCTATACCCCATTCGTCAAACCAATTTACTGTATTGTTTATTAATTTTTGAAGTGTAAAGGACGCCAGTTTTTCGTCATTGTTTGATGCCATTAATACAGTATCATCCGCGAACATTGCTATCATTGTATTATCTGTTGTCGGAGTTGGCACATCTGCGATGTATATTAGATATAAGAGAGGACCTAATACACTGCCTTGCGGTACTCCAGCTGTCATTGGTAGAATATCGGAATATTCGTCTTCATATCTTATATAAAATTTTCGATCAGTTATGTAGCTCTTCAAAAGTTCAAAGTAGTTCTGTGGAAAGATTCGTTTGAGCTTATGCAAAAGTCCTTTATGCCAAACTTTATCAAAGGCTTTTGCAATGTAGAAGTATACAGCTACACAATATTTTTTGTCATTCATATCGTTAAGTATTTTGTTAGCAACCCCGTGGATTTGTTGGACTGTTGAGTGTTGCCGTCTAAATCCGAATTGATAGCTTGGTATCACTTTTTTTGCTGTCAAAATTGGTTGCAGTCGGTCGAACAATATTTTTTCAAACACTTTTGAAAGAATTGGCAATAGGCTGATGGGTCGATATGAGGCAGTTTTGGTGGCATCTCTTCCTGGTTTGGGTATGGCGGTAATTTGAGCAATTTTCCATAGTTGTGAGAAGTATATAGTCTGTAACATGCAATTAAATATATTTCTTATGAATTGCAATGCTATTTCAGGTAACTCTTTAAAAATTTTTCCATTTATTAGATCAAGTCCTGGAGCTTTTTTATCGTTTAGCTGTCTTATTTGAATTTTAATTTCGCTTATGGTGGTCTTTCTTGTTTTGATTTGCGGAACGTTTATTATGTTATCAAATTTAATGTCATTGTTTTGATTATCCATTTCGCTTGTAAATGTGTGTAAGAAGTGTCTGGCTAGGGTGTCGGCTTTTTCTTTGCTTATTTTTGCCCATGTGCCGGCTTCTGTTTTGATGGGAGGTTTATGTATTTCAGCGCCATTAATGTGTTTTGTTGCTTTCCATAAGGAGTAATTTGTAGATGCTGCTGTTCCCAGGTTTGCCATATAATTTCGAAGTTTACTCTGCTTGTGTTTTAGAAGTAATGTTTTTAGCTCAATTGTCGCTTTATTAAGTTTGGTTTTATCTATTGGATGTCTGGTCGTTTTCCATTTTTTGCGGAGTTTTCTTTTTTGGCCGATTTTCTCTTTAATGTAAATTGGGGTATTTTCTTTATTTGTCATTTTCAGTGTTGGTGTAGAAGAAACAACTGCTTGTATTATGTTATCATTGAAATATACAATAGCGGAGTCAATTTCATCTTGAGTTTTCAGTGATATATTTGTTTTGAGTTTTTGCTCTAGTATTTGGCAAGCATTAGTCCAATTCGTTCTAGAACTATATAGGCCCAGAGATTGTTTTATTTCAATAGGTCCAAGTAAGGTCATAATTAATGGTGAATGGTCTGAGGATAGCTTTAAACATGATTTTATTGTCAGATTTTCATATGGCATATTTTTAATTATGCAAAAGTCAATTAAGTCCGGTTGTTTTTTCGTATCTGTTGGCCAGTAGGTTGGCTCACCTGTGCTAATAAACCGACTATTATTTTTTCTAATAGCTTCAATTAATTGCCTCCCTTTTTTATTTGTTAACCTTGACCCCCAAAGTATATTTTTAGCATTGTAGTCTCCTCCGGCTAAGTATCGATTCCCTAGCGATTTTAAATAATGCAGGTATTGTTCTTTTGTGTTGTTATATTTGGGGGGACAGTAGACTGCAGATATTGCTATTTGCCCTTTTGTGTCTTCTATGGCTATTGTGGTGGCTTGGATTTTTTTTTCTCTGTATACCTCCAGTTCAATGTATATAATATTTCTTTTGATAATAATTGCTGTCCCACCGTGCGCTTTGTTGTCGGGTTCATTTGTGTAATGTATATTATACGAGGGGTGCCTTTTATATGTCGGGATTTGGCAACCCTGGTGTTGCAATCTGGCAACTGACAGTTGTTTCGAGAAGTTTGACATTTTTGGGCTTTTACGTACTCAGAATGTTTTGAAATACCAGCGCTATTTGTGTTGTTTACAGTAACTTAAAAGATTAATCTCGGTCCAAAAATGGAGTTGAATCGTGAACATTTTCGTGCGATTATTTTTACAACTTTCGTCGTGGATTAACTCAGCAACATTGCATGGATGAACTTAATTCATTTTTTGGCGTTAAAGCTCCATCAAGGACCAGTGTTTATCGATGGTGTGGTGAATTCAATTGTGGTCGTAGTTCACTCCAAGACGAATTTCGTGAAGGTCGTCCAAAATCAGTTGTTGTTCCGAAAACCATTGATGCTGTGCGCGAACTGATATTGCAAGATCGTCATGTGACCTATCGTGAGATTGAGACAATCTTAGGCATTAGGGGGACCAGCATACATTCAATATTGCATAAACATTTGACTGTCAAAAAAATTTGTTCGCGTTGGATGCCACACAATTTGTCAATCGCTCAAAAAAAGGCTCGTGTCGATTGGTCGAAGGAAATGCTCAAAAAATACGATCGCGGGGCTTCGAAACACGTCTATGACATCGTGACAGGTAATGAATCATGGATTTACGCGTATGAGCCCGAAAGTAAACAGCAGTCGACTGTATGGGTGTTTCAAGATGAGCCAAATCTAACAAAAGTGGTTCGCGCACGAAGCACTTCCAAGCAAATGGGCGCCTTTTTTTCGGAAAAACTGGACATGTCGCAACAGTAAATTCTGAGTGGTACACAACCATTTGTTTGCCAGTTGTCTTCCAAGAAATTAGGAAAACCAATCGCCAAAGACGGATCACTCTTCACCAGGACAATGCGAGCTCTCACACATCGGCTCAAACAACTGCATTTTTGAGCACCCAAAACATCGAATTAATGGGTCATTCGCCGTATAGTCCTGACTTGGCACCGAATGACTTCTTTTTATTCCCGTACGTAAAAAACAAACTGAGAGGTCAACGTTTTTCGACTCCTGAAGAAGCGGTTGCGGCATTCAGAATGCATGTTTTGAAGGTACCTCATTCAGAGTGGCAAAAGTGCTTCGACAATTGGTTCAAACGCATGCAAAAGTGTATACATCTTCATGGAGAATATTTTGAAAAACAATAAAGTGATTTTCGATGATTAAAATTTGTTTTTGTTCTCTAATCCCGACATATAAAAGGCACCTCTCGTAGTTCGGTATGTTAACAAAAGTTTTGTCAGTTGCATGAGTTTCAGAGATCGACATTATATCGATTGATTTATTTATTAAGAATAATTATAATTATACTCGTAAACCGAATAAATAATCGCGTTTTAACTATTTATACATAGCTTTCACCAATTGTATAGAATAAATAAGCCGGCGTTCAAATATTATATTTGTTGGATGTATTGCACAGTGGTCTGCCAGTGGCACGTAAATGTTTTGCAATAGACACAGTCATAAAGCTTTCATCTGCTCTAAGATTTTTTGGTGAAGGAGCATACCAAAAAGGAGTAGGGAGGCAAGTGGATGTTGGCTTATCGCAGTCAAGTTTTAGCCACGTCTTGTCTGAAGTATTGAATGTTTTTGAGGAGTGCCTTTACAATCAGTGGATAAAATAGCCTACTAAAGACGAAATGCGTGAAATTGCTTTGGATTTTCATCAACAATTTAATATCCCAGGCATTATTGGCTGCATAGATGGCACACACGTTAGAATTATAGGCCCTAGAATTAATAAACACTTATATTATAACAGAAAGGGTTACTATAGTATGAATGTTTCGCTGGTAGATTGGTAAAGTTTGTGTATGCTTTTACGCATGTTAATAATTTTATCTGCAGGTATGAGATAAGAAAATGGCAATAAGATACGTCGATGCTACACACGCTGGAGCCTGCCCTGACTCATTAATTTGGAATACAAGTGAATTGACGGTTTCAATGGAGCAGGATTACTTTCTAGGATTACTTACTAGAAATGTTTGGCTGCTAGGTAAAATTTTAATGAAATCTGTAAGTCCCAAAATCAAATTTTGTTTATAGGCGACGCTGGATATCCACTGGAGCCTTGGTTGCTAACACCCTACAGATCAGCGGAAGAGGGCTCCACAGAAAGCAAATTTAATGAGGTTCATGCACGTGGACGTAACATTGTGGAAAGGACCAATGGCGTCTTAAAAAATAGATGGAGGTGTGTACTAGGAGACAGGGAGCTACATTATTCGCCTAAGAAAGCAGCTCAAATTACTAATGTCTGTTGCGCGTTGCACAATATATGCTTAAAGTATCGGTGCGATGACACACCTTTTATTTCAAATAGAGCTTCTCAACCGGAAATTTCTGAACACGTGCAGTTTGAAGAATCTGAATCGCATTCATCATACCTCAATGAGGCTAAGCTTATTAGAGCAAATATATGCAATTGCCTTATGTAAATTTATGACAAAATGTTTTTATAATTGAATGACACTCTTCAAAGAAATGTCTGATTTGTATTAGCTCAAAAGCGGCTTTATTGTTAATCTTGCTTTACCAATTTGAAAAAATAAAATACATAAAATTCATTTTTTTTACAAAAACGTTCGAAACGTTCTAATTAATGACTAATCTTTTCTTTGCAGCTAGTATTTTCAAATTTTGAACCTCGATTTGGCTGTATTTAAGTATGAGTTTACGGTCAACTTCAATTTTTCTGAGCCGTTCAATTTCCGAATTGTGGCGTTTTGTTTCCTTTAGTAAACTGTTTTGAATATTTTGAAAGTTTTCGAGGCCTTGGTTTAATTCCTTTAAGTGGCCTTCTATTTCAGTATGGTGATGACTCTGGATTTCCAAGCCCTTTCTAACGTTGTCAATCATTTCTTTTTGAACATCTAGTTCAATGTTTAATAGCTCCGAAGTGTAAATTTTCTTGCGAGTTTGCTGGCTGGTTTTTTGTGCAGGCAAAGCACCTTCCCTTTGCGTGTCACCGCCAGTTTCGGTGCTATTTTCGTCCAAGCTATTGTCCATGCAACTACATTCCACTTCAGAGTCCTCACTAGAGCTGTTGTATTCATCACTACTGTTATTTTCACGTTGCTTACCAGTTGATTTCGTTGCATTCAAACCAAAAGGCTTGCCATCTTCGACACCTTCCGCAGCTGCTACTGACGCAGTTATATCCAAAATTGACTGTTCTAATACAGAATACGCCGGCCGCCGTAGCCGAATGGGTTGGTGCGTGATTACCATTCGGAATTCACAGAGAAATCGTTGGTTCGAATCTCGGTGGAAGCTAAATTAATAAAAAAAAACATTTTTCTAATAGCGGTCGCCCTTGGCAGTCAATGGCAAACCTCCGAGTGTATTTCTGCCATGAAAAAGCTCCTCATAAAAATATCTGCCGTTCGGAGTCGGCTTGAAACTGTAGGTCCCTCCATTTGTGGAACAACATCAAGACGCACACCACAAATAGGAGGAGGAGCTCGGCCAAACACCTAACAGAAATGTACGCTCCAATTATTTATTTTTAATACAGAAAAAACATGTTGCTTGCAAGGTCCTCCTATGGTCTTTTTCCTATTTTTGGTACATATTTTCGACAGCCTTGTTTCGTACGTATCGTTTTTGATCAATTCAAACCTGTAAGCAATGGCTATATAAATTATGGCACTTTCCATAGCCACATTGCATTGATAGTCACCTTTTTCCCTTCGGAGATTGATTTTGATGGTGGGCCCATGCTATTGAGGGAATTGTTCAATTTCTTCCAAAAGGCCAGCACTTTATCTTTATTTATTTTTTTTTTTGGAAGCCCTTTCCTATTTCAGGATTTTCGGCCATAGTGCTTACTGAGAAAGTCAACTGAGTTTTGTTTATAGACCTAATGTGATATAAAATAATTCTTAACTAAGTTTAATAAGCAATAAACAATCCTTACATTTTATCGAATGTTGTTCCCCACTTTCAGTTTTGCGAACAAATTCTATACATTCACGTGGAAAAAAATTTGTTGACGGTTAGGCTAATTTTTCGAAAATGGGAGATTTTTCACATGTGAAGTTCACAATGAGAACAGAACAAATGTGGGAATTTTTCCATTGGGAATTGCATTCACGCGAAGTTTACAATAAGTCTGATTGTCTTTAATTGAACACATAATTGTTTTGTGTTTGCCTGCACATTTTACGCACGCTGGGTCTATTTGACAATAATTTATCGTATGGCCGTATCTGTGGCAGTTTGTACATTGTGGTACTATTCTTTTTTGGCGGGGTGGTTCAAAACTAATTTTGCAATGTAGAAGATTAGTTATACTATAAATTTCTTTGTTATTATCCTTTGTTTTTAATTCAAGTGAAAATAGTGAAAGTGGTTGTTTTTTGCGTTCTGCGTTATTTGTATGTTATGAATGTTTGTTATTTCGTGACCTAACTCAGCTAGCTCTTGTTTAATTTCTTCTGTGTCAGTTGAATAGTGCATATTACGTAGTATTACTTTAAATCCTCGTTAATCTTTTGGTCTAAACGTGTAGTATTTTGTTTGTTTTTGTTTAAGTAGTTCTATCATTTTTTTATAGTATAAAGACTCTCTTGCTTGTAATTTTATTTCGTTTTTGCTAAGTAAAGGGTGTTTTTTTTAGAGGTTAGGTTTTCAAGATGAAATAAAACGTATATAATTTAATGTTATGGCCAAGAATTTAGCTTTATTATAAAGATAAGGGTTTGCCATTATGTTTTAAAAATGATTTCGGGCAAGTGGCCGCCGCGGCAGGCTCGAATAAATTCCAGCCGAGTGGCCCAATTTTCGACCACTTTTTGCAGCAATTGGGGCCGAATGTCAGCAATAACGTGCCGAATATTCTCTTCCAAGACGTCAATCGTCTCGGGCTTATCTGCGTAGACAAGCGACTTCACATAGCCCCACAAGAAATAGTCCAGCGGTGTTATATCGCACGATCTTGGAGGTCACGCCACAGGTCCACGGCGCGAGATAATGCGCTCACCAAAAGTTTCCTTCAATAAATCGATTGTTGCGTTGGCTGTATGGCATGTAGCGCCGTCTTGTTGTAACCAAAGGTCGTCCACATCAACATCGTCCCATTCAGGCACGAAAAAGTCATTAATCATGGTTCTATAGCGCTCTCCAATGACTGTAACATTATGGCCGGCTTCATTTTTAAAGAAATATGGACCAATGATTCCCTCTGCCCATAGAGCACACCAAACAGTGACTTTTTGTAACGGCGTCTCAGCAATGGCTTGTGGATTATGTTCACTCCAAATGCGACAATTTTGCTTATTGACATATCCATTCAACCAAATGTGAGCTTCATCGCTGAACAAAAACCATTATTTTCGAACCGCGCGAACCGAACCATTATTTTCGTAATAAATTTGCACGATTTGCAAAGGTTGTTCAGGTGTAAGTCTATTCATTATGAAATGGCAAACCAAAGTGAGCATAAATCAAGTGACAGCTGTCAAAAAGTAGTGCCAACTTGAAAACCTAACCTCTAAAAAAAACACCCTTTACTTTCATTTCGTAAAATATATTTGGTATCGAATTCAACGCGTCAGCTGGAGCTTTTATATTTTCGACATTCTGAACGTATATAGGTGGAGGTTTTTGCATGCGTAGAGTTTGTTGGCTGGTATTCGGAACTGTCCCACTGTCGCTTTGTTCTTCTAATATATCGTCGTCCGCTAGGAGAGCAAACTTGTTTGAAGAGGCTGGATTGCCCAGCCAGTACCCTTTTAGTGTTGTCTATGTTGTATTTTGTCCTTAGGGTTTATGTTTTTTGCTGCTCTTAAGCTCTTCTGTTTGTTTGTTTGGTGATCGTGTTTCACGATTTCTTTTTTGACTAAGCTGCTCTTTACAGTTGGTATAATTTAAATTATTTGCATATAGTACTTGCGTGTTTGTTGTTAGTGATGCAGTTGTGGAGGCGATCGCTGTTGTGGTAGTATACACGATTGTTGTTGTGGCTGTTGATACTGCGGTAGTTATGTATTGTCTTTGTGTTGTTATTGTTGTTGTAGACTTTTTAGTGGATGTCTCATCAGAGTGTGAAGTCGGAATAGTATAGGTATATTTATTTTTGTTGGAGAGAGACGCACTTGGGGATAGTGGAGTGATTGGGGTAGTGCATTGAGCAGTCCAAGAGAGCGCATCTGCCGGATTCACAGGTGATGCGGCGTTTTTCGTTTGTTGACTGCACATTAAGGCGGTAAGAGAGGAGTCATTTTTACTCTCACTTGGTATTTTTTGACTACGCGCACTGAGCAAACACGTTTGACAGAGTGCACTGAGATTTTTTTTATCCGGTGGGAGTTTGTTGTCACTACGAGCATAACTCGGTGTAGCTGGTGTTCGCTGTACTGGCATAACAGGATATTAACTTTACTTGATTTTTGTTTTATTTATTCTTTTAGTTTGATTGTTTTTGTTGATCCAAACTGTATTGCGATCTGCAATATTTTGGTTAAAGCGTCTATTTCGCTGGTTGTTGTATTTTTATTATTTCTTTAAACACAGATATTTGGTAGATATTGGAGCGTAAGAAAAAACACATCCGCACTGAAGAAAGACTGATGAAGTTAGTACCTTAATGATAAAATTTCTGCCTAACAAATGCTAAAACAATTATCTTTTGCATATGAATGTACATATTTGCATGTGCGTATGTACACTTGATACCCTAGCCTATTTTTTTTTTTTTTTTTTTTTTTTACGAGGAGGAAGCATCGAAAGCCTAACCCCGTCAGTGTGGGACTTTAACCCGAACTAAACCTCCTACCGTCAAAGTACCGATCCCCCCGTACAACCGTTAAGTATTCGTCGGGAGGCGGTTTGAGCACTAAGCTCAATGTCCGTTATTGTCCTGATGCAATCCGTCGAAAGTAGCATCTGCTTGTTACCACCCACTGTTTAGGTCATCTGATGAGAGAGCCACCCCTGTCATAACAGTACTCCCCCACCCACCATGTCTCTGTCCATACCACAGAAACGTAAGTTTCTATGTCTGGTATCGTCAGTTTACCTGCATCCAAATAAATTTATCTAGCAAGTGGTCCTACAGCGCAACCGTAAGTTACTACATCTACTACTACAGGAAAAGGTACTACATCTACTACTATGGAATTTCAGCTATTGCTATGCTTTCGCTTTTTCGCCTTCTCTCCATTTGTCTCAAATCATTGAGTACGAACGCTGACAAATTTTTGATACCATCCCATACTTCTTCATGGCCATATTTATGGAGGTACTCTCTAAAACAACCATGTCCTGTCAGGAATTGCGTCATATAAAAGCCGATGTTTTCTATCAACCCATGCCTGCACATCACTTATGAGTCGGTGTGTCCATCTCCCTTTGGTTGTTATATCCCAGCGTCTTTGCCATTTAGATAGACTCTCGTATCTGATTTCTTTGCGCTCCTCATCTATTAACGGCCTGCCAAGGCTTCGGCTCTTGTCATATATTCTCTTACTTTCCAGAGCCATTATATCTGGGGGCATTATGCCAGAGATTACCCCAATAGCTTCATGGGATACAGTGCGAAAAGCGCTTGCGACTCTAATAACGCTCAGTCGAAACAGAGATTTTGTACTCTTGCCGTATGTCTCGTTTTTTAGCGCTTGTCCCCATACCGGTGCAGCATATATTACAATGGATTGGGTAACTTTTGCCAGTAGTAGCCTTCTGTTCTAGCTTGGCCCGCCTATGTTAGCCATTATTCGAGATAGCGCCGTGTTTACCCGCTTTCTCACAAGCTTTTTCAATGTGCACTTTGAAGTTTAGACGTGCATCAATCATGACTCCCAAGTATTTCAGGTACGGTTGGGTGCTGATGTTATGCCCGTCTATGCTTAGTGTGATGTTTTCAATTTTTTTCCTGCTTGTAATCAAAACTGCTTCAGTTTTTTGGCCCGCAAGCTGTAAGTTTGGCGATGAAAGCCAGTTTTTTAGTTTGTGAACTGTAGCACTGCATACAGTCTTGATTTGATGAAGTTCCTTTGCAACTATTGCCAACGCAATATCATCCGCGTATCCGATTAATTGGGCTGCTTTTGGTATAGGGATGCGGAGGATTCCATCGTAGAGCACATTCCACAACAGAGGGCCCAGCACAGAGCCTTGCGGTACTCCCCCAGTTACTCTATATTGCTTAACTCCTTCGTCTGTGTCATAGAGTAGTATTCTATCAGACAGGTAGCTTCTTATCAAACGCAATAGATATGGTGGCGTGTCCAGGTTCCCTAAAGCTTGCATAATGTGGGACCAGCATGCAGAATTAAAAGCATTTTTTACGTCCAATGTTATGACGGCGCAATACTCCTTGGTACCATTCATCCATCTTGATCCTTCAATGGCCTTTTCCGCTATTGATGTAAGTTTTTTTGTTGCACCAATTGTCGAGCGCCCCCTGCGGAAACCATATTGGTTGTCGGACAAGCCTTCTTTTTCAGTAACGTGCTGCTCCAAACGATCAGCAATAAGCCGTTCTAAGATTTTTCCCATCGTATCAATCATACAGAGGGGTCGATACGAGCTTGGTTGACCCGGCGTCTTGTTAGGTTTCGGCAAAAGGACCAGTCGTTGCTGTTTCCAGATTTTTGGGAAGACACCATCTCGAAAGCACTTTTGATATGTCTCCGAGAAGGGTTTTGCATCTTCTTTCAGTGCGAGTTTAAGAGCTCCGTTTGGTATTCCGTCTAGTCCAGGACCCAGGGCTGTATTTACCTCTGTTTCCGTAACAGTAGCTATATCTGTAATAAAAGATGCGTCTGCTGTTAGTCGGTATTCTTGTTCATCTTCTTGTCTTGGAAAAAGGGTTTCCACAACCTTTTTTAAGATAATAGGACAAGTCGGCGATTTTCTTTTGCAACCACTGATCGTAGACATCACCAACTTATACGCTCCTCCCCACGGATTTTCATCAGCTTTGGCACAAAGTTCTTTGAACCAGGAAGCCTTGCTTTTTTTAATCGCATTTTGTAGGCCCTTGCGTTTCATTTTGAAGATTTCCCGCAGCCTTTCATTTTCACTTGTTCCTCTGCTTCTTTGGTATTGACGTCTAGCTTTGTGGCAAGCGCCTCTGAGTTCAGCTATATCGCTGTTCCACCAGTATGCCGGTTTCCGTATATAGGTGTGTTTTTTCCTGATCATTGCAGCATCGCAGGCTTTGGTCAGGCGTGTTACCAGTAGTTGAGCTTGCTCATTCGCGTCGTTTATGTTAGTTGGATGAGCGTTTAACATAAGCTTAAAAATCTCTTCGTCCATGGTTTCGATCTTCCACCCTTTTGTCTGGGCTTTTTTAGCTGGCTTGTTCTTTCCTTTACTTTGTTTCGGATGCATTATTTCAATCATTATGGCCAAGTGGTCGCTGTGGGTATAAATGTCGCAAATCTGCCATTCTTTTCGAAAGTGTTTTTTCTTCCAGTGTTTAATAACACAACGTCAAGTAAGGAGAAGGCTTTGAGAAGTGCTTTCCCTCGTTGGTTTGTACACTTACTTCCCCAATCTAAGGCCCATGCATTGAAGTCTCCAGCTATTAAGTTTGGCGTTGTTGTCAGGGCTTCTCTGACCAGTTCGTCAAGAATCTTTTCAAATGCTGATTGAGGTAGGCCCGGCGGTATATAACAGCTATATATATGTACACCAGAAATTTTTGCTCTAGTGTAGCTGGTTTTGTCTGCAATTTGCACCTCTTGGATAGTCTTATCTCCTAGGACCCATATGGCTGTCTTCCTTGTTGCATCCGAAACCCACATTCCAGCGTCTGGCTTGTTATATTGTTCACATATTACCGCCACGTCTGCGTGCTGTTCGTGCATTGTTTGCGTTAGAAGATCTTGCGCTTCCCTGCAGTGATTTTTAAATTTATTTGGATCACCCTCATTTTCTTTTTGTTTTACATGCTGTCTGGTAGATGGGGCAGTTTTTGCTACCCATTTGGTGCTTGAAGTTTGACCTTCCGGCTTTATTGCACACAATACAAAAAGGTTCGCTTTCACACGTTTTTGCGAAATGACCTTTCCCACCAGATTTCATACAGCACTCACTCCTGTCTTCAGGATTTGTACATTTAGTTGCAGTATGTCCATATTCTAGGCATCTATAACACTTCGTAAGGTTCAGTTTTTCACGGATTCTGCAAACAACCCATCCAACCTTGATTTTTCCTGCGTTCAGTAAGTACCCTGCTTCTAGCGCTGGAAGGCGTATAGCGGCTGTTTGGGTACCTGCATATGCCGTTCTTAAATTTTTAATTGCGCTTCCGCTGAAGTTACTGAGTTCCTTGACTTGTGAGCGGATGGCTTCGACTAGGTCATCCTTCGTAGTTATTTCGTCTAGATCCCGTATTTCTAGTGACTGCTCCTGTGTCAACGCTTTTATTTCCGCCTGATCTCCCAGTAACTTTGCAATCCCTTCTTTGTTTTCTCGGGCTTGCCCTGTCTGTGCTCTTATAAGTTGCAGCAGTATCTCTCCTTTGGCTGTCTTTCTGATTCGAGACACGTTTTCACCAAGCTGCTGGAGACCATCATCTTTTTTGACCGCCCTCAATATGTCGCTATATGACATGTTGCCAGTTTTTGTGATAACTATGGCATCAAGTCTCGGAGTGGGATTCCTCTTCTTCTTGCTCTTATCTTTGCTCTTTCGCATCTTGTACTTGACTTTCACCCAGTTCTCGTCTCTTGGAGTTTCCACCCTCGCAGTTTTAGCTGGACTTTTATCCGTTTCACCGGGCGTACTAACGTCAGCTTTTCTGGCCAGTTCCTGCGATATTCTGCTCCTTTTTGGGGGCGTCTTTCGCCGTGTAGAGTTATCCTCACGAGGCCTCTTCGGTGTTGCTTCCACCATTTTTTTTGACACCATGTTCTGGCTAGCTTCCTTCCTTAGCTCTGCGTTTTCCACTTTAGCACATGCATGCAGCTTCGTAATAGTACTAAGAAGGTCCCGCATACTATTATTTATCGAGCGCTGAGGATGTCGCATCAATTCGGAGAGTTTGTTAATGCTCTCTCCTAGTTTAGCAAGGTAGTCCCGTTCGGCTTGGGCTGGTGTCTCTGCATGTCTATTTTCGCTTAAGGCGGGTGGAGATGACCTTGATCTTTTATCACGCACCATAGGTGATGTCTTCTCTGGGGTTCGTGCCAGCTTTGATGCCCGTTGGAAGGGATTTATAGCTGGGCTATCCATTTTCCTTGTAGTATTATCTGATACGTTAGCCAAGTGTACCACCATCGTATCATTGCAGTCGTTGGAAATCGACGGCCGGGAGCCTGCTTGCTCACTCCTCAAAACCGCCGGCACTGGGCTTTTTACACCCTGCACCGTAACTTTAACATCTTTCTTATAACCATCCATGTTTTATTATTCAGGGATCCTACCCATATCATTTTAGACCTACTGACAGGTGCTCGTTCAGCCGCTCCTAACATGGAGGCAGACGCTGCCTAAGAAGCCGCTCAATTTGAGTCAGATGCTTTAGGATTTTATTTCTGGGCGACACTTATTTTTGGGCGGTATCGACTCGCCCCGTCACAGAGATTTCACCGAGCAGTATAGCCTTTTCAACTATGCCCTCCATTTCTGCCGCTTTTGGTCGGGGACTGCTTATTAAGTATTCGCAGCTAACCTACATATCTATAGGCCGTTCAGCCATCCGCCACCTTGCTGACCCCCACAGTAGCCTAAGCTCAGCCCTATGTTATTTGCTCCTTTTTGGAGGCGTCTTTCGCCGTGTAGAGTTATCCTCACGAGGCCTCTTCGGTGTTGCTTCCACCATTTAGCCTATGTACGTACATATATGTGTTTTGACATATACGTATATAATATACATATGTATAACATAACCCTTAATCCCTTCACACAAATAAAAAAATTCTTTATAGAGAACGCTTCATTACCAGGCACACAGGAAGATGGCATATGCAAATTTAAATATCTGAATTTTTTATACACATGCTAAACTATGGCAACAACAGGGTGGGCCAAATAAGACCTACTAATGTTAAGCACAAATACCTTTTTTATTTTTTTGTATATATTTAATTTCTCTTTTTGTAGGTTATAATTGAATTGTTGGAAATTTATTATGGAGCCCTACCGCAAGACCACCAACAACGACTACAATACGCTATTCGTTTTACACAATTAGCCACACAAATTAATTTTTTACATAATGTTCTGATGTCGGATGAAGCACATTTCCATTTAAATGGTTATGTCAACAAACAAAACTGTAGATTGTGGGGCTCTGAAAATCCAAGGGCAACACACGAACATCAGTTGCACCCATCTAAATGTACTGTTTGGTGCGGTGTTATGGCCAGTAGAGTTATCGGTCCATATTTCTTCGAAAATGAGGATGAACCGCCGGAATCGATATCAGGAGCTTCTTACAGAACATTGCTTGAACATATTTTGCGGCCAATGGCGGAGCAGTATCCTAATTTGTGGTTTCATCAAGATGGAGCAACTGCGCATACTGCTAGGCAAACTATGGACCTGCTGAGTAAAATTTTTGGCGAATCCAAAAATTAATATTTCCCTTGACTACCTCGTTCGCCAGATTTGACTGCGTCCGACTTCTTTTTATGGGGATATTTGAAAGACAAAGTGTATCTTAATAAACCAGACACTTAGACAGCTGAAGCAAAATATTCGAGACGAAATACTGACCCTTCAACTAGAAGCATTATGTGGTGTAATGGCAAACGCGTTAAAAAGAGCCAATCTTTGTATCGAGGACAATGGTGGACATTTGTCTGATGTAATATTTCATACATAATTTCCATAAAATATATTCAATGTATAAAAACAATTAACCAAAATAAATGATTATTGCAAAAGTTATTTGTGTTTAACATTAGTGGGTCTTATTTGGCCCACCCTGTAGAATCGTGGCCTAGCCCAGTGATCGCCAACCTTTTCAATGTGTTGAGCTACTTTCAAGATTTTTAAATAAACAGCGAGCTACTTGCACAAACCAACATAAATTAAATAATACACAGTTATATTCGACATACAATACATGTATTTATTTTACTAATATACGTTCTATATTATATATAATAAACTTATGACTTATAGTGCTTATACTTATGCATAACTACATCCATGTTCACACCTATCAATCGTAACAAAACTTTTTGCAGTCATAATAGCAAATCACAAGCGACTTAAAAAAACAACAAAACAGTAATAGTACATGATTATATAAATAAAATATGGGCAGATAAAAAGAGTATATTGAATGAGAAGGTTGACATTCTGACTCATCGATAATTTTTTAAATATTTGCAGTATAATTTGATACAGTCATTCGAATACAGTTATCCAAATGTATATCTGTAAGCCGATTGCGGTATTTATTTTTAATAAATTTCATATTGGAAAAAGAAGATTCACACAAATAAGTTGAACTGAATAACGCTTTCACTTTCAACGCAACACGACATAAAACTGAATACTTATCTTTACTTACTAAAGTCCAAATACATTTTGCAGGCAGCACATCATTGAAACGTTTGAGCACTCGTCCTCTGCTTAACCATCGCACTTCAGAGTGAAGAGGTAGCTCTCCGTATTGACTGTCAATTTCATCAGCCAAGGTTTTAAATAACCTTCTTTGTAACGCTTGAGCTCTAATCTTGTTCACAATTTTCACCACCAGTTTCATAACGTTGTTCCAGTTTAGAAAATTTCCTGGGAAACACGATAAGATGCTTCAGTTGCAGCCTTATTTTTGTCGATTGTTTTCAAAAATATTGACTGTTGTCCAATTAACTGGATTTTTAAATGTCTCAGTTTTTCTTTTCTGGTGGCAGAATTTAACGGGAATGCCTTCTCAAAATTCGAATGTACAGTTTTATGATGCCTCTCAATATTTCCTTTTTTAGGAACTGAGACAGATGTATTACATAACAAACAAACACTTTTGCCTTTAACTTCTGTGAAGAAGTATTGTTCTTCCCATTCCGAATGGAAATGGTATGTCTTCGCCTTCTTCTACTGCTTGCCATAATGTTTCGAACTCTAACCCAACCGCTGCACGCAGAACGTTGATAATGCCGTTCAGTATTAAACTGAGCGCAATGTCGACGTGCATTGCGTATGTATAAAGCCAAAATAGAGACGCGACTTCGCGTCGTGTTTGTCGGCGCGAAATCGCTTACCGCAGTGTTGCCGCTGTTTATCTATTTATTATGAAAATTTCTGAAATTTGCTAATACTGGTATGATTTTCAGACTTTTGGATTTTTTGCAACGTGAGCAGCGCGAGCTACCAGAATTGCCTTTGCGAGCTACCGGTAGCTCGCGATCGACGGGTTGGCGACCACTGGCCTAGCCTATGTAGGTATGTACATATTTGTTTTCTGAACTTCCACGAAAACAATGCTTATTAATATACACATATGCATGTACATAAAATCGCACACACAGGGCACTCACTTTATTCCTCAAAATGCGTATGTCGTTCAAAGCTAAAATTCTATGCCAAGCGACTACAAGAACAAAGTGAATTCATAGGTGCAGCCGTAGCGGCCATCATTGTAGTTGCCATGGTGCTAAACAGCCTAAAATAGTCGCGGCGGCGCTGAACAGCTTCAACACAAACTCATCATCAAAAAATTCATTGATAACTTCGAGCTCATATTTCTACGAGCAAAGTACTTTCATTCATAAAACGAGCCGCGAAAATAGTCAATATTTGAATATTTCGCGTAGAATTATTTGCCAATATTTGGTAAATCTTGAATTTTTGACCAGTCGAGTGCCCGCGGCTCCGTACATATGTATGCATCAATATATGTATGTATGTAAATATGTCTTTAAAAATGCTCGACAACCGCAGCGTTTGTGCGTCAAGTGCGCGCATGAGCATACAGTAACTTGCAGAAAACTACATAAGTAGCTTATAAAAAAGTTCTGTGTCGGACATTTCAATACTAGTACAAAAATTTCGAAACAATTATTTTATGTTAACTGATAGTAGGCAAATAGTTAATTAGTATATTACTTTGCGTATGTAGTTCTTCAATTGATAAAAAGTACCTGTAGCTAGCCCTACAGGGTTAACGTTCTTTCTTCCTTCATATAAACGAACTTTACTCAACTGCTGTTTAATTTGACCAGTTGAGTATATTTCTGTTAACTTTTGGTGGAAAATATGGCTGTGGTGAACTCCGCGCGCAAAACGAGTACCCGTCAAAATTCCATGCGTTCCTGTCATTGAGACATCTCTATACATTAACGTTATCTGGATTTAGTGTTAGGCGAAAATAATATAACGGCAAACTTGTACATTTTTCTTTCATGCTTATTTGCCGACGGCAGTTTGCATACGCAAATAGATTATTTCTTGTGAGATGAATAAATTAATTCTAAGTATATGAATGCATGAATGTGAAGTTTTAAGTATCTAATTAACTAAATTGTATTGATATTAAATATATTATCATAATTATTTCAAAATATCGACATTAAAAATTAACTTTGTAAACCATTCATTTACATCAAGGGCAGCCGGTTCTACGTTACCGGAATGACTCGGGTTTTTATTCCCGACCATGGGCTGCCGCCCCAGTACACTAGCCCTGTCTAGTGAACCGTATTTTACCCTAAATCTTTCGTCACAGGAGCAATTCATTGCAGCCAGTTTGCTCCAAATACTTCTCTTCCGGGCTGGCGTTGAACCCAACCCCGGACCTGAAGTATTCTACTGCTGCATCTGCCACAAACGGCTCCACCCGAACTCCACCTCGGTTAGGTAAAACCAGTGCAACGGGTGGTGCCATCTTAAGACCTGCTCAGACCTTAAGACACATAGGGAGTGGTCCACAAGGTATGTGGCCACGTGTTGCTCCCGCTCACAGGCGGTCCCCGCCTCCACGGCTACACTGCCCTCAGTGCCGGCACATCACACTGCCGCCACTAACAACACCTCAACGGTCAGGAGCCCCCAAGAGCAACACAACTCCCTCTCCAACCCACCCAGCTCCTACCCCAGTGCGGGGACAAACCAGCAGCTCTTGGTCCCCCGCACAGTCTGCTCCGTGTGCCAGACCGTAGTTCCTCGGAACATGACAACTGTCCAATGCAATTCCTGCAGTGGCTGGTGTCATTTTCGGAGGTGCTCCGGCCTGCACACTACCCGTGAGTGGACACGCGACTACGTTGCCCCCTGCTGCAGAGCTCTGCACCCGCAACCGCCCCCCGTGGCGCGGCCAACTGTCAACATCAGGCCATTCCCCATTTTGCGGAACGCACAGCAGGACCAACGCAGACAACATCACGCATCCCTCACCCCCCGAATAACGACGACACTCCCGCGAAGCTTCAAGCTTCTGCAACTGAACTGCAACGGACTCACGAGCAAGATTGACGAGATAGTCGACTTCATGAGTCGGTTCGGAATCAAGATAGCTGCGGTCCAGGAGACAAAACTGCACGCTAGCTCCCCCCTGATTACCAGGGACGGCTACAGCGTGCACCGAAAGGACCGCAAGCGAGACAACGGTGGTGGCCTAGCGTTCATAGTACACCATTCAGTGCAGTATCGTCTTATTGATGAAGGCATCGACCGCAGGGACAGCACCTTAGAACGTCAAGGTATAGCTGTCCGGCCGGGCGATGCCGAGCTCAAAATTTACAATATTTACATATCCCCTGTCACCTGCTGCCCGGCAGGATATCTCCCCGATATTGGTGCGCTCATCAGGGGAGTAAACCGATTGGTAGTAGGTGACTTTAACGCGCATCACGATCTTTGGCATTCAAGCCTGCCAAATGATCGTAGGGGACAGCTATTGGCAGAGCAGATAGACGATTCGACGTTCAGCACTGTAAACGACGACGCCCCCACTAGGGTAGTGGGCAATTGTAGCAGCTCGCCTGATATAACAATTGTTAGCGCTGGACTGATAAATAGCATAACCTGGCGACCTATGCTATCGCTTGCATCAGACCACTTGCCCATTATCATCTCGATCGAGAGACCTGCCGACTTTGTTTCCGCGGTCATACATCAACTTCAACAAAGCTGATTGGACCAGATTCGCGGAATTTACTGAGAACATCTTCGCAGCCCTACCCACTCCCACCGATGTGCGCGCAGGCGAACGCGCATTCCGCAAGGCGATTACAGCCGCCGCGGCTCGCTTCATACCTGCTGGACGGATCCGGGAATTACGTCCCAAGCAGCCGTTATGGCAAACGAGCGTGACCGCCTACGCCAGGCTGATCCCGGGGATCCTCGTATAAAGGATCTCAATTCGGAGATCCGGCAACTGGTCACCCAACATAAGCGGACCAAATGGGTAGAGCATCTGAAATCCTGTAACTTCACCTCTGGTGTGAGCAAGCTCTGGTCCACCGTAAGGTCCCTGTCGAACCCGACGAAGCACAACGACAAGGTGGATATCACCTTCAACGGTCGTACTTCGTCGGACCCGAAGAGATGCGCGAGCTATTTTAGCCGGCAATTTATATTGCATCCTCCGGTCGACAGATTCAAACGTTGTGCCACCAGACGGCTGTACAAACTGCCCTACAACAGTGCACCGCTTGCTTTCACCAGCGACGAGGTTCAGGGGACCATCAAACAAATGCAACCATCTTAAGCCATTGGCCCCGACGGACTAAACATGCTGATGTTGAAAAAGCTGGGTCCATTGGGAGTAGATTACCTCACAAAGGTCTTCAACCTGTTTATGGCCACTCTCATCATTCCTGATAAGTGGAAATTAGGGAGAGTGGTCCCACTGCTGAAGCCAGGGAAACCCGCCAACCAAGGGGAGTCTTATCGTCCGATAACTCTCCTTTCCCCAGTAGTGAAGACACTTGAAGCCCTTCTACTCCCACTCCTCACTGAACACCTGACTCCAGCCCCACACCAGCATGGTTTCCGTAGAGTGCACAGTACGACCACGGCACTCACCGTCATAAACACCCAGGTAAACCGCGGACTAAACCAAAACCACCCCTGCGAGAGGACTGTCCTAGTAGTGTTGGACCTACAAAAGGCTTTCGACACAGTCAGCCACGCCACGCTACTAGATGACATTTATACAGTCGACACTCCTGCCAGGGCTGAAGAGGTGGACCGCGAACTACCTGAGTGGTCGTCACTCGTCGGTAATACTTCGAGACCAAACCTCAAAACAGAGAAAAATAAAGCAAGGAGTACCGCAGGGTGGTGTCCTTTCACCCTTGCTTTTTAATTTCTATATTTCGAAACTCCCCCAGCCACCAGAGGGAGTCTCACTGGTCTCATATGCCGACGACTGCACGATAATGGCGTCGGGCAATGACATTGATGGCCTATGCTCAAAAGTAAACGACTACCTCGCCCACCTTTCTCGCTTCTTCACTGCGAGAAACTTAAAACTTTCTCCCACTAAATCCACGGCGACCCTTTTCACCACCTGGACAAAGGAGGTCAAGCTGCCACTTCAGGTGCACGTCGATGATACACCAATACCGACTGTAGGTAGGTAGGTAGGTAAGATGGCAAGAGTACCCCAGGTACGCTACAAGTAGCACTTACGTGCCGTTTTGATACCATAGAGTGGACCACTACCTGTGAAAGGATTAAGGAAGGAGATAAGACCGTCTACAGCCATCCAGTGCTGTTGATGTAGCGGAGGAGAGAAAAGGGATCTAGGCTGGAGAATTTCGTCAAGTCATCCCCAAAGGGAACGCTGAGGAATCTCAAGCGCCTAGCCGCCAAAGCCGGACATCTGCAGAGAAAGTGTACCACAGTCTCTTTCTCTGTAGGATCCCCACAGCTTCTGCAATGGGGGTTATACGGAATTCCAAGCTTCTCCGCGTGAGTACCGATCACCCAGTGGCCAGTAATCACCGCGATGAGTTTGGAAATTGAGTGGCGGGGGGTTCCCATCACCTTAAGCGTTCTGTTTATGTCATATTGAGGCCATAGTGCTTTTGAAATGGCACATGATGAGACAGACCTCCATCTGTCTTGCGCTTTTCTTAGAAAGAAGTTGTGTAGTTTCCCTTTAACGACGGCCAAGGGGATACCGATGTCTGAGAAGAGGGCACCTGGACTCGGTTCTGCCGCCCCCTTCCTGGCAAGTTCATCGGCAATTTCATTTCCCTCTATATTCCTGTGCCCAGGAACCCAGATGAGGGAGATGTTTCCTGCCCGTTCGAGGCGTTTAAGTTCCTCCTTACAGGAGTTTACGAGAAGAGAGCTGCAATGCGGCGACGACAGTGCCTTGATTGCAGCATGGCTATCGGAAAAAATTTTTAAGTCTCCCTCCCAACAGCGATCCCGAAGCATTTTGCATGCCTGCAGGATCGCGAAGACCTCTGCTTGAAAGACGCTGCTTGTCTCCGGCAGTTTATAGGAGACCGAGATGTTGGCTGATTTGGAGTAGACCCCCGCTCCCACTCCAGACTCCATTTTGGATCCGTCAGTGAAAACAGAGGCATCTATATCCGCAACAACTCTCCCCTCTTTCCAATCTTGCCTGCTCGGAAAGATAGCCCTAGCACAACCCTCAAAGCACAGTTTGCGGATGGAGAGGTCGGTGCGAATATCAGAGAAGGAAGGGGAGATCTGCTTCAAGATGCTGCTATGCCCTACAGGGAGTTGTCTCCAGAGGCCAAACTCCCTCAGTCTGATAGCACTCTGAGCAGCAATGGATTTAACTTGCAGATCCACAGGAATTAAGTGGAGTATAACGTTGAGCGCAGCGGTGGGACATGTTCTGCAGGCACCAGTGATGCCCACACATGCAGTTCTCTGCACTCTCTCTAATTTAGTGAAGTTGTAGCCCTTCTGAAGAGCTAACCACCAAACTAGGCAACCGTATGTCAAAATTGGCAGAACCACTAAGTTGTACATCCAGAGTACGACACGTGGCTTGAGGCCCCATTTTTTGCCGAACATAGATTTACAGGCATAGAAGGCTATATTAGCCTTCTTAACTCGATTTTCTATGTGCAGCTTCCAGTGGAGCTTGGGGTCAAGTATTACACCAAGATACTTGACTTCCGATGAGAGTGTAAGACACTGGTTATTAAGTTAGTCTAATCGGTTAAGTCTAGTCGGTTAAGTCTAGGAAGCTTAAACAGCGGAGGCTTGTATTTTCTGGTGAATAGCATCAACTCCGTTTTGTCAGAGTTGACTCTGAGACCGCAACTGGCGGCCCACCTGCTGAGTGTAGCCAGTGCACCTTCCAAAATTTCAGCCATTACTGATGGGAAGGGACCTGAGACCATCAGGACCAAGTCATCGGCATATGCCACCACCTTTACCCCCCCCCCTGTTTAAACGAGTTAAGGCTTCATCTACAGCTACTAGCCAAAGGAGGGGCGAGAGGACGCCGCTCTGCGGTGTGCCCCTATGTACGAATCTGGTGATTCTAGCCCCTCCTGCCACCGCATTTATTTCCCTACCACCAAGTAGGGACGAGATCCAGCGGTAGATAGGTGTTTCTACCCCTAGCCTGCTTAGAGCCGTGACAATTGACTCCGCCGTAATGTTATTAAAGGCGCCCTCTATGTCTATAAAGGCCGCCAAAGTTAATTGTTTCCCCTCCAGAGATTTCTCTACAGTCCCTACTACCTCATGTAAGGCTGACTCGGTAGATTTCCCTTTTCGGTAGGCGTGTTGGGCTGGAGAAAGTCTGGTTTCACAGTGCTCTCGGATGTGACAGTCGATCACTCTTTCAAACACCTTGAGAATAAAGGAGGTAAGACTTATAGGTCTAAAGTCCTTGGCCAGGACGTGGCCCCTCCTTCCTGCCTTAGGAATGAAGACCACTTTGGTTTTCTTCCAGCTAGCAGGAACGTGGTTCAGCGAGATACACGCCGAGAAGATCTTTTGAAGAACGGGAACCACCACGGTCTTAGTCTTCTGAAGCATTACTGGCATGATACCATCGATGCCTGGAGATTTGAAAGGGGAAAAACTCTCGATTGCCCAGTATATTCTGTTGACGGACAAGACCGGTGCCGGGGGCATCACAGGTGACCCCTCCTGCCGGTTCGGGTCTTCGTTACAGACCGGATCAATAGAGTTTTCCGGGAAATGGGCATAAGGATTTTTAAGAATTCGCCTGCAGATTCAGCCCACTCCCCGTTCTCTCTTTTGACAAGAGTTTTACAGGAGTGGTCCTTGGATAGGATCCTGCTGAGTCTGGCCGAGTCTTTTACGGATTCGATGGATTCGCAGTACTCTTTCCAAGAGTTGCGCTTCGCATCTCTAATGGCTTTCTTATAAACTTTCAAAATATCCCGGTAATCTTGAAAGTTCCTTGTTTGATAACATTTGTTGAAGACTCTCCTAACCTTCTCTTTCAAGTCGGTCAGCGTGTTGCTCCACCAGGGAGGAAAGTCTTTCTTGCTAAAGGATACTGGGCAGGCTACTTTGAAGGCAGTCTGATAAGACCCTTCTAAGTGTCTAACTTGCGCGTCCAGTTGTTCCTTAGTGGTAGTCAAGAACTTACTCCTATTCAGCTGCTTGCAGAAAACCCTGTGGAAAAGAGACCAGTCTGTTCGTTTAGGGTTTCTGCGGGGTAGCAAGGTCTCCCGAATGAAATCGATTTCGTAGAGGATCAACCTGTGGTCCGAAAACGAGTTCCTCTGGGAGACCGTCCAATTTTCAACCCTAACAGCAGATGAGTTCGTAGAAAGAGAGATGTCAAGAACTTCCTCCCAACCGTTTGATGTTCCCGATGCCGGGAAGACAAAAGTTGGGGTGTTGCCCTTGTTACAGATAAGTAAATTACGGCTTAGTATAAAATCAAAAAGAGACTCACCCCGTTCATTGATCTCGCTGCTGCCCCAAATGCTGTGTCTGGCATTGGCATCGCATCCGATCAGGATGTTCTCCTTCTTGGGCAGAAGAGTATCCACTAGATGCTGCAACTCCTCAGGAGGCGCCGATCTGTCGTGGGCCATGTAGGCAGATACCAGGCAGAAGCAACTGCCACTGGATGGTTCCACCCTGACCGCAGTCACATCCGGTGAACTGAAATTAGATAGCAAAAAGGCATTAATTGTGTTCCTTACTAGGATACAGGCCCTAGGCTTACCATCAGTATGGACATAAAAGAGGTCATAGGATCTGTCTCTCAGTCCCATGATTTTATGCTGCCAGATCCAAGGCTCCTGTATCAGGCAGACATCTATGTCCTCCTCCCGGAGGGTGACTCTTGGGTTATCTGTGGCTAGTTTGGAATGACGAAGGTTAATTTGTAATACTTTTAACAGACTGTTCAAAAGTGTTACTTACCTTTATGACTGCTCCCCCAGTTCGGAATCTGCGTCCGTCCCAGACAGCCGCAGATCGTCGAGCAGCTTCTTGGTGTCATCCCCCAATTTCTCCAGGTCATCGTCCAGGGCGACAGAGGCGGGGAAGACCTTCACTTTGGCCAACCTGAGGCCAAAGCGAAGTTTGAACTGCTGTTTTTCGAGAGCCTCCAGCGACTCGCTGTTAATCAGCAGTAATATGGCTGAGCTATGCTGCTGAGGTTCTTCTACTTTGATGACTGACCAGTCATCCATAGGAACCTCAGGATTCTGGAGCTTGAGACACGGGACAATTTCCGAACTGTCCAGCTCCATTTTCGGCAGCCAGATTCTGGCTCGTGGTCGCCTAGGAATTTCTGAGGCAGGGATGAGCTTTAGCGAAAGCCCCTCCCAGGCGTTGCTAACCGTAGCAAGGCTCTTCTCCAGAAATTCCTTCGAGTACTGATTGGCACATTTAATCACCCTACAGCCTCGACAGATTTCACCCGAGTCGAAGAGAGGTGCTGGCCCTTTTTTGTCCATGAGGTGTCTGACGACCATCCCCGATAGCCGTCCCTCAATGGCATCCCAAAGGGGTAACACCGCTTTTCCACTTTTGGTTTTTGCGTCGACGAGGGCAACTTGGAGATGGTCTCTGGCCACCTCACTATAAGCCGCCCTCGAGGCCGCGCCTGCCGCACTGGTTGAAGGGCCCCCAGCCCCCTGGGTTGAGGAGTGTTTGCTCCTTTTGGCCACACGTTCACTCACATCCTGTGAGCGGTTACGTTTGGCCGAGCTCCGTGCCGGTTTTGGCTGTTGTTGTGGTTGTTGTTGTGGCTGGATTAATTTTGCTGCAGACGCGGCCTCGTTCTCTCTGATCGCGGCCTCGTACTTCACACGGTCCTCAGCGTCCCGCTCGTGCGCTTTACCGGCTTGTTCATTCTTGGCAATCTTTGCCAGAATGAATTTCGCCCTCAGGTAGCGCGCTTTGAGCAGGGTACCGGACGACTTCTTCTTCTTTTTGGTGACCTTCGCAGTGGTCGCCGGGGCATTGCCAGGGGTCACCTTGGCGGCCTTACCAGAGGCCCCCAAGGAAACCTTTCCAGAGGCCGCCTTGATTACCTCACCAGAGGTCGTCTTGGTAGCCGACTGGAGAAGGCTTGGTCGTAGAAGCGGGGTACTATGTTTAGCACCGCTCGAATGTGGCTCGACGATCGTTTCCTGGCTGGAGGCCAGAAGATCGTCCTCGGAGAGAGTGCCCAGCACACTCTCCGTCAACTCCTTTTCTACTTCGTTTGTTTTTTTATTTTTGTTTTCAGATTCCATTTGCTAGTTGGTCCCACGAGTAGGCACGGAAGGGGTGGTCCGCCACGGCAGAGCCGGCATGCCGTGGTAAGGCGCTTAATACAACCGACCTAGCCTGGGCGTCGGAGGGGACCGTTAAAGACTGGTTGTTTAGACACTACCAGCCATGCAGCTCTCGGCACGGGTACCTCGACACCTTAGCTTAAAGTGCTGACAAGGATATACCGCCTTGTCACCGGTCGACAGAGCCTCGTTAGCGAAAACAGGGAGTACCAAGTCCAGGGCATCAGGTCCTGGACAGTGGGTAGAGGTTGCCAATTGGAGAGGAGTGGCTATATTGTTCGCATCACTTTCCCATTACCCCCCTCCGACGGTAAACAACCCCAGAATTTTGGGAGTCACCTTTGACAGCTTGCTCTCCTTCTCAGCGCACACAACCGCTATTGCAACGAGAGTACAGAATCGCAACAAGGTCCTCAAGTCGCTCGCCGGCAGCACTTGGGGCAAAGACAAAGAAATGTTGCTGTCGACTTTCAAAGCAATAGGCCGACCGGTTCTGAACTATGCCGCGCCTGTCTGGTCGCCTGGAACCAGTGATACGCAGTGGACGAAGCTTCAGACCTGCCAGAATACTGCCATCAGGAGCGCGACAGAATGTCTCCTGATGTCCCCTATCCAACACTTGCATGACGAGGCGCACATGCTCCCGGTTAAGGAGCACAACAAAATGCTCGGCAAGCAGTTTCTGCTTGGGTGTCACCGTAGGCCTCACCCATGCAGACACCTACTCGAGCCTGAGCCACCTCCCAGGCACATCAGGAGACACTTCCTCAACTACGTGGACGAGATCCAGGACAAAACGGACAGACCACTCCAGGATCAGACAGTATACAGACAGGCAATTAACGACATTCATCGGGAGACCCTTACCACCTTCTTAAGCTCCCGACCCCCGAATGCCGTTATCGGAGTCCAACCACCACCTATCGCAGACGAAGAGCTCCAGCTTCCTCGAGAGTCTCGCGTAATCTTGGCACAATTACGTTCTGGATATTGTAGCAGGTTAAACTCCTACCTATCCAGAATCGACCCCGACATACTAAACATATGTCCAGCATGTGAAGGTACCCCGCACGACACTAACCACCTCTTCACATGCCCCATCAAACCCACTCATCTAACACCTCTCTCCCTCTGGACCCAACCCGTCGAAACTGCCAGTTTCATGGGCCTACCGTTAGATGAGCTAGACGAAGACGACCGGTAATTACACTACACTGACAGGCCGAAGATACTGCTACAACAACAACAACAACATCAAGGGTTAGTATTCAACAATATGTCGCACTTTTTACATAATGATGAACATATTATATGTATATTCGTATACTACAAAGCGTCGAATACATATGTATCATATAACATCTATGTACCATCCATATTTACAGTTAGTAACATAAATAAGTATACAGGAGCCTGATTTATGGAATCGTTTGACGCTAACGCTTTCCTTAATATGTAATCAAAATATTTTACACATGGTAATTGTGTACTGGGAAAAGCTTTCATATGCACCTTAATTTAGCTGTACATTTTAGGTACCGTTATCCACGCTTTGCTTTGTCTTTGATGCCAGCGAAATTTATGTCACAAAAGTTGGTATACAGCAAACCATTGTTCAGTTAACATAACATTTACTTTTACGCATTGATTAAAAAAGTTAAAACTATTAAAAGGAAATAATTAAAGTGAGTATAAAAATTTAGAGAAGTACGTTTTGTATTAATTTTTGCGATATATTTAGTAATGGCACCAAAAGGAAAAGAGCTTTATGATGATTTAAAAACACTGATTATAATATAATATATCACAAGGAACATAAATCATTACGAGAAATCGGTCGTTTGAGAGATAGGAGTTTTGCTACAGTTCAAAAGACTGTGAATAAATATAAAAGTGCGGGAAGCACCACTAATAAAGAGCGTTATGGGCGTCCGCCGCTCTTAAGTCCCAGAGAAAAAAACTTAGTCCAACGGAAAATCAGGACAAACCCCAAGATATTATAAGTGCCCCCAAATTGAAATCTGAAGTTGAGAATGAGACTGGAAAACAATTTAGCACCCAAACTATTGGCCATGTGGATCTGATGGCCATGAAAAAGTTTGGAGAAAAGTTAACGCGGAATTGGATCCAAACAATATGACCGGCACTGTGAAGCATGGAGGGGGCTCTGTGATGGTTTGGGGATGTGTAGCTGCGAACGGGGTTGCAAACTTGGTATTTATCGAAAAAATTATAGATCGATATGGTTATTTAAATATTTTGAAAAATAATTTAAAAGAAAGCGCTACGAAATTGGGCCTTGGAGCAACGTTTATCTTCCAACAGGATAATGACCCCAAGCACACATCCAACATTGTACGAGAGTGGCTGTTATACAATGTGCGAAAACAGTTGAAAACACCGCCACAGTCCCCGGATACCAACCCAATCGAACATTTAAGGGAACATTTAAAGTGGAAAATACGTAAATATCCGATTAAAAATAAGGAGCAACTGAAAAACGTACTTTAAGAGGAATGGAATAAAATACCAACAGCTGTAACTGAAAACTTGGTGAAATCAATGCCATCACGTCTTAAAGCGATTGTAAAGTCTAATGATAATCCTACCAAATACTAGGATTTGATTTTAATTATGTTTTTGATTTCACAAATTAATAATATGATGAACTTTATACTTACTTTTGAGACATGCATTTTTATAAAGTTTAATATAAAAAACTATAATTTTGTTCCTTTTTAAAATGTTCTCACTATTTGGATCAAATATGACTTTTGTATTTCATTAATGTAAATAAAATACAATTTTGTTATAACTTAGGTTGTTTGAAGGAAACGATTGGGGGGAAATTGAAAACGTGTCCGGTGCTTACTTACTTCTGTTACTAACTGCATGTGGGCAGAAAAAAATCTTGACCTGCCTCATAACACAGCTCATATGCATATCTACAAATAAAAAATTCAAGAGCAAATAGACAGACACATGCAAGCATATTTCTAATATACAGGGTGGGCCATGTAAAATTTGCTTTTTGAATAGGCTATAAAAAAACACTAATCAATATTTTTTCAAACTTTTTTTTTTATTTTGAAGATTGAACATTGTCATTTATGAATGAAAAATAATATCGTTCAAATGACTGCCACGACTGGCTTTACAGTAGGCCATTCGATCAACCCAATTTTTAAGCGCACTTTCGATTGTTTGGGCCCCAAATTCATGAATGGCAACTTCGACTTCGTGTTTTAAAGCATCAATCGTCTCTGGACTGTTCGCAAAGCATTTGTCCTTAACGGCTCCCCACAAAACATAGTCCAACGGGCTTACATCACAGCTCCGAGGCGGCCAATTGATATCGGAATTTCGGCTGATTATTCGGTTTTCAAAAACGGTAACCAAAAGTTCGAGTGTAACTTTGGCAGTGTGACAAGTTGCACCGTCCTGTTGAAACCAAATGTCGTCCATATCATCCTCTTCAATTTTTAGAAACAACTTGTTGAGCATGTCACGGTAACATTCGCCATTTACTGTAACCGCGGCGCCTCGATCATTTTCGAAAGAAAATGTCCCGATGATGCCGCCAGACCAAAAACCGCACCAAACAGTGACTCGTTGTGAATGCATTTGCTTCTCTACAGCAACGTGTGGATTTTCTGAGGCCCAAATCCGACAATTTTGCTTATTGACGTAGCCACTGATGTGAAAATGAGCTTCATCAGAAAAGAAGAAGAAGACTCACCACTTTGGAAAAAGGTTTTCAATATTTCCCAATTTTGTTCAAGCGTATAGCGTCCCATTTCGTAAATGTCAAATTTTTTAAGTAAATTATGAACACATTTGACAGTCATTTGTGTTACCATTCTCAAAAAAATAGGTGGTTCAAAAAGCAAACGCTATATGGAGGATGGTTCCATGTGTAGAAGTCCACGCAAGTGGGGAAAGTTACTGATCGCTATTCACTTGGGAATGGCCAGGACGATTCTTCTGCATATGGTTCAAGCAGCTCACAACGTCCGGGATTAGCCCACGTATCCTCTGGGTAGCTTCCGAACACCCGTTCGGGGGTGAGCTAACGTGAGAGGGCGAAACATTCCAGGATAGCTGGTTGTGCGTTGGGTTTGGGACCCGCCACTTAAAAATCCCCCCAATGAAAAGTTTAAAAAAGCCTCGGATGAGACCTCCCTATACTGATGACGACCACTGCAAACGAAATAAGGATTACGATTTGAGGGCATGCACCTGGAATGTCCGGTCCCTCAATGGGGAAGGTGCCACTGCCCGGCTGGTTCATGTCCTCGTGAGAGTAAAGGCTGACATCACTGCCATTCAAGAGATGCGATGGACGGGACAAGGCAAGAAAAGAGTAGGGCCTTGTGACGTTTACTACAGTTGTCATGTAAAGGAGCGCAATCGCACATAAAAATCGTGCTTGGCGACTTCAACGCCAGGGTGGGCAAGGAGGGAATTTTCGGTCCCACAGTCGGAAAATTCAGCCTGCACAACGAAACATCCGGTAACGGACAGAGGCTGATCGACTTCGCACTACCTTGTTGCAGCCAAACTGCGCACACGCCTCTGTGCAGGAAAAAACGTACATCTACCTACGCAAAGAATGTTCGTCATTGAAAAACTGCAATCGCAATAGACAGCCAGAAGATTCGCCACTCGACTCTCACTCCTGCTCTGAGAGAGTACTGCCCAACAAACAGGCATGCACGAACAATGGAGCAACATTTCTCGTTCTCTACGTACCGCCGCTGAAGAAGAAATCGGATTCCGGCGAGCCCGAAAAAACAATTGGTACGACGAGGAATGTCATGCTGCCGCAGAAAGAAAGGATGCCGCCTATAGAGCCACGCTGCGATCGGGCGCAACGCGAACCATGTGGGCTCGCTACAGAGAGCTAAAAAAGGAAGATAGACGTATTATCCGACAGAAGAAACAAGAGGCCGAAATACGTGAGTGCGAGGAGCTTGAGATGCTGGCCAAACGGAACAACGCCCGAAAATTCTACCAGAAAGTTCGGCGACTTACAGAAGGTTTTAAGACCGGGGCGTTTTCCTGTAAGAACAAAGACGGCGATCTGGTGACTGACGTACAGAGCAATCTTAAATTATGGAGGGAACACTTCTCGAACCGAGAATGTGAAGATCCCGATACCCCAATCGTTGACGACGGAATTGTCGTTCCGCTACCCGATCATGACGAGGTGAGAATAGCGATAACGCGGCTAAAGAACAACAAAGCCGCGGGCGCCGACGGACTGCCGGCTGAGGTATTCAAACATGGCGGCGAGGAGCTGGTAAGAGCATGCATCAGCTCCTATGCAAAATATGGTCGGGTGAAAGCATGCCTGCCGATTGGAACTTAAGTGTGCTCTGCCCAATCCATGAGAAGGGCGATCCTGCAATCTGTGTTAATTACCGCGGGATTAGTCTACTAAATATCGCCTATAAGGTTCTAGCGAGCGTATTGTGTGAAAGCCTGAAGCCCACCGTCAACCAATTGATTGGTCCTCATCAGTGTGGCTTCAGACCTGGAAAGTCTACCATCGAAAGAAACGACTGGCGCGCTTTGTTAAACTCGGCCAAAATCGCGTAAGCGGTTATCGCGCCAATTAAGAAGAAGAAGATATGGCCCACCCAGTATGTATGCAAAAATCTCATCTAAACCATATGCGTTCACATATACATACATATGTATGCATGCATATATGAATACATATATTGGGACAATGTTTGTGCGTAGAAGTTTGTATTCTAAGCAAAACAATGCATATTCGTATATACACATGTATGTACATATAACCGCACACACTCACTTTATGTCTCTACATGCCTATGTTTCTAAAACTAGAATTCTAAGCCTAGCGACTACAAGAACAAAATGAATTCATAGGCGCAGTCGCAGCGGCCATGATTATTTACCCGCGACGGCGCTGAACAGTTTCAAATATTAAAAAGCACAACAAAAAAAAAATTCATTGATAGGTTCGAGCTCATATTTCTACGAGCAAAGTACTTCCATTCATAAAACGAGCCGCCCATATCCCAATTTTCTCGACCATTCGAGAATAGTCAATATTGGAATATTTCGCGTAGAATTATTTGCCAATATGTATTTGGCAAATCTTGATTTTTTGACCAGTCGAGTGCCCGCGGCATCGTACATATGTATGCATCAATATATGTACGTAAATATGTGTATATGTACAATGCTGTGCCTATGAATATGCGCTGCGCCTATGAGTGCGAGCTGGATTTCTTGAGAAGTTTACCGTTTTATTTTGAGCTGTCTGTAGTGAGCATACATACACACAGCATATACATATGCGCATATGTACATATATAAATTCACAAATTTACATTTGCATATGCCATCTTCCAGTGCGCCTGGTAATGAAGCGTTTTCTATAGAGGATTTTGATTCAGTTGAAGGGATTCAACAAAGTTTTACAGACACCAGACAGACAGACATAACATACATATGTATATAATTTTGAATGATTTGGAAAATTTCAAATATATACAGTGACTCACAGCTTATTTCGTGTGAGACAATATTTTTACCTCTCATTGAAAAATAAACAACAAAAATGCAATATTACAAAAAAAAACTTTTTGCATTTTATTCTTTATTCACTTCTTCGTGTAACGGGACAAAAACAAAATTCAAAAATATTATCAAAGAAGAAAATATATAGCAACAACAAAAGCTCTTGCAAAATCGTCGTCACAGCTTATTTCGTTTGTTTCAATTAACCGTTATTTAAGAGTAATACAAACCTTCAATTGACTTTTGATTTGTTTTTTACCTGCTTAATATGCGAATTTACGTTCTCTGATAATTTATTTAGTTAATTTTTATTTAGATATTTTGAAATAATTTTGGTAATACACTTAATATCAATGCAATTAAGCTAATTGGATACTTAAGATTTAACATTCGTACTTTCAAACTTACATACATACATATATGTATATTTAGTAATAATTTATTCATCTCACAAGAAATAATTCATTTGCGCATGCAAAATGGCGACGGCAATGAAGTATGAGCGAAAAATGTACAAGCGCGTTGTTATTTTGCTCTGCCAACACCAAATCATGGCATTTTATATTCAACTAGCAAACCCGGCCCCCTTCGCTGGGCACACTAAAATAGAATAGATATGGTTTACAACAGAAAATATATGGTTTTCATATTATTTATTTCTTTATTCTTTATTCAAGCGCTTTGTTTTTGAGTAAATATAAAATATAAATTGAAAATCACGAAAAAGGAAGATTGTTTTTAAATTTCAAATCAACGCATATGAATAAACAATCGTCTTTTTTCCTGATCATCCATGCATTTTTCGTTTCAATTTATATGTTTTATTAAGCATTGGAGCTTTTTTAACCATTATCCATTTATATTTTTCAAAAAAAAAACGAAAAAAATTGTTTTTCCCACGAACACATAATTTCATTCGGATTTCACACTAAATTCTCAAATTTCGTAAGAAATTATTCACTGTTCCAAAATCCACTCCAAAAAAATTCACAAACAATTTTTACATGTTGCACTTACGTTTTTTCCTTATGGCATCCAAATCAGAAGGAAATATTGACACATTGTAACTCACACTGTCAATTTGACAGTTCAGTTCCGCCCCAAGCGTTAAAAAAGTAAGCAACATTATGGCTGGCTGAAAAGAACGCTGTACCCGTTGCCACTGCTCCGAATTACAACCAAACTTTACGAAACCCATTTTCAATACTTACTTAACAATGTGTGTAAGTTAGGTTTAATTCGGTGCAAAGACACGGCGGGTCCACGTTTTGGCATATATTTCGAGACCCTAGTCACGGAGCGGATGGAAATACTCTGAACTAAAGCATTCACCAACAGCTTCCATTTGATACCCATATTGTACATACACATCCGAAGGTTACCCGGGTCCACGTTTTGACTTATATCTCGAGCCCTATCCACCAATAGGTATCCAAACTATACGAAAACCAGGTTGTAAAAGACTTCGTGTATTTAGGAACCAGCATTAACACCGATAACAATGTCAGCCTTGAAATCCAACGTAGAATCTCTCTTGCCAACAAGTGCTACTTTGGACTAAGCAGGCAATTGAGCAGTAAAGTCCTCTCTCGACGAACAAAATTAACACTCTACAAGACTCTCATCATGCCCGTCCTAACGTATGGCGCAGAAGCTTGGACGATGACAACATCCGATGAAGCGACGCTTGGAGTGTTCGAGAGAAAGATTCTGCGTAAGATTTTTGGACCTTTGCACGTTGGCAACGGCGAATATCGCAGACGATGGAACGATGAGCTGTATGAGCTTTACGACGACATAGGCATAGCGCAGCGAATCAAGATCCAGCGGCTTCGTTGGCTGGGTCATGTCGTCCGAATGGATACAAACGCTCCGGCTTTGAAAGTATTCGATGCGGTACCAGCTGGTGGTAGCAGAGGAAGAGGAAGGCCTCCTCTGCGTTGGAAAGATCAGGTGGAGAAGGACTTGGCTTCACTTGGTGTGTCCAATTGGCGCCGGTTAGCACGAGAAAGAAACGACTGGGGCGCTTTGTTAATCTCGGCCAAAACCGCGTAAGCGGTTATCGCGCCAATTAAGAAGAAGAAGTCATCATTAGGTATGAAAATTACCCCGTATTAAAGCACTTAGCAACAGCTTTCGTTTGATACCCATATTGTACATACACAACCAAAGGTTATCCGGGTCCACGTTTTGACCTATATCTCGAGACCCCAGTCACGGAGCGGCATGAAAAATACTCTGTACTAAAGCATTCACCAACAGCTTCAATTTGATATCCATATTGTACAAACACATTCTAGGGTCCACGTTTTGGTCTCTATCTCGAGACCCTAGTCACGGAGCGGATGGAAATACTCTGAACTAAAGCATTCACCAACAGCTTCCATTTGATACCCATATTGTACATACACATCCGAAGGTTACCCGGCTCCACGTTTTGACCTATATCTCGAGCCCTATCCACCAATATGTATCCAAACTATACGGAAACCATCTTCAATACCTCCTTAACAATGTGTGTAAGTTTGATTTAATTCGGTGCAAAGACACGGCGGGTCCACGTTTTGGCATATATTTCCAGGCCCTAGTCATCAATAGGTATGAAAATTACCCCGTATTAAAGCACTTATCAACAGCTTTCATTTTATACCCATATTGTACATACACAACCAAAGGTTACCCGGGTCCACGTTTTGACCTATATCTCGAGACCCTATCTACCAATAGGTATCCAAACTATACGGAAACCATCTTCAATACCTCCTTAACAATGTGTATAAGTTTGGTTTAATTCGGTGCAAAGACACGGCGCGTCCACGTTTTGGCATATATTTCGAGACCCTAGTCATCAATAGGTATGAAAATTACCCCGTATTAAAGCACTTATCAACAGCTTTCGTTTGATACCCATATTGTACATACACAACCAAAGGTTATCCGGGTCCCCGTTTTGACCTATATCTCGAGACCCCAGTCACGGAGCGGCATGAAAAATACTCTGTACTAAAGCATTCACCAACAGCTTCAATTTGATATCCATATTGTACAAACACATTCTAGGGTCCACGTTTTGGTCTCTATCTCGAGACCCCAGTCACGGAGCGGATGGAAACACTCTGAACTAAAGCATTCACCAACAGCTTCCATTTGATACCCATATTGTACATACACATTCTAGGGTCCACGTTTTGGTCTCTATCTCGAGACCCTAGTCACGGAGCGGATGGAAATACTCTGAACTAAAGCATTCACCAACAGCTTCCATTTGATACCCATATTGTACATACACATCCGAAGGTTACCCGGGTCCACGTTTTGACCTATATCTCGAGCCCTATCCACCAATATGTATCCAAACTATACGGAAACCATCTTCAATACCTTCTTAACAATGTGTGTAAGTTTGGTTTAAGTCGGTGCAGACACGCCCGGTTAGCGAACACACACAAAAAGTTGACTTTATTTTATATATAAGATTTTTTTCAGTTTGTGTCCTAAAAATCCAAATATCTTACGGAACCCTATTTTTTTCCAAAATAAAATGTAATCCATGTTACTCGTGGATAATGTAGTTTTCGAATGGTGACAGAATTTTTAAAATCTGTCCAGTAGTTTTTGAGCCTATTCGTTACAAACAAACAAACAAACAAACAAAGTTTTCCTCTTTATAATATTAGTATAGATATAAGATTTTTTTCAGTTTGTGTCCTAAAAATCCAAATATCTTACGGAACCCTATTTTTTCCAAAATAAAATGTAATCCATGTTACTCGTGGATAATGTAGTTTTCGAATGGTGAAAGAATTTTTAAAATCGGTCCAGTAGTTTTTGAGCCTATTCGTTACAAACAAACAAACAAACAAACAAAGTTTTCCTCTTTATAATATGAGTATAGATATAAACACTATATTTAATTCTGTAGACTACGGTCCGTTATGCTAACTCTCGTATGTTAACTTTTTCCCAGTCGTGTAAAAATATCATAATAAACATTTCTTAGCTGCGTTTTGTTAGCATTTGACATTTACGTCGGGCTCGTTCCTGAGCCTTCTCTAAAGAACGTACATTCGTATGAATTTACGTTCTTTTCCTTCTCTATAAATATAAATACGTGCATTCTCTGGTAATATCAGTACAACAGCTGATTAGTTCCGCTGGGGCGAACTTACTTCTCTCAAATGTTTGTACCAAGGCGAATTTGTGCTTTGTTTACATATTTCATTGTTATTCAAAATAATTGTGACAGTTAAATTAAATGCTAAGAAATAAAAAACAAAAAAAGAAATATTTGGATATTTCGAATTGATATCGAATTAATATTGTGTTATTAGTTTGCATAATAAAAACATTTTTAAGTACCCAAATTGGTGGAAACGCGGTTGGAGTGGAGCAGCTTGTTGCTGGACTCTGTTCCATATCATCCACCGTTGCAAATTTACGAACATTGTGCAAGGAAATTCAAATAATACAAAACTAAAGTAAGTGACAGATTTCAAGTTTTAAGTTCACAGATACTTTGTTTTAATATAACACATGTCCTGAAAAGTCCCAGGCCTAACATTAAGATCGCACCGTTCTAGCGAAACAATGACTTAAAAAATGTTATGAATACTACGCTCCATCAGAAACAACAATAATACGATGGTTTGCTGACTTCAAACATAGTCGCAGATACACCGATGATGCACAACACAATAGACGTCCAAATGAGGTGGTAACATCAAAAAATCCTCAAAATAGTTTTGAATGATTGAAAAGTGAAGTTACGTGAATTAGCTGACACCGTAAAGATATCAAGAGAACGCGTTGGCTTTATATTGCATGATCATTTGACTATGAGAAAGCTCTATTCAAAGTGAGTGCAGCGTTTGCTTACTGTTTTGTTTCTTCAAGACAACGCACCGCTCACAATTCAATTAAAACAATAGGAAAACTACATGAATTGAACTTCGAATTGCTCCCACTTCCACCGTATTCGCCAGATTTGGCTCCCAGTGACTTCTGGCTGGTCGCTTTTCAATCCATGTGTTATGTAAGGTTTGAGCTATATAAGCCCATGGATACAGTTGAATTTATACCTGTTAACGTTTGGTTTGATATCCCGAATTCAAATAAAAATACTTTCTGTTATCCTGGAAAAGTATTATACATCCTTTTAACAATTATTCCATAATTAAAGGAACTTTTTGGAACAGATATTTCGAACCAAGTAAAAGTACTGGCACAAATGAACCAATTAATGCCGTTCCAATAAGAAAGGGTTAGAATGGTTTCTAAAAGGAATATTAATGACAAACAGAGCGCTAGATAGCGCTTTGTTAGCAAAAAGTCAAATGTGGAATATATTTTAACTCACCGGCTAAAACAAAATGTACTCGAGTATTTCTTTGGAGCCATCCGTAGCAAAGGAGGTCTGAGGGATCACACGACACCATATGAATTCAAATACAAGCTTCGGTAATACATCTTAGGTAAAATATTTAATGTCACTTATAACTTTAAATATCATTTCTTCCATAACTTGTATACAGCACGGAATACTGAGCTTTTTCCAAGCACTGGAAATGTTCAGGGTGATAGAACTGAGCTGTCGGAATCAATAGATGTTCTCACCATCCGAGCAAATTACCCAGTCGAACTCGCTGCAGATGAGGAACCTGATGTAGAAATGAACCTATCTATTGAAGCACCGCTCCTGCTACGGCAGGCACCTTGACACGGTGCTGGAGCATAATCGAATCTCAAAAAAAATCCAAACACCAGGAGGAATTGTCGTTCAAATGATAACCCACCCTCATGTCAGGTACCGCTTGAGAACGATGACCAAGAGCTGCCACCTCCTAATCCAGAGATCGCCAAAAAATTTGAAGACTGCCGAGCTTGTCTTGCCTTTTTCGTACGAGCAAGATGAACAATAATAAAAACTAAAAAAACAAAGACAAAAATAATACTAACAACAACAAGAACAAAAAGGGCAGGAAGAAGCTGGGCAAACATCTCTTCGCGAGGCTCTCGGAGGCGGAAGTGTCGCTCTTTAAGGAACACTCGCGTGAGGATGGTAAACCATCGACCAGCCGTGGGATGTACCACGAACCAGCCCTAGATGCTAAGAAAACGAGTGGGTCAATAACCACAGACCCAGTATCTTGTTTTTGTATGGCTTTCAAAAATATTACACTTTCCTATATTGACAATATGTAATTTGTTTTACAGATGTTTGGATAGTTAAGTGATTGTAAAGGTCATTGTTCTTCAGGATCATTTAGGAATATGTAATTTATTTTTAAGATATTTGCTATGACAATTTAGATAAGTGCATAAATATATTTCTTGTTATTATAGTGTTTATCGTTTAAGTCCCTTCTCATTGAACTTTTTTTCAGCGGGATACTTCTTCATCGTCGGATTTGCGTCGGAAGTCTGCTTATGTGCCTTCTGCCCCCAGTTTGTATTGCCTCGTCTACTGTGTCGATGTTTAAGTCGCGGTGAATCTCAACGTTTGGTATATACCATGGTCCATTTATTATTGTGCTAAGTATCTTCGTCTAGGCACGTTGCAGTATTCTCAACTTGGATTTAGGCGCTGTTTCGAAACTTGTATACCATACTTCCAAATTTGGTGCAATTGTCGTTTTGTAGACAGCGAGAGCTTTGACTAGGGTCTATCAGCAGGTACAGTTGCCGAAAGCGAGTTTTAATTTAATTTCTTTTTTTTATTATATGGTCCTTCCAGTTTAGTTTAGAGTCAATTGTAATGCCTAAGTATTTAGCTTTCGTATCAGTATTCGCGTCAGAGTTAGGTTAGGCTAGGTTTGGCAGCCGCATCGCACATAGAGACAACGATGACACTTAGACCACGAAATGGGTCCGTTGTGAGCCGCGGGGGCTGGGCTACATTTCCCTCTCCATATTGAACCATCCTGTGCTTTTGACAAAGCGTAAAAGGTTGTTGATACCTAAAGTGTATAGATTATCTATATTCGTTAGGAAGTAGGATTTTAAAAATCGGTTCCTGCTTCTGGCTAGAGCTGGGCATGTGCAAAAAAGGTGTTGAATTGTTTCCAACTACTCTTCATTTCTGCAGCTACGACAGAAATCATGCATGTAAGCGGCTAATCTCCTTGCATGATTTCCTATGAGACAATGTCCTGTGAGGGCCCCTACTAAGGTCCTGATTAGAAGTCTACTCAGCTTTATAATACTCTTGGACAGACGTAAGTTTAGCCATGGCCATGTTTGCCAAGCAATTTCACAGGTGTTAACGCTAATCCATCTTTGATTTGTTTTGAGTTACTAATCTTTAATGAGTCCATGGTTACCTTTATGTTCGTGTAATTGGCTTGAATTGTTTTGTTGCCATTAATTTCTATATAAATACCATTCTTTAAACCAATCCAGAGTTTCGTTTACGTCGTTTTGCTATATTCGGGTCTCTATAAGAGCAATTAGTACAGTGTCATCTGCAAACGTCGGAATCATGCTATTTCCAGAAGACGGTTCCGGTAAGTCAGCGGTGTAGATGAGATACAGAGTAGGTCAATGCACTGCCTTGGAAAATAGCTGCGTTCATAGGTTCAATGTATGAACATGCGTCGTTATACTTAACATAAAGTTTTCTATCTTGGATGTAACTTTTGAAAGTAGTCATTTGGCAACAAAGATTGGAGTTTTCGCATTATTCCAGGGTGCCATTCTTTGTCAAAGGCTTTAGCTACGTCGAGATATATTGTATATGTATACAGCCACGCATACTTGTTTATTTTTGAAGTCTGTATTAATTTTGTGAGTGACTTTGTGCACTTGTTGTCGAATGTTTTCGTCTAAACCCGAACTGATGTTGGGGAATTAAATTTATTTTTGTTATGATAGGCTCTATACGTTCAAAGAGTAGCTTCTCAAACATTTTTGATATTGTCGGCAGCAGACTTATTGGTTGGTACGACGACGCATTGATTTCGGCCATTTTCCATATCTTTGGGAAGTATTGGAGAGTTATAGCATCGTTTAACGTTCCTAAGACAAACGATTGCCCTCTCGGGCATTTGCTTTGCACTTTTCCTCGACACGAGGTCATATTCAGGGTAGTTTTTGTTTTTTAATGTCCAAATTAATTGTTTTATCTCTGTTAGTATTTTTTTTTTAATGATTTCCTCGTTGTATGAGTCAAATCGAGGTCGGTCTTATTTTCATTTCGAAATATTTTTTTAAAATGTTGAGCTAAAATAGTCGCTTTTACCGATGATGTTCGGGCCCATAGTACGTTTGTGTTTTTTATTGGTGGGAGGTGTATTGTAGCTCAGACCATCTTTTTTGTCGCCTTCCACAATTAATAGTTTGTAGATTTTCATGCGTCAATATTATTTATATATATATTTAAGGTAATTGTTTAGTTTTTTGTATTTTTCATGTTTCAATAGTTCTTTACTTTCTTTAGTTAGTTAGTTAAGTTGTTTTTTGTTATCTGGAAATCTTGTAGTCTGTCATTTTTTTCTCAGTTTTCTCTTTTGCTTTAGTTTCTTTTTTATTGCGTCAGAAATGTTATATGTATTTTATAGTGTAAACGCCAGAACACCAAGTGGTTATATTTAATAAAAGTATTTAATGAGAATGAAAATGAATATTGTTACAATATATTTTAGTGAATGTAATGAAAATGAATATGAAGTGATGCGGTTCTTCTATATCTTCCGTATACGTGCGTACGCTCTCGTGCACTCTTTCATCCTACCCTTTCTGTGTCGTTGACAGCTCGACCTTTCCTGACTCCTCGTCTTTCCAGGGCAAGGGCCTTTCGCCATTATGAATGTCTAATTCTGGACTATTAGCGCACCATGGTTTGAGATGATCGGGTCAGGTAAATCTTCCACGAGTTTAATACCTTCGTCACCTGGTATGGACCCTTGTACACAGGATCGAGTTTGTGGGATTAACCCGTAGCTGTGGACACATTGTCAATCACCTCCAAGTCGCCAACTTTGTTCTTGTGTGGTTTTTGATATCGTTTGTATCTCTCTTCCCATTTATTACGTTCGGTCATAATATTGGAAGCTGCTATGTCGCGTTTCTCCTCCATGTCTGGCACATGGACAACTTCATCATGCATATCTCGGATCATTCGGTTGTGACTAACATCCCTTGGATCGAAATAGAACACTAGTTCGTTTGGGGTATATTTCGTTACCTCATTCTTTTGCGAGTTTAGCCTCCATTGGATTGCCATCAATGATTCATCCCATACCTTGTTATTTTCCACTGTACATCTTAAAGCGTTCAATAAAGTTTTATTCGCGCGCACAGCCTGCCCATTTCCTCTTGGAGTTCCTATAGGGTTTTTGACATGCTGGATGCCTTTTTGGTTGGGAAATCTCTCGAACAGCTTCGACGTGAAGGCTGTACCACGATCCGAGGTAACACACAATGGTTGTCCGAAAATAGCCATTCTTTCCTCCATTGCTTTGATTACTGGCTCACTCTTACTATTTCTGACAGCTTTGAGCAGTACATATATGCTGAATCCGCAAACAATAACCACCACGTATACGCTTTTCGATTTACTCCTGCGAAATGGACCCACATGGTCGATGTGCAAACGTCTGAATGGGATCGGTAGTACGTCGGCAAAATGAAGTTCATTCTCCCTCTTACCTCCCTTGCACTTATTCAAACAACATTCTTCGGAAGCCGCAATATAAAATTTTACGTAACGTCGCATTCGTGGGAACCAGAAAAGTTTTCTAAGGCGGTTTAATTTTTTTCAGGGCAAAATGCCTTGCATCGTTATGACTTGCTTTCACTACTCGCCATCGTACTGACTGTGGAACAACGAGTTTGTAATGTTCCTCCACTTTTCGGAATAACCATGAATTTCGCATGGCATAATCCTCTTTCAGCTGCTTTAGCTCAACTTCCCTTGTCTCCTCTTCACATTTGATAACTGCGCAAATTCGTCGTATTTTTTTATCTTGTAGTTGTATGGTGGATACCCAATCCCCTGGTTCCATAGTTTTACTGATGGATAATACCATATCCGCGGCTGTTGATGGACATGACGGTCCTTCTGCTGGCAATCTACTTAGCGTATCGACATGCTGCATTTCAGTACCTGGTCGATGCTCACAAGAGAAGTCGAGCTCCTGCAGACGTAGCCACCACCTGGCTATGCGTGGCCACAATGGTGCAACCTTTTTGGTCGTCACTACGGCATTACAATTAGTCCGCACCACGAAGGTTGTGCCAAGAAGATACACCCTGAATCTTTCCAACGATTCCACAATCGCGAGGACCTCCAACTCATGACTTGGATATTGTGATTCGGCTGCGCTACACTGGCAACTACAGCATTGGACCGGCTTCCAATTCTCGTTATCGGACTGTAACAAGATTCCTGACACTCCAATTACGCTTGCGTCAGTGTGCACTTCGTGGTTTTTTATAGTGTCAAACACAACTAGAACAGGCTGGGTTATTAAGCTTCGTGCACGATTCCTCTTGCTCTTTGGACCACTGGTATTTTGCATTTATTTTCAGCAAACTTGCTAATGGCTTCACTATGACGCTGTACCTTTTGACGAACTTCCGGAAATATCCGGTTAAACCCAGAAATTGTCTAACTTCGGTCGTTGTACGTGGTTGAGGAAATTCTTTAATGCATTTGGTTTTCTCTTCTCCTGGTTGGATACCTTCTTCGCTTACGATGTGTCGCAAAAACTGGATTCTGGTAGCCATAAAATAACACTTTGATGGTCTCAATGTCACCCCACATCCCATCCTCTCCATTGGACTTCTTAACGGGAATCACCGGTGTTGCATGCACTGACGAGCCTGGCCTGATAATGCCACGTTCAAGTAACTCATTCACGATTTTGGATAAGGTTGGACGTTGGTATAGCGGTTGGTCGGTGTTGACGATGATTTCCATCTCTGTCGTCTGGCATCGTCTCAAATCGGACAAATCCTCAGTAAAACAACTATCGTATTTCTGCGACACACATTTGAAGATCTACCTCGTTTACAACTTCGTTTACGTTAAAAGACAGATCTCGTCGTTGATAAACCTTCATGACGCTCGACTCGATGGTTAGCCTGAAACTTCCTTTGCACAATATATCCCAACCAATTACATCTGCGGCGATATAAAAAGAGGTTAATATCGAGATTCCATCGATGACTAACACTGCTTCGACGAACTCGTTGCTTGATATAACTGTTCCACTGAAGTCGTGTCGTAGACGGAAATCTTGGCATGCCACTTGGAACCTTTGATGCTGCTACTAACGGTACGTCACTTCCTGTGCCTAGTAAACTTCTAAGTTGCTTGCCATTCCATGTAACATCTTTACTTGCTGTACTGATAACACGTTTGGAGTCGTCCACTAATTTCGCAGCAGTCGGTTTTCCATTGTGGCATGCTTGTGCATCGTGGCCTACCTTGTTGCACTTCGTACACTTCTGCTTTCGTCGTGGTTGCTGACATTTTGACGCAATGTGCCTGTATTGATTGCAGTTGTAACATTTGAGTTTTCTCTCATTCGTTGATCCGGAATTTTTATCGTTGTTACCTTTCTCGTAGGGGGGTTAGACGGGAAAGTGATGCGAACAATATAGACACTCCTCTCCAATTGGCAACCTCTACCCACTGTCCAGGACCTGATGCCTTGGACTTGGTACTCCCTGTTTTCGCTAACGAGGCTCTGTCGACCGGTGACAAGGCGGTATAACCTTGTCAGCACTTTAAGCTAAGGTGTCGAGGTACCCGTGCCGAGAGCTGCATGGCTGGTAGTGTCTAAACAACCAGTCTTTAACGGTCCCCTCCGACGCCCAGGCTAGCTCGGTTGTATTAAGTGCCTTACCACGGCATGCCGGCTCTGCCGTGGCGGACCACCCCTTCCGTGCCTACTTGTGGGACCAAAAAGCTAATGGATTCTAAAAAAAATACACAAACAAAAGAAGAAGTTAAGAAGTTAAAGAAGAAGTTAAGGAGTGTGCTGGGCACTCTCTCCGAGGACGATCTTCTGGCCTCCAGCCAGGAAACGATCGTCGAGCCATGTTCGAGCGGTGCAAAACACAGCACCCCGCTTCTAAGACCAAGCCTTCTCCAGTCGGCTACCAAGACGACCTCTGGTGAGGTAATCAAGGCGGCCTCTGGAAAGGTTTCCTTGGGGGCCTCTGGTAAGGCCGCCAAGGTGACCCCTGGCAGTGATGTCCCGGTGACCACTGCGAAGGTCACCAAAAAGAAGAAGAATAAGAAGTCGTCCAGTACCCTGCTCAAAGCGCGCTACCTGAGGGCAAAATTCATTCTGGCAAAGATTGCCAAGAATGAAAAAGCCGGTAAAGCGCACGAGCGGGACGCTGAGGACCGTGTGAAGTACGAGGCCGCGATCAGAGAGTACGAGGCCGCGTCCGCAGCAAAATTAAACCAGCCACAACAACAACCACAACAACAGACAAAACTGGCACGGAGCTCGGATAAACGTAACCGCTCACAGGATGTGAGTGGACGTGTGGCCAAAAGGAGCAAATACTCCTCAACGCAGTGGTCTGGGGGCCCTTCAACCAGTGCGGCAGGCGCGGCCTCGAGGGCGGCTTACAGTGAGGTGGCCAGAGATCATCTCCAAGTTGCCTTCGAGGACGCAAAAATCAAAAGTGGAAGAGCGTTGTTACTCCTTTGGGATGCCATTGAGGGACGACTATCGGGTATGGTCGTCAGACACCTCATGGATAAAAAAGGGCCAGCACCTCTCTTCGACTCGGGTGAAATCTGTCGAGGCTGTAGGGTGATAAAATGTGCCAATCAGTACTCGAAAGAGTTTCTGGAGAAGAGCCTTGCTACGGTTAGCAACGCCTGGGAAGGGCTTTCGCTAAAGCTCATCCCTGCCTCAGAAATTCCCAGGCGACAACGAGCCAGAATCTGGTTGCCGAAAATGGAGGTGGACAGCTCGGAAATTGTCCCGTGTTTCAAGCTACAGAATCCTGAGGTTCCTATGGATAACTGGTCTGTCATCAAAGTAGAAGAACCTCAGCAGCATAGCTCAGCCATATTACTGCTGATTAACAACGAGTCGCTGGAGGCACTCGAAAAACAGCAGTTCAAACTTCGCTTTGGCCTCAGGTTGGCCAAAGTGAAGGTCTTCCCCGCCTCTGTCGCCCTGGACGATGACTTGGAGAAATTGGGGGATGACACCAAGAAGCTGCTCGACGATCTGCGGCTGTCTGGGACGGACGCAGTTTCTGAACTGGGGGAGCAGTCGTAAAGGTAAGTAACACTTTTGAACAGTTTGTTAAAAGTATTACAAATTAACCTTCGTCATTCCAAACTAGCCACAGATAACCTACGAATCACCCTCCGGGAGGAGGACATCGATGTCTGCCTGATACAGGAGCCTTGGATCTGGTGGTTAGCTCTTCAGAAGGGCTACAGCTTCACTAAATTAGAGAGAGTGCAGAGAACTGCATGTGTGGGCATCACTGCCTGTCGAACATGTCCCACCGCTGCGCTCAACGTTATTCTCCGGTTAATTCCTGTGGATCCGCAGGTTAAATCCATTGCTGCTCAGAGTGCTATGACTAGTGGCTTAAGGAGTTTGGCCTTTGGAGACAACTCCCTGTAGGGCATAGCAGCATCTTGAAGCAGATCTCCCCTTCCTTCTCTGATATTCGCACCGACCTCTCCATCCGCAAACTGTACTTTGAGGGCTGTGCTAGGGCTATCTTTCCGAGCAGGCAAGATTGGAAAGAGGGGAGAGTTGTTGCGGATATAGAGGCCTCTGTTTTCACTGACGGATCCAAAATGGAGTCTGGAGTGGGAGCGGGGGTCTACTCCAAATCAGCCAACATTTCGGTCTCCTATAAACTGCCGGAGACAAGCAGCGTCTTTCAAGCAGAGGTCTTCGCGATCCTGCAGGCATGCAAAATGCTTCGGGATCGCTGTTGGGAGGGAGACATAAATATTTTTTCCGATAGCCAAGCTGCAATCAAGGCACTGTCGTCGCCGCATTGCAGCTCTCTTCTCGTGAACTCCTGTCAGGAGGAGCTTAAACGCCTCGAACGTGCAGGAAACATTTCCCTCATCTGGGTTCCTGGGCACAGGAATATAGAGGGAAATGAAATTGCCGATGAGCTTGCCAGGAAGGGGGCGGCAGAACCGAATCCAGCTGCCCTCTTCTCAGACATCGGTATCCCCTTGGCCATCGTTAAAGGGAAACTACACAACTTCTTTCTAAAAAAGCGCAAGACAGATGGAGGTCTGTCTCATCGTGTGCCATTTCAAAAGCACTATGGCCGCAATACGATATAAACAGAACGCTTAAGGTGATGGGAACCCCCGCCATTCAATTTCCAAACTCATTGCGGTGATCACTGGCCACTGGGTGATCGGCACTCACGCGGAGAAGCTTGGAATTCCGTACAACCCCCATTGCAGAAGCTGTGGGGATCCTACAGAGAAAGAGACTGTGGAACACTTTCTCTGCAAATGTCCGGCTTTGGCGGCTAGGCGCTTGAGATTCCTCAGCGTCCCCTTTGGGGATGACTTGATGAAATTCTCCTAGCCATTAAAGCATAAATTTAACGCAAATTACTTTTTTGATTGTGGACAGCTGCTCGTGTTGCTCGTGTTGCGTTTCCGACAGCACTTTCATTTGATGGCGTTGACGAAATACTTACAGTCCCTTGTGCTGCACTTGCACTTGCATCTGGCCTTTCACATGAGGTTACCAAATCGCTCACCGTCTTTGTCAGTTGCAATATCATACCGCGTAATTCGTCCATTTTACGACGAGCACCTGTATTTTCACCGCCGACTTCAACTTCGTCCACATCTATTTCATCATCTGGATATATTTCAGCCAACTTTACTAATTTGTCCCCTTTATTCCCAACAACATAAATGTTCTGATTTTGTAGCAATTTATCCAACTGCACTACTTTTACAGAGCTCAGTTTTACTTTATTCATGGCTGTCTTTCCAAACATTCACTAAAAACTCTTGATTATACGAGCTTGTTCTTTTTCTTCCTCTTCGCGACTGTTCTTTGCTTCGCCGTCACTCTGTTGCGTCTCTCTTTGCAACTTCTTTCTTTGCTTGCTTTTTCCTTTTTCCCCCCACTTCTACTGCGCTGCTGCTGAAACCTTAGCAACTGCAGCGTACATACATATGTAGCAAGTGAACGTTTTCTCTGCTTCACTTAGATGCACGAGTACTTTTTAACGCCGACTTTGTTGATAAAGCGTTTCCTTGAGTTCGTTTTTCGCTTTCGTCGTTACTTTTGTAGGCTTTTGAGATAAAATCCCACTTCTGAGGTGTAAACGCCAGAACACCAAGTGGTTACATTTAATAAAAGTATTTAATGAGAATGAATATGAATATTGTTACAATTTATTTTAGTGAATTTAATGAAAATGAATTTGAAGTGATGCGGTTCTTCTATATTTTCCGTATACGTGCGTACGCTCTCGCGGTCTCTTTCATACTACCCTTTCTGTGTCGTTGACAATATTTTGAAATTGTATAGTCGGTGGAGATCAGCTTAGTGACATAATAGTCGTGTCATTAAAAAAGCTATTGCAGTTTCAATATCGTTGGTAGTTTTTAATGGGATTTTCCTGTTCAGGCTTTGTTCCATTATTTCCATAAAAGCCTCCTAGTCCTAGATAGTCCATTTTGAATTCTTCCATTTCGTTACATATATGTAATATTTTGTCTTAATACAAATAATAGCTGTGCCTTCGTGTGCTTTATTGTCAGGATGATTGGTACAAAAAATATTTATATCCTGGATTTCTTACTAAAATGTGTTTCTGATACAATTAGTACGTCAATGCTGTTTTGTCTGATCTGATGAAGTTTTGAGTTTTCTGTATATTTTGGCTTAGTCCGTTTGCATTCCCAACGGCTATAGTCAAGTAATTTTCTTTGATCATCCATTTTGATGATGACAAGTTATATGATGTTCATTATGTTCGGCATTTTATTGATTAGCTGAGTTCTCATTGTTTTCAATTCTTGTGTATCATCGTTTTGAGGTATATATTTGTTTTATTTGTTACTTTGTTACTTGTTGTCTATGCTACTACTTGTGCATAAGTCCCTGAGATTTTTCTAGTGTATTCGTTTGTGTCGTTTTGCTGATTTGGGCTTGTTTGTGGAGCAGGCATTTCCTTTTTTCGCAGAGTTGGCAAACGTTGTGTTCTTAGGGATTTGTAGGCCATGCAGCCTTTGCAGTTTACAGTGTGTTTCTCTTTACATAGGACACATTTAATGATATCGTCATTTATATTAATAGTAAAACTCGCAGTTTTGTGCGGGCCTGCACATTTAACGCAGACTGGACTTCTTGTGCAATAATTGTTTGTATGCCCATATTTTTGGCAATTGATGCACTGGGGCAAAGTCCTTTTCTAATGCGGAGGTTAAAATTTTATTTTAGAGTGAAGTAAGCTCGTCAAGTTGTATATATCTTCGTTATTTTCATTAAGTTTATGCTCCACAAAGAAGATAGAAAATGGTTGTTTTGTCCCATTTTTTTTAAATGTTGTGTATGTTAGTAACTACATTTATTCAGTGAGCTCAGATATAATGTCATAATTATCTGTAGAGTGATGCATATTTCGTAGTATAACCTTATATCATTTTTCTTTCTTTGGATGAAATGTGTAATATTGTGTGTTTCGTTCTTTTAGAAGTTTTGTGGTTGATGTGTAGTGAGTTGTTTTGAATGCTATAATTCAAAGCATTGATTAATGTGCTTAAGTATTGCACGTTCTGCACAGAAATAGGTGGTCACTTTGGTCGTTTCTTTTGGTCGACAGTCTTCAATGGTAGCGGCCTTTATTGCTCTTTGTTGGTACAGGGTGGGCCATATAGCGTTTGCTTTTTGAACCACCTATTTTTTTGAGAATGGTAACACCAATGACATGTCAAATGTGTTCATAATTTACTTAAAAGTTTGACATTTTAGAAATGGGACGCTATACGCTTGAACAAAATTGGGAAATATTGAAAACCTTTTTCCAAAGTGGTGAGTCTTCTTCTTCTTTTCTGATTTTCACATCGGTGGCTACGTCAACAAGCGAAATTGTCGGATTTGGGGCTTAGAAAATCCACACGTTACTGTAGAGAAGCAAATGCATTCACAACGAGTCACTGTTTGGTGCGATTTTTTGTCTGGCGGCATCATCGGGCCATTTTTTTTTCGAAAATGAGCGAGGAGCCGCGGTTAGAGTAAATGGCGAGCGTTACCGTGACATGCTCAACAAGTTATTTCCAAAAATTGAAGAGGATGACATGGACGACATTTGGTTTCAACAGGACGGTGCAACTTGTGACACTGCCAAAGTTACACTCGAACTTTTGGCTACCGTTTTTGAAAACCGAATAATCAGCCGAAATTCCGATATCAATTGACCGCCTCGGAGCTGTGATTTAAGCCCGTTGGACTATTTTTTGTGGGGAGCAGTTAAGGACAAATGCTTTGCGAACAGTCCAGAGACGATTGATGCTTTAAAACACGAAATCGAAGTTGCCATTCATGAAATTGGACAAACAATCGAAAATGTGCTTAAAAATTTGGTTGATCGAATGGCCTACTGTAAAGCCAGTCGTGGCAGTCATTTGAGCGATATTAATTTTTATTCATAAATGACAATGTTCAATCTTCAAAACAAAAAAAAAGTCTGAAAAAATATTGATTAGTTTTTTTTTATAGCCGATTCAAAAAGCAAATTTTACATGGCCCACCCTATAGTTTCTTCCAAATCGCTCTCTTGAGCAAATATGTCGAATCTATTCTCAGTTGATCGGCTCAACCAGTATGTTAGTTGTTGTTGTTTGGTGGAATGTTGTTTCTGTCTTTTATTTGCATTATTGGGGACTTTTTCAAGCGAGCTGCGAGTAGGCTGTAGTTTGCATTTCTTTTTGTGCGTTGCTGCCTATTGCATTAAGGCGTGTGTTTAGTGTCGTTGACATTTTGCCAATTGGGTTGGATACTGATGATGCTGTTGTTGTTGTTGCTGCTGTTGAAATTGCTACTGTCGTTGTGGTATTGGTGTTTGTTGTGACTGTTCAGAGAGAAACTACAGTCAGAGCATAAAAATTCATCCTGTTTAAGTATGTTTCTTTTGCCCCTTTACTCTCACGCGAGTGCATAATGCCGCTTGATCGGACCGCAAGCGGTTGGTTTGAGAGAAAACTGTTGTTTGTTGGTATTGTTGATATCTGGGCATAATACTGGCTCAAGCGCCCAATGAGACCAAGTTGGTTACCTAAATAACAACAACAAAAAGGTAATTTGAGATCTCGGGCGAGAGACCTAGAGCATGCGTAGTGTTAAATAGAAACACTAACTATTTTTGGAATACAGAGTTCTTGAGCCGGGACCCGGTTGCAATCCATGAACAGCTGCTGATGGACGGTGAAAGACATCGTTATGGCATACTTTGCGGGGGATAATATTCGCGTTCGCCCAGAGGAGGTACGGAGGCTGGTAAGCTATTGTAGCAGAAGAAAGCTACCCCTCCTGTTAGGATGTGACGCCAATGCAGACAACGAGGCGTGGGGGAGCACCGGCTGCAACAGATGAGGTGAGTCCCTACTTGAATTTATTGTTAGTAACGATTTATATATACAAATTTTTGGGTGTACATCGATTTTTGTAACAGACAAGAGGTCCTTGATGTAAAAGAAGAAACCCGAGGAGCACAGACTGGGGCAAGTTTAGAAATCTGCTAAGCATAAATATTCCCAACATGAGTAAGCGGTCAGGCACTAACTATAGAATGCTGGAAGAAAAAGTAGAGAGTCTTAACGGTTCATTACTACTGCCTTTCAATGCAGCTGTCCTGAGACCGAAGCAATACATCATGGTTGTCGAAGGAACTCTCAGCCTTTCAGAAGGCGGGGCGACGGCAATGTAATAAAACCAATCGCACCGGGTGCTGGGACGAATACGCTACACTTCTAACCGCATATAGTAGGAAATTAGGAAAGCAAAGAGGGGTAGTTTCAGAAAGTACTGTGAGGAAATTACCTCAACACCTATTGCAGCTAGGCTCCATAAAACTGTAGCTAAGGAAAAAGATAGATTGCATATATACATGTGGTGAGATAGAGAGTAGGCCTGTCTCCGGACTGTCTTCGAACGTGTCCCCAGGTGGCGGATAGGGGAACGCTCAGCAGATATGCAGGGTAGGTGGGAAATAAAATACCACTCGCGGACCAAAACAGGCAACCCAAAAATTCTTGAAGCGTTTGACTCATAAGGAGCGGCTGTACTAATCGCTAAACGTGAATAACGGCTGGGGCTTTGAATCTCTGTTACCTGAGTATGAGGAGTGAAATCTTGCAAAAATGGCTTTCAGAAGGGTTCATAGCCTCCTCCGTCCCTTTCAAGCATGGCAGGTCTCACAAAGCGCTCAAAGCGCGTAGTCTTCAGTGACCACGTAGGTTGGGTTGAGATGGCTTCCCATTAATTCCGCCTTGAAGTCTGGCTCTGAACTCTGGACCCCATAAGGGCCAAAGTCAACCTTTGCATGGCCTCCCTGTTTACATAGATAACTATGGGACTTACGGTAACTACGTACACGCGGTAACTACGTACAAGATAGCGGTTGTGAGTTGGGGCCCATATATATTAGCATGAACAAATTTATTACAAACAAAAACTCAAAAACCATCAATGATGGGGCGCATGTACCTGATGTAGACAGAAATGCTCACCCGCCGACAGGTGAAGCTGCAAACGCATTTAAGAGGAGCTCTGTGATTAGACGGTCTCCTCCACAAGCATCAGCAACTATGGAAAATACAAAGGAGAATGAAAGACCCATGCCCACCGGTAGCCAGCGTCGCGGAAACAGAATAGCAGCGCAATCAAGTAGTATCATCGGTGTCTTGGTCGGAACGCCAAAATCACATCTCGGCGAAAATGATTCTACAGAACTGCCACAACAGAAAGAAAAACAGAAGACGGACAATGAAGTGCAAGGCATTGCCACAGTGCCCAAACCAAATGCATTGTATGCGCTTGTCGAACACTTAGGCAATGAGATAGATGGCCTCCTATCATACGTTTAACCATGCAAAAATGTCCATGGGGACATTAGGAGGATGTGCAGCATTATAAAGCGAACCCATACCGACGTAATCACAAAGATTGAAGCCGAAGAGCACAGGGCTCTGACAATTTCTGCCCCAGCACAGAAAACAGCAAGCTTAGCCCTAAGTGGCGCGGTTCTGTCAGCAAAAAGGCTGAGAGAAAAGGTTAGCCCGAAAGCCACTGCAGCGCAGGCAACAACCAAGTCCCCATCTGTGAAAAAAGAAAGAATGACAGCAATAATCTTCTTTCTCAAAATACGGAAAGTATTGGGTCAAAGGAAGGGTGGACGAAAGTGCGGAAAAAACCTTCAAGAAAAAAAATGGTAGCAAATCCATCCGAGCTAGGTCAGATGCGATCGTAATCGAGAAAAAGTCAAAGGATGTGACATATGCGGATATGCAACGAAAGGTAAAAAATAGCGTAGAATTCATGGATCTCGGTGAAAAGGTAAAAACCCAAAAAGGAGGACTGCTTATTGAGCTCAAGGGAAGCAAGGACGTCGAAACAGCAAGCTATCATACAGCTTTTGAAAATGCTCTAAAGGATGTCGCTATCGTCAATTTAAGAACTCACACCATTACAATCCAATGCAAAGGACTTATCCCTGGTCTGACCACGAACGAAGAGCTTTTAAGCGCAATCGCAGAACAGGCACAAGTGAAAAAGCCAGATTAAAGCTCAATTAAGAGTAGGCGCAACACCCATGGGGGCACAGAATCGGTCTACATATTACTCCACGCAGATGACGCCAAAAAGGTACTGACGCTCGGACACGTTCAAGTGGGATGGATTCGCAGTCGCGTCACAGAAATTATATCACCAAAAATATGCTATAAATGCTGGGCGCATGGGGAAATGCCCCCGCTATCAAGAAGCGGTACGCAGTATAAAAACATGAAGGTACTCCAACTGAATACCAACCACTGCCGAGAAGCCCATGACCTACTTTGGCAAAACGCTGCAAAAAACAATATAGATGTAGCGCTAATATCGGAACCCTTTAAAAATATTGACCCTGATAACTGGGTAGTAGATTCGGAGAAGCAGACGGTGATTTGGGTGATGAGTGATAAACTTCCCCAATCCAAGATGATCACGCCTAGTAGCGGATATACATGGCTGAAACTAGAGGGCATCTACTACGTAAGCTGCTATGGACCACCGAGTTGGTCACTTGAGGCGTTTGAGCGCATAATGACTGCTATAGAAGTTCAGCTAAGAGGTAAGCGCCCAATACTCATCACAGGAGATTTCAACGCATGGTCAAGAACGTGGGGGAGCGCATACACAACTCAAAGAGGGCGGTTGGTGGGAGAAACCTTCACGGCAATGGACCTAAACACCCCCGGAATATACACGTTTGATTGTAGTAGAGGGCGCTCCATAATTGACTTAGCCTTTGCAGACTGTATAACGGCGAGAAGTATCAAATGGAGAGTAGACGAATCTATATACACGCATAGTGATCATCTAGCTATAGTTATTGAAATAGGCAGGGAGACGCAGCAGTTTGTGAAATCAAAGTGGCAGCAAAAATGGAAACGAACGGCATTCGACCCCGTAGCGTTTAAATCAGCTTGGGAGAACGCCTCCCTTTCCTGCGTGAGTGCAGAAAGAATAGCGTAACAAATGGCCGCACAAATAGAACTCGCGTGTGATGCGTCGAAGCGGAGGTGTCGGTACAACAACAAACAGAAACCCGCTTACTGGTGGACTACCGAAATAGCCGACCTTCGGAAAGCCTGCAACAAAGCACGAAGAAAGGGACAAAGAGCGCGCCATCGACCAAACCATAACGAGCGGCACGCAGAATATCGTACACGAAAATTTCACCTTAAGAAGGCTATTCGGAAAAGCAAAAACAATTGATTTAAGGAAATGCGAGACAGTGCAGACGACGATCCCTGGGGCATGGCATATAAAACTGTGATGCAAAACGTGAGAGGGCCAAGACCACCACAGCCAACGTATCCGATTCTTTTAGAGCAAATAGTACTGGCACTATTTCCCCCACAAAGTAGTGATCAGGAATATACTGTCAACACAAGCAGAAACGTTCCACGAGCATCAACAGACGTTATTTTGCAAACGCTGAAATGCATTAAAGACTGCAAGGCTCCTGGTCCCGACGGCGTCCCAAATAATGCACTAAAGGTAGCTATGCGGGCAAACCCGCAAATATTTGCAGACTTATATATTATACCACATGCCTAGAAGAAGGAACCTTTCCAACCATATGGAAGCTACAGCGCTTAGTTTTGCTTTTTAAGCCAGGAAAACAACCTGATCACCCAGCCGCATACAGACCTTTATGCATGTTCGACACAACAGGAAAAATATTAGAGCGTATCATATGTGATCTGCTCCAGGAATACTTAGAAAGCTCTGGTGGTCTCTTCGATAACCAATTTGGTTTCCGGCGTGCAAGATCAACATTAGATGCGATCCGAATCGTAACAAACATAGCCCGGGAAGCTATTAGCGGAGGACACACTGCAATGAAGCTCTGCGCAGTCATAACGCTGGATATAAAAAAACGCGTTCAACTCGGCAAATTGGTCCAACATACTGCTGTCTCTGGAAAATTTGAAGATACTAAGCTACTTACTGAGCATTATCCGAAGCTATTTCAGCAAACGAATTTTACGGTATGACACTGATGATGACTCAAAAACAGATGAAGTCACAGAGGGAGTTCCACAAGGATCGGTTTTGGGGCCAACTCTTTGGAATATTATGTATGACGGGGTTCTGAAATTAAAACTTCCAGCAAAAACAACAATCGTAGGTTGTGCGGACGACATTGCGCTAGTTGTAGTTGACAAGCGACTGGATCATCTAGAAGCAAAATGCAATGATGCGGCAACGAGAGTACAGCGTTGGCTCAGCAATACAGGTCTAGAGCTGGCAGCCCAAAAAACGGAGGCAGTGCTGATAGTGGAGGCAGTGCTAGGAAGAAAAAGGCGACCATGAAACTCTCAGTTGGTGGACACGAGATACTCTCAAAGGAAGCAATAAAATACCTAGGAGTAATGATCGACACGAGATTGAGCTTTAAGCAACATATAGCAGCAGTTAATAACAAATCAGCGGCGGTAATGGGCGCTCTCACAAAAATACTACCGAATATAGGTGGTCCACAAGGGGAAAAAAGAAAATTGTTATCAACAGTCGTGGACTCAATCATACTCTATGCGGCACCGGTATGGGCAGAAGCAAAGAACATTCACATGCGTGAAGTGGTGCGCACACACAGGCGGATTTCATGTGCATATAGAACGGTATCAGACGACGCAATATGTGTTGTAGCCGGAAAATTGCCAGTTGATATTCACGCAAGAGAGCTTCGCCGCCTCTATAGCGAGCAAGGAACTAAACCAACGGCAATAGAAAAAGCCATCGAACGAGAGCGATCTATGTATGAGTGGCAAAGAAGATGGGAAGAGTCACTTAAAGGGCGCTGGACGTACAAATTAATATCACATCTCGAGCAGTGGGTAAAAAGAAAGCATGGTGAAACTGATTATTACTTTACGCAGATACTCACCGGTCATGGCTGCTTTATGGCAGAAAGCCCATTCTGCTCAAGCTTTCCTAATGCAATCGGGAGCGCGGAACACGAGGCTTTTCATTGTGATCGCTTCGCACGAGAACGTTCAATACTTGAAAGGGTTTTGGGACACTCAGCTAGTCCTAATGACATCGTACAGGACATGTGCTCATCCAGTGCTAAATGGGTGGCGGTTCGAGCGTTTGCTGGAAAAATTATGCTACGACTCCAATTCATCGAATGGGAGCGCAAGACCCAGCAACAGCAGCTACAGTTGCAATTACGAAATGGAGATGTACTGTTTCCGGACAGAATGACGACAAACACAGACACTTGAGTCAATCTTCTTCTTCTTCTTAATTGGCGCTATAACTGCTTACGCGATTTTGGCCGAGTTTAACAAAGCGCGCCAGTCGTTTCTTTCTCGTGCTCACCGGCGCCAATTGGATACATCATGTGTAGCCAATTCCTTCTCCACCTGATCTTTCCAACGCAGAGGAGGCCTTCCTCTTCCTCTGCTACCACCAGCTGGTACCGCATCGCATACTTTAAGAGCCGGAGCGTTTGTATCCATTCGGACAACATGACCCAGCCAGTTCTTTATTCGCTGCGCTATGTCTATGTCGCCGTAGAGCTCATACAGCTCATCGTTCCATCGCCTGCGATATTCGCCGTTGCCAACGTACAAAGGTCCAAAACTCTTGCGCAGAATCTTTCTCTCAAACACTCCAAGCGTCGCTTCATCGTATGTTGTCATCGTCCAAGCTTCTGCGCCATACGTTAGGACGGGCATGATGAGAGCCTTGTAGAGTGTTAGTTTTGTTCGTCGAGAGAGGACTTAACTGCTCAGTTGCCTACTTAGTCCAAAGTAGCACTTGTTGGCAAGAGAGATTATGCGTTGGATTCCAAGGCTGACATTGTTATCGGTGTTAATGCTGGTTCCTAAATACACGAAGCCTTTTACAACCTCAAAATTATATCTGTCAACAGTGACGCGGGTGCCGATTCGCGAGTGCGCCGACTGTTTGTTTGAAGACCGGAGGTACTTCGTTTTGTCCTCGTTCACCACCAGACCCATTCGCTTTGCCTCTTTATCCAGTGTGGAGAAGGTAGAACTAACAGCGCGGTCGTTAAGGCCGATAATGTCAAAATCATCGGCATACGCCAACAATTGTACGCTCTTATAAAATATTGTGCCTGAGCGATTCAGTTCTGCGGCTCGTACGATGCTCTCCAACATCAGGTTAAAGAAGTCATACGACAGCGAGGCACCCTGTCTGAAACCTCGTTTGGTATCAAACGGCTCGGAGACGTCCTTCCCAATTCTGACGGCGCTGCTGTTGTTGAGCAGCGTCATCTTACATAGCCGTATTAGTTTTGCGGGGATACCAAATTCAGACATCGCGGCATACAGGTAACTCCTTTCCGTACTGTCGAATGCACTGTCTTTTCCAAGATTTGGCGTATTGTGAATATTTGGTCGATGGTAGACTTTCCAGATCTGAAGCCACAATGTTAAGGTCCAATCAGTTGGTTGACGGTGGGCTTCAGCCTTTCACACAATACGCTCGCCAGAACCTTATAGGCGATATTATGAAGACTAATCCCGCGGTAATTGGTACAAATTGCAGGATCGCCCTTCTTATGGATTGGGCCGATCACACTTAAATTCCAATCGTCAGGCATGCTTTCATCCGACCATATTTTGCATAGGAGCTGATACATGTACCTTGCCAGCTCCTCGTCCCCATGTTTGAAAAGCTCAGCCGACAGTCCGTCGGCGCCCGCGACTTGTTGTTCTTTAGGCGTGTCATCGCTATTCTCACCTCGTCATGGACGTGTAGCGGAACGACAACTCCGTCGTCAACGATTGGGGTATTTGGATTTTCACTTTCTCTGTGACATGCGTAGCTATCACTATTTAACAGTTGCGAGAAGTGTTCCCTCCATAATTTAAGATTGCTCTGTACGTCAGTCACCAGATCGCCGTCTTTGTTCTTACAGGAAAACGCCCCGGTCTTAAAACCTTCTGTAAGCCGCCAAACTTTCTGGTAGAATTTTCGGGCGTTGTTCCTATTGGCCAGCACTTCAAGCTCCTCGCACTCACGTATTTCGGCCTCTTGTTTCTTCTGTCGGATAATACGTCTATCTTCCTTTTTTAGCTCTCTGTAGCGAGCCCACATGGTTCGCGTTGCGCCCGATCGCAGCGTGGCTCTATAGGCGGCATCCTTTCTTTCTGCGGCAGCATGACATTCCTCGTCGTACCAATTGTTTTTTCGGGCTCGCCGGAATCCGATTTCTTCTTCAGCGGCGGTACGTAGAGAACGAGAAATGTTGGTCCATTGTTCGTGCATGCCGGTTTGTTGGGCAGTACTCTCTGAGAGCAGGAGTGAGAGTCGAGTGGCGAATCTTCTGACTGTCTGTTGTGATTGCAGCTTTTCGAATGGCGATCAATAACTTTCCCCACTTGCGTGGACTTCTACTCATGGAACCATTCTTGAGTCAATCACTCACAATAATATCAGACAGAAGACAAGACGGTAGTTCGTAAATACTGCGCTATCGCAAATTTCCCGATTTTCCATTTCCTCCAGAACCACTTATGAAAACAGTGGGGGCGTGGACACCATCGCTGACGTCAGATCTCCATACGCCCACAGGAGAAGGACCTGGACGCAGGTACCTGGTTGTGTCAATAGACATAAACGCGGCTCCACCTTGATGAAATGTTTACAGCGGTCCCAGGGTGGAAATCAGCCGAGGAGGAGGAGTGTTATAGTGTCAGTGGTAGCATGCCCCACATACCACTGGTGCGACGGTGCCTTTGATGATGTTTGTGACATTTTGATTTTAACCTCCTTCCCAAAAAAAAAAAAAAACCAAAAGTAGAAAAACAGGACTATTCACTGGCTAAGTGCTTCAGACCAACCAGTCCCACCTCCTTTGTATTAAAAGCAATGCAGAGGATTATCGATAATGAAATCAGATCAAACATTCTGCGTATAACACCTTTCCATCAAAACCAACATGCGTACGGGGCAGGAAAGTCTAGGGACACAGCTATGTATGGAGATCCAGAGTGACTTTGACAATGAGGAAACAGTTTCCTGTGCCTTCCTCGATATCGAAAGAGCTTTCGATAATGCCTCCGACTTATGAGTATGTCGTGAACTAGAAAAGAGAAGCGTGCTGGGACCCATCTGCAGATGGATAAAGTCCCTGCATCAGACAAGGATAGCCGAAGCCGCAACAGCCTGCGGATATGCGGATGACGATGTAAATAGAGCGAGAGGCGGGTCCGAAAACACTCTTCGCGACATATTGCAGAGCTTTAGACCTGACAAAAACATGGTGTGCTGGGGCAGGTGTGAACATAAACCCGTCCAAAACAGCCATCACCCTTTTCACCAGAAAAAGAGCGAAGTGAAGTATCTTGGACTTGTCCTGATGCAAAGCTTAACTGAAAACGACATGCTGGTGCAATAAAAGGTGTCATGATCTGCAAACTTTTGCAGGAAAATCTTGGGCTGTAATCCAAGAATCCTGAGATGGTTCTACATCATGATAATAAGACCGATGGTGATATATGGAGTGGGCGCTTGGGCATTGAGAGTCACTGCCTCGACAGTTCGGTCACACTAACTTAGCTTCAGCGCTTATCATGCGGGTGCATCACGAAAGCGATGCGCACCTGTCCTTCAGCTGCGATGGAGGTGATGCTCGAGCTGACACCGCTTCATATAGTCATTCAGCAATCGCCAAGCGTACCCTGATTCTTCTAAAAACACGGAAGTGGAAGGGCTGCAGATCCCACTAACCGAGCCACCCTCAGATGATTTCACTAAGGTGATCAAATTCGAAAAGAAGTTTAGAAATCAACTGAAGAATAAGTTAAACTGGAGAAGACCTGCATTTGAAAAGAAACTCCAAGAGTGTTCCTTGCACTGGTACAAAGATGGCTCGAAGACCCCAGAAGGCATAGGCCCTGGATGTTACGACCCCAGAACCAACTGATGTGTGCCGATGGGCAGTTTTCCAAGCATCTTCCAAGAGGAGAAGTACGCCATTTGTCTATGTCCAGAGATAAACTTAGAAAGGAATGTCCAGAACGAGCAAACTGTCATTCTGAGTGACAGTCAGACGGCAATCATAGTCCTACTGTTCTGTGAGATCAAATCCTCAGTGGTACTTGAATGGTATAAAAAAGGTATAAAAAACGCAAAACCCTCTTCAAGGATAATCTGAGAATCCTCACAGACACCAACGGCCACTGCAGACTGCGAAGTCATCTGACCATTATCGGGATTTGGTCTGCGGACTCCTGCCGTTTTTGCGACCAATCTCAGAACACTCCAAAGCACTTTCTTCTGGAGTGCAGCGCTATAGCGCGAGGAAGTTTGAGATATCTTGGCCAATTACAGGCAGAAACGCATGGCAAGCTGCCCGAATGTGACTCGCAGGTATTTCGGCCCACTCGCGGACAATGGATTTTTTCAGTGCCTCTAAACTAGTGAATCTTTTAGTCCGGATCTTGCTCTCCATAATGACCCAAAAGGAATAATCGATCAGATTCGCGTCTGCTGTATTTGAGAGCCATTTTGTGGACGTTATGAAGTTCGGAATGTTGTGTTTTAACCAGACGGTGCCGACTCCTGTTGAAATATCTATGGTCTGCCACCCAAATGTTTGTCTATCCGTTTGTCTATTAAAAAAATACGGTTCATTACTTTTCAATCAAACCCTGTATGTGATTCAATTTATATTTCAGGTCTTATCTATAGCTAGAGCTAGTGAAGGATTAATACGTTCACGTATGATAGGTGCAGATGCTGCTGAGGGCGATGGGCTGGTTTTCCTAGACTCGGTTATTGAAATTAACCAGCAGGGGGCTGAATCTCTTTTCAATGCTTCGAACAATTTAACGCGACACTCGAAATGCTTTGTTTGCATATCTTTATTATTTACAACCCAATGAGCCTTGGAAATAATTATTTTGACACTTGTGTCCAAAAAGCAAAAACAAAATACATGTAACTTTGTGCTTTTGTTCTTCTGCGGCCACCTTGAGTAGATTCGCCTTGGCTCTTACTTTCTTCCAATAAGTTGTTTTTCAGATATCAACAAAACAATTAGGTTGTATTGACTCTTTTCTGATACTATCCCCAGCACAATCTCAGCTGTTCTGCGCTCACCAATCCTGTTTGCTTCCCAGATATAATGCGTTTTTCAATAGGTGCGCTTCAAATTTTTTCCGATAGGGAGGGCGAACGACGCAATATTTTTTATTTTTCGCTTGTCATTTGTAAACTTCATTAGTATACATTTCATCATGGAACGCTACACACCTGAGCAACGATTGCAAATCGTGCAAATTTTTTATGAAAATAATCGTTCTGTTGCTGCTACCAGATCCAGATTTTTTCCAAAAAATCATCTTCAGTGATGAAGCTCACTCAACAAGCAAAATATGCGTTACTGGGCAGAAAGCAATCCACACGTGATTCATGAGGCACCGTCGCATCCCGAAAAAATCACTGTTTGGTGCGGTTTACATGCCGGCGGCGTGATTGGCCCATATTTTTTCGTTGACGAGAACGATCGCCACGTTACTGTGAATGGAAATCGATACCGCGACATGATAAACGATTATTTTTGGCCGCAATTGAATGGTATGGACTTAGAAGACATGTGGTTTCAACAGGACGGGGCCACAAACCACACAGCACACGCTACAATTGATTTGTTGAAGAGTAAGTTCGATGAGCGCAATATTTCCAGAAATGGACCGGTCGAATGGCCGCCGCGCTCGTGTGATTTTCTTTGGGGTTATGTGAAGTCATTGGTCTGCAGTAACAAGCCGGCGACGATTTGTGAGCTCAGAGCCAATATTGAACGCGAAATTGCTGGAATTTCGGCCGATTTATGCAAAAGAGTGGTCGAAAATTGGGTTCAACGATTGGACTTCGTAAAACGTGCACGCGGTGGTCAAAAGAAATCTAATTTCATACTTAAATGTATATGTTCAACCTAATAATAAAAAAAAAAATTAGTTAAAAAAGTCAAACCGTTTGTGTTTTATTCAAAAAAAAAGTTGAAGCGCTCTTACTGAAAAACGCTTTACTAAATATATATAAAAAGTATACATAAGAATGATAGAGTTCAAGGTTTGCTTGATAGCTATTGTAAAAAAAAATTTTAGTCATACCATGTCGACTGTTTGTTTACGGTGAATACAAATGTGCGTATTAGTTAAACAAAAACTCATTTTAAATAATCCACAATAAAACTACGCACTTTCGTACGTTTGTATTCGCCGTATTTGTAAATAAACGGTTGACATGATATGACCATTTGCTGTGCTGATTTGTTTGGTATCTGTTTTGTTAAATACATCACAAGTGACGTCAGCCCAGCTATTAAATTCGCTCAGAGCCGAACGGTATGTTACATATTACACTTCAAATATACATAATATACGAATAGCTATGGTGAAAAACAAAATTTTGCGAGGAACTTCTCCTACCACACCAAAGGACCTTTAGCAAGCAATATCTGCCGTTTATTTCACACATGTTCTCCTACTCGCCCAATCTCTCGGTGTTCAGACGGAAACAACGCAACATGGGCGGAGGTTGTTTTTATGTTTTTTTTTTTGTGTGTCACCACCACAATCTCAGTTTTTTAGTAAACAAATCGATGCATAACTCTTGCTACGTCAGTCCATCACCTGATTCTGCCAAATTCGTTTAGAGTTTTTTAGTAAACAAGCCGATGCATAACTCTTGCTACGTCAGTCCATTCTTTGATTCTGCCAAATTCGTTTAGAGCCAGTTAACCAGGGATGACAGATTCATGATGAAAAGAATTGATAACATGTGCTCATTAACAGACCGTTATTCGACTCTGAGCGAATTCGACAGAATCCGCTGTGTTAGCAAATAAACTGAGATTGTTTTGTGATATACGAAAAAATCAGCTCAGTCTTCGCTTATGTTGGTTCAATGCCGTCTGAACAACGACTGATTGGAGGAGTGTGTGAATACGTGTGGAAATAGCGGGTTTCGTGAGCCTATCAGCTGATTCTGTCAAATTCAATGCTAGCAGATCCGAAGCTTTTTTCATAGTATTTGATCCATTATTCTACATAGGCGTTTCTTTCTTTTTCAATTCCTTTTTACTTTTTATTTGTGTATGATGAAACACCACAATGAAGAAAAAATTGCTCCTAATAGCGGTCGCCCTCAGCAGGCAATGGCAAACCTCCGAGTATATTTCTGCCATGAAAAAGCTCTTCATAAAAATATCTGCCGTTCGGAGTCAGCTTGAAACTGTAGGTCCCTCTATTTGTGGAACAACATCAAGACGCACACCACAAATAGGAGGAGGTCGGCCAAACACCGAAAAAAGGTGTAAGCGCCGATTTGATGATGACCCCGAAAATCAACAAACATGGAGCAAAAGTATATATGGGCCAACATCAACAAGTCGATATATATAGTATAATTGGCGCGTACACCCTTTTTGGGCGTTTGGCCGAGCTGCTATTTGTGGCGTGAGTCTTGATGTTGTTTCACAAATGAAGAAACCTACAGTTTTAAGCCGACTCCGAACTGCAGCTGTTTTTTTCTGAGGAGCTTTTTCATGCGAGAAATACATTCGGAGGTTTGCCATTACCTGCCGAGGGGCGACCGCTATTACAAAAATGATTTCCCTCATTTTGGTGTTTCAACGAGATTCGAACCTACGCTCTCTCTGAATTCCGAATGGTAGTGACGCACAAGCCCATTCGGCTACGGCGGCCGCCCGATTTTGATTATATACAAATACAAACGTGTAATTGCGTGAATTATATACATACACTGACATGTGAATTTATATATTGTACATACACTGACAAATGGATGCTACTATGGTATTTGTAAACACCGTAAGATTTGATCTATGAGAGCAACTAAATGCCCATTTCTAATCTAAGCCAAAACCACGAGTTCAGGCTAGGCGCTTGTGAAAGGAGCTGCCAGATATTTTTGTGTGCTTAAATTGAAAGATCAAAGTCATGCGGCTGATGCAGAAGGTATGCAGATCCTTGTCGTACGATTTATACCCCATCAGCATAATGCAGCCGGAAACCATGACCAAGCTCTTTGGAAATTTGGTTGACAGGATGCGGTACTGAGAAGCCAGTTAAGAAAGCCTTATGAATGAAATCGCGTCGCACATATAATTTGAATTTTTTTCTCATTCGTTTGACTTGAAAAAATTATTGTGTTGCTTACATATTTCATCAGCTGCGCCACCATACCGTTCCATTCACCTGTAAATGGGTCTTGAGCGCCATACTTTCGATCAGGTACCAAGTCAAGAATGTAGTCAAAACCAATATTACGCGCTATCAGCTCTAGTATGTCCACACAAAATCCAAAGAATCGCTCATTACCAGTAAAATTTTTGCCGTAATGCATCATTACGTAAGGTGTTTCCTATATAAAAAAAATATGTGTTAGAATATCTTATTACGTTATTTAATAGGCACTTACTAACTGTATACCTAATAAACCTGAACTCACCCAGAGAGGGAGCTAGCCACAAATACATATGAGCCAAACCTTAGCTTGTAATTACTTGGCACCATTGATGTAGCTCTCAAGATATAGAAAAAACTTGCTGTCAAACAGAACTATATGAATCTAACCAATTATTACTTAATATGAAACTCCCTCTATTTTCCCCCGAGACCGGAGGCTAATCTTATTTGTCTTAGTCTCCAAAAAACCAACTCAGAGCCCGACGAAAGACTGCTTCTAATCCGAAAAACTTACATCGTGAATATCCAGCAATACTAACTAAAGTTTGGCGTTTAAATCTTGCAACGATATTTGTAGCAATATTAGAAATCAACAAAATAAAAATAAATTTACAATAATAAATATACATGAATAATATGTGATTCGACAAACGCCTTTTAATTTTCTATAGAAATCACCAAAATTCCTCAATGAAAACATATGTATGAGGGAGTTGAAAGGTTCAGCATGGCTGTAAAGCGACAACATGTTGCATATCAACATATATAATAACAACTAGTCGAAGACTAACGCGTACCAAGTTAAGACGTGCTTAAGTTTTGTTCTATTATCTTTTTCAAATATTCATTAATTAGAATAACAAACGACCTAAGTGGTTTTAGATATTTCAAATTGTTTTGTATTCACGCTATTAACGGTTCGATATCAACGATTCCATTTAACCCTTAACTACCCATAAGTGTCTAGTGGACACGATTTTGATTTCTTGGTCTTATAAAAACGAAAGTATTAATTTTTGAAAATTCAGTTTTGGTCTAATCTAACCAAAGATTTTTATATGTACATTTAAAAATGCATTTAAAATATTTCTTACAGATACAGTTTAATATTTATTGGCAATAAACTAAAGTACTAACTCACCAACCCACAGGTGTCTGCTAGATACAATAGGGGAGTTCAATAGTGTCTGTTTTTAACGCATTTCCGTGAAAGTGACAAAACAGAACTACCATCTGAAAACTACGCTGAACAATTATGTAATGAGAGTGATGATGCACGACTACAAGAATACGTCACAATTGATACTAATAAAGGAGGGGACGAACTACTTGGAAGTCAGAATTCGACAAACAAACGCCTGGGCGCAAAATAATTCGCGGTAGTATTCTTCCTTCAGGCCAAATTATTATTGATGAGATAGATAGTTTCAACCTTTTTTCAACGATCACATATTGGAACTCCATGTGAAATATACCAATGCGAAAGCATCTCGAGTGTTACAAAATCAATGGAAACATAACGATAAATTAGACAATCATTTTTGGTCTTTTAGTGGTAACAGGCGTCAACAAGCAGGGAGGTGTAGATTTTAGAGAATACTGGGAACCAAATTTCTGCAATATGATATTTCGAACTACGATGGGAAAAAATAGATCAGCTACCTTACTGCGATTCTTAAGATTCGATGATTAAAACACTAGATCTCTGAGGAAGTGAAAAGATAAACTTGCACCTGTTAGAAAAATATGGGAGTTCAGAAAAGTTGTATTTACCAGGAGGAAATCTCACTATTGGTGAACATCTTATACCTTTTCGAGGATGGATGTCATTCAAACAATATCTATCCAGCAAACCTGATAAATATGGCATACAAATTGGGTGGATCTGCGACAGTAAAACTAGCTACCCTCTATATGATAATCCATATCTTGGAAAAGAAGGACAACAGGGGAACCAGTTATGTGAATCATACTTCCGATGTGGTAGAAATATTACTTTTGATAATTATTTTACTAGTCTTGATGTAGCAAAATCTTTGACACAAAATGGACTCACAGTTGTTGGAACATTCCGCAAAAATAAAGCTTGTATACCACCAAATTTTGAACCTAACACAAATCGTGACATCGAATCTAATGCCTTCGGTTTTTATAAAAATATGACATTGGTTTCGGATGTACCGAAAAAAAAATCGTGCAGTCATTTTCTTGTCTACAATGCATCATTCAAAAGAAACAGATGTGAACAAAAAAATTAAGTTTCAAGTAAATTTGTACTATAATTCCACTAAGGGAGGCGGTTCATGTGACCAGATGGTTCATGAATATTCAGTTCGGCGAAAAACAAATATATGGCCGATTGCATTATTTCAAAATATTATAGATATGGTTGGCATTTCATCGCTCATTTTATGGAAAAATTGAAATCCTCATTCGGAAAGAAAAAAAAGATAAAACTTTTTCTACGAGGAATTGCAGCCAAATTAATAGCATCTCATATTCGCAGACGAAACAAGAAAGGTCTATAGCGATATCACTTAGCCGCGATGGAAAATGTGTAGGTATAGTAGGATCAAATCAGGAAGCTGCTCAATAATCTGATGTCACATTTGTCCTGTAACATGTAATAAAAGTTTAATATTAAACGATAAATACTTCCGTTGCATTAAAAATAAATTGGTTTTTCTTCATATGCCCTAAATTTAGGTGATGTGTCTGTTGGACCCTACTGGTCAGGTACGTTACAAAAGCATACTGGATAGCTAAGAGTTAAAGTAACCTGCGCAGTGGCAGTAAAGGCAAAATAACCACGCTACATAGGTACAATTTTGAAAGCGAAAGCAACGACACCAACGACCCAGAGAGTTCCGCGGCTTTGCCTACAACGAAGGCAGCGTAGAATTCGAGCTTAAAACACGATACGTGGATGCAAATTTGAACGAACGCGTCGCGATCCAGTAACCATTTACAACGCGCTAGGAATCGTCTATAATCTAGCTAACGGGAAGCTTTACGAGAAATAATTTGCCCCCTGAAGCTGATAAGAATGAAGATGAAGCAGATGATAATAATGACGACACGGAGAGCGAGAACAACAGCTAATTGAGAGTAAATCGGGGTGAAGTTACAAACCACTACAGCTTTCCTTCAGCTGCATATGCGAAAAACGACGAATCCAAAAGGCAAACAACGGAGGCGCACACACAATGGCACGCGCATGAGTAATAGTGCAACATATCAATCACCGAAATTTGCGATGGCATTACGTGATTTAGGGGATTCCATTAGAATTATTGATGATTCTAAGCCGATGCCAGTGAAAGTATGGACACAGGAATTCGAAGAATGAGTTATGTTAATGTAGTGGAACGGCCCACAAAAGCTGGTGTTTGGAAAAGCGGATTAGCAAAGTTATTCATACTGGTTGAAAGAGATCTTAATTCGTGGCATGTGCTAAAAAACACATTGCTAAGGGATAAATAATTATGGTACTTAATAGCTAAAGCACTGCCAACTGTGGAACAACATCAAGACGAACACCACAAATAGGAGGAGGAGCTCGCCCAAACATCCAAAAACAGGGTGTACGCGATAATCAAAACAAATCAAATTAACATTACTGATACCATTTCAATTCAACCGGGCTATTCGGGACATGTTCTTCAATTTCAATGTAACTCAAATAAGTTGCTCTCTGGTCAAAATAATGAGACACGTATTTTTTTGTTCGCCGGAAAATTTTTTTTTAAGAATTATCGGCAATATTGTTTTTCGCCTAAAAATCGCTTTTTTTAATTATATAAGAAACTTTTTTTTTTTAATGCTCATAACTTAGTCAGAAATGAACTTATTTTAATGATTCTTGGTTCAAAATGATCGTAATTACAATACTTGTACGAGCGACTTCATGTAGAAACAATTGCAACAAAGTAGTTGAACATTTTTTATTTTGCAAAAAAAAAAAATTCGAAATTTTTTCGAAATTCAATATTTCAAAAAGTGTTTTTTTAAACTTCTTCCAAATCAAGAGGACACCTCAAACTTCAATTGAGCTGAATGCCCAGTAGCTAAAATGAATTGTTTTTGAGTAAAGAATTTTTGAGTAAAACACCTGTTTCGCACTTTTTGTGGAATACTGCTACGTCGATCACGAGCGGCTGTTATTTTTAAATCAGCCACCACTATATTCCACTGCTTAGAGCGTGATGCAAAGAGTTCGGCTGTTCTCTTTGACGAATTTCCTTCTCGTACAAGGTCATTGAAGTCGGCTTGCGTTACTAAATGCGGCACTGCAGTCCCAAGTTCACTGGGTGTTGGTACAAATTCCAATACTTCTGGTTCCCCGCATCTCGCATTCGATGCAAGAAATGTTGATAGCATTGTTGGTGCTACTGTTGGTTCTCCATCCCTTAATTCGGGGACATCATCAAAAATCTCCATTGAAGCCGCTATACGTTCTTCTGGTGAGTACAGAACCGTTGGAATAACCGATCCTACATTAGCGTAGCGAATTTTGTTGCGGCGTGTGCTCCGTACGTGGTAGCCAAATTGTTGGTACAGAGTACTTTATTTTTGACCTTCCATCAGTAAACTTGCATAAATTTCTATAGCAATAGTCGCACACGACTTCCGGAGTATACCACAAGTAAGGAACATAAGCAGTCTTGAATATGTTCTGAAACGAATTAACCACTGTTTTCATAATATTTTTAAAATTTTTACTTGGTGCGAATAAGCCACAAACGTAACAAAAGTTTTTTCGAGTCGAGCACTGCATTTTTCGTAAGATGAAATATACAGAAAGACGTTTTCGCGCAACAGAACTTAAAACAATTGTCAAAGTATACGTCTCCTAGTAGCGCAACTGTCAGATGATCGGAACTTCCGGAACTGTAGCAAACACACAAACAGCACACAGAGTGTGTTTTATGAAACAATAAATTAAAGGTTAATAAGTTGTTTAAAAATTTGGAGTCCCTTCAAGTTATGCCGAAAATTTAGAAACAATTTTTTTTTAGAAAAAAAAATTTCAAGAAAATCTGAGAATTGATAAATTTTTTTTTTTAATTTTACATAATAAAAACATTTCCACGAGTCTGCCTGCAGAAATTCAGCGCGATTGGATCACGGAGAAAGGGTTAAAAATTGATCCGAAGTTTTTCACATAGGCGGACTACGAGCTCTATATTTTACACATTAAAAAAAAATTCTGACGTGTACATGAAAATCGCCGATACACGTTCATTTTTATTTTTTCTCCCCTTTCCGAAAAAGTATATTTGGTTCATAGGACAGAAAAAAAGTTCGTTTTTGTAACGCAGTGTTATTAGTCATCTCTCTTAGTACTAATACATTTCTGAAGTTCGCGGCCAATTGTTTTCATGGTACTAACAGATACTAAATTTTGGAGAAGAGAGTTCCTGAGATGAGTCAAATGCACCAAAAACTGTGTTTCCGACATTTGGGTTTTGTATCTAGCAGTGAAAAGTTTATAGTTTCTCACTGACTTCGTGGCAGTTATTCTGAGGGCTAGGTACTCAGGTACTTTCAAGTAGTAGATTTTGTGCAAAAGTAAGAGGGATCTAAACTGAAAAACTGAAAAAGCTTCTCCAAGGACATGGAAGAGAAGAGAGATGAGAAACGCGGTCTCTTCCCTTGATGCTGAGCACGTAACGAGTAATATTATTAAACAAAACACTCAGCTTATGTTTACGGCCATAACCACAATTAACAAAGACTTCACAACCATATAATAACGATGGCATAAAATATAGGGTTATTCAATAGGCGCGCTTCAACTTTGTTCCGATAGGGAGGGCGAACACGGCAATATTTTTTATTTTTCGCTTGTCATTTGTAAACTTCATTAGTATACATTTCATCATGGAACGCTACACACTTGAGCAACGATTGCAAATCGTGCAAATTTTTTATGAAAATAATCGTTCTGTTGCTGCTACTTTAAGAGCATTACGGCCATTTTACGGTCCATTTAACAAGCCGTCCCGTTTTGGGGTTATGTGAAGTCATTGGTCTACAGTAACAAGCCGGCGACGATTTGTGAGCTCAGAGCCAATATTGAACGCGAAATTGCTGGAATTTCGGCCGATTTATGCAAAAGAGTGGTCGAAAATTGGGTTCAACGATTGGACTTCGTAAAACATGTACGCGGTGGTCATGCAAAAGAAATCGAATTTCATACTTAAATGTATATGTTCAAACTCGATAATAAAAAAAAATTAGTTAAAAAAGTAAAACCGTTTGTGTTTTATTCAAAAAAGTTCAAAAGTTGAAGCGCTCTTACTGAAAAACCCTATATGTTTGAACAATTAAGATTGGAATGCGTAGAGGAGTAAAGTGTAGGGTGGACCAGAGCGCACGAAGCATTCCGTACATCTTACCTACGACTAAATTTACGTGACTATCCCAAGTTGATCCTTGGTTGAAAAGGATCCCGAGATTTTTAGCCCTATGCACATAATTAATAGTAATGCCGTCAAATAAGACTTTTGGAAAAGTGAAGCGTCGTTGGGCCTTCTGGAGATAACAAGCACCGGAGACTTCTTTGGATTGAGAGTTAGTGCATTGTCGGATGCCTATTTGTTTATGCGACATAAATTTTGGTTGATTTTAAGATAAGTCATCTATTTCATTGAGATTGCAAGATCGATTAATCTGGACATCATCTGCATACAAGTGAGTGTGTATTTCGGTAAGGATTGCTGATAGGTCGATGATGTACAATAGATCCTCACGGAACTCCCCTGTGCAATTCTAAAACAGATGATATCAATGACCCACTACAGACAGCTTGTGACTTATTTTTTTTTGGAAAAGAGGCAATTAACTGCATAGAAGAAGAGGAAACCCCAAAAAATGTGTCGAGTTTTGCCAATAAGATACTATGAATAACTGAATCGAATGCCTTTGAGTGGCCAAGTAGGGTAAGAAAGACTTTTTTATCGTCAATGGACTCACGAATATCTTCGATGACGTCAATCAGTGCAGTTATACAATTATGTCCTTTTTGAAAACCTGATTGCCGTTTGTGTAAAATAGAGTTCTTAGAAAGAAAAGCGCTCAACTATTTATGCATGATTAATGAAAGTTAGAGTGAAAGTGCAATTGGCCTAAGTTCACCGTCGGCTTTAGGGATGGGAAAACTTTTAGCGGTTTTCCAACATTTTGGGATGAATGATTAGATGAATCTATTATATAATTTTAAATATATTTTAATAAACAATAATAATCTATGGAAGTAGAATCAATAGAACAGCTTTTAGAAAAACAGCAAGTCAAGTGGTCTTGATCGAGAGAAAACATTCAACGACGTCGGACTGATGAACACACGAAAAGCTAAATTTTAGATAATTTGGTAGAGAGCTAGAAAAATCTATGTATGTTAGTGTTCGTGACTCGAAGTGCCGAAATATTTACAAATTTTTCATTTATTGAGCCACGATGTAAAAAGATTTGGCAACTTTTCACTTTACTTTTAACCAGACCAATGGTTTTAATTCTTTGCCAAGTTTGTTTGCAGCCGATTGCCCTTTTTTTTGTTTTTGGCGGAGAGGTTGGGTTAAAAATGCCTTGGCACCATACGTCGCTACTATGTGTGTGGTGATTCCACTGAAAGTATCCATCCTCTTCTCTTGCATTTTTCCCTCCACCCCGGGCCTGCCTTCGCATTGCTTCGAGGTAGAGGGCCAATATTGTGTCCTAAGAAGGACACTTACATACTCACCCTGCGTCTACGGTCACGTGTTTTGAGAAATCTATGCCCAATGCTCTTCAGCATAACTTTCCACTGCATCATCATTTTCTCGATAATTTCTTCAGGTGTAAATACACCAATAGCTTGTTGCAGACCTGTTCTCTCTATGTTCCAGCTCTCGCATTTAAGGAAGGTGTGCCCCGCATATAAACCGTTTGGTAGGCTCACTTTTCCCATGAGAAAGGACCCATGTCCGGACAAGAACTGTGTAAGGTAATAGTTAACCACACAATGCTTTCTTTCTACCTAATTTTCACCGCTGCTTCAGATACTATTCTGGATGAAGAAGCCACTCTGAGAGCGAAGGTGCGTTGCATGGATTGCAGAGTTTTCCCCCGGCATTGCACTCTTAGCGAATCTGCCCATATTTCGCATCCGTATAAGAGATTCGAGTTGACCATGTCCATTAAAAATTTCGTTGGATCTGCGTTGGACCTCCAAGGTTTGCCATGAGCTTACTTAACATCCCGTTTCCTTTGGCAACTTTTGTGGCATCGTGATTTAAGTATATGCGCCAGTAAATTAGCCTTGTGTCTAATTGCACTCCTAAGTATTTCACCACTCTTTTTGTCAATAAAGTGGCATCGAGTACTTGTATATCTACTTCTAATGGGTTACGTCTGTTGGTTAGAAGGATTAGCTCTGTTTTCTCTTTGGCCAGCTTTAATCCATGGTCCTCTAGCCATGTCTGAACTCGGATCATCACCTGCTTTACCTTCCTTTTGGCTTCGAGCGATTATTACAGCTGCGATTATTAAATGCACATCCTCAGGCATCTCTATTCGAAGGATTTCATCGTAACTTATATTCCAAAGTTAAGGTCTATGTATTGATCATTGAGCCGTACCTGCTGTTATTTGTTTAGTCTTGCATCCTTCTCGCATTTCGTATAAGAGTACGCTATTGCTTAGATAGCTACGAATAATCTTGAATAGATTATTCAGGATCTTGAATTGTGCCTCTAAGGCTTAAATTACATCGTCCCAACTTAAATTGTTAAAAGCATTTCTAATATCTAGTGTGGCTAGTAATACTAAACGTTTGCCAATGCAAAGTAATTGGATTTGGCATTTCTAACCATTATTTCCTCATAGCTAAAAACTGATTGTGACAATCGTATGTTTTGTATCTCGTCCACCGATTATCCCTATAGCTTTTTTTAATTTCCGAATTAAACCAAATGTTGTCATAATCTCGCTTAATCATTGTCTTGTTTGGAACGTAATCGTTAAATAGATTTACTAAATTCTTCTACAAATATTGCATTTGATTGTCGGTAGATATCATATTTTTTACAGAGTGCCAGTAAATTTTATTTACGTCACTGTTAAGCCTAACATAATCTATATTTTTAAAATATCTAAAGCTAAAGAGCTGAACGTCATCAGTTGTAATGACACTGAAGCCAAACGTTAAAAAATTAAGTCAGGTTTGGAAAAAGAAGGCATAAATAATTGGTCATACATATATCGAATACCATTGAAAAATTATCGTTATCTTATGAGGATATTATTGTTGCTGGTGATTTCAACTGTAATTTGTTTTTCAACACTGCGTAACTGACATAATGAGCGCTTTTGGTCTCCTACGGGTGAATTCAGTAACACCAAAGCACTTTGCCAATAGTAGTGTATCTCTCATTGACCACTTTTATAATAACTTAAAACGAATTTTATTATATGACCATACATATATAGGGTTTTCCAATAAGAGGTATTACTTTGATTTTCAAAGAATGGTTTCGTTGGTTGTGTGGCACGTAGCGCCGTCTTGTTGAAAATAAATGTTGTCCAGATCAATACCATCCAATTCCGGCAATAAAAAACTGTTAATTATCTCTCGATAGTTCGTAACTGTTACTCCAGCTTCATTTTCGAAAAAGTAAGGTCTAATGACTCCGCCGGACCATAAACCGCACCAAACAGTCATACTTTGAGGAGGCTTTGAGAGGCTTTTCAACAATAACTCTTGGATTTTCTGAGCCCCATATCCGACAATTTTGCCTGTTGACGAAACCACCGAGGTGGAAATGGGCCTCATCCCTCAAGATGATTTTTCGATGGAATTCCGGATAATTTTCATGCATTTCAACGACGCAATCAGCAAAGACACGACGTTGTTGATGATTGGCCCGCTTGAGTTCTTGTGTTAACTGGACTTTATAAGCCTTAAGACCCAAATCTTTATGGTGTGGTGACGTTTGTGGAATGCCTATTTCCAAAGAACGACGAGGCATGGACAAGCCTGGGTTTTTTCATCCCTTTCGGCTAAACCAGCAATATTTTCGGCTGTTTTTGAACGATTCCTCTTCTTCACATCACTAATTTGTCCCAACAGCTCGAATTTTTCCACTAATTTTTGTATTGCGGCCCGACAAGGTGCTTCACGATGACCCAAAAACTTTCGAGTTTTACGAACCGTCTCTGCCAAATTTTCACCATTTTTGTAGGGAATTTGAATAATTTCAATGCGTTGTTTAAGCGTGTATCGTTCCATTTTTATTAATGGCATAGTTTCTACTTGTCAAATATCAAAAAATGACAGCTTCAAAAGTGAAATCGACCGAAATAGAGGGCTATTCAAAATAACACCTGTTATTGGAAAATATATATAATAAAATTCGCAGTGTTCAAGCAACAAATTACAGTTGAAATCCCCAGCAACAATTTTTATTTGGACGGTACGAAGTACCAACAAGAACTTTAAAATTATTACAAACAATTTCGACAAACAACACAACATATTCAACACAAAAATCTACGCCAGATTTGGACTTCACAAAACATTTCAATAACTACCTCACAAGAATCGTCACTCCTCCTCCATGCCCTTGTCTATCATGTCTGTAAATTATGTCACTTTGACTGCAAAGAGTTCATCACACATATGCGAAGTGAACCATGTTTCTGATATGCACACAATGTCAATGAATTCTCAAAGTACATAGTATTTAAACACGCCAATTTTGCTACATAGGCTCTGAACATTGATCTGGCATATTTTTAGCCCTTTTCTTCTCTTACAAAGCACCCGTAATATTGCCCAGTGACTTACACTTTGCCGGCGTGCCAATTTGCCGTTGTTGTGATTAAAAAGGCCAATCGAACTGAGAAATACTCGCTTCTTCTTTGGAGAGCTGAACTTTATAATAACCGGAGGGTCAGTGTTTGTGTTGGTAGATAAGCGTATTCGAAAAATGCTCTTGACCTCAGGTAGCATAGCACTCGTATTAGTTGAGCTACAAATAATATTCAGCAGGCACCGTAAGTCTTCTCCCTTTTGCGCTGGTATGCATCAGCGGCGATTTCAGCTCTCTCGTAGCGATCAAGGTGTTTTTGCAGTGAACAGACATCAACGTTAAAAGAAAGATTTGCGCACATCTTTTCTACCAAAAGTTAAAAAAAAATATACTCAACTGGCCAAATTAAGCAGCAGTTGAGTAAAATTCGTTTGTATGAAGGAACAAGGAATGTTAACGTGTAAGTAGAAAACAAATACATATGTATGTATGCTAAGTTCAATAGTGACTTAGAAAGAGCAAACTATCCAAAATTACATACATATAATATATTATGTCTGCCCAAGGAATCTTCAGTAAAACTTTATTGAATTCACTTCAACCAAATCAAATCCTTCATAGAGAATTGATTGATTACAGGGCACACAGAAAGATGGCATATGCAAATTTAAATATTTGAATTTATTTACATATGCGCATATATACATATATGCTGTGTGTAAGTATGTACACTTGCGACAACAAAAAATATTACGATTCCCTAAAACTTCTCAAGAAATCCAGCGCACATTCATAGGCACAGCATTGTATGTACAGTAACCTTCAAATGTGTACAGTAACCTTCAAATACTCTAATTTCAGAGCAAGTTTCTAACCTTGCAGATATAGGTATGCATATGTTTTTGTGCACTGTCCGACACAGAACTTTTTTATAAGCTACTTATGTAACTAGTTTTCTGCAAGTTACTGTATGCTCATGCGCGCACTTGACGCACAGCATCTGCGGTTGTCGAGCGTTTATAAAGACATATTTACATACATATATTGATGCATATATACATATGTACGGAGCCGCGGGAGTTACATATTCAATTCCAAAGACAAGGTCATATTTTAAGACAGTTTAACTTGCTTGACAAAGTGTGGGAAAGGAAATGCTGAATAAGACATTAACAATAATTTTGTAAAATTAAATATTAAATGCCAAATAAGCAATTACATATGTACATTAGTTTAAGTCTGACTGTAATAATTGAACAAGTAATAAATGAGTTTTTGAGAAGCCCTTCAAGACAAAAGTTATTCTTTCTATTCTTTTTAAAAAATTCTCCTGCCTGAGTAAAATATAAAATTGGCGCAGTCGGTAGGATCCTTTAAGACATAAAAGGATCCAGTGATACGAAATACGGGCAGTGCAAAAACTAAAAATTTTATAACACCCAAAACTAATCCTGCGAATCTGTAGCCAACTCAGGAGTTGACCGGACCCTCCAGGGTATAACTTAACATACGTAACGTATAACTTAACAGAAAAGTGCAGTGAACATTTATTCAGTACAAAGAAAATTGAACACCACAAAAGATAAAGTGCAGTGAATACACAGGAAAAGAAAATCCGAGTACTAACCACTAAGCGATAACCAATTGAAAAGGTGCAGCAAACACTCAAGTGAAAATCTGAGTGAAAGCCACAAAGGAAAGTGAAAAATTTCTTGTAAACGGCCACAAGAAAAACACTAAAATTCGGCAAGCCAGGCAGAGAGAACTTGATAAGAGAAGAATGGAGCAGGCCCAGCAAGAAATGACCCCTGTAGATCTGGTACAGCAGCTTGCAAGAAGGGAGCAGCAACTCGAGCAATTAAGATTGGCCTACATAGATTTACAACAAAGACAGCAACAGGATCAAACAGACTAGAAAGAATATTGAAAAACATCATCCACCTTCCAGCATTCACAGGACACGGAGATATAACCATAAACTCATTTTTTAGTAGCGTAGAATACTTAATATCAACGCTCGAAGATGAAGGACATAAAAAAAGAAGCAGTGAGAACAATATATTACAAAACAATCCAAGGAGAAGCTAAAAATGCAATTATTAACATCCCGGAACCGGACAATTGGAAACTCATTAAAGATACATTAAAATTGAGGTACAAACCAGACACAGAGCCTCATGAAATTTACAAGCGAGTTGCCAATTTACGAGTCAATACGGTAAGTGAGTTAATTACCGTAATTCAGAATATTAAGTACTAGCAAACCCGGCCCCCTTCGCTGGGCACACTAAAATAGAATAGATATGGTTTAGAACAGAAAATATATGGTTTTCATATTATTTATTTCTTTATTCTTTATTCAAGCGCTTTGGCATAAACAATATTTTTTGTTTTTCTATTTGTTTTTGAGTAAATATAAAATATAAATTGAAAATCAGGAAAAAAGAAGATTCTTTTTAAATTTCAAATCAACGCATATGAATAAACAATCGTCTTTTTTCCTGATCATCCATGAATTTTTCGTTTCAATTTATATGTTTTATTAAGCATTGGAGCTTTTTTAACCATTATCCATTTATATTTAAAAAAAAAAAAAAACGAAAAAAATTGTTCTTTCCACGAACACATAATTTCATTCGGATTTCACATTAAATTCTCAAATTTCGTAAGAAATTATTCACTGTTCCAAAATCCACTCCGAAAAAATTCACAAACAATTTTTACATGTTGCACTTACGTTTTTTCCTTATGGCATCCAAATCAGAAAGAAATATTGACACATTGTAACTCACACTGTCAATTTGACAGTTCAGTTCCGCCCCAAGCGTTAAAAAAGTAAGCGACATTATGGCTGGCTCAAAAGAACGCTGTACCCGTTGCCACTGCACCGAATTACAACCAAACTTTACGAAACCCATTTTCAATACTTACTTAACAATGTGCATAAGTTTGGTTTAATTCGGTGCAAAGACACGGCGGGTCCACGTTTTGGCATATATTTCGAGACCCTAGTCATCAATAGGTATGAAAATTACCCCGTATTAAAGCACTTATCAACAGCTTTCATTTGATACCTATATTGTACATACACAACCAAAGGTTACCCGGGTCCACGTTTTGACCTATATCTCGAGACCCCAGTCACGTAGCGGCATGAAAAATACTCTGTACTAAGGCAATCACCAACAGCTTCAATTTGATATCCATATTGTACAAACACATTCTAGGCTCCACGTTTTGGTCTCTATCTCGAGATCCTAGTCACGGAGCGGCATGAAAAATACTCTGAACTAAAGCATTCACCAACAGCTTCCATTTGATACCCATATTGTACATACACGTCCGAAGGTTACCCGGGTCCACGTTTTGACCTATATCTCGAGACCCTAGTCATCAATAGGTATGAAAATTACCCCGTATTAAAGCACTTATCAACAGCTTTCATTTGATATCCGTATTGTACAAACACATTCTAGGGTCCACGTTTTGGTCTCTATCTCGAGACCCTAGTCACGGAGCTGATGGAAATACTCTGAACTAAAGCATTCACCAACAGGTTACCCGGGTCCACGTTTTGACCTATATCTCGAGACCCCAGTCACGGAGCGGCATGAAAAATACTCTGTACTAAAGCATTCACCAACAGCTTCCATTTGATACCCATATTGTACATACACATTCTATGGTCCACGTTTTGGTCTCTATCTCGAGACCCTAGTCACGGAGCGGCATGAAAAATACTCTGAACTAAAGCATTCACCAACAGCTTCCATTTGATATCCATATTGTACATACACATCCGAAGGTTACCCGGGTCCACGTTTTGACCTATATCTCGAGCCCTATCCACCAATATGTATCCAAACTATACGGAAACCATCTTCAATACCTTCTTAACTATGTGTGTAAGTTTGGTTTAATTCGGTGCAGACACGGCCGGTTAGCGAACACACACAAAAAGTTGACTTTATTTTATATATAAGATTTTTTTCAGTTTGTGTCCGAAAAATCCAAATATCTTACGGAACCCTATTTTTTTCCAAAATAAAATGTAATCCATGTTACGCCTGGATAATGTAGTTTTCGAATGGTCAAAGAATTTTTAAAATCGGTCCAGTAGTTTTTGAGCCTATTCGTTACAAACAAACAAACAAACAAAGTTTTCCTCTTTATAATATTAGTATAGATAAAACTGACGAGTTAATAGTATATTATAGTGGTGAACTTGGCATACACTTGACAAACATAGACAGCTTCTTAGTGAATACAATGAAAGAGATGACCCAAGGGACATTACTCGACAAAATTTACGAACAAAGACAATTAAAAGATATTTTGCTTATAATGAATCAAAGAGGTTTGAAGACACGTGCATAAGACCCGAATACAAGAGATTCGGAAGAGAAGAAAAACATAAAGGACAATTTCATAATAAAACATCTTATAATAATCAGAATAGGACATATAGTAATCAAAATAGGGATGAAAGAAATAACCTACAATTTCAAGAAAGAAATAAGTGGACTAATGATTTTTATAGGCGCGAAGAGCAAAACGCTTTTAATAATCCTTTAAATAATTCGGGAAGATACAGATTCCAAAATGATAAAAGAAATAATAGCACCCCAAGACATTTCCAACGTCCAGTGGGACACGCTAGGCCGTTTTCCAACCAAGTTCGCTGGCAACCGCCTAGACAAAACCGCACGGAACTCATGGAAATGGACAATATTGAAAGGTGTTATAGCAATCCTCGAGTGGCAGGACACCCTAATCATAAGTTTGGCCAAGATCGCTTAAACATGGATAGGCAAAGCCCAGACGGACCTGAAATTAATAATACCATTTTTTTACGAGGCAGCCACTGAATGCCTGCCAAAGATAACATTAAAGATCGTAAATAAAGAATACGTAGCACTAATACATACAGATGCCAGTCTCAGTTTAATTAATAAGGAAATAAATTAATTTGATATATATAAATTAAAATATCCCATAACATTTAGTACAAATAAAGATACAATAAATTATGAAGTACATACAAAAAGCCCGAAGCAATTTAATTTACCTAACAATGCCAGGATTCGTTGGAAGATCACCCCATTAAAAGGGAGAACTTATGATTTCATTATAGGTATCGATATATTAAACTTTTTAAATGCCCAAATAAATATAGAAAAACGACAAATAACACTAAATGGAAAAATATCTTATTTTATTAATAACCCATACCTATAAATTTAATCAAATTTACATGCTTGAAACTGGTGATCCTAAATTCGAAAGGCTTCAATTAAATCATTTAAATAATGAAGAACGTAGTGAAATTATAAAATTGCTAAACCGATATAACAAATTATTGTTTAGAGAAGGCGATGTATTAACTAATACAACAGAAATTCAGCATGAGATAAAAACCATTACACAACAGCAAATCTATTCAAAGCTATATAGATACCCACCTCAACACTAAGCAGAAGTAAGGAAGCAGATCACAGAAATGGAGGAACAAGGTATAATTAGAAAAAACCATTCAAGATATGCAAGCCCACTTATAGTCGTACCCAAAAAAAAACGGATAATTCAGGCGAAAAAAAATATAGAATAGTTATTGATTATAGAAAGCTTAATGAAATAACCTTAGACGACAAATATCCTTTACCCAATATAGACTCAATTCTAGACAAATTAGGTAGAGCGCAATATTTTACGACATTAGACTTAGCGAAAGGCTATCATCAGATTTTAGTAAAGGAGGAAGACAGAGAAAAAACTGCCTTCGTAACTCCTCATGGTCTATATGAATTTATAAGGATGCCATTTAGTCTTAAAAATGCGCCAGCCACATTGCAACGGCTGATGAATGAAATCTTGAGAGATTATATTAACAAAACCTGTGTGGTAACATATACTTAGATGATATACTAAGCTTTAGTACTTCTTTAACTGAGCATATTATAGCAATAAGAGACATTTTCATAATTCTCGAAAGTAAAAATTTGAAGATACAAGTTTAGCAAATGCAATTTTCTAAAAAAAAAAACAGAATTTTTAGGGCACATTTTAACAAAGGATGGCATGAAACCAAACCCAAATAAAATTACAATTATCCAAAACTTAGAATTACCCAAAACCGAAAAACAGACAAAAAGTTTTTTGGGAATAACAGGTTGTTATCGCAAGTTCATAAAAGATTATGCGAAAGTAGCCCAACCGATAACAAAATACTTAAAGAAAGGTACAAAAATTAATGTAAAAGACCCAACAAACATTGAAGCTTTCGAAAAGTTAAAAACATTAATAAGTACACATCCTATTCTATGTTATCCCGATTTCAATAGACAATTCACATTGACAACGGATGCATTTAACTATGCGATTGGTGCGGTACTATCGCAAGAAGGTCACCCAGTGTGCTACGCTTCAAGAACATTAAATAACCATGAGAAAATAAAAAATACCAGTCTAACGGTTAGACTCGATAGAAGTGAAACCTTCCGTAAAACAAACTGAGAGAGATTAAGACGAAAGCAGCATTAGGAGCGGGATAATTATAGGTTCATTATAATATTGCTATAAAGTTCATATTTTATTTTCTTCATTTTATCATTATTCATCCTCAATGTTTTCAATTTCAACAAATGTACGAGTGGCTTATGATAGATAAAATATGATACAAATGCTTTGGTTTCGATGTTGTCAAAAAAAATACCCAAACGGACCGAAGAAACAGACTTACAAATTTCTTCCATTTTCGTCTACTTGTATTCATATAAAAATTTATGTCTCTTCCCACCAAAGCTAAATGTATTTGTATATTTCTTCTTGTATTTATTCAAGGCCGAAATCCCGGCGGTACTGCAATACCGGGCCAACCCGTGGCAGAGGTGGAGCAAGCTCCTAAAACACTCCGCCCATTTGATCACTTTGATCTTAGCCATAAGGCCGAGAAGCGATAACCATACACAACCAACAAACTACCTTGTCATTACATTTTCTAATAAACCTTTTGAGAATTACACGCTCACAAAAATTAATGTACGAAATATTTATACCGATTCACTTAAACACGGCGAGCTGTTTGATTTCATGTTCGTGCCTGTGTATGTGCATTTGTGCGTTCATATCGCCACAGTGCATGACTACCAGCCTTGGCTGAGCACAGTAAGAAAATGTATTCGAGCGTATATATGTATGTATGTACGTTAGTGTGTTTGTACGATTGTGCTCTGCGCTCAGCTTTGTGTCGATTTTACTGTGCGCTGCGCAGGTTAGGGCAGAATTTAACCCTCTAGTGCATAATTTTTTAATTTTTAATTTAAAAATTTTCTTCGCTTAATTCAGCGTCAGAGAATACGAATCCGTCATCGCTTTTGATATTTTACCTACAGTTTTGCCAAAAATTAGGAAAAGAAATTTTTGCCAAAAGGCACTGTCATGCAGTTAAGGTATCATTGTACCGTATCAAAGTATACACATATTTTCGTTTTTGATCGTTCAGTTATATTTTTTTTATTACTTTTTTTTAATAATTTAATTCGTTTTTATCTTTGCCTGCATTAAGATGTACATTAGATATATAAATACATATATTTATAAATATCATATATATATTATATGATTGGTTTGACTTTCTTATGTATGTACTTGTATTTGAATTAGTTATTTCTTGGTATGAAATTCTTTGAAACAGTTCTTTGTGGATGAATTACATAATGGAATATCGCATTTTTCACAATAAGATTGCGTCTGCGAATTACAAGGTTTATTTTTACAATGGAATTTTGCAGAGCGATCTCGAAATTGACACCAGTGACCAACGTTATCAAAACGTACATCTGATATTGGCATATAACTTTTTTTTTACCGACAACAAAACTTTCCACTTTGCTTGAGTTTGATGGCCTTCCTCTGCCTTTGACTGAATCCTGGCCTATTTTAGTGAGAGCTTCTGCCACTTCACATCGAAATTCAGCCAGAGTCAAGCGTTCGTGTTGCAATGAATTAATACGATTGTAAAGAACATACGCATTAACTAATGTCATGTCTAACAAATGATAAAAAATACGGGTCGTCCACTTCTGGGTCTTTATGCGGATCTTATATCGGCCAATCAGGCTATCCATCAGGTGGACAATCAATGTATGCGTAAAATGTTTGTCGTCGATTCCATCGACGAGATTTTTGCAAACATGTATCTGTACTGGAGCCGTGTGGTTGTATACCCACGTAAGTTGAAGCAAAACGGACGCTTCCATTATCATTCCACAATACCGTTGATATATCGATTCCATAAGCTGACCCAACAAATTCTTCAGAATAACCACGCTCGCGCTTATTTTGCTTCAAATCAGAGTCAGTAGCCAGTTTACAATTCATGATACGATTGGCGCGAATTGTTCCTAAGCTATGGATACCCCTGCTTTCCAGATAAAGTACTAAGCCCAGCGACGTGTAAAAATTGTCAAAATAAAGTATGTGGTTTGCAAATTCGGTGATGTTTTTTGATAACCTTACAACCACATTCGATGAGGCGCCTAAATCTGGAACTTCTTCCTCCATTTTATTATCGCCAGCGTCGGAATATAATTCAAACTGATATGAAAATCCACTAGTATCACATAAAACAAATAGTTTAAACCCCCATTTATGTGGCTTATTAGGCATATATTGCCTAATGCTTGTTTTCGTCATTTTGGTTGCGCACATTTGTTCGTCAACGCATAACACTGTGCGACAGTGAAAATATACTTTTATGGAGACCTAGCACAACTTGTAGGTATAGTAAAACTAAGAAACATGGTATAGGAGAAATTTCCAATACACCCCCAAAATCTCATTTTATGGCCATAAAACCGTTTTTCAGTAGGTTGATGTGAACAATCCCTCCTAACTTCGCCAATTTCCATCCGATTTCGAATTTGTTTTTTTAGTTCGAAAGAACAAAAACAAGCCTTTTTGACAGTGTGTTGACAATTTTTCTGAAATGACAACTGACGAGACTGTAAGCGGAAGTATTCGGAATTTTTTTATTTTTTCTCTATTTTTTCAACTTTGACATCATTTTTGCGATATTATCCGATATTGAGGATGTTTTTTAGTACACTACTGTTATAGTGAATTTAATTCTGCGTCGAATGAGCTATATTTGACTGTAATTGAATTAAAATTCATAAAGTTGTGCGAGTTTTAAGATTTTATTTTGTTTACTAATTTTATAGCAAATGTCAGTATTAACACATCATCAGTACGAAACAGTACAGGTTTAAAATTTTAAAAGATGTCGGGAAAAACTAATCTTCATTTCAAAAATGTTTGCTAGACCTGCTCCATTTATAAGAGTCATCACTGGTTTTACGTTTCAAGGACCAGCAGTAATCAGCAAGCATGTTGATGGAGTTCTTCCCTTGAAAACGTTTTTCGATTACTCCTATCTCCTGGTGAAATCGTTCACCCTGTTCATCGCTCATCTGGCCCAGGTTTTCCGGGAAAAAATTCAAATGTGAGTGCAGGAAGTGTATCTTGATGGACATATTGCATTCCATTTTTTTGTACGCACTCAAAAACTCTTTGACGACTTCAACATAATCAGAGTTCTTGTTATTTCCAAGGAACTTCTCACACAATGATTTAAAACTTTCCCATGCCCGTCTTTCCACTGCACTGAGCTTACTCGTAAATTTCTCATCTCGCATGAGTTTTCGAATCTGAGGCCCGACAAGGATCCCTAAAATTGTAATAAACTGTAAACTACTATTAACAAATATGAGAATAATGTGTTACCTCCTTTTAGCTTTGCATCGCTGACTTTAGGGAATGCAACTTCTTTCAGGTGACGGAACGCTTCGCCATCGACTTTTAGTTTAGACTTTAGACTGCTTCGCATACCCAAGTTTCAGGAGCAGTGGTGGCAAGATAACATTTTCTGGTCGGACAAGTGGAGGGTTCAAAACATTTTTTTGACCAATTTTGTAGAGTTGACGTGTTGGCCATTCAGATTTTGCATAGCGATTCGGGGCACGGCTATCCCACTCAAAAAGATAGTAAGGGTACTGTTTCGTACTGATGATGTGTTTATACTGACACTTGCTATAAAATTAGTAAAAAAAATAAATCTTAAAACTCGCACAACTTTATGAATTTTAATTCAATTACAGTCAAATATAGCTCATTCGACGCAGAATTAAATTCACTATAACAGTAGTGTACTAAAAAACATCCTCAATATCGGATAATATCGCAAAAATGATGTCAAAGTTGAAAAAATAGAGAAAAAATAAAAAAATTCCGAATACTTCCGTCTACAGTCTCGTCAGTTGTCATTTCAGAAAAATTGTCAACACACTGCCAAAAAGGCTTGTTTTTGTTCTTTCGAACTAAAACAACAAATTCGAAATCGGATGGAAATTGGCGAAGTTAGGAGTGATTCTTCACATCAACCTACTGAAAAACGGTTTTGTGGCCATAAAATGAGATTTTGGGGGTGTATTGGAAATTTCTCCTATACCATTTTTTTTAGTTTTTCTATAGCCACAAATCGTGCTAGGTCTCCATAAAAGTATATTTAATTTTTTTTTTTTTGCCACACCGTGTAATCTTTGAGGCATTGGAATAGAAGAAAACTTTATATTGAAATGATCAATGACCCTTCTCACGTTATAAATGACGTCATAATCCTCGGAGCTTTTTTCCGGTCGTTGTGCATTATCAGCGAAGTGTATGAATCTATTTATCTCCTCGAAACGGTTTACAGGCATTGTTGTACGAATAGCCCCAAAACCATGTCGGCCCCAATATGACCGAACACTTGGATATTTATAAACTGACATAAAAATAAGTATTACAATATAGCGCCGAATATCATTAGCCGTACATACAAAAGATGTATCTATCAGTTTCTGCCTCGCGTATAAGTTCGTTTCATTTGCAATAGTAGAAAAAAAATGTTCATCAGCAAAGTAGCAAAAACACTTATATGGAGTAGTTAATTGTACGAAACCAGACATATCCGGGCATTGGAATTTGATTTGATCTTCATGAACTTTCATGCTTTTTTTTCCACACTATTTTGCTTATTTCCTCATCCTTCTGTCGCATCTGGACAACATTTCCATCAAATCTCCTGAATATATAACTACTGACCCCTGCGCACGTCTTAGGCCTTTTTGGAGGAGCTGGTGGTGTACTGTCACCATGTAAATTTTCACTTGATTCTTCCCTAGCTACGGAAGCTGTAGGCGTAACCAAAGTTAAATTTAGATCTGATACACTTATGCCCAGTTCGCCACAGCCAAAACTGAATTTGTCAACCAAGTTGATACCGTCATCTATATCTTCATCATCCGTTGAGACCACGTCACCACTGCCTTCCTCATCTATAAGATCAATAGTGTTCAGAAACTCCTCAATTTCTTTTTCAGTCAAACTTGAAACCTTGTTTTGCATTTTTTCTTTCCAACCATTCATTTTAACTCTAAAATTTTCAAAAGAGAGAAGTTCGTTACAAAAGAGTATTCACATGGTAACTGCATGCTGGTGCCTTTAGGCATTGAAACTTTGAAAAGTCACCCTAATGAAGTATACATAAAGCTAACACTTTTGACAACTGAATATCATTGAAAATACATGAAATAACTTACCTGAATTTTTTTATCACTTTCTTTATATAAATTAACAGCGAACAAATACTTAAAAGTTTACACTTTTCACACAACTATTTTATGCATGCTCAATCCTCAGTTTCTCGCGGACAACTGCCATTCATTACATAATGGCGAGTGAAGTAAAAACTTTGCATATCAAAAAAGAGTCATAAAACTGTATAAAATATGCCCGTTTAACTTTTCAAATAAAAAAGTTACATAATAATTCAAAATTCTATTGCAAAGCAAGCATTGCCTAAAGGCACTGTTATGCACTAGAGGGTTAAAGATGATTCACACACTGTCGACCGACTGGGTACAGTTGTCACAAGTGATGATATTTATAATTTTTATATGAAAAATCAAGGGGAATCTTTTGGAGGTGGTAGCAATAACACAGCTGATTTGTTATTTTTTTCTTCCGTCGTGTACATTTGGATGTCAACATAAAATTGAATTACGAAACGTTTTACTTAGCTTAGTGTATGAATTCACCTTGGAAAAAATTTAATTTTCTTCTATAATCAATTTTAATAAAAAAAAACTGTTTTCAATAAATAATCAGAAATGTCCTGCAATGCAAATTAAAAAAAAAATTCCATTTTCGTCTACTTGTAAAAAACCTACAATTTCAAGAAAGAAATAAGTGGACTAATGATTTTTATAGGCGCGAAGAGCAAAACGCTTTTAATAATCCTTTAAATAATTCGGGAAGATACAGATTCCAAAATGATAAAAGAAATAATAACACCCCAAGACATTTCCAACGTGTGCCACAAGTGGGACACGCTAGGCCGTTTTCCAACCAAGTTCGCTGGCAACCGCCTAGACAAAACCGCACGGAACCCATGGAAATGGACAATATTGAAAGGTGTTATAGCAATCCTCGAGTGGCAGGACACCCTAATCATAAGTTTGGCCAAGATCGCTTAAACATGGATAGGCAAAGCCCAGAAGGACCTGAAATTAATAATACCATTTTTTTACGAGGCAGCCACTGAATGCCTGCCAAAGATAACATTAAAGATCGTAAATAAAGAATACGTAGCACTAATACATACAGATGCCAGTCTCAGTTTAATTAATAAGGAAATAAATTAATTTGATATATATAAATTAAAATATCCCATAACATTTAGTACAAATAAAGATACAATAAATTATGAAGTACATACAAAAAGCCCGGAGCAATTTAATTTACCTAACAATGCCAGGATTCGTTGGAAGATCACCCCATTAAAAGGGAGAACTTATGATTTCATTATAGGTATCGATATATTAAACTTTTTAAATGCCCAAATAAATATAGAAAAACGACAAATAACACTAAATGGAAAAATATCTTATTTTATTAATAACCCATACCTATAAATTTAATCAAATTTACATGCTTGAAACTGGTGATCCTAAATTCGAAAGGCTTCAATTAAATCATTTAAATAATGAAGAACGTAGTGAAATTATAAAATTGCTAAACCGATATAACAAATTATTGTTTAGAGAAGGCGATGTATTAACTAATACAACAGAAATTCAGCATGAGATAAAAACCATTACACAACAGCAAATCTATTCAAAGCTATATAGATACCCACCTCAACACTAAGCAGAAGTAAGGAAGCAGATCACAGAAATGGAGGAACAAGGTATAATTAGAAAAAACCATTCAAGATATGCAAGCCCACTTATAGTCGTACCCAAAAAAATCGGATAATTCAGGCGAAAAAAAATATAGAATAGTTATTGATTATAGAAAGCTTAATGAAATAACCTTAGACGACAAATATCCTTTACCCAATATAGACTCAATTCTAGACAAATTAGGTAGAGCGCAATATTTTACGACATTAGACTTAGCGAAAGGCTATCATCAGATTTTAGTAAAGGAGGAAGACAGAGAAAAAACTGCCTTCGTAACTCCTCATGGTCTATATGAATTTATAAGGATGCCATTTAGTCTTAAAAATGCGCCAGCCACATTGCAACGGCTGATGAATGAAATCTTGAGAGATCATATTAACAAAACCTGTGTGGTAACATATACTTAGATGATATACTAAGCTTTAGTACTTCTTTAACTGAGCATATTATAGCAATAAGAGACATTTTCATAATTCTCGAAAGTAAAAATTTGAAGATACAAGTTTAGCAAATGCAATTTTCTAAAAAAAAAACAGAATTTTTAGGGCACATTTTAACAAAGGATGGCATGAAACCAAATCCAAATAAAATTACAATTATCCAAAACTTAGAATTACCCAAAACCGAAAAACAGACAAAAAGTTTTTTGGGAATAACAGGTTGTTATCGCAAGTTCATAAAAGATTATGCGAAAGTAGCCCAACCGATAACAAAATACTTAAAGAAAGGTACAAAAATTAATGTAAAAGACCCAACAAACATTGAAGCTTTCGAAAAGTTAAAAACATTAATAAGTACACATCCTATTCTATGTTATCCCGATTTCAATAGACAATTCACATTGACAACGGATGCATTTAACTATGCGATTGGTGCGGTACTATCGCAAGAAGGTCACCCAGTGTGCTACGCTTCAAGAACATTAAATAACCATGAGAAAATAAAAAATACCAGTCTAACGGTTAGACTCGATAGAAGTGAAACCTTCCGTAAAACAAACTGAGAGAGAATAAGACGAAAGCAGCATTAGGAGCGGGATAATTATAGGTTCATTATAATATTGCTATAAAGTTCATATTTTATTTTCTTCATTTTATCATTATTCATCCTCAATGTTTTCAATTTCAACAAATGTACGAGTGGCTTATGATAGATAAAATATGATACAAATGCTTTGGTTTCGATGTTGTCAAAAAAAATACCCAAACGGACCGAAGAAACAGACTTACAAATTTCTTCCATTTTCGTCTACTTGTATTCATATAAAAATTTATGTCTCTTCCCACCAAAGCTAAATGTATTTGTATATTTCTTCTTGTATTTATTCAAGGCCGAAATCCCGGCGGTACTGCAATACCGGGCCAACCGTGGCAGAGGTGGAGCAAGCTCCTAAAACACTCCGCCCATTTGATCACTTTGATCTTAGCCATAAGGCCGAGAAGCGATAACCATACACAACCAACAAACTACCTTGTCATTACATTTTCTAATAAACCTTTTGAGAATTACACGCTCACAAAAATTAATGTACGAAATATTTATACCGATTCACTTAAACACGGCGAGCTGTTTGATTTCATGTTCGTGCCTGTGTATGTGCATTTGTGCGTTCATATCGCCACAGTGCATGACTACCAGCCTTGGCTGAGCACAGTAAGAAAATGTATTCGAGCGTATATATGTATGTATGTACGTTAGTGTGTTTGTACGATTGTGCTCTGCGCTCAGCTTTGTGTCGATTTTACTGTGCGCTGCGCAGGTTAGGGTATTCTTGCAGAATTTAAAGATGATTCACACACTGTCGACCGACTGGGTACAGTTGTCACAAGTGATGATATTTATAATTTTTATATGAAAAATCAAGGGGAATCTTTTGGAGGTGGTAGCAATAACACAGCTGATTTGTTATTTTTTTCTTCCGTCGTGTACATTTGGATGTCAACATAAAATTGAATTACGAAACGTTTTACTTAGCTTAGTGTATGAATTCACCTTGGAAAAAATTTAATTTTCTTCTATAATCAATTTTAATAAAAAAAAAACTGTTTTCAATAAATAATCAGAAATGTCCTGCAATGCAAATTAAAAAAAAAAAATCCATTTTCGTCTACTTGTATTCATATAAAAATTTATGTCTCTTCCCACCAAAGCTAAATGTATTAATATATTTCTTCTTGTATTTATTCAAGGCCGAAATCCCAGCGGTACTGCAATACCGCGCCAACCCGTGTCAGAGGTGGAGAGCAAGCCCCTAAAACACTCCGCCCATTTCCAAAAATCAGTTTAACATTTGTTGTCCTCCGATGGAGGATCTATCAGATGTTACGCTGATAAAAACAGATACCACACTACCTAGTCAATAGATTTTCTAATAAACCTTTTGAGAATTACACGCTCACAAAAATTAATGTACGAAATATTTATACCGATTCACTTAAACTGACTTTCAGTATCTAAACCAAAAAACTGTTTTCAATAAATAATCAGAAATGTCCTACAATGCAAATTTCAAAAAAAAAAATAAATTCCATTTTCGTCTACTTGTATTCATATAAAAATTTATGCCTCTTCCCACCAAAGCTAAATGTATTAGTATATTTCTTCTTGTATTTATTCAAGGCCGAAATCCCGGCGGTACTGCAATACCGGGCCAACCCGTGGTAGAGGTGGAGAGCAAGTCTCTAAAACACTCCGCCCATTTCCAAAAATCCGTTTAACATTTGGTGTCCTCCGATGGAGGATCTATCAGATGTTAAGCTGATAAGAACAGATACCACACTACCTAGTCAATAGATTTTCTAATAAACCTTTTGAGAATTACACGCTCACAAAAATTATTTATATCAACACATAATATTTATATCAACATATAATATAACGCTTCGTAACTAAATAACTTTCAGGCCAGCGACGACAGCATGGCGCGGTAGCCGAGCGACTAGCAATGTGAGCTTCCGATCCAAAATCCTTGGTTCGAATCACAAGAAAAAATAAAAGTTATTTTTATTAAGTTCGTCGCTACGTTTATATCAACATATAATATAACGCTTCGTAGCCAAGAGGGTCGCTTTTTCGTTTCACTTTTCCTCAAATCACTCCCAACGATTCTAAAGAAGTTTTCACTTCAAAATATTCTGCAACGGATAAAGAATTCCCAGCAATAATGTGGAGTGTAAATTATTTTAGGCCTTACATCTATGGTAAAAAATTTAAAATCCTTACTGATCACCAGCCAATTAAATATCTCCATTCCAAATACAAAGGAAAAGACATGACACCTAGGCACCAGCGATAGCTATTAAAATTAGGAGAATACCAATTTGAGATAGAATACCTAAAAGGAAAAGAAAATAAAGTGGCAGATTTTTCAAGTAGACTAGAAAATTGTGCGGACACTATTTCAGAAAAAGCGGGGGTGAAAATACCAATATTTTAAATTTTTTTTTCAGTTAACAATGTAGAAGATGATGTTACAATGGCAACAGTACATTCAGCCGAGGAAGAATTGGGTGATCATTTTTTTATAAAAGAAGAAATTGTGATAAATAATATTAACAAATAATAAAACAGAAGAATTTAAAGAAGTACATAGGAAAAGAATTATTTTTATTGCAGAAAGTGACTTTAACCTAATGGGAGACATTTTTAGAAGATACATTTCAAAAGGGAAAATAGGGATATTTTCGGAACTACCCGAAAACAACTATAATATAGTACAAGAGGAGCTTATAGATATGTATTCAAACGATAGCCAAATTAATTTTACTGAGTGCACCATGAGAGCACAGGACATTGAAACTGAGGTGGAAGTAGTACGACAAATATCATTGTACCATGTAAGAGAGAATATGCCCTCTGGCATACAAGAAACTTATAATAAAGTCAAAAATATAATATATTTTCCAAAACTCATGGAACTCGTCCAAGTGGTAATTAATCAATGTGACATTTGCCAACAAGTAAAGTATGAACGACATCCGATTAAAAATAAATTTCATTATACAGAAACTCCTTCAGATAAAAACCAAATCATACACATGGATACATACGTAATCAAAGGATTTACCTTTTTAACGACTATAGATAAATTTTCAAAATTTGGCGCAGCGTATCCACTGAATGACAGAAATCACATGACTATAATAGAAAAACTAGAAGAACATATCACTAAAATAGGAAAACCAGATAAAATAATAGCAGACAATGAATTTAAGACAATAAGGATAAGAGAATTTCTAACAGAACAAGGAATCGAATTACATTTATCTAAGCCCAACAGCCATACAGGAAATGCCGATATAGAAAGATTTCATAATACGATGGCAGAAAAGTTTAGGATTTTGTACCAAACTAATAAAAATTTACCTATCCAACAATTAACTCAACGAACAATCAGAAATTATAACGAAAGGTATCACTCAAGTATTAAATGTGCACCAAATGACGTTCAGGAAGGACGTTTAGATCTAGGAAAAATTAAACAAAACTTAGAAGAATGCAAAAGAAAGAAAATTGATAAACTTAATTCAAAAAGAGAGGACTATAAAGAAAAAAGACGTGAGGGATTCATAAAGAACTACAAAGCAGTTAGGCACAAACAACAACCTAAATATAAAAAAGGACTGTTAAAAAATATTCATCCATGCAACATTAAAAGACAATATTTATTTACAGATAATGACCATACTCATACTGATAATGACCTCGACACCGATAATTAGCCCAAATCATATATTCCTCAAGAAATGAAGCAGAACAAAAACAGGACAATTGGTTCAACGACATTTGGCTTCAAAAATAATGTGACAATGTGCTCTTATGTTCCCAAAAAAAATAAAGCAGTAATTTTGCTTTCGACCATGCATAATGATGCTGAAATAGCTGACAGTGGGAAACCTGAAATAATTGAATATTATAATCGTACCAAAGGTGGTGTTGATCGAATGGACCAAATGTTTGCGGAATATCCAACACAAAGACAAACAAAACGATGGCCACTAGCGATGTTCTTCAACATGTTGGACATTACAGCTCTTGCAGCCTACATTGTTTACGATTTGAATAACCCTATGTTGCCTTGGAGAACAAACAACAAGCGTAAGCAGATCCTGCGCAGCTTAGCTGAAGCATTGTGTATGCCCATTATTGAAGCCAGAGCCATAAATCGTCAAGTGACGCGAAATTTTTCGACTAAAATTGCTATTGAAGCATATTTCAACCGACCGCTGGAATCAATGGTGTCAACAGCAGCATCAACATCTGCCGCAGTGCGCACGCCAAAACCTGTGTCCCCGGATCTTGCTATTTATGTTACGCACAGGAGGAAAAACGCCGTAGAAAAACCAGAAAGCTGTGCGCCAAATGTAAGAAGCCAATGTGTCTTGAACATTCGGTCACATCAACAAATTGCTCTATTTGCCATGATTTTCCTTAGATATAAGATGCATTTTTATAATTTTTATAATAAAGGTCAATAAAATAATGTGTGAAATGAATATTTTTAATTTTTCAAATAAAAAAATAATATAAAAAATGTTTTTTTTTATTATTACGAGGATTTTTCCTATTGGGGTACAAACGTAACCCGGGTGTGTGTTTACGTATCTAATGTGTTTGGAAGGCTGTAGCTCCTGAACCAATGGTCCGATCTGGTTCAAATTTTGAATTTGAACTCAGAACTAAATAATCTTCCTAGATCCGAAGTTAGCGGTATAGAGGTATAGCGGTTCAAAAGTTACAACACTTCAAAGTTGAAGTGGATATATTTGTACCCGGGTGTGTGTACTAGGGTTAAATATATCAAAAAATAAAAAAGGTATTAGTAGGTCTTATTAGGCCCACCCTGTAGTTGCCATAATATAGCATATGTATAAAAAATTCTGACACTTAAATTTGCATATGCCATCTGCCTGTGTGCCTGATAATGAAGCGTCCTCTATAAAGAATTTTTTGATTTGTTTGAAGGGATTAAGGGATATGTTATACATATGTATATTATATATGTATATGTCAAAACACATATACCTTCTGCTCAAATATGAAATAGACGTTATCAATGAAACGGTCCGCGGATGACATATGGCAAAAATAAATTTTTTGTTTTTTGGTAGGACTGTTATAAGCTTACATGGCAAATTTCATCGTGATATGTCACATAGTTTGTTTTCTGTGCTACTGTAAACAAGTCAAGCTCAAGTGTGTTCTTCGAATTCTCTTTTATGACTTCAATTGTCTCAAAATGTTCTCCACGGAGCGGCAACTTGAGCTTGGGAAACAGGAAAAAGTCACATGGAGCCATATCGGGCGAATACGGTGCTTGCGGAACGATATTAACATTATTTTTGTTCAAATAATCGCGAACAAGACGTGATGTGTGAGCTGGTGCATTATCGTGATGCAAGAACCATGACTTGTTGTCTCACAATTCCTTCCTTTTAAGACGAATGTTCTCGCGCAAACGCTTTAAAACGTCTAAATAATATTCAGCGTTAACCGATCAGTCTTGCGGAAGGAACTCCGAGTGCACCACACCTTCGTAATCGAAAAAAAAACAGTCAGCATAACCTTAATTTTTGAGCGACTTTGGCGTGGTTTTTTGGGCCCTCTGTACGGCCCTCTTTGAACGATTTGTACCACTGGAAAACACGTGCACGCGATAGAGGAGAGTCCCCATAGGTTGTCTGCAACATTTTTAAGGCGTCTGAAGCCGAAATTTTGTTGGAATAACAAAATTTCAAACAAATTCTTTGTTCGACTTGAATTTCCATCGTTAAATTCGAAGAACACACTCGAGCTTGACTTGTTTACAGTAGCACAGAAAACAAACTATCTGACATATCACGATGAAATTTGCCATGTAAGCTTATAACAGTCCTACCAAAAAACAAAAAATTTATTTTTGCCATATGTCATCCGCGGACCGTTTTATTGATAACGTCTCGTTCATATTTGAGTAGAAGGTATGTTATGTATGTACGTACATACAATTTGTACATAGCATTTGTTAGGCAGGAATTTGATCATTAAGATATTTACTCCCTAATTATTGCATGAAATATAAGGCGCTGCGACGTGAGATAGGTCATTGTTGCTGCAGTGTGTGCACATATGTACATATGTAACACTATAAAAATTGATTATCAAATAAAACTTTTGCTCAAACATGACTAACATAATATATGTATGTATATATTGATATACATATACAAACATATGTCAATATACCAAAGCACTTGTATGCTTTATCAATTAATTTCGACTCAAAAAATTAGTAAAAATCTTTGAAAATTCTTAAGCGTTTTTAAGAGAAATTATTTTACGTGGGAAGGATGCGCGAACACAACAATTGCCTGTTAAATAAAATGCGAACGCGTTCGGTGGTAACTTTACAAGTGATTTGTTTATTTCAGAATTCAAGTTTTTATAATGTTTTAGCCTAACGGATTAAGTTCATATTTATGTAATTATAGTAAATATGTATTGCTCTGTTACGTTTATGTAATATAGGTGTTTATACATATATAGTGCTATTTTTATGTACGAAAATTGAACAGTATTTTTAGAAAACAGTAAACTTAATTTGAAACGTTACAAGAAATTATGGAATTTAACAAATTCTAATAATAATGATTAAAATTAAATTAAATATATAAAATTAAAGTAGTAATTAAAATTCTAAGCCATTTGGCGTAACACCGGCCACCTTGAAAGGCTCATGGTCCTTCAACGTCTAATGGCAGTACGGCGAGCTTGTGAACGGGGCGTTTAATTACGCCCGCTTTGGTTGCCACGTCTGCTACGCGGACTTTGCCGTCTTGCCCTGTTACGGTTGCGGCGACGCGGCCGAGCACCCATTGCTGCGGTGGTGTGTTGTCTTCCTGAACCAGGACGAGGTCGTTCAGCTCGAGGTTACGCTTCGGATGCAACCACTTGTTCCTCTGTTGAAGACCCAACAGGTAGTTCCTGGACCACAGTCGCCAAAACTGTTGCTTGAGACAACAGACAAGTTGCCATCTGTCGCAGCAACGCATTGGGTCCATCGATACTTGGGCTGGTGGCAGCGCTCGAAGGGGGCACCCAACTAGTAGGTGCGCTGGTGTTAGGGCCTCTCCATCGTTCGGGTCCTGACTCAGTGGTACCAAGGGTCGCGAGTTGAGTATGGCCTCGACCTCGACGAGCAGCGTCTGTAGTTCTTCGGCGGTGAGCAGCGCGTTGCCGATTGCGCGCACGAGAAGGTGTTTGGCGGACTTCACTGCCGCCTCCCATAACCCGCCGAAGTGCGGTGCCCTGGGTGGTATAAAGGCGAAGGTGAATCCTTCGTCCGTTGCGTACTTCTGTACTTCCGGTTGTTGGGCCTCGAAAGCATCCCTCAGCTCGCGAAGCTTGCGATCGGCGCCGACGAAGTTGGTGGCGTTGTCGCTGTATATTTTCCGCGGCATTCCTCGGCGTCCAATGAACCTTTTTAGGGCGAAAATAAAACAATTAGAAGACAAGTCTGTTACTAGTTCTAAATGTACTGCCTTTGAAGTGAAACAAACGAACACTGCGATATATGTTTTTACTGGGGGTCTACCACGTATTTTCAATGTAGTATATACGGGACCACAAAAATCTACTCCACATATTAGAAAGGGTCGTAGTGCACGAAGCCTATCGGCAGGCAAATTTCCCATTATTTGGGTTTGCAGCTTCGGCTTATAATGAAAGCAGTGTGTGCAGTTTCGAACGGTACGACTACAAGCTTCTCGAGCATTGACCAGCCAAATGCGGTCTCAGAGAAGCGCTACCAATGCCTTTGCTCCAGCATGGTGATTTCGAAAATGTAGGTACCGTAAGTATGTGGTAACGAAGTGCGAGTTCTTGCTTAAGAGCAGTGGGAACTTGGCATCATATGGGAGAGGCGCATTTAATAGGCGGCCTCCTACTCGGAGTAAATTAAACGACAGCGACAATTCCGAGTAGTTGTGCAAAAATGGATTAAGTTTTTGCAAACTTGAGGGTAGGGTGGTACCTTTGGGGAGTTTCATAATTTCTTCACCATATTCAACATGTTGAACCACCTGAATGACTTTGAGGAAACTTAATTTAATATCCTCAGCCGTCAGCATTTGTGTGAATGTCGCAGATGGGTTTCTAATGCGTTTTATCCATCTTAATATGTAAGCGACAATACGAAGCAGTTTTTGATGAGAAGATACTCTTTTGGTGAGTTCCATAATTGGATGCGATTCATTTGCTTGAACAACTAAAACTGTTGCGTTCCGTTTCTTCTCTAATGCTTCGTCTCCTGGAGAGAGCTGGAAGTGGGTGTTTGTTTGGCCATAACGCAGGGTGTTCTAGGAGGAACTGTGGACCGCTAAACCAGATAGAATTATTCAATTCGTCCACGTTGCAACCCCGAGACACTTGATCCGCGGGATTTTGCTTAGTTGGCACATGTCGCCAAGTAGCTTTATCCGTCAACTCTTGGATTTCGGACACTCTGTTTGCAACAAAGGTCTGTAGTACAGATGGATGCGTCTTGATCCAATGCAAAACAATTTCGGAGTCTGTCCAGAAGTTTATATTTTCAATTGGCCGACTCAACATTGGCGCTATTCGTGACCATAATTTGGCCAGCAAGTGGGCTGCCGAGAGCTCTAGACGCGGAAGAGATTTAGTCTTCAGCGGAGCCACTCTAGACTTTGCAGTAAGCAGCGTACATTTCGTTCCACCAGCCGAATGGCTACGTATGTATATACAGCAGCCATACGCTCGTATTGAGGCGTCGGCAAAGCCATGAATTTGGCAGCTTGCACTCGACTCGGTGTGTACAAACCGAGGAATGCTTATTGATGGTAGCTGCAGTAGATTGGCTTTGAAATTTTCCCAGCTGGTGTCGAGGTGCAATGGAATCGACTCATCCCAATCTAGTCTTTGCAGCCAAAGCTCTTGCAATAAGATTTTTGCTTTGGTAACTAGTGGGGCAAGTAAACCAAGAGGATCGAAAAGACGAGCCGAAACTGATAATATGTTTCGCTTAGTGGCTCGTAAACTGGTAAAGTTGTCATTTAAGACAAACCGAAACAAATCTTCCTTCGGCAACCAATGGATTCCAAGTGTTTTTGTGGAGTCTGTGTGATTGAAGTTTAAGGCCTTCTCAGAACTCTCACAATCGAAAAATGATGGGTGATTTGAAAACCACTTAGATAAATTGAATCCTGCCGAGTTTAATATTTTAACTACCTCACTTCTAATAAGATCTAGAGATTCAAAATTATCGGATCCTGTAAGCAGGTCGTCTACATAAAAATCTCTTTTTATTGCCTTTGAGCCGAGTGGATACATATGTGTATTGGCATCGCTGAGCATTTGTAAACACCGTGTAGCGAGAAATGGAGCAGGCGCAGTGCCGTATGTTATGGTGTTAAGTCGAAAGATTTGAAGTGGCTCAGATGGATGCCGTCTCCACACTACAAGCTGAAAGTTTTTGTCTTCTTCGTGCATGAGAATTTGGCGGTACATTTTAGTAATGTCCGCCGTAAATGCATATTTATGCAAGCGAAAACGAAGAAGTGTTGAATACAGCTCTTCTTGAATGGTCGGCCCAACCATCAAGATTTCATTCAACGCAATTTGAGAAGAGGTACGACTTGATGCGTCGAAAACAACACGTAATTTAGTCGTCGTACTTTCAGGCCGAAGAACGCATTGATGCGGAATGAAGTAGTGTGGCTCACTCGGGGTCTTATTATTTGTTGGGCTCATGTGACCCAATTCGATGTATTCATTCATGAAGTCCAGATACATTTGACGAAGTTCTGGATCTTTCAAGGTCTTTCTCTCCAGGGCCTGAAACCGCCGAGACGCGGTTTCATAGGAATTACCGAGCAACTTACGGTCATCTTTGAAAGGCAGTCTTACTTGAAGCCTTCCTGAAGGCAAAACTTTAGTAGTTTTTACGAAAAATTTTTCACACTCTATTTGTTCAGGTGTGAATTTTGTCGAACTAGCCCCTGAAGGTATTTCTTCCATCGCCCAGAACCTTTGGGCAATGGAATCTATATTTGCTAGATCTTGTTCAGTATGGCATAATGTGCTACTGACTGTGGGAGGAGGACGTTGGTTGGAGGCGTATTTGCCAGACACAACCCAGCCTAAAAGTGTCTTTTGCAATGTTGGGTGATTGGGGCTGGCCTTGATCTGGCCTACAGCTAAAAGCTCGAAAAATGTTTCAGCACCTAACAAAAGATCTACCTTTTGAGCCTTATAAAATTCTGGGTCCGCTAAGCTAATGTTTTTAGGAATTTTCCAGCCATTAATATTTACGTTACGATCTGGATGGCTGGCTGAAATGGATCGCATTATCCAAAACTGTGCCGAAAACTCATAATTATTGACCCGCGATTTTACAAACGTATTTAATTTCGTCCTTACTTTTTTGGTTGCATTTCCGATGCCGATAATATTTAAGGTCGTACTTTCGCGACGAATTCGTAATTTCTGCGCCAAATCCTCTGTCATGAAATTCACCTGAGATCCAGAATCCAGCAAGGCTCGTGCAGCAAGGTACTCTCCGGAGCTACCTTTTACGTTGACTACGGCTGTAGCCAACATAACCCGATCTGGCGTACTCGTCGTGTGCATGGCATGCGAGGTCGAAAGTTGTGGTGCAGTTGCAAAGGATACAGGGTACTGGTGCAGCAACGTGTGATGCGAACGGTTGCAAACACGACACCGATCCGCTTTGCACTTTGAAACTGAGTGCCCCTTTCGCAAACAATTTATGCATAAGGGGACTGATTTAGCAAACTGAAATCGCTGCTGAGCAGAGAGAGTTTTAAAAGTAGGACACGCGGGTATACTATGATCATTTGATTTACAGTGCGGACACACCGGCTGTTTTATATTTGAAGTCACTAAGGCAGCTTTCGTCCTTCCCGCATGAAGGTGGGGTTTCTGAATGCTGTGACTTCTTGACGGCTTGAGCCTCGACGTTGAGGCTTCATCGGCAGATAAATGTTGGTAGCGTTTATTTAATGCTGCCTCACACTCACGCCATAATGGCAGCTTATCATAATCCAACTGTTCCTCCCACTTTGACCGAGTAACGGTGTCAACTTTTGACATTACCAGATGAATTATGATAGCGTTTGTGATGTTTTTCTCGTCACCTAACGACAGCCACGAGTCGTAAACAGCCGACACTGTATCAATCATTGTGCGCAATGAAAGCGCAGATGGCTTTGGGATAGTTGGCAGTTCAAAAAGTTTGGAAATTGTGTCGAAAAATATTAAGCATTTATTGTCATAAACTTTTTTGAGACTAGCCAACGCCTTCGAATAATTTTCGTCCAACATTTGGAAGGCCTTTACCGTTCCCAAAGCTTCACCAGACAGACAGTTAACCAAGTGATTAAATTTCTCAATTTCTGGGATTGTAGGATCGTTGTGCACCAAACTCTCGAACAGACTCATAAAATTTTTAAATTCTGAATATTCCCCTTTAAATTTCGGTAGCGACATTTTCGGTAGTCGCGAGCTGTGAGGTGCAACAAATGATGTTTCGGCTATTGACGATTTATTTCTCGCCAGAATAGATTTTATAACGGACTTAGTTTCCACTATTAGGTCCTCTAACTCCCCACGGGCTATGTCTTCCTCGTCGATTTCTTCAATTTTCGACTGACACTTCATAAGCTTATCGCTATGAGAGTTCAAAATGTCCAGTCGACACTCCAATTCAATTGGATCTAACGACATTGTTTTATCGAGGAGACCCGTTTTTATGCGCACTATACTATTTTTCGCAACAGTTCGCTGGCGCTTTAGTGATTTCAATTCCATAATCTCCTTACTTGGAGAGAGACTTGGAACTGCTGTCTTTGGCTTGCTCATTTTGAGTTAAATTATTTAAACTCCCGAAAAATTTGCTCAATGCCCACAGAAACGAAAAAATATCTGTGAGAGTTTGTGGCTGAAAAAACGAAAACGAAAAGATGGCTGAATAGCCTGCACAAATCTCAATCAGAAAAACGAAAAATAGCTGTTGGACAAGGCTGTGGTCAGGCCACGAAAGGATGAGCAAGCACAGTAGCACAACACTACGAAAATTGTTCAACAGATTTGCGAAAAATCGATTTTTGTTTGAATTATTTTCTTGTATATTAAATAATCCGTATTTACGACAAATTTATTTAACTTTATAATATATTAATTTTAATTTAATTGAACTTATTGTTCGAAAAAAAGGTATTCAATTTATTTAATTTTGTTTTTTAAATTTATTGACGATTTCGCATTTAAGGTCACACCCTTTATTATCAAATCCCAACGTACCCTTGTTTCACTTTCGCGGAGTTTTATATACGTATATTTGTATAGATAATTGTATATATGGTACATGTACACATATGGGTGTGTGTACATATATATGTATGTATATATATGCAAGAAAGTGAAAAGGGGATGCAAAAAATTGAGAGTGTTTATCAACAACAACCACAACTTTCAATTTATTGCACTTGTTACCTGTATAGGCTTATTGGAAGCCTTAACTTTCCTTTTGCAAAGGATGCAGGTGCAGGTCATTCCTGGCGGCGACAGAACCAGCGGTAGGAATCGCAGCGACAGCGGGCGATGACGGCAGCAGCAGTGACCAGAGTAGCAGCGACGGTTACAGCGATGAGAGCAGCGGCGAGTATGGCAGTAACTGATATTGACGATGGCGACGAACTGCAAATGAGCAGCGGTGAATTCCACTGTTTTTTTTTTTTTTTATAAAATTGCCTTATTTTTGGCCGAGAACACTGCACTGTTTTAGCTTTGTTTTAGCTTTGCACTGTGTATTTTAGTTTATTCTTTTATTTATTATAATTTAAGAATTTTTTTTTTTTTTTTTTCACTGTGTCCTATTCCATAAACGGGACACTGTATTGCCGCTGATACCGCTTCTCTCCGTATGTATTCACAAATATACACTATGTATTGTACCTATGTACTTTTTATTGCTTTTAATTTAGACACTGAACCTTTTTTAGTGAGGGTGGTTTTTATGTTTGTTTGTTTGTTTTTGTCACTCGACGCGAAAACCGACTTGCAAAAATATAAACGCGCAGGCAATTGTTGTTACTAATTAAAGCACTTATTGTTTTTATGTGTTTATTGTTTTGTGTATTTGGAAATAATTTCCGATTATGTTCACCAATTTATTATTTTTTTTTTTTTAGCACAAGCGGATTAATTATGTTTAATTTTATAATTATGTTTTCACGCACTTAGTCCCTGCTCGGGCGCCATGAAAATTCTTAAGCGTTTTTAAGAGAAATTATTTTACGTGGGAGGGATGCGCGAGCACAACAATTGCCTGTTAAATAAAATGCGAACGCGTTCGGTGGTAACTTTACAAGTGATTTGTTTATTTCAGAATTCAAGTTTTTATAATGTTTTAGCCTAACGGATTAAGTTCATATTTATGTAATTATAGTAAATATGTATTGCTCTGTTACGTTTATGTAATATAGGTGTTTATACATATATAGTGCTATTTTTATGTACGAAAATTGAACAGTATTTTTAGAAAACAGTAAACTTAATTTGAAACGTTACAAGAAATTATGGAATTTAACAAATTCTAATACTAATGATTAAAATTAAATTAAATATATAAAATTAAAGTAGTAATTAAAATTCTAAGCCATTTGGCGTAACAATCTTCATCAAATTTGTTTTTTAAATTTACTAAAACGCACATACCAAAATGTGAGAGGTCGTTTTATAATGTATTTTTTTTAATTATATCAAAACATTAAAGGTGCTTTCATTTGAAATGTTGGCGCATCTAATAAAATCATTCATCAATAATCATTTAGTAAATTTGTTTGAAAGCATAAATTGAATAAATCTTCAGTTATCAAGGGAACATAAAAATTCACAAGCAAATTCCTTGCAAAATGCCGTCGGCTATTCGCCAATTTGATTTCCCACAAAAGCCAAAAACTGTGCAGAGCCTATATACTAAAGAGAGAATTCGCTGTAATCAGCTCTGTTAAACGTTTCACCACACTCCGTCGGTGGTTAGACTTCATTTTTGACAATTCACACTATTCGTAGCTCGTGTAACTTCTCTATACATTAACGTGTAACAGCCAGAGAACGTTAATGTTAGAGAAGTCTCAATGACGGGAACACAGACACATTTTTCACCAAAAGTTAACAGTAAGGGACGGAATTATGTAAATTTAGAAGCAGTCGATAAGAATTTGTTGGTGATTGGAAGCAAAGAATATTAGTAGCTTTTTAATATGAGACTATCTATTCAATTTTTTTCCAAATCGCCCAAAATTATATATGTATGTACACAGTATATTATGTCTGTTAGGAGCTCTGTAAAACTTTGTTCAATTCCCTTCACCAAATCGAAATCCTCTATAGAAAGCGCTTCATTACCAGGCACACAGAAAGATGGTATATGCAAATTTAAATTTGTGAATTTACACATATGCGACCGTGTGCACTTGCCACAGAAAAAATATTAGGATCCGGAAAAATGTCAAAGGTATCCAGCGCCCATTTATAGGCACAGCATTATGCGTTGAAAAGTTCACATATGTAGGGTGGGCCATGTAAAATATGCGTTTTGAATCGGCTAAAAAAAACACTAATCAATATTTTTTCAAACTTTTTTTATTTTGAAGATTGAACATTGTCATTTATGAATGAAAAATAATATCGTTCATATGACTGTCACGTGACAGGCTTTACAGTAGGCCATTCGATCAACCCAATTTTTAAGCACACTTTCGATTGTTTGGGCCCCAAATTCATGAATGGCAACTTCGATTTCGTCTCTGGATAGTTCGCATAGCATTTGTCCTTAACGGCTCCCCACAAAAGTCCAACGGGCTTAAATCACAGCTCCGAGGCGGCCAATTGATATTGGAATCTCGGCTGATTATTTGGTTTTCAAAAACGGTAGCCAAAAGTTCGAGTGTAACTTTGGCAGTGTGACAAGTTGCACCGTCCTGTTGAAACCAAATGTCGTCCATGTCATCCTCTTCAATTTTTGGAAACAACTCGTTGAGCATGTCACGGTAACGATCGCCATTTACTGTAACCGCGGCTCCTCGCTCATTTTCGAAAGAAAATGGCCCGCTGATGCCGCCAGACCAAAAACCGCACAAAACAGTGACTCGTTGTAGATGCATTTGCTTCTCTACAGTAACGTGTGGATTTTCTGAGCCCCAAATCCGACAATTTCGCTTGTTAACGTAGCCACCGATGTGAAGATCAGAAAAGAAGAAGAAGACTCACCACTTTGGAAATAGGTTTTAGTAAATGTCAAACCTTTAAGTAAATTATGAACATATTTGGCATGCCATTTGTGTTACCATTCTCAAAAAAATAGGTGGTTGAAAAAGCAATCGCTATATGGCCCACCCTGTATAACAGCACACACTAGACACGCACTTTATGCCTCCACATGCGTATGTTTCCAAAGCTTAAATTCTATGCTTAGCGACTACAAGAATAAAATACATTCATAGGCGCAGCTCAAGGTGTATTTATTAAGGTGACAGCATTCACCCAGCTGAATTTTTCACCGTAGGTATGGCTTACGTCAAAATGATATGCTTTGTTTGTATGTATTGGTATGTTCACATTCGTATGCTTACATTTGCTTGATGATTTTGACGTGATGGTTGGACCAAACGCAACAACAAATACATGTAGGGGTTTACTTATATGTGTTTGCTGTCACCTGTAATAAATTCGCCTTGGCGCAGCCTTAGCGGTCATAATTATTTTAGTCGCGGCGGCGCTGAACAGTTTCAAATATTGTACATCACAATAAAGACAAATTCAATCGATTTGAAGTGTTACCAACTTCACACTGGTTGTATCTGTAAAACAGCTCATGACATCAACGTCAAAATTATTCTAATGACCGTTCAATATATTGTTTATAAGCCATCAAAAGCATTTGCGTCTCAGTTTTGTTGAATTTTTTTTCTGTGATGGAATTCAAACGGAATAGTGTGATTGCGTTATATTTGGCAGGAAAATCCCAACCAGCCATTGTTCGTGAGCTCAGTGACCTCAAAGTGAATAAAATGTTTGTGTATGGCACTATAAAACGTTACAATGATACTGGTAGCGTTGCAAAACGCTATGGAGGTGGACCAAAAAAAATCGCAACAACGCCAGAAATGGTTCCGAAAGTGAAGGCTCCACTTGAACGAAATCCACGTCGAAGTGGAAGAAAAATGGCCAAAGAACTGAAAATATCGCAAGACAGCATTCGACGCATATTGAAAAATGAGTTCAAGGTCAAGGCTTCATCATCATTCATCGCATTACAACGCGGGGTGCGTCAAAGCTTCCTTCACAAAACTTCTCCAAAGTGTTCTATGGCTTGCTTTTCCTTCGTAGTTGCGAATTCCCATTGCTGTGAGATCGCTTCCTACTGCGTCTATCCAGTCATGGCTTTCCTTACAGCGGATTCAGCAGGCATATGGATCAGGTGACCTAGCAACCGCATACGCTGCGCCTTTACAAAACGCACAGCTGCCTCGTCTTGGATAAGTTCGTTCAATTCCAAGTTGTACCTAATCTGTAGCTGCCATCTTCATTTTTAATGGGTCCGAACACTTTCCTTAAAATGTTCCTTTCGAACAAACTAAGGTGTGAATAGTACGCTCTATTGGCAGCGTTGACGCGATCTTTGATTACTGGTGTTGAGTTACCGCTACAAGTGAACATAACACCTAGATATTTAAATTGTTGCACCGCTTCAAAAGTATATGCACCTACATGAAGATTCAGTACATTTGTGTGCCCTCTTGATCTCAGCATGTATTTCGTTTTACACTCGTTAACGAAGAGGCCAATATCGTCGGCAATTTTGTCAATTTTTAAAAAGGTTTCATTTAAGTCGTTCATCTTCCTCGAAAGAATGGCGATATCGTCTGTATAGGCACATAGGTATTTGCGTTGTTTTAATTAGTAATATACCACCTTTGTTGACTTCTTTTATACCAAAATGCAGCATCAAATTGAATATGACAGAGCATAGTGCATCACCTTGTTTGACACCAGATACAATTGCGAATGACTCTGTGGGCTTCCCTTGGATGATTACTTTTGCTTTTGTATCCGTGAGCTTAACAATGATTAGCCTTATAAGTTTTGCTGGAATTCCTAGGCTAAGCAGTACGTAAAAAATTGTATCTCTCCTGACGCTATCAAACGCTTGTTTGAAATCTATAAAAAGGCAGTGAATATCCTTTTCATATTCGTGATGTTTTTCAAAGATTGATGCTGAGGACAAAGCACTGGTCGATTGTGGATTTTCCCTTGTGGAATCCACAATGATAGTCTTCAATAATGGTCTCTGCATATTCATTGATACGATGATAGAGTACATTAGTAAAAACCTTATAAGCAGAGTTAAGCAGTGAAATACCACGATAATTTTCACATACTCTCTTGTCTCTCCAGCCAATCAGAGGGTATAGATTATCTTTCCCATGCATCTATCACTAAGTGGTACAAATATTTATACATTTGTTCATCTCCTTCTTTTAAGGGCTCAGCCGCTATAGAGTCTTCACCGCTTGCTTTACCGTTTTGAAGTTTCTTAAGAGCCACAACGACTTCGTCAAATGTTGGTGGCAGAATACTGTTTTCAGCCGTAGCTATGTATATGTTCACAAGGTGAATTCACGTCCGGGTGTTTCTTATTTAAAAGGCCGTTAAAATGCTTACGCCATCTTTCTAAAATCTATTGATCTGTTTGTAATATTTCTCCGTTTTCAGATAGGCACATGTTTATTCTGGGTTGAAGTGCTGCAGTTCGATCTTTAATTTTCCGATAAAAACGCACTTCCTTACACTTTGAATTGTGCTCTATTTCCTTGATCTTGTCTTTCAAATATTCCCTTTTCTTTTTATATATAACTTTTCTAGCATTTTTTCTTTTTATTGCATATTCAGCATGTGCTCTGCGCGTGCCGCATGCCATGTATATAATTGCACCAACTTTCATTTTTTGTATTATATTTATAAGCGTTCTGCACTCCTCTTCAAACCAATCTTCTTTCGTCTGCTTCGGCAAGTAGCCAAGAATTTCTTTGGCAGTACTGGTTATCTTCTTTACTACATAACTCCATTCTTTCAAAGTACCTTTCGGATTAAGTTCGGCAAACTGCGCATTCAGCGCATCTTTAAAGTTGCTCTTAACTTTTTTATTTGACACAAGTTTAGGTATGTTATGTTTTTGTTTCTTGAAAATAGGTTTAGCTGCAACTAAAGCCATACGTTGTCTTATCTTGATTTTGATTAAGTAGTGATCAGAATCACAGCAAGCTCCGCGCAGAGAGCGTACGTCAAGTACTGAGGTGGCATGCCTGTTGTCTACCAACACCTGATCAATTTGGTTTGCTTTGTTGCTGCCAGAGATTTTCCATGTTTGTTTGAATGCGCTTATTTTGTAAGGAAGTACTGCTGATTCGAAAGTTATTTTCGTTTGCGAAGTTTATTAAATATTGCCCATTTTCACTGGTAAGGTTGTGCAAGGAGTACATTCCACAGACTTCTTTGACAAAATCTGCCTTGCCAATTTTGGCATTGAAATCGCCTAAAAATATATTAGCAAAACATTGGAGCCAGCAATTTTATTGCATTCTTTTGAAAGCAAGTAGTAGAAAGCATCTTTTTTTCATTTTCTGTTCGAGCGTAGATTGAGAGTATTGTTACACTCTGAAATTTGCCTTTGAGTTTAAGAATACATAGCCTATCTGCCACAGGCTGAAAAAAATAAGGCTTTTGCTGATTTTTTTACTGACGCAAAAATCAACTCCACTTGCTCCAGTTTTTTCACTTCCACTGTAGAACAAAGAGTAATATCGTTTTTGTAGTTCTCCGAAATCTTTCCATCGAATTTCTTGCAAAACTACCACATCAAGGCTGTAACGCATTATTTCATCGACTACTTCTGCCATCTTTCCAGGTTGTAACATTGTGCGAACATTCCATGAACCGAATTTCATCTCGTTGTCCTTTAAACGTTGCGTGGGTCTTCTACTGATAGGGTTGTAGTTTTTTCAAGGCTTATGTGAAGGTATCATGACTTTTATTCGTTTTACGTAGAATGGGCTTATCAGCCCTAAGTCCACGTGCCTATTGGCAAGTTTGTTGCAGATTATTTTATCGGCGTGGCAACAGCATTTACTCTGCGCCAGAATGATAGAGTTATTCCGCCCTTACTCGGTCGCCATTGCCTCATTAGCGGGAACAGAGGGCACCAAGTCTAGGAGACAGTGGGTGAGGTTGTCATTTAAATAGGATAGGCTATATATTCGAATCACTATTTCATTAACCCTCCAAGATCAAGGCTTACAAGTTACAAAAAGCACACAATCTTGCACCCCAGCAACAAAAAGTGCGGTGCGAAAGAGCAAAGGAGTTGGTGCGCTTGCACGAACGGGGCGAATTTCCTAACATTGTGTTTTCTGATGAACAAAATTTCCCAATTGAGCAGTTCATAAACACTCAAAACCATCGTGTTTACACCGGATTTACACACGGAGACATCTGGAAGGGAGACACTGGAAATTCTATTTTCATGTCTCATTCGCGGCCACACGGGCAAAATTGTTTTCGGCAACATTTTGACATTTAATACTTTAGCATCGTCTGGTTCGGCTGTATTCTAGCGCGCGCTTACATGTAAAGCAGAGAGCGTTCGACAACAGTTTCTTAAATATTATATATGAATGAAAAATGCAAACTGGTTAAATAATAAATAATTTGTTTTTATTGAAATATATTTATAAATTCTTGTACTTGAATAAAAAAAATTAAATTAAAAATACTTCATATGTAAATAATTAACTTTAAATTAACTTGAGTATCTAGAAATGCAGGGAAAAAATAGAATTCAACATAAACATGTCCCATAACTATTTTAAATTATACCTACTTTACTAGGAAAAATGCATTTCCCAAGCAACGTTCGGATGTTTGTCATCGTTGTTATGTTCCGTTCGATTGAAAACCAACACATAACTCAGAACATTCTAACACAAAAGAAGAAAACAAATGAAGCAACTGTCAAAAATTGCTTTAAGATAAGAAATACGAACAAGAAGCACAAAGCGTGTCGCCAGTACAGGAGACAAATTCCCTTCTCTCTTCCGCGGCCGTCCTTCACCCCCGAACAAAATGTTTCCCTTCCAGATGTCTCCTCGTGTAAATGGGCACTTACTTGACCGAACGCTCGTACGAGAATTTGAGCCTACGTATGGCCACTCGAAGCAATTTCCCATCGCAAGTAATGGTTTGGGCCGCTGTAAACGCTGATGGCCGCTCTCCAATCGTTTTTATCGAGCCTGGTGTCAAAGTGAATGCGACTTATTATTGGGAAAATGTTTTAGAAGCTGCCTTAGGGCCGTGGACACGCAAACATTTCGGTCGTAGACCCTATACGTTCCAAAAGGACTCGGCATCGTCTCATAAAGCTCGTGTGAACCAAGAATGGTTAAAAAATCATGTTCCACACTTCATTTCGTCCACACAATGGCTTTTGAATTCGCCAGACGCAAATCCGATGGACTATTCTGGTCCATTTTGGAGAGCAAGGTGAGGACTAAAAAATATGCCAGTGTCGCGGCTACGATGAGATGAAAGGGGTTTGCTACTAACTCAATGGCAAAGAATGGTTTATTCTGAAATTCAATTTAATATTGTACATTCTGTATTTTAATAAAATATAGAAACTTACCGCAGTTTTGCACCCCTTCTTCCTCGACTGATCGTATGCAAATGAAAAATAGAGTAGAACGAAGAAGAATGAGTGCGCAACTTTGGTTCACAAGCAGGGTTGTAATTCCACTTATTACAAATTTTAAATATCATTTGTCAACACCCCCACCCCCGTGGAGCGATCAGCTTCACCACTTTCCAGATCCAGGACTGCCAATTTAGATACCGCCCGTTGCAGAAGTCCACCAACCGTACGCACGTCCGCACGCCGAGCCACACCATCTGCGCCAGTGTACACACGCTCAACAATACCACGTCGCCACTGAATCCTTGGCACATTCGGATCGCAAATAAATACTACATCACCCTCTTTAAGAGGCGCGGTTCGTTCACACCACTTAACTCTTCGGGTTAGCGTTGGTAGATACTCCAGTACCCATCGCTTCCAAAATGCATCTCTTAGGCTTCGTGCAATGAGCCATTGCTTGCGTAATAAAGGTATCTTTTCACCAGGAGAGTTGGCCGTTGGAGTTTTAGGGATATTACCCACGCCAATCAGGAAGTGGTTAGGCGTTAATGGTTCGTCTTCGTCGGGAGAGATGGGCAGATGCGTCAATGGACGTGAGTTTACTATGTTTTCCGCTTCTATCAGAAAGCTTTGTAAGACATGCTCACATTGCGCCTTTTCTTTTAATGAATGTCGAAGAACCCTTTTAACGCTCTGCACCATTCTTTCCCAAATTCCTCCTTCAGATGGATTGGCGGGGCAGTTGAAGAACCATTCAACTCCCTTGGTTGACAATTCATTTTGTATTCGCTCAGTGTCAAAAACATCAGGAAAACGTTTCGCTTCTTCGTTGGCCCCGATGAAGTTTTTCCCATTGTCAGATCGTAGACGTGTTGGAACCCCCCTCCGATTCATGAAGTTGCGCATAACTATTATACAGGAATCCGTTGATAAGTCGTGGGCGATTTCCAGGTGGATTGCGCGCACGGTGAGGCACGTAAACAACGCGACCCAACGCTTTTCAGTTCGCCGCCCGATAGTAACCGAAATAGGCCCAAAATAGTCCAGTCCCGTATAAGTAAATGGTCGTACATAGGGCTTCAAACGATCCTCTGGTAGAGGACCCATCATAGGCGCGTGAGGTTCTGTCTTCCTGACTTGACAATATTTACATCCGGCTATTACACGTCGTAGCATTTTCCTTATTCGGGGAATCCAGTATTTCTGACGTATATTGCTTATAGTCGCCTCGTGATTCTGGTGCTTCATTGTGCAATGGTGATAATTAACGACCAGATGCGTAAATATGTGTCCATACGGCAGTATGATCGGCCTTCTGATGTTATACGGTAAGAAGCTAGCTGCATCTATGCGCCCTTGTACACGAAGTAGCCCCCTGTCGTCCAGATATGGCGAAAGTTCCTTTAATGCGCTGTCATTTGGAATGGCTTTATCAATTTCGATACTGTTGCGTTCCGAAGTAAATGATTCCGATTGAACGCGTAGGCATAGTAGGTGCTCCGCGGCTTCCAGTTCAACAGCAGTAAGTCCATATTCCAGATATTTTAGCTCCCGTTTACGGCAGCGGTTTATGAATCGAAGCACCCACGCTACTGCTCTTTTTAATCTAAGTAAATTTGAGAAACAATTGTAATCTATAAAAATATAGTTGTTGGCAATTAAAGAAAATTTAGAACGGAGCTCTTCATCTGCTTCCACAAAGATCTTGCTGATGTTTTCTTCAGCAGGCCACGTCTCTTCATCGCGTCTCAGAAAATTCGGTCCCTGTAGCCAGCGAGATTTTAGTGAGAAATCAACACTCCCACGGCTTCTTGTCGCATCATCGGCTGCATTGTCTTTCGTTGGCACCCATCGCCATTCGCGAACTTCACTCCCATCTAAAATCTCTGCAACGCGGTGCGCCACATACGGTTTGTAGCATCGATGTTCGCTTCCAATCCACTTCAAGATAGTTCTGGAGTCGCTCCATAGGAAGCATCGTTCACGGCGTATTTGGTGATTTTCCAATATCAATTTCCGTAAACGTACACCCAAGACGGCTGCTTGCAATTCCAGGCGTGGAATGGTTACGGCCTTCAGTGGAGCGCACTTCGTCTTCGCACAAACTAACGTAACACCAATTTCACCAGTCGACTTTTTTGACCTCCAGTAGGCGACAGCAGCGAAGGCCTATTCGCTAGCGTCAACGAACACATGCAGCTCCAAATCCGAAGGCGCACCATGTGGGAAGTAGAATCGCGGCACACGAAATCCCGCTACTTTGTGCATCTGCTGGCGCCACCTTTCCCATATTATATTCACATCATTTGGGATGGGCTCATCCCAACGGACATCACGACGCCATACTTCACGCATTAGAGATTTGGCTGCAACAGTAAAGTGACTTAAAAATCCCAACGGGTCGAATATTGACATAATAATACTAAGAAGTTCCCTTTTTGTGGGACTCCTTTCGCCTGTGATTACTGCTTGTTCAATGCGATGGAACTTCAGGTTGGATTTAAAATTATCAGTTGCTGACTCCCAATATAACCCAAGAACCTTCTCTGTGCTCTCACCGACTGCGATCTGTTTCGTTGCCGTACTACCATTTAATTCTTTAACTACCTTCTCTGAGTTCGATACGAATCTACGTAACTCGAATCCACCATCGCTGTGAATGTCACGAACCTACTTTGAGATATCTACGGCCTCTTCAATTTCATCGAAACTGTCAACAAAATCATCAATATAATGATGATCAAAAATAGCTTTAATTGCACGAGGATGACTTTTGTGGTGCTCCTTGGCGTTCAGCCTCATGACATATTGCGCCGAGCAAGGCGAGCACGCGGCGCCGAAAATCATCACTCGCATCTCGTACTCCTCAGGTGGCTTAGTATTTTCGCCATCACGCCAAAGAAAACGCTGTGCACACCTGTCTACTGGCTGTATAGCTACCTGGTGGAACATCTCTTTAATATCTCCGCAAACTGCAACTGCACGTGTTCTAAAATTAAATAAAATCGAAGGTAGTGATATGTAGAGCTGTGGTCCCTTCAATAACTTGGAGTTCAGAGATACCCCTTCAAATCGAGACGCTGCGTCAAAAACAAGGCGTAATTTTTGAGGTTTATTTGGGTTGACGACACCGAAGTGTGGGAGGTACCATTTCCTGAATGAAGTTATACTCGATTTCTTGGGCGTAAGCTTTCGAGCATAGCCTTTACTTAGGTACCCATCAATGATCTCTTTGTACGCGGTTGCGAACGTTTCGTCGCGTTCTCTCAATTCCTTCAAGCCTATGTAGAGCAGCCGTATAATTATCGGGCAGTTGTATGCTGTCGTCCTTCCATAATAGCCCTGTTTGAAATCGGCCTCCCACTTGTTTAGTTGTGCTTTCAAGTAACATCTTAGCTCTGACGTCATCATTGCTTTCGACAGGTGGCGAAGATCTAACGCCAAGACTTTCAATATTGAAATAGTCGAACACAAGTTGACGCATGTCTTCTTCTTCTTGCATTTCTTGGGTACGTAAAAAAAGACAAGAGCGGGTTGCTAACGACGCACGACTGGTTGGACCAAAAACTACCCACCCTAGTTTAATGTTGCAAGCGTACGGACCTTGCTGACTAACCCCTTTTATGTCAATCGGCAAGCCTAAGTGTGCATGATCGATTCCAATTAAAAGTTGAGGCACAGCATCAAAATACGTCTGGAGAGGCAGAGACGAAATTGATTTGTCACTGCTCTTTAAATCATTATGACTTAAACTCTGCATGGGCAAACCTAGATTAGCTACGGCATACACGTCGCGCAGTAGGTAGCGCTTATTTTTACCAACACCGCTAATTTCAATATTGAAAACCTCAGTCGACTCTTGGGCTGTTCTTCCTCCAAACCATTGTATATCTAACGAATGTCGACGGCCGCGTATTCCCAACTCCTTGGCCAAATCACTGTCTAACATCGTAATTGAAGAACCTTCATCCAATAGGGCGTACGTATCGATGCGCTTATTATCGCCATACAAGGTTACCGGAAGCACACGAAAGAGCAGCTTGGGTTTAGTGCTGCTAACGTTTGCGCAGCTCAACACGTTTCCTCGTACGTCACCTTTTTCTTCCTTTAATAAACTTAGGGTCGGCGTAATAGCATTGGCCTCGTGCAATAAACTGTGGTGTCTACGCTGGCATCCTTCTTCTAAACAAAGCTTTTTACGGCGACAGTTACGCGTGTTATGGCCCACGTTCAAGCATGAAAAACAAGCGCGATGTTTCTTCGCGAACTCCCATCTATTAGACACTGCAGCATTTAAAAAACGACGGCAATCTTGCAGTTTATGTTGCTCCTGGCATAATGGACACTTAACGGGAGTTACACCTGCATAACCTGGACACTGTTTTTCGGATGTATGTAACACCGCACGACGCTTTTGATCCTTATTGTCGATGTCTTGCACTGTACATATCAGATTAGCAAGTTCACTTACCCAAGCGCTAAAATGTACAATTGTCGGATACGGCTGTATTGAGGCGGCGACTCTGGCCCACTCCAGTTTCTTACTCATAGGAAGCTTAGCTAATAGTTCCTCTAATAGCGTAGGATTGGCGATGTGTTGTTGTCCATTCGCTGACTGTAAGAATGTTGCTAGGTTTCTCACTTCAGTGGCAAAAGGGTCCCAGTTTGGACAATGCATTCTCCGAAATATTAGGCAAATCCCTCGCTTGACGTAGCTGACTCTGAATTAATTGTTCGGGTCGGCCAAAGCGAAAACGGAGTTGCTCTATGGCGGCGCTGGCATTGTCTGGATGAATTAAAAGCGATTTAATCACCTCCCGCGCTTCTCCTTTAACAGCTTTCTGCAACCGTTGATTGTTTTCCAGATTAGTGTAGTTGTACATTGAAGTCGATTGGACGTAGGCTGTATAAAAAATTGGCCAGTCTTCTGGCTCGCCGCTAAATTCGGGTAAATCTTGCAACTTCCGTGGTACTGTTGCAGAATTGTTTAAAAATGAAAAATTGTTTAAGTCATTTGTTGGCATAGGACCATGAACAATACTGTTATAATTATTAAAAACAGGGGGCGAAATTATCGACGACGATGTAAACGGCACGCCAGAATTACCTAGTGTAGCGTGTGTTTGGCCCTTTATTGAATACGTTGGCGCAAAGACGGCGCTCGCAGTTAAGGACGGCAGCGAAAAAAAACTACCACCGTTTTCAGCGGCTTGCTGGCCTGGCAGCGCTGCTCGTGATAGTCGACGTCGCAAAATGTGCATAACTGTTTATGGTCGATGGCGTGATGTTATTTGTTGTTGCGTTAACCGACAATTTTTGCATACGTGAAGTACATGAAAAATTTGGGAATTCATATAACGGAGCACCTATAGCGGGTGCTAACGATGACGCAACGACGGGTATTGTTGTTGTCGTGGCTATGGATGTAGCACTATCTAAATGACCTAAGCTACGCAAAGCAATCTCTAGCCTTTGGCAGTGGCGGTTTTGTTCACTTAATCTTACCTGTGCTTCTTCCAGTTGTCTTTGAAGAGTGGCGATATTTGTGACGTTTGTATACGTGCTGGCAGCAGTTGTGGCGTTGGTATGCGTGGTGGCGGCGGAGGCGGCGTCGATTATGATGGCGGTGGAATTCGGCTGAACTTCACCTGACTCTGGTCCTAATTTGTTGAGCCGAGGACTGCAGCGTTTTTCTATGGTTTCCTCCGGATCATTCATTTAAACGGCCCCAAACTTTCACTCTTTTACGGCAGGGAAAAATACGCAGTTAATCGCAAATAATCAAAATTGCGAATAAAGATGTCGCGGCTACGATGAGATGAAAGGGGTTTGCTACTAACTCAATGGCAAAGAATGGTTTATTCTGAAATTCAATTTAATATTGTACATTCTGTATTTTAATAAAATATAGAAACTTACCGCAGTTTTGCACCCCTTCTTCCTCGACTGATCGTATGCAAATGAAAAATAGAGTAGAACGAAGAAGAATGAGTGCGCAACTTTGGTTCACAAGCAGGGTTGTAATTCCACTTATTACAAATTTTAAATATCATTTGTCAACAGCCAGTATGGATGCGCTGAAAAAGGCGATTATACGAGAATGGGCCAAAATACCTCAAGATCACATTCGTGCGGTCACGAAGAACGAGTGCAGTGTGAGACGGTGCATTATCATTAACCAAGAGTTGTTGGCCCATAATTCTGGTCTTTTTAGACGAATTGCTTCACGTAAACGATGCATAACGCTCAAATAATATTCCTTATTAACAGTTTGGCCAGGTGGAAGGAACTCATAGTGCACCACACCACGAAAATCGAAAAAAACTGTCATCATGACCTTTATTTTTGAACGACTTTGACGTGCTCTTTTCGGTCTGGCCTCGCCTTTAGCACGATATTCGCTTGATTGGTCGGTTGTTTCAGGGTCGTAAGTATAAATCCAAGTCTCATCCCCCGTAATGATGCATTTGAGCTTGTCCTGATAGTCTGAAAGCATTGTTTCACACACATCAACGCGACGACTTTTTTCCAAGAAATTGAGAGTTTTCGGTACCAAACGAGATTTGACTTTTCGTAGGCCCAAATGGTATTCACAGATCCTTCTGATATTCCGATCATATCAGTAAGGTCTTTAACAGTCAACCGACGATTTTTGAGCACTAACTCCTTCACTTTATTGACGTGTTGGTCATCTGTTGACGTCGATGGTCGTCCGGAGCGCTCCAAGTCATCAACACGTTCTCAACCCTCTTTGAAGTCTTTGTACCACTTATAAACATTTTCTGCGACATGGTCGAATCACCAAATGCCTTCTGCAACATGCTAAACGTTTCCGCAGCCGAAATTTCATTCCGCAAACAAAATTTGATGGCACTTCTCTTCTCAATCCAATCAGACATTGTAAAAATCGAAAAATGCACTCTTGGTCGTTTGGTAAACACAAGTTTTTTCCAAGAAATTTACTTTTTTCCAAGAAATTGAGAGTTTTCGGTACCAAACGAGATTTGACTTTTCGTAGGCCCAAATGGTCTTTCAAAATGGTTTTCACAGATCCTTTTGATATTCCGATCATATCAGTAAGGTCTTTAACAGTCAACCGACGATTTTTGAGCACTAACTCCTTCACTTTATTGACGTGTTGGTCATCTGTTGACGTGGATGGTCGTCCGGAGCGCTCCAAGTCATCAACACGTTCTCAACCCTCTTTGAAGTCTTTGTACCACTTATAAACATTTTTCTGCGACATGGTCGAATCATCAAATGCCTTCTGCTACATGCTAAACGTTTCCGCAGCCGAAATTTCACTCCGCAAACAAAATTTGATGGCACTTCTCTGCTCAATCCAATCAGACATTGTAAAAATCGAAAAATGCACTCTTGGTCGTTTGGTAAACACAAGCGTAAATATATTACTGATAATGATATTCACATGAAAGTTGTCCCAGATGTTATTAACAGTGCTGCCAACCCATGAAAAAAATAACTAGAGCGAAATTTTAATCCCGCGAAGTTTGACAAATAAATTCACCTTACTTTTTGCCCACAGTAATATGTTAAAATTGTAATCATTTTACTAATTTAAAAACTAATTCAAACAAAAAAGTTATGGTGTTTTGAATAGGTAATACTTCACATCGTTCACCCTGTGTAATAATTATTTTAGGCTATTTTTCAATGTATTTTGTTTACATTGTAATCTTCTTTTTAAATTACAGCCACGAACATTAAAGTTACTTTGATTGTAAATGTTGGCGCTAATAATTCAAATATATGTTTATCTTTGAATGTACATTTAATTTTTTTTGGAAATATAAATTGATTAAAATTTCATTTGTTAAGGGAACATAGAAATGCACATTCAAATGCCTTGCAAAATGTCGTCGTGCATTCGTCAATTTGATTTCCTACAGATGCCAAAAACTGTGCAGAGAGAGAATTCACTGTAATCACCTAGGTTAAAAATTTCACCACATCGCGGCGGCGGTTAGAAGAAAAATATCTTAATTTACTTTATTTACAATACTTATTAGTTTATTTATTTATAACTAAATACATGATTGATAAACGAAGACTGAACTCAATTGTTATTAATTCAAAAGTCTTTTATTAAGACAAAATGTCATTCTTAGCATTTTCGTCATGTCTGGGAATTAATTATTTTGGTAAACAATTATAGTGAATTCTAGTGAATTGTTTACTACTTTTGCAAAATTATTGGTAACAACGGAAACGTAAAAAAAATTGAACTTGCAATTTGGTAAACAAGAAACGTAAAAAAAATTGAACTTGCAAAGAAAATGTCAATGCACTTGCACAATTCCCTGAACTGTTTACCAATTAAAATAAATTAAATAAAAATTAGAAAAATGCAACTTAATGAATTTTGCGTGTGAACCAAAAAAAAAAAATATGTTGGTGCGTGTACGGAAAGTTAGGGAAACGTTTATTTATAAGAAAAAAAATGAGGTGGTACTATATTATATAGTATAGAGATTAGGTGTCACTATAACACCCCCACCGTTAGCTTGAGGCTCCGACGAAACTTTTAAGATTGACATATTTCTCCTTACAAAAATATTATGCTTAAAGTAATTATTATTACATCTATATTTATATTGATTATGTTTGAGTTTTTGTTCTCATATAATATAATATTGTTTTTATAGTTTCTTCATATTTTGTTTGTTTAATATTCAATGATTGTAATTTTAAATTGGCGTTAATATTTGGTTTCTTATTAATTTTTGTAATTATGTTAGGTAATATAAATTTATCATAAACTTTAATTCTTACATTTAGAAATGTTGTATTTAGTGCATTTACTTCACAGTTTTCAAATTTCAACAAGAAATTTCCTGTCATACTCATATAATATTGTTACAGCTGTGTGTAAATTTATTGAAAAAGTTTTTGAATTCAAGAAAGCCAGGTGTGACTTCAGTTAAAATTGTTTGTTCCAGTTTTTCCATATTGCAAAATGGTTGTTTAACGTTTATTATTTTTGTTAAACAAGTATCGTTTACTTTAATTTAATTCTTCTTCATATTATCTGTTACATTTGTATTAAAAACATTATTTTGTGAATCCACAAGCACTTCTTTATTTTTTAATGCCACCGAGTTATTATCAATATTTAGAGTTGGTTCGAATCGACTTTTGAAAGAATATTTTTTGAATATTGTGGTATCAGGAGAATAATTAGGATATTAGAACCTTGCAAAGCTACGGCTACTTTTATATTTACGTAGCTCCTGAAGTCATTAATTAGGTCTAGTTCAGTTTTTGGCATTATATCTGAAGGAATAATTCTAAGTTTACTGGAAAATATAATTATCGGTGTGGTCTCTTAACCCTTTCGGTACGGAAAGCCGCTAACGGAAATACAAATTATTTTATATGTTTAATAGTTGCAATGGGTGAAATAAAAGTCTTTTGTCCCATCAAAATTGTAGGTATCTTCAAACATTGCCGGGACATATAAGTCCCGTTCGGGCCGAAAGGGTTAAAAGTGAGATATCATTGTTTATTTGGTAAATAGGTATGTGATAAAAATGTGACTTCTATTTCTAAAGTTGCTATTCCATTCTGTAGGGAGTTTTTAAAGTTTTTTAGATATTCTATTAGAAATTGATTTTTGTTTATATATTTTGTAATATTCTGTATTTAAGTGGTCATCATATGATTGAAATATTTTAGACTGTCCGTTATGTCAGTTAGAGTTTGCTGGTTTTTGTAAACTGCATTCAAGGATTCGTTGATTTGGGTCTCATCGTCACTATCCATAGTTTCTGCTATAAGTTTCCGACCATTTCCTAGAATGTTTAAAAGTCCTCGTTTTGTTCTAAACTGTGGGGTAAGGTTTTCTATTTGAGTTGCAAGTAGAAGGAAGTTTTTGTTCGTCGTATCTAGTAAGGTCTTTGATTGGGTGTTGGTTATATACAAGGTAATTATATTTTTCAATATTAAGTCCAAAGTCTTTTTATAGGAAGTTGTATTGACAATGTGGATTATTTTGCTATAATGTTCTATGACTTTAACTTCATCTGTTTTCATTGGTAAATATACGTCATTGTTAGTTAAATCTTGAATGTCTATTGATTGCAATGTGACGGTTGTGAGAAATGTTAAAGTAAGTATATATTAAGTTTGTCATCTGAAAGAAAATTGGTTAGCTTATCAATTGTTGTTAGGGTTGTTTCTGTCTTGATATTTTCATTTAGGTTTCATGTGTTTTTTGTAGTATTTGTGTCTGGTCCGTTCAGTTTGTAAATGATCATCGTCTATCTTATCGGCTTTAATTTTCCTGTATTGGTTTTTTCCACCTCTCACTTCCTTAATATAATTGGTTCCTTCTTCTAATTGTATATCTGTCCTATCTTTGTTAAGTTTACTAATATATTTTTCTTTCTTTGTTAAATTAAATCATGTATTTCCTTATACTTTTCTTGATTTATTTTACCAATTAGAAAATCTATTGGTCTATTATTAGTGGTACTATGAATAGTACAATATTGTTACAGAACCCTATAGTTCTTATCATTTTTTCCTCCATTGTTTCATCCTTATTCCTTTCATCATGTCTCAAGAGGCGTATATGCTCCTTTATAGTATTATGCAATCTGTCTATATCTGCGTTAGATGTGTGATAATATGTGTGTAATATTTTCCTTTTCTAAGAATTTCTGTATTTCTGCAGCTTTAAATCCAAGTTCGTTGTCCCCTATTATCTTTTCGATTTTTCCGAACATACTTATAACTTGTAATATTTTACTTTTAAATTCTGTACAACTTCTTCCGTTTATCGGAAAAGCTAAAGCACATTTAGGGAACTTATCTATCATTGTTAAAAATTTGCTTCTTCTCTAAAGTATAAAAAACGTCAATATGAATCAATTTTCTTGGTTTATTTCGTTTTTCGGTAATCTTATATGGTTTTTTTGGTGGTCGGTCCCTCCATTTGTGGAATAACATCAAGTCGCATACCACAAATTAGGAGGAGGAGCTCGTTCAAACACTTAAAAGAGGGTGTTCGCGCCAATTATATATGTATATACAATATATCTATGCATCATTGTATCTGTGTCTGAATGTCTCCAAAAAGGATTCGTCTACAATTATTGCATTTAATTGGGTTGGATTAAAATGTGTTTTAATTAAAGTTATTACTGTTGCATTGTCAAGTTATTTAAAGTGAAAGGTTCTTCTGGTATTTCGGAATACTTTCTTAATGCGTATTCTGGTAGACCCAGATGTAATTTTGGATATGATAATTTGATTTTTATAGAAATTTATCGGTGTTGCAACTTCTCTAATTTCTTTAATGGTTTCTATTGTATTAATTTGAGGATTGTTGTCTGTAGTTCGGGATAATGCATTGGCATTCCCGTTATTGATTTCGGGTTTATAAACAATGTCGTAATCGTATTCTTCCAATTTCAGCCTCCATTTTATCAGTTTGGAATTTGGTTCTTTAATAGAAAACAACCATTGTAAGGGTTGGTGGTCAGTTTGAGTGGTGAATTTTCTACCAAACAAATAAGGGCAAAAGTACCCTACTGTCCATATTACAGCTAGGAGTTCTTTTTCAATAGTAGGTACTGTAGTTTATTTCATGCTCATTGAGCGTTCTTCTCGCAAAGCAGATTGGGTGATTATCTGGATAAATCAAAATCGGATACTAGGCAGCATAGATTTAAGTTTTTAAAACTTTTTAAGTATTCGAGGTCGTTTATATTCAATTTGACGTCATTTTTAAGGTATTTAGTCATTGCGTAGTCCTTTACAAACTTGCGGTAATACCCGCTGAGTCCGAGAAATTGTTTAATTTTTTTTGGGGTTTTTGGTAATGGGTAGTTTACTAGGCGTTCCACCTTTTTGTCGTTTACCCCATCTCGGGTTACCATATGCCCTAGGAATTCCGTTTCCCTTTTCAAGAACTCACACTTATCTGGTTGGATTTTTAAGTAGGCCTCCTTGATACGGTTTAATACCAATATGATTGAATTCAGATTTTCTTCAAGTGACGTAGAGTAAATTATAACGTCATCTAGATAAACCAAACATACTTTTCCTAACAACTCACCCAGCACTACGTTCACCAAGCGCTGGAACGTGGCTGGTGCTCTTTTTAAGCCGAAAGGTATTCTTAACACTAGAAAGACTGAAAGTTTGTATATACCTATATTGCCCAAATGCAATCAAAATGACTGCATTATGAAAGAATAACTAATGTGTAAAGAAATTTGTTTAAAGTTAATTTTTAATATTTTTTATATTATTTACAGTTATTAGTAGGTACATATTAACAATAAAACAAATTTACTTCAGTTGGAAAAAAAATAGTTTATTCATTTTTATTTGTACATTTTATGCAAATTAAGGTGGAAATCTTTTTATGTGTTCATCTTCCGCAAACATATTTTTGACATTTTGCACATATATTATTTGTTTTGTTTTTGTGTCAAAGTCGTATTTGACAAATTTTGCGTTGCATTTTATGACGTTGCAGTTGATCTTTGTGGGTCTTCATGTTCTGATGAATTTTTCTGTCTTGCAGCTCTGTATTCAGTGGAAAACTATTCTGCCAATTGAAGGAAGAACTCTTTTCGCTGTATTTGTATTCCTGTCGCTTCTTTGTAAAGGATCCAAGCATTTATTGCAGCCAAATCTAAAATATTGAAAAATATTTGGAGGGGCCATCTACGAGAACTAGCTTTAACTGTGTATTTTATGGCCATTTTTTGATCCGTCATATCAACTCTACATTTTGTGCTGTTATAAAATTGTATAGATTCCGGTAACATTTTTTTATTACTTTTATCAATTTTCACAAATTTATGCTTAGAACTTAGAACAGCTACTCTTTTATTTAGTTTGCTTTTATATAGTGCAAGAACACAATTCTCTGATTTATATAGCAGAGTGGAAAAACGAGGCATCTTATCCTTCCTTTGTTTGGCTGCTTTGGGAGTTCTCTTTTGTTTGCTCTAATAGTTCCAACTAGAGTTGTTTTTTGGCCAATAATTTTGTCGCGAGTGACAAGCTAGTGAAAAAGTTATCGGTCGTGATATTTCTTCCACAGTTTGTATACGGCTCGACAAGTTTCAGAACATCGTGTTCACTGAGAAGCATTGACGATGGTCGTTGTTCATCTTTCTCCAAATAAGGAAAACAATTTAAAATATATTTGCTACTTACATCTGATGCAAGCCAGAATTTGATGCCAAATTTGTTGGATTTATTAAGCATATACTGGGTAAACCTGCTCCTGGCTTTTGACGGAAATAATTGCTGTTTGCCCTGGTTGATAGCAAGCTTGACTATTTTCAATGAACTTGTCCCATATTTCCGAAACCAAGGCCAAATTATTTGTTTGTAGGCGTCTACTTCTTTCGCTTCTTCTGTCAAACCGAATAAATCGTAGGATTTGCTTGAACTTTTCTCTGGGCATAGTTTTTCTACAAAATTCGGGACCCCTCTTTGCTGATCATAAATAACTCAGTTTTAAATTTTTTGCTTCGTAAGCTCCACGAGCATATAAAATCCCAATAAATGCATGTATTTCCGGTAATGATGTTGTCCAATCGTTCCTCGAATTTCGGCGGCCTTCTTCTTCTGTGTACTTTTTTATATGTTTGATAATATAGTTATCTATTATCAACGAGAATGCACTGATAGGATTATCTGCCATAATGTTCCTTGAAAATACAAGTAGATGGTAACCTTCTAGGAATACCACCTTCGTCAAATTTTGACCATACAGTACCATCCGCAGCTGTTTCGGTCTCCTGAAAGATATTTTCAGTTTCTTCATCAGAGTCTGCACTATTTAGCACCCTACACCTTTTCCTGGGCATATTGATGACACTTTTATTTCCATTATTGGTGATCGACTCTTCATCACTATCTTCAGTGTCCGATGTTTCACTTTGAATATAGTCCGCTTCATCTTCAGATGATAGTTCAGAATTTGTTGCATCTGACTCTATATCGGAGCACTCTTCACGTATGTTCGTTAGTTTTTCCAATAACTCACTTCTATTCGACATTTCTTTCATGAATTTAGGGAACACAAGAAATAAAATAAACAATTTCTTAGGACAAGTATCACTGTATAAAGATTCGAATAACAGGTACTACTTTAGCTTATTGAGCAACTGCAACTTATCAAGTATTCTGCCAAACCGACAAATTATCATGTGGCGGCAACCGAAAAACGCTCTAACGGTAAAATGAAAACTGTTATTTCAGTACAGAGCCGGACCGGTCATATAAGAAATTTACTCAATTCAATGAGTCATTTGATTATTTAAAATTTCCTAACTAGTCAAAATGACTACTTTTCGGCAAAATAGGTATAACACGTATGAATATAACGGAAATGAAGGAGGGGGAGGTAACTACAATTATTAAGAAATGCATTTACTATATATAATATGTTGTACAAAAAGTCACAAAATTCTAAGAAATTGTGTCATTATATATGTAATTGTTTTTCTAATTGAAACTAAAAAGGCAGTCAAAATGACTTCCTTGGGCAATCTAGTGTTAAAAATACATAGTCACCTCCTTTCACAGAGAATGCTGTTTTGTGCATATCTCTATCGTCTATTTCAACTTTATGGAAGCTTTTAGCAAGGTCAAGAGTTGTGAAATACATACACCGACCTGGTTTATATAATATTTCTTCCATATTAGGGATGGGGTATTTTTCGTCAAAAGTTTTGTTATTCAGTTTACGATATCGATTACGACACGCCATTTGCATCGTCCTTTTTTGGTACGATCAAAATAGGGGCTGAGTACTGTGAAGTAGGATGTCGGATTATATTATTATTCAGCATCTATTGGATTTGTTTCTGTACCTCTTGTTTGTCGATATAGGGGTAGCGATATGATTTTGTAAAGATAGGTTTATCATCGACTGTGTTTATTCGATGTTCAATAACGTTCGTAAATGTTAACTTAGAATTGGAATCATAGAATACATCCACATATTTTTTTATTAATTTGCAGAATTTTTCACGTTCTACAGAGTTCATGTGGCCCATTCTGATTGAATAATTGGAGGGTGGATCCCTTGGGAAATCATTGTATAATTTTTCATCATAAATGTAGTAATTTTCGTAAGTTAGAGGACAATAATCTTGAGGGCTTAGTTTTATCACAGCAGAGCAGTGATGACAGTTGTCAAGAGTTACGGCAAAATTTTGTGAATCATATACCCCTTCTTTAAGTATAAGTTCCCTCTTGGTATTATAACAGATTTTTACATGAACCAAACCGTGTTCGGTACTGGTAATGAATTTTATAGTATTGTATTTAGACCCAGAAAGTTAAGTGAAATAATTTTATTGTTCATAATCAATTGATTTTTGTCGTAATCTAATATGACTTTGTAATTTTTTAATACGTCATTTCCCAATTGTCCGTCATAAGTTTCAAGAAATTTGCATTCTATTAAGTAAATATTTCCCAATTCTCCAAATAGTGGTACTTTGTATATTGTTACAGTTTTAACTCTATTTTGTAGAGTTTTCAGGTTTATTGTTGTGAGTTTCATTTTCCATTTTGGATCACAAAGGCCAGGAATAACTACAGAGTGTGTGGCGCTAGTGTCCACAATAAATTTAAGTTTTCCTTTTATTATTACAGGGGGTAGTTCCCCTGTGAGGCCTGAGACTAAAAATTTTCCAAATATCTGTTTATGTTTACTGCATTTGAAGAGAACGTAAATGTATAGAGAAGTCTCAATGACAGGAACGTGTGGAATTTTGAGGGGTACTCGTTTCACGAAGATTAATCACCACAGGCACATGTTTCACCAAAAGTTAACAGTTAGGGACTGAATTATGTAAATTTAGCAGCGGTCGATAAGAATTTGTCGGTGATTAGAAGCAAATAATGTATGTGACATAACAACAGTCAACAGCAATGGGTCTTTAGGGGCCGCCTCTGTGGCTTAAGCACGTTGAAAGGGGTCACGTTATTATTTGACAGGGGTTCGAGTTGACCTAGGACCGATCTTATAGTATAATCCCATCTCACTTTGACGGGTCTTGAGCAATTCTGTTGCCAAAACCTAGTAGCGGCTGAGGTGTGTTATAGAGGTAGACGCGGAGGACCGGAGTTTGTGATTGCATCTGCTTATTTTCCTTACGATGCTCTGGAAGGGCCACCACTAGTCTCGTGAAGTTCGCAATCTTGGTATTATCCTAAGTTGCGATGCTAATGCCAAGCATACAGTCTGGGGCAGCAGCGAGTGCAATGGGCGGGGCTCTCGACTATTCGAATTTATCGCGTTCTCTTACCTAGACATACATATCAAGGGCTCACAGACTACAGGTACATTAAGTTTCAGTGTGACGAGGATCTACAAATGCCCAGAAAAACAGACTGACAGTAGTTTAGGGGTGCGTTGCGGGACCTTGACCTGATGCTACCAAGACTTCGAAGAGAACTAACCATTGAGGCGGCTGTTGAGAAACTCAACGCTGCCCTAACTGAACGATTTGAGTCAGCCTGTCCAATTCAACCTCTCCCTAACCGGACTCCCGTTCCTTGATTGAACCTCTGGGTGACACGGCCAAATTGGTTATGATCCTGAAAAGGGACCCAACTGCAAAGCAGGGGTCACTTAGGAAATCTGACGGTTCCTTAAGTTCCTCAGCTTGCTGATGGAATCTCACTTTCCTGGTAATCAGATAAGCGTCAGCCGGCAACAGCCCTTATTGATAGAGGCGGTTGTCAGAACTGCTACACCTTCTCGGCATTACTGGTACGTTGCCAGATCTGTGGTGAATGAGGCCGCCATTCGGTTTGCCATTAAATCTTTTGGCGGCTACAAGTCGCCCGGCCCAAATGACATATGTATAGGCCGCCATGCTGAAGGAAGGCGCAGAGTCCGTGACAGTAGCCCTGAAGAAAAACTTCTCTGCATGCCTGTCAAGGGCCTACATACCACGCTCTTGGAGGATGGTGAGGGTCGCCTTTATCCCAAAGGTTGGAAGAGACGACTACACCAGCCCCAAAGGCTTAAGATCCATCAGCATGACTTCTTTTATGCTGAAAAGTCTCAAGCGACTGGTAGAATTGCGCATACGTGAGAAGTCGCTGAAGGCTCACCCTCTGTCTCCGTTTCAGCATGCCTATCAAAGTGGAAAATCCTGCGAGTCGGCACTGCAAAACCTTGTTGCCAGGGTAGAGCTGGCCATCGACAGGAGGGACTACGCAATGGGCATCTTTTTAGACATAGAGGGGGCGTTTGATAATGCCACTTTTGACAGTATGTGTAGCTCTGCTAGTAGGCACGGCATAGACTGGGTGCTAGTGAATTGGATTCGTTCGTTGCTGGCCCAAAGAATCGTCTCGATACAAGCAGAGGAAGATCTGCTGGTGTCATCCGGGGTTAATAGTGGTTGCCCCAAGGCGGTGTGATGTCTCCATTGCTCTGGTGCATGGTAATCGATCCTCTACTCACCATTATAAACGATTCAGGATATGCAGACGATATTGCTTGCTTGGTAACAGGCCCTTCGCTTATGAACATCTGCAGGAAAGTGCAGAAAACTCTGGATCGGATTGACACTTGGTGCTGTGCGAATGGGCTATCGGGAAGTCCCACCAAGACTGGTATTGTCCTCTTCACCAGAAGGAGGAAGCTTGATGAATTCGTTCAACCCAAGCTAAAAGGAATCCCAATCCCGCTATCCAAGGCAATCAAATATATTAGAGTAATCCTTGATAGTAAACTTCTTTGGAAGTCACACGTTAAAACAAAGACATCCAAAGCACTGACAGCTTTCTGGCAGTGCAAAGGTGTCTTTGGGAAAACGTGGGGTCTTTCTCTTAGCAAGGTCCTATGGATCTACACGGCTATGATAAGACCTATTATCACCTATGCATCAGTGCTCTGGATGAGTAGAATCTCTCTCATAGGAGTCAGGAGAGACTACAACGCACTGTGGCCATCTGTTGCACCGAAGCTTTTCCGACTACTTCAGGCCCGGAATTAGATGCTATGTTTGGTTTACCACCACTAGATCCAAGGAAAGACCTTGAAGGCCATCAGCAGGCTGAAACACAATGTACACGCATATGCAACAGAGAAATGTTTTAACATTTGTTAGGCAGGAATTTGATCATTAGGATATTTACTCCCTAATTATTGCTTGAAATATGATAAGGCGATGCTCGTGAGGTATGTCATGGTTGCTTCGGTGCATAAATATGTATGTACATATGCGCGGAACACTACATTTATTAAAGATGATAGTGAATGATGTTCTCTGAATTCGCAATGGCCCTTCAAATTAACGGAAGGAATTGGACAGAGTTTAAAACCAATTACTGCAAATTATAAATACATACGGCAAAGTAAAAAAATTATAGGGGATAACGAATTCGGATTTAAGGCTATTCCGGTGCAAGAATTTTTGAAAGCGGAGAACATTGAAATAAACTTTACATCTAATAGCAATCGCACATCCAATGCAAACATCGAACGGTTACAATACTATTAACGAACACTGACAGTCAGGCTGCATTGAAGGCCCTGGAGAACGCGAAGCAAACCTCAAAGATTGTTCAAGAATGTAAGAAGAAGCTTAATTCTGTCGCAAGACAAAACAGGTGGGTTCCGGGACACTTCGGTGTTCAAGGAAACGAAATTGCCGACGAATTGGCCAACCGTGGATCAGCGGTGCCCCCACAGGGGCCAGAGCCAATAATCGGAATCAGTCCCGCAGGAATCAAGAATTGGATCAGCGGTTATGTAGGCAATCTACATTAAGAGCGAAGGTCCGGTCTGGAACGCTGCAGAACTGCAAAGTGTTTTGTGACAAGTCCGAACAGAAAACTGTCAAACTTTCTACTAAAACTTAGAAGGAAAGATATTCGGTTGATGGTCGGCATCATTAGAGAATACAACCTATGGGGTCAGCATATGACCACCATTGGAATCATCGAGGACCCGGTATGCCTGTCATGCTTGGAGGAGGCGGATAGCACTGAGCACTCTCGCTGTGAGTGTCCTGCCTTTGCTAGAGCAAGGCTACGAGTATTGGGTTCCGATGTCATGAGAATGAGTAATATTCGTTCTCTAAAACTGTGGAATATTTACAGATTTGCCAAAGTATCTGGAAAATTCTCACAGGACTAACTATCTCTATCTCTGTCTCTATTCCTTCCTATCTCTTTCTCTGATACTTTTCTTCTTCCCTCCTTGACTATCTACCCCCTTTCCAGAGCTTCAAATTCAATTGGCTCTTTAGCCTGAGTGTTTTAGGAGCCACCAAATCTCCTGGTGCTCCTTGGCTCGACCTTGTGAAATTCAATTCATTCAACGAACACTTATGTAAGTACGTTTACTAAGAAATGATGAAAGAAATAGGAATGAAACTATAGAAGACAAAATGATAGGGATAATAGGTTTCCACAACAATAGAGTCCATAGTACCACAGGAATAAACCCATTGACTTTTTGGATGGCAAAATACAGGAAGATAGGTATAAAGAAATTCAGAACCTAATAAGTTCAAAAAAGGAAAATTATATACAGAAATGAAATGAGAATAGAAAAGATATAGAACTGGAAGGTGGAAGAAACTATGCCACATTAGAGAAATAAGAGGGGGGAAGAATCACAAGAAATATAGAGAGATAAATAACAATAAAATAGATGAGGACCATGTACCCTTTAATTGGGCACCTATTGCGGCGCGTCCCAGGTGGTGGATTATTATTATTATTAGAAGGCCATTACGCACTGCGACCAGAGCTGATCTATTGTGAAAGGGTAGAGGTGGTGGATAGAGTACGCCGCAGTTATCTTCTGTGGTTAAGTAGGTCATAGCCTTGGTAAAAGCTTACTCGCGAACCAGCCTAGTTCTCGTCAACCAACAACTATGATAGGGGGAACAACATGCTGTGCAGTGTTACTGCACGCGTGCCATAACTGCCATAATTTCTCTCTGCTCTGATGCGGGATGGTTCCAAGCAAGGGTCAAGTTGATCGCGTGCTCAGATCAACGCTCTGTCAGCCTGTACGGCAAGGCCCTCGACCGACTCGGCGAGGTATGGCCCGGGGTGAATCTCTAGCTCGTCAATAAGAGTGAAATTCCCAACAAACCCTGCGGCAGGGAAAGAATACCTCTAGTGCCACCTGATCCGGAAACCATCCTGGAGCTACTTAAGATCGCAAATCCGAACCTACCCACCGAAAACTGGAGGGTAGTTAAGGGGGAAGAGTCTTCAGGAAACTCCAGACATGTCACGCTGTCCCTGGACCAGGAAAGCGTTCAAGCACTGGACGACCACAAGGGGATTGTGGCGTTCGGGTTCATCACCACTACCATCTGGATCTATCAGCCGAAAAATATCCTCGCACCCACCGAAGAGAGTACGGCGGCCCCCGAGATGCATTTCGATAAGCCTCTCTCACAAGCTTCGACTCGGCATCAAACAGCGAACTTGTGGGACACTTATTCAATATTCAACTCGAGGTCGAGGATAAACTTTTAGATAGCGGTGATGACGCGAACGCCACAATCATTGAATGCTCATCTAACGGTGCTGCAGATTAATCTGCATCACTCTAAGGCTGCCTCAGCAGCACTCATTCTTCGTCTCTCTGACCTCAGAGAAGACATCATTCTCATCCAAGAACCTTGGATATCAAATTACAAGGTATTCAGCCTGAAAGATAGGCACTACACCTTGTTCCAAGGTGAGGCTAACGTCAGATCGCGCTCTTGTATTCTCATTCGAAAACGTATTAATGCTTTTCTTCTTCCCTTTAGCAATGCTGACACCACTGCCATAGAGGTTGAAGCTGTCCACGGCCCGATTTGGATTGTGTCGGCTTACATGCCTTACGACGCAGCGGAGGGGCCTCCTCCTGAAGCAGTGAGAAGGCTCGTCAATACGGCGCATCTGAACCAGAAACGCACCATTCTTGGAGCAGACGCTAATACACATCATATTGTTTGGGGTAGTACAAACAACAACACACGAGGTGAGCAACTCTTTGATTATATTCTAGCAAATAAGCTTGATATATGTAATAGAGGTGATGTCCCTACGTTTCTTAACTCGTCTAGAAGAGAGGTACTCGATATTACTCTTGCCAGCGAATCATGTACACAACTGGTACAGGAGCGTTGATAAACAGCACTCTTTTTCCGACCACCAATATATAACATTCACTATAAAAGCCGAAACGGCAAAACCCATAAAACAAATAAATAATTGGCGCGTACACTTCTGTTAGGTGCTTGGCCGAGCTCCTCCTCCTATTTGTGGTGTGCGTGTTGATGTTGTTCCACAAATGGAGGGACCTACAGTTTCAAGCCGACTCCGAGCGGCAGATATTTTTTATGAGGAGCTTTTTCATGGCAGAAATACACTCGGAGGTTTGCCATTGCCTGCCGAGGGGTGACCGCTATTAGAAAAATGTTTTTTTATTAATTTTGCTTTCACCGAGCTTCGAACCAACGATCTCTCTGTGAGTTCCGAATGGTAATCACGCACCAACCCATTCGGCTACGGCGCCGCCATGAAGTACCTTAACAAAAAACGTATGAATTGGATCAAATATAAAGAACATCTTGCCAACAGACTTCTTGACATCAGGCAGTTTGAAATGGCAAATAAAAATGATATCGAAAACGCTGTCAACATAATAACGAAGACGTGTCAAAGCGCAGCACGGCAATCTTGTCCCCTGACAAAAACAGGAGGTAAGCATAAACCTTTTTGGTGAACTCCTGAAATCTCAGAACTTCGCAATCGAACTCGGAAACTCTTTAACCAATCTAAAATAACAGACGAATGGGAAGAATATCGACAATGTCTCAAAGACTTTAAGAAAGCTAACAGAAGTGCAAAACGCACATCCTGGCGATCATACACTCAAGAATTAGAGAACACTTCAGAAGTAAGCAGACTACGCAAGATTCTTGCATCAAACCCAGTCTCTCCCAGTTTTATCATGACTCAAGATGGAACTTGGACAACTTTAACTGACCACACTCTTAGAATACTTCTAGAATCTCACTTTCCAGGCTGCGTTGCCAGCTTACCTGCACTTCCCAGCACTCTTCAGAGTCATTATGGGAATAGATCAGATCTAATCAGCTCTAATAGCATCTCTACAGGAGTACTAAGTTCTAAAAAATTTAAATCACCAGATCCTGACAACATCATTCCAGCAGAACTTCACGAAGGACTAGAAATTCTGCTGCCTTGGTTAACAAGTATCTTTAACAAGTGTTTAAATCTCTCTTACCTTCCGACAATTTGGAAGAAATCGAAGGTACTATTCATTCCGAAAACGGGGAACCTTCGCACTGCAAACCAAACGATTTCAGGCCCATTAGCCTAACATCTGTTTGCTTAAAGGCTTTTGAAAACGTCTTAGATGAGCAAATCAAAACCCAACTTGATATTAAGTTGATCTCTGAGGCACAGCACGCCTACACTAAAGGGAAATCGACTGAAACGGCACTTCACTCACTGGTGCAAACAGTGGAAATTCCCCTTCACAATAAGGAGTACTCTCTTGTCGCATTTATGGACATAGAAGGTGCTTTTAATAATATTGAACCCACAGCTATTTTGTCGGATATTGCAAAATGGGGTATTAATTACTCCATCCGGAAGATGATCGAACAAATGCTCCAAAATAGAATAATCACTTCAGAGCTTGGGTTAAGCCGCATGAGAATGTACGCCGTTAAAGGGACTCCTCAAAGTGGAGTACTTTCACCCCTTCTCTGGAATCTCGCTGTAAAAAGTTTGCTTCGAAATCTCGAAAAAGCAGGCTGCAAGGTTATAGCCTATGCAAAGCATATTGCTCTCTGCGTGTCAGGCAAACACTTAAATATCCTCACTGAGCTCATGCAATGCTCAATCAATATTCTGTCAAAATGGTGCACCGAATGCGGACTAAATGCGAATCCAGCAAACCCAGATCTTTTTCTCTTCCATAGGAAACAACAATCTCCTCCACTGCAAACAATAACTTTAAAAGAGGAATCATTACTTCTATCTTCTTCTCTTCTTAATTGGCGCGATAACCGCTTACGCGATTTTGGCCGAGCTTAACAAAGCGCGCCAGTCATTTCTTTCTCGTGCTAACCGGCGCCAGTTGGACACACCAAGTGAAGCCAAGTCCTTCTCCACCAGATCTTTCCAACGCAGAGGAGGCCTTCCTCTTCCTCTGCTACCACCAGCTGGTACCGCATCGAATACTTTCAAAGCCGGAGCGTTTGTGTCCATTCGGACGACATGTCCCAGCCAGTTCTTTATTCGCTGCGCTATGTCTATGTCGCCGTAAAGCTCATACAGCTCATCGTTCCATCGCCTGCGATATTCGCCGTTGCCAACGTGCAAAGGTCCAAAAATCTTACGCAGAATCTTTCTCTCGAACACTCCAAGCGTCGCTTCATCGGATGTTGTCATCGTCCAAGCTTCTGCGCCATACGTCAGGACGGGCATGATGAGAGTCTTGTAGAGTGTTAGTTTTGTTCGTCGAGAGAGGAAAGATTGTGCCTGAGCGATTAAGTTCTGCGGCTCGTACGATGCTCTCCAACATCAGGTTAAAGAAGTCACACGACAGCGAGTCACCCTGTCTGAAACCTCGTTTGGTATCAAACGGCTCGGAGAGGTCCTTCCCAATTCTGACGGCGCTGCTGGTGTTGAGCAACGTCATCTTACATAGCCGTATTAGTTTTGCGGGGATACCAAATTCAGACATAGCGGCATACAGGTAACTCCTTTCCGTACTGTCGAATGCAGCTTTGAAGTCGACGAAAAGATGGTGTGTGTCGATTCTCCTTTCATGGGTCTTTTCCAAGATTTGGTGTACTGTAAATATTTGGTCGATGGTAGACTTTCCAGGTCTGAAGCCACACTGATAAGGTCCAATCAGTTGGTTGACGGTGGGCTTCAGCCTTTCACACAATACGCTCGCTAGAACCTTATAGGCGATATTTAGAAGACTAATCCCGCGGTAATTGGCACAAATTGCAGGATCGCCCTTCTTATGGATTGGGCAGAGCACACTTAAATTCCAATCGGCAGGCATGCTTTCATCCGACCATATTCTGCATAGGAGCTGATGCATGCACCTTACCAGCTCCTCGCCGCCATGTTTGAATAGCTCAGCCGGCAGTCCGTCGGCGCCAGCGGCTTTGTTGTTCTTTAGCCGTGATATTGCTATTCTCACCTCGTCATGGTCGGGTAGCGGAACGACAATTCCGTCGTCAACGATTGGGGTATCGGGATCTTCACTTTCTCGGTGACATGCGCAGCTGTATCTGTTTAATAGGTTCGAGAAGTGTTCCCTCCATAATTTAAGATTGCTCTGTACGTCAGTCACCAGATCGCCGTCTTTGTTCTTACAGGAAAACGCCCCGGTCTTAAAACCTTCTGTAAGTCGCCGAACTTTCTGGTGGAATTTTCGGGCGTTGTTCCTATTGGTCAGCATCTCAAGCTCCTCGCACTCACGTATTTCGGCCTCGCGTTTCTTCTGTCGGATAATACGTCTCTCTTCCTTTTTCAGCTCTCTGTAGCGATCCCACATGGCTCGCGTTGCGCCCGATCGTAGCGTGGCTCTATAGGCGGCATCTTTTCTTTCGGCGGCAGCATGACATTCCTCGTCGTACCAATTGTTTTTTCGGGCTCGCCGGAATCCGATTTCTTCTTCAGCGGCGGTACGTAGGGAACGAGAAATGTTGCTCCATTGCTCGCGCATGCCGGTGTGTTGGGCAGTGCTCTCCGAGAGCAGGAGTGAGAGTCGAGTGGCGAATCTTCTGGCTGTCTGTTGTGATTGCAGCTTTTCGATGTCGAACATTCTTTGCGTTGGTAGATGTACGTTTTTTGCTGCACATGGGCGTGTGCGCAGTTTGGCTGCAACAAGGTAATGATCCGAGTCGATGTTGGCTCCTCGGATCGTACGTACATCTAATACACCAGAAGCGTGTCTTCCATCTATCACAACATGATCGATCTGGTTTCGCGTTTTTCGATCAGGAGACAGCCAGGTAGCTTGGTGTATCTTTTTATGCTGGAATCTGGTGCTGCAGACTACCATGTTTCGGGCCCCGGTGAAGTCGATCACCCTCTGTCCGTTACCGGATGTTTCGTTGTGTAGGCTGAATTTTCCGACTGTGGGACCAAAAATTCCCTCCTTGCCCACCCTGGCGTTGAAGTCGCCAAGCACGATTTTTATGTCGTGGCGGGGGCAGCGCTCATAGGAACGTTCCGCGCGCTCCTAGAAGGAATCTTTGGCCGCATCATCCTTCTCTTCCGTCGGGGCGTGGGCGCAAATTAGCGAGATGTTAAAAAATCGCGCTTTGATGCGGATTATTGCGAGACGCTCGTCCACCGGAGTGAACGACAGTACTTGGCGACGAAGTCTCTCTCCCACAACAAATCCGACACCGAATTTGCGCTCCTTTACATGGCAGCTGTAGTAGACGTCGCAAGGTCCTATGTATTTCTTACCTTGCCCCGTCCATCGCATCTCTTGAATGGCAGTGATGTCAGCCTTTACTCTCACGAGGACATCAACCAGCCGGGCAGAGGCACCTTCCCCATTAAGGGACCGGACATTCCAGGTGCATACCCTCAAATCGTGTTCCTTATTTCGTTTGCAGGGGTCGTCATCAGTGTTTAAAGTTCTCATCCGAGGCTTTGTTGCTGTTTTCATTGGGGGGCTTTTTAAGTGGCGGGTCCCAAACCCAGCGCACAACCAGCTTTGCTGGGATACTTCGCCTTCTCACGTTAGCTCACTCCCAAACGGGTGTTCGGAAGCTAAACAGAGGATACGTGGGCTAATCCCGGACGTTGTGAGCTGCTTGAACCATATGTAGAAGAATCGTCCTGGCCACTCCCAAGTGAATGGCGATCAGTAACTTTCCCCACTTGCGTGGGCTTCTACACATGGAACCATCCTCCCATTACTTCTATCAGATTCAGCTAAATATCAAGGAGTTATTCTAGATAGGAAATTGAGTTGGAAATTCAACATTGAAAACAGATGTAAAAAAGCTTTCATAGCTCTATATACTTGTAAGAAAGCTATAGGCAAAACCTGGGGTTTTTCACTTCGGATCATCTATTGGATATATACCTCGATCATCAAACCGATACTCTTCTACGGTGTGGTTGTATGGTGGACAGCACTCGAAAAACGGTGTAGAGTAGCCACAATTGATCGAGTCCAAAGAACAGCCTGGCTCCTGATAACAGGATGCTTAAGCACAACATATACTAAGGCTCTAAATACGTTGCTTCACTTGTTCCCTATCGATCTGGCTGGCAAAGCGATTGCAGCGAAAACGAAATGGAAAAAGTATCTTAGGATTTCGGCGTTACTGAACAGGAACACTGTTATCTCTTCCGACATAGACTATCATGTAAGTCTTCCATCACCACCCTTGCTATTCTCCTGTTCACTCCCAACCAGGGAAGAATGGAAAACAAATCTTACCGAAATCCATGGCTCTCTGATTATATATACAGATGGTTCAAAACAAGACGGTAAAGTGGGATTTGGAATGTTTTCGAATTCCCCTTACATCAACCTATCATTTAGATTACCCGATTACGGTAGTGTATTCGAAGCGGAAGTATGCGCTATCTGGTATGCTGCGAAAACTGTCTTAGAAAAGAGAACATCACTGGAGGATATCCGCTTTTTCACTGACAGTCAAGCGGCCGTTTGAGCACTCAGCTCCTCTTATACCCACTCAGATGTGGTTCGATCCTGTCTCTTATCTCTTAGTGAGATAAGTGTTCAGAATTCTGTCCAAGTTATCTGGATACCGGGCCACAGTGGATTCCAAGGTAACTGCAAAGCTGATGAGCTCGCGAGAGCTGGAGCTGCACAATCAAATATTAGTAACTTACCCACAATCCACATTCTGCTCGCAACATGTAAAATAATCGGAGGTGGCGAGTGGAAACTACTTGCGTTACGACCAGACAAATGTGGCCATCCTACAATCTGAAACAAACAAAAACCCTTATAAGTCTACCGAAACACGAACTAAGACATATAATATCTCTTATCACCGGCCACTGCCTTTTGGGCACTCACGCACGTCGGCTCGGGGTTCTTCAAAACGACCTGGGCAGATACTGCGAGGACGAAGATGAGGAAGTATCGAGCAGGCATTTGCTGTGCAGTTGTCCCGCCCTAGCCAGAAGTCGACTCGCTCTTCTAGGCTCTCCAACAATTGACAATCTTTCAGCACTCTCGGACTGAAAATTGAATCTCTCATTAAATTCTCGAAACGAATTAATATTTTCGACCATCTATAATAAAAATCTCGGTTAGGTGGGGAAATCATATAAAATAATGAGCTCCAGGGCAACACAACGGACCCAACTTGCGGTATATGTGGCACTCCGATGCGGGGTCACCCTTAAACCAACCAACCAACCAACCAGGCCCATCTACAGACAATAAGAACTGGACACAAGTACTATAAATCTCACGTTAAACACAAAAGAAAATACAGACAGACAGAGACAATCCTTTTACAAAATTTACAAATTCATCACATCGATGACATAGGGTAATTTTTTCTAGCAAACTTGGAATTATCCCCACAGACATTTTAACGCCAAAGGAAACTGACCTTATAACAGATTTTGACAGCTACACAAACATAAAAGTGTCTGTGGCTCTTCACGACGAAAATATATAATTAATTTTCAAAATACCCCTATATTCAAAATACACTCTTAGCAAAATCACTTCCGAACGAATTCCGGATATTAAAAATAAAACATTAGCATTAAAACCGCATACAATACTTACTGATCAAAGCAAAGAATATTTGAGCCTTTTTCAAGATAACTTAGAATATAAAGAAGCTAACTGTCCTATGGAAGATTTTAAACGGAAGAAGTAGTAGAAATACTTCCCGGGTTAATTATATTCAAAAATTATTACCAAAATCTTAAACAGAACTGTAACGAAGAAGATTTACAAATTAAAGGAACTTTCCCCATAAAACTCGAAAATTATAAGGTTCTAACAAACAACAATAAGCGTCGTCCTTTCATGGACCTCTGGGGCCAGATCTGGGGAATACGGTAGCTGTGGCAACATTAGTGTGTTGTTTTTGGTCAAAAAGTCGCGCGCAAGCAACGATGTGTGAGCGGGGGCGTTATCGTGATGCAAGACCCAATTTTTGTTCTTCCACAAATCCGGGCGTTTCTGGCGTCGCGTAAATCGTGCATAATTTGCAGGTAATATTCCTTATTGACCGTTTTACCCTGTGGCAAGAACGCATGATGCTCCTGCAATCGAAGAAAACGGTAAGCAAAACATTTAAATTCGACCGAACTTGGCGCGCTTTTTTCGGTCTTGGTCCACGCGGCAGCTTCCATTGAGATGATTGAGCTTTGGTTTCCACGTCATAACCATAAGCCCACGATTCGTCACCAGTTATGACCCTCTAGAGCAAATTTGGGTCATCGCGGCAGAGTCCAACATCTCATTAGCAATGTTCATACGATGCTGCTTTTGGTCGAAATTGAGCAGTTTTGGTCCGAATTTTGCGACGACCCGTCTCATGCCTAAATCATTGAAAAAAATTTAATGGCACGAGCCAATCGATATGTCTAGGTCCTCAGCAACTTCTCTAACGGTGATTCGACAATTGGCCAATTCCATTTTCTTCACTTCATCATTTTTTTCGTCTGTTGTTGAAGTGTTCGGGCATCCGGCACGCTTTTCGTCGTTCACATCTTCTCGGCCTTCTGAGAACATTTTGTACCACCGATAAACGTAGCTTTCTCCGTAGGACACAGTCAACATTCGGAATGCATCCGCGCACTTAATTTCGTTTATGACAAAAAATTTGATGCAGGTTATTCATCTGATCCATCTTTTTAAATAGGTAAAAATCAAAGACGAGCCGAAACACGTGCAAACAAAGCAGCTGTCGACAATTAACTGAACATTCAAAATTGCCGCAAAATCGCCACAAAAAAATCGAAATTCGAATATACCTTACCTGCGAAAATTCAAAATTCGCGATAATTTTTGGACGCCCCTTGTATACATAAACATTATCACATTAGAACAAATTGTAAAGTGAAATTTTAAAATCGGTTTGTTCAATATTTTGATTTTTTGGAATACACCGTTATTCCAGCTACCGCGTGACTTATATCCAAAAATGTTTATGTAAGCAAAAATTAACTTTATAAAAACAGGTATTTCTAGAGAGAACATGTATTACATATTGAATAGAAGCGAAGTTATTGTGTCTCAAGCAATGGTTTCGTTGTGTGACAATAGTATAAAAATCAACATCGAACAAAGAGTTTATATACAGTTTTGCCTCGCTTAGCACAAATTCTGCCGAAACGTTTCAATTGGTGAAGGAATTTCATGCTAATGGTTGTTTATACCATGGAAGTTTTCATCGCTGTATTTATTGGAAAGGTGCTTTCTTTGAAACATCAAATCTTATTTGCTAAAGGAAATTATTAACTTCCCCGTTTCAAGCCGACTCCGAACGGCAGATATTTTTTATGAGGAGCTTTTTCATGGCAGAAATTCACTCGGAGGTTTGCCATTGCCTGCCGAGGGGAGACCGCTATTAGAAAAATGTGTTTCTTAATTTTGGTGTATCACCGAGATTCGAACCTACGTTCTCTCTGTGAGTTCCGAATGGTAATCACGCAACAACCCATTCGGCTACGGCGGCCGCCTCCATGTGGTTTATTGTATGAAAGCTAAAGTGGCCTTTAATTTTTAGCGAAAGTCGCCTTGAAATGGCCAACTCAAAGAAAATGATGTATTTTGCAGGTTAATCGTCATCTAAGCCAGAAATCGGTCAGTTACGCATTCATATATTTTAAGTGCGATTTACTGCAGGTTAATAACGAATCTACTTATATGTTTTCTGAGATCTAAGTTCTCTGAGCATAATACTGGCTTTATTGGTTATGGTATCGCTACACCAAAAGGATCACCATGGCGTGACAAAATTTCCCAGTCTATACTAAAACTTCAAGAGAAGGGCAATATATAGATGTTGTACGACAAGTGGTGGAAAACGCAGGAGATACTTGTCAACGTAAAAATAATAACAAACAGAAACAAAAAACTGCAACTTTCCACCCTTAGATAAAGAAGATAAAAAATTAAGCATATTATTTGATTTCGGTTTCCAAAGGACATTTCACAGCTAAAAAAACAAAAACTTAAACAAGAAACCCAAAAAATTAAAAAAATGCCGACTGGCCACTCCCCTCCTTATGGGTGTGGTGCAATCAAAAAACAACAACAGTTGCAGAAACAATTACAACAAAACACCCCAAAAAACATTCACATGCGGCAAAATTTTCAACAATCACCACACAACGACAAATTACACAACAGAAGCAACAACAGGCGAGTCCAATACCTCTCTCAAGCACATGGAGCACCCAATGCCATACTCCCACCTTTAACTCAATTGAAAAGATTCTGCCGCCAACAGGCAGTCAGCTAGAGCTGTTGATATAATGGAGAAGAGTGATGGGAGTTATGTTGGCATACTGCCTAGGCTGTCGCAGAAAGGAGCACCCAGTGATCTTAGCACATGAAGAAATGGAGTTCCATCTGTTCTGCGCTTTCCTGAGAAATTATTTGTGTAGTTCCCCTTTAACAACTGTCAGGGGGATGCGGATGCCCGGGTAGGAGGTCTCTGAGGCCAATTCAGTCACCTTCCTGGCAAGCTCATCAGCAATTTCATTTTTCTCTATGTTCCCATGTCCTGGAATCGAAATTAGAAAAATGTTAGATTTGATCTCCTCTTCACAGGAGCTTACTAGTTTCGTTCTACACCATGATGTCGTCAGAACCTTGATCCCGGTTTCACTATCGGAGAAAATTTTAAAATCTTCCTCGCTCCCACGCTCCCTAAGCATTATGCATGCCTGCCGGATCGCAAAGACTTTTGCTTGAAAAACACTAACAATAGTCGGCTGTTTAAAAGAGATAGATAAATTGGTTGATTAAGAGAAAACTCCTACTCCGACTCCCGTTTCCATCTTGGACCCGTCAGTGAAGATAGAGGTGCGTTTTTGCCCCTCGATCCAATCTTACCTATTTGGAAAGATCTCCCTAGCACGACCCTCAAACTCTAGTTTGCGGATAGAGAGATCTGTTCGTAGTTCGGAAAAATATGGTGTTAACTGCCCGAAAATGCTACCATGACCTCCAAAGGCCAACCTCCTTTAAACTGATTGTACTTTGAGCTGCGATGGAAATAACGTGAAAGTCAATGGGTAGTAAGTGCAAAAGGACATTCAGGGCAACATAGGGGCTAGTTTTACATGCTCCTTTTTCCTTTGCACCCTTCCCAGTTTAGTCATATTATAGCACTTCCGAAGAGCATCCCACCGAACTATTGACAAAACCACTACGTTGTTCCTCCACAGCACCACCTGTGGCTTGAGTCCCCATTTTTTACCGAACATAAATTTGCAGGAGTAGAAATCCATACGGGCCTTCTTTACCCGATTTTCAATGTGTAGCTTCCAATGGAGTTTAGAGTCAAGTATCACTCCAAACTACCTAACTTCCGATGAGAGCGGGAGAACGTGGTTGCTTAATTTGGGAAGTGGAAAGGTAGGAGGTTTATATTTTCTGGTATACAGCACGAGCTCAGCTTTTATCAGAGTTGACTCGGAGGCCGCAAGTAGCATCCCAGCGACGGAGTACAGCCAGTGACCTTTCCAAAACCTCAGCTATGACTGAGAGAAACGGTCCCGATACCATCAGGACCAAGTCATCGGCGTATGCTACTGCCTTAACCCCACCCTTATTTATCATTAACAGAACTTCCTCAATAGCAACTAGCCAAAGTAGAGGCGAAAGGACACCACCCTGCGGCGTTCCTCTGAGAATGAATCTAGTGACTTAAGCCCCTCTTCAGCCAAAGTTACGGATTGTTTAAACATTTAAATAATACACGATACTATGCGAAACAACGAAAATTTTGAGTTCTTTTGACTTGATTCATTCATTGAGCCAGTTTGCGATACTCTCGTAAGATGTGAACCGCTCTCCAAAAAGGGCTTACTGCAGGCTTCAACATTTTCGACGCTTTAGGTTATCAAAATATAACGATGCGATGTAGAAAATATTTTCTTTTCTGCCGTTCAAGAAGCATTTCACACGTCACCGAACGTCTCTCGATATACATCTCCGTCAACTCTTGATGCACCCAGTTACCTGCTTTCTGGACCATTCCCATCGCGTTCAAACGTTTGCCGACGGTGGATCTGTCCACATCCAACTTTTTAGATATATCATCAAGGGTTGGACATTCGTCTTCATCCAATATTTGTTGTAGTTAAGTATCTTCGAATTTTATCGGTGCCCTTCATGAGCTTTATCACGCACGTCGAAATTGCCACTTTGGAAGCGTTGAAACCAAGAGTTGTATTTGATGGAACGTAACTACGGTAAATATTGATCAATATACGACACTTTTCAGCTTCACGTTTTTTTTTTTCAAAGGTGTTAATAAAGCATGACTTCCCGCAAATGCTGTTTTCGGGACGTTACGTAGACATTTTTGATGACAGATAAAAAAGGATCTTTACGCTTCAAATGAATGTCAACTACTGCGATCAAGACCACACATGTACACCTGTTAAGCCATATTCTGGCAAACTATTCTAATAAAATAATGAAATAATAATAGAGTAGAATAAATTAATATAATATTGAATTTAAATAATGAAAATGTATTCAATCTTAATATTAAGTTCTTTTATATTTTATATTTATAAGTATATAGTATACTTTACTGTTTCTCGCTGTCGCTATTTCTTTACTTGTTTCTATTTACTTCCGAGCATTGACTCTATTTCTACAGCTATACTTTCCGTTCTTCCTATTTCTATTTACTTAACTGCATACTCTCTCTAACTCTCCACATACTGTTCTTCCATTTCCGCTATTTCTTGTATCTTAGTTTTAGGCTTAATAAGGACTGAACATGGAAAATAAATTCACTTTTTGGAATTGTAATCGGACGAGTGCGGTTTAATTTTTTAATAACGCTTCCACAGGCAATATTCGTTTTATTTCGCGCTTCCACCCTAAGTAAAGTGTTTTTTAAAAATTTAATATAATACAACACCTTCACAAAACAGTGAAGAATTTTCAACACCTACAAATCACCAGTATACTATAATATATAATATTACTAGAGCGAACACAAAAATCGTATTATTTCTTTAACAGGGGCGAAAAGTTATTCCCATACCCTAAAGAGCGTGGCCGCATAAAAAAGTTTGGTAATACAGCATTGAATATCTTCAATATCAAGCACAGAAACACAAAACAAAACCAAGTCCGAATAATAAAGAAAATTATGATGTGAATGATGTTCAATGCAAAAAATGTTTTTGAGCCCCCCCGTCCGAAACGCAAAATCCTTCAATGAGATAACTCCCAACAGTACGGCCACACTAAAACCTACTGCCGGAGAAATCCCGTCTGCATTAAATGTTCCGGAGTCCAAACCGAACTATCCTCTGATCCCTCTCCCATATTTGTCACATTAAATAAAGATTCAACTGAATTGCTTACTAGTGTCTTCACAACAATAAAACCAAGAGGACTTATTTCCGAACCTTTATTACTTCAACCATTAACTTCAAACACCCAGTGAATGAAGACATTGTAAACGCTGTCGAGCATTTCAATGATTGCGTGCAATCAGCACCATGAAATTCAACACCCTCAGCTCCAGAATTATGCATTCAAGCCTGCCAAATGATCGTAGGGGACAGCTATTGGCAGAGCAGATAGACGATAAATAGCAGAACGTGGCGACCTATGCTATCTCCTGCATCAGACCACTTGCCCATTATCGTCTCGATTGAGAGACCTGCCGACTTTGTTTCCGCGAATCACCGGTCCTATTTTAACTTTAAAAAAACCAATTGGGCCGGCTTCGTGGAATTCACAGAAGACACCTTCGCCGTTCTTCCCATTTCCACCGATGTGCGTGCAGGCGAATGCGCATTCCGCAAAGTGCTCCCAGCTGCTGCGGCTCGATTCATCCCTGCTGGAAGGCTCAAGGACTTTCGTCCTCATTTCCCGGCCGAAGCAGCCAGCTTGGCAAACGAGTGTGACCACCAAGCCAAGTAGATTCCGAAGATCCCCGCATAAGGGATCTCAATTTGGAGATCCGGCAACTGGTAGATCAACATAAGCGGACTAAATGGGTTGAGCACCTGAAGTCCTGCAGCCTCACCACTCGTGTGAACAAGCTCTGGTCCACCGTTAGTTCCCAGTCAAACCCGAAGCACAACGACAAGGTGGCTATCACTTTCAACGGTTGCCCTTCGTCGGACCCGAAGAGATGCGTGAGCTATTTTAGCCGACTTTTTACACTGCATCCTCCGGTCGAAAGGGCCAAGCGTCGTGTCTCCAGAAGACTGCACAAACTAGCGAACGACAGTGCGCCTTGCTTCCTCTTGTGATGAGGTTCGGGAGGCCATCAACAAAACAAAATCCTCAAATGCCATTGGCCCTGACGGACTAAACGCGCTGATTTTGAAGCACCTGGGACCATCGAGAGTAGGATGTCTCACAAGGGTGTTCAACTTGTCCTTGGCCACTCTCATCATCCCTGACAAGTGGAAAGCAGGGAGAGTGGTCCCACTACTGAAACCTGGGAAGCCCGCCAGCCAAGGGGAATCTTATCGTCCGATAACTCTTCTTTCCCCAGTAGTGAAGACACTTAAAGTACTCCTACTCCCACTCTTCACGAAACACATGGCTCCAGCCCCACATCAGCACAGTTTCCGCCGAGTGCATAGCACCACCCCTGCACTCACCGCCATAAACGCCCAGATAAACCGCGGGCTTAACCAAAGCTTCCCCTGCAAGAGGACTGTCCTAGTAGCGTTGTACCTGAAGAAAGCTTCCGATACAGTTAACCATTCCGCGCCATTAGATGATTTTTATCAGCCGACACTCCCGCCAGGGCTGAAGAGGTGGTCCGCAAACTACCTGAGCGGTCGTCACTCGTCAGTGATTTTTCGAGACCAAATATTAAAGAAGAGGAAGATTAAGCAAGCTGTAGAGCAGGGTGGTGTCCTTTCACCCTTGCTGTTCAACTTCTATATCTCGAAGCTCCCCCAACCACCAGAGGGAGTCTCCCTGGTCTCATACGCTGACCACTGCACGATAATTGATGGTCTGTGCTCCAAAGTGAACAGCTACCTCTCCGACCTTTGTCGCTTTTTCACTGCGAGGAATCTCCAACTTTCCCCCGCTAAATCCACTGGGACCCTCTTTACCACTCAAAGGAGGTCAAACTGTCCCTCAGGGTAAAAGTCGATGACACACCAATTCCGACTGTAAACAATCCCAAAATTTTAGGTGTGACCTCTGGCAGTTTGCTCTCCTTATCAACGCTTACAACCGCAATTGCCCCTAAGGTCCAAAATCGCAACAAGATCCTCAAATCGCTTGCCGTCAGCACCTCGAGCAAATAAAAAGAAGTGTTGCTATCGACATTAAAGGCAATTGGTCAGCCGGTTTCTGCCTTGCAGACACCTGCTTGAGCCAGAGCCGCCTCCTAGGCGCATCAGCATCATCTTTTAAACTATACCGACGAGATCCAGGACTCATCTAGCGATCATCCTCAGGAAAAAGCGCTGAATAAGTCGAATCATATCGACCCATCAGCCTGTTGTTTATTGCCTTTAAAGTAATGGACTCCCTTTTCCTCAAAAGAATTATACCTATAATTAAAAAACGAAATATAATCCTAAATCACCAATTCGGTTTCGTGGTACAAGGTACACAGACTCGTGAATACTATTCACAAAGCATTTGAACAAAAAAAATATTGCACAGCGGCTTTCCTCGATATATATCAAGCCTTTAACCGCGCTTTGCATGATGGCTTACTCTATAAAATAAAAGACACTTTACCAATAAATTATTACATATTTATTAAGTCATATCTCGAAAATCGATATCTCTTTGTCAAACAAGGCGAAAAATAGTTTAAAATAAGTGAAAGTTCAGTTGGTGTACCCCAAGAGAATATTAGGGCCCCGTCCTATACTTGCTATACACATACGACCTATCAGCTTCTGAAGAAACAATAGTTAGAACGTTCCCACCCCCATGTGGCCTGCCAAAAACTCTAGAAAGGACTTGATAAAATAACTCATTGGTTGAAAGAGTGGCGCATTAAGCCAAACCAGACAAAATCTTCCCAAGTCACTTTTACACTAAGTCGAACCATATTCCATAAAGGTTTGTTAAGCTTAAATGAATTAAATAGCTTTAAGTAAAAATATTCTTTAATGTTTAAGAAACGGATCGCAATAAAGAAATGGATTAAAAAAACATTTAACAATGCGAAATTGCAGAAGAGTTTTGAATTCATAATACAGCGGAGCATATATTATTGATTAATATTAAACACATATTTTTATAAATGAATTCAAATTTCATTAAAATACGACAGACTCTCCAACTCAACACACAGAGAACTTTAATGTATAGAGAAGTCTCACGAGCTACGAATAGTGTGAATTGTCAAAAATGAAATGAAACGCAGAGAACGTTAAAATATAGAGAAGTCTCAATGACAGGAACGTATGGAATTTCGAGGGGTACTCGTCTCGCGAAGACTGATCACCACAGACACATTTTTCACCAAAACTTAAGAGTAACCCTACAAGACAGTGCTGAGTACTTTCGCCAAAAATTCCAACACATTGACAAATATTTTATTAGTCTCTAATACATGCGCATTGACAAATTGAAAATTGTCGAAAGAGCAAAAGAGATAACTAAATGTGAAACTCTTTTTCTCGTGAAAGCGCTGTTGAAATGCTCCTTTTTTATACTATCCGTCAGTAATGCCACAGCGGGAGAAATATTGATTGGGTATTTTTTAAAACAAAAATTGGGAATTTACAGTTTCCTTATTTTCATTGATGTAGATACATATAAGTATAAAAAAATAAGCACACTGAGTATAAAATACATAAATAAGCAAAAAATTAAAAAAACATACATATTTACATACAAAAACCAACACTCAGTTTTCAATGGAATTACATGTATTCAAAATGTATTCAGGAAAGTGTGATTGAATTTGACAGTGGTCTCATAAAAATTATATTATAACCCAAAAAACATATTATATAATATTTTAAACAATTTATTATATGTATTACATTTAAATCGCGAAATTTTTCCTTCAACGTAAAAACGAACTGTTTTCGTCAATTATTTTTTGTGCTCTATTTCTTGCAGCACGCCATTCCGACTATTAGTTGTTCCCTGGAATTGGCAATACTAAGAAGTATTGAAAGGAATTTCTAGCCGCGCTTTCAAACAAAAAGCGCATCTAGTTATTCATATTCTGGCAAAAATCCTCCACTGAACCCGCCCAGAGGGTGCCGGCTGGTAATAGGTACCACAGTAGTCCTGAAATAGGAGGTAACTAGCTAAGTTAATTATACAAAGTTTGGTGTTCGCTACTCCTCAATAGTACAACATCATTCGGAGTATCTTTAGCATGGTCGGGGGTAAAGGGCTGGATCAAGGTGTAATGCGACCCGTGCCGAGGATCTGTCAGGCTGGGGGCCCTTTTCAAAAATAACTCAGTCGTAAACGGAGCTTACGGATACCTGGCGCCCTCCGTAATAGCTAGCCTTACCTACGTACCTGGAGCTATGCGTAGGCGGACTTCTCCTTCTCCAACACTCGTGGGTCCAAAATGAATATTGGCAAATTTAAAAATAAAAATTCTATGGAGACCGGTTCCTCCGCTAAAGGACCGGAAGGAGCTTCCAGCTCTGCAAAAAGGACAGCGTCCTTGACGAGCCTCTCTTCAGCCCCAGTTGCGACTGAGGCCAAGCCTAGTCAAAATTCGGTGGCTAACAAATCTACGGCTGGTAATTTGGTCCAGCCAAACAAGCAACTGTTGCGACAACCGAAAGTTGGTCGCCAAGATGAGGTGACTGCGACCTCAGTCAGCGCTAAAAGCAGTTCTCAGGTCCAGAAATGGCCTACAATAAAAATTTCCGACCCGTCAAAAGCTGGGTACCAGGAAAGGCGCAATGCGGCCAGGTTACTCACTAGAGTACACTCAACGCCACCAGCTGGGGAAGAACTCACTAAGGAGTTGCAAGAAGCGATCGAGTGGGCGAAGGCGGTACTACCCAATTTCCAGATTGAGCGTCCGGTGCATCCGGACATATCTAAGCGTCAGAGGTCAGCCGAGGGGGACAGCTCGCAGGCAAAGAAAATGAGGTTGCACAATGTCACGCCACACAAGTCTTTTGCGGAGGTTGCAAAAAACCGCATCATAATAGGCGTTGTAGACGAAAATGACCCTGAAGGAAAAATCCCCAAGAACCAGTGGAAATGGGTGAATGCGGCGCTGACGAAAGTAGCGATGGAGGTTATGACCAGCAACCCTGGGCCTCCTCCTTCCTGTACAGATGCAGGGTGGTATCAGGGGCAAATTAAGATAGTTGCATGCGACGACGATCACCGGTGCAGCTTTACAGGATTGCCATCTCTAAAGTTGGTGAAGTATATCCCGGTGCCAAGCTGGCGGTGGTCGAGAAATTCCGTCTCGTCCAAGAGCAAGAGCTTGGTTACCAACTACTCCATCAGAGCCTGAGGATATCATGCAGCTGCTAAGAGCATGCAATCCTAATCTTCCAGCAGACAAATGGAAATTTGTCAAGTCTTTTGAGGAGAAGTCAACCACCGAGGTGGAGTCGAAAAGAGCCACCATGCAAGTCATGTTACTGCTGACTGAGGACTCACTAGAGCCATTGGCGAAGAGCGATGGCGAAGTAAATTATGGCTTCTGTAAGATTAAAATCAGGACATACAGAAGCGACACGTTAGGCCAGCTTGCTGATGATGAAGAGTCGTCTAGCGAGATGGACGTGCATGAAAAAGAGTCAATAGGCGATGTCGACAGTATTGGACACGCTTCTTCTGAGGCGGATTTGACAGAAGACTTTGCTAACCTGTTGTCGGAGAAAGAGCTCCTGGGTGAGGTAGACGCAGACGTAACCAATGAGGCTCCTTCAAATAAATCTGCACCACAGTAAAGCAGCTACAGCAGCCCTTGTTGAACTAATGGCGGTAGAAAATCCTGACATTGTCCTCATTCAGGAGCCATGGGTGAGACAAGGGCGCATATGCGGATTGAGGGCTCCGCACTATAAGCTTTATGCTGCCAGCTGTGCAGGTAAAAGTAGGACATGCGTATTAGCTAAATCTAAACTTAACGTTTTCTTAATCCCAAAATATAGCAATGAAGACTTCACGACGGTAAGCTGGGAAGCAGGTGACATCGAATTTCGTATGGCGTCGATGTACTTGGCCCACGAAGAACCCGTACCACCACAACTGTTGGTGGATTTGATAACGGACAGCGAAGCCTCCAAAAGCAGACTAATACTGGGTGGTGACGTGAATGCACACCACTCTGTATGGGGAAGCTCGGATATCAACGAACGTGGTGAGTTACTTTTCAATTACATTTTATGTACTAAATTGCTGTTATGTAATCGTGGGAACGATCCTACTTTTATAATCAGGAATCGTCAGGAAGTTCTTGACATCACCCTAGTCTCAGATTGTTTAATAGATAAGGTGGTTCAATGGAGAGTATTAGAGAAGCACTCCTTCTCAGACCATCGCTATATTGAATTAATATTAGAAGAAGGAATCCCTCAACCTACTAGTTTTAGGAACTACAGGAGGACCAACTGGCAGGTGTATAACTACGAGTTGGAGAGAAATCTTCCCGAAATTCCCCCTTATTATCCAGAAAACAAGGAAGAATTAGATAAGCTAGTCAATTTGTTTACCGGAACATGTTGCAAAGCGCTAAATAAGTCTTGCCCTCTTGTCAGGCACAAGGGGAAGTCAAAACCCCCATGGTGGTCCTCAGAACTTAGCCTTCATAAGAGTGTATGTAGAACACTATTTAATAAGGCGAAATACTCTAATTTGGAAGACGATTGGGACTTCTATTATGAGCAACTCAAAGTCTATAAAAAAGAGGTGAGAAAAGCAAAAAGATCTTCATGGAGGTCGTTCTGTGAGGATATAGAAACTACAGCGGAAGCTTCTCGCTTAAGAAAGGTCTTGGCTAGATCAACGACATCTATTGGCTTTTTACAGAAGCCAGACAACGGCTGGACGACTTCTACCAAGGAGTCGCTAAGTTTACTATTAGATACTCACTTTCCGGGGAGCTCTGAAGTCTATAACTCGGGTCCTACCCGAACTTGCAACCCCAGAGTATCAGAATTTCAGATTAGCTCAGATATCTCAGACATAATCAATGGAACCAATATTACTTGGGCTATAGAAAATTTTAAGCCGTATAAATCGCCAGGCCCTGATGGGATAATACCGGCACAACTTCAGCAGCCTCTGGCTCATATCACAAGGTGGTTAGTAACCATTTTCAAAAGTACTCTTCAGTTAAATCACATTCCCTCAGCATGGAGGGAGGTTAAGGTCATCTTTATCCCGAAGGCAGGTAGAAGCTCGCATACCAAACCTAAGGATTTCAGACCGATTAGTCTATCATCCTTTCTACTGAAAACATTAGAAAAGCTGATCGACTCAGTTATCAGGCACAGCGTACCCCACTCACGTATTTCCAAATCGCAACATGCCTACTGTAAAGGAAAATCTACAGAGACGGCCCTAAACTCACGGGTCACATCAATTGAAAGCTCATTTGAAGTTAAAGATTATTCACTGGCAGCCTTTTTAGATATCGAAGGAGCTTTTAACAATATCCTGCCTAAGGTCATAACGAACACGCTGTCAGACCTGCGCATCTCCGGAACCTTTGTGAATTTCATTGAACAGTTGCTTACGAGCAGGTTCGTGAATTCGACGTTGGGCTCTTCGGTGATGCGCAGATCTGTCTGTAGAGGTACTCCTCAAGGCGGGGTACTTTCTCCTCTTCTGTGGAATCTAGCTATGAACAAGTTGTTGCTGGATCTGGAGGAGAGGAGAATTAAGGTTGTGGCCTACGCGGACGATGTAGCTATATTAATAAGGGGGAAGTTTCCAGACACCCTCTGCAGTCTAATGCAAAGAACCTTAAAATATGTGGATACTTGGGCCAAAACATGTGGTTTGAGCCTGAATGCGGCCAAAACGGAACTAGTGTTGTTTACAAGGAAATATAAAATTCCCGACTGCCGGCCTCTGACACTCAACGGAACTCTTTTGCTGGTCGGTGAAAAGGCCAGGTACTTAATATAAGTTTAACCCTTGACAGGAAACTTTCATGGAAGCTGAATGTTTAGGAAAGAATAAAGAAGGCTGCTATGGCGCTTTATTCCTGTAAGAGAACTGTAGGCTTAAAATGGGGATTAGCCCCCAAAATAGTTCACTGGCTATATACGGCCATTGTCAGACCAATTATGACCTACGGAGTCCTGGTCTGGTGGCCATCCCTTGATAAGAAAACTTGCACTAAGAAACTAGATAGTATTCAGAGGGTGGCAAGCCTCAGTATTACTGGGGCGCTCAAAACAACGCCAACTTCGGCTCTAAGCGTCATGTTGCATCTACTACCAATTGACCTATATTGTAGACAACTGGCCGCCAAAACGGCTCTAAGATTGAGGGAATCATCGATGCTCAAGACAAACAAATGGGGACACTCGCGCATACTTGGGATGTTTCCAGGTATTCCTAATACCACCGACTTTTGTGACTCGGTGAATACATACCTAGACAGGCCTTATACAGTCCATTTTCCATCCAGAGAGGACTGGGTGAATGGGTTAACAAACAACGAAAACGGGGTCAGTATATATACGGACGGCTCAAAACTCAATGATCAAGTGGGAGGTGGTGTATATTCGGAAACTATTTTCGCCAATTTATCCTTTCGCTTACCTGATCATTGTAGCGTATTCCAGGCCGAAATCCTGGCAATCTCAGAAAGCCTTTTAATGCTAAATAAAAGCGTAGTCACTGTTAGAGATATCTTCATTTATTCCGATAGTCAGGCAGCTCTGAAATCGCTTCTATCAAGCAAACACTCGTCTAAGACAGTAAAGGAGTGTTACAAATTATTAACAACACTTGCACAGTATTTTTCTATTAATCTACTCTGGGTGCCAGGACACAGTAACATTACAGGTAACTGTAAGGCAGATGAGTTAGCTAGATTAGGCTCCTCACTCCAAATTAGTCAGGACAGGCTTGACATACCTATGCCCTTGGCAACATGTAAACTTTTGATAGACAGATACACCATTAGTGCTGCTAACTCCAACTGGAGGCTGTTAAACACCTGCGCTATAAGTAGGCTAGCGTGGCCCGAATGGAACATGGGTCGCACTAAGAGTCTACTTAAGTTAGGCAGGAGGGATCTAAGGATTGTAGTAGGTGTCCTCTCTGGGCACTGTCTAATAGGAAGACATGCCAGTAGATTAGGGGCACCATCTAATGACTACTGTAGAAGCTGTCAAGATATAGAGGAGGTAGAGACAATCGAACACCTTCTATGCGGGTGCATGGCTCTGTGTAGAAGGCGGTGGAGATTGCTCGGTTTCGCTTTTCTGGACAGCATTGCAGATGTTGCAAATCTCAAACTATCTAGTATAGCTAGCTTTTTAAAGGCCACACAATGGTTTAGAGAGGACCAAGTTGAGTAGGATAAGACAGTTCCGGTGGTATCACAAGGGGCCTCTAACTGGCCTAGGTGCGTCGTAGGACAGCCACTTACCTAACCTAACCTAACCTATTCATAATTATTCATATTACTCGTGGAAGGCGGTTGTGTTTTTTGTGATTGTGAAAAGTGTATTGTGAAAAAAATCGAGTGTAAATCAGGTATGTATATTTAAATTCTAACCAAATGTTATTTTATCGTGGTTTTATAAGCATTTTGGTAAAATTTAACGTTCTACGTTACCGGATTTATATCCGGCCATGGACTTCAGCAGTATTCTCCGTATATGTATGGAGAATAGCATAAGCTACAACAAAAACAAGAACAAAGTGTGAAGTTGCAATTTTGTGGCTGCTCTGAACAAATTGTGATATTTTGTTCAAAATAGTGAAAAGTGCGATAAAATAATATTTTCATAAAAAGTAAAAATAATAAATATAATAATATAAAAATAATAATAATAATGAAATAATAATATAGAAATAATAACAATTTTCTTTTTTTCAGAAGATTATACATAAAATAAAAGGAAAGGAAAGGAAGGAAAATATAACGTGAACGTTAAACAAGGTATTGTAAATTACTAACATAAACTTAAGTAGTTAAATACTAACTAACAAAAATTTTATTTTTTTCAGATCATACACAAATTTGTCTACAATAAAAATTTAAGTTGCAAGTTATAAATAAGGCATTGTAAATTAATAACTTTATTTTAAGTAGTTAAATACTAACTCACATTTAACATACAATATTTTAGTTAAAATTATGAGCATAAATAGAAAAACTCTTGCCAATTTGATGAGCAAGGAGAATACACTGTTTAAAGCGTCAGTTGCAAAACATAGAAAACTAAACGACCTTGCTCATCAAATGGAAGGTGCTACCAATAGCAGTAATAGTAATAGAGTAGATTGTTCTAATGAAGATATGCCTAGTACCAGTAGAGCCGCCGGTCTTCAAAATATTTCTGTACCAAACGCAAACTTATCAGATAGTAGTAGTGATGACGACGGATTTTTATTTGACTTTGGAGAATTAGATGATAGGTTAAAAAAATACCAGTCTAACGGTTAGACGCGATAGAAGTGAAACCTTCCGTAAAACAAACTGAGAGAGAATGAGACGAAAGCAGCATTAGGGGCGGGATAATTATAGGTTCATTATAATATTGCTATAAAGTTCATATTTTATTTTCTTCATTTTATTATTATTCATCCTCAATGTTTTCAATTTCAACAAATGATACGAGTGGCTTATGATAGCTAAAATATGATACAAATGCTTTGGATTCGATGTTGTCAACATATCTTTGAAATACCGCGTCAATTGTTGTTTTTGATCGTGTTGTCGGTTCAGTGCGATTGTTACACATTTTTAAATTGAATGTTGTATTGAGAAAGTCAATTGAAGGAACCGCTGTGTCTAATGCAAAATTTACGTTAAAATCGCCACTTAAAATCATTGGAACTTTATCGTAATCTTTTCTAAGTATCCGCGATACTTCTGGTGTATACTTCATTAAATTTTCGTGAATGAATTCCGTGATGCTATTTATTGATTTTTTTTTTCTGTCGATATTCACGACACTTTTCTGCATTATTTTTCGGCATAATTGCGGTAAATATTTAAAAATGAAAATATTTACGAATATAAAAATATACACGCGGTTGCTATTATGAGCGTCCCCAGCAAAACCTGCGTGATCGAAACTCTAACACAATTACATTTTTTTGAATGTTACAAACACATATGCACGCAGGTTTTGCTGGGGAAATGTGTAAATAGTAAGCAAACTTTATTCAAATATTTTCCCTCATTTTTGCATCAGTAAAATTAAACAAACGCCGTAGCCGAATGGGTTGGTGCGTGACTACTATTCAGAATTCACAGAGAGAACGTCAGTTCGAATCTCGGTGAAAACACCAAAATTAAGGAAAACTATTTTTCTAATAGCGCTCACCCCTCAGCAGGCAATGGCAAAACACCGAGTGTATTTCTGCCATGAAAAAAAGCTCCTCATAAACATATCATAAAATAAAATAAAATAACTGTATAAAAAAAAATTTTTTCTTGTGATTCGAACCAAGGATTTTGGATCGGAAGCTCACATTGCTAGTCGCTCGGCTACCGCGCTATGCTGTCGGCGCTGGCCTAAAAGTTATTTAGTTCGTCGCTACGTTTATACCCACATATAATATAACGCTTCGTAACTAAATAACTTTTAGGCCAGCGACGACAACATGGCGCGGTAGCCGAGCGACTAGCAATGTGAGCTTCCGATCCAAAATCCTTGGTTCGAATCACAAGAAAAAATAAAAGTTATTTAGTTCGTCGCTACGTTTATATCAACATATAATATAACGCTTCGTAGCGAAACTGGTCGCTTTTTTCGTTTCACTTTTTCTCAAATCACTCCCAACGATTCTAAAGAAGTTTTCACTTCAAAAATGCAACTCCAACTTATGACCGAAATATTGAGCTAAAAGCATGGGCTGTTAGAAATAATATAACACAAAGTGCATTGACTGACTTACTGCAAACGTTGAAGAAGGTTGGGGTTGAAGGAATACCTTTATCCGCTAAAACTCTTTTAGGTACTAGTCGAGAAACAGTAGATATTGTAACAATAGCAGGAGGTGAGTTACTTTTTTTGGGAATTCAGTTTTTTTTTTAAATCAAAAAATTTTGAATATTTGAAAGATGTAGATAAGGTTTATATAGACGTTGGAATTGATGGTCTGAAAGTATTTAAAAGTTCGAATCGGACATTATGGCCAATTTTAGGTTCTGTTGTAGGTTTTCCTAAAGAGGACCCTTTCATCATTGGATGCTTTTCAGGCATGGGTAAACCCCACAATATTGATGCATTTTTGAAGCAATTTTGTGAGGAAATAATATTTTTAAGAGAGAATGGATTGAAGGTAGGCCCTAATGAAACATTAAAACAATTTGAAATTAGGGCTTTCACCTGTGACTCTCCAGCTCGTGCCTTTGTAACGAGGGTTAAATCTCATACCGGCAGAAATAGTTGTCCAAAGTGCATATGCGAAAATCAGTATAGCCAAAGAAGAGTTAGCTTTTCCAAAACAGTAGGCCAACTAAGAACAGATGACTCTTTTAAAAATAGATTAGATGTAGGTTATCATAGTTTAGAGTATAGGCAACGTGCAAGTTTGTTAGAATCTGCAAATATCGGTATGGTTTCACAATTTCCCTTGGATCCAATGCATTTGGTAGATTTAGGTATAACGAAAAAAATACTCCAATTGCTTATTAAAAGGGGCAATGTAACAAAAATGAATGCGAAATTGGATTACCTCTCAAGTTTTGTTCCTTCGGAGTTTTGCAGAATATCCAGGAATCTTGATGAAATAGGCAATTGGAAGTCTACGGAATTTAGACAATTTTTATTATATATGGGAATATTTGTTTTAAAAGATTGCATATCAGACGATTTGTACTACCATTTTACTTTATTGCATGCTGGCATTCGACTTCTTTCTTGTGAAAAGTCTTATAAGGTAGAATTGAATGTCGCAAATGAAATTTTGAAAGAATTTGTAAAGTTGTTTGGGGATTTATATGGCGACTATTTAATAAGCTTTAACGTACACAATTTGCTGCACTTGCCAGATTGCGTAAAACAGTATGGTCCTTTAGATAGTTTTTCTGCTTATAAATTTGAAAATTATATGCAGCATTTAAAAAAATTGATAAATAAACCAAATAAGATTTTACAACAAATTTATTTTAGGACACTTGAACACCAAACCGTACATGCAGATCCCAACAAAAGTTCCAAGATAGGCGAGTTTAATATAGATTTTAACAAAGAGAAAGATAGTTTTTGCTTTAGCAACAAAATAGGGCCTGTTAAAGTTATAGGCAAAAAATTACAAACAAATGTCTTTAAAGCTTTCCGTTTAGCGAACTCTTATAACTATTTCGAAGAACCGTTGCACTCCTCAACTGGTCTCGGCATTTTATTAAGTAGTGTATTAAATGAAATAGAAGTAGATGTAAATATAGAAGACATTAGTTATAAATATTTTTGTATTCCTTTTGAAGGAAAATATTTACTTTTACCCATACTACATCATCTTTTTAACGATTTTTCAAGATAATATTAAATGGAGTCGGATCAGAATATATTCGACGAAATATGTTCAGAAGTGGAAATAAGTCAGTGGCAAGAAAATGACGGTACAGTTTTATGTACTTTTATTTGTGGTTTTATATATTCTTATTTTATTTCAGAAATACAAATTCGAAGGCTTCAATTTGGGGTGGAATGTCCCCATGACGAGCGCTCTGCACCAAAAAAGCCTGCTCTTCCCAAAAAGTTGTCGTCATCTAAAGGCAGACACGCGGCAATAATAGCTGAGTTAAGCGCTATCCAGATATGCCAGGACCAAATATTGGCGAAACTGGATAGCGTCGAGACCCGTCAACTGGGCGTTGCTGGCCAAGTAGCTGACATACAAAGTGCCATTTTCGATAAGGTAATAACAGACTTTCACCATATGTACTATATATTTCGTTTGTAACATCGAAATTTCCCTTTTCAGATGCCGGAACGTGGTGAGGGGCAAGCGCAAAGTAAGCTGTTGCGCGAATGCAAAGTGCTGACAGCTAGGGTTCAACAGTCTGTCAGTCGCATCACCGGGGACGCGGAAAGCGAGGAATCCATGGAACTAGCTGCCATGTTTCCCGTATTATCGGTGGAGCAAGTGCAGGCTGTTGAAGCCAAGCTGATAAATAAAGCTTACGCCGACGCAATGGTAACATAATAAAATGAACGCTAGTATAATTTGAAAATAACACTTTTTCTTCCATATGTAGATTGGGCTTCTGGCAAGATCAAAAGGCACGAAAGGGACGGTTGACGGGGTTATGCGTTATCTTTTCACAGATGACGCCATGTACAGCTTCAACTTAGAAGGAAGAGCAGGAAAAATACAACTTCTTAGACTTAAGGCGGTTGAACTTATATTTGGTAAGTACATAGCAAAAAGAAGAATACCTACGAGTTGCTAACAATTATTTCATTTATTAGACCTCTTTTCAGAAAAAACAAAAGAAGATGTACAAGGCGCTATTAGGAAGTATGTTCGTTTAAGCCACAATAGGTCTAACCAAAAAAAATATATTAACAGAAAAACTTCAAATGTGTAAATGTGTAAATATGTAAAATCTTTAAATATGTAAAATCTTGAAATGTGTAAATATGTAAAATCTTTAAATATGTAAAATCTTGAAATGTGTAAATATGTAAGATCTTTAAATATGTAAAATCTTGAAATGTGTAAATGTGTAAATATGTAAAATCTTGAAATGTGTAAATATGTAAAATCTTTAAATATGTAAATATATAATATAAAATTTTATAATAACTAGTTTGTAAACAATAAATGAATATAATAACATAAATGTAATTTCGTTTTCGTCGTGTAATTTCGAATGAGGAGTTTAGGCCATTTGTGCTGATGAGTTTGTGATGACAACAATGAGGCGTTTGTGCTGATGAGTTTGTGATGACAACAATGAGGCGTTTGTGCTGATGAGTTTGTGATGACAACAATGAGGCGTTTGTGCTGATGAGTTTCTGATGACAACAATGAGGAGTTTAGGCCATTTGTGCTGATGAGTTTGTGATGACAACAATGAGGAGTTTAGTGTGCCTTTAGAGGAGGGCAGATATATTTTTCAGTTATAAGAAATTGCTATTGGTAAAAGAGAGATAGAATATCACACCGACAAGGGGAAACTATCAGAACTTTCCCACGGCTAGAACAAAAATGTGTAGTTGGATGATGATAGTGATGATGATAATATGAGTGCTAATATGATAGTCAGCTGTCTTGTAGGGAAGGGGCTGAATTATGTAAATTTAGCAGCAGTCGATAAGAATTTGTTGGTGATTAGAAGCAAAGAATGTTAGGTAGCTTTTTAATATGACTTGTATTATAATAGGTCTATCGATAAGTTCGTGCGGTTTTACAACAGATGGCGTAACTTGATTATTATTCCATCGATCCACATTTCCAAACATTCATTGGAGAGCTACTGTCGTAAGGCACAAACGTCAGTATAAGTTTTTTATTTGAAGCGTAAACAACAATATTTTTACCACACTTGAAAATGTCGAATTTCGTGCCAAATAATGTGTTTTTGCGGGGAATTTTTTAATATGAAGAAAAAAGCAGCCGAAAGTCATCGTATCTTGGTGGAAGTTTATGGTGAGCATGCTCTAGCTGAGCGAACGTGCCAGAAGTGGTTTGCACGCTTTAAAAGTGGTGATTTTGGCTTGGAAGACGAAGAACGCGAGGGTGCGCCGCCAAAGTTCATGGATACCGAATTGGAGGAATTGCTCGATCAAGATCCGGCTCAAACGCAAGAAGAGGTTGCAAAAACTTTGGGAGTTGATCAATCAACCATTTCCAAACGTTTAAAAGCCATGGGAATGATCCGAAAGGTAGGCCATTGGGTGCCGTATGAATTGAAGCCAAGAGACGTTGAACGCCGTTTTATGGCATGCGAACAACTGCTTCAACGGCACAAAAGAAAGGGTTTTTTGCATCGAATTGTGACTGGCGATGAAAAGTGGGTCCATTACGACAATCCAAAACGTCAGGCAACGTATGGATACCCTGGCCATGCTTCAACATCGACGTCGGCGCAGAATATTCATGGCCTGAAGGTTATGCTGTGTATCTGGTGGGACCAGCTGGGTGTTGTGTATTATGAGCTACTGAAACCGAATGAAACGATTACGGGGGATGTCTACCGACGACAATTGATGCGTTTGAGCCGAGCACTGCGAGAAAAACGGCCGCAATACGCCGATAGACACGACAAAGTTATTTTGCAACATGACAATGCTCGGCCACATGTTGCACAAGTGGTCAAAACATACTTAGAAACGCTCAAATGGGATGTCCTACCCCACCCGCCGTATATTCCAGACCTTGCGCCATCCGATTACTATCTCTTCCGATCGATGCAACATGGCCTGGCTGACCAGCACTTCCGTAATTACGATGAAGTCAAAAAATGGATCGATTCGTGGATTGCGGCAAAACCGACCGAATTTTTCACAAAGGGAATCCGTGAATTGCCAGAAAGATGGGAAAAAGTAGTAGCAAGCGATGGACAATACTTTGAATATTAAATTTGTAACCATTTTACGTCAATAAAGTTTCAAATTTCGAAAAAAACCCGCACGAACTTAACCATAGTCCTATTATATTTGAATTTTTTTCCAAATCATCCAAAATTATATACATATGTATGTTATGTCTGTCTGTCTGGTGTCTGTAAAACTTTGTTGAATCCCCTCAACTGAATCAAAATCCTCTATAGAAAACGCTTCATTACCAGGCGCACTGGAAGATGGCATATGCAAATGTAAATTTGTGGCAAAAATAAATTTTTTGTGTTTTGGTAGGACTGTTATAAGCTTACATGGCAAATTTCAGCGTGATATGTCACATAGTTTGTTTTCTGTGCTACTGTAAACAAGTCAAGCTCGAGTGTGTTCTTCGAATTCTCTTTTATGACTTCAATTGTCTCAAAATGTTCTCCACGGAGCGGCAACTTGAGCTTGTGAAACAGGAAAAAGTCACATGGAGCCATATCAGGCGAATACGGTGCTTGCGGAACGATATTAACATTATTTTTGTTCAAATAAGTGCGTTTTCTGTATGCCTACGCTTCGCATTTTGCCGAAATCGTGCGCACGATACAGCTGAAAGAGTCGTCATTAAAAAAGCACTTAAGCGCCGTTAGTTTTTAGGATAGCAGAGTATAAATAGTTCTATAAGTGAAGTGTTAATAAAGTGCCCAAGTGAAGTTTAACCAAAGAGATCAAATAATACTGGTTACCAAAGAGATCATAAAAGAATATATCACCTGGAACGGCATAAGAATAACTGGCGCCCAACTCAAGTGGCTAAGTGATCCCACAACACAAACGCATATGTGTGCTAAGAAATTGCACAACTAATACGATAATTGGGCAAAAAAATTCTCCATATGAACCGAAACCATAATATAGGATGAATAAAAGAACAAATAGTAAAATATTTTCACCGATACTGCGTGGAGCGTAAAATAATTCGAGTCGCGTTATAAAAATGTGTTGAGAACCAAACCGTTGAAGCTAGTTGAATTATTCACTGTAAACGTGAACTAACAAACGCATCGCAAGTTGTTATAAGCATACAACAAGTACTAAAATTTGATCATCAACATATTCAACTATTCACTATAAAATAAATAAGTGATAAACTAATGTCAAAACATTATACAAAAAATTGCTTCATGCGCCAATACCAAAATTGAGCCATTTAAACACGTGGTCCGCGAACGTAAATACATGAAGAAGAGTGGGAGAAAAAAACACTTAATTCAAGATATTCTTTACTCAAATGCAAAACAACTTACAAGTGTAATATCATCTTTAATTATCAACTGGCATCAAAATTGTATCAGAACACGTGGGGATCTAATCTGCACCGAGTGATCGAACAAGCGAGAATAATGTACAGCGCTGCCAGGAGATCGTTGTCTATAGAGATTTATCCATATTTAGCTCTAAATTCTACAATCAATCGCAGCAATTTTTGTGTAAATAATCGTTTAATATAGATCTATGTATACTGGGACTCGTTCATAATTCCATTATCCATCTAGTTCTAAAAACAATCAACCCAACTTTTGTGTAAACACTCGTTTATTATCTGTTACAATAGTCTCTGGTGTGCAAAGCACACATACCGATCTCAACCTAATTAAGTCGTTGCCAGAGTTCAAAGGCAACATAAGAGAATACCCAGCATGGAGGGCCGCCGCGAAATTTGCAATAAATTTTTACGTCAAAGGATCCGAGGCATATTATGTTGCGATTGGAATTCTTCGTAACAAAATTACGCAGTCGCTAATGAAAACTTAAGTTCATTTAATACACCCCTTAACTTTAATCCAATAATTTTTAGATTGGACCAACTGTATGCTGACAAGCGACCTCTTTATATTTTAGAAAACGAACTTAACACTCTACGACAAGGACGTATGAACATAGATGAATATTATTCAGCGGTCGATAAGCAATTGACTCTAATTATTAACAAAAATATCATGACTCATAGCGGTAACGAAACATTAACCAACGCATTTAACGGACGAGCTAGGGACAACGCCCTTGGAGTATTCATATCTGGCTTGAGACGCCCACTTTGCGACACTTTATTTCCCGCAAATCCATCGGATTTACCATCTGCACTTGCTAGAGCGCAAGAGTTGCAACACAACCGAGCAAGGTATGATTTCGCGGAAACATACGCTTCAGCTAGCCAATACAACAATAGCCGAATTATACCCAGTACAGAGCCTTCGAGGTATAACGATTACGCCCAACCTTCTCGAACTTTTCAATCTAAACCAACACCAATGGATGTGGTTTACGGAAGCTCACAGTTTAGGAAACATACTGATTTTAAAAATAAACCAAACCAATTTAGCCAACCACAGTCCAAGGACATTTCGAATCAAGCTCAACCTCGCACTGACCAAGTCGCATACGGGCAGCAACAACTGCAACTACCCAAAAATCCTAAAAGAACACATACCGGCAATAATTCTACGCAGCTACCGTACAACAAAATACAGCGAATAAATGCAATGGAAAACGAGTCATATTACTCCGAGAACTTCGAAAGCCAATCAGTCGACGAAGTTAATTTTTACCCTTTCGGATGGGCAAGTTCTTCAATTCCTCATAGGTACAGGCACTTCTAAAAATTACGTAAAAAGACTCAATTTCTTTAAAGGTAACACAAAATTAGATAAGCCATTTCAAGTAAGGTCTATAAACGGTTTAAATAAGGCAGACGAAATATGTCAGGTTTTTATATTGGGAGAAGCAGCTACCTTTTATATTTTACCCCAACTTTAAAGTTTCGATGGAATTATCGGGTTTGATTTCTTAAAAGCAATCGAAGCCCAAATAGATACTACGGATAACTTTCTTTTCCACAAAAAAGGAAAAGAAGAACTTTATCACTTCTGCTGCCAAGAAGTAAATACTTTCATAACCAATGGGAAAGACGTGCTTATCAAAATCAAATCTAACTCAAAATCATTCGCTTCGCCCTTCCCTTCAACACGCGAGTAATAGCAACCATAGATACAACATCCGATACACCTATATATTCACGAAGCTATCCGTATCCTATGTCTGTAGCAGGGTTTGTTAACAAGGAAATATCAGATTTACTCAGAGATGGTATAATTCATCGTATAATTTACCAATACACATAGTTACAAAAAAGGGATTCGATGACGACGGGAACCAACGGTTAAGAATGGTAGTAGATTTTAGAAAGTTGAACGAAAAGCCACTACTGATAAATATCCTATCCCGGATACTTCAATAATACTTTCTAACTTGGGAAAATCAAAAATTTTTACCACGCTTGACCTTAAGTCAGGTTTCCACCAGATACTCCTCTCGGAAAAAGACAGGTGCAAAACAGCGTTTAGTGTGAATAATGGTAAATACGAATTTTGCCGACTACCCTTTGGGCTTTGCCTAATAGGTAGGCACGCCCAAAGGATGGGTGTGCAAGCACACGACTTCTGTAGAAGTTGTCTTGATGAGGAAGAGGAGGAGACAATCTTGCACCTTCTGTGCCATTGTCCTGCTCTATCCAGACGGAGATTTGCTATTCTAGGCAAACAATTTTTTAACGAATTGGAAGATCTCAGTTCCACAGAAATAGGAGATCTTTTAAAATTTTTGAAAAGCGCACAATGGTTTTAGGAGAAATAGGGAAAGCTCCCCCACGCGGCATCACAATGGGCTATGAGCCTGAGTGTGTCCCACAAGACAACCGCTTCAACCTAACCTAACCTAATCCATTGGGCTTAAGAATGCCCCTAGTATCTTTCAAAGGGCAATCGACGACGTATTAAGGGAATATATTGGCAAAATATGCGACGTCTACGTGGACGACATAATTGTCTTTTCCCCTGATGAAACATCCCATTTCAAACACGTTGACTTAATATTGAAAAGAATAGGAGAAGTAGGCATGCGGGTCTCGTTTCACAAATCAAAATTTTTTGAATGAAGAGTAGAGTTCCTTGACTTTGTCGTATCACAAAAAGGAATAAGTACATGCCCCGACAAAATCGAGGCAATAGCAAACTGCCAGGAGCCTAAGTACCTTAGAGCATTGCGTTCTTTTCTTGGCCTTTCTGGTTACTACAGAAGGTTCATTAAAGACTACGCCCAAATATCCAAGCCTCTTACCAAATATTTGAGGGGTGAAAACGGTCATGTTAAAAGCAAACACTCGAAAAACATTTCGATTTCATTCGATAGCGATGCCAAGCAAGCTTTTAAAAAACTGAAAATTGTCTTATCGCCCGAAGATGTTCTCCTCCAACACCCGGATTATTCCAAGACCTTCGAAATTACAACAGACGCTTCATCCGTGACTTTAGGTGCTGTACTATCACAGGCTGGCAAGCCAATAACGATGATTTCTCGCACACTTTCGAAAGCCGAGGAGCATTATGCGACCAATGAACGAGAGTTACATGCGATAATATGGGCATTCCAAAAACTGAGACACTATCTTTACGGTGTAAAAAATATTCATATCTATACAGACCATCAACCGCTAACATATGCAGTATCTGAAAAAAATCCTAATTCGAAGCTGAAACGATGGACTGCTTTTATTAATTCTTACTCTCCTACGTACCATTATAAACCAGGTAAAGAAAATATTGTAGCTGATATCCTCTCACGGCAATATATGCACAACTTTTCTGGCAATACAGCTCATAGTGAAATATTTTCCAGTGAGGCTATAAAAACAGTCAAGGGCCCGGTTAACCAATTTTAAATGCAACTTTTACTTTCTCATTCTGAATTTAATAGCAAAAGCACAAAGATATTATTTAAAAAATTTCTCCGACACACAGTTAGATTTAATTCTCTGAATATCTTCTACAAACTCTTCGTAACTGCAATAACCCGCATGGCGAAAATGGAATATATTGTGATCTTGATACACTAGCAAAAGTTCAATCCCTAATAATATCTAATTTTACTCAACAACTTAAAAAAAAACAGAATTCTGGTATCGGATAACGAGAAATCTTTCCAATCAAACACAATATCTCACATGCTTAGAGATTATTTTCAAATAGAGCAATTTTTCGTACCGCCATTGCACAGCAAGAGCAATGGCCAAGTGGAACGTTTTCATTCCACCATAATAGAGATAGCTCGCTGCATAAAATCAGAGCAAACCATAACTGACACTGCTGGGGTGTAGGGCAGATCGCCTCCGCGAGGTGCACCCCTCCCTTTTCGGATTTGGACAAATTCTTTTCATAGTACTTTTTTCCATTTTTTCAGACCCCGGTGCTGGTAGTAGTGGCATTCCGTCACCTGAGTATGCTGAGGTGAAACTCAGCAGAAATGGCTGATGGGCTAGTGACGTGACTGCCCCCCGTCCCGCTAAAACCCTGGCAGGCCCCGGAGTACGTTCCAAATCCGTAGCCATTGGGTTGGCGGTGTAGATGCGGTTCAGACGACTCCCGTCTTTGTGTCCGGTCTGGCTCTGAACGCATGCCCCATAAGGACATGCGTCAACCTATGGCACAGACAACCATGGGACCATTTAAGGACGACGTGTAGGGCAGTGACCAAGGGGGACACCGGGGGAAAGTCGGAACCGACTTTCTCCATAAACCCGGGGGTTAAAGGTGGGAACCCACCTTTGATAGGTAGCGGATCACAGACGGAACTGTCTGCGACTCCTAGAGCAGTGGCGCTGGATGGCGTAGCCAGCACCCCCTAGCTTTCCGGGAACTTCGGAGGTATCTCTTCGAGGACCCTTCGTTAGGACTAAACGGCAGCCAGGCCAGAGTAAGCAGTCCTTCTCTGACCTTCGTATGGCTACTAGGATCCTGGAGCGCTACGGTTGCCAGAATGACCCTCAGTTTTCTGGGAAGCATTCTCAGACGCTCGAGTGGGCCAGGAAGGTGATCAGAGGAGCAGAGGAGGGCAGCGGAAAGGGAGTGGAAGCGAGTGCGCCACACCTGGGCTCGGGAATAAAAAGGCAACGCTCCCAGGAGGAGGATGTCTCCCAAGAGAAGAGACCCAAGATTGGTGGTGGCCCACCAAAATCGTTTAGCGAAGTTGCTAAACAGGCGGGCTCCATCATTCTCGGGGTAATGGACAGCGGCAGAGAAGACGGCGCCATCTCTAGGGAGGAGTGGAAAAGGGTAGCGTCCGCCATCTCCGCCGTATTCATGAAGGTAGTGAGGGAAAACCTTGGACCACCTCCTGACGAACGGTCAGCCTCAATGTATAGGGCGGCAGTGGCCTTGGTGGGAGAGGTATGGGAGGGAGCCAAGCTAAAGGTAGTGGACAGAAGGGATCTACCTGTGCGTCCGCGAGCACGTGTCTGGCTCCCCTCCGAACCCTTTGCTTCGAAGGAGATGGAGGAAATCCTCCGCTATTGTAACCCCAAGCTTCCCACGCACAACTGGAGGGTGGTTAAGGTGGAGAAGACTGGGGGATCCTACCGGCAAGCGCTGATTCTGCTGAATGCAGAGTCTCTCAGTCCTCTCGCTGAAGCGAAGGGGGTCATCAACTATGGCTTCGAGAAGGTAGTCCTTAAGTTCTACCAAACCGATGCCAGAGGAGATGCCCCTGCAATTCCGGAAGGGCTGGTAGAAGCGAGGCCCACAGTAGAGGAAGCTCCTGTGGACATGGAAGTAGGATCCGTCACGTCAGAGGGTGACAATGCTGATGACACAAGCTCTTTACCGGGGTCCGTCATAAGCATCGGGTCGTTCTTCGACAGGGCGGAGGAGGAGAGGCTTCTGGCCTCGGAGAGCGAGGACGCTGTCCTTGGGGTGATGGAGAGGATCCTGGAGGATGAATATTCTTCAGATAAATCTTCAGCACTCTAAGGCGGCGTCCGCCAACCTACTTATCCACCTTGAGCAAGGTGGAGCTGATATAGTCCTGATCCAGGAGCCGTGGCTGAGCAGCAACAGCATTTCTGGGCTCAGGACCAAAAGTTACAAACTGGTGGCGTATAGCAGGACAGGTAAACCAGAATCCTGTATACTCATCAGGAGGGAACTTAACGCATTTATTTTGCCTAATTTCAGCAATGAAGACATTGTGACGGTGAGCGTGGAGGGCCCGGCTGGAAAGCTATGGCTGATGTCCGTCTATATGGCACATTATGACGAGGTGGAACCACCTCCGATGCTGCTAAGGGAAACCCTGGCTGAAGCAAAACGCAGGAAAATCGGCGTTATCATAGGCACTGACGCGAACTCCCATCACACCTGCTGGGGAAGTTCAAACATCAATGCACGAGGTGAGTCACTTTTTGATTATATTTTAAATGAGGACTTGTTTATATGTTACAGGGATAAGGATCCCACTTTTATTACCGCAGCCAGAGAAGAGGTGCTTAACCTTATTCTGGCTTCTTCTTCACTGATAAGCCGGATCTCTAAATTTGTCGGATCAGGGACGTTCCGAGCTTAAGAGGGGGAGGCGTTAACACAGCGGTACTCGCCAGCATCGATCAAGTAATCTTTGGTTATTGCCGCTGTGACTATCCCACACCTTGCTTAAGTTCGTTTTATGTATGCCGATGCATCGCATTTTGCCGAAATCGTGCGCACGATACAGCTGAAAGAGTCGTCATTAAAAAAGCACTTAAGCGCCGTTAGTTTTTATGATAGCAGAGTATAAATAGTTCTATAAGTGAAGTGTTAATAAAGTGCCCAAGTGAAGTTTAACCAAAGAGATCAAATAATACTGGTTACCAAAGAGATCATAAAAGAATATATCACCTGGAACGGCATAAGAATAACTTGTACAGGCACCTTTAAATGCTCTGATTTTAGAGTAAGTTTCTAACTATGCAGATATATGCTTATGTTTTGTGCACTTTTTATCAATTCAAGAACTACATACGTAAAGTAATATACCAATTAACTATTTACCTACTATCAGAGAACATAAAACAATTGTTTCCAAATTTTCTCTTAGTATAAAAATGTCCGAATCAGACCTTCTTTTTAAGCTAGTCGTTTTTTCCTGCAACTTACTGTATGGTCATGCGCGCACTTGACGCACAGCAGCTGCGGCTGTCGAGCATTTAGAAAGACATATTTACATACATATATTGATGTGTACATATGTACGAAGCCGCGGGCACTGGACTTGACAAAAAGTCAAGATTTATCAAATATTGGCTAATAATTCTACGCGAAATATTCCAATATTGACTATTTTCGAATTGTCGAGAGAATTGGCATATGGGCGGCTCGTTTTGTGAATGAAAGTACTTTGCTCGTAGAAATATGAGCTCGAATTTAACAATGAATTTTTTTATGAGTTTTTGTTGAAACTGTTCGGCGCCGTCGCGACTATTTTGAGCTGTTCAGCACCATGGCAACTAGAATGATGGCCGCTACGCCTGCGCCTATGACTGCATTTTGTTATTGTAGTCGCTAGGCATAGAATTTTAGCTTTGAACGACATGCGCATTTTGAGGAATAAAGTGAGTGCCTTGTGTGTTCGGTTGTATGTCCATGCATATGTGTATATTAATAAGCATTGTTTTGCTTAAATTCAATTTACATATTTATATTTGCATATGCCATCTTCCTGTGTGCCTGGTAATGAAGCGTTTTTTATAAAGAATTTTTTGATTTTATTTCAACGTTCATAGTTAGGGCATCAAGTGTGCATATACGCACATGCAAATACGTCGATGCATATGCAGAAGAAATTGTTTTAGCATTTGCATCAATTCGATCATTCGAATATTTACTCCCTAATTATTGCATGAAATATGATAAGGCGATGCTCGTGAGGTAGGTCATGTTGCTTCAGTAAACATATGCGAGCAACACTATATTTATGAAAGATGCAATAGAACTTAGTTGTGCCATATACTTATGTATGCAAATACGTTTCTTAGAAGTTTTCCTTTATTTATTTTAAATTTCAAAGTTGTATACTATCTATAAAATGCATACATATACATATGAATTATTCCCTGTAATATACATATGTAAATTGAAAAAAATTTCGTTTGGCAAAGGAACAAAAAATACATATTCAAATGCACATAAATATGATAAAGCAATGCGTCGTGAGATAGGTCATTGTTGCTGCAGTGCGTGTGCACATACATTTGTAACACTATAAGAATTGAAGATCCAATTGAACTTTTGCACAAAAATAACTAACATAATATATGTGATATATATACATACAGATACTAGCGGTCCCTCACCCGCTTCGCTGGGTGAAAGAAAAAAAATTAAAACCAGTCTAACGGTTAGACGCGATAGAAGTGAAACCTTCCGTAAAACAAACTGAGAGAGAATGAGACGAAAGCAGCATTAGGAGCGGGATAATTATAGGTTCATTATAATATTGCTATAAAGTTCATATATTATTTTCTTCATTTTATTATTATTCATCGTCAATGTTTTCAATTTCAACAAATGATACGAGTGGCTTATGATAGCTAAAATATGATACAAATGCTTTGGTTTCCATGTTGTCAACATATCTTTGAAATACCGCGTCAATGGTTGTTTTTGATCGTGTTGTCGATTCAGTGCGATTGTTACACATTTTTAAATTGAATGTTGTATTGAGAACGTCAATTAAAGGAACCGCTGTGTCCAATGCAAAATTTACGTTAAAATCGCCACTTAAAATCATTGGAACTTTATTGTAATCTTTTCTAAGTACCCGCGATACTTCTGGTGTATACTTTAATAAATTTTCGTGAATGAATTCCGTGATGCTATTTATTGATTTTTTTTCTGTCGATATTCACGACACTTTTCTGCATTATTTTTCGGCATAATTGCGGTAAATATTTAAAAGTGAAAATATTTACGAATATAAAAATACACACGCGGTTGCTATTATGAGCGTCCCCAGCAAAACCTGCGTGACCGAAACTCTAACACAATTACATTTTTTTGAATGTTACAAACACATATGCACGCAGGTTTTGCTGGGGCGTGACCGAAACTCTAACACAATTACACATATGCACTCGTATCTGTTTGAAAATCGACTTTTTTTTTGGTTCTCCGTCACCTTTGGAAAATGTGTAAACAGTAAGCAAACTTTATTCATATATTTTTCCTCATTTTTGCATTAGTAAAATTAAACAAACGCCGTAGCCGAATGGGTTGGTGCGTGACTACTATTCAGAATTCACAGAGAGAACGTCAGTTCGAATCTCGGTGAAAACACCAAAATTAAGGAAAACTATTTTTCTAATAGCGCTCACCCCTCAGCAGGCAACGGCAAAACACCGAGTGTATTTTCCATGAAAAAAAGCTCCTCATAAACATATCATAAAATAAAATAAAATAACTGTATAAAAAATTTTTTTTTCTTGTGATTCGAACCAAGGATTTTGGGTCAGAAGCTCACATCTCTAGCCGCTCGGCTATCGCGCCATGCTGTCGGCGCTGGCCTAAAAGTTATTTAGTTCGTCGCTACGTTTATATCAACATATAATATAACGTTTCGTAGCCAAGAGTGTCGCTTTTTTCGTTTCACTTTTTCTCAAATCACTCCCAACGATTCTAAAGAAGTTTTCACTTCAAAATATAAATGACAAGTGTTCTTTGTTTTTTTCTTGTTTCATCATTTAATTCATGCTCGGCCATTATTTTGTGACTTATTCTATTATAATAACAATGTTTTACTTATTTTAGTGACTTACTTTAATGATTGTAAACTAACAACTTATTCTAAAGCCTTCTGATACACAAAATTTTTGGTTTTATTTTCATGCGGTGTATAAATATAAACTAACGATGGTTTCCCTACTCGAGAACATCCTACATACAGTTGCCCATGTCCAAAGCATGGATAAGTTAGGTCAATTCCACATAATTGAAGTGTTTGACCTTGAGACTTATTGATTGTAATAGCAAAAGTAAGGCGAATGGGAAATTGAAGTCGCATAAAATCAAAAGGCAAATCTGTTGAAATCATTGGAATGCGCGGAATCAAAACATCTTCACCTTTACATTTGCCTTTCAAAATTGTTGCTTCAATTACATTGTTCATTGTCCGTTTCACTGCTAATCATATCCCATTGCATAGTTTCGGCTGATTGATATTTCGCAACATAATGATCACTGCGCCGACTTTCAATTGCAAACAATGTGGTGGCAAGCCAGGCAAGTTAAGTGAATTCAAAAATTCAATTGGATAATTCATTACATCGTCGGGATTAGTAATTGAATCAATTGATTTATAGGTGACAACTTCACCTGGAATTTGAGTCAAAATACTGGCATTGATTTCATTGACATCGACATTTTTGGCAGCTAATATAGCTCTCTCGCTTAGCCAATCTTGATTTCGATAGTTTTGTGCAATATTTGGGAATACATTTTGCCTAATTGTACTCTTGATTCTGTTACGGTACAAAATAACTTGGAAGTGTGATCATGCCTGTATTCTTATCAATTGGCTTTCGTCCATTTCCAATTTGCAACAAATGTTCGGAAAATTCAGCAGTTTTTGGATCATTATGTAACTGCACACGAACATTAGTAGTTAATGTGAGTTTTTGAACATATCTCCACAGATTAAAAGATTTAAGGCACGCTCTCAATTCATCAGCTGCTGTTGATTTGGGAATAACAGGCAAAGTTTGTCGAAAATCACCGGCCAATAGAATTAGTGTACCACCAAATATGTTTGTGTTATTTCGAAAATCTTTCAGTGTTCTATTTAAGGCTTCCAGTAATTTTTTATGAGCCATTGTACATTCATCCCATACAATAATTTTACATGTTTGTAAAACCTTTCCCATTCCAGAATTTTTAGAAATGTTGCAAGTTGGTTCTTCATTTAATTGCATATTTAATGGTAACTTTAATGCAGAATGTACAGTGCGACCGCCGTCCAATAAAGTTGCCGCTATTCCAGATGATGCCAAAGCCAATGCAATATTATTCTGTGATCGAATGGTGGCCAAGTCCCACCTGGTGCATCTAAGAAGAATATTCCTCCTATTTCATTTGCAACATTGTCTATAATTGTGTCGTATACCTGCCTTTGTTCTGTGTTTAATTTTAGTAAGTTTGTTGTTACAAATGTGTTCAGATCATTTCGATTATATTCTTTTTCACGTCATAATTCTGCATTGTATGCATCATGCATCGGACGATTTGGTGCGATCATACCTAACTCACTCAGAGTTTTATTTGCAATCATCAGGCAAAAGTCTTCGATTTTAGTTAATGCCTCATTATATAATTCATCTGTATAATTCAAATTTGGATTTGCAGTAATGCGACGTACTTGATGTAGGATATCTTCTGTCATGTATTCTTGGTAAGTACTCCACAATTCTTTTGGCTTTGCTGGGAAACATGTAGCAATAATGATGGCAAATAGTGTTCTTATTTGGTGTGGAGAACTTGTTGCACATGCATCCATAAGAGTTGCATCCCACTGATTATCATTTTCAAGCAAATTCAATTCTTTGCATTCTTGCTGATAAGTACAACAAAGATGACCATTAACTCGTTTCAAACTTCCGAATGATCTTGGGCCGGGAATATCAACTAAGAGTAAACGTAAATAGAAACATTCCACTTTACTTGGATACACAGTGTAAAGTCGTCCGATTGCACCACCCAAATGAACACCTGGATATCCATCTACAGGTATTCCTCGTTGCCTTCCTACCCAGGACCTTGATGATGCATTCCAAGTATACTATTTAGGAACATTTGAATAAAGCAATGTTCTTGCAAATGAATCTGTTTCACATAAGTTGAAAAATGCAGTTAGTGTTGTTGCTGTTGCTTTGTTCATTTTCTAAATGGTCTGACAAATGAATAACAGCTGGATGGCGATCATGAATCGGAAATGATAATATTCTCCAAACTGCTTCGTTGCTACTAATGTATCTTCCCATTTGGTAATTAGTAATTTCATCATTTCGATTTACAACTCTAAATACTGGCATGTTAATTCCTTTATTGATATATTTGCATATGTATTTGATGGATTTTACGGAGTTACAATATTCAACATTTATATGTGCGTCAAATGTTTTCGATAATAATTTGGAATACGGAACTATCCAACGATTATCGATCTCTACATCTTGATTATTTATTTTCACAGTGACTGTTTTTCCATTATTTTCTGGTGATCTTCTACGGTACAATGGATATCCATCATTTCCAGTCATTGTTTCAGCAATTAATTGCCTTGGGTAGTTTTTTGAACATTTACCATCAGCCATACATGGAGAATTTTGATTTAACGTACCACATGGTCCATTAATCATGTTTTTGGTTACAGTAGTATGGGAGGATGGTTCCATGTGTAGAAGTCCACGCAAGTGGGGAAAGTTACTGATCGCCATTCACTTGGGAGTGGCCAGGACGATTCTTCTATATATGGTTCAAGCAGCTTACAACGTCCGGGATTAGCCCACGTATCCTCTGGTTAGCTTCCGAACACCTGTTCGGGAGTGAGCTAACGTGAGAAGGCGAAACATTCCAGGATAGCTGGTTGTGCGCTGGGTTTGGGACCCGCCACTTAAAAATCCCCCCCAATGAAAACAGCAACAAAGCCTCGGATGAGAACTGCCTTTACTGATGACGACCCCTGCAAACGAAATAAGGAACACGATTTGAGGGCATGCACCTGGAATGTCCGGTCCCTTAATGGGGAAGGTGCCTCTGCCCGGCTGGTTGATGTCCTCGTGAGAATAAAGGCTGACATCACTGCCATCCAAGAGATGCGATGGACGGGGCAAGGAAAGAAAACCATAGGACCTTGCGACGTCTACTACAGCTGCCATGTAAAGGAGCGCAAATTCGGTGTCGGATTTGTTGTGGGAGAGAGACTTCGTCGCCAAGTACTGTCGTTCACTCCGGCGGACGAGCGTCTCGCAACAATCCGCATCAAAGCCAGATTTTTCAACATATCGCTAATTTGCGCCCACGCCCCGACGGAAGAGAAGGACGATGCGACCAAAGATTCCTTCTATGAGCGCCTGGAACGTTCCTATGAGCGCTGCCCCCGCCACGACATAAAAATCGTGCTTGGCGACTTCAACGCCAGGGTGGGCAAGGAGGGAATTTTTGGTCCCACAGTCGGAAAATTCAGCCTGCACAACGAAACATCCGGTAACGGACAGAGGCTGATCGACTTCGCCGGGGCCCGAAACATGGTAGTCTGCAGCACCAGATTCCAGCATAAGAAAATACACCAAGCTACCTGGCTGTCTCCTGATCGAAAAACGCGAAACCAGATCGATCATGTTGTGATAGATGGAAGACACGCTTCTAGTGTATTAGATGTACGTACGATCCGAGGACCCAACATCGACTCGGATCATTACCTTGTTGCAGCCAAACTGCGCACCCGCCTCTGTGCAGCAAAAAACGTGCATCTACCTACGCAAAGAATGTTCGACATCGAAAAGCTGCAATCACAACAGACAGCCAGAAGATTCGCCACTCGACTCTCACTCCTGCTCTCGGAGAGCACTGCCCAACACACCGGCATGCGCGAGCAATGGAGCAACATTTCTCGTTCCCTACGTACCGCCGCCGAAGAAGAAATCGGATTCCAGCGAGCCCGAAAAAACAATTGGTACGACGAGGAATGTCATGCTGCCGCAGAAAGAAAAGATGCCGTCTATAGAGCCACGCTGCGATCGGGCGCAACGCGAAACATGTGGGATCGCTACAGAGAGCTGAAAAAGGAAGAGAGACGTATTATCCGACAGAAGAAACGAGAGGCCGAAATACGTGAGTGCGAGGAGCTTGAGATGCTGGCCAATAGGAACAATGCCCGAAAATTCTACCAGAAAGTTCGGCGACTTACAGAAGGTTTTAAGACCGGGGCGTTTTCCTGTAAGAACAAAGACGGCGATCTGGTGACTGACGTACAGAGCAATCTTAAATTATGGAGGGAACACTTCTCGAACCTGTTAAACAGTGACAGCTGCGCATGTCATAGAGAATGTGAAGATCCCGATACCCCAATCGTTGACGACGGAATTGTAGTTCCGTTACCCGATCATGACGAGGTGAGAATAGCGATAACGCGCCTAAAGAACAACAAAGCCGCGGGCGCCGACGGACTGCCGGCTGAGCTATTCAAACATGGCGGCGAGGAGCTGGTAAGGTGCATGCATCAGCTCCTATGCAAAATATGGTCGGATGAAAGCATGCCTGCCGATTGGAATTTAAGTGTGCTCTGCCCAATCCATAAGAAGGGCGATCCTGCAATTTGTGCCAATTACCGCGGGATTAGTCTTCTAAATATCGCCTATAAGGTTCTAGCGAGCGTATTGTGTGAAAGGCTGAAGCCCACCGTCAACCAACTGATTGGACCTTATCAGTGTGGCTTCAGACCTGGAAAGTCTACCATCGACCAAATATTCACAATACGCCAAATCTTGGAAAAGACCCACGAAAGGAGAATCGACACACACCATCTTTTCGTCGACTTCAAAGCTGCATTCGACAGTACGGAAAGGAGTTACCTGTATGCCGCTATGTCTGAATTTGGTATCCCCGCAAAACTAATACGGCTATGTAAGATGACGTTGCTCAACACCAGCAGCGCCGTCAGAATTGGGAAGGACCTCTCCGAGCCGTTTGATACCAAACGAGGTTTCAGGCAGGGTGACTCACTGTCGTGTGACTTCTTTAACCTGATGTTGGAGAGCATCGTACGAGCCGCAGAACTTAATCGCTCAGGCACAATATTTTATAAGAGCGTACAATTGTTGGCGTATGCCGATGATATCGATATCATCGGCCTTAACAACCGCGCTGTTAGTTCTGCCTTCTCACAACTGGATAAAGAGGCAAAGCGAATGGGTCTGGTGGTGAACGAGGACAAAACGAAGTACCTCCTGTCTTCAAACAAACAGTCGGCGCATTCGCGTATCGGCACCCACGTCACTGTAGACAGTTATAATTTTGAGGTTGTAAAAGACTTCGTGTATTTAGGAACCAGCATTAACACCTATAACAATGTCAGCCTTGAAATCCAAAGTAGAATCTCTCTTGCCAACAAGTGCTACTTTGGACTAAGTAGGCAACTGAGCAGTAAAGTCCTCTCTCGACGAACAAAACTAACACTCTACAAGACTCTCATCATGCCCGTCCTGACGTATGGCGCAGAAGCTTGGACGATGACAACATCCGATGAAGCGACGCTTGGAGTATTCGAGAGAAAGATTCTGCGTAAGATTTTTGGACCTTTGCACGTTGGCAACGGCGAGTATCGCAGACGATGTAACGATGAGCTGTATGAGCTTTACGACGACATAGACATAGCGCAGCGAATAAAGATCCAGCGGCTTCGTTGGCTGGGACATGTCGTCCGAATGGACACAAACGCTCCGGCTTTGAAAGTATTCGATGCGGTACCAGCTGGTGGTAGCAGAGGAAGAGGAAGGCCTCCTCTGCGTTGGAAAGATCTGGTGGAGAAGGACTTGGCTTCACTTGGTGTGTCCAACTGGCGCCGGTTAGCACGAGAAAGAAACGACTGGCGCGCTTTATTAAGCTCGGCCAAAATCGCGTAAGCGGTTATCGCGCCAATTAAGAAGAAGAAGTATGTAATTCTGGATCTTCCTTTATATCTGGAATTTCAGCACATATAATATGATCAATTTTATCTGTGGTTAGTTTTTGTTTTAACCAAATAAAAATATGCGCATGAGGCAAGCCTCTTTTTTGACATTGTACATCTCCGTAAACTTTATGTTTTACATTGAAATCCATTAGAGACTGTAGCTTTCGTCTAAACACTCTTGCAGTAATGTCATGCCTATCAGTAGTTGATTGCCCAGTATATAAATGATTCTTAATATCATCCCATTTCGGATTGCATGTGAAAGTTATGAATAAGTCGGGTCGACCATAATTTCTGACATAACACATTGCATCTTGGGCGTATTCATGCATATGCCTTGGACTGCCTGTATACGATGAAGGTAATATTACCATTTGACCAATGTTATTAACGTTGGTATCGGTGTTAATTGCATCTCGTAAATGTATGTATTCGTCACAGCGTAATTTTATTTGGTTGAATCTAATGTAATTCAATCGTTCTGTTTCTATTTTCACATTTTAAAATGTGATTCTCTTGATTTTCTCTTATCATGATTCTGTATGCATAATAATTCTTTGCGCTTACAGTTTTATTTGTTTCTTGACCATTTGCTGGTTTTATTTGTTTTATATCAATCGAATAACCATCTTCACCACAACAGAACATAAGAGGATATTGTAATGCATCATATTTTCGATGCGTTTCATTAACACGTTGCAGTGTATGATTTCTTCTTTGCAAAACAATATCTCTTGGTTGAAATTCATCTCCAGATATAACAATTGCAACCTCGTTGCTTGAAGTTGGTTGATTGTATCTTCCACGATGTTCGCCGGCAGGCGTTTTATTTGCATCAATTTTAATTTTATGATTATCAGATGACAATCTTTCGATTGTTGTTGTTCTAAAACTTTGCACTAAAACATTGTGTGTGTGTAATAAATCTTGTAACTCTCTCAGAATGACTCTGTTTATATTTCTGGAAAATGCACACCGTGCTTCAAGTTCATCATCGTTCTCATTAATGAAATAAATTTGCAAAAATTTTGACTCTTGATCGGGTAGTGGTAGTAATGAACCTATTAAATGATATGCTTGCCCTAGAATCTAAAAGAGGCCATAATTTGTGTCCATAACATCTAATGATTCATTAGATGTGTCAGCGAATGTTGTTGAACGTTGAAGTTTATGTATTACCTTGAACGTTGGCATGAAGTTATCGGTTATAATTTTTCCAGCACCAAAAGATGTCATTTGAAAACATGAGTTATATGTGGAAATTTTTTCAAGAAAATGTTTGGAATCGGGTGATGTTCCCGATAATAATGTAGCTAATGGTTCGGGCGGATATTGTATGTCTGGTAAACGAACTTTTCCTGCAGCGCAACACATGGCTGGTGTTTCAGATTTGAATTTCAATGCTTGACAAAATCTGCAAATTTTATCCATACTTCCAATGACAACGTATAGTATTTGTGAGATGAATAGTCAAGTTGTGGATTATATTGAAATGCTGCACCATTCAAATTTACAGAATTGATATTTATTGGCCGATTTTGAGAACGTGACCTAGTACGATCTCTTTGTTGACTTAATCTATCAGCATGATTTTCCTCACTTTCATTTTGTCTGTGATTTTGCACATTTCTATTGTGACGTGTATTACGTCCGATGTTAGCATGTCTTCTACCTCTTGGCATTTCTTTTACCGAATCAAAGTGGTCTTCTTTATGTTACTCTGAGCTCTTGATTCCTACTTTTCTTGTTTTTAAACTGGAATTCAAATTAACATACTGTTAGCGCCACATTTTAAAAATATAATTGAACTGTGAGCACGCGTTGAAATGAAAATTACGCAGAACAGAAATGGGAAATGATCAGCAAAAATAATATATATTTTTGAAATTTTTCTTGAAAATATCTACGGAAAGTGTGAAAACAATATCTTTTCTTAAATATCTTAAGTAAAAACTTCTGAAATATTAATTATATTTACCGATTTCTGTTGTGTGTATTTTTCACACCATTTATTCACTGTTTCACTTGTTATCAATCGTTGGCAAAATTAATACATATTTTGTAAATTTTTCGTGAAAATATCGTTGGAAAATGTGAAAACCATCTCTTCTCTTAAATATTTCTGACGCACTTTGTTTATCTCTTTGGCTGATGCCTGGAAACTGCTTCACTTGAACACTTTACCAAATAAAACACTTTCTTGTTAGTTTTAACACTTACTTTCACTATGCACTATTACTGATAACCTTTGGTAATCTTCTAAGAAAACGGCCTTGCTTAAGTATTATACTTTTTTAGCGACGACCTGTTCAGGTTCGTTGAGCTAATGGTTTTGCTTCGGTTATTCCGAAGTGTGGGTGTAAAGAAGAAGTATTTAAGCAAAGTGTTAAGTTAGTCACAGCAGCATTGTGTTACGATTAATTATTGCAGGCGGTCAGCTACAGCTGTGCCTGCTAATTTGTATGTTTCTATTCTATGCGAATGCAGGCGTGCAGCCACTGCTGTATGAATATATGAATATGTATGTATGTTTGCATTCCATTGAAATATATGTAATGGAATGAAAATTTAGGCATAAATACTGCTGCGTTAACTTGTACATATGTGAGTAAAATGTACGCTCCATGCAACCGTTTACAATAACAACCACACGCGTAAAAAGAACGCCGCCTCGTGTATACTGTGTGATGACGAAGAAGTAAAGGAGATTTTAACCAAAAATAGTTACAAACCTTCACCACATGTGTCTCTTCAATGTGGCAAAGTTTGGTTAAAACCGGTTGAGCCATTCTCCGTAAAGTTCATCACAACGCGAAAAACGGCTGAATTTATATATATAGTATATAATAATATATAGATTGAAAATGAATATATTGTGAGATCTCAATTTTGCTTGGTTGAAACGAATAAAATTAAGACGTTCTGTTTCTATTTTGGCATACATATCAACGATGTACTGATGATATAGTTTACGACATCTCAAGATATAATTTTGTTCTTGTGGACGAACCATCAATCGATAAGAATAAAAATTCATGGCACTAACTTTTTTCTGTACATGTAGATCTGAAAATAAGTGGAAAATGTGACTTAAGAAATTTCTACAAATGATGAAATGTCAACACACTGAAAATATTATTTACCTGTTCGTGGACCATTTTAACCGGTTGTAGTACATAAGAATGCAATCTCTTAACCTGAAGGCGAGTTCCCAATTGGTCTATATCTGGAATCCTTAGTTACCCAGCGAAAAGAAAAGTCCTCTTTTCATTAGCATTTATCAACAACTTACAATGGATACTCAAGTGGTTCAAACACATCCTAGTGTTATCCAGGTCCACGTTTTGGTCTATATCTCGAGACCCTAGTTACAAAGGGGCATTAAAAATACTCTATAATATAGCAATCATCAACAGCTCCCTTTTGTTACCCATATTGTACATACACAACCAAAGGTTACCCGGGTCTACGTTTTGACCTATATCTCGAGACCCCAGTCACGGAGCGGCATGAAAAATACACTGCACTAAAGCATTCACCAGGGGGGTTAAATGGGAAAGTGATGCGAACAATATAGCCACTCCTCTCAAATTGGCAACCTCTACCCACTGTCCAGGACCTGATGCCATGGACTTGGTACTCCCTGTTTTCGCTAACGAGGCTCTGTCCACCGATGACAAGGCGGTATAACCTTGTCAGCACTTTAAGCTAAGGTGTCGAGGTACCCGTGCCGAGAGCTGCATGGCTGGTAGTGTCTAAACAACCAGTCTTTAACGGTCCCCTCCGACGCCCAGGCTAGCTCGGTTGTATTAAGTGCCTTACCACGGCATGCCGGCTCTGCCGTGGCGGACCATCCCTTCCGTGCCTACGCGTGGGACCAAAAAGCAAATGGATTCAAAAATAAATAAAACAAAAGAATTAGTTAAGGAGTTGACGGAGAGTGTGCTGGGAACTCTCTACAAGGACGATCTTCTGGCCTCCAGCCAGGAAACGATCGTCGAGCCATGTTCGAGCGGTGCAAGACACAGCACCCCGCTTCTACGACCAAGCCTTCTCCAGTCGGCTACCAAGACGAGCTCTGGTGAGGAAATCAAGGCGGCCTCTGGTAAGGTTTCCTTGGGGGCCTCTGGTAAGGTCGCCAAGGTGACCCCTGGCAATGCCCCGGTGACCACTGCGAAGGTCACCAAAAAGAAAAAGAACAAGAAGTCGTCCGGTACCCTGCTCAAAGCGCGCTACCTGAGGGCGAAAATCATTCTGGCAAAGATTGCCAAGAATGAACAAGCCGGTAAAGCGCACGAGCGGGACGCTGAGGACCGTGTGAAGTACGAGGCCGCGATCAGAGAGTACGAGGCCGCGTCTGCAGCAAAATTAATCCAGCCACAACAACAACTACACCAACAGCCAAAACCGGCACGGAGCTCGGCTAAACGTAACTGCTCACAGGATGTGAGTGGACGCGTGGCCAAAAGGAGCAAATACTCCTCAACCCAGGGGGCTGGGGGCCCTTCAACCAGTGCGGCAGGCGCGGCCTCGAGGCCGGCTTACAGTGAGGTGGCCAGAGATCATCTCCAAGTTGCCCTCGTGGACGCGAAAACCAATAGTGGAAGAGCGGTGTTACCCCTTTGGGATGCCATTGAGGGACGGCTATCGGGTATGGTCGTCAGACACCTCATGGATAAGAAAGGGCCAGCACCTCTCTTCGACTCGGGTGAAATCTGTCGAGGCTGTAGGGTGATAAAATGTGCCAATCAGTACTCGAAAGAGTTTCTGGAGAAGAGCCTTGCTACGGTTAGCAACGCCTGGGAAGGGCTTTCGCTAAAGCTCATCCCTGCCTCAGAAATTCCCAGGCGACCACGAGCCAGAATCTGGTTGCCGAAAATGGAGCTGGACAGTTCGGAAATTGTCCCGTGTCTCAAGCTTCAGAACCCTGAGGTTCCTATGGATGACTGGTCTGTCATCAAATTAGAAGAACCTCAGCAGCATAGCTCAGCCATATTACTGCTGATTAACAACGAGTCGCTGGAGGCACTCGAAAAACAGCAGTTCAAACTTCGCTTTGGCCTCAGGTTGGCCAAAGTGAAGGTCTTCCCCGCCTCTGTCGCCCTGGACGATGACCTGCAGAAATTGGGGGATGACACCAACAAGCTGCTCGACGATCTGCGGCTGTCTGGGACGGACGCAGTTTCTGAACTGAGGGAGCAGTCGTAAAGGTAAGTAACACTTTTGAACAGTCTGTTAAAAGTATTACAAATTAACCTTCGTCATTTAAAACTAGCCACAGATAACCTAAGAGTCACCCACCGGGAGGAGGTCATCGATGTCTGCCTGATACTGGAGCCTTGGATCTAGCAGCATAAAATCATGGGACTGAGGGACAGATCCTATGACCTCTTTTATGTCCATACTGATGGTAAGCCAAGGGCCTGTATCCTAGTAAGGAACACAATTAATGCCTTTTTGCTATCTAATTTCAGTTCACCGGATGTGACTGCGGTCAGGGTGGAACCATCCAGTGGTAGTTGCTTCTGCTTGGTATCTGCCTACATGGCCCACGACAGATCGGCGCCTCCTGAGGAGTTGCAGCATCTAGTGGATACTCTACAGCCCAAGAAGGAGAACATCCTGATCGGATGCGACGCGAATGCCAGACACACCATTTGGGGCAGCAGCGAGATCAATGAACGGGGTGAGTCTCTGTTTGATTTTATACTAAGCCGTAATTTACTTATCTGGAACAAGGGCAACATCCCAACTTTTGTCTTCCCAGCATCGGGAACATCAAATGGTTGGGAGGAAGTTCTTGATATCTCTCTTTCTACAAACACATCTGCTGTTAGGGTTGAAAATTGGACGGTCTCCCAGAGGAACTCGTTTTCGGACCACAGGATGATCCTCTACGAAATCGATTTCATTCGGGAGACCTTGCTACCCCGCAGGAACCCTAAACGAACAGTCTGGTCTCTTTTCCACAGGGTTTTCTGCAAGAAGCTGAATAGGAGTAAGTTCTTGACTACCACTAAGGAACAACTGGACACGCAAGTTAGACACTTAGAAGGGTCCTATCAGACTGCCTTCAAAGTGGCCTGCCCAGTATCCTTTAGCAAGAAAGACTTCCTCCCTGGTGGAGCAAAACGCTGACCGACTTGAAAGAGAAGGTTAGGGGAGTCTTCAACAAATGTTACCAAATAAGGAACTTTCAAGATTACCGGGAAATTTTGAAAGTTTATAAGAAAGCCATTAGAGATGCGAAGCGCAACTCTTGGAAAGAGTACTGCGAATCCATCGAATCCGTAAAAGACTCGGCCAGACTCAGCAGGATCCTATCCAAGGACCACTCCTGTAAAACTCTTGTCAAAAGAGAGAACGGGGAGTGGGCTGAATCTGCAGGCGAATCCTTAAAAAACCAAAGTGGTCTTCATTCCTAAGGCAGGAACGAGGGGCTACGTCCTGGCCAAGGACTTCGGACCTATAAGTCTTACCTCCTTTATTCTCAAGGTGTTTGAAAGAGTGATCGACTGTCACATCCGAGAGCACTGTGAAACCAGGGGGGGGTAATGGCAGTAATGGCTGAAATTTTGGAAGGTGCACTGGCTACTCAGCAGGTGGGCCGCCAGTAGCGGTCTCAGAGTCAACTCTGACAAAACGGAGTTGATGCTATTCACCACAAAATACAAGCCCCCGCCGTTTAAGCTTCCTAGACTTAACGACCAGTGTCTTACACTTTCATCGGAAGTCAAGTATCTTGGTGTAATACTTGACCCCAAGCTCCACTGGAAGCTGCACATAGAAAATCGAGTTAAGAAGGCTAATATAGTCTTCTACGCCTGTAAATCTATGTTCGGCAAAAAATCTGGCCTCAAGCCACGTGTCGTACTTTGGATGTACAACTTAGTGGTTCTGCCAATTTTGACATACGGTTGCCTAGTTTAGTGGTTAGCTCTTCAGAAGGGCTACAACCTCACTAAATTAGAGAGAGTGCAGAGAACTGCATGTGTGGGCATCACTGGTGCCTGCAGAACATGTCCCACCGCTGCGCTCAACGTTATACTCCACTTAATTCCTGTGGATCTGCAGGTTAAATCCATTGCTGCTCAGAGTGCTATCAAACTGAAGGAGTTTGGCCTTTGGAGACAACTCCCTGTTGGGCATAGCAGCATCTTAAAGCAGATCTCCCCTTCCTTCTCTGATATTCGCACCGACCTCTCCATCCGCGAACTGTACTTTGAGGGCTGTGCTAGGGCTATCTTTCCGAGCAGGCAAGATTGGAAAGAGGGGAGAGTTGTTGCGGATATAGAGGCCTCTGCTTTCACTGACGGATCCAAAATGGAGTCTGGAGTGGGAGCGGGGGTCTACTCCAAATCAGCCAACATTTCGGTCTCCTATAAACAGCCGGAGACAAGCAGCGTCTTTCAAGCAGAGGTCTTCGCGATCCTGCAGGCATGCAAAATGCTTCGGGATCGCTGTTGGGAGGGAGACATAAATATTTTTTCCGATAGCCAAGCTGCAATCAAGGCACTGTCGTCGCCGCATTGCAGCTCTCTTCTCGTGAACTCCTGTAAGGAGGAACTTAAACGCCTCGAACGGGCAGGAAACATCTCCCTCATCTGGGTTCCTGGGCACAGGATTATAGAGGGAAATGAAATTGCCGATGAGCTTGCCAGGAAGGAAGCGGCAGAACCCCTTGGTATCCCCTTGGCCATCGTTAAAGGGAAACTACACAACTTCTTTCTAAGAAAAGCGCAAGACAGACGGAGGTCCGTCTCATCGTGTGCCATTTCAAAAGCACTATGGCCTCAATACGATATAAACAGAACGCTTAAGGTGATAGGAACCCCCCGCCATTCAATTTCCAAACTCATCGCGGTGATCACTGGCCACTGGGTGATCGGCACTCACGCGGAGAAGCTTGGAATTCCGTACAACCCCCTTTGCAGAAGCTGGGGGGATCCTACAGAGAAAGAGACTATGGAACACTTTCTCTGCAGAAATAAATAATATAAATTGAAAATCAGGAAAAAAGAAGATTGTTTTTAAATTTCAAATCAACGCAAATGAATAACTAAGAAACAATCGTCTTTTTTCCTGATCATCCATGAATTTTTCGTTTCACTTTATATGTATTATTAAGCATTGGAGCTTTTTTAACCATTATCCATTTATATTTTTCAAAAAAAAAAAAACGAAAAAAATTTTTTTTTCCACGAACACATAATTTCATTCGGATTTTACATTAAATTCTCAAATTTCGTAAGAAATTATTCACTGTTCCAAAATCCACTCCAAAAAAATCATAAAAAAATTTTTACACTTTGCACTTACGTCTTCTCCTTATGGCGTCCAAATCAGAAAGAAATATTGACACATTGTAACTCACACTGTCAATTTGACAGTTCAGTTCCGCCCCAAGCGTTAAAGAAGTAAACGACATTATGGCTGGTTCAAAAGAACGTTGTACGCGTTGCCACTGCTCCGAATTACAACCAAACTTTACGAAACCCATTTTCAATACTTACTTAACAATGTGCGTAAGTTTGGTTTAATTCGGTGCAAAGACACGGCGGGTCCACGTTTTGGCATATATTTCGAGACCCTAGTCATCATTAGGTATGAAAATTACCCCGTATTAAAGCACTTATCAACAGCTTTCATTTGATACCCATATTGTACATACACAACCAAAGGTTGCCCGGGTCCACGTTTTGACCTATTTCTCGAGACCCTATCCACCAATAGATATCCAAACTATACGGAAACCATCTACAATACCCACTTAACATTGAGTGTAAGTTTGGTTAAAATCGGTTAACCCATTCTCCGTAAAGTTCATCACAACGCGAAAAACGGCTGAAGTTTTATATATAGAGATTGATATACATATATATTCATCAATATACCAGTATGCTCTTTGAATTCTTGGCTAAAATTAAAACTAGTAAAAATTTTCATCAAATTTACTAAAACGCACACAACAAAATGTGAGGTCGTTTTATAATGTATTTGGTTTAAATTCTTCTTTTAGAATTAAAGCAACAAACATCAAAGTTACTTTGATTTTAAATGTTGGATTTTAAATCTTTATTTGGTTGACAATGCACACTATTCGTAGCTCGTGAGACTTCTCTATACATTAACGTCCTCTGTGGAACCAGAGAATGTTAATGCAATGAGAAGGAGCAAACGTTAAATGAGCTTTTTTCGAGTACTAATTTGTAGATTCATACTAAGGAATTTTCAAATTCAACTTTCCTCACTAGTGGGGGATTGCAGATATTTACCACACAAGTGGAGGGTTTCTATATTTACTTACCACGCTAGGACAGGAATTCAGATTTTTTCTGCGTTTACCACACTACTAAGGAATTTCATAAGATTTTTCGCCACACTACTAAGGAAATCGACTTATTTCATGCCCACAGCGAAGCGAATAAATTTGCGATTGAGAAGGCCGCGCGAGAGTTAATTTGTGGTGCAGAAGCTAAAGTCGGCGGAATTATTCTTTTTGTTTTTTAGCATGTATTTAATTCAGGTTCAAGTCCTGAAGTCATATTTTTTTCTTTGCACATTTTTTTTTTACAATTCAAACCAGGAAAGTTTGGTAAAATTTTTGAGTTTATTTTAATTAAAATTTCTTTAAAATACTGTTTTTTTTGTATTTCATAAATGGAAAATATGTACATATGTCTTTAATCCATTTCATCAAATCCAAATTATATTGATGAGAAAATATCATTTTAATATCCGTCCAGAAAGCCAAACACGCATACACACATACATATATACATATATATATATATATATAAATACGCATACAAACTTTCAACTAACGCAGAATATGTGCATATAAAACTGCGAATCGAATAAATGAGTGATATAGAAAATTTCATTAGTAATTATAGATTAGCGCAATCGTGAAAGACGTGTTGTGTATGCAGTACATAGTCTCATGCTTGACTCAGGTTCAAGTCTCTTAAGTATTTTTCTTTGTTTGATATTTTTATTTCATTTTTTATATTTGGTTTAATTAGAATTGATTTAAAATAGTGTATTCAGCTTTTCTAATACCTGTTATTTAGAAATTTATTTTCTATATTAAATTATTCATACTTCTTTTGAATTGATTTATATGTAAAAGAGCCATAAAGGCAATGCATATGAATGTGCATTCATATATGCATGTATGTATTTAATCTCTTCAGTCAAATCTGAACTACCTACATACACATATTGATGAGAAAATATTCTTATACCCATGGCTGCATCCAGAAAGCCAAACGCGCATACACGCATATGTATATAAATATATACAAACCTTCAACGAACGCAAAATGTATGCATATAAAAAACAACAACTGCGACCGTCTTCTTGTCCGTCAGTGAAAAGATGGGATATGTATACCCTATGAGCAAAAAGAGGGAAGGTCATGTTGACTGTTTTCTTCGATTGCCAAGGCATAGTCCACCATGAGTCCCTTCCATCGGGCCAGACAGTCAATAGAGAATATTATTTATCCGTTTTGAAGCCTTTGAGAGATGCTGTATGTTGCAAACGGCCGGAAATGTGAGCAAACAATTCTTGGATTTTGCATGATGGTAACGCGCCATCGCACTGATCAAAGAGAATACGACGGCACATGTGTGTTGCTTAAGACGGGTCATATTTTGAAAGAGATAATATAAATTTGCCTTAAATTTAACTCTGTTTTGTTTAATTTAAACATTGCCGGTACTTTTTGATCATAGGGTACATATATGCGGCTTTGCGGACAGAAATGTGTGATTCGCTGGAATTGTTCAAGGAATCTAAGTCGCATTAACTCGTGACTGTCGAACAGTTAGAAGACATATTTACATACATATAAGGGTGCATACATACATACGGAGCCGCGGCCACTCGACATGACAAAAATTCAAGATTTATCAAATATTGGCAAATAATTCCACGCGAAATATTCCAATATTGACTATTTTCGAATGGTCGCGAAAATTGGCATATGGGCGGCTCGTTTTATGAATGAAATTGAAATATAAGTTCGAACTTATGAATGAACTTTTTGTTTTTGTTCTAAATTGTTCAGCGCCGTCGCTGATAGAATCATGGCCGCTGCGACTGCGTCTACGAATGTATTTTGTTTTTGTAGTCGCTAGGTTAAGATTTTGGCTTTGAACGACATACGCATGTTGAGCCTTGTGTTTTTGTTGTGTTCTAGAACATTTTGCGTGGTGCTAAAGCGGCCTTCGCGTTGCGCTTGCTGTTGCTTTTGCGTCATGATGCAAAGAATAATGAGATGGCGCCCATCGTGGTCCCGTTACTTTGCGCTCAGCGAATTTGACAACTAGTTACGTGATTTTAGCTCCAGTATGACCAGACTACCATTTTCGTAACTTGATTTAGCATTTTGTTTTTGTTATTTTTATTATTTTTTGTCTCGGAGTTTTAGTTCATTCCAGATGACATTTTTCTAGCCTATTCTAATTAAAAGTAATGTTTATAATTTTGTAAAATATAATACATTTTTTAATAATTATTTAAATAATTCACTCAGTTTTATTTAGCTTTACTTTTTTTAACATCTGGTGGCATTGCCCGCGATTGCCGGTATTGTTGGTGTTCTTCTGCTTTCGGCGGTCAAATCTCTCTCTCGCTACTGCAGAGTTGCCTATCTTTGGATAAGAAAACGCACTAAATGCCCATTTAAAGAAAATAAAACACGAAATTTTTATTGTGTTACTTAAAGAACTTTGTATGCGTGACAAATTGTCTGTAGAATGTGCGTTTTTTTAAATAAATGTTTTATGCTTATGTACAATTTAATTTATGAGTTTTTTTTTGTTAAGTGAGACTCTTTTATTAAGGGAACGACTTTTTTGCTATATTTGAAGTTATGTAACTAGATAAGGTACTCTTTTTGTAAAAATGTCAGTATGGTTCCTTTAGTATTTTCTGGTATTTTGTTGCTTATTTTTACTATGAATACACCTTTTGATGCTCTATGTCTCACTAAGGATTGATGACCGGAAGAAACGATTACACCTCTATGGTTTTAATTCGCATTCAATAAATTCAAAGGCTTTTTAAAATGTGTAAAAAGGTTTTCAATCGTAAGAAGAGTTGAGAGAGGGGCATTTAATATTTTTGCATAGCCTTAAATGGAGCCAAAAATTAAATTTGCACTTTCAAATTATCAAATTTTATAGGAGTAAAAAAATTTTCATTAGCACTAAAATCTTCTCAGAGTGGCCTTTTACAGTTTTTTTTTAACCTAAAGTTTCGCTAGCCTTAAATTAAAAACAAAAAGAAACAAACACCAAACTTAAAAATTGTCGCATTTTCGGTATAAAAAAGCACTAAATTTATTGCGAAGAGTAAATGGTTGGCAATACTGCACAACTCAGCAAACGTGACGTCACATACGCTCTGATGGGCGCAATCTTCTTTCTATCATTCTTGCTACGACATAAAGTGGGTATATATACATACATAGAGCAGAATTGTTCTTGCACTTGTTAGAAAGAAACTCGTTCACTAGTGCGTATGTGTATTTCATTTCTTGTAAGAATGCGATGTGCTGTGACATGTGTACATACATAAGTCAAGGTTATTGGGCATACATGCATATGTACATATGTATGAAAGGAAGATGATGTTCTTGCGCTTGTGCATTATTGTTTTTCATATACAAATGTAGATACGTCTGTACATATGTATGTAAATGCTGTCGAATACATAAACTATAAATTGGCATACAATTTAAAATAAGTGTTGATTTATCTTAAACCGTTTTATTTTCTGAATGCAAATACCTCCTATTGACATGTACATACATACATATTATGTATATTGTCATATACCATCATTTATGTACATATAGAGTATACGTTCATTTATGAATGTATATAATGAAAAACTTCATGAATTACTTTCAGAATTTATTAAAACTTATTCGCGTCGCGCGCATACATGTCTACATACGTAGACATCACAAACCTTTTGTTCACAACGCAGGCGCAGAAATAAACGCTCTGCGTATTTATCCTCCCCACGTGACTCGCTATCAATTCTCGGCGCAAATTTTTTTTTTCGTTTTTAAATTTTTTAATGTAATCGTAAAAAAATTTGTAATAAATTTTATATATCCGCTTATCATTTCAAAAGTAACAAAATGGTAAAAAAAAAGCAGTCGGAGAAATAAACGCACCGCCTATTTTTCCTCGCCACATGTTAGACTCGATTTCAATTCCCGGCGCAAACTTTTTTTTATTAATTTTTTTTATATTCGTTTTTTTTTTAATGTATTATAATTGAAAAAAAAAAAAATGTAATAAATTTTATGTATTCACTTATTATTACAAAAATACGAAAATAGTAAAAATTTAATTGGTTTAATGTCGAGGTGAGAAATGTGTTGTGTGTTGAGGTGAAAGATGTGTGGTGTTTCTAATTTTTGTGTGGGCAAAAGTCAGTGAGGTGTCTATAAACTCGGTGTGCTAAATTTCCTTACTACAAATCTTTCAAATCTCAATTGTACTAAAAAACGCTCACAGTAAAATTTGCACCTTCTCATTGCATTAACATTCTCTGCTTTTTCACCTCGCTCAACTCGGCAGCGGGGAACTTCTTAACAGAGTTGATTACAGAGAATTATGTACAAATACTTTGGCTCTGCTCAGTTTTTGGCTTCTGTATGAAATCAAATTGACGAATAGCCGTCGGAATTTGCTTGTGTATTTCTATGTTCACTTGATAAACGAAAATTTATCCAATTTATATTTTCAAACAAATACAATAAACAATACAATAAATAAAAGATTTGCGCCAACATTGAAAGTCAAAGTAACATATGTATATATATGTTCATTTAATTTAAAAAGAACAATTTAAACAAAATACATTATAAAACGACCACACGTTTTATGTGTGCGTTTTAGTAAATTTAAGACTTCATACAAATTTTATGAAAATTTGTAATCATTTTTTGAGTCGAAATTAATTTTAGACGAGAATTCATAGAGCATACAAGTGTTTTGGTACATTGATACATGTGTACATATGTAAATATGTATATATATTATATGTACGTAGAGTTGGGTATTTCCCGAGAAAATCCCAATCTCGAGAATCGGGATTTCCCGAAATAACGAAAATTTCAATTCTCGAGATGCGGGATTTCCCGAAAATAATTTTTGAGATTTCCAAAATAATTAATTTAAAAAAAATCTAAAACCAGTGTAAGAGCAATGAATTTCATAAAATATTATTTTTATTTATTTTTATTAAAGTATAAATTACATAAAAAAATATTTGAAAATATTACTATTTCAATTTTTGCAAACAAAAAAGGGAAACAAAAATAATTACAAAAAAATTCAAAACAAAAATAATTCAAGATTATACTTATTAAAATAGGGGGAAAAAGTGATTGTAAACATTATTTCCCAAAATGGTGTTTTAAAAAACACAGGCTGTCAATGGCTTCGTCTGACAATCGCGTACGCTTTTTGGACACAAAATTACCCGCTGTAGAAAAATTCCTCTCATTTTGAGTCGATGTTGGCTTAACAGTGTTAAAAGCCCCGATCAGTCTTTCAACATTTTGTGTTTTCTCTCCAGTTTTTTCATATAGTTTTAGCTCGTTTCTAAGCGACGAAAACATCTGGTTCGCCGCATGTTGCGCAATGTCTGCTTTCGGTTTTGAGCATTGCTGAACGTATTTTTCAAGCTGTTTCGCCATATCTTCTTCATCGACGTTGTTGGTTGCAAATACGTCATCATCGTCAGAACTAGACACTGTGGTCTTCTTGAATGCTCGTAGAAAATAGACGAACCAAGTAGTTTTCGGCTTCTTTTATCAATTCTGTTTTAGAACAGGTGTGGAAAAATTCAGATTTATCACTAGAGCTGTTAACTGGATCATGTAAATATTTAAAGGCCGATAACAAACGGCTAGATCTACGAGCTGTTAAGTTTTTTTTTTAGGCTGGATAAGAATTCATTTACGAGCTCATATACTTTTTCAGCGGGACATGAATCCTGAATGCGAACCAGACCAAGGTTGTCAGATTGTCCATCGTCATAATATATATGGATGTTCATGTAACGTCGGTTTCGCACGCTTGTCCGTCGATGCTCAAGCTGAACTTACGCTGTGCAGATTTAAAATTTTCAATTTTGAGCTTCAAATCGCTTTTTATTTTCGTGCAGAACTTCATAACCAAACCCAGAACAGCTTTGTGACACTTTGGAAGATGAAATCCTAAGCGGCTGATACTATTACGAATGAACTCACTTTTTGTTATCGCGTTTATTGGAATTCCATCTTTTGCAGCCAATTTTGCAACAATTTGTTCAAGCGATTCAGGCGAGGAAGAAGTATTGAAAAAGTTGTGAAGAGTTCGGGTCTTCTTGGCTGGTGGCTGTTCTTTTGGAGCCTCATGTTCCCTTCGCTTCATGTTGTGTATCCTCTCCATGTGACGGTGAAGTCCAGATGTTGACGATGACTTGCATTTAATGATTTTATTGCATTTCAAACATGTTGCTTCGTCGTCAAATCGCTTGAAAAGCTGCCACACTTGGTCCTATTCGTATTCTGAACTCATGATTTTTAGTGCTAAAAATTCTAAATTTGTTTTAAATTTTGTTTTTTAAAGGAAGTAACTAACCGGTACTCACAGTCAACGATACGTCGATTCAAAACTTAAGAATAAGTAATATTTGAACCACAAAATATTTTATTATACGGTGTATAATTTATACTTAATCAGGTACCACAAAATGAAATGCACCCGCTCACTACAAAAAATAAATTTACAAACGTCGTCTGTGCAGTCTGCGAACAAATTGAAATTGCTTGACTATTTTCAAAGCATTTCTAATTGCTTAACTGCTGCTACATATAAGAAACACATAAAACTAAACTTCATTAGCTTGATGTTACAGTGCTTTCCCTCGACATAGCATAGCAACGCATCTAGCATTTACTCTGTAGTCACCCTAAAACAAAAAAAAACAAACAAACAAACAAATGGAACAGTTATACTGTTGTGGCTTTTCGCATAGCAATTGAAACTATGGTGTGAATTGTATGTGATTCTGCGAAAGAGTATGTAGTGTGCGATTCTTTGTAACATAATGGCCGTTACAGTTTGATGTTTCCAGGTATTAATCATATGTATGTGTATTCTTTTACTTTTGAAAGAATTGTTTTTTCTCTTAATATTTGACAACAAAAATTAAAAAAAAATGGATTTCTCGAGAAATCTTGAAACATTCTCGAGATTCGGGATTTCCCGAAATGCTAAAAATTTCAATTCTCGAGATTCGGGATGGAAAAATATCGAGAATTTCTCGAGAATTCCCGTCGGGAAATTCCCGAAACCCAACTTTATATGTACGTATATCAATATATACATACATGTATTATGTTAGTTATGTTTGTGCAAAAGTTCAATTGCATCTTCAATTCTTATAGTGTTACATTTTTTTTTTTTTTTTTGTCGGGACAAGTAGCAAGTGCAGCACTCAGACATAAATTAAGGCCATTGTACTACATTTGGACTCCCGTTTAATTTTCTTTAAATCTACCCGATCTGCGAAGAAATCTGAGTAGATCTTGTGGTGCCAAGGAGCCAAGATGGTCGCTTCTTAACACATCAGTGCCAAAGACCTCAAACCTGATTCGAGCGAAGGCGGTGCAGACGCACAGGAACTGGTCCGCCGTCTCATCCTTCTCTTCACAAGCTGGGCAGACTACACTGTCTGAGATGCCCAACCTTTCCATATGCTTCGCCCACAGAAAGTGGCCCATCATAAATCCAACCAGTCGTCTGCACTCCCCTCTGTTTAGTGACAGAAGAGTTTGCGACAGTCGATCGGACATGACAGGTAACATCAGTTTAGTCCATCTGCAGCTTCTCGCAGCCTGCCAAAGCTCGCTTTTGGGAGGTAGTTACCCATTTGCTAACCGTGGCTGTGATAGCCGCAGAAAGTAGTGGCAAAATGGGCTCTGGGCCAAAGAAGTTGGCCTCATTTTCTCAGTCTTCCTACAATTTTTCTGAGTCTTCCCACAATTGAACCTCTGGTAGCACTACACTGTATCTCTTTTCAAGTACGACTCTTGATGGCATGGAGTCAAGGGGCATGGAGAGAATCGTTGGATCGACGTCCGTGCCTTCTCTGTGTTCCAATGCCGGACAGGGACCATATCAGTTCCCATTGTGTTTCAGCCTGCAGGGGGCCTTTAAGGCCTCTCCTTGGATGAAACAATCAAAAGGTGGTAAACCAGTCAGAGCATCTAATGCCGGGCCTGAAATAGTCGGAAAAGCTCCGGTGCAACATATGGCACAGTGCGTTGTAGTCTCGATAAGGTCCTCCTGACTCCCACTACAGAGAGTCCTCTCATCCAGACCACTGATGCATAGGTGATAAGCTGTCAGTGCTTTGGATGTCTTTGTTTCAACGTGTGATTTCCATAGGAGCTTACTATCGAGGATTACTCCAAGATATTTAATTTCCTTGGATAGCGGGATTGTGACGTCTTTTAGCTTGGGCAGAACGAGTTCATCAAGCTTCCTTCTTCTGGTGAAGAGGACAATACCAGTCATGGCGGGATTTGCCGATAGCCCATTCGCACAGCACCAAGTGTCAATCCGATCCAGAGTTTTCTGCACTTTCCTGCAGATGTTCATAAGCGAAGGGCCTGTTACCAAGCAAGCAACATCGTCCGCATATCCTTGTGCGTATACTCCTGAATCGTTTATAATGGTGAGTAGAGGATCGATTACCATGCACCAGAGCAATGGAGACATCACACCGCCTTGGGGGCAACTACTATTAACCCCGGATGACACCAGCAGATCTTCCTCTGCTTGTACCGAAACGATTCTTTGGGCCAGCAACGAACGAATCCAATTCACTAGCACCCAGTCTATGCCGTGCCTACTAGCAAACGACCCTTCTATGTCTAAAAAGATGCCCATTGCGTAGTCCCTCCTGTCGATGGCCAGCTCTACCCTGGCAACAAGGTTTTGCAGTGCCGACTCGCAGGATTTTCCACTTTGATAGGCATGCTGAAACGGAGACAGAGGGTGAGCCTTCAGCGACTTCTGACGTATGCGCAATTCTACCAGTCGTTTGAGACTTTTCAGCATAAAAGAAGTCATGCTGATGGATCTTAAGCCTTTGGGGCTGGTGTAGTCGTCTCTTCCAACCTTTGGGATAAAGGCGACCCTCACCATCCTCCAAGAGCGTGGTATGTAGGCCCTTGACAGGCATGCAAAGAAGATTTTCTTCAGGGCTGCTGTCACGGACTCTGCGCCTTCCTTCAGCATGGCAGGATATATGCCATCTGGTCCGGGCGACTTGTAGCCGCCAAAAGATTTGATGGCAAATCGAATGGCGGCCTCATTCACCACAGATCTGGCAACGTACCAGTAATGCCGAGAAGGTGTAGCAGCTCTGACAACCGCCTCTATCAATAAGGGCTGTTGCCGGATGACGCTTATCTGATTACCAGGAAAGTGAGATTCTATCAGCAAGCTGAGTGTCTCACTTTGCCGCTCCGTGAAGGAACCGTCAGATTTCCTAAGTGACCCCAGCTTTGCAGTTGGGTCCCTTTTCAGAACCCTAACCAATTTGGCCGTGTCACTCAGAGATTCAATCAAGAAACGGGAGTCCGGTTAGGGATAGTTTGAATTGGACAGGCTGTTTCAAATCATTCAGTTAGGGCAGCGTTGAATTTCTCAACAGCCGCCTCAATGGTTAGTTCTCTTCGAAGTCTTGGTGGTGTCAGTTCAAGGTCCCGCAACGCACCCCTAAACTTCTGCCAGTCTGTTTTTCTGGGCACTTGTGCCTCCTCGCCACACTGAAACTCAATGTACCCGTAGTCTGAGAATGAATCTTCGGCAAGAACTCTCCTCATCATAGTGTTCCATAGCACGTGCATACGCACTGTAACAACCGTGACCTAAATTTTCTTCAATTAACATTTTATTACAGGGAATAATATATGTAGGGATTTCTAGATAGTATAAAACTTTGAAATTTAAAATAAAAGGAAGAATACTTCAAGGAAACGTATTTGTATTTATGGGACAACTACCTCACGAGCATCGCCTTATCACATTTCATGCAATAATTAGGGAGTAAATATCCTAATGATCAAATTCCTGCATAACAAATGCTACAACAATTCTCTTTTGCATATACATGTATGTATATATTTGTATGAGCGTATGCAAGATAACGACACAAAAATTTCAAGCGAAATAAATATTTTTCGGTGCGCATAGCACTTTCACACGCGCACCATAAGCTCAGTTTTTGTTTACCTGATAGTTCGGATTAATTTGCTAACGCTATGTCCGCACCTCAAGCTAACGGCAAGCTACTGATCACGTTGCAGCGACAAGTGCAATTATTTGAATAAATTCTTTTAAAATATTTTTAAAGTTAGTCGTAAAGTACTACTCACTAAAAGCAGTTGCATCGGCATTTAAAATAAAACAATTATAAAAACATAATAAAGTATAGTTTTTATTTAAGTAATAAAAGTATTAAAAAAATAACTAATTATAGTTTTTTTTAACTGACGCCCAACGTAATAAGAAAAGAAAAGGGAATTGCGCGAACAGTGATTCAAATAAAATATCGTGTACGCGTATGTGTTATTGTGCCGGATCGGAAAACATTTTCCGCAGTTAAAGGCTCCCCGAGTCACCAGTAAGGAAAAAAGGAGAGAAGCGTTAACACCTACCGGTTAGACTTTAAGAAAAAATGCTAAAAATTTAAGAGTGATATTGATTAAACCTGTTCATAAATGTAATTTGTCATATTCACGAGCGGACTGTATAATTAAAAAACTGCACTGGTTTACTGTTGGTGTATAACTGAACTGAACTTCGCCTTTTATTTCATCACCATTTTTTACATATTCGAAAGATACAGTTATATTTCTTAGCGTCTATTTGATGCAGTGTTGTATTTAGTAAATCATTTTAGTAATTTAGTTGAGTATTACCAGAGAATGTTAATGCAATGAGAAGGAGCAAATGTTAAATGAGCTTTTTTCGAGTTCTAATTTGTAGATTCAAACTAAGGTAATTTCAAATTCAACTTTCCTCACGAGGTGGGAATTGCAGATATTTACCACGCGAGTGACGCGAGTGGAGGGTTTCTATATTTACTTACCACGCTAGGACAGAAATTCAGATATTTTCTGCGTTTACCAAACTACTGAGGAAGTTCATAAGATTTTTCGGCACACTACTAAGGAAATCGAAGCAAATAAATTTGCGATTAAGAAGACCGCGCGGCAGGTAATTTGTTGTGCAGAAGCTAGAGTCGGCGGAATTATTCGTTTTGTTTTTTGGCACGTATTTAATTCAGGTTCAAGTCCTCAAGTCATATTTTTTTTTCTTGCACACTTTTTTACAACTCAAACCAGGACAGTTTGGTAAAATTGTTGAGTTTATTTTAATTAAAATTTCTTTAAAATACTGTTTCTTTTGTATTTCATAAATGGAAATTTCTTTTCGGTATAAAATAGTTCATACTGTATACGACCTGATTTTTATATAAATCAATCAAAACAGAAAATATGTACATATGTCTTTAATCTCTTTCATCAAATCCAAATTATATTGATGAGAAAATATCATTCTAATATCCGTCCAGAAAGCCAAAGGCCCATCCACAGATACATATGCAAATAATTACGCATTCAAACTTTCAACTAACGCAGAATATGTGCATATAAAACTGCGAATCGAATAAATGAGTGATTTAGAAAATTTCATTAGTAATTGAAGTTTACCGCAATCGTGAAAGACGTGTCGTGTATGCAGTACATCGTCCCATATTTGACTCAGGTTCAAGTCCTGTACACAGTTTTTTGTTCGATATTTTTATTCCATTTTTTATATTTGGTTTAATTAGAATTGATTTAAAATAGTGTATTCAGGTTTTTCTAATACCTGTTATTTAGAAATTTATTTTCTATATAAAATTATTCATACCTTTTTTGAATTAATTTATATGTAAAACAGCCATAAAGGCAATCATATTAATATGTATTCCTATATTTAATCTCTTCAGTTAAATCTGAACTACTTACATACACATATTGATGAGAAAATATTCTAATATCCATGGATGCATCCAGAAAGCCAAACACGCATACACGCATACATATATATACCTTCAACGAACGCAAAATGTATGCATATAAAAAACAACAACTGCGACCGTCTTCTTGTCTGTCAGTGAAAAGATGGGATATGTATACCCTATGAGCAAAAAGAACCGGGAAGGTGATGTTGACTGTTTCCTTCGATTGCCAAGGCATAGTCCACCATGAGTACCTTCCATCGGGCCAGACAGGCAATAGAGAATATTATTTATCCGTTTTGAAGCCTTTGAGAGATGCTGTATGTTGCAAACCGCTGGATATGTGAGCAAACAATTCTCAGATTTTGCATGATGACAACGCGCCATCGCACTGATCAAAGAGAATACAAATCGGCCTACCGGGGTTGTTTGGAGGACTGGGTTAAACGTTCCATATGTGTATTGCTTCAGACGGGTCATATTTTGAATAAGATAATATAAATTTGCCTGTTAAGTTTTATTTAAACATTCCCGGTACTTTTTGATCATAGGGTACATATATGCGGCTTTGCGGACAGAAATATGTGATTCGCTGGAATTGTTCAAGGAATCTAAGTCGCATTAACTCGCGACTGTCGAACAGTTAGAAGACATATTTACATACATGTAAGGGTGCATACATACATACGGAGCCGCGGCCACTCGACATGACAAAAATTCAAGATTTATCAAATATTGGCAAATAATTCCACGCGAAATATTCCAATATTGACTATTTTCGAATGGTCGCGAAAATTGGCATATGGGCGGCTCGTTTTATGAATGAAATTGAAATATAAGTTCGAACTTATGAATGAACTTTTTGTTTTTGTTCTAAATTGTTCAGCTGTTTAGAATCATGGCCGCTGCGACTACGTCTATGAATGTATTTTGTTTTTGTAGTCGTTAGGCTTAGATTTTAGCTTTGGGCGACATGCGAATGTGAGGTATGTGTTTTTGTTGTGTTCTAGAACATTTTAGAATGTGTGGTGGCAAAGCGGCCATCGCGTTGCGCTTGCTGTTGCTTTTGCGTCTATCAAAGTATTGTGTTTTTGTAAGTACAATATTAGGAATATCGACTGGTGAAAGACAAACGTACACGGAAGCAAGAAGGGAGCGCTGTGCTCGCGCATATATGCATGAATGTATGAACGTGCATGGATGTAGTAACATATGAATACAATTATTTTGTAGGAAGTTTAGAGTAGGTATACTCCAAGAATGATAGAAAGAAGATTGCGCCCATCAGAGCGTACGTGACGTCACGTTTGCTGAGTTGTGCAGTATTGCCAACCATTTGCTCTTCGCAATAAATTTAGTGCTTTTTTTGTTTCGTGTTTGTTTCTTTTTGCGTTTAATTTAAAGCTACCGAAACTGTAAGTTAAAAAAAACTGTATTATTAAAGAAAGAATGTTATAAAAGGTCACTCTGAGAAGATTTTAGTGCTAATGAAAATTAGTTGATTCTTATAAAATTTAGTATTTTGAAAAAATGGTGGGAAAAATCTTAAATATTTTGCAAATCATATTAAATTGTTCAACCAAGTCGTGGATCTACACATTTTATAGTGTCTAATATTGTTGAACAGCCGCTGATAAGATTGAACAATGTGTGAATGTGGATTTTAATAGTGCTGATGGAGTAGCGGCAGGAGAAGTGCCTTGAACGGATGGTGCCACTGGATGGATGGCGGAGGCAGTGTACTCAGTCCGTGGATCGGTGCTCAGTTACTATTCCTATAGACATTTTAAAACATTTAACTTAAATTTAATTAAATATTATAAACATATGTATGCAAATAGACTTATGCGTGCACATATTTGTGATCACAAACAAACCGTTTTTGTAGGCTTAAGAATTGCATCTATGGAACAGTGATCAGCTTATGCAGTTATTTATATGATTAAAGATATAGATATTATTGTTTGTTATCAAAAATATATATGCATATTGAGAATTTTTCACAACACATTTCATGTTTTCTTATTTTTAACTTATACGAGTACACTTTCACGAATTATCTTATTTTTGCGTAAATATTCATTAAAACGCTTGTTACCGTTTGTTCTTATTAACGCAAATTTCAAAGAAGAAACGAATATTCATAAACATCAACAATAACCGCAATCATGGGCAATGTGATCAGATCTCTGAGAAGATTTTAGTGCTAATGAAAATTTTTTTACTCTTATAAAATTTGATAATTTGAAAGTGCAAATTTAATTTTTGGCTCTATTTAAGGTTATGCAAAAATATTAAATGCCCCTCTCTCAACTCTTCTTACGATTGAAAACCTTTTTACACATTTTAAAAAGCCTTTGAATTTATTGATTGCGAATTAAAACCATAGAGGTGTAATCGTTTCTTCCGGTCATCAATCCTTAGTGAGACATAGGACATTAAGAGTTATATTCATTGTAAAAATAAACAAGAAAATACGAGAAAATACTAAAGAAACCATACTGACATTTTTACAAAAAGAGTACCTTATCTAGTTACATAACTTCAAATATAGCAAAAAAGTCGTTCCCTTAACAAAAGAGTCTCGCCTAACAAAAAAACCTCATAAATTAAATTGTACATAAGCATGACACATTTATTTAAAAAAAAAGCACATTTTAAAGACAATTTGTCACGCATACAAAGTTCTTTAAGTGATTCAATAAAAATTTGTTGTGTTATTTTCTTTGAATGGGCATTTTAATGCGTTTTTATATCCAAAGCTAGGTAACACTGCAGTAGCGAGAGAGAGATTTGACTGCCGAAAGCAGAAGAACACCAACAACACCTGCACTCGCGGGCAATGCCACCAGATGTTAAAAAAAAGTAAAGCTAAATAAAACTGAGTGAATTATTTAAATAATTATTAAAAAATGTATATTTTACAAAATTATAAGCATTACATTTTAATTAGAACAGCTAGAAAAATGTCATGAAGAAAGAACTAAAACTCCGAGACAAAAAATAATAAAAATAACAAAAAAAAAAAATGATAAATCAAGTTACGAAAATGGTAATCTGGCCATACTGGAGTTTAGCTCCACGTAATTAGTTATCAAATTCGCTGAGCGCAAAGTAACGGGACCACGATAGGCGCCATCTCATTATTCTTTCCATCATGGGTATACTCGTATATGTATGTATATATGCTAGGACATAAAGTGGGTTGGCCATATTAAACTGACCCATGTGATTATTAAAAAAATATGGAAAAAAAAACATTTTTTTGTGTTTCATTGTGAAAAACATTTAATTTAGTTCAAGGAGATTCGTTTACATCACTTTTTGAATATGATATCGCGCAAGTGGTCGCCCTTAGCTCGTATAGCGTAATGTGCCCGTTTTTCGGCGTTTTCCATAGTTTTGGCCAGCGTCTCGGCCGATATGGCGGCTATTTCCCGTCGGATATTGGCCTTAAGTGCGCCTAGTGTCTTTGGCTTGTTGACGTAAACCTTAGATTTCAAATAGCCCCAAAGAAAAAAGTCCGGTGGCGTCAAATCCGGTGATCGTGGCGGCCAGTCAAAATCGCCGCTTTTTGATATCAAACGGCCAGGGAACAAAGTCTTCAATAAGTTGACGGTGGCTCGTGCCGTGTGTGGTGGTGCGCCATCTTGCTGAAACCAGAAGTGCTCCATACCATTTTCACGAACAATCGGCATCACAAAATCGGTTATCATGGCCCGATAACGCTCTTGATTGACGGTCAATGGTTGGTGTTGACCATTTTCAAAGAAGAACGGCCCAATGACCATATCAGCGCAAATGCCACACCAGACTGTAACTTTTTGGTCATGGAGAGGTACCTCTTCAATAATTTGAGGGTTTTCAGTGGCGTAGAAACGGCAATTTTGCTTATTTACGGTTCCGTTCAAGGAGAAATGGGCCTCAACACTCATAATGATTTGATGCCAAAAATCCTCATTAGTTTGGGCCATTCGGACGACAAAATTGGCATATTCCAAGCGACGAGGCTTATCGGCCGGCAACAGTTGTTGATTTAGTTGTATTTTGTACGGGAATATCCCCAAATCCAAACGAATGATACGTCGTAGAGTGGTCCGAGGGATGTCCAACTGAGCAGAACGACGATTACCTGACTTTCGCGGCGATGACTCGATACTGGCTCGTACGGCCGCGATATTTTCGTTAGATCGTCTTGGCCGCTTTTTATTTGGACGTCGGGTATTAGCCACAGTGCCGGAAGACAAAAATCTTTTGTGCATTTGCTTGATTGCGTTCTTTGACGGCGCACTTTTCACTTTATTTTTTTTTCTCCACGCACGTTGCGTTTTTACAATCGAGAAGGAATTTTGAATGTACAGCTGATGTACAGCTCATGGTATAAATATCCTTCGACTGACGCTTCCAACGCGGTATGTCATTAGCTGATCTGAAATTACAATAAAAAGTTATAGGGTTACTCAATGGGTCAGTTTAATATGGCCAACCCTGTATATACATACATACATAGAGCAGAATTGTTTTTGCACTTGTGTGTATTTGTGTATGTGTATTTGATTTCTTGTAAGAATGCGATGTGCAGTGACATGTGTACATACATAAGTCAAGGTTATTTGGGCATACTTGCATATGTGATATGATGTTCTTGCGCTTGTGCATTATTGTTTTTCATATACAAATGTACATACATACATATGTATGTAAATGCTGTCGAATACATAAACTATAAATTGACATACAATATAAAATAAGTGTTGATTTATCTTAAACCGTTCTTTTTTTCTGAATGCAAATACCTCCTATTGACATGTACATACATATTATGTACTTATGTATATTATCATATACCATCATTTATTTACATATAAAGTATACGTTCATTTATGTACATATGTGTGTAATGAAAAACTTCATGAATTACTTTCAGAACTTTATTAAAATTTATTCGCGTCGCGCTCATGCACAAAACCTTTTGTTCACAACGCAGGCGCAGAAATAAACGCTCTGCGTATTTATCCTCCCCACGTGACTCGCCATCAATTCTCGGTGCAAATTTTTTTTTTTGATGTAATCGTAAAAAAATTTGTAATAAATTTTATGTATCCGCTTATCATTTCAAAAGTAACAAAATGGTAAAAAATAAGCAGTCGAAGAAATAAACGCACCGCCTATTTTTCCTCGCCACATGTTAGACTCGAGTTCAATTCCCGGCGCAAACTTTTTTTTATAAATGTTTTTTTTTTAAATCGATTTTTTTTTAATGTAATTGAAAAAAAAATTATGTAATAAATTTTACGTATTCGCTTATTATTTCAAAAATACGAAAATAGTAAAAATTTAATTGGTTTAATGTCGAGGTGAGAAATGTGTTGTGTGTTGAGGTGAAAGATGTGTGGTGTTTCTAATTTTTGTGTGGGCAAAAGTCAGTGAGGTGTCTATTAACTCGGTGTGCTAAATTCCCTTACTTCAAATCTTTCAAATCTCAATTGTACTAAAAAAAGTTCACAGTAACATTTGCACCTTCTCATTGCATTAACATTCTCTGGTACGAGCGCTCCGCTGCGCTTTTATGTTATATAGATATACACTGGTTGCTTCACTGAACGTCCGTTATATTGATCTGTCGCCTTTCTTGAACAACTTTATTTCACCAGTTCATTGAATTTTTTAGCAATCACTATTCGTAGGAATTTTATAACTTTCCTCACAATCACTTTTTGTCTGTTAATTGCTTATTCATACTAATACTCAAATGAGAATTGCCGATAGTTTACACATAATGGTACATTTTATTTATATGAATATACATATGTATAATTGCGTAGAAACGCTTTGGTTGCAGACATGAAAAAACTTATCTGTTTTTTTGTACAACACATAAAATCTCTTGCAGTTTATTGATGCTACACTTTATTTAACAAGAAAGAAAACCGCACTTTTCGACTTTTATGTCTGTTTTTAGATGAAAACAGTCTAAATCCGGTTCGATTGGACCAATTTTTAATATTCATAAATGTAATTTGTCATATTCACGAGCGGACTGTATAATTAAAAAACTGCACTGGTGGACTGTTGGTGTATAACTGAACTGAACTTCGCCTTTTATTTCATCGTCATTTTTTACATATTCAAACAATAAAGTTATATTTCTTAACGTCTATTTGATGCATGATGATGATAATTTAATTTGCTATGGTTATGCTAGTCTATTATTGCGATAAACTCAATTAACCTCGGTGAGAACTGACTACATCGTCCCGATGGTAACTTTCAACAAGAATTTTGCCACTCTCTTTCCATCTAAGGAAGAATGGAATAAGGGATTCTCTCTAAACAACTTCGATACCACAGTCTATACAGACGGCAGTAAAATGGATTGTGGTATTTGAGCTGGTATATATTCTCATAGACTTAGAATTGAAAAGTCTGTGCGTCTCCCTAATACCAGCAGTGTCTTCCAGGCGGAAGTACTGAAGATTGGGGAAGCTTGTAGGCTAATTTGGGTCCCGGGACACCGGAACGTAGAAGGTAATGAAAAATCCGATGAACAGGCAAGAGGGGGATCTGCCATGAATAACGTTCTTGCAGTACCGGTATTCACACCCTTAGGTGCAGTCAAGAATGCAATTTCCCTAAAATACCTTCAAATCGCCGATTGTAAATGGAGAGACCAGACGAAATGCAAAATCAGCAGGACGTTATGGCCCACCTACAACCTCAAGCAATCGTCCACATTGATAAACATGAAACGACGGAACGCCTGGAGACTAACGGCAGTCATAACTGGCTTTTGGTCTATCGGAGAACAAGCACCCAAAATGGGTATCCCTCACAATACATACTGTCACAGTTGTAAACAACCGGAGAAAAATGAGACAATCTTCCATTACCTCTGTGTATGCCCTGCTCTATGGAAGAACAGAATGTTATCCCTGGGCCGACCGTTGTTCGAGAATCTCAAACAACTTTCTGGCTTAGACTTCAACAACCTAATAAGGTTCTTAAACCGCACAGACTGGATGTAGTCATACTGTAAATAACCGTTAAACAAATTGGTAACGAGGATGTGGCAAAAAAATGGTGCGGAAAAATAAATATGTGTATTTATTAAAATTTGTTATAAGCAATGGCAAATCCAAACAAAACTTTTTGGAAATTGTAATAACGAAGTGGCAGTAATATAAGACATTCTAAACGAAATTAATAAAACCAAAGGAAAGTCGAAGACACATAAATAAATTATAAAGCCAGCGACAGACAACTTAAAATTACTTTAAACAGCAACAGACCTTAAATGTTCCACAACAACACAGTGCCAACAATTGTAAAAGCGGCAGCAGAATTCAAAATTTTCTACAAAGTGGTAGCTGGATTTCATTTACATCAACAGTGCACGCAAACGTAAAAGCGGTAGAGGAATTTAACATCGGCAACAGTGCCTCAACTGCAGAACGGCCACAAAAGTTAACAGCAATGAAGTTTATGCTACTGTTGTGAGTGTATCGTTGTAAAATATTGGTTAGATACTATTATTTAGTTAAATATTTTTATTAGTTAAGATTGATAAACTTAAGAAAAGTGAGAGTAAAATTCTAGAAATACCCAGTAGGAAAATTCTGTGCTAACAAAAACTTTCTTTTGAATTTGATAAAAAAATTTTTTGCATCTGATTGAATTATTAAAAAGTTTTTTTAAACATCATGAATCCAAATAACGTGATACGTCCTCCAGTCATCAACAATAACCAGCCTCCCAACCCAAACCATAATCCACAAGCACAAACTTTAAGTCCAGAGATGGAAATTGCTATTAGTCAGGCGGTTCGCAGGCTGTGCATTGCAGAATGTGCGTCTATAGAACCAACATTAATAAATCCAAGGGCAAACCTTTTCGTAGATCAGGGCCTGAATTATTAAAAAGTTTTTTTAAACATCATGAATCCAAATAACGTGATACGTCCTCCAGTCATCAACAATAACCAGCCTCCCAACCCAAACCATAATCCACAAGCACAAACTTTAAGTCCAGAGATGGAAATTGCTATTAGTCAGGCGGTTCGCAGGCAGTGCATTGCAGAATGTGCGTCTATAGAACCAACATTAATAAATCCAAGGGCAAACCTTTTCGTAGATCAGGGCCTCGATGATATCCACAGAGCAAATCTAGGTGATCTGGATAAGGTTCCAGATGTTATCAGATGTCTTAGGGAGTTTTCAGGCGGACCCCAAAAAGTTTGCTTCATGGAAAAAAAGTGTCGAACGCATATTAACACTATACGACGCTCTCGTGCGTAACAAGATTGTTGGAAACGCGGGCACCGCGTTGGAGTCGTATAATACCCCCCAATCAGAGTCACCGTATAATATATATATAATTGGCGCGTACACCCTTTTTTGGGTGTTTGGCCGAGGTCCTCCTCCTATTTGTGGTGTGCGTCCTGATGTTTTTCCACAAATGGAGGGACCTACAGTTTCAAGCCGACCCCGAACGGCAGATATTTTTATGAGGAGCTTTTTCATGGCATAAACACGCTCGGAGGTTTGCCATTGCCTGCCGAGGGGCGACCGCTATTAGAAAAATGTTTTTATTAATTTTGGTCTCACCGAGATTCGAACCAACATTCTCTCTGTGAATTCCGAATGGTAATCACGCACCAACCCATTCGGCTACGGCGGCCGCAGGATCAATACAACATCGAAATATTTAGAGCTCAGTGAACGGACAGGTAGAGCGCTTTCACTCGACTTTATCAGAAATTATTCGCTGCGTTTAGGCAGAAAAAATTCGTGATTCATTTAATGATCTGCTTAATAGATCTATCTTTAAATACAATTATTCCATTCATTCAACAATAAGAAGAAGACCTGTAGAAATTTTCTTTGGAAGGACAGTAACGACTGACCCTACACAATTAAAACAGGACAGGTTAGAAAACATAAACAACTTAGCAGACAAACAAGAGAAAGATTTAAAGTATCATAATCAAAAAAGGAAAGCATTCAAAACATTTTTCGAAGGACAGATAATTTATTCAAGTATCAACAAAAGGCTAGGAAATAAACGTTCTCATCAACCTCTGCTACGGACAGGTTCATATATTCGACTAAACTAACGAGCCAATAATGACAATAGAGGCGGGGACGGTAAAATTACAAACATCGACCTTTAAACTAAATCTATACTCATATTATAAAGAGGAAAACTTTGTTTGTTTGTTTGTTTGTTTGTTTGTAACGAATAGGCTCAAAAACTACTGGACCGATTTTAAAAATTCTTTCACCATTCGAAAACTACATTATCCACGAGTAACATGGATTACATTTTATTTTGGAAAAAAATAGGGTTCCGTAAGATATTTGGATTTTTAGGACACAAACTGAAAAAAATCTTATATCTATACTAATATTATAAAGAGGAAAACTTTGTTTGTTTGTTTGTTTGTTTGTAACGAATAGGCTCAAAAACTACTGGACCGATTTTAAAAATTCTTTCACCATTCGAAAACTACATTATCCACGAGTAACATGGATTACATTTTATTTTGGAAAAAAATAGGGTTCCGTAAGATATTTGGATTTTTAGGACACAAACTGAAAAAAATCTTATATATAAAATAAAGTCAACTTTTTGTGTGTGTTCGCTAACCGGGCGTGTCTGCACCGACTTAAACCAAACTTACACACATTGTTAAGAAGGTATTGAAGATGGTTTCCGTATAGTTTGGATACATATTGGTGAATAGGGCTCGAGATATAGGTCAAAACGTGGACCCGGGTAACCTTCGGATGTGTATGTACAGTATGGGTATCAAATTGAAGCTGTTGGTGAATGCTTTAGTACAGAGTACTTTTCATGCCGCTCCGTGACTGGGGTCTCGAGATATAGGTCAAAACGTGGACCCGGGTAACCTTTGGTTGTGTATGTACAATATGGGTATCAAATGAAAGCTGTTGATAAGTGCTTTAATACGGGGTAATTTTCATACCTATTGATGACTAGGGTCTCGAAATATATGCCAAAACGTGGACCCGCCGTGTCTTTGCACCGAATTAAACCAAACTTACACACATTGTTAAGGAGGTATTGAAGATGGTTTTCGTATAGTTTGGATATCTATTGGTGGATAGGGCTCGAGATATAGGTCAAAACGTGGACCCGGGTAACCTTCGGATGTGTATGTACAATATGGGTATCAAATGGAAGCTGTTGGTGAATGCTTTAGTTCAGAGTATTTCCATCCGCTCCGTGACTAGGGTCTCGAGATAGAGACCAAAACGTGGACCCTAGAATGTGTATGTACAATATGGGTATCAAATGGAAGCTGTTGGTGAATGCTTTAGTTCAGAGTGTTTCCATCCGCTCCGTGACTGGGGTCTCGAGATAGAGACCAAAACGTGGACCCTAGAATGTGTTTGTACAATATGGATATCAAATTGAAGCTGTTGGTGAATGCTTTAGTACAGAGTATTTATCATGCCGCTCCGTGACTGGGGTCTCGAGATATAGGTCAAAACGGGGACCCGGATAACCTTTGGTTGTGTATGTACAATATGGGTATCAAACGAAAGCTGTTGATAAGTGCTTTAATACGGGGTAATTTTCATACCTATTGATGACTAGGGTCTCGAAATATATGCCAAAACGTGGACGCGACGTGTCTTTGCACCGAATTAAACCAAACTTATACACGTTGTTAAGGAGGTATTGAAGATGGTTTCCGTATAGTTTGGATACCTATTGGTAGATAGGGTCTCGAGATATAGGTCAAAACGTGGACCCGGGTAACCTTTGGTTGTGTATGTACAATATGGGTATAAAATGAAAGCTGTTGATAAGTGCTTTAATACGGGGTAATTTTCATACCTATTGATGACTAGGGCCTGGAAATATATGCCAAAACGTTGACCCGCCGTGTCTTTGCACCGAATTAAATCAAACTTGCACACATTGTTAAGGAGGTATTGAAGATGGTTTCCGTATAGTTTGGATACAAATTGGTGGATAGGGCTCGAGATATAGGTCAAAACGTGGAGCCGGGTAACCTTCGGATGTGTATGTACAATATGGGTATCAAATGGAAGCTGTTGGTGAATGCTTTAGTTCAGAGTATTTCCATCCGCTCCGTGACTAGGGTCTCGAGATAGAGACCAAAACGTGGACCCTAGAATGTGTTTGTACAATATGGATATCAAATTGAAGCTGTTGGTGAATGCTTTAGTACAGAGTATTTTTCATGCCGCTCCGTGACTGGGGTCTCGAGATATAGGTCAAAACGTGGACCCGGATAACCTTTGGTTGTGTATGTACAATATGGGTATCAAACGAAAGCTGTTGCTAAGTGCTTTAATACGGGGTAATTTTCATACCTATTGATGACTTCTTCTTCTTAATTGGCGCGATAACCGCTTACGCGGTTTTGGCCGAGATTAACAAAGCGCGCCAGTCGTTTCTTTCTCGTGCTAACCGGCGCCAATTGGACACACCAAGTGAAGCCAAGTCCTTCTCCACCTGATCTTTCCAACGCAGAGGAGGCCTTCCTCTTCCTCTGCTACCACCAGCTGGTACCGCATCGAATACTTTCAAAGCCGGAGCGTTTGTATCCATTCGGACGACATGACCCAGCCAACGAAGCCGCTGGATCTTGATTCGCTGCGCTATGCCTATGTCGTCGTAAAGCTCATACAGCTCATCGTTCCATCGTCTGCGATATTCGCCGTTGCCAACGTGCAAAGGTCCAAAAATCTTACGCAGAATCTTTCTCTCGAACACTCCAAGCGTCGCTTCATCGGATGTTGTCATCGTCCAAGCTTCTGCGCCATACGTTAGGACGGGCATGATGAGAGTCTTGTAGAGTGTTAATTTTGTTCGTCGAGAGAGGACTTTACTGCTCAATTGCCTGCTTAGTCCAAAGTAGCACTTGTTGGCAAGAGAGATTCTACGTTGGATTTCAAGGCTGAGATTGTTATCGGTGTTAATGCTGGTTCCTAAATACACGAAGTCTTTTACAACCTGGTTTTCGTATAGTTTGGATACCTATTGGTGGATAGGGCTCGAGATATAGGTCAAAACGTGGACCCGGGTAACCTTCGGATGTGTATGTACAATATGGGTATCAAATGGAAGCTGTTGGTGAATGCTTTAGTTCAGAGTATTTCCATCCGCTCCGTGACTAGGGTCTCGAAATATATGCCAAAACGTGGACGCGCCGTGTCTTTGCACCGAATTAAACCTAACTTACACACATTGTTAAGTAAGTATTGAAAATGGGTTTCGTAAAGTTTGGTTGTAATTCGGAGCAGTGGCAACGGGTACAGCGTTCTTTTCAGCCAGCCATAATGTTGCTTACTTTTTTAACGCTTGGGGCGGAACTGAACTGTCAAATTGACAGTGTGAGTTACAATGTGTCAATATTTCTTTCTGATTTGGATGCCATAAGGAAAAAACGTAAGTGCAACATGTAAAAATTGTTTGTGAATTTTTTTGGAGTGGATTTTGGAACAGTGAATAATTTCTTACGAAATTTGAGAATTTAGTGTGAAATCCGAATGAAATTATGTGTTCGTGGGAAAAACAATTTTTTTCGTTTTTTTTTTGAAAAATATAAATGGATAATGGTTAAAAAAGCTCCAATGCTTAATAAAACATATAAATTGAAACGAAAAATGCATGGATGATCAGGAAAAAAGACGATTGTTTATTCATATGCGTTGATTTGAAATTTAAAAACAATCTTCCTTTTTCGTGATTTTCAATTTATATTTTATATTTACTCAAAAACAAAGCGCTTGAATAAAGAATAAAGAAATAAATAATATGAAAACCATATATTTTCTGTTGTAAACCATATCTATTCTATTTTAGTGTGCCCAGCGAAGGGGGCCGGGTTTGCTAGTCACGTAATAAACCGAGAACAATACGAGCCAATACTTAATGAAATAGAAGCGTTTTGACAGAAGACGTGACAAAAAGTGATGAAAGTTACCCCTACCTAATGTACGAAATTCAAATTATTGAAAGCGTATTACGTAGATTAAAACCTGCGAGAAATAAAAGGGTAATAAATGAATTCGGTACGGTGTGGAAAGGGGTTTCTGGGACACCGGATCATGATGATTTCCAAATTATTTCAGATAAAATTAATGATGTTTTAAGAACCAATAATCAACAGGTAGTTATAAATAGATTAGTGCAGAAAGACTAAAGGACTAATGACAAATATTATTAAATCGAATGATCAAATTCGAAAAGACTTATCGGAGTCGATAGAGCGAAAACTCAAAATAATAAAAGAAGAAATAATAAATGTAGATTATTCAATTCAATTGTTAAAAGGAGGTATTATCAATTAATTTATTCTATCAGACCTAGAATTAAAAATAACCAAAGAATTTTTTGAAGAACAGTAAATGTTGTATGTCAATCTTGTAGAAGCCATTGAATACGGTGATGTATAATAAAAATATCCTTAAATGGGTTACCGTTAATTTATATTATTAATTTACCTAAAACAAATGAAGAAAACTCCAAAAATCTAATTCTTAAAGCAGTGAAAAAGAAGAATTCTATTTTAAAAATCCCAAAGAATAAAATAATAGTTTGTAAGAATTCAGTCTTAGAGATCATAAGTGAATGTAAAACTTTAAATAATGTGTTAATTTGTAAAGAAGGGAATTTTAAAAATGTTTCAAATAGTACATGTTTACCAAAATTGCTTAGTGGTCAACCTTTCGACTGCACTATGATGAACGCACAACATACAGGGTTGGATTGAAAAGTAATGAGCCTAAGTTTTTTTTTTTTTGAGCAGTTTTATTAAACCTTTTGGCTTATACCACTAATATTCTTCAAAATAGGCCTCTTGAGCGTCAATACACCGCTGGTAGCGGTTCTTCCACTGCAGGAAACATTTTTTAGACTCATCCGCCGGAATCGCGTTCAATTCGGCTGTCACAGTTTTTTGGATCGCCTCGATGGAGTCGAAACGCCTCCCCTTCAGCTTTCTTTTCAGGCGCGGGAACAAAAAGAAGTCCGGAGGGGCAGGTCTGGGCTGTAGGGAGGGTGCAGAAGCACCGGAACCCCCATCTTGGCCAATGCCGAGGTGCAGAGGAAAGCGGTGTGCTCCGGCGCATTGTCGTGATGAAGAGTCCAATTGTTGACGAGGTCGGTCCGAACCCGGGCGACCCGGTTTTTCAGCCGGACGAGCACTTCTTTGTAAAATGCCGCGTTTACAGTGCTTCCTGGAGTTACAAACTCCTTGTGGACGATGCCTCGAGAGTCGAAAAAGATGATCAGCATGGTTTTGACCTTGGATTTCGACATGCGCGCCTTCTTGGGTCGTGGCCTTCCTTGAACGACTTGTGCCACCGTTTTACATGGGCATTGGACTGAGATTGGTCCCCGTAAGCCTCCTTGAGTAGCCCAATGGTTTCGGTACTCGTTTTGTTTAGCTTTACGCAATTGATCGAGTAACATTGCTCCAACGATCGCTGCATTTTGGCCATTGCAAAAACTTTAAAACAGCTTTCACTCGCGGACCGATGTTGACTGCACCGCTGTTGCCAGTGAACTGGAACCGGTTTCTAGTAGAAGGGGAAGGTCCAACGGTCATTTTCCCCCACCAGCGGATTCGGTTGATCGCTTGGCAGACGCTCCGCGTGGGAAGGCTCATTACTTTTCAATCAAACCTTGTATTCCACAAATAGAAGAAATCAACCCCGGCATACTCCTTTTAAATTCTTATAACGGGACAGTGGAAATAGCAGAAAAGCCAGTTAATCTGGATGGAACATTCTTAATAAAATGTTATAATGCCACTATTAAAGCCGACCATCGAACTTACGAAAATAGACAAATTTCAAATGCCAACCCTATACCTGCCATAGTTCAATCAGGAAATACTTCTATAAATTTCGAAGAAATTCTCTCGTTGAAACTTTAGTGAACAAATTTCAACTGAGTACTTTCTATAGTGTACTTGGAATCACAAAAGCACCTTTAATAATAATCGTGCTTAGAATAATCCTTCAGAAACGGACAAAATCATTTACGGTGACATCAGCTATGGACAAAACTAAAAGATCGGGGAAACAGGACGGAATATCCAAGACCTTCAGTAACTTCCAAATACCGATGACCTTAACGCAACTCAGTGAGGACACCGAGTTATTTAAAGGGGGAGGAGTTAACGACACAATTTCAAGCGAAATAAATATTTTTCGGTGCGCATAGCACTTTCACACGCGCACCATAAGCTCAGTTTTTGTTTACCTGATAGTTCGGACTAATCCGCACCTCAAGCTAACGGCAAGCTACTGATCACGTTGCAGCGACATGTGCAATTCTTTGAATAAATTCTTTTAAAATATTTTTGAAGTTTACTTATAAAAATAGTCGTAAAGTACCACTCACTAAAAGCGGTTGCATCGGCATTTAAAATAAAATTATTATAAAAAAACTAACTAAGTGTAGTTTTATTTAACTTGCACACTTGATGCCCTAGCCTATGTACGTACATATTTTTCTGAACTTCCAGCAAAACAATGCTTTTTGATATACACATATGCATGTACATATAACCGCGCACACAGGGCACTTACTTTATTCCTTTCCTTCATAAAACTAGCCGCCCATATGCCAATTTTCTCGACCATTCGAAAATAGTCAATATTGGAATATTTCGCGTAGAATTATTTGCCAATATTTGGTAAATCTTGAATTTTTGTCAAGTCGAGTGCCCGCGGCTCCGAGCATATGTATGTTTGTATCAATATATTATATGTATGTAAATATGTATTTCTAACTGCTCGACAACCGCAGCTGCTGTGCGTCAAGTGTGCGCATGAGCATTCAGTAAGTTGCAGAAAACAAGCTTATAAAAAAGTTCTGTGTCGGATATTTCAATACTAGGTAAATTTCAAAACAATTATTTTATGTTCTCTAATAGTAGGTAAATAGTTAATTAGTAAATTACTTTACGTATGTAGTTCTTCAATTGATAAAAAGTGCACCAAACTTTTTGTAGGATTCACCGAAAGACCATGCAATTCGCACCAATACTCAATCTTATTTAGAGCTACCTGCATTTTATTGCATATAACTTCAAGTGATCGTCCTGAGATTAGTTCGCACACATCGTCTGCGAAGGCTTGGATGTGTCCAATTTCCTGCAGATCATTAAGAAGGGAGTCCATCACGAAGCACCAAAGTAGGGAAGAGAGTACATCACATTGTAGGCAATCCTTCTTAACCTCAACTCCTTCATCGCTTTCTCTATCCATGGTAAGCAGCATTTTGGATAGCATAGAGTGGATCCATCAGACAATGATTTCTTCTAGTCCATGACTTCTGATAGAAGAGCAAGGTCCACAAACACGCCAAGAGTGTACTCTTTTGTTTCCAGCCCTTTTTCGATTATGCTAACGCACTTGTACAGAGCCGATTCGCAAGATTTCCTACTTTGATAAGCATGTTGTCTGACGTTGAGAGGGTTTCGACTTAGAACCCTCGTCCTAATGTGCTTCTCCACCATACGTTCCAGACCGTTAAGCATAAACGATGTCAGGCTTATAGGTTTGAAACTTTTTGGTAAAGCGTAGCTGTCCTTGCCTGGCTTTGGGACAAATACAACTTTCACCAAACGCCACAGTTGTGGAACATAAGCGTGCGCAAGACATGCCGTAAAGATTTTTTTCAAAGCCTTTATTAGTTGTTCTCCGCCTCGCTTGAGCATGATTGGGTAAATGCCATTGGGTCCTGGGGACTTAAAGTTTTCGAATGACGAGAAGGCGAACCTTATCGTTTCCTTGTTAACTATCCTGGATGCAATAAACCAATCACGTCTGCTGGTAATTATATTGACATGATCAGATTGATCGATAGAGCTTTGACCAACAACATTCCTGGAGCCAGGTAAATGTGTTGAAAAGAGAACATCGTACACTTCTAATTTTGAGTATGTATAAGTACCATCTGATTTGGGCAGTGAGTCTAGCCTACATGTCCGGTCTCTTTGGAGGGCTTTGCATAACCTCGCTGAACTCTTCCGTCCCGCCAGTTCACTGCAGAAGGTTCTGTAAGAGTCCAATTTAGATGATCTAATTTTCTTTTTATATTCCTTCCTCAGCTTTCGGTAGACAGTCCAATCTTCTTCCAACTGAGTTTTAAGAGATCTGTTAAGAAGTTTCCTGGAAGTTTTCCGGAGTTTCGAGAGTTCGGCGTTCCACGAAGGGACTGTCTTACCCTCTCTTCTCCTGCGTTCCGGGCACACCTTGTTATAACACTCGATCAAAATTCACTCCACTGAATTTGTGGCTTCTTCAATCGCAGTTATTGTCCGGAGTTTGGAAATATCACGAATTTCCTCTTTACTGAGATTCTCATATCGTGTCCAATCCGCTTTTCGAGGATTCCGGCCTGCTGGGATCGAGGTTGTCTCGGCCGCAAGCCTGAACTCTATACAACGATGGTCCGACAGGGAATCTTTATCGAGTACTTTCCAACCAGTGATATGATCTGATATTTTATCGTTAGATAATGTCATATCAATCACTTCCTGCCTTCTGCTGGTCACAAAAGTCGCACCAGCCAACGTTCTGTATAACCAAGCGAGATGACAGAATGAATTCCATGAGTTTATGCCCCCTGAAGTTCCATTTTGTGCTACCCCAGAGTGTGTTCTGTTAATTTGCGTCATATCCCACAATTAGACCTAATCCCATGGATTCAGCATATCTTACAACTTCCATAAACTCCCTCGTAGGGGGAGAGAGAATGGAGTCGCAAGGAAAATAGGCCCAGACGACAATTGTCTCTACTTCTTTCCCCTCTAATCGATACCTTATTTTTAGCGCAACTAAGTCTTGACAACACAATTGTCTTAACACAGTGCAATCAACCGCTTTCGGCATAATAATACACCCTCTTTATAAAGGATAGACCCCCACTTTATATCTTCAAAGCCCCGTATTTGTCCTTTAGACACCCACTGTTCTTGAATTAATATTATGTTTGTGCGCATAGGTACATACACACATCATATATGTACATATGCGCATATGTAATTATATAAATTCACATATTTAAATTTGCGTATGCCATCTTCCTGTGTGCCTGGTAATGAACCAATTCTTTATAAACGATTTTATTTGGTTGATCAACTAAGTTTAATGGACAGACATAATATACTAAATGTATGTACACATACATACGTATGTGAACTGTTCAGCGCTGTTCATAACAACAGCACAATGCTATGCCTATGAGAGCGCGCTGGATACCTTGGACATTTTTTGCGATATTTTTTCTGTGGCAAGTCCACGCGGCCGCATATGTACATACATACATATATAAATTCACATATTTAAATTTGCATATGCCATCTTCCTGTGTGCCAGGTAATGAAGCGTTTTCTAAAGAGGATTTTGATTTGGTTGAAGGGTATTCAACAAAGTTTTACAAAGCACCTTAGACAGACATAATATAATATTATATATGGATATAATTTTGGATGATTTGGATAAAATTCAAATATATAGTTATGGGCATAGGGCATATTAAAAAGTTACCTAATATTCTTTGCTTCTAATCACCAACAAATTCCCTTACTGTTAATTTTTGGTGAAAAATGTGCCTGTGGTGGTGATTAGTCTTCGCGAAACGAGTACCCCTCGAAATTCCATACGTACCTGTCATTTAGACTTCTCTATACATTAACGTTCTCTGCAACACATATGTATGTATAAACAAAGTTTTGAACCGCATGATCATTTTGACTCTAAGTTAGGAAAGCTTACGATGGGTAGAATAAAATGCTTAATCATGTACATATGTATGTATGTGTATGCCGCATTACATATATGTACGTATATAACTATGTATGGATTAAGGATAGGGAAATACTGTTTTTCTGTTTTTCTACGTTCCCATAAGAATGATGATATTTCGTATACATATCTATTTATTAGGATAAAAATGCAAAATGGTGAAAATTATCAAATTTGTTTAAATATGGACCAGAAGATTTGGATTTAGGAGACTTATAATTAATAAATGTGTTTTATCTACAACCAACCTGGTTTACCGGTGAGTGTAGATAACATAAGATTCTATTATTAGACTTTTTCGTCCTAGTGCTTCTGCGAAAGCACTGCTCCTGGGCCGTTGAAAAAGTTCGATGGACCCAGAAATGTTTGCCAATGGGATGGTATTTTATACCAATTTCAAAGCATGTTGGTTCCACTCCGTGGTAATCTATATATATAAAAATTCAGCCGTTTTTCGCGTTGTGATGAACTTTACGGAGAATGGCTCAACCAATTTTAACCAAACTTAGCCACATTGAAAAGACACATGTGGAAAAGGTTTGTGTTTCAAAATTTTAGGAATCGGATTCCAGGGTCTCGAGATATAGGCCAAAACGTGGACCCGGGTAACCCTAGGATGTGTTTGTACAATATGGGTAGCAAATGGAAGCTGCTGATGATTGCTGTAGTATAGAGTATTTTTAATGCCGCTCCGTGACTAGGGTCTCGAGATATCGGCCAAAATGTGGACCCCGATAACTTAAGGATGTGTTCGTACAATATGCGCAGCAAATGGAAGCTGCTGATGATTTCTATAGTATAGAGTATTTTTCATACCGTTCCGTGACTAGGGTCTCGAGATATAGGCCAAAACGTGGACCCGGGTAACCCTAGGATGTGTTTGTACAATATGGGTAGCAAATGGAAGCTGCTGATGATTGCTGTAGTATAGAGTATTTTTAATGCCGCTCCGTGACTAGGGTCTCGAGATATCGGCCAAAATGTGGACCCCGATAACTTAAGGATGTGTTCGTACAATATGGGTAGCAAATGGGAGCTGTTGATGATTGCTATAGTATAGAGTATTTTTAATGCCCCTCCGTAACTAGGGTCTCGAGATATAGACCAAAACGTGCACCTGGATAACCCTAGAATGTGTTTGAACCACATGAGTACCCATTGTAAGTTGCTGATAAATGCTAATGAAAAGAGGACTTTTCTTTTCGCTGGGTAACTAAGGATTCCAGATATAGACCAATTGGGAACTCGCCTTCAGGTTAAGAGATTGCATTCTTATGTACTACAACCAGTTAAAATGGTCCACGAACAGGTAAGTAATATTTTCAGTGTGTTGACATTTCATCATTTGTAGAAATTTCTTAAGTCACATTTTCCACTTATTTTCAGGTCTACATGTACAGAAAAAAGTTAGTGCCATGAATTTTTATTCTTATCGATTGATGGTTCGTCCACAACAACAAAACTATATCTTGAGATGTCGTAAACTATATCATCAGTGCATCGTTGATATGTATGCCAAAATAGAAACAGAACGTCTTAATTTTATTCGTTTCAACCAAGCAAAATTGAGATCTCACAATATATTCATTTTCAATCTATATATTATTATATATATATAAATTCAGCCGTTTTTCGCGTTGTGATGAACTTTACGGAGAATGGCTCAACCGGTTTTAACCAAACTTTGCCACATTGAAGAGACACATGTGGAGAAGGTTTGTAACTACGTTTGGTTAAAATCTCCTTTACTTCTTCGTCAACACACAGTATACACGAGGCGGCGTTCTTTTTACGCGTGTGGTTGTTATTGTAAACGGTTGCATGGAGCGTACATTTTACTCACATATGTACAAGTTAACGCAGCAGTATTTATGCCTAAATTTTCATTCCATTACATACATTTCAATGGAATGCAAACATACATACATATTCATATATTCATACAGCAGTGGCTGCACGCCTGCATTCGCATAGAATAGAAACATACAAATTAGCAGGCACAGCTGTAGCTGACCGTCTGCAATAATTAATCGTAACACAATGCTGCTGTGACTAACTTAACACTTTGCTTAAATACTTTTTCTTTACACCCACACTTCGGAATAACCGAAGCAAAACCATTAGCTCAACGAACCTGAACAGGTCGTCGCTAAAAAAGTATAATTCATAAGCAAGGCCGTTTTCTTAGAAGATTACCAAAGGTTATCAGTAATAGTGCATAGTGAAAGTAAGTGTTAAAACTAACAAGAAAGTGTTTTATTTGGTAAAGTGTTCAAGTGAAGCAGTTTCCAGGCATCAGCCAAAGAGATAAACAAAGTGCGTCAGAAATATTTAAGAGAAGAGATGGTTTTCACATTTTCCAACGATATTTTCACGAAAAATTTACAAAATATATTATATATTAATTTTGCCAATGATTGATAACAAGTGAAACAGTGAATAAATGGTGTGAAAAATACACACAACAGAAATCGGTATTATTAGAAGGCCATTACGCACTGCGACCAGAGTTGATCTATTGTGCAAGACCTATTTTTGTGACCCTAGAGTTTAAGGCTTTTTATAAATTTTAGCACTATTGTGGGTTTGTTGTTCCAAAGATTACATGGAGATACTACGATACCACCAAGGTGGTGAAGTCTTTGTCTGCCCAGCGCAGGACATTCACAGAGCACATGTTCTGAGCTTTCTATATCCATTTCGCAAAAGCGGCAGACATTGGTCTCTGATAGACCAATGTTATTTAAATGATACCTCAGGCTGCAGTGACCTGTGAGGTATCCTGTTAAAAGACGCAGATCTACTCTGTTTAGTGAGAGTAGCTTGTCTGATATTCCTTTGTTGGGACTAAGAAATTGTTTGGCTTGACGCTGACCGGCACAATTTAGCCAGTGTGCAGCAAATTTCCTTTCTTCCCATTTCCTGAGGAATTCATTAATGTGGCTTTTCGTGAGTCCACAGAAAGGCTCAGGACCAGTAAGTTGCATATTTGCTCCTTGTTTTGCGAGGTCATCAGCCATTTCATTCCCCTCATGCCCTTCATGTCCCGGAATCCAGACTAGAGTTACTGTGCTGAGGTTTCCTAACATGTTGAGAAGGTTTAGGCAATCATTTACCAATTTAGAGGTGATAGTTGTTGATAGAAGGGCTTTTAGAGCCGCTTGACTATCTGAGAGTATGTAGATGTGAGTACCTCTCATTTTCCTGCGAAGGCATTCTCTCACACATATTTCAATGGCATGTATTTCTGCCTGGAATATTGTTGGGTAGAGTCCCATCGGAATCGATTTTTTAAATTTAGTGTAGAGTACCTCCACTTCACTTCCAAATATTCCTAATACTCCAACTCAAATTAAGTAAACCACTTCAATTCACTCTACTTTCAATTTTAATGACATAATTCTTTCATTTCAATTTACTCCACTTTAATAACATAATTCTTTTTCAATTTCAATAACATAAACTCTTTGCCCTTTTCTTTGAAACCCGAAACATAAGTAAACACATGGCACACACCAAATGCACTTTTGTCACACGATACCCCACTCCAAAGCAAAGCCATAACTCACTGTGAAGTAAGCTAACCCCGAATAAAATTTAAGTCAACCTAAGCAGAATTTTATTTGTATAGTATTTTTAAGTGTTTACAACTTTGTTATTGATTTGTTACTCGCAACAAATGTTTGATTGTAATTATGTATATTGATGACAAGGCAAAAAGAAAGTATAAAAATAAAGCCATTCTATCAGAAGTCAGCTCAGTCAGCTCTAGCAGCTCACACAGCTCACTCCTAATAGTTGGAAGGCAGTCGTTTGCCCTAACTCTAAAAATCTTCTTTTATTTTTAAAGGAACCTTTAGTCGGCAGGTTTGCCCTAAAGCTCTTCCGTGAATTAGTAATTCTTTTATTTCGATGATCCTGTTTCGCTCATTTACATGACGATCTCTGATACTATCATTATAAGTACACTACATTACTTGTACATTACATGGCGATCCTGCGGACGATCCTGCGGACGATCCTAAAAATAAATCATTAGTAAAAATGGCTGTCTGGGAAGGAAAGAAATACAAATTAGAAAAGAGTGAAAACTTCGACGAATACATGAAGGAATTGAAGGAGTTGAACTGAAGAAGGATGGTGATAATTACTCTTTCACCACTGCCTCAACCTTTAAGATAACTACGGTCAACTTCAAGCTGGGAGAGGAATTCGATGAAGAGACACTTGATGGTCGCAAAGTGAAGAGCGTCTTCACTCTGGATGGCAACAAATTGGTGCAAGAACAGAAGGGTGACAAACCATCGACCATTATTCGTGAATTCACTAACTCCGAGCTAGTGACTACTCTCACCCTCAACGACGTGAAGTCCGTCAGAGTCTACAAGGCTGTATAAATGCGCAGTGCGCTACATGCGAAGTTCAAAACAACAGTAACAAAAAGCTAAAGTAATTTAAAATAAAAAATGCCACTTCTTGCAATAAACTAATGATTGAAAAACTAACTATCATACAGCATACATTGTACTTTATATAACTACATATACATATATATATATTTTGGATTGTGAATATCCCAATTTTGTTTATGACTGATTATTTGCTGATTAATGCATAAAATAATGTAATTAAAAGTATGAAGTCGTTATTAGGTAACAATTAACTATTTTTATGTGATTAGGCTGCTAATTAAAGTGAAATAATTCTCAATATTAATAACGACGCGCATCAAATTGTTCACACATGCTATGATAAATATTGTTGAATAGAGATTTTTCGCTAATGCATTTAAATATATTAACATTGAATTTACAATTTTTATCATTGACAAATATTTAAGCACAAAACCGGCATAAGAACAAATGTGACTTTTTGCATTCAGTTAAATAAACATAAAATTGAATATTCGTGCACCTTAATGAAAATAAAAAAAAGTGTAGATTAGACTTAGATTAGGATTAGACTTGATTTGTCAGACTATGATTTCGATATAGTCTACAAGCAAGGCAAAATGAACACAAACGCCGATGCATTATCACGAATAAAGATAGACTCAGACATACTAAAAAAAATGATACCAACGAATTGTGATGACAATAATAAAATATTTGTAATAACAAGGGGAATGTCTGCCAAAAAAAAAACCAGGGTAGACAAGGAGAACTACAACTCTCATTCGAAGTCAGGCCAACTTCACATTTGGGAATGTACGTCCATAGCTGATATAAGAAATATAAAAAGATTAAAATTCGTATACGAAGAAAAAATGAAAGGATTCGAAATACAGATAAATAAAAAAGGGGATATTATAGTCCGATATAGTGAGGAGCCTCTGAAATACGTTTCAATCATGGCGAAACTATCATCAATAGCGACTAAAAGAAATATAGAAAAGCTAGCGCTAGCAAAAGATAATTTATTAAAAGAAATGAATATTGAAGATTTTAAGAATGCATTCAACAAGTTACAAAGTGAAAAAATAGAACAAAAATTAAGACCCCTAAGAATAATTTTATATAAAGCCCCAAAACAAATTAATGACGAAGAAATAAAAAAAAAAAAAATCTTTGAGTATCACAATTCAGCACTAGGAGGACATCTGGGTATAAGAAAAACTATCTTAAAATTAAAGCAAAAATACATATGGAAGAACATGAGAAAAATGATAAAACGATATATAAACAGTTGTAAAGAATGTACTCGAAACAAACAGACAAAGTACATAAAAGAAAAAATGACAATAACGGACACACCTAGTACAAGCTTTGAAAATTTAAGCATAGATACAGTAGGACCATTGATTATATCAAATGGTTTCCGATATATTTTAACGGTACAATGCGAACTGACAAAATACGTAATCTTATTCCCAATGAAAACTAAAGAAGCAATTTCTATCGCAAAGATACTAGTAGAACAGGTAATACTAAAATACGGACTTTTTAAAACATTAAAATCTGATCGAGGTACAGAGTTTGCAAATGAATTAATGAAAAATATTTGCGAAATACTAAATATAAAGCAGACCTTTTCAGCACCCTATCACCATCAGACAATAACAGTTGAAAGGAGTCACAGAGTCCTAAATGAATTTCTGTTACACTTCATAGAAAATCACGAATGGGACCAGTGGTTACCTTATTTTGCATTCGCTTTTAATACCACGCCAAACATAGAGACGGAATTTACACCATACGAGTTAATATACGGAAAACTTCCACGCTTACCAACTGACATAATCGAGGACAATCAACCAGTATATAACTTAAACAATTACGCAAATGAGATGAAATTTAGACTAAAAGAGTCACTTCTTAGAGCACAAGAACTGATAAAACTAACAAAACAAAAGAGAAAAGAACTATATGACAAGAACAGTAACACATCAGAACTAAAAGTAGGTGACTGGGTATTTGTAAAACTAGAAACTAGAAGAAAACAGCAAAGTCCATATCATGGCCCTTATCTCATAGTAGAGCGTAAAGGAGTCAATTCTGTATTACAAATTAACAATAAGCTTAAGGAATATCATAATAGTACCCTTAAGAAATACAAAATCACCTAAAATATTATCATATTAAATAAATTTAAGAAAAATGTACTATAAAACATAGAATTAAAAATAGATTTAGATATACTAAGAAACTTTTAAAGTCATAAAATTATTTTTATTGAAAACCACTGTACTTGCAAAATTTAAACAAATTTCTTAGCACAGTAATTTTCAATCTTAACCATAGGGGTGTAGAGTACCTCCACTTCACTTCCAAATATTCCTAATACTCCAACTCAAATTAATATAAGTAAACAACTTCAATTCACTCTACTTTCAATTTTAATGACATAATTCTTTCATTTCAATTTACTCCACTTTAATAACATAATTCTTTTTCAATTTCAATAACATAAACTCTTTGCCCTTTTCTTTGAAACCCGAAACATAAGTAAACACATGGCACACACCAAATGCACTTTTGTCACACGATACCCCACTCCAAAGCAAAGCCATAACTCACTGTGAAGTAAGCTAACCCCGAATAAAATTTAAGTCAACCTAAGCAGAATTTTATTTGTATAGTATTTTTAAGTGTTTACAACTTTGTTATTGATTTGTTACTCGCAACAAATGTTTGATTGTAATTATGTATATTGATGACAAGGCAAAAAGAAAGTATAAAAATAAAGCCATTCTATCAGAAGTCAGCTCAGTCAGCTCTAGCAGCTCACACAGCTCACTCCTAATAGTTGGAAGGCAGTCGTTTGCCCTAACTCTAAAAATCTTCTTTTATTTTTAAAGGAACCTTTAGTCGGCAGGTTTGCCCTAAAGCTCTTCCGTGAATTAGTAATTCTTTTATTTCGATGATCCTGTTTCGCTCATTTACATGACGATCTCTGATACTATCATTATAAGTACACTACATTACTTGTACATTACATTAGGCCCATTGATTCCTGCCCCTGCTCTACCATCTTCCAGCTTGGACCCATCAGTGAACCATAATTGAGATCCAGGCTTGAAATTGATAGAATTAGTTCTCCAAGTTGTTCGTTCATTAATAATAAATCGGAAGTTTCTGTAGAGAATGGGTTTGGGAGATATTGTATCCACCCTGTGTAGTATAGGAGTGTGTCGAAAGTCTTCTAAGATCTTTAGATGCCCTCTCATATCTCCACTTTTAAGATCGGCGTTGCCTTTTAGTCTTAAGGCACTCAGTCTTGCTTCTTTTTCAATTAAGATGGGAAGCGGTGGTATACCTAGGAGCACGCCCAAAGCGTCAGTTGGGCATGTTTTCATTGCTCCTGTTATACCGATGCAGATGAGGCGGTACACTTTGTTAAGATCGCTTGCCGCCTTTCGTTGCTTAACTTTGGGCCACCATGCTATGGAAGCATAAGTGACTATAGGCTTAACAACTGTAGTGAATGTCCAGTAGGTCATTCTGGGGCTGAGCCCCCATGTTTTACCAAAAAGCCTTGTGCAGGCATAGAATGCCCTTGTGGCTTTTACAGTAACTTTCTCAAGATGCGAGTTCCAGGTAAGCGCTTTGTCAAGGTTGATACCAAGGTAGTTCGCCTCTGTGGAGAGTTGTAGAGTCGATTCATTCAGGACAGGACATTTGATGTTGATATTCCTTTTCCTGGTGAACGGCACTAGCGCAGTTTTAGATGGGTTGATAGAGAGCCCTTTGTCAGTGCACCATTTGTTTATTATGTTGAGGGCTTGTTGCATGCGGTTAGAGATGGTCTCTTCATGCCAGCCCAGGTCATCAGCATAGCCCTGGGTGTGGAATCCTAGGTTGTTCAGTTTGTGGAGAAGTTCATCTATTACTAGTGTCCACAGAAGAGGAGAGAGTACTCCCCCTTGCGGGCAACCTCTTGTGGCCTTGATAGACTTTATTCTTCCTCCTAATTCTGTACTGATCGTTCTGGATCTCAGCATCGATATAATCCATCGTCTGATGGGTTTAGGTACGTCCTTTTGAGATAGGGCATTGCTGATTGCCTCATAGGACGTATTATCGAAAGCTCCTGTTATGTCAATAAAAGCGCAAAGTGCGATTTGTTTTGGCTCAATAGCTTTTTCAATAATGGTTACCAGACTGTGTATTGCAGTCTCAGTAGATTTACCTTGTTGGTAGGCAAATTGAAGTTGGTGCAGTGGGAAATTAACCAAGTTATTCTCCCGTATGTGCTGATCCAATATTTTTTCCATTGTTTTTAGGAAAAATGAGCTAAGGCTAATCGGTCTGTATGACTTAGAATTGTTCGGGTTTTTTCCCTACCTTTGGAATGAATACGACCTTTACCTCAGCCCATTTCGTAGGAATATAGAAATCGGTAAATATAATTAATATTTTAGAAGTTTTTACTTAAGATATTTAAGAAAAGATATTGTTTTCACACTTTCCGTAGATATTTTCGATTTTGATTCGGTAAAAGAAATGCCAAGAGGTAGAAGACATGCTAACATCGGACGTAATACACGTCACAATAGAAATGTGCAAAATCACAGACAAAATGAAAGTGAGGAAAATCATGCTGATAGATTAAGTCAACAAAGAGATCGTACTAGGTCACGTTCTCAAAATCGGCCAATAAATATCAATTCTGTAAATTTGAATGGTGCAGCATTTCAATATAATCCACAACTTGACTATTCATCTCACAAATACTATACGTTGTCATTGGAAGTATGGATAAAATTTGCAGATTTTGTCAAGCATTGAAATTCAAATCTGAAACACCAGCCATGTGTTGCGCTGCAGGAAAAGTTCGTTTACCAGACATACAATATCCGCCCGAACCATTAGCTACATTATTATCGGGAACATCACCCGATTCCAAACATTTTCTTGAAAAAATTTCCACATATAACTCATGTTTTCAAATGACATCTTTTGGTGCTGGAAAAATTATAACCGATAACTTCATGCCAACGTTCAAGGTAATACATAGACTTCAACGTTCAACAACATTCGCTGACACATCTAATGAATCATTAGATTTTATGGACACAAATTATGGCCTCTTTTAGATTCTAGGGCAAGCATATCATTTAATAGGTTCATTACTACCACTACCCGATCAAGAGTCAAAATTTTTGCAAATTTATTTCATTAATGAGAACGATGATGAACTTGAAGCACGGTGTGCATTTTCCAGAAATATAAACAGAGTCATTATGAGAGAGTTACAAGATTTATTACACACACACAATGCAGAGAGCGTTAAATATAGCGACGTCTCAATGACAGGAACGTATGGAATTTCGAGGGGTACTCGTCTCGCGAAGACAATTTCACCATAGACACATTTTTCAACAAAAATTAGTAGTGAGGGGCTGAATTATGTAAATTTAGCAGCAGTCGGTAAGAATTTCTTGGTGATTAGAAGCAAAGAATGTTAGGTAGCTTTTTATTATGACCTATATATTTGAATTTTTCCAAATCATCCAAAATTATATATATATGTTATGTCTGTCTGTCTGATGTCTGTAAAACTTTGTTGAATCCCTTCAACTGAATCAAAATCCTCTATAGAAAACGCTTCATTAACAGGCGCACAGGAAGATGGCATATGCAAATGTAAATTTGTGAATTTATATACATATGCGCATATGTATATGCTGTGTGTATGTATGCTCACTAGCGACAGCTCAAAATAAAACGGTAGACTTCTCAAGAAATCCAGCGCGCACTCATGGCGCAGCGCATATTCATAGGCACAGCATTGTACATATACACATATTTACGTACATATATTGATGCATACATATGTACGAAGCCGCGGGCACTCGACTTGACAACAATTGAAGATTTATCAAATATTGGCAAATAATTCTACGCGAAATATTCCAATATTGACTATTTTCGAATTGTCGAAAAAATTGGCATATGGGCGGCTCGTTTTATGAACGAAAGTTCTTGCTCTTAGAACTATGAGCTCGAATTTATCAATGAATTTTTTGATGATGAGTTTTTGTTGCACAGTACAATAGTTGAAACTGTTCGGCGCCGCCGCGACTGTTCAGCGCTATGGCAACTAGAATGATGGCCGCTACGCCTGCGTCTAGGACTGCATTTTGTTCTTGTAGTCGCTAGGCATAGAATTTTAGCTTTGAACGACATACGCATTTTGAGGAATAAAGCGAGTGCCCTGTGTGTGCGGTTGTATGTACATGCATATGTGTATATTAATAAGCATTGTTTTGCTTGAATTCAATTCACATATTTATATTTGCATATGCCATCTTCCTAAACAGATCAAAGGCAATAAGGCACCCGGGCCCGATGCAATCCCGAATGAAGCTCTTAAGTTGGCAATCCAAAAGCATTCAGAAATCTTTGTGGATGTTTACAACTCCTGCCTAGAAGAATGCACATTCCCGAAAGAGTGGAAACTGCAAAAGCTAGTGCTAATACCAAAAGGGTCTAGGCGGAAGATCCCTCAGGCTACCGCCCACTATGCTTACTGGACACGGCAGGGAAAATATTAGAGAGGCTAATTGTAAATCGCCTGGAATCTTCCATCGATAGTGCCGGAGGGTTATCGCCGCACCAATATGGCTTCCGTAAAACACGCTCTACCACAGATGCTGTTATAGCGATTAAGCGCATTGCTCACAAAGCGATTGAAGGTTCTCGCTGGCTCTACGGAGATAAAGAGTATTGCCTAGTCACAACGTTAGATGTAAAAAATGCATTTAATACAGCAAACTGGGGCAAAATCCTAAATGCGCTGGAGAATTTCCGAGTCCCAGCCTACATTCGGAAAATTGTCGCAAGCTACTTCACTAACAGAGTGCTGCAATACAAAACCGACGAAGGAATGAAAAGGTGCAGAGTAACCGGAGGAGTACCACAGGGGTCAGTGTTGGGCCCACTCCTCTGGAATATAATGTACGATGGAGTTTTGCGTCTCCAACTACCTCCAGGATCCCAAATCATAGGGTTTGCTGATGACATTGCAATCGTAGTCGTTGCTAAATTCCTAAACCAGGCCGAAGCGATTTGCAACCAAGCGATCGAAATCACAAAAGATTGGCTGCGCAATAGTGGTTTAAGCCTTGCAAACCATAAAACAGAGGCAGTTCTCATCAGTAGCAGGAAAATAGTCGAAACGGCAAATCTCAGAGTAGGTGACCACGCTCTAGAGTCTAAGTTGTACATCAAATACCTTGGGGTAATGATTGACCACAGGTTGAGCTTTAAACAGCACCTAACATACGCCAGCGATAAAGCAGCGAAAGCTGTAACCGCATTGACACGTATTATGATGAATACGAGAGGACCTAGGCAGGCTTCTAGGAAGTTGCTTAGCAGTGTGGTATCATCTATCTTGCTATATGCAGTACCAGCCTGGGTCGAAGCAACTAAATGCAGCACATACATGAAAGGCATTAAATCGGTATACCGGTTATGTGCCCTCAGGGTGTGCTGTGCATTCCGCACAGTATCGGAAGATGCTGTATTAGTCCTCGCGGGTATGCTACCAGTTAAGCTGACTGCGCTAGAATTCGCCGAAATAAAAAAACATCGAGCGGGTCCGGCACAGCTGACTAACCGAAGGACTGATCGGGAGCGAAGCATCCGTACTTGGCAGGAGGAATGGAGGAACTCCATGAACGGACGATGGACATATCGATTGATCCCGAATATCACAAGATGGATAAATCGAAAGCATGGTCAGATAGATTTCTACCTGACCCAATTACTTAGTGGGCATGGATGCTTTAAGGCTTATCTGCATAGATTTAAGCACGAAGATGACCCGTACTGCACCTTTTGCGACAGTCTAGTTGAAGATGCAGAACATGTTTTCTTTGTCTGCCCTCGTTTCGAGCTGGAAAGAGTAGAATTGAGTGATAGGGTGGGGAAGCCAATAATGGTTAGCAACCTAGTAGATATCATGCTTGACTCAGAAGAACATTGGTCCGCTGTCAGTAACATGGCAAGGATAGTAATTACCAAGCTGCGTCGCAATGAACAACAGCGCAGATTGTTACGTAGAGGCAATAGGCCACACCCCCTCCCGTGAAGTAGTACCTAGAAATACTTAACGGTATTAGGAATCACCAAATTGCGTCACGCTGAACAGCAGCGCAGATTTTCAAGTAGAGGCAATAGGCCGCTCCCCTCCCAGGATTAATACTTAACGATAAGTAAATACCAAACTGCGATGTGCTGAACACCAGCGCAGATTTTCATGAAGAGGCAATAGGCCGGTCCCCCTCCCGTGAAGTATTACCTAACGGTCGTCCCGCGGGAGGGAAACGGAGCTGGGGTGGGGTTTTTAGTGGGTGAGTCGAAAGACAAGTCTCACACTTTTCGGCTTTCAATGCTTTTTGCCACCTCCAAAAAAAAAAAAAAAAAAAAAAATGCCATCTTCCTGTGTGCCTGGTAATGAAGCGTTTTGTATACAGAATTTATTGATTTGATCAATTGAACGTATAAAGATAGATATAGTTAGGGCATCAAGTGTGCATATACGCACATGCACATACGTCGATGCATATGCAGAAGAAGTTGTTTTAGCATTTGCAGGAATTCGATCATTCGAATATTTACTGCCTAATTATTGCATGAAATATGATAAGGCGATGCTCGTGAGGTAGGTCATGTTGCTTCAGTGCACACATATGCGTGCAACACTATATTTAATAAAGATGCAATTAAACTTAGTTGTCCCATATATGCAAATACGTTTCTTTGAAGTTTTCCTTTATTTATTTTAAAGTTTTATACTATCTAGAAAATGCATACATACAAATGTATGTGCATATATTATTATTCCCTGTAATAAAATGTAAATTAAAAAAAATTTGGTTTGCCAAAGGAACAAATAAATTCATATTCAAATGTAAATACATATGTCGATATACCAAAACACTTGTATGCTATGAATTAATTTCGACTCAAAAAATTAGTAAAAATTTTCATCAAATTTGTTTAGTTTTAAATTTACTAAAACGCACATACCAAAATGTGAGACGTCGTTTTATAATGAATTTTTTTAAATTAAATCAAAATATTAAAGTTACTTTGATTTGAAATGTTGGCGCATATAATAAATATTCAATCATTTTTTCTTCATCACCTTTGTTTGAAAATACAAATTGAATAAATTTTCGTTTACCAAGGGAACATAAAAATGCACAAGCAAATGCCTTGCAAAATGCCGTCGGCATTCGTCAATTTGATTTCATACAGAAACCAAAAACTGAGCAGAGCCAATGTACTTGTACATAATTCACTGTAATCAGCTCTGTTAAGAACTTCCCCGCTGTCGAGTTAAGCGAGGTGAAATAGTGTTCGCGGTTTCACTTCATTTTTGACAATTCACACTATTCGTAGCTCGTGAGAATTCTCTATATTTAACGTTCTCTGCACAATGTTTTGGTGTAAAGTTTTAAAACAACAATCGAAAGATTGTCATCTGATAATCATAAAATTAAAATTGATGCAAATAAAACGCCTGCCGGCGAACATCGTGGAAGATACAATCAACCAACTTCAAGCAACGAGGTTGCAATTGTTATATCTGGAGATGAATTTCAACCAAGAGATATTGTTTTGCAAAGAAGAAATCATACACTGCAACGTGTTAATGAAACGCATCGAAAATATGATGCGTTACAATATCCTCTTATGTTCTGTTGTGGTGAAGATGGTTATTCGATTGATATAAAACAAATGAATCCAGCAAATGGTCAAGAAACAAATAAAACTGTAAGCGCAATGAATTATTATGCATACAGAATCATGATAAGAGAAAATCAAGAGAATCACATTTTAAAATGTCGTAAATTATTTCATCAGTATATTGTTGACATGTATGCGAAAATAGAAACAGAACGATTGAATTACATTAGATTCAACCAAAGAAAATTACGCTGTGACGAATACATACATTTACGAGATGCAATTAACAACGATACCAACGTTAATAACATTGGTCAAATGGTAATATTACCTTCATCGTATACAGGCAGTCCAAGGCATATGCATGAATACGCCCAAGATGCAATGTGTTATGTCAGAAATTATGGTCGACCCGACTTATTCATAACTTTCACATGCAATCCGAAATGGGATGATATTAAGAATCATTTTTATACTGGGCAATCAACTACTGATAGGCATGACATTACTGCAAGAGTGTTTAGACGAAAGCTACAGTCTCTAATGGATTTCATTGTAAAACATAAAGTTTACGGAGATGTACAATGTTTCATGTATTCTGTGGAATGGAAAAAAAGAGGCTTGCCTAATGCGCATATTTTGATTTGGTTGTGTGCTGAAATTCCAGATATAAAGGAAGATCCAGAATTACATACTACTGTAACCAAAAACATGATTAATGGACCATGTGGTACGTTAAATCAAAATTCTCCATGTATGGCTGATGGTAAATGTTCAAAAAACTACCCAAGGCAATTAATTGCTGAAACAATGACTGGAAATGATGGATATCCATTGTACCGTAGAAGATCACCAGAAAATAATGGAAAAACAGTCACTGTGAAAATAAATAATCGAGATGTAGAGATCGATAATCGTTGGATAGTTCCGTATTCCAAATTATTATCGAAAACATTTGACGCACATATAAATGTTGAATATTGTAACTCCGTAAAATCCATCAAATACATTTGCAAATATATCAATAAAGGAATTAACATGCCAGTATTTAGAGTTGTAAATCGAAATGATGAAATTACTAATTACCAAATGGGAAGATACATTAGTAGCAACGAAGCAGTTTGGAGAATATTATCATTTCCGATTCATGATCGCCATCCAGCTGTTATTCATTTGTCAGACCATTTAGAAAATGAACAAAGTGTTTATTTCACTGAAAATACTGCTCAACAAATGGCCGAACGACCACCAGCAACAACACTAACTGCATTTTTCAGCTTATGTGAAACAGATTCATTTGCAAGAACATTGCTTTATTCAAATGTTCCTAAATATTATACTTGGAATGCATCATCAAGGTCCTGGGTACGAAGGCAACGAGGAATACCTGTAGATGGATATCCAAGTGTTCATTTGGGTGATGCAATCGGACGACTTTACACTGTGCATCCAAGTAAAGTGGAATGTTTCTATTTACGTTTACTCTTAGTTGATATTCCCGGCCCAAGATCACTCGGAAGTTTGAAACGAGTTAATGGTCATCTTTGTTGTACTTATCAGCAAGCATGCAAAGAATTGAATTTGCTTGAAAATGATAATCAGTGGGATGCAACTCTTATGGATGCATGTGCAACAAGTTCTCCACACCAAATAAGAACACTATTTGCCATCATTATTGCTACATGTTTCCCAGCAAAGCCAAAAGAATTGTGGAGTACTTACCAAGAATACATGACAGAAGATATCCTACATCAAGTACGTCGCATTACTGCAAATCCAAATTTGAATTATACAGATGAATTATATAATGAGGCATTAATTAAAATCGAAGACTTTTGCCTGATGATTGCAAATAAAACTCTGAGTGAGTTAGGTATGATCGCACCAAATCGTCCGATGCATGATGCATACAATGCAGAATTATGACGTGAAAAAGAATATAATCGAAATGATCTGAACACATTTGTAACAACAAACTTACTAAAATTAAACACAGAACAAAGGCAGGTATACGACACAATTATAGACAATGTTGCAAATGAAATAGGAGGAATATTCTTCTTAGATGCACCAGGTGGGACTTGGCCACCATTCGATCACAGAATAATATTGCATTGGCTTTGGCATCATCTGGAATAGCGGCAACTTTATTGGACGGCGGTCGCACTGTACATTCTGCATTAAAGTTACCATTAAATATGCAAGTAAATGAAGAACCAACTTGCAACATTTCTAAAAATTCTGGAATGGGAAAGGTTTTACAAACATGTAAAATTATTGTATGGGATGTATGTACGATGGCTCACAAAAAATCACTGGAAGCCTTAAATAGAACACTGAAAGATTTTCGAAATAACACAAACATATTTGGTGGTACAAATACTGCACAAAAGTATCGAAATCAAGATTGGCTAAGCGAGAGAGCTATGTATATTAGCTGCCAAAAATGTCGATGTCAATGAAATCAATGCCAGTATTTTGACTCAAATTCCAGGTGAAGTTGTCACCTATAAATCAATTGATTCAATCACTAATCCCGACGATGTAGTGAATTATCCAATTGAATTTTTGAAGTCACTTAATTTGCCTGGCTTGCCACCACATCGTTTGCAATTGAAAGTCGGCGCAGTGATCATTATGTTGCGAAATATCAATCAGCCGAAACTATGCAATGGGATATGATTAGCAGTGAAACGGACAATGAACAATGTAATTGAAGCAACAATTTTGAAAGGCAAATTTAATGGTAAAGATGTTTTGATTCCGCGCATTCCAATAATTTCAACAGATTTGCCTTTTGATTTTAAGCGACTTCAATTTCCCATTCGCCTTGCTTTTGCTATTACAATCAATAAGTCTCAAGGTCAAACACTTCAATTATGTGGAATTGATCTATCTTATCCATGCCTTGGACATGGGCAACTGTATGTAGGATGTTCTCGAGTAGGGAAACCATCGTTACTTTATATTTATACACCGCATGAAAATAAAACCAAAAATTTTGTGTATCAGAAGGCTTTAGAATAAGTTGTTAGTTTACAATCATTAGAGTAATTGTTATTAGAATAAGTCACAAAATAATGGCCGAGCATGAATTAAATGATGAAACAAGAAAAAAACAAAGAACACTTTTCATTGAAGCGGTTGAGGGTCCGCTAGTATCTTAAGGGGGGAAGCTGGTCTAGAGCGCAAAAAATGGGCATGTTTTATGAATTTATTTTGACTCAACAAAGGAATCAATCGAAAATCTGTGAAATAGGTTTAATAATATAGCTTTCATGGTACAAATACAAAATTTTTCGTCTGAATTAATTTCAAAATGGCCGCTGTCCAGCAGTTCTCCTAAGGCGCCTTTTTTCTAGTGGGTCCATTGCCGAAGACGTAAACTCCTTAATTTTTGTCCTGGATCAAAAAATAAAATTTTTTTAGTTTCTATATAACAACAGAAAGAGACGTACGTAGGATTTTTTCGATATTTTGTTTTTTCGCGAAATGGTGCACGTTTGAACAAAAAGTTAAAATTTTCACTATAAAGAACGACATAAAATTGTTGATTAAAAGCGACATTATGGCTGGCTCAAAAGAACGCTGTACCCGTTGCCACTGCTCCGAATTACAACCAAACTTTACGAAACCCATTTTCAATACTTACTTAACAATGTGCATAAGTTTGGTTTAATTCGGTGCAAAGACACAGCGGGTCCACGTTTTGGCATATATTTCGAGACCCTAGTCATCAATAGGTGTGAAAATTACCCCGTATTAAAGCACTTATCAACAGCTTTCATTTGATACCCATATTGTACATACACATCCAAAGGTTACCCGGGTCCACGTTTTGACCTATATCTCGAGCCCTATCCACCAATAGGTATCCAAACTATACGGAAACCATCTTCAATACCTTCTTAGCAATGTGTGTAAGTTTGGCTTAATTCGGTGCAGACACGCCCGGTTAGCGAACACACACAAAAAGTTGACTTTATTTTATATATAAGATTTTTTTCAGTTTGTGTCCGAAAAATCCAAATATCTTACGGAACCCTATTTTTTTTCAAAATAAAATGTAATCCATGTTACTCTTGGATAATGTAGTTTTCGAATGGTGAAAGAATTTTTAAAATCGGTCCAGTAGTTTTTGAGCCTATTCGTTACAAACAAACAAACAAAGTTTTCCTCTTTATAATATTAGTATAGATTTCGGACAATTTTTGTCAATTGGATAATCCCATACGTGGATATACTTATATACATATATCTTAATTTAGTATTTATCATCTATGACAGAACAAAAAGGAATGGCTTTAAGGGGTAACACCACTGTACACGCGTAAAATAAACACGATTTTTAAAGAATTTTTTTGTATAGAAGGAAAGGGGAAACAATCACTCTGATTTGGGAAGTTATTACTTATACATATACTTAAATACAAAACTACAAAGTTTGATCGAAAAATTTTAGAAAATGGCGGCATTGGAGACATTTTTGTAATGTGGTTTCTCTTGAAGGAGCTCCGCGGCACGCAGCACAGAGGGTGCAAATTTTAATCTGGAACAAAGAAACATTTTTTTTCTTAATCTAGATAAGAATATCTAGAGAAACACGTAGGGGATTTAAAAAATTTTTATTTTTGTGGAATTAGCAAGCATTTGAAGGAAAAAACTCTATTTTGGACTAAATAAACGGCACTTAAATAACACTGTGGTACAAAAAAAAAAGTTGCAAAAAAACTTTGGATCGGACATGGTGAGGGTTGTAGCTTATGAAAAACTGAAAAGAATGGTATGTATTAAATTTTTAATACACCCTCAAAATCTCGTTTTAGAGCCAAAAAACCGTTTTTAGGCATATGCATGTACAAAATACATCGTATCTTTGTCATTTTTTGACGAAATTAAATTTTTTTTCATTTTCCAGCTAAAAGTTTAACCTTTCCAACCGTGAAAGAATTTTTTTATTATCTTTTGAATTCATGGAGATAGAGACCAAAAACTTTCAAAAAATTTGATTTTTTTACTTATTTTTCAACTTTGAGACTAGTTGGTAGCTTTAATTTTATATAAAACATCTATTTTCTCTTACTACATCAAAAGTGTATTTAATTTTGCTTTTAATGACCCCTAATTCAAAAGAATTCGTTAGAAATTATCCAAGGAATTGCGTTTATAAGATTATAGTCACTTTACTCGTTTTACAAGTAATCTAATATTTTTATCACACTTTTATTAGGTCGGGTTGTATGTATGTATGTATGTATGTATGTATGTATGTATGTATGTATGTATGTATGTAACGGAATCTTTGAGCTTAATTTTCACTGGCTTCTAAAAATCTGATCGAGTTGGAATTTTGCACACCTATCAAGGACCGATGACAATGCAATCATTTGATAAAAGTTTTCCATTATCCTTATTAGGATTGCCAGGATTAATATTTTCTTTTTTTACCTGTGGGTAAAATGTAAGGTGAATTTGGTTGTAAAATGAAAAATCTTTATTTATTCTTGTAAATCAATTTCATCCCCTTCAAAATAATCCCCTCTTGATGAAATACACTTATGCCAACGATTTTTCCAATCCCCGAAACATGCCAAATAGTCCATTTCCGGTATAGCCATAAGCACCTTCTTCGATTCAGCTTTCTGGTCTTTTTAGACGAATTGCTTCACGTAAACGACGCATAACGCTCAAATAATATTCCTTATTAACAGTTTGGCCAGGTGGAAGGAATTCATAGTTCACCACACCACGAAAATCGAAAAAAACTGGCCAATGGAGTGGGGTAGCCGTTTCTCAGGCTCCCTCCAAGAAATAAGTTCTTCATCCCGATTACTTCTTTATCACGGCCGATAACTGCATAGCTTTAGACTCACAGTCGATAAGAAAGGAATTAAATATAACACGAATATATCGAATCATTAATTCACTGACTGCAATGATAACAATAATATTCATTCATAATAAAAAATAGTTTAAAAAAAAAAACTAAAAAACACGCTTTTTTGCTAATCGAACTAAAAAGTAGAAAATAAAAAATAGTTTAAAAAAACTCAAAAAACACGCTTTTATTGCCCATCGAACGATGCATTTTGCTTCACTTTCATAACCCTCTGCACATAGGTAGTTGCCAATAGAATGATTGTAATATTTACTATATCAAGCATCCCACGCTTTTAACTCTAATTTGAATTACTCTATTTGTATCTTAATTTTTGTTATCATTTTGTTCTGAGGTAGTTGACTATGACTGATCGTTCGATATGCTATTACTTCATTTTAGACCTCTTTGTCATTAAAATTTATTTTATACTTTTTAGTTCGATGGGCAATAAAAGCGTGTTTTTTAGTTCTTTTAAACTATTTTTTATTTTTCTATTCTTACTTCCTCGTATTTTTTTTTGCATTTTATGCACTTTTCTATACTTTTTCCACAAAATTATCAGTGTGTAGAGTTTAATAATATGTTTATCTAATACTATAGAATAATAATAAATTGTCCCTCAATCTTATTGAGGGAAATGCATTGAGGGCATCTCTGTTTTTTCATACTTATTCGGTGCTCGACTATCCCACTCACAAAAATAGTATAGATTTTTGGTATATCCATCTTGCATGCCGAACAAAATTGTTAAAACTTTTAAATCTGCAACAATTCGCCACTTATGCTCATTATATTTTATCATTTGAAGTATTTTCTCCATTGTAGCATAGGACTCCTTCATCAATCAATAAAACGGAACTGTCATGTCGTTTATGTGCTAAAGATACAAAAAAGGTGTAATCAGAAATGATTTGTGAAAATCGAAATAGCTTTTGCTACATTTGCGGCTGGTTTATAGATAAGAAGCATCGTTTAAAATTTGAAAACAATAAAGCAATGGTTCTAGTGTATAATGAAATTTTTAACCGCGCATACGTAACTAGTAAATGGTATGAACCAGAGTATATTTGTGTGGCTTGTTCTTCAAAATTAAAACTAGCAAAATCAAAAAAGAATAACAATCATCTACAACTTTTGAGTCCAATGAAATGGGAAAATCAAACTTATCATAAAGAAGAAGATTGCTATTTTTGCCAAACAAATGTTACTGGTCACCATTACAAAACACGTTGTAATATAAAATATGCTGATGTTCTGACCGTAACAAAACCTGTGCCAGTAGCCGTTGACAATTTGCACACAATGCTTGTAAATGATCAGTTAAATTGTAATGAAGATCACCAATCTGTAAATATACTAGATTGTGAAGACAGTGATACAGAAAGTGTTCCTTCTACATCACATTCACCTAAACGCCATCTAATAACTAATGCAGATTACAAAGATATTGTACGTGATTTTAAATTTCTCGAAGACAAAGCGAAGGTCTTGCTTCACGATTAAAGCAGTGGAATGTGGTAGATAGTGACTTCAAGATCACCTCCGGTCGCAATGATTTAGATCGAATGTTCTTCAAACTACTTTTTGAAGAAGATAAAAACCAATCTCTTGTTTATTGTACAGATGTTAATGGATTGTTTATTGCCTTGGATCAGAATTTTCTTGTCAACAATAGAAGTCATGATTACAAAGCAATCGTAAAGGAATTTTTAAGGGCTTATGGTGCAATGGGATGCAACATGTCCATAAAAATTCATTTTTTGCACTCACATTTAGATTTCTTTCCTGAAAATCTTGGACAAATGAGTGACGAGCAAGGGGAAAGATTCCATCAGGAAATGACAGCCGTTGAAAAACGTTTTCAGGGGAAAAGCACTATTAATATGCTTTCAGAGTATTGTTGGTCGCTCAAACGCGAAGAAGACGGTTCAAAGTTAAAGAGAAAAAGATTAAATAAGCATTTTTAAATTTTGAAAGATTAAAATGTACTAATTTCATCATTGCCAAAAATATTTTGTGTTATTGAATATTGTTAGGTAATTTAATAGATTAAAATGGTTTATGGAATTAATAAATTTTATAGTTTCTATGTAACGAAAATATTTATTATTATTCTATAGTATCAGATAAACATATTATTAAACTCTACACACTGATAATTTTGTGGAAAAAGTATAGAAAAGTGCATAAAATGCAAAAAAAAAAAAATACGAGGAAGTAAGAATAGAAAAAATATCACATTACTTGTAAAACTAGTAAAGTGACTATAATCTTATAAACGCAATTCCTTGGATAATTTCTAACGAATTCTTTTGAATTAGGGGTCATTAAAAGCAAAATTAAATACACTTTTGATGTAGTTAGAGAAAATAGATGTTTTATATAAAATTAAAGCTACCAACTAGTCTCAAAGTTGAAAAATAAGTAAAAAAATCAAATTTTTTGAAAGTTTTTGGTCTCTATCTCCATGAATTCAAAAGATAATAAAAAAATTCTTTCACGGTTGGAAAGGTTAAACTTTTAGCTGGAAAATGAAAAAAAAAATTTAATTTCGTCAAAAAATGACAAAGATACGATGTATTTTGTACATGCATATGCCTAAAAACGGTTTTTTGGCTCTAAAACAAGATTTTGAGGGTGTATTCAAAATTTAATACATACCATTCTTTTCAGTTTTTCATAAGCTACAACCCTCACCATGTCCGATCTAAAGTTTGTTTGCAACTTTTTTTTTTTGTACCACAGTGTAATTATAACAATCTTTAAATTAATCTATCGAAAATCCCCTACGCTCTTCTCTTAAGAAGGTTATTATACAGACGTAGTGAAAAACCTGATTAAAAATATTTAAAATTGTTTGAGTTATGCTGCGTGCCAATTTCAGAAAACGTGTTTTGAGAAAAACGCGTTTAAAGTTTGGAAATTTGGAGAAGTCGTTAGGTAGCAGTCACTAACGCTTGGTTAAAAGCTTAAAATATTTATGAAATAGACTTCGGTAACGTATACAACTTTTTGTTCTGTATTTTAAAAGGTTCAAAGAATTTTTTAAGCTTATAAAACAAAAATCAATTTTTTGAAATTTCTACAGTGGTGTTACCCCTTAAAACTTTGAATAGCATGAAATTTAGAAGACCTAAAGTGGGTTTAAGCTAACAGTGTATGCTTCTGCGCGCACTTGACACACAATAGCTAAAACAATCACCATTCGCTCCGACTGTCGCCATTCTGTCGCACATTTAGAAGACATATTTACATACATATGGATATGCATACATACGGTTCACCAAATATTTTTGTCTTTTTCAAGAAAAAATAGGCTTATGGACCTCTCACGCACGTGAGGGAAGATGTGTTAAGCTCGTATTCATAAGATAGACCTTGCTTTGGAATATGCACTTGCGTTTATAAATGAAATATTATAGTTTTTGTTGGTTTAAAGAACATTTTAGAATGCTGCTTTTGTGCCTATGAAAGTATTTTGTTTTTGTAAGTGCAATATTTTGAATATCGACTGGGGGACGGCAAATTTCATTAAGTAAATATAAAATAAGGTACATACATTTATTTTATTAACCTTTATAGAAAAATTCAAATATGTATGTATGTACATGTATGTACATATGTATATAAGTCAATATTAAGTCAAATTTTTGATCTATTGATATACATATGTATGTGGAGGTTCTTCCAACTCCTAATTGGAGCATAGAACGTGTAATGGTAAAGTATTTAGATATGAAATTATCTATTTTATTGCGACGTAAATATTTAAATACATTTTTTTTATTTCATTTAATTATTTATATAAAGAGAAACAATTATAACTATTTGCTACACTTAAATCTAAGGCACTGGCTGCCAGGGCCGTCAGCTAGATAAAAAAAATTAGCATACTTAAGTAATAATATTTAGTACAGAAAGATATTTTAAATGCGTGTATTTATAACTGATGTAAAGACATTTGGTTATACATATGCTTAGTTTACATAGAGATACAAAGCAAAGAACGTTAATGCGTAGAGAAGTCTCAATGACAGAAACGTATGGAATTTTGAGAGGTACTAGTCCCACGAAGACTAATCACCACAGACACAATTTTCACAAAAGTTAACAGTAATGACTGAATTATGTATATTTAGCAGCAGTGGATTAGAATTTGTTGGTGATTAGAGACAAAGAATGTACCAGGTGCCAATGCAAATTTCAATATGTGAATTTATTTATGTACATGCATACCTATGCCTGTCGGCCGCCGTAGGCGAATGGGTTGGTGCGTGACTATAATTCGGAATTCACAGAAAGAACGTTGGTTCGAATCTCGGTGTTAGATAAAAAATTAAGAAAAAGTTTTTCTAATAGTGGTCGCCCCTCGGCAGGCAATGACAAACCTCCGAGTGTATTTCTGCCATGAAAAAGCTCCTCATAAAAATATCTGTCCAAATCGGTCCAAAAACGAATCGCAAGCTGCCCGAAGGTGACTTGCAGCTATTTTGGCCCACTCGCGGACAATGGACGGTGCCGAGTCCTGTTGAAATATCTATGGCCTGCCACCCAAATGTTGGTTTGCTCACGGCTTCAAAGCAACCTCCAGAATTCTTTCCTGATAATATTTCGCATTTATCTTGACGCCAGGCTCGATGAAAACGGTTGAAGAGCGCCCATCTGTGATTACAGCTGCCCAAACCATTACTTATGTCGGATGCTGCCTCCTGGTGGCCAATCGATGACGCAAATTCTCGTATGAACGGTCGGTCAAATAAACCCTATCGTTTTGGGAGTTTGCGAACTGCTCAATTTGAAAAATTTTCTCGTCAGAAAACACAATGTTTGGAAATTGACTGCTTTCGGCTAAGCGAAGCAACAACTTTCTCAAGTATGACTTGCTGCTGCTTTGGTGTGAGATCATGCGCTGGATCATGACTTTGAGATTATTTTTCAGTAAACGGCGGGTGCTACTGTCAGATATTTTCAGTTCTTTCGCCATTTGATTGGCTCTTCGTCGAGGACTTCGCTCAAGTCGCTTCATCACTTTTTGAACCATTTCACGTGACGTTGCAGTCTTTTGATGACCGCCTCCATGACGTTTCGCGATGCTACCAGTAATATTGTAACGAGTAATGGTACGATAAACAAAAACTTTATTTACTTTAAGGTGCTTGAGCTCACGAAGAATGGCTGGTTGTGTTTTTCCTGCCAAATATAACGCAATCACACTATTACGTTTGAATTCCATCACAGAAAAAAAATTTAACAAAACTGAGACGCAAATGCTTTTGATGGCTTATAAACAATATATTGAACTGTCATTAGAACGATTTTGACGTTGATGTCATGAGCTGTTTTACAGATACAACCAGTTTGAAGTTGGTAACACTTCATATCGTTCACCCTGTATATACATACATACTCGTATCTATTTATATGGACAAAATTGCGAAATGGTGAAATTTGTTTAAATCTGAACCAGAAGAACTTGGAATTAAGAGACTGATAATTAATAAATGTGTTTTATGTACAACAAGCGAGTTTACGAGTGAGTGTAGATAACATAGGATTAAATTATTAGACTAATACGTCCTAGTGCTTCTGCGAAAGCACTGATCCTGGGCCGTTAAAAAAGTTCGATGGACCAAGAAATGTTTGCGTATGGGATGGTATTTAATTCGAATTTCAAAGCGTATTGGTTCGACTCCGTGGTAATATCGTAATATTACTTACTCAACGCCTAAAGATAAGCAAATCATCGTGCCAAGTAATAAAGGCGTGAAAAAGCTACGAGTTAGGAGCTGGAAGAGGATTGTGGATGAAGCTGAAGCTCACCCTGAGGTGTAATCACTACTTGATAATGATGATGACACATAGATAGACTACAGCAAAAAGACAAAGCAGCAATCAGGTTTGAAATTAAATTTCTAACCACATGGCTATTTTACTTATTTCGCACAGTTTTAATTGCATAATCCCATACGTGAATATACTTACATACATACATGTATATATCTTAACTAAGTATTTATCTTCTATAAGACAACAAAAAGGAATGGTTTTAAAATTGTCAATATTATGAAATTTCGAAGACGTAAACTGGTTTTAAGCCAACAGTGGCTTTTGTTTACATCATTCATGTATGCTTCTGTGCGCACTTGACACACAGCAGCTACAACAATCGCCATTCGCTCCGACTGTCGCCATTCTGTCGCACATTTAGAAGACATATTTACATACACACGGATATGCATACATATGTACATATGTATATACGAATCTGCCGGCTCTTGCCACGACAAAAATTGACGGTTCACCAAATATTTTTGTCTTTCTCAAGAAAAATAGGCTTATAGACCTCTCAGGCGCGTGAGGGAAGATGTGGTGGGCACGTTTTATGAATGATCGAACCTCGCAAGCGCAGTTTATGAATTAAATAGATTTTGTTGTATTAAAGAACATTTTAGAATGCTGCTTTTGCGCCTATGAAGGTACAGTCGAACCTCAATAAGTCGAACTTCGATATCTCGAATATTTGATATCTCGAATCAAATTGCTTGGCAATGGCGTTTAGAGTGAGAATTGTGTGTAATTTTTACTTGATAACTCGAACTTCTATTACTCGAATATCTTGATAACTCGAACAGAATATTTGGCGCCAGCTTTGATAAGTCGAATTTCCGGGGGAATCCCCTTATTACGTGTTGCATATTTTATAGCAAACAGATGTCAGCAGTTGGGTCGCTGCACTGTTTAAGTCCACAGGTAGTTTATTAGTAGCTCTTACGCGAAAATAAACTCTGTTGACATATCATCAAAACGTTGTTTAAAAACGTTATATATTGATGAAAAATTTAAACTAATAAAGGAAGTAGAAATGGGTGCGCGAAAAAAAGATGTAGCTGTAAAGTATGCTATTCCGGCAAATACAGTGTCAACTATTTTAAAAAATAAACAAACGGTTATTACTGCAATCGAAAGTGGTGGTGCAAGTGGGAGTTCAAAGAGACTAAAAAAGTCAACATACGTAAATGTGGACAAAGCTGGTTTAGAATGGTTTAAATCGGCAAGAACACGGAATTTGCCTACATCCGGAGGATTACTTAAAGAAAAAGCATTGGAATTTAGTCAAAAATTAGAACAACCGAATTTCGAGGCAAGCACTGGTTGGCTCGATAATAGGAAACGAAGGTATGTACATTCATAAAATAAATGTGCAAGCTGCCACCTAAAGTTATTTTTTTTTTTCTAAGATCTGGTATATGTCATAAAAAGGCGTGTGGTGAGAGTAATGATGTAAGCGAAGAAGACTGTATGAAATGGCATCGTGATGTTTTACTTCATTTATTAGAAGATTATCAAGCACGGGACGTATTCAATGCAGACGAGACGGACTTATTCTTTAAATGTCTTCCAGATAACACCTTAACTTTTAAAAACCAGAAATGCCATGGAGGAAAGCACAGTTAACAGAGAGTTACGTTGATGATTGCCGCAAACATGGATGGGTCAGAAAAATTGAAATTACTCTTGATAGGTAAAAGTAATCAACCCCGCTGTTTTAGAGGTTTTAAATGGTTACCTCTCGACTATAAAGCAAATTCAAAGGCGTGGATGACGGGAGCCTTTTTTGAAGAATCTTTTAACTTAGACAAACAATTTGGAAAAGCCGGAAGAAATATTCTACTTTTTATTGACAACTGCCCAGCCCATCCTAAAGACATCCAACAGAGATTAAAGTTTATCAAACTTGCATTTTTTCCCCCGAATATGACATCAAAATTACAACCACTCGATCAAGGTGTCATACAAAATTTAAAATGTCATCATCGCCGCAGAACTTTAAAAAATACTATAAAATGCTTTGAAGTAAACAAAAATCTTAACATTACATTAGTGGACTGTGTTGATGAAATAACTAATGCATGGAATATCGATGTTAAGCCTGAAACCATCTCTAATTGTTTTAGAAAAACCGGCTTCGGTCAATATTCTGAATGGGAGGAAGAAGATGACATTCCCTTGGTTTTCATAAGCGAACGCATAAAAGAAAGGAGTAAGGAAGAAATTCAACTGCAGAATGAACATGAAGCTTGGCAAAATATCAAAGGTACAGAAGGTGTCACCTTTAATGATTTTATGCATGTGGATGACGATATTGTTACTTCAGAGTTTCCCACAGATGAAGATATTGTGGAGCTATTGGGATCTAAATCCGAATTTGAGCATGATAGCGAAAGTGATATAGAAGATGATTTGCAAGATGATATGCTGCAACCAGTTTCAAACGAGCTAGTTGCCAGATTTTGCGATCATATTTAAAAACCAATGAACATACAACCGATTCTCTGTGCAATGGTTTAAATAATATTGAAGTTTTTTTTGAAGATCATAATAAAAAATCCTCTCGTCAATACCAAATAACTGACTTTTTTACTTAAAACGAATGAAAGCTATACATTTATTCATACAATGTTCCTAATTATGTATGTATATATAATTTTAAAATATACACATGGGTTTTATGGATTGTTTTATTTTTCCATTAGGTTTTATTTTCTTTATGGATTTTTATGTATGTATGTACATATGTATATTATATTTGATAGCTCGATTTTTTTTTTGTGGCATGTCATAGTTCGAGTTATCGAAGTTCGACTGTATTTTGTTTTTGTAAGTACATAGAATATTTGAATATCGACTGGGGGGCGGCCAATTTCATTAAGTAAATAATAAAATATTTTATTAACCTTTATAAATAAATTCAAATATGTATGTACATTAGCGTGGCAGTTATTTGACCTGTTTTTTTATATACAATATTTTTTCGCGGGCTGCCCTTCAGTTTGGTTCCATTCTATATAAAAATGACCTCTGTGAAATTTGGTGCCGATCGGATAGGGGAAAGGTGTGCCGCCGAGCCATTCAAAAAAATTTACCCCAAAATGACAAAAAATTTTAATTTCATTAAAAGTGTGTTTTTTATTTTACATGGGTCTATATACAGCGTAAATAAGTAGTAAAAGAATTTAATTGGTAAAGTATATTAAATTATACATATATAAATTGAAGAAGAAAATTATTATCCATACAGTATTTAGCATATATAGTTCCATATGACGCTTACTTCATTGCAATTTAGTTTAATAACAACATATAAAAAAAACTAAAAAAAGAAATAACTCATTGAAGAAAATAAAATAAAAATGAATTAAAATTAAAGAAATCTTCATGTTTGTGCCACCGGGCAGGATCTGTGCATAGAAATTCGTCATTTATGTTAAATCTGATAACGAATCGTTTTGTTTTGTTGGAGACAAATTGTTCAAGTCCTCGGTTTATTAATTCCGGAACTTGGCTTGTTTCCACGGTTAGATATCCTTTTAATACTTTTTCACATTCAGCATCAGTTTCACGATTCAACGATTCTGCCGTCACATTTGGGTCAAAGAAGGCCAAGGCGATGGATTCAGGTGATAAATACCACAAATGATTTTTGATTTTTTGTAAAGCCACACGAGAGATGTCTTCGTCAACTGTCCGGTATTTATTAATTTTGGAAAGACCACTGAAATCCAAAAATGGTGCTTTGGCTGCAGAAGGTGCACAAAACCACGCTTCGATATATATAATATAATATACTGATAAGGAAAATGCAAATATCACAAATTGCATTTTCCTCACGCGGTGATAATTTAAATTCATCACGAAACATGAATATCTTAAAGCAATAAATAGCCTTAGCCATCCACCTTGCATGATGGATAGCTCCTGGAGCACGGAAAGATACTCCACGAGATGGTATTTCGCCAAGAAAAATAGCAGCCAATTGTAAAAATTCTCGATAATCCTCTCTCGGTTGTTGTTCTTGCAACGTGCTTCGTATAAAATCAAGAACTGGGGAAACATCGACCGGATCCAAATGTTTTCTGATCTTCTTATTCACGATTCCGGTATTAAAATTATTTACATTTCCTTTAGGCCAAGCAGTTTGGAACTTTTTTAAGATTGATACGGTTGGGCCGGTAGTTTTACCCATCTTCTCCCCGAAAACGGCTTTTAAAATGATTTCGTATATGTGATGGCGGCAAGGCAAATATAAGAGATCTTTTTCTAGAAAGCTTTCCATCAAAACATACGCACCATTATAAGCGCCCGTAATAGAGGCAGTAGTGTCAAAAACCAATGCTTCTACGTAGTCCTGAAGGCCCCATTATATTTTTGATTTCGGTAGCTTTCTTTTCGCGGAGTTTCTCACGAGAATTGTTAATAGACCACCTGTTCATCGCAAAACTCTCCACATCTTGACCAAGGGCTTCAAGTGTAGCTATAAGAATATGAACTGTATTCCTGTCACTGATCTTGCACTTATCCAAAGCAGCAGCAAGCTTAGGAGTTATTATTATTTGTCGTCCTCTTTTTTGTTTTGCTGGTACAGACAAATGTTTTGAGCATTGCGGAATTTCCTCTGAAGCACGCGCTTCTAAATCTTCCCCGCTGCTTGAACTCGACGTCATCGGTATATCAGATTGAGCTAGAAATAGTATTAACAATATAAGTATTATACGATTTAGTTCGATATACATAAATATTCATGTTAAATAGGTAGCTAGAGAAGATGAAGAGTTTTTCAACGAAATCTTTTTCTTTTTTCTTATGATCCATCGACGTTCTTGCAGCATGCTTTTGAAGTTGCCGCCACTGCTGATAGAGACCTTCTACCTTTGGTATACAGTTCTTTAGTTCTTGCGTCGGAATTCGGGCTTTCTCCCAATATATCATCACTTCCCGCACAGCTAGTGAAGCACTGCCTCGTATTGTTAACTTACACACCCGTAAATTGAAAAAAAAAACTTGTAACGTTTGTTTTACAGATGGAAGTTTGTTTCCAAAAATTTCATTTGAATAATACCCGAGCAGATAAACTTTTTCTCGTAATAGAGGTCGCGACATTGTACTACCGAATGTCTTCACTTCAAATGTTGTACGCAACTAATGATTTTTTTAAAAAACTTTCATACAAAACTTTTTTAGCCATAAAAATTTGAATTGCCGTTGTTATTTCAGAAACGAAATGCTCGCCTACTTTATTTGATACTAGCAAACCCGGCCCCCTTCGCTGGGCACACTAAAATAGAATATATATGGTTTAGAACAGAAAATATATGATTTTCATATTATTTATTTCTTTATTCTTTATTCAAGCGCTTTGGCATAAACAATATTTTTTGTTTTTCTATTTGTTTTTGAGTAAATATAAAATATAAATTGAAAATCAGGAAAAAAGAAGATTGTTTTCAAATTTCAAATCAACGCATATGAATAAACAATTGTCTTTTTTCCTGATCGTCCATGAATTTTTCGTTTCAATTTATATGTTTTATTAAGCATTGGAGCTTGTTTAACCATTATCCATTTATATTTTTCAAAAAAAAAAACGAAAAAAATTGTTTTTTCCACGAACACATAATTTCATTCGGATTTCACATTAAATTCTCAAATTTCGTAAGAAATTATTCACTGTTCCAAAATCCACTCCAAAAAAATTCACAAACAATTTTTACATGTTCCACTTACGTTTTTTCCTTATGGCATCCAAATCAGAAAGAAATATTGACACATTGTAACTCACACTGTCAATTTGACAGTTCAGTTCCGCCCCAAGCGTTAAAAAAGTAAGCGACATTATGGCTAGTTCAAAAGAACGAAGTACCCGTTGCCAGTGCTCCGAATTACAACCAAACTTTACGAAACCCATTTTCAATACTTACTTAACAATGTGCGTAAGTTTGGTTTAATTCGGTGCAAAGACACGGCGGGTCCACGTTTTGGCATATATTTCGAGACCCTAGTCATAAATAGGTATGAAAATTACCCCGTATTAAAGCACTTATCAACAGCTTTCATTTGATACCCATATTGTACATACACAACCAAAGGTTACCCAGGTCCACGTTTTGATCTATATCTCGAGACCCCAGTCACGGAGCGGCATGAAAAATACTCTGTACTAAGGCATTCACCAACAGCTTCAATTTGATACCCATATTGTACATACACATCCGAAGGTTACCCGGGTCCACGTTTTGACCTATATCTGCAGACCCTATCTACCAATAGGTATTCAAACTATACGGAAACCATCTTCAATACCTCCTTAACAATGTGTGTAAGTTTGGTTTAATTCGGTGCAAAGACACGGCGGGTCCACGTTTTGGCATATATTTCGAGACCCTAGTCATCAATAGGTATGAAAATTACCCCGTATTAAAGCACTTATCAACAGCTTTCATTTGATATCCATATTGTACAAACACATTCTAGGGTCCACGTTTTGGTCTCTATCTCGAGACCCTAGTCACGGAGCGGATGGAAATACTCTGAACTAAAGCATTCACCAACAGCTTCCATTTGATACCCATATTGTACATACACATCCGAAGGTTACCCGGGTCCACGTTTTGACATATATCTCGAGACCCTATCTACCAATAGGTATCCAAACTATACGGAAACCATCTTCAATACCTCCTTAACAATGTGCATAAGTTTGGTTTAATTCGGTGCAAAGACACGGCGGGTCCACGTTTCGGCATATATTTAGAGACCCTAGTCATCAATAGGTATGAAAATTACCCCGTATTAAAGCACTTATCAACAGCTTTCATTTGATACCCATATTGTATATACACAACCAAAGGTTACCCGGGTCCACGTTTTGACCTATATCTCGAGACCCCAGTCACGGAGCGGCATGAAAAATACTCTGTACTAAAGCATTCACCAACAGCTTCAATTTGATATCCATATTGTACAAACACATTCTAGGTTCCACGTTTTGGTCTCTATTTCGAGACCCTAGTCACGGAGCGGCATGAAAAATACTCTGGACTAAAGCATTCACAGCTTCCATTTGATACCCATATTGTACATACACATCCGAAGGTTACCCGGGTCCACGTTTTGACCTATATCTCGAGCCCTATTTCCAAAATAAGATATAACCATGTTACTCGTGGATGATGTAGCTTTCGAATGGTGAAAGAATTTTTAAAATCGGTCCAGTAGTTTTTGAACCTATTCATTACAAACAAACAAAGTTTTCCTCTTTATAATATTAGATAGTACTAGTTTTTGATATTGATATTATCCAAGACACGATGTGTACGTTAGTCAAAACGCGAACCCAATGTTTTATGCGCGGAAATCTGTTTGAAGAAATCTATTTTCATTTCGAATTTCAAAATTTGATCATTTGATAAGTTATCTCACATATTTCAATTTCCGTTTTGTTTTGGAAGAAAATTGAAGAAAAATGGAAAATTTTTGACAGAGTTGTCAAAAAGCAAGGGTCGAACGAGTTGGTAGATTCTGCATTGAATATATTTTTTTAAGCGTAATAATTTAAATTATCATTGTAATGTGATAAACTAAGGGCCCGGCTACTTTACTTACTAGTAGTACTTATACTACGAATTTTCGGGTTTTTTGAAACTTTGAAGGCCCGGGGGCACACTTTCCACTTACCAGATTTACTTCAAACTTTTTTTCCACCATTTTTATATATAAAGGAACCAATCTGGTGGGTAGCATCAATAAAAAAATAATCTTGCAAAATAACTGCCACCCTAAAGTACATGTATGTACATATGTACATCACTCAATATTAAATAAAATTTTTGATCTCTTGATATACAGGGTTGGCCATATTAAACTGACCCATTGATTAACCCTATAACTTTTTACTGTAATTTGAAATCTAAGGTTTACGTCAACAAGCCAAAGACACTAGGCGCACTTAAGGCCAATATCCGACGGGAAATAGCCGCCATATCGGCCGAGACGCTGGCCAAAACTATGGAAAACGCCGAAAAACGGGCACATTACGCTATACGAGCTAAGGGCGACCACTTGCGCGATATCATATTCAAAAAGTGATGTAAACGAATCTCCTTGAACTAAATTAAATGTTTTTCACAATGAAACACAAAAAAATGTTTCTTTTTCCATATTTTTTTAATAATCACATGGGTCAGTTTAAGATGGCCAACCCTGTACATATCCAAATACGTGCTAAGGGCGACCACTTGCGCGATATCATATTCAAAAAGTGATGTAAACGCATCTCCTTGAACTAAATTAAATGTTTTTCACAATGAAACACAAAAAAATGTTTCTTTTTCCATATTTTTTTAATAATCACATGGGTCAGTTTAATATGGCCAACCCTGTACATACCTACATATAAGATCCTCTAACTCCTAGTTGGAGCATAGAACGTTTAATGGTAATGTATGGTAGGTATACAACTATCTACATTATTTATTACATAAATATTTTAATAATCACTTTTTTATTCTATTTATTTATTTATATGTATGTATAAGCCGAAACAATTATAAATAATTGCTACACTTAAATCTAAAGCATTGGCTGCAAGGGCCATCAGCTAGATAAAAGAAATTAGTATACTTATGCAAGTATTAATATTTAGTACAGAAAGATGTATTAATGCGTGTATTTGTAACTGATGTAAGGATATTTGGTTATATGCTTATTTTACATAGAGATACACAGTGTGATAAAATGTTAACGTTGGTGGTTTAAGTAAAATATCTCATATAAAAATCCTATACAAATTAAAAATAGGCAAATCAAAATTTTGCCATATATGTATGTACATACATACATATGTACGTTTACCGTACGCTTGCTCAGTGCTTGGGTAAAGAAAAATCGGCGCATTCGTGTCGATTTTTTTGCTTTAAACATTGAGTAAGTAATAAGATAGAGTCACAATCACTAAATTTTTGGAAAACGGGCATATGGATGCGGTCGGTCGGGTGAAAAGAAGACGAAGGGCGAACCGTTGGAACAAGTTCGAGATGCTGATGATTTTTATATATGTAAATCAATCAAAACAGAAAATATGTACATATGTCTTGAATCTCTTTCATCAAATCCAAATTATATTGATGAGAAAATATCATTCTAATATCCGTCCAGAAAGCCAAACGCGCATACACACATACATATGCATATAATTACGCATACAAACTTTCAACTAACGCAGAATATGTGCATATAAAACTGCGAATCGAATAAATGAGTGATTTAGAAAAGTTCATTAGTATTTCGTCACATGACATCAAAAAAGCCCTAAGTTACATTTTAAAAATTTTACAGGAGAAGCAAAAAACCTTTTAAAATGAAAAATAAGGCAAAATTTTTCAATATTTTCTCAAGTTAAGATTATTTTTCATAAACGAATCAGTATTTGAAGAAAAAATATTACTTTTCGTATTACTTACAGATATATGAAACTTACGCCTTCTACAATTAGTTTTTTCTGAATCGAAAAGGGCGTAACTCAAATAGAAAGTTTGTTTTTTCGTAATTTTCTCAAAATATTTTGCTTATTTCTTGCACTAAATTGATTATAATAAATGGATACTATCCAATTTATTATTATACTAGCAAACCCGACCCCCTTCGCTGGGCACACTAAAATAGAATAGATATGGTTTAGAACAGACAATATATGGTATTCATATTATTTATTTCTTTATTCTTTATTCAAGCGCTTTGGCATAAACAATATTTTTTGTTTTCCTATTTGTTTTTGAGTAAATATAAAATATAAATTGAAAATCAGGAAAAAAGAAGATTGTTTTTAAATTTCAAATCAACGCATATGAATAAACAATCGTCTTTTTCCTGATCGTCCATGAATTTTTCGTTTCAATTTATATGTTTTATTAAGCATTGGAGATTTTTTAACCATTATCCATTTATATTTTTCAAAAAAAAAAAAAACGAAAAAAATTGTTTTTTCCACGAACACATAATTTCATGCGGATTTCACATTAAATTCTCAAATTTCGTAAGAAATTATTCACTGTTCCAAAATCCACTCCAAAAAAATTCACAAACAATTTTTACATGTTGCACTTACGTTTTTTCCTTATGGCATCCAAATCAGAAAGAAATATTGACACATTGTAACTCACACTGTCAATTTGACAGTTCAGTTCCGCCCCAAGCGTTAAAAAAGTAAGCGACATTATGGCTGGCTTAAACGAACGCTGTACCCGTTGCCACTGCTCCGAATTACAACCAAACTTTACGAAACCCATTTTCAATACTTACTTAACAATGTGCATAAGTTTGGTTTAATTCGGTGCAAAGACACGGCGGGTCCACGTTTTGGCATATATTTCGAGACCCTAGTCATCAATAGGTATGAAAATTACCCCGTATTAAAGCACTTATCAACAGCTTTCATTTGATACCCATATTGTACATACACAACCAAAGGTTACCCGGGTCCACGTTTTGACCTATATCTCGAGACCCCAGTCACGTAGCGGCATGAAAAATACTCTGTACTAAGGCATTCACCAACAGCTTCAATTTGATATCCATATTGTACAAACACATTCTAGGTTCCACGTTTTGGTCTCTATCTCGAGACCCTAGTCACGGAGCGGCATGAAAAATACTCTGAACTAAACCATTCACCAACAGCTTCCATTTGATACCCATATTGTACATACACATCCGAAGGTTACCCGGGTCCACGTTTTGACATATATCTCGAGACCCTATCTACCAATAGGTATCCAAACTATACGGAAATCATCTTCAATACCTACTTAACAATGTGTGTAAGTTTGGTTTAATTCGGTGCAACGACACGGCGGGTCCACGTTTTGGCATATATTTCCAGACCCTAGTCATCAATGGGTATGAAAATTACCCCGTATTAAAGCACTTATAAACAGCTTTCATTTGATACCTATATTGTGCATACACAACCAAAGGTTACCCGGGTCCACGTTTTGACCTATATCTCGAGACCCCAGTCACGTAGCGGCATGAAAAATACTCTGTACTAAGGCATTCACCAACAGTTTCAGTTTGATATCCATATTGTACAAACACATTCTAGGCTCCACGTTTTGGTCTCTATCTCGAGATCCTAGTCACGGAGCGGCATGAAAAATACTCTGAACTAAAGCATTCACCAACAGCTTCCATTTGATACCCATATTGTACATACACGTCCGAAGGTTACCCGGCTCCACGTTTTGACCTATATCTCGAGACCCTAGTCATCAATAGGTATGAAAATTACCCCGTATTAAAGCACTTATCAACAGCTTTCATTTGATACCCATATTGTACATACGCATCCAAAGGTTACCCGGGTCCACGTTTTGACCTATATCTCGAGACCCTATCTACCAATAGGAATCCAAACTATACGGAAACCATCTTCAATACCTCCTTAACAATGTGTGTAAGTTTGGTTTAATTCGGTGCAAAGACACGGCGGGTCCACGTTTTGGCATATATTTCGAGACCCTAGTCATCAATAGGTATGAAAATTACCCCGTATTAAAGCACTTATCAACAGCTTTCATTTGATATCCATATTGTACAAACACATTCTAGGCTCCACGTTTTGGTCTCTATCTCGAGACCCTAGTCACGCAGCGGCATGAAAAATACTCTGAACTAAAGCATTCACCAACAGCTTCCATTTGATACCCATATTGTACATACACATCCGAAGGTTACCCGGGTCCACGTTTTGACCTATATCTCGAGACCCTATCTACCAATAGGTATCCAAACTATACGGAAACCATCTTCAATTCCTCCTTAACAATGTGTGTAAGTTTGGTTTAATTCGGTGCAAAGATACGGCGGGTCCACGTTTTGGCATATATTTCCAGACCCTGGTCATCAATAGGTGTGAAAATTACCCCGTATTAAAGCACTTATCAACAGCTTTCATTTGATACCGATATTGTACATACGCAACCAGAGGTTACCCGGATCCACTTTTGACCTATATCTCGAGACCCTATCTACCAATAGTTATCCAAACTATACGGAAACCATCTTCAATACCTCCTTAACAATGTGTGTAAGTTTGGTTTAATTCGGTGCAAAGATACGGCGGGTCCACGTTTTGGCATATATTTCCAGACCCTAGTCATCAATAGGTATGAAAATTACCCCGTATTAAAGCACTTATCAACAGCTTTCATGTGATACCGATATTGTACATACGCAACCAAAGGTTACCCGGATCCACGTTTTGACCTATATCTCGAGACCCTATCTACCAATAGGTATCCAAACTATACGGAAACCATCTTCAATACCTCCTTAACGATGTGTGTAAGGTTGGTTTAATTCGGTGCAAAGACACGCCGGGACCACGTTTTGGCATATATTTCCAGACCCTAGTCATCAATAGGTATGAAAATTACCCCGTATTAAAGCACTTATCAACAGCTTTCATTTGATACCCATATTGTACATACGCAACCAAAGGTTACCGGGGTCCCCGTTTTGACCTATATCTCGAGACCCTATCTACCAATAGGTATCCAAACTATACGGAAACCATCTTCAATACCTCCTTAACGATGTGTGTAAGGTTGGTTTAATTCGGTGCAAAGACACGCCGGGACCACGTTTTGGCATATATTTCCAGACCCTAGTCATCAATAGGTATGAAAATTACCCCGTATTAAAGCACTTATAAACAGCTTTCATTTGATACCTATATTGTGCATACACAACCAAAGGTTACCCGGGTCCACGTTTTGACCTATATCTCGAGACCCCAGTCACGTAGCGGCATGAAAAATACTCTGTACTAAGGCATTCACCAACAGTTTCAGTTTGATATCCATATTGTACAAACACATTTTAGGCTCCACGTTTTGGTCTCTATCTCGAGACCCTAGTCACGGAGCATCATGAAAAATACTCTGAACTAAAGCATTCACCAACAGCTTCCATTTGATACCCATATTGTACATACACGTCCGAAGGTTACCCAGGTCCACTTTTTGACCTATATCTCGAGACCCTATCTACCAATAGGTATCCAAACTATACGGAAACCATCTTCAATACCTTCTTAGCAATGTGTATAAGTTTGGTTTAATTCGGTGCAGACACGGCCGGTTAGCGAACACACACAAAAAGTTGACTTTATTTTATATATAAGATTTTTTTCAGTTTGTGTCCGAAAAATCCAAATATCTTACGGAACCCTATTTTTTTCCAAAATAAAATGTAATCCATGTTACTCTTGGATAATGTAGTTTTCGAATGGTGAAAGAATTTTTAAAATCGGTCCAGTAGTTTTTGAGCCTATTCGTTACAAACAAACAAACAAACAAACAAACAAAGTTTTCCTCTTTATAATATTAGTATAGATTATATATTTTTTGTTTTAGGCTCCACGTTTTGGTCTCTATCTCGAGACCCTAGTCACGGAGCATCATGAAAAATACTCTGAACTAAAGCATTCACCAACAGCTTCCATTTGATACCCCTATTGTACATACACGTCCGAAGGTTACCCAGGTCCACTTTTTGACCTATATCTCGAGACCCTATCTTCCAATAGGTATCCAAACTATACGGAAACCATCTTCAATACCTTCTTAGCAATGTGTATAAGTTTGGTTTAATTCGGTGCAGACACGGCCGGTTAGCGAACACACACAAAAAGTTGACTTTATTTTATATATAAGATTTTTTTCAGTTTGTGTCCGAAAAATCCAAATATCTTACGGAACCCTATTTTTTTCCAAAATAAAATGTAATCCATGTTACTCTTGGATAATGTAGTTTTCGAATGGTGAAAGAATTTTTAAAATCGGTCCAGTAGTTTTTGAGCCTATTCGTTACAAACAAACAAACAAACAAACAAACAAAGTTTTCCTCTTTATAATATTAGTATAGATTATATATTTTTTGTTTTGATAACAAACCAACAAAACAAAAAATAATTCTCAAAAAGAAAGTTAAACAAAAAGAAATTAAATTCGTAAAAAGATGAAAACTTTACATAAATCTTGCTATTCATTTTCATAGGGCAAATTAGTATAAAAATCATGACAATCTGCTGGTATAAAGGACTTCAGATCGTTAAGATGTTCCCACTTTCTTTTTGGAGATGTTTAATCTTTTGGTATGTAATGGAGCCAGGTGGAAGTCGTGAAAATTTTTGACACATCGGTGTAGAAGAAGAGTATATTCGTCTTTGATGTTTGTTTTCAAATAAATAATTCCAAGCGGATCATATGTCAGTACTCGAACTTTGTTAACGGTAGGATCACCAATTTTTTTGCCTGTAAAACACATTTTATTGTAAAAGTAGATCGATAAAGTTGATTTTGATGATGTTACCTGGACGAATAGAAGAGTATCGCTTAGAAAGAGAGTCGTAATCCCGAAAATATGAATGAGTAAGGTAATGAGTGTTCAGTGGAAATGGAGTCTTTCGAGAATCCTTAACATACTGAACAAATTCAGACGGAAGATTAATTTTTTGATTGTTAATTTTTCTTTGGATAAGCGAATGTGTTGAATCGCACTCCATTTGAGTGTGTCCAACTATTAAATATTTATGCTCTATCGTTATGTTTTTTTCAATGCATAAAGATAGCAATGCGTTTGACAATATGACATTGCGGTTTTGATAAAAGGCGCCATCAGAATATATTATGACATGGTTAATACTCGTATCTGGTGACTGAAGTAAACACTTCTCTAAGTATTTAACAATACATGTGGCGGTAGTAGACGCTACAAGATTCCCTTCAGACTCATGCCAAATGTAATTATCAGACTCGTGAGTAATGATATTATAAATAGTGAAATTATGCACGTCTAATTTCATTTTATAATATGAGGCCCTAGCATTTGTTTGGGGAATCAGTTTCACTGCTTGCATACCCATGTATAATAATAAGCACAGTCCAGACTTGGCACTTTCGATATCGTTTTCTTTTTCTTTTCTCATTTCATTGATTTGTGATCTATGACTATTATAATGATCTTCAGCTATGTTTTTTGCCTCAAATGATACACAAATATCACACATATCGTTCCTTGGTTTAAGCAATGAAATATTTTGTTGTTTTATGGTAAGCATAAATTTTGGATACGATACTGGTAAAATTTCATCGTTATTATTACCATCGCAATCTTCACAATATAGTTTATAAAGTTGGTTGTATGATTTAATATCTGTTTGTAAATAATTTTTTGTACTGTATTGTCTTCGGTAATGGGATTCAAGTTTTGGAATACTGTTTAACCATTTCTTTAAAAAGTTAAGGCGCTTTTCGTATTTTTTAGCATTTTTCGACGCTCCTTTTGGCGGAGCAATATCCAATTGCGCGTGTTTTAAAATGTTCGAATCTACCCAATTTCTTATCATTTTTTCATTTATTCCAAGAGTTGACATAAACATTTGCCGGCAAACCTGGATACGAGTTGCTTTTGCTTTCAAATAATATCGTTTAGATAGCGATCGCCTCGAAAATGTGTTACGGTTTCGTGCTTTTTCTTCTAATTCTACTTGACTTATTACATAAATCTTTTTTTCTTTCCACGACATGTTCCAAAATCCATCAAATATTTCTTGGCGTATATTTTCATCATATTGGGAGCAATGACGCAATGTGCTTTTTTCACAATATTTAGACTGACATTTTAAGCCCATTTTTCGAGGATTCTTTTCACACACAATTCCCTTATTAAGACCTTTATAAATTTTGCCGGTCATTCGGTTATTGTAATTTAAATATGTTTTATTCACCGTTTGTTTTAACACTGACTTATGAAAATTAGTTTCGTTAATCATTTTTAGAGATTTTTAGTTTTAATTAAATAAACTCCAACTCAGTAAAGCCTCTTAGAAACATACAAAAGAAAAACTAACTGTTAATACAGAGATCCAAAAACCTTATCGTCAATACTTTTCGTCAGTAACTGATAAATAAGAACACACACAATGGCATGGCATGCTATGCCTTCTTGTGTTTGTTGTTTATTATTTCTCTAAAGGCGTAAGTTACAATTTTGGTTGGCAAATTTGTTATGCTTGCACTAAGGGCTTTTCGAATTTTGTTTATACCAACGTCATTATTTGTTGTTGGATTATAAAATTTTAAAGGAACATGTATTATGATACGGTACATGATAATCAACTAAAAAGTCGATTTTGAATTTTTTGTAACTTAGGGCTTTTGAATTCATATGACGATTTGTAGCTTAGCGCAATCGTGAAAGACGTGTCGTATATGCGGTACATAGTCTCATGTTTGACTCAGGTTCAAGTCCTGTACCCACTTTTCTTTGTTCGATATTTTTATTTAATTTTTTGTATTTGGTTTAATTAGAATTGATTTAAAATAGTGTATTCAGGTTTTTCTAATACCTGTTATTTAGAAATTTATTTTGTATATAACATTATTCATACTCTTTTTGAATTTATATGTAAAACAGCCATAAAGGCAATCATATGAATATGCATTCCTATATTTAATCTCTTCAGTCAAATCTGAACTACTTACATACACATATTGATGAGAAAATATTTTAATATCCATGGATGCATCCAGAAAGCCAAACGCGCATACACGCATATGTATATAAATATATACAAACCTTCAACGAACGCAAAATGTATGCATATAAAAAACAACAACTGCGACCGTCTTCTTGTCCGTCAGTGAAAAGATGGGATATGTATACCCTATGAGCAAAAAGAACCGGGAAGGTGATGTTGACTGTTTCCTTCGATTGCCAAGGCATAGTCCACCATGAGTACCTTCCATCGGGCCAGACAGTCAATAGAGAATATTATTTATCCGTTTTGAAACCTTAGAGAGATGCTATGTGTTGCAAACCGCTGGATATGTGAGCAAACAATTCTCAGATTTTGCATGATGACAACGCGCCAGCGCACTGATCAAAGAGAATACAAATCGGCCTGTCGGGGGTGTTTGGAGGACTGGGTTAAACGTTGGCACATGTGTGTTGCTTCAGACGGGTCATATTTTGAAGGAGATAATATAAATTTGCCTGAAATTTAACACTGTTATGTTTTATTTAAACATGCCCGGTATTTTTTGATCATAGGGTACATATATGCGGCTTTGTGAACAGAAATGTGTGATTCGCTAGATTTGTTCAAGGAATCTAAGTCGCATTAACTCGTGACTGTCGAACAGTTAGAACACATATTTACATACATATAAGGGTGCATACATACATACGGAGCCGCGGCCACTCCATGATTCAATTATAGAAGGTTAGGTAAGTAAGCAGCTTTCTCGCTCCCTCTTGACATATCGGCTCCCTTATTTGAAAACGTGTTGCTTCTTTACAAAAAAAGTACCTATTTAAAAAAAAAATTTTTGAATTGTAGTAAAAACTAAACTTTTGGTGGAAATTATTTGGTCGGCAACACTGTCTCCATTTTTGACACGTTGCTTTATTCATATTCGTTAAAAACCGTTTATTTAATTGGAAACATTTAAGTAAGTAAATTCGTAAATCGTAAATAAATTGTTTTTAAAGCTTTTATTTGCAGGTGTTCATATACGCGCAAGTGCAGTTTTACAAAATAACCATTATAGAATTCCAGCATCGTTTTCCTGTAAATATACGTAAGTTATAACATTGTATTTGCAAGTTACCTATTTCTAATACTTTTGATTTGCAGATTTTTGATTTCTGAGCAAATTCAGCATTCCTGCACCTGCACCCCCGTGTCTAATATTCGTACGCGTTTTGTATCGTTAAATACTCGTAAGTTATAATATTGTATTTGCAAGTTACCTATTTCTAATACTTTTGATTTGCAGATTTTTGATTTCTGAGCAAATTCAGCATTCCTGCACCTGCACCCCCGTGTCTAATATTCGTACGCGTTTTGTATGGTTAAATACTCGTAAGTTATAATATTGTATTTGCAAGTTACCTATTTCTAATACTTTCGATTTGCAGATTTTTGATTTCTGAGCAAATTCAGCATTCCTGCACCTGCACCCCCGTGTCTAATATTCGTACGCGTTTTGTATCGTTAAATACTCGTAAGTTATAATATTGTATTTGCAAGTTACCTATTTCTAATACTACTTTCGATTTGCAGATTTTTGATTTCTGAGCAAATTCAGCATTCCTGCACCTGCACCCCCGTGTCTATTATTCGTACGCGTTTTGTATCGTTAAATACTCGTAAGTTAATATAATATTGTATTTGTAAATTATCTATTTCTAATATTTTTTGGAGAACAATTATAAAGGGTTTTCCAATAGAAGGTGTTATTTTGATATTCAAAGAAAAATGCTATTTTTAATGTAAATGATCGGATATTTATTTCAGTTTAAAGAGAAAAACCCTTTGTTATATTTATTTTTTTGTTAATAATTCGCGCAAGAACACATTCAATTAAAAATACAGGGTGGCTGATGAAAGCCGCTACCAAAAAAAATTTAATAACTTTTTTTTCTTTTTAAGTTATCTGTTCCATTTTTGTTTTAATTTGCAGATTGATCTTTAAAATTTATTAAAATGGATAACTGGGACACGCAAACAAGAATTTGGATAGTCCGCCGCTATCACGCACTGGAGTCCGTAGTTTTGGTACAGAGAGAGTACAGGCGCATGTTTGGCGGCGATTCCCAGAGCAGATGGACAATAATGAGACTGGTGAATAATTTTGCTGAGCAAGGAACAGTCGCAAGGAGGCCTTATCATCGAAACCCACCAGTTCGGACGGAGGAAACGATCGCTGCTGTAGCTGCAGCTATACAAAGCAATCCAAGGGTTTCAACAAGAAGCTTATCTGCTCAACTTGGTGTCAGCCGACAGTCTTTGCAAACAATAATGCACAAAGATTTAAACTTATTTCCCTACAAAGTTCAAATGGTTAACAAACTGAATGCAGCAGACTTGCCGATTCGCTTGGAATTTTGCCAGAAGATCCTGCAAATGGTGGAAGAAGACCAAAACATGTTAAACTGCCTTTTCATGTCTGATGAGGCCCATTTCGATTTAAACGGCAATGTGAACAAACAAAATTGTCGAATATGGAGTACTTCTAACCCACAAATACTCCACGAGACGGAATTGCATCCTCTTCGCGTGACAGTGTGGTGTGCGGTTTCTTCACGCTGTATTGTCGGGCCTTATTTTTTTGAAGAAAATGGTCACACCGTTACGGTTACTGGAGACCGTTATTTGAAAATGCTGAAAGAATTTTTCTATCCAGAACTACGCCGAAAGAGAATTCCTTTCAACTCTGTGTGGTTTCAACAAGATGGGGCAACGTCTCACATAGCCCAGACTGTTATGACAGAGTTGCGACGAAAATTTCCCAATAAACTGATTTCAAGAAACTCCGAATTTCGTTGGCCCCCCAGGTCGCCTGACCTTACTGCACCTGACTTTTTCTTGTGGGGTTTATGTAAACAAGAAGTTTATAAAACAAAGCCAACAAATTTGGATGAACTAAAACAATCCATTCGGGCAACAATTGCGGCTATTCCTGTCGCAACTCTCAAAGCAGCAATGAACAACTTTTTACTAAGATGCCGCACTTGGGTCAACGAGCATGGAGGATGCCCTTCAATTAAATTCAATTATTTTAAAAACTAGTTAAGCTACATTTAATAAAATTTAATGACCTTCAACTTGAAAAAAAAAAAAATGAATTCCATACACTAAAAAAAAGTTATTTGAGTTTCTTAATGTAGCAAAATTCATCAGCCACCCTGTATTTAAATAAGATTATGAATTAATTAATTAATTAATATTAATATTTAAATAAGATTATGCATTAATTAATTAATTAATATTAATATTTAAATAAGATTATGCATAAATTAATTAATTAATATTAATATTTAAATAAGATTATGCATTAAGATTTTGTAGTCAGTATAGAAAGACTAATAAAACATGAAATAAAATAGAAAACTCGATGCGCATTATAAGTATTTTTTCTTACATAATTTAATTAAAAATATGAATTGCAACAATTTTAACTTTTGGTTGAAATATTTAAATAAGGTTATGCCAAAAGCAAGTTGCGCCTTGTGTCATAAAACATGGACTCAAGAAGCAATCAAGATGTTCCACGTTCCAACGAACGTAATGAAAAGAAAAATGTGGTCGAAATCGTGCGGCATCGATTTAAACCCATATTCGAAAATTTGCTCTTTGCATTTTTCACCTATGGACTATACATCTGGTTCAGATGCAAAAAGGGTTAGGTTATCAGGAGATGCGTTACCGATAGCAGTGGAAACCCTATCTGAATGGGATGAAACTCAAGTGACTGCTTCCAAATTTGTCGATGCCTCGACCCAAACCGAGTAAATATTAATTATATAATAAAAACCTCTTGAAGCTAATCTTTTGCTTTAGGTCTTATGAAGATTGTCGTGTGGCAGATCTTCAAATGCAAATTGAAGAATTGCGAACGCGAATCAAAGAGTTCGAAAAACTTAAAGCGAACTTATCATTAATTTTTACGGAGGGACAAATCAGAAAAATTGTAGATCCGCAAAAGAACGTCCACTGGTCATGGCAAGACATTTCCTCCGCGATTGCTCTTCACGCAGCTGGGTCAAGGGCCTACGTCCACTTGTGTAAAAATGTTTTTCCGTACCCTTGCGAATCCATGATTCGAAAATGGTTGCAAAAGTTGAATATTGATGATGGAGTACTGAATTTCTCCTTGAATGTCATGCGAGCCGCGAGTGGCATACCCGTCGCAGATAAACTTTGCATAATGTGCTTCGACGAAATGAAAGTGCAATCCGTATATGAATACGACCAGTCAAGCGACACTATTCGCAAATCGTGCAACTACGTGCAGTTAGCCATTGTACGTGGACTTAAGTCTTCATGGAAGCAGCCGGTTTTCTGTGCGTACGACTGCAAAATGACAAAGGCAATTTTGGAGAACCTCATCATGAAAATTCAAGAGTCTGGATTTACAGTGGTCGGTATTGTGTCAGATATGAGAGCAGGAAATCAGTCCTTGTGGAAGGAGTTGAAAGTGTCGAGTGGTATGTGAACTTGTTTTGAAAATTTTCCGTTTCGTTTTGTAACCATATATTTTTTCTTAGAGCAAACGTGGTTTTCAAATCCAGCAGTGGATGGGAAAATATTTGTGTTTGCGGACGTTCCGCACTTACTTAAACTGCTTAGAAATCACTTCCTCGACACTGGATATATGTATAAAGGCAAACTGCTGACTTCAAGAACCATTGCTCAGTTGCTCACCTTAACGTCGGTGTCAGACGCTTCCATAGCTCACAAACTTAGTGAGGAACATCTCACAGTTCATCATGCTGGGCGTCAAAAGGTGAAATTGGCTGCCCAATTGTTCTCACACGAAATACGACGGGTTTATTCGCTAGGTCATGAAATATATAACGCTGCAGAAACAGCGGAGTTCGTGGAAATTGTCAACGACTGGTTCGATATTTTTAATTCGAAGTTTACAACAATCCAATCAGTGCCAACGAAAAAACCGTTTGGGATGGATTTGTTAAATCAAAACGAATTCATCGACAAAGTTGACGTATGTGTGAGAAATACAAGGGCCTTTGGACGCCAATCACTTTTACCCTTTCAAAAGGGAATCCTGATGAGCAATAATTCGCTCAAAGGTTTACATCGCTATGTTCAGGAAAGGTATGGCATGGAGTACATCTTGACATACCGATTAAATCAAGATATAATTGAGCACTTTTTTGGAGCGATGCGAGCGAAAGGGGGTATGTTCGACGACCCAAGTCCACTTCAATTTAAATATAGATTGCGGAAATATTTGCTAGGTAATACTTAAGCATAATATATAATAAATGTTTGACATAAATGTATTTATCAACATGATTTAATTATAGCTCGTAATACGGAAAGCTTTGCTTCTCGTGGAAACGTGGAGAAGGATGAAACCGAGTGGCTTCGTCTCAATCACGTTTCAACGGAACGCTTAAAGACTTTCCTTAGTGATGATGAGGTGGTTTCTGAGGAATTTTTGTTTTCCACTGAGCTGGCATTTCCTAATGAAGTAGGACAAGAAGAAAATTTTAATGGCTTGCACGAAGACGCCTTAGAATATATAGCAGGCTATATCGTACGTAAACTAGGCTTAACGGAATATGTTTCCAATGAGCCTACGTTTACATGGATCGACGAATTATCGAGGGGTGCTTTAACAAAGCCAACAACAACATTCCTAAATTTAATAAAACAGATGGAATCTGTATTTCGTAATTTGAATTGCGACCAAATTTCAAATATTCCAAATTATTTGGAGCAAATTTTAAAACTATCTTCACACATAAGTGCCAGCATGGATATAAAAATACTTTTTTTCAAAATGCGCATGTACCAGCGAATAAAAAAACTTAAGAAATCATTAAGAAAATAGGAGCCCAGGTGAATATCAGTGCATAATAAAACATGTAAAAGATGCTAAAAGTCAGTATTTATTTCAGGAATAAAAGTGTGTGAAAACAGTTATGAAACGTACATTTACGTATAGATGACTTCTGTGCGTCGTTTTCTTTTTAATAAAGCTACACAAAAGCTTATTTTGTTTACTAGCATTGTCATATGTATGTGGTTCGTCGGACAATTTCATGGATGACATTGAGCATGCTGTGGTGATGGTGACGATCGTTATGTGTCTGGTGCTGGTGCCTCTGAAGTCGACTTGGCTTCCGAACTGGCTGTCTCCGCCGATACCATACCGGGTCTAGAACAGTACGCTGTACGTAGATCTACGATCAAATCTTCGCACTTTCCGTCTACAAGGGACGTAAGTCGTAGTTATATATATTATGTATTTGAAGTTAACAATTTTTAAGACTTCTGGTTTACAGGTTTTCGGTTTCTGCGCAAGTTCAACGTCCCTATATCTGCTCGAATCAGAGCAGCGTTCCAACACCAATACGAACCACTTTCCGCAATTTTTCTCATTGCATTTGATTTACGTAAATTTATAAATTATATTAGCAATATATGAAATATTTGTTTTAGACCATATGAATACATTTTCCCAACACTTACTAATATTAAGGTCAAGTGTATTAAGGTAAACGAACTTTAAACTATAAACTGCTAAACTTGTAATAAAAAATATACTAATGTTTATTTTAAAACTACGAACTAACTTAAAACACATACTTAAGGAACAAAACATAGTTCTGCGTGCTCTTGTGTTGTTAGATAAACATAGAAAATATTCTAAATATTACATTTGTTTAAAGAAAAAACTATAATTTTTCTGTCGTTTTGTTTTAATGTAGATTAAATAACCAATATACTTGTTTTTCTCTTATTACAGGACTAATCAAGGGCCTACGTCCACTTGTAAGTTAGTTACTTTACGTACTTTTTTACTACCTTTGGGCAAGAAGGGGAAAACGTTTTTCCCTTTTTCCCATCCTTCGTAAATGCAGCCCGAAAATAAGGGAGTGTCAAAGCGCCCTTGTCACTACTTACCTAACCTTCTATAATTGAATTATGGGCCACTCGACATGACAAAAACTCAAGATTTATCAAATATTGGCAAATAATTCCACGCGAAATATTCCAATATTGACTATTTTCGAATGGTCGCGAAAATTGGCATATGGGCGGCTCGTTTTATGAATGAAATTGAAATATGAGCTCGAACTTATGAATGAACTTTTTGTTTTTGTTCTAAATTGTTCAGCGCCGTCGCTGATAGAATCATGGCCGCTGCGACTGCGTCTACGAATGCATTTTGTTTTTGTAGTCGCTAGGCTTACAACTAACTTAAACACATACTTAAGGAACAAAACATAGTTCTGCGTGCTCTTGTGTTGTTAGATAAACATAGAAAATATTCTAAATAAATATTACATTTGTTTAAAGAAAAAACTATAATTTTTCTGTCGTTTTGTTTTAATGTAGATTAAATAACCAATAAACTTGTTTTTCTCTTATTACAGGACTAGTTAGTTACTTTACGTACTTTTTTACTACCTTTGGGCAAGAAGGGGAAAACATTTTTCCCTTTTTCCCATCCTTCGTAAATGCAGCCCGAAAATAAGGGAGTGTCAAAGCGCCCTTGTCACTACTTACCTAACCTTCTATAATTGAATCATGGGCCACTCGACATGACAAAAATTCAAGATTTATCAAATATTGGCAAATAATTCCACGCGAAATATTCCAATATTGACTATTTTCGAATGGTCGCGAAAATTGGCATATGGACGGCTCGTTTTATGAATGAAATTGAAATATGAACTCGAACTTATGAATGAACTTTTTGTTTTTGTTCTAAATTGTTCAGCGCCATCGCTGATAGAATCATGGCCACTGCGACTGCGTCTACGAATGTATTTTGTTTTTGTAGTCGCTAGGCTTAGATTTTAGCTTCGGGCGACATACGCATGTGAGGTATGTGTTTTTGTTGTGTTCTAGAACATTTTAGAATGTGTGGTGGCAAAGCGGCCATCGCGCTGCGCTTGCTGTTGCATTTGCGTCTATCAAAGTATTGTGTTTTTGTAAGTACAATATTAGGAATATCGATTGCTGAAAGACAAAAGTACACGGAATCAAGAAGGGAGCGGTGTGCTCGCGCATATATAGGGTTTTCAGTAAGAGCGCTTCAACTTTTAAACTTTTTTGAATAAAATACAAACGGTTTGACTTTTTTAACTAATTTTTGTTTTATTATCGAGTTTGAAGTATGAAATTCGATTTTTTTTGCATGACCACCGCGTGCACGTTTTACGAAGTCCAATCGTTGAACCCAATTTTCGACCACTCTTTTGCATAAATCGGCCGAAATTCCAGCAATTTCGCGTTCAATATTGGCTCTGAGCTCACAAATCGTCGCCGGCTTGTTACTGTAGACCAATGACTTCACATAACCCCAAAACGGGACGGCTTGTTAAATGGACCGTAAAATGGCCGTAATGCTCTTAAAGTAGCAGCAACAGAGCGATTATTTTCATAAAAAATTTGCACGATTTGCAATCGTTGCTCAAGTGTGTAGCGTTCCATGATGAAATGTATACTAATGAAGTTTACAAATGACAAGCGAAAAATAAAAAATATTGCGTCGTTCGCCCTCCCTATCGGAAAAAAGTTGAAGCGCACCTATTGAACAACCCTATATGTATGCTTGAATGTATGAACGTTAAGAATGTGATGTGCTGTGACATGTGTACATATGCACATAAGTCAAGGTTATTGGGCATACATGCATATGTACATAAGCATGAAAGGAAGATGATGTTCTTACGCTTGTGCATTATGGTTTTTTATATACAAATGTACATACATACATATGTATGTAAATGCTGTCGAATACATAAACTAAAAATTGACATACAATATAAAATAAGTGTTGATTTATTTTAAACCGTTTTATTTTCTGAATGCAAATACCTCCTATTGACATGTACATACATATTATATTACTAGCAAACCCGGCCCCCTTCGCTGGGCACACTAAAATAGAATAGATATGGTTTAGAACAGAAAATATATGGTTTTCATATTATTTATTTCTTTATTCTTTATTCAAGCGCTTTGGCATAAACAATATTTTTTGTTTTTCTATTTGTTTTTGAGTAAATATAAAATATAAATTGAAAATCAGGAAAAAAGAAGATTGTTTTTAAATTTCAAATCAACGCATATGAATAAACAATCGTCTTTTTTCCTGATCATCCATGAATTTTTCGTTTCACTTTATATGTTTTATTAAGCATTGGAGCTTTTTTAACCATTATCCATTTATATTTTTCAAAAAAAAAAAAACGAAAAAAATTGTTTTTTCCACGAACACATAATTTCATTCGGATTTCACATTAAATTCTCAAATTTCGTAAGAAATTATTCACTGTTCCAAAATTCACTCCAAAAAAATTCACAAACAATTTTTACATGTTGCACTTACGTTTTTTCCTTATGGCATCCAAATCAGAAAGAAATATTGACACATTGTAACTCACACTGTCAATTTGACAGTTCAGTTCCGCCCCAAGCGTTAAAAAAGTAAGCGACATTATGGCTGGCTCAAAAGAACGCCGTACCCGTTGCCACTGCTCCGAATTACAACCAAACTTTACGAAACCCATTTTCAATACTTACTTAACAATGTGCATAAGTTTGGTTTAATTCGGTGCAAAGACACGGCGGGTCCACGTTTTGGCATATATTTGGAGACCCTAGTCATCAATAGTTATGAAAATTACCCCGTATTAAAGCACTTATCAACAGCTTTCATTTGATACCCATATTGTACATACACAACCAAAGGTTACCCGGGTCCACGTTTTGACCTATATCTCGAGACCCCAGTCACGTAGCGGCATGAAAAATACTCTGTACTAAGGCATTCACCAACAGCTTCAATTTGATATCCATATTGTACAAACACATTCTAGGCTCCACGTTTTGGTCTCTATCTCGAGACCCCAGTCACGGAGCGGCATGAAAAATACTCTGAACTAAAGCATTCACCAACAGCTTCCATTTGATACCCATATTGTACATACACGTCCGAAGGTTACCCGGGTCCACGTTTTGACCTATATCTCGAGACCCTATCTACCAATAGGTATTCAAACTATACGGAAATCATCTTCAATACCTACTTAACAATGTGTGTAAGTTTGGTTTAATTCGGTTCAAAGACACGGCGGGTCCACGTTTTGGCATATATTTCGAGACCCTAGTCATCAATAGGTATGAAAATTACCCCGTATTAAAGCACTTATCAACAGCTTTCATTTGATATCCATATTGTACAAACACATTCTAGGGTCCACGTTTTGGTCTCTATCTCGAGACCCTAGTCACGGAGCGGCATGAAAAATACTCTGAACTAAAGCATTCACCAACAGCTTCCATTTGATACCCATATCGTACATACACAACCAAAGGTTACCCGGGTCCACGTTTTGACCTATATCTCGAGACCCCAGTCACGTAGCGGCATGAAAAATACTCTGTACTAAGGCATTCACCAACAGCTTCAATTTGATATCCATATTGTACAAACACATTCTAGGGTCCACGTTTTGGTCTCTATCTCGAGACCCTAGTCACGGAGCGGATGGAAATACTCTGAACTAAAGCATTCACCAACAGCTTCCATTTGATACCCATATTGTACATACACATCCGAAGGTTACCCGGGTCCACGTTTTGACCTATATCTCGAGACCCTATCTACCAATAGGTATTCAAACTATACGGAAACCATCTTCAATACCTCCTTAACAATGTGTGTAAGTTTGGTTTAATTCGGTGCAAAGACACGGCGGGTCCACGTTTTGGCATATATTTCCAGACTCTAGTCATCAATAGGTATGAAAATTACCCCGTATTAAAGCACTTATCAACAGCTTTCATTTGATACCCATATTGTACATACACATCCGAAGGTTACCCGGGTACACGTTTTGACCTATATGTCGAGCCCTATCCACCAATAGGTATCCAAACTATACGGAAACCATCTTCAATACCTTCTTAGCAATGTGTGTAAGTTTGGTTTAATTCGGTGCAGACACGCCCGGTTAGCGAACACACACAAAAAGTTGACTTTATTTTATATATAAGATTTTTTTCAGTTTGGGTTCGAAAAATCCAAATATCTTACGGAACCCTATTTTTTTCCAAAATAAAATGTAATCCATGTCACTCTTGGATAATGTAGTTTTCGAATGGTGAAAGAATTTTTAAAATCGGTCCAGTAGTTTTTGAGCCTATTCGTTACAAACAAACAAACAAACAAAGTTTTCCTTTTTATAATATTAGTATAGATGTATATTGTCATATACCATCATTTATGTACATATAGAGTATACGTTCATTTATAAATGTATGTAATGAAAAACTTCATGAATTACTTTCAGAATTTATTAAAACTTATTCGCGTCGGGCGCATGCATATGTACGTAGACATCACAAACCTTTTGTTCACAACGCAGGCGCAGAAATAAACGCTCTGCGTATTTATCCTCCCCACGTGACTCGCCATCAATTCTCGGCGCAAATTTTTTTTTTTTCGTTTTTAAATTTTTTTTTTTTCGTTTTTAAATTTTTTTTTTAATGTAATCGTAAAAACATTTGTAATAAATTTTATGTATCCGCTTATCATTTCAAAAGTAACAAAATGGTAAAAAAATAAGCAGTCGAAGAAATAAACGGACCGCCTATTTTTCCTCGCCACATGTTAGACTCGATATCAATTCCGGCGCAAATTTATTTTTATAAATATTTTTTTTTAATTCGTTTTTTTTATAATGTTATTGAAAAAAAATTATGTAATAAATTTTACGTATTCGCTTATTACAATATTTCAAAAATACGAAAATAGTAAAAATTTAATTGGTTTAATGTCGAGGTGAAAAATGTGTTGTGTGTTGAGGTGAAAAATGTGTGGTATTTGTAATTTTTGTGTGGGGAAAAGTCAGTGAGGTGTCTATAAACTCGGTGTGCTAAATTTCCTTACTTCAAATCTTTCAAATCTCAATTGTACTAAAAAAAGCTCACAGTAACATTTGCACCTTCTCATTGCATTAACATTCTCTGGTTTTAGCTATTGTGTGTCAAGTGCGCGCAGAAGCATACACTGTTAGCTTAAACCCACTTTAGGTCTTCTAAATTTCATACTATTGAAAGTTTTAAAGCCATTCCTTTTTGTTCTGTTATAGGTGATAAATACTTAATTAAGATATATGTATGTAAGTATATTCACGTATGGGATTATGCAATTAAAACTGTACGAAATAAGTAAAATAGCCATGTGGTTAGAAATTTAATTTCAAACCTGATTGCTGCTTTCTCTTTTTGCTGTAGTCTATCTATGTGTCATCATCATTATCAAGTAGCGATTACACCTCAGGGTGAGCTTCAGCTTCATCCACAATCCTGTTCCAGCTCCTAACTCGTAGCTTTTTCACGCCTTTATTATTTGGCACGATGATTTGCTTATCTTTATGCGTTGAGTAAGTAATATTACGATATTACCACGGAGTCGAACCAATACGCTTTGAAATTCGAATTAAATACCATCCCATACGCAAACATTTCTTGGTCCATCGAACTTTTTTAACGGCCCAGGATCAGTGCTTTCGCAGAAGCACTAGGACGTATTAGTCTAATAATTTAATCCTATGTTATCTACACTTACTCGTAAACTCGCTTGTTGTACATAAAACACATTTATTAATTATCAGTCTCTTAATTCCAAGTTCTTCTGGTTCAGATTTAAACAAATTTCACCATTTCGCAATTTTGTCCATATAAATAGATACGAGTATGTATGTATATACAGGGTGAACGATATGAAGTGTTACCAACTTCACACTGGTTGTATCTGTAAAACAGCTCATGACATCAACGTCAAAATCGTTCTAATGACAGTTCAATATATTGTTTATAAGCCATCAAAAGCATTTGCGTCTCAGTTTTGTTAAATTTTTTTTCTGTGATGGAATTCAAACGTAATAGTGTGATTGCGTTATATTATATTTGGCAGGAAAAACACAACCAGCCATTCTTCGTGAGCTCAAGCTCCTTAAAGTAAATAAAGTTTTTGTTTATCGTACCATTACTCGTTACAATATTACTGGTAGCATCGCGAAACGTCATGGAGGCGGTCATCAAAAGACTGCAACGTCACGTGAAATGGTTCAAAAAGTGAAGAAGCGACTTGAGCGAAGTCCTCGACGAAGAGCCAATCAAATGGCGAAAGAACTGAAAATATCTGACAGTAGCACCCGCCGTTTACTGTAAAATAATCTCAAAGTCATGATCCAGCGCATGATCTCACACCAAAGCAGCAGCAAGTCATACTTGAAAACGTTGTTGCTTCGCTTAGCCGAAAGCAGTCAATTTCCAAACATTGTGTTTTCTGACGAGAAAATTTTTCAAATTGAGCAGTTCGCAAACTCCCAAAACGATAGGGTTTATTTGACCGACCGTTCATACGAGAATTTGCGTCATCGATTGGCCACCAGGAGGCAGCATCCGACATAAGTAATGGTTTGGGCAGCTGTAATCACAGATGGGCGCTCTTCAACCGTTTTCATCGAGCCTGGCGTCAAGATAAATGCGAAATATTATCAGGAAAGAATTCTGGAGGTTGCTTTGAAGCCGTGGGCAAACCGACATTTGGGTGGCAGGCTATAGATATTTCAACAGGACTCGGCACCGTCCATTGTCCGCGAGTGGGCCAAAATAGCTGCAAGTCACCTTCGGGCAGCTTGCGATTCGTTTTTGGACCGATTTGGACAGATATTTTTATGAGGAGCTTTTTCATGGCAGAAATACACTCGGAGGTTTGTCATTGCCTGCCGAGGGGCGACCGCTATTAGAAAAACTTTTTCTTAAGTTTTGATCTTACACCGAGATTCGAACCAACGTTCTCTCTGTGAATTCCGAATTATAGTCACGCACCAACCCATTCGCCTACGGCGGCCGACAGGCATAGGTATGCATGTACATAAATAAATTCACATATTGAAATTTGCATTGGCACCTGGTACATTCTTTGTCTCTAATCACCAACAAATTCTAATCCACTGCTGCTAAATATACATAATTCAGTCATTACTGTTAACTTTTGTGAAAATTGTGTCTGTGGTGATTAGTCTTCGTGGGACTAGTACCTCTCAAAATTCCATACGTTTCTGTCATTGAGACTTCTCTACGCATTAACGCTCTTTGCTTTGTATCTCTATGTAAACTTAGCATATGTATAACCAAATGTCCTTACATCAGTTATAAATACACGCATTTAAAATATCTTTCTGTACTAAATATTATTACTTAAGTATGCTAATTTTTTTTATCTAGCTGACGGCCCTGGCAGCCAGTGCCTTAGACTTAAGTGTAGCAATTAGTTATAATTGTTTCTCCTTATATATTGGGAGGTTGAATTAGTTTTAAATGTTTTTTCGAAGATTTGGGGCTTTATTGTGAAAAAACGGTACAAAATATTTTATTCGAAGTATTGGCCATCGCTAGCTACAACTTTCGTCCATCTTTCGGGCAATTTCCGGATGCCGTTTCTCCAAAATTCTGGCCGCTGCTTGGCTATCCATGACTCAACCCATATTTTGGTAGCCTCGTACGAGGAGAACCGCTGGTCCGCCAAATCGAGACTCATATGCCGGAACAAATGATAATCGGAGGGAGCTATGTCTGGACTATACGGCGGGTGGGGTAACACTTCCCAGCCAAGCGTTCCAAGGTATTTTTTGACAGGTTGAGCAACATGCGGCCGAGCGTTGTTATGTTGCAAAATAACCTTGTCGTGCCTTTTTACCGTTTCCGGCCGTTTTTCTTTCAATGCCCGGCTTAAACGCATCAATTGCAGTCGGTAACGAACCTCCGTGATTGTTTCGCCCGGTTGGAGCAGCTCAAAATATACGACGCCGACCTGATCCCACCAAATGCAGAGCATGATTTTCTTGCCGTGAATATTCTGCTTGGCCGTCGACGTTGATGCGTGGCCGGGCAAACCCCATGATTTTTTGCGATTTGGGTTATCGTAGTGGATCCATTTTTCGTCGCCAGTCACCACCCGATGCAAAAAACCCTTCCGATTTTGTCGCTCGATCAGCAATTCGCACGTAAAAAATCGCCGTTCGACGTCGCGCAGCTTCAACTCGTACGGGACCCAATGTCCTTGCTTTTGGATCATTCCCATCGCTTTTAGACGCTTGCAAACGGTTGGTTTATCAACGCCCAATGATTCAGCAAGCTCTTCTTGGGTTTGGCACGAGTCCTCGTTTACCAATTCCCCCAATTCCGCGTCCTCGAACTTTTTGGGCTGGCCAAGACGCTCCTTGTCTTCAGTGTGAAAATCACCACTTTTGAATCGTCGAAACCAGTACTCACATGATGAAATCGACGGAGTATGGTCTGGGTAGGCCTCCTGCAGCAATTCACGAGCTTGGGCTGTATTTTTTTTCAAATTGAAGCAGAAAAGCAAAGCTTCCCGCAAATTGCGTTTCGACGGCACGAAAGTTGACATACTCGGAGCACGAAAACACTGTGTTGTTTATACTTCAGCGAAATGACAGATACTGATAAACAAAGCCTAGGGATGAGGCTTTGTCATGAATATATATTCAGTATTGCTAACGCGAAAAAGTGATAAATAGCGCCATCTGTGTGTCATCTTTAAAACTAATTCAACCTCCCAATAAATAATTAAATGAAATAAAAAAAAATGTATTCAAATATTTACATCGCAATAAAATAGATAATTTCATATCTAAATACTTTACCAGTACACGTTCTATGCTCCAATTAGGAGTTGGAAGAACCTCCACATACATATGTATATCAACAGATCAAAAGTTTGACTTCATATTGACTTATATACATATTTACATACATGTACATACATACATATTTGAGTTTTTCTATAAAGGTTAATAAAATAAAAGTATGTACCTTATTTTATATTTACTTAATGAAATTTGCCGTCCCCCAGTCGATATTCAAAATATTGCACTTACAAAAACAAAAAAAATTTCATAGGCACAAAAGCAGCATTCTAAAATGTTCTTTAAACCAACAAAAACTATAATATTTCATTTATAAACGCAAGTGCATATTCCAAAGCAAGGTCTATCTTATGAATACGACCCTAACACATCTTCCCTCACGTGCCTGAGAGGTCCATAAGCCTATTTTTCTTGAAAAAGACAAAAATATTTGGTGAACCGTCAATTTTTGTAGTGGCAAGTGCCGGCATATTCGTATATATATGCATATCCATATGTATGTAAATATGTCTTCTAAATGTGCGACAGAATGGCGACAGTCGGAGCGAATGGTGATTGTTTTAGCTATTGTGTGTCAAGTGCGCGCAGAAGCATACACTGTTAGCTTAAACCCACTTTAGGTCTTCTAAATTTCATACTATTGAAAGTTTTAAAGCCATTCCTTTTTGTTCTGTTATAGATGATAAATACTTAATTAAGATATATGTATGTAAGTATATTCACGTATGGGATTATGCAATTAAAACTGTACGAAATAAGTAAAATAGCCATGTGGTTAGAAATTTAATTTCAAACCTGATTGCTGCTTTCTCTTTTTGCTGTAGTCTATCTATGTGTCATCATCATTATCAAGTAGCGATTACACCTCAGGGTGAGCTTCAGCTTCATCCACAATCCTCTTCCAGCTCCTAACTCGTAGCTTTTTCACGCCTTTATTACTTGGCACGATGATTTGCTTATCTTTATGCGTTGAGTAAGTAATATTACGATATTACCACGGAGTCGAACCAATACGCTTTGAAATTCGAATTAAATACCATCCCATACGCAAACATTTCTTGGTCCATCGAACTTTTTTAACGGCCCAGGATCAGTGCTTTCGCAGAAGCACTAGGACGTATTAGTCTAATAATTTAATCCTATGTTATCTACACTCACTCGTAAACTCGCTTGTTGTACATAAAACACATTTATTAATTATCAGTCTCTTAATTCCAAGTTCTTCTGGTTCAGATTTAAACAAATTTCACCATTTCGCAATTTTGTCCATATAAATAGATACATACGAGTTTGTAAATTAAAGTTCTAATGCGGGTGAGCGTTAAAAAAATAAAACGCTTGCTTCCAAAGTCAAACTTGAAGTGGGTATTTTATTCCTACGTTATTTCTTTTATACAAAATTTTTGCTTACTCTATCCTTAACAAATAATTGTTTATGTTTACAATAAATCTTTCACTACTGGATGAGCTTATTTCATCATCCTCTAATTTGTGCTTATGCTAGCTTTAAAAAGTATTGTTTACTCTAACTTTTTGTATATATTTGCCGTTATGCGGCTTACCATAGTAGGGTATTAACTCCCCCTCCTCTAAATCGAAACGTCCCGTCTTCGAATATATATCGGTGATATTCTGAATCGTCAAATCAATATCACTCATTAACATTTCTTTTATATTTTTACTTCTTAATGCTTTTTTGACATATCGCACCCTAAATACAAAAGGGTCACAACTCAAAATATTCCTTCTGCTCAATTATGAACGAGACGTTATCAATAAAACGGTCCGCGGATGACATATGGCAAAAATAAATTTTTTGTTTTTTGGTAGGACTGATATAAGCTTACATACCAAATTTCAGCGTGATATGTCACATAGTTTGTTTTCTGTGCTACTGTAAACAAGTCAAGCTCGAGTGTGGCAAAATTTTGAGTTGTGACCCTTTTGTATTAAGGGTGCGATATATTTTCTTTATTAATTTATAAACTGTATAAAAAGACAATGACACTATCAATACTGTGGTAAGTGACCACCAAATCGGTTTTTCCTGAATTTCCTGTTTTATTTTATTTAATACATTCGAATTTTCAAATTTTAAGTATTCATTTGTAGATTCAACATACTCAGTTATTTCAAAGTTATTAATATAATTAATTTTTACATAATTTCAATATTTTCATATGTAACATTATCAATTATAGTATAATTCTTAAAAACTATTAAATAAACTCCATCTAATGTGCGTTCATCAATTACATGCGTTCCAGAAACTAATATGGCCCCCTGTTTCATCTATACTAATATTATAAAGAGGAAAACTTTGTTTGTTTGTTTGTTTGTAACGAATAGGCTCAAAAACTATTGGACCGATTTTAAAAATTCTTTCACCATTCGAAAACTACATTATCCACGAGTAACATGGATTACATTTTATTTTGGAAAAAAATAGGGTTCCGTAAGATATTTGGATTTTTAGGACACAAACTGAAAAAAATCTTATATATAAAATAAAGTCAACTTTTTGTGTGTGTTCGCTAACCGGGCGTGTCTGCACCGACTTAAACCAAACTTACACACATTGTTAAGAAGGTATTGAAGATGGTTTCCGTATAGTTTGGATACATATTGGTGGATAGGGCTCGAGATATAGGTCAAAACGTGGACCCGGGTAACCTTCGGATGTGTATGTACAATATGGAAATCAAATTGAAGCTGTTGGTGAATGCTTTAGTACAGAGTATTTTTCATGCCGCTCCATGACTGGGGTCTCGAGATATAGGTCAAAACGTGGACCCGGGTAACCTTTGGTTGTGTATGTACAATATGGGTATCAAATGAAAGCTGTTGATAAGTGCTTTAATACGGGGTAATTTTCAAACCTATTGATGACTAGGGTCTGGAAATATATGCCAAAACGTGGACCCGCCGTGTCTTTGCACCGAATTAAACCAAACTTATACACATTGTTAAGAAGGTATTGAAGATGGTTTCCGTATAGTTTGGATACATATTGGTGGATAGGGCTCGAGATATAGGTCAAAACGTGGACCCGGGTAACCTTCGGATGTGTATGTACAATATGGAAATCAAATTGAAGCTGTTGGTGAATGCTTTAGTACAGAGTATTTTTCATGCCGCTCCGTGACTGGGGTCTCGAGATATAGGTCAAAACGTGGACCCGGATAACCTTTGGTTGTGTATGTACAATATGGGTATCAAACGAAAGCTGTTGATAAGTGCTTTAATACGGGGTAATTTTCATACCTATTGATGACTAGGGTCTCGAAATATATGCCAAAACGTGGACGCGCCGTGTCTTTGCACCGAATTAAACCAAACTTATACACATTGTTAAGGAGGTATTGAAGATGGTTTCCGTATAGTTTGGATACCTATTGGTAGATAGGGTCTCGAGATATAGGTCAAAACGTGGACCCGGGTAACCTTCGGATGTGTATGTACAATATGGGTATCAAATGGAAGCTGTTGGTGAATGCTTTAGTTCAGAGTATTTCCATCCGCTCCGTGACTAGGGTCTCGAGATAGAGACCAAACCGTGGACCCTAGAATGTGTTTGTACAATATGGATATCAAATTGAAGCTGTTGGTGAATGCTTTAGTACAGAGTATTTTTCATGCCGCTCCGTGACTGGGATCTCGAAATATATGCCAAAACGTGGACGCGCCGTGTCTTTGCACCGAATTAAACCAAACTTATACACATTGTTAAGGAGGTATTGAAGATGGTTTCCGTATAGTTTGGATACCTATTGGTAGATAGGGTCTCGAGATATAGGTCAAAACGTGGACCCGGGTAACCTTCGGATGTGTATGTACAATATGAGTATCAAATGGAAGCTGTTGGTGAATGCTTTAGTTCAGAGTATTTCCATCCGCTCCGTGACTAGGGTCTCGAGATAGAGACCAAAACGTGGACCCTAGAATGTGTTTGTACAATATGGATATCAAATTGAAGCTGTTGGTGAATGCTTTAGTACAGAGTATTTTTCATGCCGCTCCGTGACTGGGATCTCGAGATATAGGTCAAAACGTGGACCCGGGTAACCTTTGGTTGTGTATGTACAATATGGGTATCAAATGAAAGCTGTTGATAAGTGCTTTAATACGGGGTAATTTTCATACCTATTGATGACTAGGGTCTGGAAATATATGCCAAAACGTGGACCCGCCGTGTCTTTGCACCGAATTAAACCAAACTTACACACATTGTTAAGGAGGTATTGAAGATGGTTTTCGTATAGTTTGGATATCTATTGGTAGATAGGGCTCGAGATATAGGTCAAAACGTGGACCCGGGTAACCTTCGGATGTGTATGTACAATATGGGTATCAAATGGAAGCTGTTAGTGAATGCTTTAGTTCAGAGTATTTCCATCCGCTCCGTGACTAGGGTCTCGAGATAGAGACCAAAACGTGGACTCTAGAATGTGTTTGTACAATATGGATATCAAATTGAAGCTGTTGGTGAATGCTTTAGTACAGAGTATTTTTCATGCCGCTCCGTGACTGGGGTCTCGAGATATAGGTCAAAACGTGGACCCGGATAACCTTTGGTTGTGTATGTACAATATGGGTATCAAACGAAAGCTGTTGATAAGTGCTTTAATACGGGGTAATTTTCATACCTATTGATGACTAGGGTCTCGAAATATATGCCAAAACGTGGACGCGCCGTGTCTTTGCACCGAATTAAACCAAACTTATACACATTGTTAAGGAGGTATTGAAGATGGTTTCCGTATAGTTTGGATTCCTATTGGTAGATAGGGTCTCGAGATATAGGTCAAAACGTGGACCCGGGTAACCTTCGGATGTGTATGTACAATATGGGTATCAAATGGAAGCTGTTGGTGAATGCTTTAGTTCAGAGTATTTCCATCCGCTCCGTGACTAGGGTCTCGAGATAGAGACCAAAACGTGGACCCTAGAATGTGTATGTACAATATGGGTATCAAATGGAAGCTGTTGGTGAATGCTTTAGTTCAGAGTGTTTCCATCCGCTCCGTGACTAGGGTCTCGAGATAGAGACCAAAACGTGGACCCTAGAATGTGTTTGTACAATATGGATATCAAATTGAAGCTGTTGGTGAATGCTTTAGTACAGAGTATTTTTCATGCCGCTCCGTGACTGGGGTCTCCAGATATAGGTCAAAACGTGGACCCGGATAACCTTTGGTTGTGTATGTACAATATGGGTATCAAACGAAAGCTGTTGATAAGTGCTTTAATACGGGGTAATTTTCATACCTATTGATGACTAGGGCCTGGAAATATATGCCAAAACGTGGACCCGCCGTGTCTTTGCACCGAATTAAATCAAACTTACACACATTGTTAAGGAGGTATTGAAGATGGTTTCCGTATAGTTTGGATACATATTGGTATATAGGGCTCGAGATATAGGTCAAAACGTGGAGCCGGGTAACCTTCGGATGTGTATGTACAATATGGGTATCAAATGGAAGCTGTTGGTGAATGCTTTAGTTCAGAGTATTTCCATCCGCTCCGTGACTAGGGTCTCGAGATAGAGACCAAAACGTGGACCCTAGAATGTGTTTGTACAATATGGATATCAAATTGAAGCTGTTGGTGAATGCTTTAGTACAGAGTATTTTTCATGCCGCTCCGTGACTGGGGTCTCGAGATATAAGTCAAAACGTGGACCCGGATAACCTTTGGTTGTGTATGTACAATATGGGTATCAAACGAAAGCTGTTGCTAAGTGCTTTAATACGGGGTAATTTTCATACCTATTGATGACTTCTTCTTCTTAATTGGCGCGATAACCGCTTACGCGATTTTGGCCGAGATTAACAAAGCGCGCCAGTCGTTTCTTTCTCGTGCTAACCGGCGCCAATTGGACACACCAAGTGAAGCCAAGTCCTTCTCCACCTGATCTTTCCAACGCAGAGGAGGCCTTCCTCTTCCTCTGCTACCACCAGCTGGTACCGTATCGAATACTTTCAAAGCCGGAGCGTTTGTATCCATTCGGACGACATGACCCAGCCAACGAAGCCGCTGGATCTTGATTCGCTGCGCTATGCCTATGTCGTCGTAAAGCTCATACAGCTCATCGTTCCATCGTCTGCGATATTCGCCGTTGCCAACGTGCAAAGGTCCAAAAATCTTACGCAGAATCTTTCTCTCGAACACTCCAAGCGTCGCTTCATCGGATGTTGCCATCGTCCAAGCTTCTGCGCCATACGTTAGGACGGGCATGATGAGAGTCTTGTAGAGTGTTAATTTTGTTCGTCGAGAGAGGACTTTACTGCTCAATTGCCTACTTAGTCCAAAGTAGCACTTGTTGGCAAGAGAGATTCTACGTTGGATTTCAAGGCTGACATTGTTATCGGTGTTAATGCTGGTTCCTAAATACACGAAGTCTTTTACAACCTGGTTTTCGTATAGTTTGGATACCTATTGGTGGATAGGGCTCGAGATATAGGTCAAAACGTGGACCCGGGTAACCTTCGGATGTGTATGTACAATATGGGTATCAAATGGAAGCTGTTGGTGAATGCTTTAGTTCAGAGTATTTCCATCCGCTCCGTGACTAGGGTCTCGAAATATATGCCGAAATTGCAGCCAAGAGACGTTGAACGCCGTTTTATGGCATGCGAACAACTGCTTCAACGGCACAAAAGAAAGGGTTTTGTGCATCGAATTGTGACTGGCGATGAAAAGTGGGTCCATTACGACAATCCAAAACGTCGGGCAACGTATGGATACCCTGGCCATGCTTCAACATCGACGTCGGCGCAGAATATTCATGGCCTGAAGGTTATGGTGTGTATCTGGTGGGACCAGCTGGGTGTTGTGTATTATGAGCTACTGAAACCGAATGAAACGATTACGGGGGATGTCTACCGACGACAATTGATGCGTTTGAGCCGAGCACTGCGAGAAAAACGGCCGCAATACGCCGATAGACACGACAAAGTTATTTTGCAACATGACAATGCTCGGCCACATGTTGCACAAGTGGTCAAAACATACTTAGAAACGCTCAAATGGGATGTCCTACCCCACCCGCCGTATAGTCCAGACCTTGCGCCATCCGATTACTATCTCTTCCGATCGATGCAACATGGCCTGGCTGACCAGCACTTCCGTAATTACGATGAAGTCAAAAAATGGATCGATTCGTGGATTGCGGCAAAACCGACCGAATTTTTCACAAAGGGAATCCGTGAATTGCCAGAAAGATGGGAAAAAGTAGTAGCAAGCGATGGACAATACTTTGAATATTAAATTTGTAACCATTTTACGTCAATAAAGTTTCAAATTTCGAAAAAAACCGCACGAACTTATTCATAGTCCTATTAATTAATTTTTACATAATTTCAAATTTTTTCATCAATATTTTCATATGTAACATTATCAATTATAGTATAATTCTTAAAAACTATTAAATAAACTCCATCTAATATGGCCCCCTGTTTTATTTCTTCTATTTCTTTATTTTTCTCTTTTAATTTTTTGCATTTGGTTCTTGCTTTATTCAAAATTTTCGACAAACAAGATTTCCTTTCTTCAATTTTACAGTATGTATTTTGTATTTCTTCGTTACATTGTTTTACATTTACATAATCATTTCCGCACTTCGCTATTTTATCCTCAATTATCAATTTACCATCTCTCTGCGCTATAGCCCGAACTTCATAAAATTTAGAATCATACAATACCTTTGTATATTTTACTAGCAAACCCGGCCCCCTTCGCTGGGCACACTAAAATAGAATAGATATGGTTTACAACAGAAAATATATGGTTTTCATATTATTTATTTCTTTATTCTTTATTCAAGCGCTTTGTTTTTGAGTAAATATAAAATATAAATTGAAAATCACGAAAGAGGAAGATTGTTTTTAAATTTCAAATCAAAGCATATGAATAAACACAATCGTCTTTTTTCCTGATCATCCATGCATTTTTCGTTTCAATTTATATGTTTTATTAAGCATTGGAGCTTTTTTAACCATTATCCATTTATATTTTTCAAAAAAAAAAAAAAAAACGAAAAAAATTGTTTTTACCACGAACACATAATTTCATTCGGATTTCACATTAAATTCTCAAATTTCGTAAGAAATTATTCACTGTTCCAAAATCCACTCCAAAAAAATTCACAAACAATTTTTACATGTTGCACTTACGTTTTTTCCTTATGGCATCCAAATCAGAAAGAAATATTGACACATTGTAACTCACACTGTCAATTTGACAGTTCAGTTCCGCCCCAAGCGTTAAAAAAGTAAGCGACATTATGGCTGGCTCAAAAGAACGCCGTACCCGTTGCCACTGCTCCGAATTACAACCAAACTTTACGAAACCCATTTTCAATACTTACTTAACAATGTGTGTAAGTTAGGTTTAATTCGGTGCAAAGACACGGCGGGTCCACGTTTTGGCATATATTTCGAGACCCTAGTCACGGAGCGGATGGAAATACTCTGAACTAAAGCATTCACCAACAGCTTCCATTTGATACCCATATTGTACATACACATCCGAAGGTTACCCGGGTCCACGTTTTGACCTATATCTCGAGCCCTATCCACCAATAGGTATCCAAACTATACGAAAACCAGGTTGTAAAAGACTTCGTGTATTTAGGAACCAGCATTAACACCGATAACAATGTCAGCCTTGAAATCCAACGTAGAATCTCTCTTGCCAACAAGTGCTACTTTGGACTAAGTAGGCAATTGAGCAGTAAAGTCCTCTCTCGACGAACAAAATTAACACTCTACAAGACTCTCATCATGCCCGTCCTAACGTATGGCGCAGAAGCTTGGACGATGACAACATCCGATGAAGCGACGCTTGGAGTGTTCGAGAGAAAGATTCTGCGTAAGATTTTTGGACCTTTGCACGTTGGCAACGGCGAATATCGCAGACGATGGAACGATGAGCTGTATGAGCTTTACGACGACATAGGCATAGCGCAGCGAATCAAGATCCAGCGGCTTCGTTGGCTGGGTCATGTCGTCCGAATGGATACAAACGCTCCGGCTTTGAAAGTATTCGATGCGGTACCAGCTGGTGGTAGCAGAGGAAGAGGAAGGCCTCCTCTGCGTTGGAAAGATCAGGTGGAGAAGGACTTGGCTTCACTTGGTGTGTCCAATTGGCGCCGGTTAGCACGAGAAAGAAACGACTGGCGCGCTTTGTTAATCTCGGCCAAAATCGCGTAAGCGGTTATCGCGCCAATTAAGAAGAAGAAGTCATCAATAGGTATGAAAATTACCCCGTATTAAAGCACTTAGCAACAGCTTTCGTTTGATACCCATATTGTACATACACAACCAAAGGTTATCCGGGTCCACGTTTTGACCTATATCTCGAGACCCCAGTCACGGAGCGGCATGAAAAATACTCTGTACTAAAGCATTCACCAACAGTTTCAATTTGATATCCATATTGTACAAACACATTCTAGGGTCCACGTTTTGGTCTCTATCTCGAGACCCTAGTCACGGAGCGGATGGAAATACTCTGAACTAAAGCATTCACCAACAGCTTCCATTTGATACCCATATTGTACATACACATCCGAAGGTTACCCGGGTCCACGTTTTGACCTATATCTCGAGACCCTATCCACCAATAGATATCCAAACTATACGAAAACCATCTTCAATACCTCCTTAACAATGTGTGTAAGGTTGGTTTAATTCGGTGCAAAGACACGGCGGGTCCACGTTTTGGCATATATTTCGAGACCCTAGTCATCAATAGGTATGAAAATTACCCCGTATTAAAGCACTTATCAACAGCTTTCGTTTGATACCCATATTGTACATACACAACCAAAGGTTATCCGGGTCCACGTTTTGACCTATATCTCGAGACCCCAGTCACGGAGCGGCATGAAAAATACTCTGTACTAAAGCATTCACCAACAGTTTCAATTTGATATCCATATTGTACAAACACATTCTAGGGTCCACGTTTTGGTCTCTATCTCGAGACCCTAGTCACGGAGCGGATGGAAACACTCTGAACTAAAGCATTCACCAACAGCTTCCATTTGATACCCATATTGTACATACACATTCTAGGGTCCACGTTTTGGTCTCTATCTCGAGACCCTAGTCACGGAGCGGATGGAAATACTCTGAACTAAAGCATTCACCAACAGCTTCCATTTGATACCCATATTGTACATACACATCCGAAGGTTACCCGGGTCCACGTTTTGACCTATATCTCGAGACCCTATCTACCAATAGGTATCCAAACTATACGGAAACCATCTTCAATACTTACTTAACAATGTGTATAAGTTTGGTTTAATTCGGTGCAAAGACACGGCGCGTCCACGTTTTGGCATATATTTCGAGACCCTAGTCATCAATAGGTATGAAAATTACCCCGTATTAAAGCACTTATCAACAGCTTTCGTTTGATACCCATATTGTACATACACAACCAAAGGTTATCCGGGTCCACGTTTTGACCTATATCTCGAGACCCCAGTCACGGAGCGGCATGAAAAATACTCTGTACTAAAGCATTCACCAACAGTTTCAATTTGATATCCATATTGTACAAACACATTCTAGGGTCCACGTTTTGGTCTCTATCTCGAGACCCTAGTCACGGAGCGGATGGAAATACTCTGAACTAAAGCATTCACCAACAGCTTCCATTTGATACCCATATTGTACATACACATCCGAAGGTTACCCGGGTCCACGTTTTGACCTATATCTCGAGACCCTATCCACCAATAGATATCCAAACTATACGAAAACCATCTTCAATACCTCCTTAACAATGTGTGTAAGGTTGGTTTAATTCGGTGCAAAGACACGGCGGGTCCACGTTTTGGCATATATTTCGAGACCCTAGTCATCAATAGGTATGAAAATTACCCCGTATTAAAGCACTTATCAACAGCTTTCGTTTGATACCCATATTGTACATACACAACCAAAGGTTATCCGGGTCCACGTTTTGACCTATATCTCGAGACCCCAGTCACGGAGCGGCATGAAAAATACTCTGTACTAAAGCATTCACCAACAGTTTCAATTTGATATCCATATTGTACAAACACATTCTAGGGTCCACGTTTTGGTCTCTATCTCGAGACCCTAGTCACGGAGCGGATGGAAACACTCTGAACTAAAGCATTCACCAACAGCTTCCATTTGATACCCATATTGTACATACACATTCTAGGGTCCACGTTTTGGTCTCTATCTCGAGACCCTAGTCACGGAGCGGATGGAAATACTCTGAACTAAAGCATTCACCAACAGCTTCCATTTGATACCCATATTGTACATACACATCCGAAGGTTACCCGGGTCCACGTTTTGACCTATATCTCGAGACCCTATCTACCAATAGGTATCCAAACTATACGGAAACCATCTTCAATACTTACTTAACAATGTGTATAAGTTTGGTTTAATTCGGTGCAAAGACACGGCGCGTCCACGTTTTGGCATATATTTCGAGACCCTAGTCATCAATAGGTATGAAAATTACCCCGTATTAAAGCACTTATCAACAGCTTTCGTTTGATACCCATATTGTACATACACAACCAAAGGTTATCCGGGTCCACGTTTTGACCTATATCTCGAGACCCCAGTCACGGAGCGGCATGAAAAATACTCTGTACTAAAGCATTCACCAACAGTTTCAATTTGATATCCATATTGTACAAACACATTCTAGGGTCCACGTTTTGGTCTCTATCTCGAGACCCTAGTCACGGAGCGGATGGAAATACTCTGAACTAAAGCATTCACCAACAGCTTCCATTTGATACCCATATTGTACATACACATCCGAAGGTTACCCGGGTCCACGTTTTGACCTATATCTCGAGACCCTATCCACCAATAGATATCCAAACTATACGAAAACCATCTTCAATACCTCCTTAACAATGTGTGTAAGGTTGGTTTAATTCGGTGCAAAGACACGGCGGGTCCACGTTTTGGCATATATTTCGAGACCCTAGTCATCAATAGGTATGAAAATTACCCCGTATTAAAGCACTTATCAACAGCTTTCATTTGATACCCATATTGTACATACACAACCAAAGGTTACCAGGGTCCACGTTTTGACCTATATCTCGAGATCCCAGTCACGGGACGGCATGAAAAATACTCTGTACTAAAGCATTCACCAACAGCTTCAATTTGATATCCATATTGTACAAACACATTCTAGGGTCCACGTTTTGGTCTCTATCTCGAGACCCTAGTCACGGAGCGGATGGAAATACTCTGAACTAAAGCATTCACCAACAGCTTCCATTTGATACCCATATTGTACATACACATCCGAAGGTTACCCGGGTCCACGTTTTGACCTATATCTCGAGCCCTATCCACCAATAGATATCCAAACTATACGAAAACCATCTTCAATACCTCCTTAACAATGTGTGTAAGTTTGGTTTAATTCGGTGCAAAGACACGGCGGGTCCACGTTTTGGCATATATTTCCAGACCCTAGTCATCAATAGGTATGAAAATTACCCCGTATTAAAGCACTTATCAACAGCTTTCATTTGATACCCATATTGTACATACACAACCAAAGGTTACCCGGGTCCACGTTTTGACCTATATCTCGAGACCCCAGTCACGGAGCGGCATGAAAAATACTCTGTACTAAAGCATTCACCAACAGCTTCAATTTGATACCCATATTGTACATACAGATCCGAAGGTTACCCGGGTCCACGTTTTGACCTATATCTCGAGCCCTATCCACCAATATGTATCCAAGCTATACGGAAACCATCTTCAATACCTTCTTAACAATGTGTGTAAGTTTGGTTTAAGTCGGTGCAGACACGCCCGGTTAGCGAACACACACAAAAAGTTGACTTTATTTTATATATAAGATTTTTTTCAGTTTGTGTCCTAAAAATCCAAATATCTTACGGAACCCTATTTTTTTCCAAACTAAAATGTAATCCGTGTTACTCGTGGATAATGTAGTTTTCGAATGGTGAAAGAATTTTTAAAATCGGTCCAGTAGTTTTTGAGCCTATTCGTTACAAACAAACAAACAAACAAACAAACAAACAAAGTTTTCCTCCTTATAATATTAGTATAGATATAAGATTTTTTTCAGTTTGTGTCCTAAAAATCCAAATATCTTACGGAACCCTATTTTTTTCCAAAATAAAATGTAATCCATGTTACTCGTGGATAATGTAGTTTTCGAATGGTGAAAGAATTTTTAAAATCGGTCCAGTAGTTTTTGAGCCTATTCGTTACAAACAAACAAACAAACAAACAAATAAAGTTTTCCTCTTTATAATATTAGTATAGATATATATTACAATTAATTCTTTATTTTGAATTACTTTAACCTGTGAATCATCTATTAAATCTGTAATCGTTATTCGTCCGTGTTCATGTCGTGTTATATTTCTTATCTCATCAATGTGCAGAATAGCTGGATTAAAAATTCCTACCTTTGCCAAAGTTATAGTTTGTATTAAATTCTGTAATTCATTAATGATATAGCTATTCCTACGCTTACTCATCATTCTAATATATGCATTTCCTTGTAATTCTTTAACCCTCTAAGTTAAATGCGTAATAGCTTTAAACATCTGTGAATTTGGGGTATACTGTTTATTACTATTTTCCACTAATTCATTTAATTTATTGGTTATTAATACTAAATCATCATGATCCGGTGTTCCTGCTATCCAGTTCCACAATGTTCCCAACTCATTAATACCTCTTGTAAATCTATGATCCTTTTCCTGCAATTGCTCTATTAATGTCTCCATTAATTCTATTTCCAATTCGTATTAAATTTCATTTCAAAATCCCTACGCATTGTCTTACTTCCATTTACATGAATATATTCATTCCTATTGTACATTTGTTGTTTCATTTCTTCTAATAAACTCGCAAAATAAGTTATATTTACAATGTGAAAAATATCCCCATAATCTTCATATAATAAAACATCTCCGTCTTCTATTAAAACATAGTCTTCTCTTGTATAATCAATAATGTCCGTCATCCCGAAGGATATGAATACTGCAAATAGCGCCAATCTCATTCTGTAAATATTAAGATTTAATATTATCCTTGTGAATTATTCTGTCGCGTTTCTGAATTATTATTTTATTTCCTCTATCTTCTTTTACTTTTTGTCTCCTATATTTCGGTTTTAACTTATTCCTTTCACCTATAACTTTCTCATATACTGTCTGACATGGAGTATAATTTTTTTCTTTTCGTCTTTTATTATGTACCTTCAACATAACTTCCTGTGCCGAATTTAATTTATCTTTTATATTTTCATGTGATTTTTTATTGTAAAGCACCTCATACGGTTTTTCTTTAATTGGCGAATGAATAGTTTTATTGTATTGCTGAGCTGCTCTAATGATGGATTCTAAATCACTTATTAAATTCAATTCCTCCTTTAAACATCTTCCTATTTCAATGAGAGTAGAATGCACTCTTTCTACCTGACCATTAGTTACTGAATGTCTTGGATCGCAATAATATATTTCAATATTACATCTATTAGCAAATGATCTAAATTGAGCCGATGCAAAACTTGGTTCATTGTCCACTGTAATTCTCTTTACTTCCGGAAATACCTCTAAAACTTCCAAAATCTTTTCGATTAAATTTGACTTATCTTCAATATGCGTAACTATCAAGAACTTAGAATAAGAATCAATCAAAGTTAAAAATTTCAGTTTTTGAGCGTAAAAAATGTCAATATGAACTTGTTCACCTTCTTTCTCTGGATTTGGTGCCCTTCCAATTGGTACCTTTTTGGGTTGTCTATCGTATTTATTCTTATTACATACCTGACAATTTCTAACATATTGCTTGAATTGCTTCACCATTTGGGGCCAATAGTATTGATCCCTGATCTGTGCCAAATTTTCCCTATAATTTCTATGTGCTCTACCATGTGTTTGCTCTATAATATTACTCTGGTCCTCTCTATTCGTGACATCAATTGGAAAACACTTCACACGTAAAAATTTCGTTACCGGAAAAGTATCCATCAATACGGTTTTTATTTCATATGCCACTTCCGGAGTACAAAATATTCCAGAAACCAATTTTGGATTTAATTGTTCAGAAAGAACAGGTATTATATTTTCTGCTTTATCATATTCTATTATAAATCTAGTGTTACCGAAGATTAAAACTCTTTCTTGGGTAGTAATTTTTGCACCTTGATTTATTAATATTTCCTGTTTAAAATGATTCAATGGCTTGTTAGTTTCCCTAATTGAAATTTCATCACTACTCTCAGCTGAATGCTGTGTATTCGCAAATGAATCATCAGAATCTGAAATTTCATTATTCGATTCTGTTAAATTATTTAACTGCTGTCTCGATAGTGCATCTGCTACAACATTTGTTGCACCGGGTTTATAGATTATTCTTGGCGAAAATTCTTCAATAAATGCCCTCCATCTTTTCATTTTAACATTAGGGTTTCTTTCAGATATCGCAAACGATAGCGGTTGGTGGCCCAAATAATAGCATAAAGCTCCTTTTCGTTAGTTGCATAATTCTGCTCGGTTGAATTCAAAGTCTTTGAAATAAATGTTATGGGTTTTCCTCGTTGTGATAATACAGCCCCCACACCTACATTTGAAGCGTCGGTATTTAAAATTAATTTTTCATTAAAATCAGGTTGCGATAATTCAATGCATTGGCATAATACATCCTTTAACCTTTCACAAGCGGCTATACCTTCTTGGTCAAGATCAATCCTTGTCTTTTTTGATACATGCTGCGATACTCCTCCATTTTTTCCTTTTAAGTGCTTTGTCAGTGGCTTAGCTATTGTAGCGTAATCTTGAATAAATTTCCTGTAATATCCTGTTAATCCCAAAAAACCCCTTAATTGTCGTAAAGTTTTAGGTATGGGATAATTTTTTATCGCTTCCACTTTTTTTGGGTCTGTTTTAATAACCTTATGAGGTATGGGATACGTAGCCCAGAAATTCAACTTCTGTTTCTATAAACCTTGATTTTTCAAGAGATATTTTCATACGAGCTTCCCTTAATCTTTCAACTATTTGTTTTAAATGCTGAATATGTTCTGTCAATGTCTTCGAAAATATTATAATATCATCAGTATACACTTGGCAAAATTTACCGATATATTCACGTAAAATATCATTCATTGCTCTCTGAAATATACTAGGGGCATTCCTTAGCCCAAATGGCATCCGTAAGTACTCATATTTCCCATTATTAACTGAAAAAGCCGTTTTTTCAATATCACCTTCCTGCATTAAAATCTGATGAAATCCTGACTCTAAATCAATTGTTGAAAAATATTTGGATTCCCCCAAATTCGAAAGGATCACCTCAGGATTAGGCATGGGGTATCTATCTGAGATTGGTTTTTCATTTAATTTTTTAAAATCTATGACCAACCTTAGTTTAGAACTTCCATCCTCGTTCATTCCCTTTTTCGGAACAACCCAAACAGGAGAATTATAAGGACTTTTGCTATTCCTTATTATACCCTTTCTTAGTAAATTTCCAATTTCCTCATTAACAAAATCATTTACAGACACAGGATACGGATACTGCTTCGACCATATGGGTTTGTCATCCTCAGTTCTAATTTCCGCTTTTATGTCTGTCCTGAAAGGCAAATCCATATCAATGTTCTTATGCGTTTCCTTTATAATTCTAATAATATCCTCTCTCAATAGAGGAATATTCAAACCTTCACTTTCACCAATATTTTTTTCATATTTCTTAGAAAATTTATACCTCATTTCGAAATTTTCAACTTCAAAATTATTTAACATATTGCTGGAATGATCTTCAGCGGGCGCTTTAGAGGTTTTTTCCTCCAAAGTTAATTCTTTATTTGTTTTATGCTGGTATGACTCATCAGCTGGCGTCATAAGACAATTTTGTCCCATGATAACTTTTGTATTTCCAAAGCATTCCTTCTTTGAATTTTCATTTTTTTCTTTTATATTGCCGGTATTAGCTTCGGCGGGCGCTTTAGGACTTCCGTGTCCCAAAGATTTTAATATCGTTCCCGATTTTCCTATACAACTATCCTCATTGTTACTTAAAAACCGTAATTTTTCTGAATATTCGTTCCCATAATTAATTAACTCCTTTTCCATATCAATCTTAGCTCTAATCTTCTTCAAGAAATTAACTCTTATCAAGAAATCACTTTCTAAATTATCTATTTCATAAAATCTTTCCATACATCCCAATAGATGTACGTTATGAAACAAATCAATGACGGTCGAACCATGAATAGTCCTTACCCTCTTCTTAATTGCTAATTCCTGTCCTTTGTCATACACTCCCTTTCTAATATAACAACTAGTAGCACCGGTATCTATTAGTATCCTCATTACTTTTCCGGTTTGCAGATCTGTCCGGAATATGTAGGGCAGGTGGAAGTTTGACCTAAAAAATGATTTTCACTAATATTATTGATTCTCTGAGCCTTTGCAGGTGGTTGACCACTAAAGTTTGTATTATCATTTCTTTTTATCGGTGGATTAAACCTATTTCCAGAGAAAGCATTACCCTGTTGCGATCTTGCAAACATCCCTCGTTGCACCACAGGAGCATTACAAGATGAAGTATCCATGGATTCGGGCTTTGAGAAATTTACATTTGTATTCTGTCTTACTTGTGGATATCTCAAATTATTTTGGAACACCATTTTTTGATCACCTCTAAAATTATTTTGATAATTTCCATTAACATTATTTCCCTGGTTTCGAGCTCTAGACAAGTGCAATGCAAATTCTGATCGCATTTGATTTGATTGAAGCTCCTGAGTCTTAGCCAAAGCGTTTGGTAAATCGACTGGAGCCAATGTGAAAAGTATCTGGTTAAGTGGAGGACGTAAACCGGTAATAAATGTCCTCAAAGCAGTTTCACGATTCTTAATATTAAGTTGGTTTGTTATTTCTGAATTAGTACCATTGGTCATTATGGTCTTATTAATTAATCAAGTTAATTTAAGGTTTACTTCATTATAATAATCTACTAGCAATTTTGATCCTAGTCTTAAAATACTCATCTCTTGATCAATTACATGAATTGGTCGTCTGTCAGCATATGCAAAGTCCAATCTAGCAAATATGGCCTCTAAATTCAATACAGCCCCATGATTAGTCAAAATATCGTTCGCATCTCCTACAATTTTATTTCTTAATATAGTTAGTGCGCCAAAGTATCTTCTGCTACCTTCAATATACAAACTCATAGAATTTTTTGCAGCCTCTCTCCAACTCACATATGATTTACCTGAAAAGACGGGCAAAGATCGAATTATATCCAAACTTTCATTACACATTAATGCATCGTCAATAGTCTGAGTCCGATACTCAGTTACCTGAGAAGCTGTGGTCAGAGCCCTAATTTGGTTATTCAATTGACCTATTTCAATACGTAAGTTTGCGGTGTGAGTAGCTATTATTCTAGCTATATCTTCCGCAGATTAATTATTCACAGCCATTCTTGCAAATCTAACTATTATATCGTCCAGTGTATAACAAATTTTTTCAAGGTCCTTTCCTCACCTTTTGCACTTATTCTCTTGATAAATCTTTCACTCAATTACACTTTTTCACTATCTTCTTATTTAAATGTGGGCATTTAGACTCTTTGTGATTATTGAAACAGTAACTGCAATAATACAGACGCACGTATTTAGGGGTACTTGAACTATTTCCCATTTACCTTATTTCTACGGGTTTTTTTTCTTATTATTATGATAAATTAACTTACATTAATATACTCCTGATTCTGGTGTCGTCCTTTGCTGGCACTTAGATTCTTTGATTGTTGCTTTCTGTTTCTTTCACAGCTATTTCACTGCCGTTTCCTTTCTTACTGCTTTGTAGTCCTGTGAGAATTTTCTACTGCTTTGTGGTCCTGCGAGAATTTTCTACTGCTTTGTGGTCCTGCGAAAATTTTCTACTGATTTGTGGTTCAGCGAGAATTTTCTACTGCTTTAACTTTGTTTTGAAAAAAAAATTTTCTCGAAAATTTATTTTTTTCGCCCAATTCATGGGGTACTTTTTTTCAAAATATATTGTGTTATTTGTTTTTTCGCCCGATTCGTGGGGTACTTATTTTATTATCACCGACCGTATGCCCTCTCGCACGAGGTATTTGCTTACGGTTGATGCTCCTGGCAGGATCGCCAATTAAAGTTCTAACGCGGGTGAGCGTTAAAAAAATAAAACGCTTGCTTCCAAAGTCAAACTTGAAGTGGGTATTTTATTCCTACGTTATTTCTTTTATACAAAATTTTTGCTTACTCTATCCTTAACAAATAATTGTTTATGTTTACAATAAATCTTTCACTACTGGATGCTCTTATTTCATCATCCTCTAATTTGTACTTATGCTAGCTTTAAAAAGTACTTGACAAATAATTGTTTATGTTTTTAGTAAATATTTCACTACTGGATGAGCTTATTTCATCATCCTCTAATTTGTGTTTATGCTAGCTTTAAAAAGTATTGCTTATTGTAATTCTATCCTTAACAAATAATTGTTTATGTTTACAGTAAATATTTCACTATTGGATGAGCTTATTTCATCATCCAATTAGTGCTTATGCTAGCTTTAAAAAGTATTGTTTACTTTAACTTTTTGTATATATTTGCCGTTATGCGGCTTACCAGAGTAGGGTATTAACTTGTATGTATATACAGGGTGAACGATATGAAGTGTTACCAACTTCACACTGGTTGTATCTGTAAAACAGCTCATGACATCAACGTCAAAATTGTTCTAATGACAGTTCAATATATTGTTTATAAGCCATCAAAAGCATTTGCGTCTCAATTTTGTTGAATTTTTTTTTCTGTAATGGAATTCAAACGTAATAGTGTGATTGCGTTATATTTGGCAGGAAAAACACAACCAGCCATTCTTCGTGAGCTCAAGCTCCTTAAAGTAAATAAAGTTTTTGTTTATCGTATATTACCATTACTCGTTACAATATTACTGGTAGCATCGCGAAACGTCATGGAGGCGGTCATCAAAAGACTGCAACGTGACGTGAAATGGTTCAAAAAGTGAAGAAGCGACTTGAGCGAAGTCCTCGACGAAGAGCCAATCAAATGGCGAAAGAACTGAAAATATCTGACAGTAGCACCCGCCGTTTACTGTAAAATAATCTCAAAGTCATGATCCAGCGCATGATCTCACACCAAAGCAGCAGCAAGTCATACTTGAAAACGTTGTTGCTTCGCTTAGCCGAAAGCAGTCAATTTCCAAACATTGTGTTTTCTGACGAGAAAATTTTTCAAATTGAGCAGTTCGTAAACTCCCAAAACGATAGGGTTTATTTGACCGACCGTTCATACGAGAATTTGCGTCATCGATTGGCCACCAGGAGGCAGCATCCGACATAAGTAATGGTTTGGGCAGCTGTAATCACAGATGGGCGCTCTTCAACCGTTTTCATCGAGCCTGGCGTCAAGATAAATGCGAAATATTATCAGGAAAGAATTCTGGAGGTTGCTTTGAAGCCGTGGGCAAACCGACATTTGGGTGGCAGGCTATAGATATTTCAACAGGACTCGGTACCGTCCATTGTCCGCGAGTGGGCCAAAATAGCTGCAAGTCACCTTCGGGCAGCTTGCGATTCGTTTTTGGACCGATTTGGACAGATATTTTTATGAGGAGCTTTTTCATGGCAGAAATACACTCGGAGGTTTGTCATTGCCTGCCGAGGGGCGACCGCTATTAGAAAAACTTTTTCTTAATTTTTGATCTTACACCGAGATTCGAACCAACGTTCTCTCTGTGAATTCCGAATTATAGTCACGCACCAACCCATTCGACTACGGCGGCCGACAGGCATAGGTATGCATGTACATAAATAAATTCACATATTGAAATTTGCATTGGCACCTGGTACATTCTTTGTCTCTAATCACCAACAAATTCTAATCCACTGCTGCTAAATATACATAATTCAGTCATTACTGTTAACTTTTGTGAAAATTGTGTCTGTGGTGATTAGTCTTCGTGGGACTAGTACCTCTCAAAATTCCATACGTTTCTGTCATTGAGACTTCTCTACGCATTAACGTTCTTTGCTTTGTATCTCTATGTAAACTAAGCATATGTATAACCAAATGTCCTTACATCAGTTATAAATACACGCATTTAAAATATCTTTCTGTACTAAATATTATTACTTAAGTATGCTAATTTTTTTTATCTAGCTGACGGCCCTGGCAGCCAGTGCCTTAGACTTAAGTGTAGCAATTAGTTATAATTGTTTCTCCTTATATATTGGGAGGTTGAATTAGTTTTAAATGTTTTTTCGAAGATTTGGGGCTTTATTGTGAAAAAACGGTACAAAATATTTTATTCGAAGTATTGGCCATCGCTAGCTACAACTTTCGCCCATCTTTCGGGCAATTTCCGGATGCCGTTTCTCCAAAATTCTGGCCGCTGCTTGGCTATCCATGACTCAACCCATATTTTGGTAGCCTCGTACGAGGAGAACCGCTGGTCCGCCAAATCGAGACTCATATGCCGGAACAAATGATAATCGGAGGGAGCTATGTCTGGACTATACGGCGGGTGGGGTAACACTTCCCAGCCAAGCGTTCCAAGGTATTTTTTGACAGGTTGAGCAACATGCGGCCGAGCGTTGTTATGTTGCAAAATAACCTTGTCGTGCCTTTTTACCGTTTCCGGCCGTTTTTCTTTCAATGCCCGGCTTAAACGCATCAATTGCAGTCGGTAACGAACCCCCGTGATTGTTTCGCCCGGTTGGAGCAGCTCAAAATATACGACGCCGACCTGATCCCACCAAATGCAGAGCATGATTTTCTGGCCGTGAATATTCTGCTTGGCCGTCGACGTTGATGCGTGGCCGGGCAAACCCCATGATTTTTTGCGATTTGGGTTATCGTAGTGGATCCATTTTTCGTCGCCAGTCACCACCCGATGCAAAAAACCCTTCCGATTTTGTCGCTCGATCAGCAATTCGCACGTAAAAAATCGCCGTTCGACGTCGCGCAGCTTCAACTCGTACGGGACCCAATGTCCTTGCTTTTGGATCATTCCCATCGCTTTTAGACGCTTGCAAACGGTTGGTTTATCAACGCCCAATGATTCAGCAAGCTCTTCTTGGGTTTGGCACGAGTCCTCGTTTACCAATTCCCCCAATTCCGCGTCCTCGAACTTTTTGGGCTGGCCAAGACGCTCCTTGTCTTCAGTGTGAAAATCACCACTTTTGAATCGTCGAAACCAGTACTCACATGATGAAATCGACGGAGTATGGTCTGGGTAGGCCTCCTGCAGCAATTCACGAGCTTGGGCTGTATTTTTTTTTCAAATTGAAGCAGAAAAGCAAAGCTTCCCGCAAATTGCGTTTCGACGGCACGAAAGTTGACATACTCGGAGCACGAAAACACTGCGTTGTTTATACTTCAGCGAAATGACAGATACTGATAAACAAAGCCTAGGGATGAGGCTTTGTCATGAATATATATTCAGTATTGCTAACGCGAAAAAGTGATAAATAGCGCCATCTGTGTGTCATCTTTAAAACTAATTCAACCTCCCAATAAATAATTAAATGAAATAAAAAAAAATGTATTCAAATATTTACATCGCAATAAAATAGATAATTTCATATCTAAATACTTTACCAGTACACGTTCTATGCTCCAATTAGGAGTTGGAAGAACCTCCACATACATATGTATATCAACAGATCAAAAGTTTGACTTCATATTGACTTATATACATATTTACATACATGTACATACATACATATTTGAGTTTTTCTATAAAGGTTAATAAAATAAAAGTATGTACCTTATTTTATATTTACTTAATGAAATTTGCCGTCCCCCAGTCGATATTCAAAATATTGCACTTACAAAAACAAAAAAAAATTCATAGGCACAAAAGCAGCATTCTAAAATGTTCTTTAAACCAACAAAAACTATAATATTTCATTTATAAACGCAAGTGCATATTCCAAAGCAAGGTCTATCTTATGAATACGACCCTAACACATCTTCCCTCACGTGCCTGAGAGGTCCATAAGCCTATTTTTCTTGAAAAAGACAAAAATATTTGGTGAACCGTCAATTTTTGTAGTGGCAAGTGCCGGCATATTCGTATATATATGCATATCCATATGTATGTAAATATGTCTTCTAAATGTGCGACAGAATGGCGACAGTCGGAGCGAATGGTGATTGTTTTAGCTATTGTGTGTCAAGTGCGCGCAGAAGCATACACTGTTAGCTTAAACCCACTTTAGGTCTTCTAAATTTCATACTATTGAAAGTTTTAAAGCCATTCCTTTTTGTTCTGTTATAGATGATAAATACTTAATTAAGATATATGTATGTAAGTATATTCACGTATGGGATTATGCAATTAAAACTGTACGAAATAAGTAAAATAGCCATGTGGTTAGAAATTTAATTTCAAACCTGATTGCTGCTTTCTCTTTTTGCTGTAGTCTATCTATGTGTCATCATCATTATCAAGTAGCGATTACACCTCAGGGTGAGCTTCAGCTTCATCCACAATCCTCTTCCAGCTCCTAACTCGTAGCTTTTTCACGCCTTTATTACTTGGCACGATGATTTGCTTATCTTTATGCGTTGAGTAAGTAATATTACGATATTACCACGGAGTCGAACCAATACGCTTTGAAATTCGAATTAAATACCATCCCATACGCAAACATTTCTTGGTCCATCGAACTTTTTTAACGGCCCAGGATCAGTGCTTTCGCAGAAGCACTAGGACGTATTAGTCTAATAATTTAATCCTATGTTATCTACACTCACTCGTAAACTCGCTTGTTGTACATAAAACACATTTATTAATTATCAGTCTCTTAATTCCAAGTTCTTCTGGTTCAGATTTAAACAAATTTCACCATTTCGCAATTTTGTCCATATAAATAGATACATACGAGTTTGTAAATTAAAGTTCTAATGCGGGTGAGCGTTAAAAAAATAAAACGCTTGCTTCCAAAGTCAAACTTGAAGTGGGTATTTTATTCCTACGTTATTTCTTTTATACAAAATTTTTGCTTACTCTATCCTTAACAAATAATTGTTTATGTTTACAATAAATCTTTCACTACTGGATGAGCTTATTTCATCATCCTCTAATTTGTGCTTATGCTAGCTTTAAAAAGTATTGTTTACTCTAACTTTTTGTATATATTTGCCGTTATGCGGCTTACCATAGTAGGGTATTAACTCCCCCTCCTCTAAATCGAAACGTCCCGTCTTCGAATATATATCGGTGATATTCTGAATCGTCAAATCAATATCACTCATTAACATTTCTTTTATATTTTTACTTCTTAATGCTTTTTTGACATATCGCACCCTAAATACAAAAGGGTCACAACTCAAAATATTCCTTCTGCTCAATTATGAACGAGACGTTATCAATAAAACGGTCCGCGGATGACATATGGCAAAAATAAATTTTTTGTTTTTTGGTAGGACTGATATAAGCTTACATACCAAATTTCAGCGTGATATGTCACATAGTTTGTTTTCTGTGCTACTGTAAACAAGTCAAGCTCGAGTGTGGCAAAATTTTGAGTTGTGACCCTTTTGTATTAAGGGTGCGATATATTTTCTTTATTAATTTATAAACTGTTTAAAAAGACAATGACACTATCAATACTGTGGTAAGTGACCACCAAATCGGTTTTTCCTGAATTTCCTGTTTTATTTTATTTAATACATTCGAATTTTCAAATTTTAAGTATTCATTTGTAGATTCAACATACTCAGTTATTTCAAAGTTATTAATATAATTAATTTTTACATAATTTCAATATTTTCATATGTAACATTATCAATTATAGTATAATTCTTAAAAACTATTAAATAAACTCCATCTAATGTGCGTTCATCAATTACATGCGTTCCAGAAACTAATATGGCCCCCTGTTTCATCTATACTAATATTATAAAGAGGAAAACTTTGTTTGTTTGTTTGTTTGTAACGAATAGGCTCAAAAACTATTGGACCGATTTTAAAAATTCTTTCACCATTCGAAAACTACATTATCCACGAGTAACATGGATTACATTTTATTTTGGAAAAAAATAGGGTTCCGTAAGATATTTGGATTTTTAGGACACAAACTGAAAAAAATCTTATATATAAAATAAAGTCAACTTTTTGTGTGTGTTCGCTAACCGGGCGTGTCTGCACCGACTTAAACCAAACTTACACACATTGTTAAGAAGGTATTGAAGATGGTTTCCGTATAGTTTGGATACATATTGGTGGATAGGGCTCGAGATATAGGTCAAAACGTGGACCCGGGTAACCTTCGGATGTGTATGTACAATATGGAAATCAAATTGAAGCTGTTGGTGAATGCTTTAGTACAGAGTATTTTTCATGCCGCTCCATGACTGGGGTCTCGAGATATAGGTCAAAACGTGGACCCGGGTAACCTTTGGTTGTGTATGTACAATATGGGTATCAAATGAAAGCTGTTGATAAGTGCTTTAATACGGGGTAATTTTCAAACCTATTGATGACTAGGGTCTGGAAATATATGCCAAAACGTGGACCCGCCGTGTCTTTGCACCGAATTAAACCAAACTTATACACATTGTTAAGAAGGTATTGAAGATGGTTTCCGTATAGTTTGGATACATATTGGTGGATAGGGCTCGAGATATAGGTCAAAACGTGGACCCGGGTAACCTTCGGATGTGTATGTACAATATGGAAATCAAATTGAAGCTGTTGGTGAATGCTTTAGTACAGAGTATTTTTCATGCCGCTCCGTGACTGGGGTCTCGAGATATAGGTCAAAACGTGGACCCGGATAACCTTTGGTTGTGTATGTACAATATGGGTATCAAACGAAAGCTGTTGATAAGTGCTTTAATACGGGGTAATTTTCATACCTATTGATGACTAGGGTCTCGAAATATATGCCAAAACGTGGACGCGCCGTGTCTTTGCACCGAATTAAACCAAACTTATACACATTGTTAAGGAGGTATTGAAGATGGTTTCCGTATAGTTTGGATACCTATTGGTAGATAGGGTCTCGAGATATAGGTCAAAACGTGGACCCGGGTAACCTTCGGATGTGTATGTACAATATGGGTATCAAATGGAAGCTGTTGGTGAATGCTTTAGTTCAGAGTATTTCCATCCGCTCCGTGACTAGGGTCTCGAGATAGAGACCAAAACGTGGACCCTAGAATGTGTTTGTACAATATGGATATCAAATTGAAGCTGTTGGTGAATGCTTTAGTACAGAGTATTTTTCATGCCGCTCCGTGACTGGGATCTCGAAATATATGCCAAAACGTGGACGCGCCGTGTCTTTGCACCGAATTAAACCAAACTTATACACATTGTTAAGGAGGTATTGAAGATGGTTTCCGTATAGTTTGGATACCTATTGGTAGATAGGGTCTCGAGATATAGGTCAAAACGTGGACCCGGGTAACCTTCGGATGTGTATGTACAATATGAGTATCAAATGGAAGCTGTTGGTGAATGCTTTAGTTCAGAGTATTTCCATCCGCTCCGTGACTAGGGTCTCGAGATAGAGACCAAAACGTGGACCCTAGAATGTGTTTGTACAATATGGATATCAAATTGAAGCTGTTGGTGAATGCTTTAGTACAGAGTATTTTTCATGCCGCTCCGTGACTGGGGTCTCGAGATATAGGTCAAAACGTGGACCCGGGTAACCTTTGGTTGTGTATGTACAATATGGGTATCAAACGAAAGCTGTTGATAAGTGCTTTAATACGGGGTAATTTTCATACCTATTGATGACTAGGGCCTGGAAATATATGCCAAAACGTGGACGCGCCGTGTCTTTGCACCGAATTAAATCAAACTTGCACACATTGTTAAGGAGGTATTGAAGATGGTTTCCGTATAGTTTGGATACATATTGGTGGATAGGGCTCGAGATATAGGTCAAAACGTGGAGCCAGGTAACCTTCGGATGTGTATGTACAATATGGGTATCAAATGGAAGCTGTTGGTGAATGCTTTAGTTCAGAGTATTTCCATCCGCTCCGTGACTAGGGTCTCGAGATAGAGACCAAAACGTGGACCCTAGAATGTGTTTGTACAATATGGATATCAAATTGAAGCTGTTGGGGAATGCTTTAGTACAGAGTATTTTTCATGCCGCTCCGTGACTGGGGTCTCGAGATATAGGTCAAAACGTGGACCCGGGTAACCTTTGGTTGTGTATGTACAATATGGGTATCAAACGAAAGCTGTTGCTAAGTGCTTTGATACGGGGTAATTTTCATACCTATTGATGACTTCTTCTTCTTAATTGGCGCGATAACCGCTTACGCGATTTTGGCCGAGATTAACAAAGCGCGCCAGTCGTTTCTTTCTCGTGCTAACCGGCGCCAATTGGACACACCAAGTGAAGCCAAGTCCTTCTCCACCTGATCTTTCCAACGCAGAGGAGGCCTTCCTCTTCCTCTGCTACCACCAGCTGGTACCGCATCGAATACTTTCAAAGCCGGAGCGTTTGTATCCATTCGGACGACATGACCCAGCCAACGAAGCCGCTGGATCTTGATTCGCTGCGCTATGCCTATGTCGTCGTAAAGCTCATACAGCTCATCGTTCCATCGTCTGCGATATTCGCCGTTGCCAACGGGCAAAGGTCCAAAAATCTTACGCAGAATCTTTCTCTCGAACACTCCAAGCGTCGCTTCATCGGATGTTGTCATCGTCCAAGCTTCTGCGCCATACGTTAGGACAGGCATGATGAGAGTCTTGTAGAGTGTTAATTTTGTTCGTCGAGAGAGGACTTTACTGCTCAATTGCCTACTTAGTCCAAAGTAGCACTTGTTGGCAAGAGAGATTCTACGTTGGCTTTCAAGGCTGACATTGTTATCAGTGTTAATGCTGGTTCCTAAATACACGAAGTCTTTTACAACCTGGTTTTCGTATAGTTTGGATACCTATTGGTGGATAGGGCTCGAGATATAGGTCAAAACGTGGACCCGGGTAACCTTCGGATGTGTATGTACAATATGGGTATCAAATGGAAGCTGTTGGTGAATGCTTTAGTTCAGAGTATTTCCATCCGCTCCGTGACTAGGGTCTCGAAATATATGCCAAAACGTGGACCCGCCGTGTCTTTGCACCGAATTAAACCTAACTTACACACATTGTTAAGTAAGTATTGAAAATGGGTTTAGTAAAGTTTGGTTGTAATTCGGAGCAGTGGCAACGGGTACAGCGTTCTTTTCAGCCAGCCATAATGTTGCTTACTTTTTTAACGCTTGGGGCGGAACTGAACTGTCAAATTGACAGTGTGAGTTACAATGTGTCAATATTTCTTTCTGATTTGGATGCCATAAGGAAAAAACGTAAGTGCAACATGTAAAAATTGTTTGTGAATTTTTTTGGAGTGGATTTTGGAACAGTGAATAATTTCTTACGAAATTTGAGAATTTAATGTGAAATCCGAATGAAATTATGTGTTCGTGGTAAAAACAATTTATTTCGTTTTTTTTTTTTTTTGAAAAATATAAATGGATAATGGTTAAAAAAGCTCCAATGCTTAATAAAACATATAAATTGAAACGAAAAATGCATGGATGATCAGGAAAAAAGACGATTGTGTTTATTCATATGCGTTGATTTGAAATTTAAAAACAATCTTCCTTTTTCGTGATTTTCAATTTATATTTTATATTTACTCAAAAATAAAGCGCTTGAATAAAGAATAAAGAAATAAATAATATGAAAACCATATATTTTCTGTTGTAAACCATATCTATTCTATTTTAGTGTGCCCAGCGAAGGGGGCCGGGTTTGCTAGTTTCTTCTATTTCTTTATTTTTCTCTTTTAATTTTTTGCATTTGGTTCTTGCTTTATTCAAAATTTTCGACAAACAAGATTTCCTTTCTTCAATTTTACAGTATGTATTTTTTATTTCTTCTTTACATTGTTTTACATTTACATAATCATTTCCGCACTTCGCTATTTTATCCTCAATTATCAATTTACCATCTCTCTGCGCTATAGCCCGAACTTCATAAAATTTAGAATCATACAATACCTTTGTATATTTTATATATATTACAATTAATTCTTTATTTTGAATTACTTTAACCTGTGAATCATCTATTAAATCTGTAATCGTTATTCGTCCGTGTTCATGTCGTGTTATATTTCTTATCTCATCAATGTGCAGAATAGCTGGATTAAAAATTCCTACCTTTGCCAAAGTTATAGTTTGTATTAAATTCTGTAATTCATTAATGATATAGCTATTCCTACGCTTACTCATCATTCTAATATATGCATTTCCTTGTAATTCTTTAACCCTCTAAGTTAAATGCGTAATAGCTTTAAACATCTGTGAATTTGTGGTATACTGTTTATTACTATTTTCCACTAATTCATTTAATTTATTGGTTATTAATACTAAATCATCATGATCCGGTGTTCCTGCTATCCAGTTCCACAATGTTCCCAACTCATTAATACCTCTTGTAAATCTATGATCCTTTTCCTGCAATTGCTCTATTAATGTCTCCATTAATTCTATTTCCAATTCGTATTCAATTTCATTTCAAAATCCCTACGCATTGTCTTACTTCCATTTACATGAATATATTCATTCCTATTGTACATTTGTTGTTTCATTTCTTCTAATAAACTCGCAAAATAAGTTATATTTACAATGTGAAAAATATCCCCATAATCTTCATATAATAAAACATCTCCGTCTTCTATTAAAACATAGTCTTCTCTTGTATAATCAATAATGTCCGTCATCCCGAAGGATATGAATACTGCAAATAGCGCCAATCTCATTCTGTAAATATTAAGATTTAATATTATCCTTGTGAATTATTCTGTCGCGTTTCTGAATTATTATTTTATTTCCTCTATCTTCTTTTACTTTTTGTCTCCTATATTTCGGTTTTAACTTATTCCTTTCACCTATAACTTTCTCATATACTGTCTGACATGGAGTATAATTTTTTTCTTTTCGTCTTTTATTATGTACCTTCAACATAACTTCCTGTGCCGAATTTAATTTATCTTTTATATTTTCATGTGATTTTTTATTGTAAAGCACCTCATACGGTTTTTCTTTAATTGGCGAATGAATAGTTTTATTGTATTGCTGAGCTGCTCTAATGATGGATTCTAAATCACTTATTAAATTCAATTCCTCCTTTAAACATCTTCCTATTTCAATGAGAGTAGAATGCACTCTTTCTACCTGACCATTAGTTACTGAATGTCTTGGATCGCAATAATATATTTCAATATTACATCTATTAGCAAATGATCTAAATTGAGCCGATGCAAAACTTGGTTCATTGTCCACTGTAATTCTCTTTACTTCCGGAAATACCTCTAAAACTTCCAAAATCTTTTCGATTAAATTTGACTTATCTTCAATATGCGTAACTATCAAGAACTTAGAATAAGAATCAATCAAAGTTAAAAATTTCAGTTTTTGAGCGTAAAAAATGTCAATATGAACTTGTTCACCTTCTTTCTCTGGATTTGGTGCCCTTCCAATTGGTACCTTTTTGGGTTGTCTATCGTATTTATTCTTATTACATACCTGACAATTTCTAACATATTGCTTGAATTGCTTCACCATTTGGGGCCAATAGTATTGATCCCTGATCTGTGCCAAATTTTCCCTATAATTTCTATGTGCTCTACCATGTGTTTGCTCTATAATATTACTCTGGTCCTCTCTATTCGTGACATCAATTGGAAAACACTTCACACGTAAAAATTTCGTTACCGGAAAAGTATCCATCAATACGGTTTTTATTTCATATGCCACTTCCGGAGTACAAAATATTCCAGAAACCAATTTTGGATTTAATTGTTCAGAAAGAACAGGTATTATATTTTCTGCTTTATCATATTCTATTATAAATCTAGTGTTACCGAAGATTAAAACTCTTTCTTGGGTAGTAATTTTTGCACCTTGATTTATTAATATTTCCTGTTTAAAATGATTCAATGGCTTGTTAGTTTCCCTAATTGAAATTTCATCACTACTCTCAGCTGAATGCTGTGTATTCGCAAATGAATCATCAGAATCTGAAATTTCATTATTCGATTCTGTTAAATTATTTAACTGCTGTCTCGATAGTGCATCTGCTACAACATTTGTTGCACCGGGTTTATAGATTATTCTTGGCGAAAATTCTTCAATAAATGCCCTCCATCTTTTCATTTTAACATTAGGGTTTCTTTCAGATATCGCAAACGATAGCGGTTGGTGGCCCAAATAATAGCATAAAGCTCCTTTTCGTTAGTTGCATAATTCTGCTCGGTTGAATTCAAAGTCTTTGAAATAAATGTTATGGGTTTTCCTCGTTGTGATAATACAGCCCCGACACCTACATTTGAAGCGTCGGTATTTAAAATTAATTTTTCATTAAAATCAGGTTGCGATAATTCAATGCATTGGCATAATACATCCTTTAACCTTTCACAAGCGGCTATACCTTCTTGGTCAAGATCAATCCTTGTCTTTTTTGATACATGCTGCGATACTCCTCCATTTTCTCCTTTTAAGTGCTTTGTCAGTGGCTTAGCTATTGTAGCGTAATCTTGAATAAATTTCCTGTAATATCCTGTTAATCCCAAAAAACCCCTTAATTGTCGTAAAGTTTTAGGTATGGGATAATTTTTTATCGCTTCCACTTTTTTTGGGTCTGTTTTAATAACCTTATGAGGTATGGGATACGTAGCCCAGAAATTCAACTTCTGTTTCTATAAACCTTGATTTTTCAAGAGATATTTTCATACGAGCTTCCCTTAATCTTTCAACTATTTGTTTTAAATGCTGAATATGTTCTGTCAATGTCTTCGAAAATATTATAATATCATCAGTATACACTTGGCAAAATTTACCGATATATTCACGTAAAATATCATTCATTGCTCTCTGAAATATACTAGGGGCATTCCTTAGCCCAAATGGCATCCGTAAGTACTCATATTTCCCATTATTAACTGAAAAAGCCGTTTTTTCAATATCACCTTCCTGCATTAAAATCTGATGAAATTCTGACTCTAAATCAATTGTTGAAAAATATTTGGATTCCCCCAAATTCGAAAGGATCACCTCAGGATTAGGCATGGGGTATCTATCTGAGATTGTTTTTTCATTTAATTTTTTAAAATCTATGACCAACCTTAGTTTAGAACTTCCATCCTCGTTCATTCCCTTTTTCGGAACAACCCAAATAGGAGAATTATAAGGACTTTTGCTATTCCTTATTATACCCTTTCTTAGTAAATTTCCAATTTCCTCATTAACAAAATCATTTACAGACACAGGATACGGATACTGCTTCGACCATATGGGTTTGTCATCCTCAGTTCTAATTTCCGCTTTTATGTCTGTCCTGAAAGGCAAATCCATATCAATGTTCTTATGCGTTTCCTTTATAATTCTAATAATATCCTCTCTCAATAGAGGAATATTAAAACCTTCACTTTCACCAATATTTTTTTCATATTTCTTAGAAAATTTATTCCTCATTTCGAAATTTTCAACTTCAAAATTATTTAACATATTGCTGGAATGATCTTCAGCGGGCGCTTTAGAGGTTTCTTCCTCCAAAGTTAATTCTTTATTTGTTTTATGCTGGTATGACTCATCAGCTGGCGTCATAAGACAATTTTGTCCCATGATAACTTTTGTATTTCCAAAGCATTCCTTCTTTGAATTTTCATTTTTTTCTTTTATATTGCCGGTATTAGCTTCGGCGGGCGCTTTAGGACTTCCGTGTCCCAAAGATTTTAATATCGTTCCCGATTTTCCTATACAACTATCCTCATTGTTACTTAAAAACCGTAATTTTTCTGAATATTCGTTCCCATAATTAATTAACTCCTTTTCCATATCAATCTTAGCTCTAATCTTCTTCAAGAAATTAACTCTTATCAAGAAATCACTTTCTAAATTATCTATTTCATAAAATCTTTCCATACATCCCAATAGATGTACGTTATGAAACAAATCAATGACGGTCGAACCATGAATAGTCCTTACCCTCTTCTTAATTGCTAATTCCTGTCCTTTGTCATACACTCCCTTTCTAATATAACAACTAGTAGCACCGGTATCTATTAGTATCCTCATTACTTTTCCGGTTTGCAGATCTGTCCGGAATATGTAGGGCAGGTGGAAGTTTGACCTAAAAAATGATTTTCACTAATATTATTGATTCTCTGAGCCTTTGCAGGTGGTTGACCACTAAAGTTTGTATTATCATTTCTTTTTATCGGTGGATTAAACCTATTTCCAGAGAAAGCATTACCCTGTTGCGATCTTGCAAACATCCCTCGTTGCACCACAGGAGCATTACAAGATGAAGTATCCATGGGTTCGGGCTTTGAGAAATTTACATTTGTATTCTGTCTTACTTGTGGATATCTCAAATTATTTTGGAACACCATTTTTTGATCACCTCTAAAATTATTTTGATAATTTCCATTAACATTATTTCCCTGGTTTCGAGCTCTAGACAAGTGCAATGCAAATTCTGATCGCATTTGATTTGATTGAAGCTCCTGAGTCTTAGCCAAAGCGTTTGGTAAATCGACTGGAGCCAATGTGAAAAGTATCTGGTTAAGTGGAGGACGTAAACCGGTAATAAATGTCCTCAAAGCAGTTTCACGATTCTTAATATTAAGTTGGTTTGTTATTTCTGAATTAGTACCATTGGTCATTATGGTCTTATTAATTAATCAAGTTAATTTAAGGTTTACTTCATTATAATAATCTACTAGCAATTTTGATCCTAGTCTTAAAATACTCATCTCTTGATCAATTACATGAATTGGTCGTCTGTCAGCATATGCAAAGTCCAATCTAGCAAATATGGCCTCTAAATTCAATACAGCCCCATGATTAGTCAAAATATCGTTCGCATCTCCTACAATTTTATTTCTTAATATAGTTAGTGCGCCAAAGTATCTTCTGCTACCTTCAATATACAAACTCATAGAATTTTTTGCAGCCTCTCTCCAACTCACATATGATTTACCTGAAAAGACGGGCAAAGATCGAATTATATCCAAACTTTCATTACACATTAATGCATCGTCAATAGTCTGAGTCCGATACTCAGTTACCTGAGAAGCTGTGGTCAGAGCCCTAATTTGGTTATTCAATTGACCTATTTCAATACGTAAGTTTGCGGTGTGAGTAGCTATTATTCTAGCTATATCTTCCGCAGATTAATTATTCACAGCCATTCTTGCAAATCTAACTATTATATCGTCCAGTGTATAACAAATTTTTTCAAGGTCCTTTCTTCACCTTTTGCACTTATTCTCTTGATAAATCTTTCACTCAATTACACTTTTTCACTATCTTCTTATTTAAATGTGGGCATTTAGACTCTTTGTGATTATTGAAACAGTAACTGCAATAATACAGACGCACGTATTTAGGGGTACTTGAACTATTTCCCATTTACCTTATTTCTACGGGTTTTTTTTCTTATTATTATGATAAATTAACTTACATTAATATACTCCTGATTCTGGTGTCGTCCTTTGCTGGCACTTAGATTCTTTGATTGTTGCTTTCTGTTTCTTTCACAGCTATTTCACTGCCGTTTCCTTTCTTACTGCTTTGTAGTCCTGTGAGAATTTTCTACTGCTTTGTGGTCCTGCGAGAATTTTCTACTGCTTTGTGGTCCTGCGAAAATTTTCTACTGATTTGTGGTTCAGCGAGAATTTTCTACTGCTTTAACTTTGTTTTGAAAAAAAAATTTTCTCGAAAATTTATTTTTTTCGCCCAATTCATGGGGTACTTTTTTTCAAAATATATTGTGTTATTTGTTTTTTCGCCCGATTCGTGGGGTACTTATTTTATTATCACCGACCGTATGCCCTCTCGCACGAGGTATTTGCTTACGGTTGATGCTCCTGGCAGGATCGCCAATTAAAGTTCTAACGCGGGTGAGCGTTAAAAAAATAAAACGCTTGCTTCCAAAGTCAAACTTGAAGTGGGTATTTTATTCCTACGTTATTTCTTTTATACAAAATTTTTGCTTACTCTATCCTTAACAAATAATTGTTTATGTTTACAATAAATCTTTCACTACTGGATGCTCTTATTTCACCATCCTCTAATTTGTGCTTATGCTAGCTTTAAAAAGTACTTGACAAATAATTGTTTATGTTTTTAGTAAATATTTCACTACTGGATGAGCTTATTTCATCATCCTCTAATTTGTGCTTATGCTAGCTTTAAAAAGTATTGCTTATTGTAATTCTATCCTTAACAAATAATTGTTTATGTTTACAGTAAATATTTCACTATTGGATGAGCTTATTTCATCATCCAATTAGTGCTTATGCTAGCTTTAAAAAGTATTGTTTACTTTAACTTTTTGTATATATTTGCCGTTATGCGCCTTACCAGAGTAGGGTGTTAACTTGTATGTATATACAGGGTGAACGATATGAAGTGTTACCAACTTCACACTGGTTGTATCTGTAAAACAGCTCATGACATCAACGTCAAAATTGTTCTAATGACAGTTCAATATATTGTTTATAAGCCATCAAAAGCATTTGCGTCTCAATTTTGTTGAATTTTTTTTTCTGTAATGGAATTCAAACGTAATAGTGTGATTGCGTTATATTTGGCAGGAAAAACACAACCAGCCATTCTTCATGAGCTCAAGCTCCTTAAAGTAAATAAAGTTTTTGTTTATCGTACCATTACTCGTTACAATATTACTGGTAGAATCGCGAAACGTCATGGAGGCGGTCATCAAAAGACTGCAACGTCACGTGAAATGGTTCAAAAAGTGAAAAAGCGACTTGAGCGAAGTCCTCGACGAAGAGCCAATCAAATGGCGAAAGAACTGAAAATATCTGACAGTAGCACCCGCCGTTTACTGAAAAATAATCTCAAAGTCATGATCCAGCGCATGATCTCACACCAAAGCAGCAGCAAGTCATACTTGAGAAAGTTGTTGCTTCGCTTAGCCGAAAGCGGTCAATTTCCAAACATTGTGTTTTCTGACGAGAAAATTTTTCAAATTGCGCAGTTCGTAAACTCCCAAAACGATAGGGTTTACTTGACTGACCGTTCATACGAGAATTTGCGTCATCGATTGGCCACCAGGAGGCAGCATCCGACATAAGTAATGGTTTGGGCAGCTGTAATCACAGATGGGCGCTCTTCAACCGTTTTCATCGAGCCTGGCGTCAAGATAAATGCGAAATATTATCAGGAAAGAATTCTGGAGGTTGCTTTGAAGCCGTGGGCAAACCAACATTTGGGTGGCAGGCCATAGATATTTCAACAGGACTCGGTACCGTCCATTGTCCGCGAGTGGGCCAAAATAGCTGCAAGTCACCTTCGGGCAGCTTGCGATTCGTTTTTGGACCGATTTGGACAGATATTTTTATGAGGAGCTTTTTCATGGCAGAAATACACTCGGAGGTTTGTCATTGCCTGCCGAGGGGCGACCGCTATTAGAAAAACTTTTTCTTAATTTTTGATCTTACACCGAGATTCAAACCAACGTTCTCTCTGTGAATTCCGAATTATAGTCACGCACCAACCCATTCGCCTACGGCGGCCGACAGGCATAGGTATGCATGTACATAAATAAATTCACATATTGAAATTTGCATTGGCACCTGGTACATTCTTTGTCTCTAATCACCAACAAATTCTAATCCACTGCTGCTAAATATACATAATTCAGTCATTACTGTTAACTTTTGTGAAAATTGTGTCTGTGGTGATTAGTCTTCGTGGGACTAGTACCTCTCAAAATTCCATACGTTTCTGTCATTGAGACTTCTCTACGCATTAACGTTCTTTGCTTTGTATCTCTATGTAAACTAAGCATATGTATAACCAAATGTCCTTACATCAGTTATAAATACACGCATTTAAAATATCTTTCTGTACTAAATATTATTACTTAAGTATGCTAATTTTTTTTATCTAGCTGACGGCCCTGGCAGCCAGTGCCTTAGACTTAAGTGTAGCAATTAGTTATAATTGTTTCTCTTTATATAAATAATTAAATGAAATAAAAAAAATTTATTTAAATATTTACGTCGCAATAAAATAGATAATTTCATATCTAAATACTTTACCATTACACGTTCTATGCTCCAATTAGGAGTTGGAAGAACCTCCACATACATATGTATATCAATAGATCAAAAATTTGACTTAATATTGACTTATATACATATGTATATACATGTACATACATACATATTTGAATTTTTCTATAAAGGTTAATAAAATAAAAGTATGTACCTTATTTTATATTTACTTAATGAAATTTGCCGTCCCCCAGTCGATATTCAAAATATTGCACTTACAAAAACAAAATACTTTCATAGGCACAAAAGCAGCATTCTAAAATGTTCTTTAAACCAACAAAAACTATAATATTTCATCTATAAACGCAAGTGCATATTCCAAAGCAAGGTCTATCTTATGAATACGACCCTAACACATCTTCCCTCACGTGCCTGAGAGGTTCATAAGCCCATTTTTCTTGAAAAAGACAAAAATATTTGGTGAACCGTCAATTTTTGTAGTGGCAAGTGCCGGCATATTCGTATATACATATATGCATATCCATATGTATGTAAATATGTCTTCTAAATGTGCGACAGAATGGCGACAGTCGGAGAGAATGGTGATTGTTTTAGCTATTGTGTGTCAAGTGCGCGCAGAAGCATACACTGTTAGCTTAAACCCACTTTAGGTCTTCTAAATTTCATACTATTGAAAGTTTTAAAGCCATTCCTTTTTGTTCTGTTATAGATGACAAGTAGGGAGACTCCTTATATACTGAACTAGCAAACCCGGCCCCCTTCGCTGGGCACACTAAAATAGAATAAATATGGTTTAGAACAGAAAATATATGGTTTTCATATTATTTATTTCTTTATTCTTTATTCAAGCGCTTTGGCATAAACAATATTTTTTGTTTTTTTATTTGTTTTTGAGTAAATATAAAATATAAATTGAAAATCAGGAAAAAAGAAGATTGTTTTTAAATTTCAAATCAACGCATATGAATAAACAATCGTCTTTTTTCCTGATCATCCATGAATTTTTCGTTTCAATTTATATGTTTTATTAAGCATTGGAGCTTTTTTAACCATTATCCATTTATATTTTTCAAAAAAAAAAAACGACAAAAAATTTTTTTTCCACGAACACATAATTTCATTCGGATTTCACATTAAATTCTCAAATTTCGTAAGAAATTATTCACTGTTCCAAAATCCACTCCAAACAAATTCACAAACAATTTTTACATGTTGCACTTACGTTTTTTCCTTATGGCATCCAAATCAGAAAGAAATATTGACACATTGTAACTCACACTGTAAATTTGACAGTTCAGTTCCGCCCCAAGCGTTAAAAAAGTAAGCGACATTATGGCTGGCTCAAAAGAACGCTGTACCCGTTGCCAGTGCTCCGAATTACAACCAAACTTTACGAAACCCATTTTCAATACTTACTTAACAACGTGTGTAAGTTTGGTTTAATTCGGTGCAAAGACACGGCGGGTCCACGTTTTGGCATATATTTCGAGACCCTAGTCATCAATAGGTATGAAAATTACCCCGTATTAAAGCACTTCTCAACAGCTTTCATCTGATACCGATATTGTACATACACAACCAAAGGTTACCCGGGTCCACGTTTTGACCTATATCTCGAGACCCCAGTCATGTAGCGGCATGAAAAATACTCTGTACTAAGGCATTCACCAACAGCTTCAATTTGATATCCATATTGTACAAACACATTCTAGGCTCCACGTTTTGGTCTCTATCTCGAGATCCTAGTCACGGAGCGGCATGAAAAATACTCTGTACTAAAGCATTCACCAACAGCTTCCATTTGATACCCATATTGTACATACACGTCCGAAGGTTACCCGGGTCCACGTTTTGACCTATATCTCGAGACCCTAGTCATCAATAGGTATGAAAATTACCCCGTATTAAAGCACTTATCAACAGCTTTCATTTGATATCCGTATTGTACAAACACATTCTAGGGTCCACGTGTTGGTCTCTATCTCGAGACCCTAGTCACGGAGCGGATGGAAATACTCTGAACTAAAGCATTCACCAACAGCTTCCATTTGATACCCATATTGTACATACACATCCAAAGGTTACCCGGGTCCCCGTTTTGACCTATATCTCGAGACCCCAGTCACGGAGCGGCATGCAAAATACTCTGTACTAAAGCATTCACCAACAGCTTCCATTTGATACCCATATTGTACATACACATTCTAGGGTCCACGTTTTGGTCTCTATCTCGAGACCCTAGTCACGGAGCGTATGGAAATACTCTGAACTAAAGCATTCACCAACAGCTTCCATTTGATACCCATATTGTACATACACATCCGAAGGTTACCCGGGTCCACGTTTTGACCTATATCTCGAGACCCTATCTACCAATAGGTATTCAAACTATACGGAAACCATCTTCAATACCTCCTTAACAATGTGTGTAAGTTTGGTTTAATTCGGTGCAAAGACACGGCGGGTCCACGTTTTGGCATATATTTCCAGACCCTAGTCATCAATAGGTATGAAAATTACCCCGTATTAAAGCACTTATCAGCAGCTTTCATTTTATACCCATATTGTACATACACAACCAAAGGTTACCCGGGTCCACGTTTTGACCTATATCTCAAGCCCTATTTCCAAAATAAAATATGATCCATGTTACTCGTGGATGATGTAGCTTTCGAATGGTGAAAGAATTTTTAAAATCGGTCCAGTAGTTTTTGAGCCTATTCATTACAAACAAACAAAGTTTTCCTCTTTATAATATTAGTATAGATAAATACTTAATTAAGATATATGTATGTAAGTATATTCACGTATGGGATTATGCAATTAAAACTGTACGAAATAATGTAAAATAGCCATGTGGTTAGAAATTTAATTTCAAACCTGATTGCTGCTTTGTCTTTTTGCTGTAGTCTATCTATGTGTCATCATCATTATCAAGTAGCGATTACACCTCAGGGTGAGCTTCAGCTTCATCCACAATCCTCTTCCAGCTCCTAACTCGTAGCTTTTTCACGCCTTTATTACTTGGCACGATGATTTGCTTATCTTTAGGCGTTGAGTAAGTAATATTACGATATTACCACGGAGGCGAACCAATACGCTTTGAAATTCGAATTAAATACCATCCCATACGCAAACATTTCTTGGTCCATCGAACTTTTTTAACGGCCCAGGATCAGTGCTTTCGCAGAAGCACTAGGACGTATTAGTCTAATAATTTAATCCTATGTTATCTACACTCACTCGTAAACTCGCTTGTTGTACATAAAACACATTTATTAATTACTAGCAAACCCGGCCCCCTTCGCTGGGCACACTAAAATAGAATAGATATGGTTTAGAACAGAAAATATATGGTTTTCATATTATTTATTTCTTTATTCTTTATTCAAGCGCTTTGGCATAAACAATATTTTTTGTTTTTCTATTTGTTTTTGAGTAAATATAAAATATAAATTGAAAATCAGGAAAAAAGAAGATTGTTTTTAAATTTCAAATCAACGCATATGAATAAACAATCGTCTTTTTTCCTGATCATCCATGAATTTTTCGTTTCAATTTATATGTTTTATTAAGCATTGGAGCTTTTTTAACCATTATCCATTTATATTTAAAAAAAAAAGAAAACGAAAAAAATTGTTCTTTCCACGAACACATAATTTCATTGGGATTTCACATTAAATTCTCAAATTTCGTAAGAAATTATTCACTGTTCCAAAATCCACTCCAAAAAAATTCACAAACAATTTTTACATGTTGCACTTACGTTTTTTCCTTATGGCATCCAAATCAGAAGGAAATATTGACACATTGTAACTAACACTGTCAATTTGACAGTTCAGTTCCGCCCCAAGCGTTAAAAAAGTAAGCGACATTATGGCTGGCTCAAAAGAACGCTGTACCCGTTGCCACTGCTCCGAATTACAACCAAACTTTACGAAACCCATTTTCAATACTTACTTAACAATGTGCATAAGTTTGGTTTAATTCGGTGCAAAGACACGGCGGGTCCACGTTTTGGCATATATTTCGAGACCCTAGTCATCAATAGGTATGAAAATTACCCCGTATTAAAGCACTTATCAACAGCTTTCATTTGATACCTATATTGTACATACACAACCAAAGGTTACCCGGGTCCACGTTTTGACCTATATCTCGAGACCCCAGTCATGTAGCGGCATAAAAAATACTCTGTACTAAGGCATTCACCAACAGCTTCAATTTGATATCCATATTGTACAAACACATTCTAGGCTCCACGTTTTGGTCTCTATCTCGAGATCCTAGTCACGGAGCGGCATGAAAAATACTCTGTACTAAAGCATTCACCAACAGCTTCCATTTGATACCCATATTGTACATACACATTCTATGGTCCACGTTTTGGTCTCTATCTCGAGACCCTAGTCACGGAGCGGCATGAAAAATACTCTGAACTAAAGCATTCACCTACAGCTTCCATTTGATACCCATATTGTACATACACGTCCGAAGGTTACCCGGGTCCACGTTTTGACCTATATCTCGAGACCCTAGTCATCAATAGGTATGAAAATTACCCCGTATTAAAGCACTTATCTACCGCTTTCATTTGATATCCGTATTGTACAAACACATTCTAGGGTCCACGTGTTGGTCTCTATCTCGAGACCCTAGTCACGGAGCGGATGGAAATACTCTGAACTAAAGCATTCACCAACAGCTTCCATTTGATACCCATATTGTACATACACATCCAAAGGTTACCCGGGTCCACGTTTTGACCTATATCTCGAGACCCCAGTCACGGGGCGGGATGAAAAATACTCTGTACTAAAGCATTCACCAACAGCTTCCATTTGATACCCATATTGTACATACACATTCTATGGTCCACGTTTTGGTCTCTATCTCGAGACCCTAGTCACGGAGCGGCATGAAAAATACTCTGAACTAAAGCATTCACCAACAGCTTCCATTTAATACCCATATTGTACATACACATCCGAAGGTTACCCGGGTCCACGTTTTGACCTATATCTCGAGCCCTATCCACCAATAGGAATCCAAACTATACGGAAACCATCTTCAATACCTTTTTAACTATGTGTGTAAGTTTGGTTTAATTCGGTGCAGACACGGCCGGTTAGCGAACACACAAAAAGTTGACTTTATTTTATATATAAGATTTTTTTCAGTTTGTGTCCGAAAAATCCAAATATCTTACGGAACCCTATTTTTTTCCAAAATAAAATGTAATCCATGTTACTCCTGGATAATGTAGTTTTCGAATGGTGAAAGAATTTTTAAAATCGGTCCAGTAGTTTTTGAGCCTATTCGTTACAAACAAACAAACAAACAAAGTTTTCCTCTTTATAATATTAGTATAGATCAGTCTCTTAATTCCAAGTTCTTCTGGTTCACATTTAAACAAATTTCACCATTTCGCAATTTTGTCCATATAAATAGATACATACGAGTATGTAAATTAAAGTTCTAACGCGGGTGAGCGTTAAAAAAATAAAACGCTTGCTTCCAAAGTCAAACTTGAAGTGGGTATTTTATTCCTACGTTATTTCTTTTACACAAAATTTTTGCTTACTCTATCCTTAACAAATAATTGTTTATGTTTACAATAAATCTTTCACTACTGGATGAGCTTATTTCATCATCCTCTAATTTGTGCTTATGCTAGCTTTAAAAAGTATTGTTTACTCTAACTTTTTGTATATATTTGCCGTTATGCGGCTTACCATAGTAGGGTATTAACTCCCCCTCCTCTAAATCGAAACGTCCCGTCTTCGAATATATATCGGTGATATTCTGAATCGTCAAATCAATATCACTCATTAACATTTCTTTTATATTTTTACTTCTTAATGCTTTTTTGACATATCGCACCCTAAATACAAAAGGGTCACAACTCACACAACTCTTTATTAATTTATAAACTGTATAAAAGACACTATCAATACTGTGGTAAGTGACCACTAAATCGGTTTTTCCTGAATTTCCTGTTTTATTTTATCTATACTAATATTATAAAGAGGATTTGTTTGTTTGTTTGTTTGTTTGTAACGAATAGGCTCAAAAACTGCTGGACCGATTTTAAAAATTCTTTCACCATTCGAAAACTACATTATCCACGAGTAACATGGATTACATTTTATTTTGGAAAAAAATAGGGTTCCGTAAGATATTTGGATTTTTAGGACACAAACTGAAAAAAATCTTATATATAAAATAAAGTCAACTTTTTGTGTGTGTTCGCTAACTGGCCGTGTCTGCACAGCATTAAACCAAACTTACACACATAGTTAAGAAGGTATTGAAGATGGTTTCCGTATAGTTTGGATACCTATTGGTGGATAGGGCTCGAGATATAGGTCAAAACGTGGACCCGGGTAACCTTCGGATGTGTATGTACAATATGGGTATCAAATGGAAGCTGTTGGTGAATGCTTTAGTTCAGAGTATTTTTCATGCCGCTCCGTGACTAGGGTCTCGAGATAGAGACCAAAACGTGGACCATAGAATGTGTATGTACAATATGGGTATCAAATGGAAGCTGTTGGTGAATGCTTTAGTACAGAGTATTTTTCATGCCGCTCCGTGACTGGGGTCTCGAGATATAGGTCAAAACGTGGACCCGGGTAACCTTTGGATGTGTATGTACAATATGGGTATCAAATGGAAGCTGTTGGTGAATGCTTTAGTTCAGAGTATTTCCATCCGCTCCGTGACTAGGGTCTCGAGATAGAGACCAACACGTGGACCCTAGAATGTGTTTGTACAATACGGATATCAAATGAAAGCGGTAGATAAGTGCTTTAATACGGGGTAATTTTCATACCTATTGATGACTAGGGTCTCGAGATATAGGTCAAAACGTGGACCCGGGTAACCTTCGGACGTGTATGTACAATATGGGTATCAAATGGAAGCTGTTGGTGAATGCTTTAGTTCAGAGTATTTTTCATGCCGCTCCGTGACTAGGGTCTCGAGATAGAGACCAAAACGTGGACCATAGAATGTGTATGTACAATATGGGTATCAAATGGAAGCTGTTGGTGAATGCTTTAGTACAGAGTATTTTTCATGCCGCTCCGTGACTGGGGTCTCGAGATATAGGTCAAAACGTGGACCCGGGTAACCTTTGGTTGTGTATGTACAATATAGGTATCAAATGAAAGCTGTTGATAAGTGCTTTAATACGGGGTAATTTTCATACCTATTGATGACTAGGGTCTCGAAATATATGCCAAAACGTGGACCCGCCGTGTCTTTGCACCGAATTAAACCAAACTTATGCACATTGTTAAGTAAGTATTGAAAATGGGTTTCGTAAAGTTTGGTTGTAATTCGGAGCAGTGGCAACGGGTACAGCGTTCTTTTGAGCCAGCCATAATGTCGCTTACTTTTTTAACGCTTGGGGCGGAACTGAACTGTCAAATTGACAGTGTTAGTTACAATGTGTCAATATTTCCTTCTGATTTGGATGCCATAAGGAAAAAACGTAAGTGCAACATGTAAAAATTGTTTGTGAATTTTTTTGGAGTGGATTTTGGAACAGTGAATAATTTCTTACGAAATTTGAGAATTTAATGTGAAATCCGAATGAAATTAATTATGTGTTCGTGGAAAGAACAATTTTTTCGTTTTTTTTTTTAAATATAAATGGATAATGGTTAAAAAAGCTCCAATGCTTAATAAAACATATAAATTGAAACGAAAAATTCATGGATGATCAGGAAAAAAGACGATTGTTTATTCATATGCGTTGATTTGAAATTTAAAAACAATCTTCTTTTTTCCTGATTTTCAATTTATATTTTATATTTACTCAAAAACAAATAGAAAAACAAAAAATATTGTTTATGCCAAAGCGCTTGAATAAAGAATAAAGAAATAAATAATATGAAAACCATATATTTTCTGTTCTAAACCATATCTATTCTATTTTAGTGTGCCCAGCGAAGGGGGCCGGGTTTGCTAGTTATTTAATACATTCGAATTTTCGAATTTTAAGTATTCATTTGTAGATTCAACATACTCAGTTATTTCAAAGTTATTAATATAATTAATTTTTACATAATTTCAAATTTTTTCATCAATATTTTCATGTGTAACATTATCAATTATAGTATAATTCTTAAAAATTATTAAATAAACTCCATCTAATGTGCGTTCATCAATTACATGCGTTCCAGAAACTAATATGGCCCCCTGTTTTATTTCTTCTATTTCTTTATTTTTCTCTTTTAATTTTTTGCATTTGGTTCTTGCTTTATTCAAAATTTTCGACAAACAAGATTTCCTTTCTTCAATTTTACAGTATGTATTTTGTATTTCTTCGTTACATTGTTTTACATTTACATAATCATTTCCGCACTTCGCTATTTTATCCTCAATTATCAATTTACCATCTCTCTGCGCTATAGCCCGAACTTCATAAAATTTAGAATCATACAATACCTTTGGATATTTTATATATATTACAATTAATTCTTTATTTTGAATTACTTTAACCTGTGAATCATCTATTAAATCTGTAATCGTTATTCGTCCGTGTTCATGTCGTGTTATATTTCTTATCTCATCAATGTGCAGAATAGCTGGATTCAAAATTCCTACCTTTGCCAAAGTTAAGAAATAGCAAGCAAAAACTGTGGTCCAAATACAAGTACCACATGAACGATACCAACTTCGCTAATTATAAAAAAGCGAACGCTGTTTTCAGGAAAGAGCTTAAATCAGCTAAAAGGCAATCCTTGGAAAAACTCACAGCAAATATAAATCCCTCTTCAAGCCCTAAACAGATATGGTCAGATATTAGAATGCTGACAGGCAGCTCGCGTCGTTCTAACATACCATTTATTTATAATGAACAAGGGCCAATCTACGCTCCACCAGATATCGCTGAAGAATTTGCTAAATCCTGGTCGACCTACTCCCACGACTCCAATTTTCATTCCGCCTTCAACTCGCAAAAAAATCTAACCCTTCCTGAAAATTACTCCAACCCATACCCTTCAATTGAAGCTTCGCTCATAGAATCCCAAATTTCTCAACATGAATTCGATTCCACGATCTCAAAAATGACAGGAAAGTTGGATAAAATATCCTATGAAATACTAAAAAACCTACCCAGCATCCTCAAAATCCGACTCCTGAATCTTTACAATGATATTTTCAATGCTGGAATCTTTCCTCAAGAATGGAAAACTGCTTTAATTGTCCCTATCCCTAAACCTAATAAACCCTCTACCCTCATTACGAACTTTTGACCTATCTCCTTACTCCCGTGCATGTCCAAAATCCTTGAGAAGATCATTTCCGTCCGAATTCTGTGGTTCGCTAAAGCAAAGGGACTTCTTAGTTCCAACCAATTTGGCTTCCAAAAAGGCATAGGAGTGACCGAGTCGCTTTTATACTTTGAACATTTCGCATCCTCGGCATTAGCGTCAGGTAATCACGTTTCCGTATTAAGTTTAGACTTCGAGAAAGCATTCGATAGAATTGGCATTCATGTTATCCTTAACCAACTCAAGCGCTGGAAAATCGGAAACAAAATATATAAATTCGTTAAATCCTTTTTAAGTAATCGCAAGTTTTCAGTCAGCGTTAATAATTGTAAATCACAGGCTCCTAGACTCTTTAATGGTATACCACAAGGTTCACCTCTCTCAGTAACATTGTTCACAATAGCTTTCAATGAAATTAGTTCAATTATCGCCTCTAATGCCGAGGTGGAACATGTTATATATGCTGATGATGTTTTCATATTTTCTAAATCAAAAAACCTTAACGAAGTCACTTATACTTTCCTGAACATTTTAAGCAGTATAAGCAAATGGTCAGAAACATCAGGCGCTAACATCTCAGCAAATAAATGCGCTACTTTTCATATATGTAGAAAACGTAAATGTTGCTTCCCCAGTTTGTCCTTTTCCAATGTACTAATCCCACATTCTAACACACTAAGGATTTTAGGCTTAACATTCGACAAAAAACGTACATATAAAGAACATTGTAAAGCCATTAGAATAAGCTTATTTTTAAGGCTTAACATGATTAAGTTTTTATCTTCTAAGCATTCCCACGTTCATCCACACACACTTGCTAACGTAACAAAGGCCTTACTGTTATCCAAAATCGATTTTGGACTTTGTATTTACGGTCACTGTGCCAAAGAAAATATCAAACTACTAAATGCTCCTTACCATGCGGCAGCTAGAAGGAGTATCCGCGCGTTTCCAACATCACCAACAAAAGCTGTTCTTGCAGAAGCAGGATTACCGGATATACCACACAGAGTCAACCGCAACACAATAATGCTCCTACCCAAGCTTCTTCACTGCAGAAATAAAATATTACTTGGACTAGTCAACTCAGCGAAGCAACAACATAAAAATACCCGCAAACCGTTCACCATACAACGTTGTGTTGAACTAATGCACAAACTGAATGTCACATCAGATGCGATTTTGCCACAAATCCCAGTTCTCCCACCAGGCTTGAATCCAAAAATTAGTTTTATCGCGGATTTGCTGAAATTCCCCAAAGAGTCTACCTCCTCTAATGAATACGTCCAACATTTTAATGAAATCGTTGCTCCTTTAAGAAACGAATGGGAGTTCGTTTATACCGATGGATCTAAAACAGACACCAGTACATCGTTTGCAGTCACAAACCAGCTTGGTGTCACAATTTCAGTCGGGGCTTTACCTTCCTACTGCTCAGTATTCACAGCGGAAGCAGCTGCATTGCTTGAAGCGGTAGTTTACACCTCCAACAAAGGCGGAAAATTCATTATTTGCAGCGATAGTAAATCCGTAATGGACGCTATATTGAACCACTCTAACGAAACTCCAATAATCACTGAAATCCGAAATAATATCGCATTAAATAAAAATTCCATAAGGATCATGTGGGTTCCGGGTCATGCCGGAATACAAGGCAACGAATGCGCTGATACTAGAGCCAAAGAAGCTGCCCAAGAACCCCTTCACATCAGTGCACATTTTACTACCAAAGATATTCGAAAAATTGCACTAAAATCTCTTCAGGATGCATACAATAGCCAATGGTTTAATTATAAACACCACTACAAGAAGTTCAACCCTACTGGCATCAAGCCGATATATCCTACACACATGCCTTCCAAGTACCTCAAGATATTTACACGCCTTCGAATCGGTCACACTATAGCCACCCATGTTCACATACTAAACAGCACAGTCAGACCAGCCTGTCCTTTTTGCAACTCAGACGACTACACGACTTCACACCGCCTCGATACCTGCCCAGGATTGAAATGCACTAGAAATGCAATTCACCCTAACTTTGAACTTTCGAAGCTACTCCACAACACAGATGACAATAGCATTAATTTAATTTGTAAATTTATTAAACTAACTAAATTAAAACTTTAACTCTTTGCGAAAACTAGATATACATACATATATAAAATTATACTCCGGTCAAACTCACACTACCCACTAATCTTTTAAAACTCCCTCAACTCCTCTCTCCCATCCTCTTGTTTAGTTACTTACCTATATTATTACTCTAATTAAGATACCATAAGCCGAAGGCCCTGGCAGCCAGTGCTTATTTCGTAAGTGGAATAGTTATTAATAACTGTTACTCTTTTAAATAAATAAAAAAAAAAAAAAAAATTCCTACCTTTGCCAAAGTTATAGTTTGTATTAAATTCTGTAATTCATTAATGATATAACTATTCCTACGCTTACTCATCATTCTAATATATGCATTTCCTTGTAATTCTTTAACCCTCTAAGTTAAATGCGTAATAGCTTTAAACATCTGTGAATTTGTGGTATACTGTTTATTACTATTTTCCACTAATTCATTTAATTTATTGGTTATTAATACTAAATCATCATGATCCGGTGTTCCTGCTATCCAGTTCCACAATGTTCCCAACTCATTAATACCTCTTGTAAATCTATGATCCTTTTCCTGCAATTGCTCTATTAATGTCTCCATTAATTCTATTTCCAATTCGTATTCAATTTCATTTCAAAATCCCTACGCATTGTCTTACTTCCATTTACATGAATATATTCATTCCTATTGTACATTTGTTGTTTCATTTCTTCCAATAAACTCGCAAAATAAGTTATATTTGCAATGTGAAAAATATCCCCATAATCTTCATATAATAAAACATCTCCGTCTTCTATTAAAACATAGTCTTCTCTTGTATAATCAATAATGTCCGTCATCCCGAAGGATATGAATACTGCAAATAGCGCCAATCTCATTCTGTAAATATTAAGATTTAATATTATCCTTGTGAATTATTCTGTCGCGTTTCTGAATTATTATTTTATTTCCTCTATCTTCTTTTACTTTTTGTCTCCTATATTTCGGTTTTAACTTATTCCTTTCACCTATAACTTTCTCATATACTGTCTGACATGGAGTATAATTTTTTTCTTTTCGTCTTTTATTATGTACTTTCAACATAACTTCCTGTGCCGATTTTAATTTATCTTTTATATTTTCATGTGGTTTTTTATTGTAAAGCACCTCATACGGTTTTTCTTTAATTGGCGAATGAATAGTTTTATTGTATTGCTGAGCTGCTCTAATGATGGATTCTAAATCACTTATTAAATTCAATTCCTCCTTTAAACATCTTCCTATTTCAATGAGAGTAGAATGCACTCTTTCTACCTGACCATTAGTTACTGAATGTCTTGGATCGCAATAATATATTTCAATATTACATCTATTAGCAAATGATCTAAACTGAGCCGATGCAAAACTTGGTTCATTGTCCACTGTAATTCTCTTTACTTCCGGAAATACCTGTAAAGCTTCCAAAATCTTTTCGATTAAATTTGTCTTATCTTCAATATGCGTAACTATCAAGAACTTAGAATAAGAGTCAATCAAAGTTAAAAATTTCAGTTTTTGAGCGTAAAAAATGTCAATATGAACTTGTTCACCTTCTTTCTCTGGATTTGGTACCCTTCCAATTGGTACCTTTTTGGGTTGTCTATCGTATTTATTCTTATTACATACCTGACAATTTCTAACATATTGCTTGAATTGCTTCACCATTTGGGGCCAATAGTATTGATCCCTGATCTGTGCCAAATTTTCCCTATAATTTCTATGTGCTCTACCATGTGTTTGCTCTATAATATTACTCTGGTCCTCTCTATTCGTGACATCAATTGGAAAACACTTCACACGTAAAAATTTCGTTACCGGAAAAGTATCCATCAATACGGTTTTTATTTCATATGCCACTTCCGGAGTACAAAATATTCCAGAAACCAATTTTGGATTTAATTGTTCAGAAAGAACAGGTATTATATTTTCTGCTTTATCATATTCTATTATAAATCTAGTGTTACCGAAGATTAAAACTCTTTCTTGGGTAGTAATTTTTGCACCTTGATTTATTAATATTTCCTGTTTAAAATGATTCAATGGCTTGTTAGTTTCCCTAATTGAAATTTCATCACTACTCTCAGCTGAATGCTGTGTATTCGCAAATGAATCATCAGAATCTGAAATTTCATTATTCGATTCTGTTAAATTATTTAACTGCTGTCTCGATAGTGCATCTGCTACAACATTTGTTGCACCGGGTTTATAGATTATTCTTGGCGAAAATTCTTCAATAAATGCCCTCCATCTTTTCATTTTAACATTAGGGTTTCTTTCAGATATCGCAAACGATAGCGGTTGGTGGTCCGTATAAATTTCTAAATCTTTTACAGCATAAAGGTAATGTCGCAATGTTTTCAATGCCCAAACAATAGCATAAAGCTCCTTTTCGTTAGTTGCATAATTCTCTTTGAAATAAATGTTATGGGTTTTCCTCGTTGTGATAATACAGCCCCCACAGCTACATTTGAAGCATCGGTATTTAAAATTAATTTTTCATTAAAATCAGGTTGCGATAATTCAATGCATTGGCATAATACATCCTTTAACCTTTCACAAGCGGCTATACCTTCTTGGTCAAGATCAATCCTTGTCTTTTTTGATACATGCTGCGATACTCCTCCATTTTCTCTTTTTAAGTGCTTTGTCAGTGGCTTAGCTATTGTAGCGTAATCTTGAATAAATTTCCTGTAATATCCTGTTAATCCCAAAAAACCCCTTAATTGTCGTAAAGTTTTAGGTATGGGATAATTTTTTATCGCTTCCACTTTTTTTGGGTCTGTTTTAATAACCTTATGAGGTATGGGATACGTAGCCCAGAAATTCAACTTCTGTTTCTATAAACCTTGATTTTTCAAGAGATATTTTCATACGAGCTTCCCTTAATCTTTCAACTATTTGTTTTAACTGCTGAATATGTTCTGTCAATGTCTTCGAAAATATTATAATATCGTCAGTATACACTTTACCGATATATTCACGTAAAATATCATTCATTGCTCTCTGAAATATACTAGGGGCATTCCTTAGCCCAAATGGCATCCGTAAGTACTCATATTTCCCATTATTAACTGAAAAAGCCGTTTTTTCAATATCACCTTCCTGCATTAAAATCTGATGAAATCCTGACTCTAAATCAATTGTTGAAAAATATTTGGATTCCCCCAAATTCGAAAGTATCACCTCAGGATTAGGCATGGGGTATCTATCTGAGATTGTTTTTTCATTTAATTTTTTAAAATCTATGACCAACCTTAGTTTAGAACTTCCATCCTCGTTCATTCCCTTTTTCGGAACAACCCAAATAGGAGAATTATAAGGACTTTTGCTATTCCTTATTATACCCTTTCTTAGTAAATTTCCAATTTCCTCATTAACAAAATCATTTACAGACACAGGATACGGATACTGCTTCGACCATATGGGTTTGTCATCCTCAGTTCTAATTTCCGCTTTTATGTCTGTCCTGAAAGGCAAATCCATATCAATGTTCTTATGCGTTTCCTTTATAATTCTAATAATATCCTCTCTCAATAGAGGAATATTAAAACCTTCACTTTCACCAATATTTTTTTCATATTTCTTAGAAAATTTATTCCTCATTTCGAAATTTTCAACTTCAAAATTATTTAACATATTGCTGGAATGAGAGGTTTCTTCCTCCAAAGTTAATTCTTTATTTGTTTTATGCTGGTATGACTCATCAGCTGGCGTCATAAGACAATTTTGTCCCATGATAACTTTTGTATTCCCAAAGCATTCCTTCTTTGAATTTTCATTTTTTTCTTTTATATTGCCGGTATTACCTTCGGCGGGCGCTTTAGGACTTCCGTGTCCCAAAGATTTTAATATCGTTCCCGATTTTCCTATACAACTATCCTCATTGTTACTTAAAAACCGTAATTTTTCTGAATATTCGTTCCCATAATTAATTAACTCCTTTTCCATATCAATCTTAGCTCTAATCTTCTTCAAGAAATTAACTCTTATCAAGAAATCACTTTCTAAATTATCTATTTCATAAAATCTTTCCATACATCCCAATAGATGTACGTTATGAAACAAATCAATGACGGTCGAACCATGAATAGTCCTTACCCTCTTCTTAATTGCTAATTCCTGTCCATTGTCATACACTCCCTTTCTAATATAACAACTAGTAGCACCGGTATCTATTAGTATCCTCATTACTTTTCCGGTTTGCAGATCTGTCCGGAATATGTAGGGCAGGTGGAAGTTTGACCTAAAAAATGATTTTCACTAATATTATTGATTCTCTGAGCCTTTGCAGGTGGTTGACCACTAAAGTTTGTATTATCATTTCTTTTTATCGGTGGATTAAACCTATTTCCAGAGAAAGCATTACCCTGTTGTGATCTTGCAAACATCCCTCGTTGCACCACAGGAGCATTACAAGATGAAGTATCCATGGGTTCGGGCTTTGAGAAATTTACATTTGTATTCTGTCTTACTTGTGGATATCTCAAATTATTTTGGAACACCATTTTTTGATCACCTCTAAAATTATTTTGATAATTTCCATTAACATTATTTCCCTGGTTTCGAGCTCTAGACAAGTGCAATGCAAATTCTGATCGCATTTGATTTGATTGAAGCTCCTGAGCCTTAGCCAAAGCGTTTGGTAAATCGACTGGAGCCAATGTGAAAAGTATCTGGTTAAGTGGAGGACGTAAACCGGTAATAAATGTCCTCAAAGCAGTTTCACGATTCTTAATATTAAGTTGGTTTGATATTTCTGAATTAGTACCATGCGTGATTATGGTCTTATTAATTAGTAAAGTTAATTTACGGTTTACTTCATTATAATAATCTATTTGGGATTTTGATCCTTGTCTTAAAATACTCATCTCTTGATCAATTCCATGAATTGGTCGTCTATCAGCATATGCAAAGTCCAATCTAGCAAATATGGCCTCTAAATTCAATACAGCCCCATGATTAGTCAAAATATCGTTCGCATCTCCTACAATTTTATTTCTTAATATAGTTAGTGCGCCAAAGTATCTTCTGCTACCTTCAATATACAAACTCATAGAATTTTTTGCAGCCTCTCTCCAACTCACATATGATTTACCTGAAAAGACGGGCAAAGATCGAATTATATCCAAACTTTCATTACACATTAATGCATCGTCAATAGTCTGAGTCCGATACTCAGTTACCTGAGAAGCTGTGGTCAGAGCCCTAATTTGGTTATTCAATTGACCTATTTCAATACGTAAGTTTGCGGTGTGAGTAGCTATTATTCTAGCTATATCTTCCGCAGATTAATTATTCACAGCCATTCTTGCAAATCTAACTATTATATCGTCCAGTGTATAAAAATTTTTTTCAAGGTCCTTTCCTCACCTTTTGCACTTATTCTCTTGATAAATCTTTCACTCAATTACACTTTTTCACTATCTTCTTATTTAAATGTGGGCATTTAGACTCTTTGTGATTATTGAAACAGTAACTGCAATAATACAGACGCACGTATTTAGGGGTACTTGAACTATTTCCCATTTACCTTATTTCTACGGGTTTTTTTTCTTATTATTATGATAAATTAACTTACATTAATATACTCCTGATTCTGGTGTCGTCCTTTGCTGGCACTTAGATTCTTTGATTGTTGCTTTCTGTTTCTTTCACAGCTATTTCACTGCCGTTTCCTTTCTTACTGCTTTGTAGTCCTGTGAGAATTTTCTACTGCTTTGTGGTCCTGCGAAAATTTTCTACTGATTTGTGGTCCAGCGAGAATTTTCTACTGCTTTAACTTTGTTTTGAAAAAAAAATTTTCTCGAAAATTTATTTTTTTCGCCCAATTCATGGGGTACTTTTTTTCAAAATATATTGTGTTATTTGTTTTTTCGCCCGATTCGTGGGGTACTTATTTTATTATCACCGACCGTATGCCCTCTCGCACGAGGTATTTGCTTACGGTTGATGCTCCTGGCAGGATCGCCAATTAAAGTTCTAACGCGGGTGAGCGTTAAAAAAATAAAACGCTTGCTTCCAAAGTCAAACTTGAAGTGGGTATTTTATTCCTACGTTATTTCTTTTATACAAAATTTTTGCTTACTCTATCCTTAACAAATAATTGTTTATGTTTACAATAAATCTTTCACTACTGGATGAGCTTATTTCATCATCCTCTAATTTGTGCTTATGCTAGCTTTAAAAAGTACTTGACAAATAATTGTTTATGTTTTTAGTAAATATTTCACTACTGGATGAGCTTATTTCATCATCCTCTAATTTGGGCTTATGCTAGCTTTAAAAAGTATTGCTTATTGTAATTCTATCCTTAACAAATAATTGTTTATGTTTACAGTAAATATTTCACTATTGGATGAGCTTATTTCATCATCCAATTAGTGCTTATGCTAGCTTTAAAAAGTATTGTTTACTTTAACTTTTTGTATATATTTGCCGATAGATAATACCAGATACCAGAGTAGGGTATTAACTTGTATGTATAAGTTAACACAGCGATACTGGCATAGTGTCGACAAACATGCATGTGTGTGATACATACATATATGTACGTTTGTACGGCGATGGCTGGCCGTCAGCATCGGTCAAGTCACTATTGGCTATTGCCGCTGTGACTATCCCACACCTCGCTTAAGTACTTTTTCGGTATGCCGACGTTTCGCATTTTGCCGAAACGAATCGTGCGCATCATACAGCCGAAAGATTTGTCACTAAAAAGCACTTAAGCGCGGTTAGTTTTTAGTATAATTTAGACAGTGTAAGCCACAGTGTGGTAGTGAAGTGAAATAGTGAAGTGAAGAAAAGAAAAATAAAGTGTTTTATTTTAAAATGAAAAATAAAGTGTTTTATCTTAACTGGCGCCCAACTCAAGTGGCCTAAGGGTGGTGTTATCCCAGATCCCACAACACAAACATTAAGTTAAGAAGTGCAAATCTAAAATGAGTAAAAACAAAAAAAAAAAAAACTGAAATCCAAAATATTCTACTAACGTTTTAAGAAGTGAAGCTAAATGAAAAGCTGGAGTAAACAATTGCTAAGCAACTATGTTTTACTGAAAATGAAATAATCAATTATTGAAGGAATGCAGTATTAAAAAACAAAAAAAAAAAAACAAAAAACTTAAATAAAATAAAACAGACTTACATGAAATACGAAAAAATAGCACTCAAAATTAAATGAAATGAGGCCAAATAAAACTAATGAAAACAAAATGACAGTAAATTTAATTAAATTTCAAAATATTAATAAATAAAAAACAATAAAAGTAAATTAAAGTGGGGTGAACTGAAGTTGGATTAAACAAAATAAATGCAACGAAATGAAATTAGTGTTCAATGAGAATTTGGAAATTCTGTAGGGAGAAACCGTGTAGGGTTAACATATTCAGCGAGAGGAGGACAAATACCAAAATTTATTGATGAAGTTGTGCTGAGAGAAAGACTCTAAATCAGTGAAGGCAAAACAGATCTTGTCTTTCAAGTCGCATAGCTAAATCCCCTCATAATCTTCATACAGAGCTTGATGACAGATTTCATTTGCGTTCTTGCGTAGCATGTGCCCAATTTACCTCCACAAATAGTATAGTATAGTAACAGTATAGCATTTTTGAACATTGAAAATCAATCATAATAATAATATAAATTATATGAAATTTAATTAAATAAAATCAAATTCAGTAAAAAAAAGTATTTAAAAACAAACATGACGAAATTAGACAATATAAATAAAAGATGGATTAAATAAATAAACTTATATAATATGCAATAAAATATAATAATAGCAAATGTGACAAAGTGAACTAAAATAAAAGGAAACCAATTAAAAGCGAAAAATAGATAAAAAAAAACGAAAATACAGGTTAAATAAATTAAAATGGCATTAAATGATGTTATGACAGAATGACAAGAAATGGAGGGTGGATTCGAAAGTTAAAAAGAAAAGCCAAATAACAAAATAAAATTGCATCGATGTGGAATGAAGGTGGTCATTTATACTAAAAAGTGAAAAAATTAATCAAATGAAATAAAATAAATCTAAAAAAACGCTTAAGACTAAAAAAATCAATAAACTGCAATAAAAAAAAAAGCATCACAAAATAAGCGAACTGCAACAAAAACAATATACTAACAAACAAATTGCAGAAGCAAACGTAAAAGTGAAATATAGAGAAAAACAAAATGTGTGCAATAACTAAATTCACGCGAAAAATCCGACAAAAATTCTCATCGAAGGAATTATACTACATATAATTAAGAGGTGTGCGCAACAACACCGTGAGCAACAAAGTAACGAAAAAATTTAAAATTAAATAAACAAATCAAAAAGTGACAAACACTTTAAAAATAAGGCGAATCACCAAATTATAATAACAAAGAACCTTAAATAACGTGAAAAGACGAAGTAAAAATGAGTGACTATAAGTGCGAGTATAAAGCATAAGAATCAACCATCAAATATCAACGTGTTTTTCTAGCTGCAATGTTCATCACCTATTCTAGGAGTGGCGGTGCTCATAATTCACAGTGCACGTCTTCCAAAAATATGCACAGCGAACAAGCAAGAATGAAGTACAGCGCTGCCAGGAGATTGTAAGTTGGACAACTATACCATTATCACCGTTATATAAACATTAAGTTATATTGAAAGGATAGTCTATAGAGATTTATCCATATTTAGCTCTAAGCAATTTTTGTGTAAACAATCTTTGAAATAAACCTATGTATACTAAGATTCGTCAATAATTCCAACTTTGCGTAAACAATCGTTTAGTATAGATATTAACAGAAACATTTTTGTATAAAATATTAGAAGGTTTTGATTTAATTCAATATGGACCGCAACGCAGTGTTATCCTTAATAGAATCCGTCGTTGAAAACACGAAAGAAGAATTGCATAATAAAATTAAAGAAGTAAGTAAAGCTTTCGAAAATCTTTCTCCTACAAAAATAGATAGTTACCCACCTGTTACAATAGTCCCTGGTGTGCTAAGCAGACATACCGATCTCAATCTAATTAAGTCGTTGCCAGAGTTCAAAGGCAACATAAGAGAATACCCTGCATGGAGGGCCACCGCGAAATTTGCAATAAATTTTTACGTCAAAGGATCCGAGGCATATTATGTTGCGATTGGAATTTTCGTAACAAAATTACGCAGGCCGCTAATGAAAACTTAAGTTCATTTAATACACCCCTTAACTTTAATGCAATAATTTTTAGATTGGACCAACTGTATGCTGACAAGCGACCTCTTTACATTTTAGAAAACGAACTTAACACTCTACGACAGGGACGTATGGACATAGATGAATATTATTCGGCAGTCGATAAGCAACTGACCCTAATTAATAACAAAAATATCATGACACATAGCGGTAACGAAACATTAACCAACGCATTTAACGAACGAGCTAGGGACAACGCCCTTAGAGTATTCATATCTGGTTTGAGACGTCCACTTTGCGACACTTTATTTTCCGCAAATCCATCGGATTTACCATCTGCACTTGCTATAGCGCAAGAGTCGCAACACAACTTAAAAGTTTCGATGGAATCATCGGGTATGATTTCTTAAAAACAATCGAAGCCCAAATAGATACTAAAGATAACCTTCTTTTCCACAAAAAAGGAAAAGAAGAACTTTATCACTTCTGCTGCCAAGAAGTAAATACTATCATAACCAATTTAAAACGCAACTTTTACTTTCTCATTCTGAATTTAATAGCAAAAGCACAAAGATATTATTTAAAAAATTTCTCAGACATACAATTAGATTTAATTCTCCTGAATATCTTCTACAAACTCTTCGTTACTGCATTAACCCGGATGGCGTAAATGGAATATTTTGTGACCTTGATACAATAGCAAAAATTCAATCCCTAATAATATCTAACTTCCCAGGCATTAAATGTTTGCACACGGAAAAGCTTGTAATTGACCTTGTTAATAAAGATGACCAGATAGAGACTGCAACCACCGAGCACAATAGAGCTCACCGTTCAATTAATGAAAATTATAAACAAATAATTAATGAATATTACTTTCCCGAAATAAAGAAAACCCTTACGACGATATCAAAAAACTGTAAAATATGTATAGAAAATAAATATAGACGACATCCACCCAAACCGGATATCGGAAAAACTCCTATTCCGGAATATTCAGGCGATATTCTACATATCGATATTTTTTCAGTCGACAAAGAACATTTCCTAACATGCATATGCAAATTTTCCAAATTTGCAATAACACTTCCAATATCATCAAGAGGTACAATAGACATAAAAAATGCATTGCTAATTCTACTCAACAATTTTAAAAAAACCAGAATTCTGGTATCGGATAATGAGAAATCTTTCCAATCAAACACAATATCTCACATGCTTAGAGATTATTTTCAAATAGAGCAATTTTTCTTTCCGCCATTGCACAGCAAGAGCAATGGCCAAGTGGAACGTTTTCATTCCACCATAATAGAGATAGCTCGTTGTATAAAATCAGAGCAAACCATAACTGACACTACTGAACTCATACTGCTTGCAACTTATAAATATAACAACACGATACATTCCACTGTTGAAGCCAAACCAATAAATATAATCAATACTTTTTCAGAACTCCATTTAAACCAAATTAAGTCAAAACTAATTTCCGCTCAAAATAAAGTTCTAAAACGCGGTAACACTGATAAACGATTTTTCAAAGAAGGTGACGTAGTTTTCGTCAGACGTAATAAACGATTGGGTACAAAACTAAATAAAGTTTACATTCAGAACATAGTTCAAAAAGATTTGGGCACGGCCGTAATGATAAATGGTAAAAAAATCCATAAAGACAATATTCGCTAACTATATATTTTTATAAAATATTAACGTAAGTTGAAAAAAATCAACAAAGTACATTGACATTAATTAATCTTAATAGTAATACCATCAAAAAAATGCGAAAGCTTAAAAGAATGTGCAAATCGTTTCAAACCAAATTTTTCACCTGTAAAAAGAACAGCAAAATGTACAAATTTTTTTTATATAATGGGTACTATACCTAAAAGAAATACATATAATGTGTAGACGATACTTCAGAAAATAATTGTAAATATAGAAATATTTGTTGGAACAATATTTTTTTTATATAATATAACACTAAAATTCACACAACTGAAATACAAAAACTTATAAATATAAATACAAACTTTGCCCTAATCAAATACATATAATGTATAGGCTATATTTTATAAAAAAAGAATCCCACGAAGCAATAAATTGCTTAAAACAAATACATATATATTGTATCAGCAGTATCAAACAAATTATACAAAAACTTATAAATATAAATACAAACTTTGCCCTAATCAAATACATATAATGTATAGGCTATATTTTATAAAAAAAGAATCCCACGAAGCAATAAATTGCTTAAAACAAATACATATATATTGTATCAGCAGTATCAAACAAATTATACAAAAACTTATAAATATAAATACAAACTTTGCCTTAATCAAATACATATAATGTATAGGCTATATTTTATAAAAAAGAATCTCACGAAGCAATAAATTACTTAAAACAAATACATATATATTGTATCAGCAGTATCAAACAAACTATACAGAAACTTATAAATATATTAGTAAGGAAAATAATGATAAGTAAACATACCCACATATGAATTCGCATTACATAAATATTCAAATCAAAGTTCTATAAAAAAACAAAACAAGGAAAACAACTCCTTACAAAATTGTAAGTACATACATACGTACATATATAGAACAAATTGAATTAATATATATTTTAAATTAAATCTGTCGGATCAGGGACGTTCCGAGATTAAGAGGGGGAGGAGTTAACACAGCGATACTGGCACAGTGTCGACAAACATGCATGTGTGTGATACATACATATATGTATGTTTGTACGGCGATGGCTGGCCGTCAGCATCGGTCAAGTCACTTTTGGCTATTGCCGCTGTGACTATCCCACACCTCGCTTAAGTACTTTTTCGGTATGCCGACGTTTCGCATTTTGCCGAAACGAAACGTGCGCATCATACAGCCGAAAGAGTTGTCACTAAAAAGCACTTAAGCGCGGTTAGTTTTTAGTATAATTTAGACAGTGTAAGCCACAGTGTGGTAGTGAAGTGAAATAGTGAAGTGAAGAAAAGAAACATAAAGTGTTTTATCTTAACTTATATACAGGGTGAACGATATGAAGTGTTACCAACTTCACACTGGTTGTATCTGTAAAACAGCTCATGACATCAACGTCAAAATTGTTCTAATGACAGTTCAATATATTGTTTATAAGCCATCAAAAGCATTTGCGTCTCAATTTTGTTGAATTTTTTTTTCTGTGATGGAATTCAAACGTAATAGTGTGATTGCGTTATATTTGGCAGGAAAAACACAACCAGCCATTCTTCGTGAGCTCAAGCTCCTTAAAGTAAATAAAGTTTTTGTTTATCGTACCATTACTCGTTACAATATTACTGATAGAATCGCGAAACGTCATGGAGGCGGTCATCAGAAGACTGCAACGTCACGTGAAATGGTTCAAAAAGTGAAAAAGCGACTTGAGCGAAATCCTCGACGAAGAGCCAACCAAACGGCGAAAGAACTGAAAATATCTGACAGTAGCACCCGCCGTTTACTGAAAAATAATCTCAAAGTCATGATCCAGCGCATGATCTCACACCAAAGCAGCAGCAAGTCATACTTGAGAAAGTTGTTGCTTCGCTTAGCCGAAAGCGGTCAATTCCCAAACATTGTGTTTTCTGACGAGAAAATGTTTCAAATTGAGCAGTTCGTAAACTCCCAAAACGGTAGGGTTTATTTGACCGACCGTTCATACGAGAATTTGCGTCATCGATTGGCCACCAGGAGGCAGCATCCGACATAAGTAATGGTTTGGGCAGCTGTAATCACAGATGGGCGCTCTTCAACCGTTTTCATCGAGCCTGGCGTCAAGATAAATCCGAAATATTATCAGGAAAGAATTCTGGAGGTTGCTTTGAAGCCGTGAGCAAACCAACATTTGGGTGGCAGGCCATAGATATTTCAACAGGACTCGGTACTGTCCATTGTCCGCGAGTGGGCCAAAATAGCTGCAAGTCACCTTCGAGCAGCTTGCGATTCGTTTTTGGACCGTCTTAAGGCCATAGTCAAGGCAAATGATGATATCGAGCAAAAGTAAACTGATTCTTAATTTCGTAATATTTTCACACATTTTTTACTTTGAATTGAATAAAAGGCATATATGAATCTGCACGCACTCGCCGCAACAGAAATAGCACCATTTGCCAATTCGCAATTGTTTGGAAATAAGTTTCCGTCGTTTCTTAGCCAAAGTTACGAATTATTTAAACAATTAAATGATGCATGATATTATGTGAAGTATGAGCTATTAGAAGTTACAACTATACTCTATCCTTCAGGCAGCATACGGATTCCTCTGATGAAAAACTCGAGTTCTTTGACTTGATCCATTCATCGAGCCAGTTTGCGATGCTCTTGTATGAAAGGCGGACTGCATAATAAAAACATATGGTAATACGAAGATGTAATGTCTGGCGAATACGGGGGTGTGGCAAGATTTCCCAATTCAGTCCCTCTGGATATTTCTGGAGAAATTTAACAACATGTGGCCTGCCGTTGTCATTAAGAAAAATCAGTTTGTCATGTCTACCTTCCCATTCCGGTCGCTTATCTTTGAGAGCTCGATTTAAACGCATTAGTCAGTCGGTCATCGCGAGTGATGCTTTCAGATGATTTAAGGAGCTCATAATAGATAACACCATTCTGATCCCACCAGATGTAAAACATAACCTTTGAAGCATGAATATATTTTTTCCGCTGTCTATGGACCTGGTTCCCCAACTTTTTCGACGCTTAGGGTTATCATAACCACACCGGTAGAAACATGAATTGGGTATTTTTTAAACACAAATTGGGAATTTCTAGTTTCCACACCACCATTGAGGTTAGTATTTAGTGTGCGGTTGCCCAATAGCCTTATATCACTCGTATACACCTACATATACTAAAAATAAGCACAATCCGTATGAAATATGTACATTAATAAGCAAAAAATTTAAAAATTTACATGTAAATGAAATTATTTAAAATTGAAATACAAAAGTAATTTAATAATAATAAAGTAATGAGCCCGAAAAACATAAGTTATAATTAAAAACATGACATATTGCGATTTTTTAATATAACACAGAAAGTGGGTAACAAAAGAAACAAAATTCTCAAACAACGAACAGAATAAGTTAAAGCAGATAACTTTTAATTTTTGTAAAATATCTCTAACTCAAATTCAATTCCCTTACCTACGCTTTTCAACCATAGAATATTTACGCACCTATATACAAATTTACATAAACCCACACACAGTTTTCAATAAAATTACATTATGTACATAAGACTAATTAAAAGTAGAAGTCGAAAAGGATATAAGAGGCTTTGGAAATATCTAAAACTCCTTTCAATTTAAATTATTACCTTTCAATTGAATTACTTTTAAGACACATAATTAAAAATATTTAATCGCGTAATTTTTCCACTAAGCAAAAACGAACTGCTTCCGTTAGGTATTTTTGGCGCGTTTTCTCTGGCACCCCGCCATTTCGCCTATCAGCTGTTCAAAATCCCATAATGTGTAAATGTTGCCCAGTTTTGAAACGAGCTCATGGGCGCGCTCTCTCTCAAAATGAAAGAGTTTCACATCTAGTCATCTATGGTCATTACGTGAAATAATTAGTATTACTTATTGTAATATATTATACACTTATATTTATTTACATAATATACTTATATATTATAATATCTTAAATTAGATGCGCCATGTTCAAATGTTTTAAAAAGTTGAAAATGAGTTTTACGTTGGTTTCTGTTGCATTGGAGAGAATTTCAATTGTTTTTTTGCAAAATATTGCGTGCGTAGATGGGAGATAGCGGTACAACTTAGCAAAATACGACGCACACTTAGATCAGATTTGTTGCAGAAAGTACATGAAGGTGGTTGAGAATTCTTCAAAGGGAATTCATGTGTTAGAAGGCAGTGGCCTAACCTTGGGCGTATAAAACATTTATTCATCCAGGTTGATGTGTTTGTTGGTAAGATGATCCCGTTCCCATGAAGGTTCACTTCTTTGTATTGGTGTTTATAATTGGACCAATTACCACTTGCCGTGAACCCATAACTTTGGAGAATATATTTTTGATGAATTTTTGTTCGAATGGCATGTGGTAGTGGATACACAATTTTAAAGCACGTTTTGCTGCCTTGTCGGCATATTCGTTACCTGTAATACCTGCATAACTAGGCACCCAAACGAGTTTTACTTTTGGTGACAGACTAATTAGTAGTTGCTGTAAACGGTATAGAGGATCGACAGTAATACGAAATCTTTTTGCAGCTTTAAAGATAGATAGACTGTCAGTGCATATCATCGTTTTTTATTGATGCCTTTAGTCACAGACAAAGCTGATAATATACCCTGCAGCTCCGCGTCAAATATGGTTGCATAGTTCGTGACAGTGTCGCCATTACTGTTTTTTACAGCAAATGAAGAGTCTCATCTTGTTTCGAGCCATCCGTGTTTATGACATTCCAGCCATTCTCTTGCAATGGATTTGCTAGGCTATAAAATGTGTCTGGTAAGTAGAGTTATTTGTTATTTCTTTACGCAGGGGAGTTAATCCATTCACAAATACGTTTCTTTTAACTGCCCATGGTGGAAATTTGGTGGCGGGGATCTTCATTGGGTGTGCGACCATATTCAAATCAGACGCTAATTCTTTTATTTCGCATAGTGCTGACTTATGTGACATGCAAGTTTTCCTTTGTTTAAGAAGTTGAATTTCTTGATGTAGAATATGTTCACTGGTGCAAAATAGTTTGTAAACAATGCGACGATAGAAAGCCACCTTCAGCTAGAAGGTGTTTTACTGGTGTCGACCTAAACGCTCTAAGGCTTCGCCTTACTGCCATGTTAAGTGGCGCCTTGATCTTGATAAAGGTGTCTTTGCTGCATTTACCATATATGTATTTGTAGTTCGTAATTGATTTTGCTCTGTAACTTTAGCCTGGTGACACTAAGAAGAATATTTGTGTGTGCGAAGTTTTTGTTTGAGCTTAGATATTTAATGATATTAAGCCTGGTAGCTAGTACATGTCTTAAATTAGCACAGTGGGCCTTAAAACTATGTTTGTTGTCAAATATAACACCGAGTATGTTTAGAGTAGTTACATTTGGAATTCCTTTCTTGTAACTTTTTTAATACAACGTGACAACCAATTTTGTCGAAAGCTTTAGTGAAATCAATGGAAAGACTGGAAGTGTGTTTTCTCGAGGATATATTTTTCGATATGTGATGGTCGACATCTAGAGTGCTTATACCAGGTCTAAATTCAGTTTGAAATGGAGATATTTTATGTTTTTCCTTCAGAAACCACATTAGTCTTGTCGATATTATCTTTTCCATAGTTTTACTGGCGCACGAAAAAAGGGAAATTGGCCTGTAGTTGGGAATTGAACCAGGATTTTTATTAGGCTTTGCTATTGGAACAACGACATCTGTTTTAAAGCTTTGATGAATAATGCTAGAACTCAATATAGTGTTGTAAAATTTAATCAAACGTTCTTTAAAAATCACAGGAGTGAAACTCAGCATTTGCTAATTTATATCATCAAGTCCTGGTGTAGTTCCTTTAATTGTTTTAAGAACTGATTCTAATTCATAGAAGGTAATATCATCTTCAAGATGAATGGCCAAACTGTCTGTGCAGTCGGCAGGGCGCGCGTGAGAAGTATTTTTAGATTGGTCAATGAATTGTGAAGGAAAGTTCGATGTGAGCGATGCCTCGGAAATGTACCTGGCGAATGCTATAGAGATGTCCGATGGGTGCGAAAAAATCTGGCTATTGGAAGTTATAGGGTTAGGGATTTTCGATGTATATGTACCTGTAAGCGTCTTTATTCTTTTCCAAATGCTTCCGGTTGAAGAATTTGGGTTTAAATTTTTTGTGAACTCTTCAACACTCTTACGTATAGCAAGTCGTTTTTCTTTGTTGAATCTGGCATTACATTTTTTATATGTCATAAGTGTCACCCTGTAGACTTTTTGTATGTTCTCCACGCCGAAACTTTTTCGGTTCGCAGAGGATTGAACTCGGGTGTCCTCCAAGGGACTCGCCTTGAAGCTTTGCGGGAGTGAGCTAATGGAATAGAAGAGTTCGCTATTTTCGAATCGTGGCTGCTTCTTTGTTGATATTTTGGTCATCAAATGCTGGTAGGCGCTTCGTAAGCAAAATTTCTTGATACTTATTCCAGTTTGCCTTTGATGTGTTATATTTTTTGGTTTTGTTGCAGCAAGGGGAGTTTGTGGGGCATAGAGTGATAGAGCATATTATGGGTAAATGATTGCTGTTGTGCAGATCATCTAAGGTGAACCCTGAGGCGAGAGGAAGTAGTTGCGGGGAACATATTGTTAGATCTATGTTCATAAAGGATTTGTGTGTGGAAAGGTGAGTTGGGCTATTGTTGTAGTGCCTCTGCGATTGGCCATTGGTGAGCCCCACAGTGGACTCCAGCTATTTAAATCTCCACAGAGAAAACAGGAGTGGTAATGTTAGATAATAACTGAATTAAAACTGAATCTGAAAAGGTTTTGGGCTCGAGGTATACATAGAGAAAAAATTGTTATGGGAGTTTTTAGATTAATTTCAACTGCCACTATTGACATATTAGAATTAATGGATTTGAATTTTTGTGGGATGCTTTTATGGAATAGTAGTTCACAACCTTAGACATAGCGCAGCGAATAAATATCCAGCGACTACGTTGGCTGGGTCATGTCGTCCGAATGGATACAAACGCTCCGGCTTTGAAAGTATTCGATGCGGTACTAGCTGGTGGTAGCAGAGGAAGAGGAAGGCCTCCTCTGCGTTGGAAAGATCAGGTGGATAAGGACTTGGCTTCACTAGGTGTGTCCAATTGGCGCAGTTAGCACGAGAAAGAAGCGGCTGGCGCGCTTTGTTAAAATCGGCCAAAATCGCGCCAATTAAGAAGAAGAGAGTCCAAAACCTTGCTTAGCATGATTGAAGTGGGAGAAGTTGTGAAAATAAGTTGAGTATTACTTAGGAGGGTATGGTGTAGAGTTATGTCTCAAGTGTGTTTCTTGGATACAAATTAAGTGGGCGCTACGGTCTTTAATCAAAGTTTCTGATTCTATGTAGTTGTTAAAATATCCCTTCTTATTCCATTGAAGAATATTAAGAGTCATTAACGAAATTTATAATGGTTACCTATTGTACTATTCAGGTTATTTCATAGAAAAATAACCTATATTACGGGTTCTTTGTGGACGCTGTTGAGGATATCTGTATAATTTCTGTAGTCACAGTGTTGCCTAGATTTGAATCTACACATTCCAAGTGCTCATAAGAGATGGTTGTAAGAGATTGTTTTTCTGTTGGATTAAGGTTGGATGAAAGAGATGTGGCGTTTTTTTAAGAGCATGTAGCAGCAATGTTATGTTCGTTATTGAGTAAAGAGAAGTTGGGTGTTGAATTGATAGAGTTACATATCGAAAGGGATTGCGGAGTTACCGTGGGCGTAGTAACTATATTTCGTTGAGTGGAAATGAATGATTTATTGGATCCGTTAGCGTAAGAGTTATGATTGGTTCGTGATGGAATCGATGGGTTGTCAGAGCTGTTTGAACAGTTAGAAAGAGAGATGGAGTTTGAGTTGAGTATACTTGTTTGCGGTTGTGATGCGATGCATAAGATTGCTTTGAGTTAACGGGTGTGGGATTATAGATTTTGTACAAAAGTTTAGCTTCTTTATAATTATACTTGTTCTGTGTTTTTATTTTTAGTATTTCTTTTTGTTGTAAATATTATATAAAGGGCAGTGTTTGTCAGAAGCTGAATGAGAGCCATAACAATTTGCACACATGGTACGTTGACATAATTCAGGGTTGTGTGGGGGCATATTACAATTCTCATAGTTGCATCTTTTGATAGTGTAGCCGAGCAGTTGGCAATTTCTGCATCGCATTGGTGCTGGGAAATATTCTTCTACTCTTACTGAGTACCAAGCGATATCAAAGTCATGTGGGACCTTGTAAAGGTTAAATGTCAAAACGATTTGGCCTGTTGGGACAGGGCCGTTGGGAACGGCCAGTTGCGTTGATTGTTTTCACTGGTTCCGGTAATACCGGGAAAGAGTCCTCAGATATGATGGGTTTTTTACGTTTAGCTTTGGCGGCTTAGGTATACTGTCAGACAGTATAGTACACCGATTCCTCGAAGGGATTGGAGAAGTTTTCCCCCTTTGAAATACTCACTACACTTTTGTTTTTGTAATCTTCAAATTTGAAAAAATAAAAGAGAAAAATAAACTTACTTATGCGAAGTAAAATAAGAAAAAATAGCACACGTGGAAATGTCACTACGAAAATTGAAAGCCATCGAGAGAACGATAGTGGGCACAACTGCTCTGTACGAAGGTTAATCGGTGACTCTGTTTTTTATTATAAAGTGCGTGTAGCTAGCTTACAGCGCAAGTCGAGTAACCCTGAAAATTCCATTCGTTCCTCTAATTGAGACTTCTCTACAGAGAACGTAAATTCATAGAGAAGGTTCAGGAACGAATTGGCTGGTTAAATATGTATGAAAGGCTAACAAAACATGACTAAGAAATTTTTATTATTTCACCACGGCCTTCGAAAAGTTAACATAGGAGAGTTAACATAGCTGAGCGTAGTCAACATAATTAAATATAGCGTTTTCATTGAAATTTAAAATGCCATGATTTTGTGTTAGGAAAAATAAAATAACAGCAGACTTGAACATTTATCTTTCATGCTTATTTGCCGTCGGCTATTTTGCATGCGCAAATGGATTATTTCTTTTGAGATAACTAAATTAATTCTAAGTATATGTAGGCATGAATGTGAAATTTTAAGTATCTAATTAACCAAATTGTATTGATATTAAGTGTATTATCAAAAAAATTTCAAAATATCCACATAAAAATTAACTTTGTAAACCATTTATTTACATCGAGGGTTAGTATTCAACAATATGTTGTACTTTTAAAACTATTATGTATATTCATACACTACAAAGTGTTGAATACATTTAACATCTACCACCCACATTTATGTGGGCAGAAAAAATCTTGACCCGCCTCATAACACAGCTCATATGCATATCTACCTATAAAACATTGAAGAGCAAATAGTCAAACATATGCAAACATATTTCTAGCATATGCAAAAAATCAAACTATGAAAATAAATGTTGGGACAATGGCCCCTATTATGAGTAGGATTCGATCTTCGATATTCGATGGTTGTTGCAGATCGAAAACCGAATGTGAATTTAGTATTATGAGCGGTGCATGCCTGTTGAAATTTTCGTTGTATACCGAATTTAGAGTCGAATGCAATTTTACTTTCGATTGTGTAGCGTATTGTGGGAAAATTTGTTAAAATCTAAGTAAAGTAAAGTTGTTTGCGATTATTTATTGTTTTATATTAACCATATGCTAATTTTGTTAATTTTAAGCAGGTCGAAAGTCGTGAGTACCAAATAGCAATTAAAAAAGCTGGTTGCATTAATGGAAGAGAATCCACAATTCGCAAAAGGGATTTGCACAAAAGTTCAAGCAGCAAAAAATTGGAGGAGTTTTCAACGGAGCTGAATGTATTGGGACCAGCAGTTAGAACGGCAGCAAAATGGATTAAGGTTAATATTGGTTTTTTTTTTGTGATGTTTGTAGAAATATATTTTTATTTTCTCTTGGCAGGTATGGACTGACGAATGACGAATAATTGAATAAAGAAAATTTATAACAAAAATAAAAAAGAAACTATGGCGTAAAGGTTTTTATTTAATACTTTTTAGTTTTTTCCATAATATTCGAAGAATTTCATTTCTTATGTTTTCTGCTTCTCCGTTATTTGACTTCACCACAATATCTCCAGCATCATTGTTAAGAGTCTCATTGGATAACTCTTCATCCGCAAGTTGAACATTGTAAAGCAGACAACTGTTGTACAAAGCTGCACACACATTAATATTTAGTTTGTGTTGCTTTTTTTGGAGAATAGTGGAGAACTCTTGCCTGCAACAAACATCTAAATCGGTTTTTCAAGACTCCAATTGCTCTCTCAATGATACTTCTCGCTTTAGCATGTTGTTTGTTGGATGTCCGTTTTGGAGACCCTTCCTCAGAGTTTCTGAACGCCGTCATTAAATATGGTTTTAGAGCGTATCCAGCATCACCTGAGACAGACAAAAATTATTAAAAACGGAATTTCAATTGGTGTTTATTACATACCGAGGAGCCAAGTATTGCAACGGTCATTGAGATGTTGCTCCCTTAACCGCGCTTTCAATGGCGACATGTTGAAAGCCATAGAATCATGAATAGCTCCTGGATTTTTCGCATTTATATACATAAGTTATTTTCATTGTATGATCACAAACCTAAAATTTACATTATTCGCATTGAGATGAATCGTCGAAGATCGAATGTTGCTCATAATAAGGGCCAATATGTGTACGTAGATGTTTCTATTCTGAGCAAAACAGTGCATATTCGTGCATACAAATGTATGTACATATAACCGCATACACTCGCTTTAAGCCTCTACATGCTTATGTTTCCAAAAAGAAAATTCTAAGCCTAGCGACTGCAAGAACAAAGTCGCAGCTCTGGCCATGACTATTTACCCGCGACGGCGCTGAAGAGTTTCAAATATTATAAAGCACAACAAAAACAAACCAATCTTAACATTTTTGTTTTTTTAATTTTCCGTGAAGTCCAAGGATGGTTTGTACGGCGAGAAAATTCGAATAATTTCAGGGAAAACCAAAAAACAGCCCTTTTCTTTTTCCCATACAAATATTGCGCGTTCGTGTGTGTACGTGCTCGCGTTGGAGGATCTAATGCGTTCACACAAAAGTGATAATATTCTTTCTTTTGTTTTACTTTCAGAACCATTTAAGGAATGATTTCATTCGCAAATCTATAATATAAAAATAAATCACAAAATGTGTTAGTAAGCTCATAACTCAACAACGCATGGAGCAATCTTAACAATTCTTTTTTTAAAATATTCCTTGAAGTCCAAAGATGGTTTTCTGGGAAAACCCTAAAACAGCCCTTTTCTTTTCCCATACAAATATTTTCTAACTAAATGTAGAGTCGTGTATGTGCGATGTATGTGTCTAATGCGTTCACACAAAAGTGATAATATAGTGAACCCGACCAAATTGAAAAGTCAAAAAATGTAAGAGCTATAGATTTGATTGGCCTCGAAATATTCTTTCTTTTGTTTTAGTTTCAGAACGCGTCATAAATTACATCAGTTTGCAACGACGTGAAACAAACAAACCGCGTTAAAAAGCGTTTATTTTCTTTAATAATTAATTACGATTGTTTCATATAGTGTTTTGTGCAAAGTGTTTTGATACCTGTGATTAATTATTATTGCATGTGACATAATTTAGGTAAGTTTATTCGATATGCTTCCTATAAAACGAAATAATTAAGGTAGAAGAACCCGAAATGCTACAAACCAAACTAATTACCGATATAATCATACTGCACAAGAACGTGACGACCGAAATGAACGTGAAAGAATTCATATATCACGGACGCCGGAAGCGAGAGCGAGAGATTCAACTAATAATCGCGCAAGTTTGAATCGAGCTGCTTTCAATTACGATTTGCAGAGAACGTTAAATATAGAGAATTCTCACGAGCTACGAATAGTGTGAATTGTCAAAAATGAAGTGAAACCGCGAACACTTTTTCACTCGCTCAACTCGACAGCGGGGAAGTTCTTAACAGAGCTGATTACAGTGAATTGTGTACAAGTACATTGGCTCTGCTCAGTTTTTGGTTTCTGTATGAAATCAAATTGACGAATGCCGACGGCATTTTGCCATTATGAAACGACCTCACATTTTGTTGTGTGCGTTTTCGTAAATTTGATGAAAATTTTTACTAATTTTTCGAGTCGAAATTAATTTTAGACAAGAATTCAAAGAGCATATTGGTATATTGATGAATATATATGTATATCAATATATGTATATATATCACATATATTTTGTTAGTTATATTTGTGCAAAAGTTCAAGTGCATCTTCAATTCTTATAGTGTTAGAAATGTATGTATGTGCACACGCACTGCAGCAACAGTGACCTATCTCACGACGCATTGCCTTATCATATTTATGTACATTTGAATATGCATTTTTTGTTCCTTTGCCACACGAAATTTTTTTCAATTTACATATGTATGTATGTATATTACAGGGAGTAATTCATATGTATATGTATGCATTTTATAGATAGTATACAACTTTGAAATTTAAAATAAATAAAAGAAAACTTCAAAGAAACGTATGTGCATACATATATGGGACAACTAAGTTCTATCTCATCTTTAATAAATATAGTGTTGCACGCATATGTATGCACTGAAGCAACATGACCTACCTCACGAGCATCGCCTTATCATATTTCATGCAATAATTAGGCAGTAAATATTCGAATGATCGAATTCCTGCAAATGCTACAACAATTTCTTCTGCATATGCATCGACGTATTTGCACGTGCGTATATGCACACTTGATGCCATAACTATATACGTTCAATTGATCAAATCAAAAAATTCTTTATAGAAAACGCTTCATTACCAGGCACACAGGAAGATCGCATATGCAAATATAAATATGTGAATTGAATTCAAGCAAAACAATGCTTATTAATATACACAATGTGCATGTACATATGCATGTACATACAACCGCACACACACACGTAGATACATATGTATGGTTCACGTAGATACATATGTATGGCACGTAGATACATATGTATGGAGGTCGCACTCCCCGGGGATCGGGCGACTAAGCTGGGCTCTAAGCTACCGTGGGGGTCGGCAGGTTGCGGATAGCCGGACGACCTTTAGTAGCAGGTTAGTTGCGAATAAGTTCTAACAAATAAGCAGCCCCCGACAATGAGCGGCAGAAACGGAGGAAGCGGTCTAAAAGCTAGCTAATCCGACGAGGTTTCTGTGTCAAAGGCGAAACGACACCGCCTTTAATAAAATAAGTGTCCCCCTCACCATGCAAAGGCATGGTGAAATTACAAAAAATCCAGAAGCGACTGACTCATATTGGGCGGCTCCCTGGTCAGCGTCTGTTCCCCATGTTAGGGGCGGCTGCTAATTTAATATGATCTACATTAAGACCGAGCCCAGTAAGGTCTTAATTACGATATACTGGAATATGTTTGGAACATACTGCCACGAGCTGACGGCTGCACTATTCTGTTTCTTTAGTGAGTAGAGTGAAATCTAGCTGAAATGGCATTCAGGTTAATGGTGCAGCCGCCCCCACCCCGTTAAAACTATGGCAAATCTCTAAGAACGCTCTATATCCCGTCGCCATTAAGTGTCGGCGTAGGTCTAGATGTAACATTCCTAGTTAGCACTGATTCGGCTCTGAACTTAGGCTCTCCTAAGGAGCCTTCGTCAACCCTCGCATGGCCTCCCTGCTTGCAAAGATAACCATGGAATCATGAATAAGTGACTACGCACCGGGATAGGGATAACGGCTTACGAGTTGGGGTCCAACAACCATGAATTCTAGCAATCAAAATATAAATATAAATATCCAAGAAGAAGCTAAAAGAGCAACAAACAATCCATCATTGGATTTGCCAAAGGAGACTGCACACGACAGTAACAGCAGTGGGGAGCTGGTAAAAAACCCCTTTCAAAGGAGCTCGAGATTGCGATCTGCGTCACCATGCACGCAGTACAGCAGTGTCGCAAAGGAGGCCACAACAGAAGAGCTCAACCGCAGCATCAGTGCCAAAATTAAAGAGCTAACGGAGATGATGGAACTCCCAAAGCGTAACATTAACCAGCCAATGCGTGATCTGGTTTCGAGCATTTCCGAGCTCCATAAAAAGCTAGAAAGGTCGATTCTGACTTCTAGAATAAGGATGCTAAAAGGGTCAAAAAGTGTGGTTCTCGAAGCAAAAAATGAATGCACACAAACATCGCCTCTTATAAAGCGCGTCACGGATGGTACGCCAAAGAGATGTATAGACTCAGTCGCTGCACGGAAAAGCCCGGCAAAAAAGAGCAAAAGTGACCGCGATGGAGCACTGAAGGCAACGCCGGATGGAACACGGTAATAAATAAGAAAAACCGTAAAGGAAACAATAAAAGTCCAAAGATAGACGGGAAGCAAAAAGACGAAGCAAACACGAGGGGAAATCGCAGGCGACAGACACCGCCCCGTAAAGACGCGATCGTTGTGAAAAGCGTTGGCAATGTCTCATACGCTGACATCCTGAAACGTGTGAAAACAGAGCCATGTTTACAGGAGCTTAACTCGAAAGTATACGGTGTTAAGAAAACTGCAAATGGGGACTTGCTACTGGTGCTTGAGCGATCTTCTGATCCAAACACCCAGAAGATCAACGAAGCAGTTAAAGCCGCCTTAGGAGATGTAGTGGAAGTAAGGGCACTAACTGAACTACGCCAAATCGAAATTCGTGATCTCGACGAAATCACGACGAAAGCCGAAGTCCATGAAGCTATAACTAGCCAACTCAGGGAACTAAATGTGCCTTTGTCTGCAGTTGCCAACTTGCGAAAGGTTTATGGTGGGACGCAAACGGCGACCCTTAAAGTTACACCAGAGATCGCCACTAAGCTTACAGCAGCAGGCAAAATACGGATTGGCCTAGTCATCTGCCGTATTAGAGAAAAACTTGACCCGAAAAGGTGCTTCAAGTGCATGGAGTACGGGCATGTTGCAGCGAGATGCAAAAGTACGGACGACTTCACCAAGTCCTGCTTTAAATGCGGCAGCAAAGATCACCAGGCAAAGAGTTGTACCCAAACAGCAAGCTGCTTAATTTGCAAAAAGAAGCAAATAAGCGACACCGCACACGCGATGACTAGCAACAAGTGCCCTTTATATCAAAGAGCACTCAAAGAAATGCGACATAAATGAGGTTTCTCCAACTGAATTTAAATCACTGTGAGAAGGCCCAAAGCCTGCTCGAACAGTCTGTACGAGAGCACAAAATAGATATTGCAATACTCAGCGAGCCCTATAAATACGGAAATGGGAATGATTGGGTATCCGACACAACAGGCAAATCGGCTATATGGAATTGTGGAATGATTAGGTCACGAATGACAAATATAAACGCAACACGTGGCTATGTACGAGCCCGTGTTGGTAAGCTGTTTGTTTACAGCTGCTATCTTCCACCTAGCTTAACCCTAGCGGAAGCAATACACGCTTTGGAAGAACTTGCACATGACATTAAACATCATAGTCCGGTCATTGTAGCTGGCGACTTGAACGCTTGGGCAGTGAACTGGGGATGCTCTCGAACCACCCCTAGAGGTAAAGCCCTTTTAGAAGCGTTCGCTATGCTTGACATAGCGCTTATGAATACCGGGAACCAGCAAACATTCCAAAGAGCAGGGAAAGGGTCAATAATCGACCTGACATTTGTTAGCTTTAGCCTTGTGAGTAGTACGAGATGGTCCCTTAGCCAGTATTACACTGGTGGTGATCACTTTGCAATACTTTGCGTTATAGGCAAACATGATAGGCCGAAGTCATGTAACTCGCACGAGGTCAGATACCGGGTTGGAACACTGGACCCGGAAGTGTTCGAGATAATGATGTCAAATTCTACACCTACTGGAAATGAGGCTGAAAAAACTAACCAAGTCATGAGGCAACTCACTAAAGCATGTGATGCAGCTATGAGTAAAACAAGGCCTAACAAAAACCACAGAGAGCCCGTTTACTGGTGGACGGAAGAAATCTCTGCAGCCCGCGAAGAATGCAATAGAGCAAGAAGAACATATCAGCGGTCGAGAGGTACGACCAGCTTTGAAAGGAACAGACTCCTATTCAAACAAAAAAGGAAAACGCTGAAAAATGCAATTAAGAGCAGCAAACGCCAGTGCTTCCAAAAACTATGCGAGGATGCTGACAGCAATCCATGGGGATTTGCATACCAGCTGGTGATGAAAAAAACAAAAGCCTTCAAACCGCTTCCCACGACGTGCCCGGTTATTCTGCGCAACGTGGTCAAAACATTATTCCCCCAACAGCAAGGCATCGCAGCCAACGCTGCCAGCTGTATGGAGGACGATGGAAATCGATGCCTGGCCAACGCTGACGAAATTTTGCACATCTGCAAACAGATCAAAGGCAATAAGGCACCCGGGCCCGATGCGATCCCGAATGAAGCTCTTAAGTTGGCAATCCAAAAGCACTCAGAAATCTTTGTGGATGTTTACAACTCCTGCTTAGAAGAATGCACATTCCCGAAAGAGTGGAAACAGCAAAAGCTAGTGCTAATACCAAAAGGGTCTAAGCCGGCGGAAGATCCCTCAGGATACCGCCCACTATGCTTACTGGACACGGCAGGGAAAATACTAGAGAGGCTAATTGTAAATCGCCTGGAAACTTCCATCGATAGTGCCGGAGGGTTATCGCCGCACCAATATGGCTTCCGTAAAACACGCTCTACCACAGATGCTGTTATAGCGGTTGAGCGCATTGCTCGCAAAGCGATTGAAGGTTCTCGCTGGCTCTACGGAGGTAAAGAGTATTGCCTAGTCACAACGTTAGATGTTAAAAATGCATTTAATACAGCAAACTGGGGCAAAATCCTAAATGCACTGGAGAATTTCCGAGTCCCAGCCTACATTCGGAAAATTGTTGCAAGCTACTTCACTAACAGAGTGCTGCAATACAAAACCGACGAAGGAATGAAAAGGTACAGAGTAACCGGAGGAGTACCACAGGGGTCAGTGTTGGGCCCACTCCTCTGGAATATAATGTACGATGGAGTTTTGCGTCTCCAACTACCTCCAGAATCCCAAATCATAGGGTTTGCTGATGACATTGCAATCGTAGTCGTTGCTAAATTCCTAAACCAGGCCGAATCGATTTGCAACCAAGCGATCGAAATCACAAAAGATTGGCTGCGCAATAGTGGTTTAAGCCTTGCAAACCATAAAACAGAGGCAGTTCTCATCAGTAGCAGGAAAATAGTTGAAACAGCAAATCTCAGAGTAGGTGACAACGCACTAGAATCTAAGCTGTACATAAAATATCTCGGAGTAATGATTGACCACAGGTTAAACTTTAAACAGCATCTAACATACGCCAGCGATAAATCAGCGAAGGCTGTAGCTGCATTGACACGTACTATGATGAATACGAGAGGACCTAAGCAAGCTTCTAGGAAGTTACTTAGCAGTGTGGTATCGTCTATCCTGCTATATGCGGTACCAGCCTGGGTCGAAGCAACTAACTGCAGCACATACATGAAAGGCATTAAATCGGTATACCGGTTATGTGCCCTCAGGATGTGCTGTGCATTCCGCACAGTATCGGAAGATGCTGTATTAGTCCTCGCGGGTATGCTACCAGTTAAGCTGACTGCACTAGAATTCGCCGAAATAAAAAAGCATCGAGCGGATCCGGCACAGCTGACTAACCGAAGGGCTGAACGGGAGCGAAGCATCCGTACTTGGCAGGAGGAATGGAGGAACTCCATGAACGGACGATGGACATATCGATTGATCCCGAATATCACAAGATGGATGAATCGAAAGCATGGCCAGATAGATTTCTACCTGACCCAAGTACTTAGTGGGCATGGATGCTTTAAGGCTTATCTGCATAGATTTAAGCACGAAGATGACCCGTACTGCACCTTTTGCGACAGTCTAGTTGAAGATGCAGAACATGTTTTCTTTGTCTGCCCTCGTTTCGAGCTGGAAAGAGTAGAATTGAGTGATAGGGTGGGGAAGCCAATAATGGTTAGCAACCTAGTAGATATCATGCTTGACTCAGAAGAACATTGGTCCGCTGTCAGTAACATGGCAAGGATAGTAATTACCAAGCTGCGTCGTAATGAACAACAGCGCAGATTGTTACGTAGAGGCAATAGGCCATACCCCTTCCCGTGAAGTAGCACCTAGTAATACTTAAAGGTATAGGGAATCACCAAATTGCGTCGCGCTGAACAGCAGCGCAGATTTTCAAGTAGAGGCAATAGGCCGCGCCCCTCCCAGAACTAATACTTAACGATAAGTAAATACCAAACCGCGATGTGCTGAACATCAGCGCAGATTTTCATGAAGAGGCAATAGGCCGGTCCCCCTCCCGTGAAGTATTACCGAACGGTCGTCCCGCGGGAGGGAAACGGAGCTGGGGTGGGGTTTTTAGTGGGTGAGTCGAAAGACAAGTCTCACACTTTTCGGCTTTCAATGCTTTTTGCCACCTCCAAAAAAAAAAAAAAAAAAAAAAAAAAAAAAAAAAAAAAAAAACAACCGCACACACAGGGCACTCACTTTATTCCTCAAAATGGGTATGTCGTTCAAAGCAAAGATTCTAGGCCTAGCGACTACAAGAACAAAATGCAGTCATAGACGCAGGCGTAGCGGCCATCATTCTAGTTGCCATAGCGCTGAACATTCGCGGCGGCGCCGAACAGTTTCAACTATTGTACTGTGCAACAAAAACTCATCATCAAAAAATTCATTGATAAATTCGAGCTCATAGTTCTAAGAGGAAGTACTTTCGTTCATAAAACGAGCCGCCCATATGCCAATTTTTTCGACAATTCGAAAATAGTCAATATTGGAATATTTCGCGTAGAATTATTAGCCAATATTTGATAAATCTTGAATTTTTGTCAAGTCGAGTTCACGCGGCTTCGTACATATGTATGCATCAATATATGTACGTAAATATGTGTATATGTACAATGCTGTGCCTATGAATATGCGCTGCGCCTATGAGTGCGAGCTGGATTTCTTGAGAAGTTTACCGTTTTATTTTGAGCTGTCGGTAGTGAGCATACATACACACAGCATATACATATGCGCATATGTATATATATAAATTCACAAATTTACATTTGCATATGCCATCTTCCAGTGCGCCTGGTAATGAAACGTTTTCTATAGAGGATTTTGATTCAGTTGAAGGGATTCAACAAAGTTTTACAGACACCAGACAGACAGACATAACATACATATGTATATAATTTTGAATGATTTGGAAAATTTCAAATATATACAGTGACTCACAGCTTATTTCGTGTGAGACAATATTTTTACCTCTCATTGAAAAATAAACAACAAAAATGCAATATTACAAAAAAAAACTTTTTGCATTTTATTCTTTATTCACTTCTTCGTGTAACGGGACAAAAACAAAATTCAAAAATATTATCAAAGAAGAAAATATATAGCAACAACAAAAGCTCTTGCAAAATCGTCGTCACAGCTTATTTCGTTTGTTTCAATTAATCGTTATTTAAGAGTAATACAAAACTTCAATTGACTTTTGATTTGTTTTTTACCTGCTTAATATGCTATTAGAAATTATTTCACTTATTGTTTTGGTGGCTATCAGGATGGATCGACGCGCATCAATTGAAAGGCGTGAAATCGTGATTAAGCACTATAAGGAGGGCAACACCCAAAAGAAAATCGCTGAAATTGTTGAGCTGAGCCCTTCAACAGTCCAATATATAATATTATACAGCGCTTCGGACGGGAGAATCGCATTGCAGATAAGGGCAGAAATGCTCCTAATAAGATATTTAATGAAGCGGATGAAAGGTGGATTCTAAGCAAAATTAAGCAGGATCCAAAAATAAGTGCAACCCATTTAGCTGCGGAAGCAGAAAAGTACCTTGGAAAAAGGAGCACCCCTGAAACCATCCGCAGAATTCTTCGGAACAACGATTTTCACGGTCGAACGGCTCGAAATAAGCCTTTTATAAGCGCAAAAAATAAAAAGGTTAGAATACAGCTCGCAACGGAGTACTTTGGAAAGCCAGACTTATTCTGGGATACGGTTATTTTCTCTGATGAGAGTAAATATAACTTATTTGGGTCTGACGGAAAGGTTTGCGTGTGGAGGAAACCAAATACGGAGCTCCAAACTCAAAATTTAGGTGGTACTGTAAAGCACGGCGGTGGTCATGTGATGGTTTGGGGGTGCATATCGGCAGCAGGAGTTGGAAGGTTGAAGGGAATATGGACAAAATTCAATACCTAAATATTTTGAAAGCAAATTTACTTCAGAGTGCGGAAAAATTGGGCATAAGAGAGAATTTCAGCTTCTATCAAGACAACGACCCAAAGTACAACTCCGGTGTAGTGCAAGCATGGTTGATTTGGAATTGTCCACATGTGCTCCAAACGCCACCCCAATTACCAGATGTACATGTAATTGAAAATTTATGGCACCTGCTTCAAACAAAAATCAGACTTTATAACACATCCAACGTAAACGACCTAAAAGAGGCCCTAAAACTGAATGATATAAGATTTCCCCGGATTACACAAAAAAATTGGTTTCTTCGATGAATTCTCGTTTAAGAAGTGTGATAAAACAAAAAGGCTACCCAACAAAATATTATATTAATTAGACTTTTTTTAATTTTTAGATAAGAATTGTTTTTAAGTTTAGTATATACACGAAATAAGCTGTGACTTTGACTTTGTATGAATTTTTGTTTTTGTTATATAATATTTTTTCTTATTTTGATACATGTTTCAAGTATTGTTTTTGTCCCGTTGCACGAAGAAGTGAATAAAGAATAAAATGCAAAAAAAAATTTTTTTGTAATATTGCATTTTTGTTGTTTTTTTTTCAGTGAGAAGTAAAAATATTGTCTCACACGAAAAAAGCTGTGAGTTACTGTAGGTCATATTAAAAAGCTACCTAACATTCTTTGCTTCTAATCACCAAGAAATTCTTATCGACTGCTGCTAAATTTACATAATTCAGCCCCTTTTTGTTGAAAAATGTGTTTGTGGTGAAAAAGTCTTCGCGAGACGAGTACCCCTCGAAATTCCACACGTTCCTGTCATTGAGACTTCTCTATACATTAACGTTCTCTGCGATTTGTCAATTGACTGCAGTAACTACTATTGGATCTATGAACTTGGTTTGCTCTCATTGTAACGCATTGAAATACAAAAATGAAGCCAATGGATTGTGTTGCGCAAATGGGAAAGTAAAATTGACGCCATTGGATCCACCACCAGAGCCATTGTACTCATTGGTTTCAGGAATAGGACCAGATTCCATTCACTTTTTGTCAAATATCCACCAATATAACACTTGCTTTCAAACGACGTCATTTGGCGCAGCAAACGTAGTTCGGGACAGTTTCATTCCAACTTTTAAGGTATGTATTATAGCAGTTAATCATTATTATTTTAGTGAAAAAAAATTCCTATTAATTAAGTAAAGATGTATCATTAACCTTCAGTCCCCTAATCCCCACGAAATATATTACTTAGTCATAATATTATTTGGTGTCTCAGTATTAGCAACACTTTTATTATTTTAAAACACAATATAATTATTTGATGATGGATATTAGTTACAACTAAGTATTACATATTGGCATACCTAAGCATATCAATTATTATCAGGTCAGTCCATAAGTTCGCTCGTATTTTCCATAGTTGGACTTTTGTACCACTTTTGCATACAAAAAATTATTCGCGGAATATAACGAAACTATTTATATTTCCTTTGATATATTGTGCTGTCAACAAGTGATTTTAATCGCGGATAGAATCTTCGAACGCGTATAAGAGGCATATTTTGTATTTTTTTTATAAAAGTGGTAAAAATGCAATGCTGCTGCTGCAGAAAGATTCTCCTGTCTATTTGGTGGGATATGACCGGTATTGCTTATTATGAACTTCTGGAACCAAACCAGACGATAACTGCTGATTATTATCCCCATCAGCTATCAAACCTGAATGAGGCACTTAACAAAAATCGATCGTCTTTAGTTAATAGACGCAAAGTTTTGTTTCACCACGAGAACGCAAGACCTCATACCGCAAGGCAAACATTATGCAAGCTGAACGAGCTCGGATGGGAGCTAATGCCGCATCCACCATACTCTCCGGACATTGCCCCTTGTGATTATCACCTTTTCCGTGGACTTCAATCCCATATGAGTAACAATAACTACTCCTCAAAAGAAGCTATAAAATCGATAGGATAACGAAGCGTATTTTGGCTCCAAGGACAAACAATTTGTTGAGCAGAGAATTAAAAAGTTGCCTAAACGTTGGGAAGACATTGTAAATAATGAAGGAAAATATATTATTGATTTATAAATACTTTAAACATCTTTTTTTATTAATTTTAAAACCCCTTTAAAAAACGCACGAACTTATGGACTGACCTGATATTTGGTGATTCAAATTAGGAGACAAATATATTTTTTAGAAAGAAATATTATTTATAGTATATTTGGTAAAATCAAACAAGGCCAAATATATCATAGAGCAGGTTCACTGTTACCAGTGTCAGATAGCAATTACAAATTCCTGCAAATTTATTTCATGGTCAATTCACCACAAGAAATTGATATGCGTTGTTCACATAACAATTCACTAAAGAGGTCTATTGTAGAACAATTACAAACTGATGAGCACAAACAAATGAGCACAATCAACTGATTATGTTGTTTAAAACTGCACTGGATCTGATGCCATCTGATAATCACAAAATTGTTATCAGAGCTGATAAAACACCTGTTGGCCAACGTGCAAGACATCTTAATGCACCAACAATTGATGAAGTTGCCATCGTTGCAGTTAGAGAAAACTTGGAATCCCGTGATATTGTTTTACATCGTCGGAATGAACAATCGGTTATTAACCCTCTGTTAATAATAATAATAATAAATAATTAATTATCTCTATATTTTGTGATTGCAGCACCCACTTTATAAATATTTGTCACCTTTAGGTTCCCACTATCCCTATAGATTATTTTTCAATCAGGTTTGAATCTTAAGTTCCCCTCTTAGTTTGAAACCCAGACATCCCAGTCGGGGTTTTTAGTGGGTCCCAAAAGGGTGGCCAAAATTCGTGGAAGCGAAGATACTTAGGTCACCCGAGCTGACCCTTTTCTTTAATTCTCCTGAACAGAACCATCCCCATGATGATAGGGCGGTGTTCCAGGGTCAGCAGAGTGAAAACGTCTTAAGGTCGAAATATAAACTGCCACAGAACAAAGTCTGTCGGGTCCGCTAGTATTTGATAAATCTTGAATTCGTGTCAAGTCGGGCGGCCGCGGCTCCGTACATATATGTACATACATGCATCAATATATGTATGTAAATATGTCTTTCTAATTTCTCGACAGTTCAGCTGGTGTGCCTCAAGTGCGCGCATGAGCGTACAGTAAGTTGCAAAAAACAGTAACAAGTAGTTTAAAAAAAAGATCTATGTCGGACATTTCAATACTGCAGAAAATCTCGAAGCCAATGGTCATCGATCAAAGAACGTTTTTTAAACTAATTTGTGGTCGCTGAAACCAAAAATGAATTTCTTTTTTTTTCAAAGAACGGTTTCTGAGATATTCCCAAAAGGATATACGACAGACGATGAAATTGTCTTCATTCACATAATACGTTATAACTTCTACAATTTTTCGTCGATTCAGACAAACTTGGGCTTAAAATGTAGGTGACAAAATTCAGAAAACCTATCTTATGTCGATATAAAAAATTTTTTTGTTCCAGAAAAAAGTTAATAAACTTTGATAATTTAGTAAAAAACGTCAAAAATGCCTTTTTTTTAACTTTCAACAGCTGTTTTGCGAAAACTACGACTTCCATCGACACAAATTATATATTGCCATGTAGGTTATACGTGTGCCTGGGCGAGTTAGTCGCCGGTCCTTCGTCGTACTCTTTCGAGGGTCCTTAGTTTTTTCATGGTCTCTGCTATGACATCACATGCTGCTGTCCATTTTTCCCTGATTTGTAGCATGGATTGCACGAATGTATCTGGGTCGTAGTTTCCTCCAAATATTCGCCGAAGCTTCGATCTAGATCCATAGAAACGCTTACATTCGAAGAATACGTGGTGAACGTCTTCTATCGTGTTTACGCCACAGTGATCGCAAGTGGGATCCGATTCATGTTTGAACCGATAGAGGTATGCTTCGAAGCATCCATGCCCGGTTAAAAATTGCGTCAGATAGAAATCCACTTCTCCGTGTTTCCAATCCAGCTTCGCAAGTCTGGAATGCAGCGATGTGTCCAGCAGCCCTTCGTTGTAGTATTCCATTTTTGCTGCCAAGCTTGGGTGCTAGTTTCCCGTGCTACGATGCGTTGCGTTTCACTGTCGGCCAATACTGCAGCTTCGTTTGCCAATATCTCTATTGGATACATTCCAGCGATAACTAGCGCTGCTTCTTCTGAAACCGTTTTAAAGGCGGAACAGACTCGAAGCGCACAAAAACGATACGCCGCCTTTATACCGCGTAAGTAGGAAGGATGGTCCGTAGCCATGTACCAAACAGGGGCACCGTATTGGTTCTTCACCACGCCTGCTAGGAGTTGGCGCCGCCGTTGTTTTGGCCCGCTGACGTTTAGCATTATTCGCGATAAGGCTGCTATAGTTGCTGATGTTTTTTTGGCCGCATACTCCAGTTGAGTTTTAAAAGATAACCTCCTGTCTATAATTATTCCCAGATATTTAACTTCTGGTACTGTCGTGATGCTGTGATTGCCAACTTGTATAGTTGCCACTTCTACTTAACGGCTCGATATGAGAACGGACTCCGTTGTTTGCTCGGCGAGTTGAAGGCCGTTTTGCACCAACATGAGTTAACGGACGCTATGGTCCGATTTGCTTTTTTGCAGATGTCGCTCAGTCTCTTCGCTGTAATAACTACTGCGATATCGTCCGCAAATCCGATAATGTTGGCCCCATTGGGTATATTGAGACGCAAAACACCATCGTACATGATGTTCCAGAGCAGTGGTCCAAGGACTGAACCTTGAGGGACCCCGCCTGAAACCTTATAGCTCTTTCTGCCTACTGCTGTGTCGTAATCCAGTACGCGGTCTTCGAAGTAGCTTCGTATCATTGCTCGCAGGTAAGAGGATACTTCGATCTCGTCCAGTGCGTCCAGTATTTTGGCCCAGTTTGCGGTGTTGAATGCATTTCTTACATCCAAGGTTACTATTAAGCAGTACTCTTTGGCACCTTCGAGCCATCGGGTACCACTTATTGCCTGTTGCCCAAACTGATTGTCCGATATTCCCCTGACGGAATCGATCTCGTTCTCGCGGCGGTTGTAAATTATTCTCTCCAGTACTTTACCTGGCAAAGTGGTCTGAAGCTAGATGGTTGCATGGGAGGTTTGCCGGGTTTGGGCAGTAGAACCAGCCTTTGTCGCTTCCATATCGATGGGAACGTTCCCTCCGCGAGGCATGTATTAAATAGGCGTACGAAATTCGATGTGACCTGGGTAAAGGCCATCTTAAGTACTTATTTAGGCAGCCCGTCTGGACCAGGAGACTTATTATTTTCGATTCTATTCACTGCTTGAACGACCTCGTCTGCTGAGATTCTTGGAAACTGATGTGCGATTGGCTTCGAGGATAAAGAAACTAACTTCCTTTGTTTGGGGAAAAGTGTGTTTACCACTTCATTCAAGAAAATCGGGGATGTTGGTATGGATTCCTTAGCAGACTACAGCTTCTTCGTCACCACCTTGGGGGACAGGATTGTTTTCAGTATCATCGCAGAGCTCAAGGAAGCTTTTACGCTTGCTTTCCTTTATTGCTGTCTTGAGTTGACGTCGCGCAGCTTTATACGTTTCTCTGGCTTCCAGGAAGTTAGGTTTACCTCTTGCCCGTTGGAAGCTCCTTCTAGCCTTAATGCATTCTTTCCTGAAAGAATAAATACTCTCGTTCCACCAGTAAACAGGAACGTGTTTATTTGCTGTCGTCTTGCGAGACATTGACGCATCGCAGGCTCTACGAATATCACCTATAATTTTGGTTGCCATGTTATTCGCGCATCCCGTATATTCGCTTGTTGGCAACATCTCTTTAAATATACCAGAATCTAAGGGGCCGGTTTTCAATCCTCGGTGCTTCAAACTTAGTTGTTGTTTTTGAAGTTTGCATTCGTTTAAGTCAATGTCACATATTATTGCGGAGTGATCACTTTGAGTATAACACTCACTAAGGTTCCATTTAGACCCTCTGCATATGTTAGCGCTGACGAACGTGATGTCTATTATTGAACCAAAGCCATTTCTGAAGAAGGTATATTCCCCGCCGCTGTTCAGTAAAACAATATCCAGGCATGCAAATGCTTCAAGGAGTGCTCTGCCCTTTGGTGTAGTACGTTGTGAGCCCCACTCCATAGCCCATGTATTGAAATTGCCTGCAATAATATATCGCTGTCTTACCATTGCATCCATGGCGATTTTCCCTACTATCTCCTCAAACTCGTCTACACACAGCGTATAACTTCTGCTCAAATATGAACGAGACTTTATCAATAAAACGGTCCGCGGATGACATATGGCAAAAATAAATTTTTTGTTGGATGGTAGGACTGTTATAAGCTTACATGGCGAATTTCAGCGTGATATGTCACATAGTTTGTTTTCTGTGCTGCTGTAAAAAAGTCAAGCTCGAGTGTGTTCTTCGAATTTAACGATGGAAATTCAAGTTGAACAAAGAATTTATTTGAAATTTTGTTATTCCAACAAATTTTCGGCTTCAGACGCCTTAAAAATGTTGCAGACAACCTATGGGGACTCTGCTCTATCGCGTGCACGTGCTTTCCAGTGGTACAAATCGTTCAAAGAGGGCCGTACAGAGGGCCCAAAAAACCACGCCAAAGGTTATGCTGACTGTTTTTTTCGATTACGAAGGTGTGGTGCAGTTGGAGTTCCTTCCGCAAGGCCGATCGGTTAACGCTGAATATTATTTAGACGTTTTAAACCGTTTGCGCGAGAACATTCGTCTTAAAAGGAAGGAATTGTGGGACAACAAGTCATGGTTCTTGCATCACGATAATGCACCAGCTCACACATCACGTCTTGTTCGCGATTATTTGAACAAAAATAATGTTAATGTCGTTCCGCAAGCACCGTATTCGCCTGATATGGCTCCATGTGACTTTTTCCTGTTTCTCAAGCTCAAGTTGCCGCTCCGTGGAGAACATTTTGAGACAATTGAAGTCATAAAAGAGAATTCGAAGGAGGAACTGAAATCCATACCGAAATCGGCCTTCCAGAAATGCTATGATGATTGGAAAAAACGTTGGCATATGTGTATCGCCTCCAATGGTGATTACTTTGAAGGAGATAAAATAAAAATTGAACAATAATTAACCGTTTGTGTTTTATTAAATCAGTCTCGTTCATATTTGGGCAGAAGTATATGCGCATATGTATAGAAATTCACATATTTGTATTTGCATATGCCATCTTCCTGTTTGCATGGTAATGAATAATCCTCATCCGTACCGAATTTATAATTAGTGACGACAAGTTGTTAATTGTTTTTGATAATATTTACCATATACCTAATATACCTATGTATGCTGTATACTGATATATATAAACATGCATACATCCATTTTCCGCGCAATTTTGAATAAAAATCCAAAAAGAACAGATCTAATAAGAAAACATGCATACAAATCATATGGACATACAGTTAGGAACAGAAGTAAGTATACACCGGATACGTTTTCAATATTCCCCCAATCGATTACTTCAAACAACCTAAGTTATAACAAAATTGTGTTTTATTTACATGAATGAAATACAAAAATCATATTTAATCCAAATAATGAGAAAATTTAAAAAACGACCAAAATTATAGCTTTTTATATTGAACTTTATAAAAATTCATGTCTCAAAAGTAATGAAATCAAAAACATAATTAAAATCAAATCCTAGTATTTGGTAGGATAACCATTAGACTTTACAATCGCTTTAAGTCATGATGGCATTGATTTCACCAAGTTTTCAGTTACAGCTGGTGGTATTTTATTCCATTCCTCTTAAAGGACGTTTTTCAGTTGTTCCTTATTCGTCGGATGTTTATTTATTAATCGGATGTTTACGTATTTTCCCCTTTAAATGTTCCCATAAATGTTCGATTGGGTTGGTATCCGGGGTCTGTGGGGGTGTTCTCAACTGTTTTCGCACATTGTACAGGGTGCGCCATCTCGAGCTTCGGTATGGAAATATTGAATAACTTTGCTATCCATTGTCAGAAGGGCTTGAGAAAAAATAATTTGGAAACGTCAATTCAGTACAATTTTAACGATGAATAACTTTACACCTAAAGAACGCGCGGAAATTATGACCATGTATTTGGAAAATGGTCGTTCAATTGTGCTTCCTCAACGTGCATACCGTCGAAAATACCGCGGTCGTAAAGTGCCTTCTGATAACACCATACGCAATCTGACTAGAAATTTTGAAGAATCGGGGTCTGTAGCAAACATCAACGTGTTTCAGTTCATAAAAGACGCTCCAATGAAATTGTTGAAACTATCAAGCAGAGTGTTTTTGAAGCTAAAGTTCTTTGGCCGGTTGATGTTGAAAGGTGGCGATGTTGAGTGGCCTCGAAGATCGCCGGATTTGACGCCGCCGGATTTTTTTTTGTGGGGCTGTTTAAAAAGTAGAGTATATGCCAACAAGCCCACTACATTGGAAGCGCTCAGGACCAACATTGGATCTGAAATAGAGGCAATATCACCCGAAATGCTAGCAAAAGTAATGGAAAATTCGAAAAAAAGAGCACAATATTGTGTGGCTCGTAAAGGTGGTCATTTGTTGGATGTTGTGTTCTAAGTGCAGTTGAAACAGATTGTAAAGGACAAAATCAAATAAAAAAACACCAACAAACATTCAATTTTGCTAGTTGCTAAAGTTATTCAATATTTCCATACCGAAGCTCGAGATGGCGCACCCTGTATAACAGCCACTCTCTTACAATGTTGGATGTGTGCTTGGGGTCATTATCCTGCTGGAAGATAAACGTTGCTCCAAGGCCCAATTTCGCAGTGCTTTCTTTTAAAATATTTTTCAAAATATTTAAGTAACCATATCGGTCCATAATATTTTCGATAAATACCAAGTTTCCAACCCCGTTCGCAGCCATACATCCCCAAACCATCACAGAGCCCCTCCATGCTTCACAGTGCCGTTCATATTGTTTGTATCCAATTCCGCGTTAACTTTTCTCCAAACTTTTTCACGGCCATCAGATCCACAGAAACTGAACTTACACTCATCAGAAAATATCACTTGGTTCCAAAACGTTTGGTCATATTTTTCATGATCTTTTGCGAATGAAATCCGTTTACTCCGATTGACACTACTCACGAGGGACTTTTTCCTAACACTTCACCCATGATAACCAGCACTATGCAAAACCCGGCGAATAGTTTGGGTGCTTTATTGTTTTCCAGTCTCTTTTTCAACATCAGATTTCAATATGGGGGCACTTATTTTGGGGTTTGTCCTGATTTTCCGTACGGCTAACCTTTTTTGTCTGGGACTTAAGAGCGGCGGACGCCTACAACGCTTTTTATTAGTGGCGCTTCCCGCACTTTTATATTTTAATTCACAATTTTTTGAACTGTAGCAAAACTCCTATCTATCAAACGACCGATTTCTCGCAATGATTTATGTTCCTTGTGTTATTTTATAATCAGTTTTTTTAAATCATCAGAAAGCTCTTTTCCTCTTGGTGCCATTACTAAAAATGTCGGAAAAATTAATAAAAAAAGTATATTACTTCCCTAAATTCTTATACTCACTTTAATTATTTCCTTTTAATAGCTTTAACTTTTTTAATCAATACGTAAAAATAAATGTTATGCTAACAATCGTTTGCTGTATACTAACTTTTGTGCCTAAAATTTTGCTGGCATCAAAGACAAAGCAAAGCGTGGATAACGGTACCTAAAATTTACAGCTAAATTAAGGCTCATATGAAAACTTATCCCAGTACTCAACTACCATGCGTAAAATATTTTGATTACATATTAAGGAAAGCGTTGGCGTCAAACAATTCCATAAATCAGGCTCCTGTATACTTATTTATGTTACTAACTGTATAAAATGAACGAATCTATTATGTACGCAAGCAAATACGTAAACTACATGTTTTCACAATTGCGATTCACTCTGTTCCTCTCATTTCTCTCCGGCAGTCATATTAATTAATTTCTTACGGTTAACTTGTGGTGAAGTAATTTCTGAGTTGAATTTCTTACCCGTGTTTTGTTAGAGCCCAAAATGAAGAACGGGCCGGCACTGAACCTTCTCTATGAATTTACGTTCTCTGTTTTCTTTACAAGAGAACGTTAATGTATAGACAGTTTCGAATATTGGAACAACGAAAATAAATTCATTGATAAGTTCGAGCTTACATTTCTAGGAACAAAATACTTTCATTCATAAAATGAGCCATCCATATGCAATTTTTCTAAACGATGACAAAAATTTGGATATAAGGTTGAAGAAATCAAATCAAAAGAGTCAATACAGTAGATTCTGTTTTTATGGGGTATATACGTTCCGCAAGAAACAGCATAAAAAAAGCTACCAGTTCTATAGTAAAACTATAGATACGTTTCAAAAGTGCTAAGAACCGCATAAATCTGAAATAATGTATATTAATAAAATCGCATAAAAAAAGGGTAATAGTCCCACATTATAACTATAGATACGTTCCATAGACCGCATGAATCTGAAATAATTAAATAAAATCGCATAAACAAAAAATTGTATTTTTGAAAATTATATCTTTATTTAAGAAACGTCAGAATCGAAAAACAAATTTATATCGTCAGAAATAGAATCAGACCATACCCGCATGTTGCGCATTCGGTTAGGATTTGGCGTAAAATCACTTCCGTCACTTGAGCAAATGTACACGTCTGATCTGGATCTATTTATAAGGATAAAAATACGAAATGGTGAGAGTTATGGAATTTGTTTAAATCTGAACCAGGAGAACTTGGAATTTAGAGAATGATAATTAATACATCTGTTTTATCTAATGTAGGACTCGATTATTAGACTAGGACGCTTCTGCCAACTCGTCCAATAAGATCCCCCTATAGGAACCTGAGGAGGACGGACTGGGATGCATATTATAGAACTTTGCTGGGCTTACTCCCCAAAGCACCGGGAGGAAATCTAGATCTATCGGAAGAAGCGATCGACGAACTGGTGGAAACTTTCACCTCAGCTTGCAACAAGGCCTTGGAAACCTCTTGTCCAATAACAACTTTTCCCAGGAAGGAAAAACCGCCCTGGTGGACAACGGAGCTATCTGAGCTTAGGGCCTCATGCAGACGCCTTTTTAACGGGCTAAAAGAATTAGGTCTCCCTCGGGATGGGAACAGTATAAAGCAGCGCTAGGAATATACAAGTCCGAAATTAGAAAGGCTAAGAAGGACTCCTGGAGGAGCTTCTGCGAGAGCGTAGAGGGCTGCCATGAGTCCTCCAGGTTTAGACGTGTACTCACGAAGAGTTCCGCTCCCTTGGGGTACCTAAGAGACGAACCGGGGCGTTGGGCGATTAGCGGCGAGGAGTCACTGAAGTTACTTCTCGACGCCCATTTTCCGATGAGCCCAGCACCTAGCAGCACCGGCCTGGATAGCATTTAGGCCCTTCAAGTCTCCTGGTCCTGACGGCATCATTCCTGCCCAACTGAAGAAATCTGTGGAGGTATCATGCTGTTGGTTGAGCCCCATCTATGCGAGCTGCGTAGCCAGGGGCTATATACCAAGATCATGGAGGGCCGTGAGGGTTGTCTTTATACCCAAGGCAGGTAAGAGCTCGCACGTCTCCCCTAAGGACTTCAGACCAATTAGTCTCTCATCTTTATTACTGAAAACCCTTGAGAGACTGATTGACCTGCACATAAGAAGCGAAATTCCTCGGGGTCGACTGTCGCATACTCACCATGCTTATTGCAAGGGTAGATCGGTGGAATCTGCCCTACATACAATCGTGGAAGAAATCGAAGAGTCTCTTCTTCAGAAGGAGTTTGGGGTAGGCGCCTTCCTCGACATTGAGGGGGCTTTTAACAACGTCCTTCCGGAGGCAATTACCAGGTCTCTAGGTAAACTAGGGGTCGAAACCGACCTTATAAGATTTATCCACAAAATGCTTAGCGACAGAACTGTCACGGCAGAGTGGGGCGGTATCTCCATCCACCGGCAGGTGAGTAGAGGCACTCCGCAAGGTGGGGTTCTCTCACCATTCCTCTGGGTTGTTATCCTAAATGATCTGTTGGAGGAGCTGGTGAAGGGGGGCTGCAGGGTAATTGCCCACGCGGATGACGTGGCACTAATTGTTAGAGGAAAATTTGTGGATACTCTGTACAACTTGATGCAGGGATATCTGAATGCAGTTGTTAGATGGGCAACGGATTGTGGCCTGTCGGTGAATCCTCTTAAGACGGAGCTCGTCCTATTTACGAGGAAATATAAAATACCTAGAGCTCAACTTCCCTCACTAGGGGGCGCTCCTCTGATGCTTTCTGACAAGGCGAAGTACCTAGGTATTATCCTTGACAGCAAGCTTACATGGCAGCCCAATATTGAGGAAAGGGTGAGGAAGGCAACAATCGCCTTGTATGGGTGCAAGGGCGCAATTGGCAAAAGATGGGACCTCTCGCCTCGATTTGTTTTCTGGCTGTATAACACTATTGTAAAACCTATCTTGTTATATGGAGTCATAGTCTGGTGGAACTCACTAGAGAAGACGACATTGGTGAAGAAGCTGGAAAGAGTTCAGAGGTCGGCACTCATTGGAATCAGTGGGGCGCTTCGAACGACTCCTACTCTGGCGCTCAACGCAATGTTAAATGTGGTACCCGTAGATATCGCAGGCAGAACTGCCGCTACACGTACCGCAATCAGACTGAGGGGCTGGAGCTATAAGCTCAACCTCCCTTATGGGCACTCAAGCATCCTTAGAACCTTTGAGTTCATCCCTCTGTCAACAGACCAGTGTATACCCTCGTTTAGTCCAACCGGAACATTCTCCACTCACATCCCGTCAAGGGAAGAGTGGACGGGGGGCTACACGTGGGGGCAGGGCCTGGTGAAATTGTTCACGGATGGATCGAAGTTGGAAGGAAAGGTTGGCGGAGGAGTCTTTTGCGAAGGGCTCCCCATCAGACTAAAATTCAGGTTACCGGACCACTGCAGTGTGTTCCAGGCAGAGGTAGCCGCAATCAAGGAGGCAGCTGATTGGCTGCTCAAATGTGTACTAACAGTCAAGAAGGTAAATATTTACTCCGATAGCCAAGCGGCAATAAGGGCCCTCGGGTCTATGACGGTGCATTCGGAATTGGTCAAGGAATGCTTGACCTCGCTTTCGACTGCGTCCGAATTCTTTGACATCAGCCTCATCTGGGTTCCCGGTCACAGCGACATTGCGGGAAACTGTGAGGCGGATGAGCTGGCCAGACAAGGGACATGTGAGGTGATTTCCCCGCGCAGGGAGAAAATTGGAATCCTACTGACTACCTGCGGTCTGCTCCTGGAAAGATGGGCATCGCGCAAACTCAGCGAGCGCTGGGCAAATGCACACCCGTGCAAAGTCGCGAAATCCTTCTGGCCACGTGTAGACCGAAGGCGCTCGGGTGAGCTTCTGAGGCTGACAAAATATCAGCTCTCCAATCTAGTGCGTTCTCTCACAGGACACAATGCGCGAGGAATGCATGCTGTGAGACTTGGAATCACCTCGAGTCCTTTCTGTGCTGGATGTATGGAGAATGAGGTGGAATCATCTCAGCACCTTCTCCTTAGCTGCCCTGCCCTGGCGGGGCTAAGATTCAGGCATCTTGGCTCTTACTTCTTTGCCACGCCTGCTGAGATAGCTGGCGCTGATATTAAAAATCTGATGAGTTTCATCAGCAGCATTAAGCGGTTGACGCAAACATAGTCATCGTTCATAATCCGCACGCTCCTAACCTTCCCATCACCACCTCTCCCCGCCCTCTCCCTGCACCTCATAGGTCCTTCCCCTCTGCTCACTTCCTTGACAATGGCATCACAAAGGACGAATCTTTCTTCGTCCAAGTGTGCCCACTCCCTGGGCAACCATACTAAGCTAACCTAACCTAACGCTTCTGCCAAAGCATTGCTCCTGGCCGTTAAAAAGTTCGATGGACAAAGTAATGTTTACTATTGTATCGTATTTAATTCAAATTTCAAAATACTGCCACATGCTTCAATCATTTCGTAAGTTTGTTGGTCGACTCAGTGGTAATATCATTTCGAAGCGAACTGAACTATTTCCAAAAGCAATACATTGTTTATTTTTGCAACACAATGATTAAATATGAATAGCCGTTTTTGGTTAATAGAAATTTGGGTTCAATCTGAACCCGATTAAGTCAGAAAAATATTAAGCAACATACTTTTTAATGTCATACCTGCCCTTTAGGAGAGGTCTTTATTATTGTAAACAAACATACTGTAACTGTAACCTGAAATTTTAATTTTGCTGTTATTTTACTACGGAATTTATAATAAAAACTTTAATATAAAACATGATCTCAAAAATAAAGAAGACACTTGCAAAATATTACCGAACGCGTTACATCTTCTTATTCTAACGAAAGTATTATAGTTACCACGCAATTGTTGTTGTTTGTGCCTCCGCAAATAAAGTGACATTGTTAACAATTTAATATTCTTAAAAAAGCTTAAGGATTTTTCATGGCGTCCAAGCAGGGACATAGTGCGCAAAAGTTAAAAAATATTTATAATCATAAATAACTAGCAAACCCGGCCCCCTTCGCTGGGCACACTAAAATAGAATAGATATGGTTTAGAACAGAAAATATATGATTTTCATATTATTTATTTCTTTATTCTTTATTCAAGCGCTTTGGCATAAACAATATTTTTTGTTTTTCTATTTGTTTTTGAGTAAATATAAAATATAAATTGAAAATCAGGAAAAAAGAAGATTGTTTTTAAATTTCAAATCAACGCATATGAATAAACAATCGTCTTTTTTCCTGATCATCCATGAATTTTTCGTTTCACTTTATATGTTTTATTAAGCATTGGAGCTTTTTTAACCATTATCCATTTATATTTTTCAAAAAAAAAAACGAAAAAAATTGTTTTTTCCACGAACACATAATTTCATTCGGATTTCACATTAAATTCTCAAATTTCGTAAGAAATTATTCACTGTTCCAAAATCCACTCCAAAAAAATTCACAAACAATTTTTACATGTTGCACTTACGTTTTTTCCTTATGGCATCCAAATCAGAAAGAAATATTGACACATTGTAACTCACACTGTCAATTTGACAGTTCAGTTCCGCCCCAAGCATTAAAAAAGTAAGCGACATTATGGCTGGTTCAAAAGAACGCTGTACCCGTTGCCAGTGCTCCGAATTACAACCAAACTTTACTAAACCCATTTTCAATACTTACTTAACAATATGCGTAAGTTTGGTTTAATTCGGTGCAAAGACACGGCGGGTCCACGTTTTGGCATATATTTCGAGACCCTAGTCATCAATAGGTATGAAAATTACCCCGTATTAAAGCACTTATCAACAGCTTCAATTTGATATCCATATTGTACAAACACATTCTAGGCTCTACGTTTTGGTCTCTATCTCGAGACCCTAGTCACGTAGCGGCATGAAAAATACTCTGAACTAAAGCATTCACCAACAGCTTCCATTTGATACCCATATTGTACATACACATCCGAAGGTTACCCGGGTCCACGTTTTGACCCATATCTCGAGCCCTCTTTTCAAAATAAAATAAAATCCATGTTACTCGTGGATAATGTAGCTTTCGAATGGTCAAAGAATTTTTAAAATCGGTCCAGTAGTTTTTAAGCCTATTCATTAAAACCAAACAAACAAAGTTTTCCTCTTTATAATATTAGTATAGATACACATCCGAAGGTTACCCGGGTCCACGTTTTGACCTATATCTCGAGCCCTATTTCCAAAATAAAATCTAATCCATTTTACTCGTGGATGATGTAGCTTTCGAATGGTGAAAGAATTTTTAAAATCGGTCCAGTAGTTTTTGAGCCTATTCATTACAACCAAACAAACAAGGTTTTCCTCTTTATAATATTAGTATAGATACACATCCGTAGGTTATCCGGGTCCACGTTTTGACCTATATCTCGAGACCCTATCTACCAATAGGTATCCAAACTATGCGGAAACCATCTTCAATACCTCCTTAACAATGTGTGTAAGTTTGGTTTAATTCGGTGCAAAGACACGGCGGGTCCACGTTTTGGCATATATTTCCAGACCCTAGTCATCAATAGGTATGAAAATTACCCCGTATTAAAGCACTTATCAACAGCTTTCATTTGATATCCATATTGTACATACACAACCAAAGGTTACCCGGGTCCACGTTTTGACCTATATCTCAAGACCCCAGTCACGGAGTGGCATGAAAAATACTCTGTCCTAAAGCACTCACCAACTGCTTCAATTTGATATCCATATTGTACGAACACATTCTAGGGCCCACGTTTTGGTCTCTATCTCGAGACCCTAGTCACGGCGCGGCATGAAAAATACTCTGAATTAAACATTCACCAACAGCTTCCATTTGATACCGATATTGTACATACACATCCGAGGGTTACCCGGGTCCACGTTTTGACCTATATCTCGAGCCCTATTTCCAAAATAAAATATAATCCATGTTACTCGTGGATGATGTAGCTTTCGAATGGTGAAGGAATTTTTAAAATCGGTCCAGTAGTTTTTGAGCCTATTCATTACAACCAAACAAACAAACAAACAAACAAAGTTTTCCTCTTTATAATATTAGTATAGATAATACCCGAAGGTCCACGCTCCTTCGGAATCGGACGGCTAAGCTGGGCTCTAAGCCGCCGGGGGGGTCGGTAGGTTGCGGATCGCCGGAAAACCTGCAATTGCAGGGTAGTTGTGAATAAGTTTTAACAAATAAGCAACCCCCGACAAGGAGCGGCTGAAACAGAGGACGCGGTACAAAAGCTAGCTAGTCCGATGAAGTTTCAGTGACAAAGGCGAATAGACACCGCCTTTTAAAAATTATGTGTCCCCATGCGTGGGCATGATGAACATACAAAAAACCGGAAGCATATGTCTCAAAGCGAGCGGCTCCCTGGTCTGCGGCTGTTTCAACATCATTACACATTAATTCTGATAAAACAAACGAACTTGGCAATGAAACGGATATAGATTTTAACAAACGTTTTGGATTTGATGATTTTGGGCTGACGGCTGCAACAGTCTGTTACCTTAGTACACAGGAGTGAAATCCTGTGGAAACGGCTCTCAGGTAAATGTTGTAGACCGCCTCCGTGCTGTTAAACCCGTGGCGGGTCTTCAAGTACGTTCGAGGCTACGTCGCCATTTAGTTGGCGGTACAGGCTCAGTTGAGAAATTCCTGACTTATGCCATCCCGCCTCTGAACGCAACAGCTCATAAGGTTTAACGTCAACCCTTTACGCGGCCTCCCGGCAATGCATAGATAACCGCGGGGAAAATGCTGCAACTGTACATCGAGCAGAGATAGCAGCTTGAAGCGAGGACCCTTATAAACATGAATTAACTTACAAAAAGAGGTTGTCTGTAAAGTCGGTTTACTGACGATAGTTTAACGTAATAACGTCATAAAAAAACACTGATTGAATGGTTGCATTTTTCAAAAGAAAATTTTAATTTTATTTGTTTGATAGATATTTTGTATGGATATAGAGAATGAGTTAACATTAACTTAACATAATATACTTTAACATAACATAACATAACATAACATAACATAACATAACATAACATAACATAACATAACATAACATAACATAACATAACATAACATAACATAACATAACATAACATAACATAACATAACATAACATAACATAACATAACATAACATAACATAACATAACATAACATAACATAACATAACATAACATAACATAACATAACATAACATAACATAACATAACATAACATAACATAACATAACATAACATAACATAACATAACATAACATAAAATAACAAAACATATTATAACATAACATAACACAACACAACATAACATAACATAACATAACATAACATAACATAACATAACATAACATAACATAACATAACATAACATAACATAACATAACATAACATAACATAACATAACATAACATAACATAACATAACATAACATAACATAACATAACATAACATAACATAACATAACATAACATAACATAACATAACATAACATAACATAACATAAAATAACATAACATAACATAACATAACATAACATAACATAACATAACATAAAATAACATAACATAACATAACATAATATAACATAACATAACATAACATAACATAACATAACATAACATAACATAACATAACATAACATAACATAACATAACATAACATAACATAACATAACATAACATAACATAACATAACATAACATAACATAACATAACGTAACATAACATAACATAACATAACATAACATATCATAAAGCATTCACCAACAGCTTTCATTTGATACCCATATTGTACATACACGTCCGAAGGTTACCCGGATCCACGTTTTGACCTATATCTCGAGGCCCTGTCTACCAATAGGTATTCAAACTATACGGAAATCATCTTCAATACCTACTTAACAATGTGTGTAAGTTTGGTTTAATTCGGTTCAAAGACACGGCGGGTCCACGTTTTGGCATATATTTCGAGACCCTAGTCATCAAAAGGTATGAAAATTACCCCGTATTAAAGCACTTATCAACAGCTTTCATTTGATATCCATATTGTACAAACACATTCTAGGGTCCACGTTTTGGTCTCTATCTCGAGACCCTAGTCACGGAGCGGATGGAAATACTCTGAACTAAAGCATTCACCAGCAGCTTCCATTTGATACCCATATTGTACATACACATCCGAAGGTTACCCGGGTCCACGTTTTGACCTATATCTCGAGACCCTATCTACCAATAAGTATTCAAACTATACGGAAACCATCTTCAATACCTCCTTAATAATGTGTGTAAGTTTGGTTTAATTCGGTGCAAAGACACGGTGGGTCCACGCTTTGGCATATATTTCGAGACCCTAGTCATCAATAGGTATGAAAATTACCCCGTATTAAAGCACTTATCAACAGCTTTCATTTGATACCCATATTGTACATACACAACCAAAGGTTACCCGGGTCCACGTTTTGACCTATATCTCGAGACCCTAGTCACGGAGCGGCATGAAAAATACTCTGTAATAAAGCATTCACCAACAGCTTTCATTTGATACCCATATTCTACATACACGTCTCAAGGTTACCCGGGTCCACGTTTTGACCTATATCTCGAGACCCTATCTACCAATAGGTATTCAAACTATACGGAAATCATCTTCAATACCTACTTAACAATGTGTGTAAGTTTGGTTTAATTCGGTTCAAAGACACGGCGGGTCCACGTTTTGGCATATATTTCGAGACCCTAGTCATCAAAAGGTATGAAAATTACACCGTATTAAAGCACTTATCAACAGCTTTCATTTGATATCCATATTGTACATACACAACCAAAGGTTACCCGGGTCCACGTTTTGACCTATATCTCGAGACCCCAGTCACGGAGCTTCATGAAAAATACTCTGTACTAAAGCACTCACCAACAGCTTCAATTTGTTATCCATATTGTACAAACACATTCTAGGGTTCACTTTTTGGTGTCTATCTCGAAACCCTAGTCACGGAGCGGCATGAAAAATACTCTGGACTAAAGCATTCACCAACAGCTTCCATTTGATACCCATTGTTGCGGGGAGAATCCTGTATGCGGCTACAAATCTGTTGCGGGAAGAACAAATAGTGTTGCGGGGAGAATCCTGTATGCGGCTACAAATCTGTTGCGGGAAGAACCAATAATGTTGCAAGAAGAAATTGATGCGGGAAGGACCAATAATGTTGCAGGAAGAAATTGATGCGGGAAGGACCAATAACGTTGCAGGAAGAAATTGATGCGGGAAGAATCTTGAAGGCGGCTATAAATTCGTTTGCAGGGAGAATCCTTAATTCTTAATGTTGCGATAGGACCAAGTTGATTGAAGCGATGAAATATCCGGATCGAAGGAGCTCACTAATGATGAACACAAATTCCTGTTGGTTATTGTAGCGATGATATTGCGGCGAAAATTCCCAATTTAAAATATGTTGCTTCTGATTCAAAATTACAATTTTTTCTCTCCCTTTATTTTACAAAATGTTCCGTATTTATACATATTTCTTTACAAACAAAACCTACTTAATTCACAGAAAATTATAACAAATAACAAAAGTTGAAAAGCATTAAAATATTTTAACTAATATTAAATTGAACTCAACATACCGCCGCCCTTGAACTATCTGAATAAGTTCAAAACAAAATATTAAAAAGAAAATGAAAAGCCTTGAAAAACATTTACGATAAATCATTAGTTTCTTCATGAAATAAATGTCCTTTCGTTGGCAAAAGGCAAAGTTTGACTATAGGGCGAACCAATTCGCCATGCGGTGTTTTCAACGTAACTACTCTTAAGCGTCCATCGGTACCATGATGGCATTTGATCACTCGTGCAATCGTCCACTTCGTCGGAGGATTAGGCTCGTTGAATACAGCAACCACATCCCCTTCTTCAATGTTGCGTGAAGAACGAAACCATTTAGTGCGACGTTGTATGCTCACGGGGTACTAATCTCTCCAACGACACCAGAAATGTTGTCTCATGGCAGAAATTGCTTGCCATCGCTGTCGAAGATTTCCACGAAACCCTTGACCCTCAGGTTCCGGTATTGACTTAAGCGGTTCACCGACTATGAAATGTCCGGGAGTTAAAACTTCTAAGTCACCAGCAGCTTCAGAGTTATCACAGAGTGGGCGAGAGTTTACCCAAGCTTCTATTTCAGTCAAAAGTGTGTTGAACTCTTCGTATGACAGTGGAACTTCTCCTAATACGCGTTTTAAATGATACTTAACACGTTTGACTCCGGTCTCTCAGTAACCTCCCATATGGGGTGCAGCCGGTGGATTAAAACGCCATTCGATATTCGAGTCCGCAAAGAAAGAGCGAAGTTTAATATCAGCTATGCACTGTTGAAATGCAATGCGCAACTTCTTCTCGGCTCCAACGAAATTTGTACCGTTATCTGATGTCATGACCTTACAAAAACCTTGACGATTTGTGAACCTTTTAAATGCATTTAGGAAAGCTGGTGTTGACAGGTCACCAACAAATTCGAGATGCATTGCACCAGTGCACATACAAATGAACGAGCAGATGTAGCCTTTGATAGCCTTAGCTCCTCTTCCTTGGGTGAATTTGTAGAGGTAAGGTCCAGCGAAGTCGACAGCAGTGTGAGTGAAACAGTGCGAATGACAGGTAGATCACCCATGACTTGTGTGGTAAGATTGCTGTTCAAATAAGTGCACCCATGACTTGTGTGGTAAGATTGCTGTTCAAATAAGTGCATTTCACGCACTTATGGTATATATTACGGATCAAGCTACGAGCGCCGATAACCCAATAACGACGTTGCAAGACAGTTTGCATAATGCGGGGCCCAGCGTGCAAAGTGACCTTGTGTATTTCGCAGATTATTAACTTAGCAAGCGGAAAATTCTTAGGCAAGATAATGGGATGCCTAACATCTGGAGCGATTTCATCATTTTTTATTCTTCCTTCAACACGTAGAACACAAGTCCCATCCAGAAAGGGCTGCAGACGCAAAAGACTACTGCGGAGTGGGATTGGTCTTTTAGCGCTGCAAAAAGAAATTTCATTAGAAAAATAAAACTGTTGCGTATGCCTTATTAGGCGAAGTTCAGCTTCAAATAACTCTTGGCAACTCGGTTTACCAAAACGCTTTATAACATTAAGCCGTCTGTTAGCCCGAATGTTAGTCAGAAAGCGTAAAACGTAGGAAATAACTCGTCGCAGCTTAGAATACGATGAGTATTTTGTCATCACGGACCAATAATGTGTAGAATTAGTCACATGGGCACGAATACTATTTCGTATGCCCAGCTATGTAGTGTGCTCTTTAGATTTTTTCTGCTTCCATAATTGTTCAGTGCTTTTCAGGAAAATAGGACCAGCCCACCACAATTGATGAGGTAATAATTCGGAGGGAGTTATACCTCTTGAAGCACAATCTGCAGGATTCTGTTCAGAACGAACGTGGTTCCAACATTCGGGAATCAAAACTTCTTGAATATCAGCTACGCGGTTGGCTATAAATGTCACCCATCTGCTGGGGTGAGCTTGTAACCATGCCAATGTTATAGTAGAATCAGTCCAAGCGAAAAGCGGATAACGGAGTTCAGACCAGCAGTGCAGCACGCTTCGCACTAGTTTAGCAGCAAGATGAGCGGCGCATAATTCAAGACGTGGCAACGTTGTCGGCTTAAGCGGAGCTACCTTGGTTTTCGACGAAACTAATGACACAGTAATACTACCGTCGCTTTGTGTTGTTCGTGCATACAAGACGGCGGCGTAAGCGCGCTCGGACGCGTCTGCGAATACGTGCAATTGCGTAAATGACCCAGCTACTTCAGTACCAAACCAACGGTTCACCTTCAAATGTGCCAATTGCTTGAGCTCTATGCGATGCTCCAACCACTTCGTTGCGATAGACTCAGGAATGATATCATCCCAACCTACCTTAGTGCGCCATATGTCTTGAAACCAAATTTTTGAATTTATAGTAGCGGGAGCAAGCAGGCCCAGAGGATCGAAGAGCGTACTTGCATCTGATAGAAACATGCCCTTGATCAACTTAACTGGCGGTTCCCTCAAGTTAATAGCAAACGTGAGATAGTCTCCTTCTGTGTTCCAGATAAGACCTAAAGCGTGAACATCCTTATCGTCGACAATATAATGTGATATGTTCGTAGATGCATTAGAAATGCTTGCGATTAGCTCAGCGCAGTTCGATGCCCACTTACGAAGTTCAAACTCCCCTTCCCTCAATATTTCGGAAATATTTTGCTGCAACAATCGAAGTTCTTCTTTACTAGATGCACCAGTAAGTAGATCATCCATGTAAAAATCCTTGAGAATAACACTAACAGCCATAGCACAACCATTCGACGAATCTCTTGCCGTCTGTTGAAGTGATCGGATAGCTAGATAAGATGCAACTGCCACTCCGTACGTAACGCGAACCATCCGAAAATCTTGGATAGGCAGGGATGGGTGGCTACGCCATACGATGCGTTGCAAATCGGCGTGTTTTAAGGATACGCAGATTTGACGATACATTTTGGCGACATCTGCTGTTACAGCATAGCGGTGTGTTCTAAAGCGAAGTAAGATGGAGTATAAATCTTCCTGCAATTGAGGTCCTATAAATAATGCGTCATTCAGCGAATTTCCGGAAGTCGATTTTGCGGACGCGTTAAATACAACCCTCAATTTGGTCGTGGTACTACTTTCCTTTAAAACAGGATGATGAGGCATATAATACGTTGGATTCATAGTATCTGACGTGACCTGCATATGTTTCATGTCAATGAGTTCATTCATGAATTCATTGTAGCATAAACGAAGATCGGAGTCACAAGCGAGTCTTCTTTAAAGTCGTAACAAATTCCGGATAGCAAAGTTTCGCGACTCTCCCAGAGCTACATCGGGCTTCAGCGGCAATTCGACGACAAACCGTCCGTTAGGTTCCCTTCGATGCGTTGTTTCAAAATGGTCTTCACAGTAACGCTCCTCATGCGTAAGATACGTTTTTTGCGGAGCTTCCTCTAACTCCCATAACTTGTTCAATGCTCGATCCAAATGAACATCGCAATGTAACGACTGTAAGCGTAGCATATCAGGCTCATATCCATTCACGCTTCCAAATAGAGTCCACCCAAAGACCGTCAGTTGAGCCATAGGAGCTCCAGATGGACCCTTACGAAGTTCTGTGCAGATCAGTTGATCCATAACGTCCATTCCAATCAATATATCGACCCGTCCAGGCTTCATAAAATGGGTATCGGCTAAAAACAAACCTTGGATATGTGGCCACGATGAAGTAGTTATAGTCTGTGTTGGCAAGTCGCTTGTAATTTTAGACAGAATTAACGTTTTGACAGTAAATCATTGATTTGTAGAGAAAGAAGAAAGAGAAAGTGATACTTCACCTCTAGCTCGTCCTCCTTGCGCTGACCCAATTCCAGTAATGTTAACTTCAGATGTTGATCGCGGCAGGCCTAAGCGTTGCACACACGCTTCAGTCACAAAGGAAGCATGTGATCCAGAATCGAAAAGTGCACGTACGGGCTGCCAATTACCAGAACAGTCGCGTACCTTCACTAATGCGGTGGATAACAGGACAACTCTTTCTACAGCTATGGGTGGATTGGAGCTCGAGTTCAAGCATGAAGAAACGCGTGGAACGTCGACGCTTGCTGGAAGTTCAAAAGTTTTTGCGCTTACCTTTGATGTAGCGTCAGCAGCGCATAACGAATGCGTCGCGTTGCCGATGTAATTGTTCACTGCGGGAACGGTCGTTGACTGCAAAGCACCGTGCAACAGAGTGTGATGACGTTGTTTACACATGCGGCAAGTGGAAGCACTGTTACAACGGTCTTTATAGTGACCTGAACTTAAGCAGTTGAAGCATATGCGACCTTGCTTCACGAACTGTGATTTTGTGGACAAGTCCAATTCACGAAATTTTTCACAACTGTAAATTTTATGAGGTACTTTGTTTTGATACCGCGTGGAACACATTTGTCGACTTGCTTGCTGATGCAGTTTTAACCTTAATTGGTACTGATGTTGTTGACGACGAAAACATCGATAACGATCGGCATCTTATCTCTAAAATTGTTATTAGTTGCTCAAAAGATGGAGGATCATCACTAACGAGCGATAACTCCCACTGCTTACGCGTTTCGAATGCCAACTTACTGACGACCTCATGTACCAACCAATCATCCCAAAAATCAATCGGACGACCCAACGCTTTAAGCTCGCGAATATGCTGTTGGAACGCATCAATTACACCTTTGATTGCGTCAGCATTGTCATGCGTAGCCCTTTTAATTTCAGCCAACGCGCGAAGATGAGATTCCACAATTACACGAATAACCTTATACCGCGATGTTAATAGACCCCAAGCTTCAACGTAATTTACGTCACATATTTTAAAACCACTGATAATTTTGAACGCGTCACCTTTCTAGCAGCTTCGGAGACAGTGCAACTTTTGTCCATCTGATAAAGTAGAGTTACTATCAACTAACGAAGAAAACGCGTCGAAAAAACTAATCCATTCTGTAGAGTCACCGGAGAATGTGGGCAACTCCATTTTCGGTAAACGTATAAGCGTGGACACAGATGCCTTTGTGGAGCTATTTTGCGATTTAGTACGACAATTTTTCACGCGGCTAAAGTTAGCTGAAGCTGTGGAGTACCAAGTTTCGGCTTGGATACGCACATTTTCTTCAATTTCAATAACATCGGCCCCACACGTAATTTCTACAGCGTCTTGAGCAACGTTAAAACGAACCCACTGTTCACTCAATAACTGAAGGTAGCTTGCAATATTCTCTGCATCCATAGTGAATGCCTCATCAATACTTTTTGCCATATACCGTTTAATGGCATTGAGAGCGGAATCGCGCGTTTTAGTAGAATTCGACATTTTTAATATGACAGAAAAGCAAACGACGGGTTTTTAGAATTTTCGCGATGTTAAATGCAGGAACGGCTGCACAAACCTACACACGATTTAATGCACAAAAATAATTTTCTTAATATTCGTTGCGCCTTTTGCTACGCGTATGTATGTACACAAGCGAATGCGTACATGCAAAAGGCAAGCGGAGTGACTATATCCGGCTCGAAGAACCAACAATGTTGCGGGGAGAATCTTGTATGCGGCTACAAATCTGTTGCGGGAAGAACAAATAGTGTTGCGGGGAGAATCCTGTATGCGGCTACAAATCTGTTGCGGGAAGAACCAATAATGTTGCAAGAAGAAATTGATGCGGGAAGGACCAATAATGTTGCAGGAAGAAATTGATGCGGGAAGGACCAATAACGTTGCAGGAAGAAATTGATGCGGGAAGAATCTTGAAGGCGGCTATAAATTCGTTTGCAGGGAGAATCCTTAATTCTTAATGTTGCGATAGGACCAAGTTGATTGAAGCGATGAAATATCCGGATCGAAGGACCTCACTAATGATGAACACAAATTCCTGTTGGTTATTGTAGCGATGATATTGCGGCGAAAATTCCCAATTTAAAATATGTTGCTTCTGATTCAAAATTACAATTTTTTCTCTCCCTTTATTTTACAAAATGTTCCGTATTTATACACATTTCTTTACAAACAAAACCTACTTAATTCACAGAAAATTATAACAAATAACAAAAGTTGAAAAACATTAAAGTATTTTAACTAATATTAAATTGAACTCAACACCCATATTGTACATACACATCCGAAGGTTACCCGGGTCCACGTTTTGACCTATATCTCGAGCCCTATTTCCAAAATAAAATATAATCCATGTTACTCGAGGATGATGTAGCTTTCGAATGGTGAAAGAATTTTTAAAATCGGTCCAGCAGTTTTTGAGCCTCTTCATTACAAACAAACAAAATTTTCCTCTTTATAATATTAGTATAGACAACATATCTTATAAGGTATATGGTAAATATTAGCATACATTTTTTCCTTCATATATAATAAAAAAATTAATAATAATAACATTAAAACAACGGGTATTATTAACAAACTTGGTTTTATTTTAAATTCTTCAAGTGAATCAAATTAATAATAATGAATAAGAAGGCATATGCAAATACAAATACGTGAATTTATATATGTACATATGCGCATATACATACATATATACGCTCACTTAAGTAGGAGAGAGCAAGATGTCGAACGTTGCCGTTCGTTTGCTTTGTTTGCTTTGTCGTTCGTTCCGTGCTTTCGCTTGCAGTTCATTCAATGCAATAAGCAAGGTAACGACAAATGAGCAAGGTAACGGCAATGAGCAAGGTAACTACATATGAGCATGGTAACACTAATGAGCAAGGTAACACTAATGAGTAAGGTAACACTAATGAGCAAGGTAACACTAATGAGCAAGGTAACGACACATTTTTTCGTGCGTGCAGCCTGTTAAATCGAATTATGAGACGTTATCACGTGAATAATAATAACAATAAAACAACAGGTATTATTAACAAACTTGGTTTTATTTTAAATTCTTCAAGTGAATCAAATTATTAATAATCAATAAGAAGGCATATGCAAATACAAATACGTGAATTTATATATGTACATATGCGCATATACATACATATATACGCTCACTTAAGTAGGAGAGAGCAAGATGTCGAACGTTGCCGTTCGTTTGCTTTGTTTGCTTTGTCGTTCGTTCCGCGCTTTCTTTTGCAGTTCATTCAATGCAATGAGTAAGGTAACGACACATGAGCAAGGTAACGGCAATGAGCAAGGTAACGACACATTTTTCCGTGCGTGCAGCCTGTTAAATCGAATTATAAGACGTTATCACGTCAAAAACGCAACAGATAAACAAACTACAGACGCCATTTCAGATCACCTGGTTACGAAGGCCTGGTAGCCTTCAGAAGAAGAAGCAAAATTCAACATTCGCCGCCGCGAATTCTGGGTGGAAAAATCGGACTCAACGAGAGGGTTGACGCCTCTCTGACACCACCCTTACCAAAAAATATGCGCTAAACACCCTTACTGATGAACAGGGCCTGCCCTCCGAGAAAAGTTCACCAAAGCAGGAGTTCATAGCAAAGATGAGGACAGGAGAAGAGGAAGCTCTCATGAAGTGCCGCCGCACGCTAGGGAAAATGAAACTGACAATGCTGTAGCAGGAAAACATAAGTATCGACGTAAAAACGGTGTATCCGAACTAGACGAGCTCTTCAACATTATCCAAAGCCTGAGACGAAACTGGACTAAAGCGGAACAAGAAGTCAAAAAAGTAAGGTCGGTGAAACCAGCAGAAGCCCAAAGTGACCCAAGTAATTTGCTCACTGCGACGGCTGTATAATCGAAACGGACAGCCTCGAGCCCGGCAGAGCAAGGTACGGGGAAAAGAGTATGAGAGACCTGCAAAACTGATTGGCAAACAGTGACGAGGAAAAAGACGCAGACCCAAAAAGACACAAAAAAAGACGAAAGAAAACCCAAACAGCGATCGGAAGCAGTACTCTTCAAACCAGCGGAAGGTCGAAGTTATGCCGAAGTTCAGCAAAACCTCCGCCAATATGTTAAATCAGACGAGAACCGTGTGGAAGTTCGGGCAATAAGGAAACCCAAATCTGGCGCACTCCTCCTTGAACTAGACAAAGGTATAAAACTAGGACCAGAGTTCCATGAAGCTCTGAGGAACAAGATGAAAGATATCGCTTCCGTAAGTGGGCTGAAAAATAAAACAACGATAGAGATACGGGACCTATATTAGATTCACTGACCACAGCAGACGAAGTTACAACGGCTGTTAACCAATTAATAGACGAGACCAATGAGGAAACCACTGTTAAACTATCAGCACCAAACAGCCGAGAACAACTAAAAGCGTATGTGACGCTATCATCAGAAAGCGCAAACAAAATTATCCAGAAGGAACGCGTTAAAATAGGATGGATCAACTGCAAAATGAGACTCTGCATTGACAAAAAGAAATGCTACCGGTGCTTTGAAACCGGACACTTACAATGGCAGTGTAAAGGGCCTGATAGCAAGAGTAAGGGACTGTGTATACGATGCGGGAAGCCAGGACACAAAATTAAAGAATGCAGCAGCCCATCGGATTGTTGTATAAGCCGAAGTAAGGGTCTTTCTGTCACAGGTCATATGCTAGGCTCGGTTCGATGTGCGTCCAATAATGAAATCATGTCGAAATGATAAAGTTTCTCCAAGGTAACATGCGCAGGAGCACTACGGCAGACTTACTCCTGACGAACAGTGGAACTGGAAACCGGTACGTCTGGATGAGGAGCCAATGTCTCACAATTATTAGTTGCTACCTTACACCAAGCGATAACATTGCTGACTTCCAAGCTAAACTGGACAATATTGAAGACACAGCTTGCCAAATAAGCGGACACACCATCATCGCCGGAGACTTTAACTCTAAGGCCATGGAATGAGGTAGTCGAACAACAAACCCGAGAGGCCAACGAATAATAGACATGGCCGCTAGACTAGGACTCGCCGTTGCAATAAAGCTACCTTTCGAAGACCAGGTCTGAAAGCTACGCAAACAAAATACGTGAATGGACAGTTCTGGATGATTACAATGGCAGTGACCACCAGTACATTACCTACTGCGCCGGAGAGATAAACGCAAACGCAACGAAACGCATCAAAAGCTCGCGGAAATGGAATACATCAAAACTTGACAAACTTACCGCTAAAATTGACGAGGGCCAACCACACTACGAAGAGCCAAGTAGCGCCAGACACAAAGTAGAGATGACGCTGAGAAGGATAACGCAAGCGTGCTCAGCAGCAATGCCCAAGATAAAAAATGCACACCCGAAGAAGTCCGTGTACTGGTTGACAAATCCGCGATCTGAGGCATACGTGCATCAGCAAAAGAAGGAAGCACACAAGAGCACGAAGAACCAGTCTCGCCACAGCAGAGCCCACCGAATACAAAGCTGCAAAAAGCACCTTAAAGACGGCCCTCCTGAAAAGCAAGAAAGAAAAATGGGAGGAGCTTCGCCGCGATATAACCCAAAATCCCTGGGGCTTCGGATATACAATCGTGCTAAACAAGCTCGGAGCAAGGCAGCCACCTCCTGAACTAAGCGAAGCCACTCTTCCCCATACATGACTTCATGGCAGATAGAGTAGACGAAGAAAATACCGACCCACCCCCGCTCTTCACGGTAGAGGAACTGAGAGAAGCAGCTGCAACTCTCAAAAATAACAAAGCGCCAGGTCCTGACGGGATTCCATCGGAGGTTTTGAAAATTATCGCAGTTGAGCGCCCACAAACGCTTCTCCACATGTACAATGCCTGCTTATATGAAGGAACTTTTCCAGAAACTTGGAATAGACAAAAGTTAGTGCTGATAAGCAAAGGGAAAGGAGACCCGGAAACCCCATCAGCATATCGCATATCGGGGTGCCTCTCGGATAGGCAACACGGCTTTAGACCGCGAAGGTCCACAATTGGAGCAATTGAGGATGTAGTAATGAGCATAGTAAAAGCATGGAGCATAAATCATTTTTCCCGACCAATCGTGCTTCTCGCTACAGTCGATGTAAAAAACGCTTTCAACAGCGCAAAGTGGAAAAATATGATAGACGTATTGGAGAAGCGGTTCAAAACACCCCAACACCTGATTAAGATGATCCGCAGCCACCTCAAAGATCGCGTACTCATGTATGGTACAAGAAGAGGACAACGGACAAAAATGAATACCTCTGGCGCGGCCCAAGGGTCCATACTAGGCCCCGATCTCTGGTTATGACGGCATCCTCACCATCGACATGCCCGACGATTGCTACCTAGTAAGATACGCGGACGATGTTGCGGCAGTAATTACCGCACGGGATTTAGACGCAGCAAGGCGGAAACATAGACAAACGATGACAAGAATCAAGACATGGCTCGATTCGCAAGACCTTAGCTTAGCTCCGGAAAAAACAGAACTGATACTATTCAAGATAGCGCGCAAACCTGTAGAAGTGACAATGCCAGTCTATACAGAGAACAAAACAACCTCAAAAGTGGTGAAATATCTAGGCATCAAACTCGACAACAAGCTGACATATTGGGCACAAATCCAGTACGCTGCTGAAAAATCCACCAAAACAATCTCAAGGCTATCAAGACTAATGGCTAACATCGGAGGACCCATCACAAGTAGGCGGAGTAGGAGTTATACCAAATCTAGACAAATGGTATAACAGACAGTTCGGCGAGGTAAACTATTATACTACACAGATGCTATCTGGACATGGATATTTTTATAAATACCTTAACATAATAGGGAAGTCAGAAACCACTAAAGGCATCTACAGAGATGCACTTATTGACGACGCAGATCACACTTTCTTCAAATGTGAGAGATGGAAACAAGATCGCAAAGCTGTCGAAGGCAGACTAGGCCCCTTGAGAGCTAATAGCACCACTGATAAGATGATAGAAAGCGCAGAAAACTGGCAAATTATTCGCACGTATATAGAACGAGTCCTACGTGCCAAAAACCTTGACATGGACAGAGATGCCCAACCGGCATGCTAATATATCTGAATAGAAGATAAGCCGACAAGCTCAAGCCCCGCAGATAGAGACAGAAGAAGACGAGCCTATAGCATGAATGCTGGCTACAAATATGCTGGACCCAGACGTGGGCCCTCCCGAAGTAATGCACACCATACCACACGACGCAGTAGACGACGGTCGCTGTAAGTGCGAAGGCATTTTGAACCCTCCTCACCCACCAAAAAAAAAAAAAATAATAATAATATAATATAATATAATAATATATAATATAATATAATATAATATAATATAATATAATTTAAAATAATATAATATAATATAATATAATATAATATAATATAATATAATATAATATAATATAATATAATATAATATAATATAATATAATATTATGTAATACCTTCTATTCAAATATGAACGAAACGGTATCAATGAAGCGGTCCGCGGATGACATGTGGCAAAAATAATTTTTTTATTTTTTGGTAGGACTGTTATAAGCTTGCATGGCAAATTTCAGCGTGATATGTCACATAGTTTGTTTTCTGTGCTGCTGTAAAAAAGTCAAGCTCGAGTGTGTTCTTCGAATTTAACGATGGAAATTCAAATTGAACAAAGAATTTGTTTGAAATTTTGTTATTCCAACAAAATTTCGGCTTCCGACGCCTTAAAAATGTTGCAGACAACCTATGGGGACTCTGCTCTATCGCGTGCACGTATGGTCCAGTGATACACATCGTTCAAAGAGGGCCGTACATCGGTTGAAAACTTGCCTCATCAACGTCGTCCAGCAACATCAGTGCTTGAAAATCGCACAAATCGCAAAATCGGTTAACGCTGAATATTATTTAGACGTTTTAAAGCGTTTGTGCGGAGAGCATTCGTCTTAAAAGGAAGGAATTGTGGGACAACAAGTCATGGTTCTTGCATCACGATAATGCACCAGCTCACACATCACGTCTTGTTCGCGATTATTTGAACAAAAATAGTGTTAATATCGTTCCGCAAGCACCGTATTCGCCTGATATGGCTCCATGTGACTTTTTCCTGTTTCCCAAGCTCAAGTTGCCGCTCCGTGGAGAACATTTTGAGCCAATTGAAGTCATAAAAGAGAATTCGAAGAACACACTCGAGCTTGACTTGTTTACAGTAGCACAGAAAACAAACTATGTGACATATCACGCTGAAATTTGGTATGTAAGCTTATAACAGTCCTACCGAACAACAAAAAATTTATTTTTGCCATATGTCTTCCGCGGACCGTTTTATTGATATAAGTTATACATGGCAAATTTATATAATAAGCTTACGTGGCAAATTTCAGCGAGATATGTCACATAGTTTGTTTTCTGTGCTACTGTAAACAAGTCAAGCTCAAGTGTGTTCTTCGAATTCTCTTTTATGACTTCAATTGTCTCAAAATGTTTTCCACGGAGCGGCAACTTGAGCTTGGGAAACAGGAAAAAGTCACATGGAGCCATATCGGGCGAATACGGTGCTTGCGGAACGATATTAACATTATTTTTGTTCAAATAATCGCGAACAAGACGTGATGTATGAGCTGGTGCATTATCGTGATGCAAGAACCATGACTTGTTGTCCTCCAATTCCTTCCTTTTAAGACGAATGTTCTTGCGCAAACGCTTTAAAACGTCTAAATAATATTCAGCGTTAACCGATTTTGCGATTTATGCGATTTTCAAGCACAATTTCCTTTACTTTTCCGATGTTTTCGTCGTTTACTGATGTTGCTGGACGACGTTCATGAGGCAAGTTTTTAACCGATGTACGGCCTTCTTTGAACGATTTGTATCACTGGACCATACGTGCACGCGATAGAGCAGAGTCCCCATAGGTTGTCTGCAACATTTTTAAGGCGTCTGAAGCCGAAATTTTGTTGGAATAACAAAATTTCAAACAAATTCTTTGTTCAATTTGAATTTCCATCGTTAAATTCGAAGAACACACTCAAGCTTGACTTTTTTACAGTAGCACAGAAAACAAACTATGTGACATATCACGCTGAAATTTGCCATGTAAGCTTATAACAGTCCTACCAAAAAACAAAAAATTTATTTTTGCCATATGTAATCCGCGGACCGTTTTATTGATACTAAAGTGGTGCACAAGTCGACATATATGTGCTTTCAAATCATTTGCTAAATTCACACAACAATGCAGTGTTTTGTTCTCAACTAACAGTAACAGGCAATAACAGCTAGAGAGAAAACCAAATCATGCTTTTGCATGTCTTGTTTCTCTCTCAGCATTGTCACTACACACATATTTCGGCAAGATAGCAAGAAAAGCAATGACACTGAAAGGCAATGAAAAACAATTCAATTCAAACAAGTGAATTGTGTCAAATGTGGATTATTTACTTACATGAATTCCTGATATTTTAAAATCAAATAGACAGTTAATGTTTGGTATGATGGTTTTGTAGAATAAAAATTAAATTCTGATTAATATTTGAATGTAACTTACACTTTGCCTGCTAATATACACTACGTACATACATACATATGACACCAATTCACACATTGTACTTGATGTCTTTCGGCAAGGCTTGTATGAGAATGTTTTTCTACCATTGCCATGCAAGCATATAAGCAGCGTCGTGCAATTCGTGCACTGTCGATAGAGCCGAAGTAGTATTGCTTGTTGAAGACAGTTTTTCTTCGTTGCTGTTCAAGTTGTGTGCCTACATTGCTTTTTGTCTTCACAAACAGTGTCACATGCAATGTGTGACTTGTTGCTTTGTAATAAGCAAGTCATTTGTGCACCACTTTAATTGATACCGTCTCGTTCATATTTGAGCAGAAGTTATGCATATGTTTATGTGCCCTGTTTATCAATTGAAGAACTAAATACATATGTATGTATGTATATACGTAAAGTAATATTCTAATTAACTCTTTACCTACTATCAGAGAACATAAAATAAGTGTTGCGAAATTTTCTCCTAGTATTGAAATTGTTAAAATTACACAAGAAAGTATGGCAACACTTATACATTTTCGACTTTCGAACTTAGAATACTTCCTATATGTAAATATGTATATACTTTTGTACTTTTGAATGGAGTCGCTAATAAACTGTGAAACTAATCGGTTGGCTTTTAATTAAAGCGGAATTTAATTCAACAGGTTATGGGCCCAGGCCAGCGCTTGGCTGGGCAGTAACTTCGGGGAAAAATGAATTTTAATATAGAGAAGTTGGACGCGAGCAATTATGACACTTGGTGTCTACAAATGCGCAGTGTGCTCGTGCACCAAGATTTGTGGCCGGTAGTGTCGGGTGAGCTGGAAGATACAGCCGAAAAAACGACAGAATGGTTAGTGAAAAATAATAAAGCAATCGCAACCATAGTGCTATGTGTAAAGGCAACGGGCCTGAATCACATAAAAAAGTGTACCACGGCTTCACAAGTGTGGAAAGTACTCAAAGATTTAAACAAAACTAGTGGTCCAGTGAGAAAAGTCTCATTGCTTAAAAGGCTGTTGGGTCTTCGTATGAAAGAGGGCGATGATGTCCGTGAGCACATGAACGATTTTTCTAAAATTGTAGACGAGTTGGCAGAAGTGGCCATTGAACTTCAGGAGGAGTTATTGGTGATCATGCTGTTGGCGAGCTTACCTGGAAGCTACGAAAATCTTGTCGTGGCATTAGAAGCAAGAGATAGCCTACCAAAATTGGATGCATTGAAGATTAAAATAACGGAAGAAGGCGAGCGTCGTAAGGACAACTGTACCAACGCTAACCATAACGGTATCGAAAATGCACAAGCATGCGCGGTACGCGAGAATTCGTATAAAAAATACGAAAAGAGCAAATCATACAGTAACGGTATAGAAGGGGAAAGAACAAGTGTAACAAACGACAGCGGTAAAAATAGGGGAAAGCGAAACTTCAAGTGCTTTAACTGTGGAAAGAAAGGGCACTATGCAGCGCAGTGTAAAAAAGAAAAAGGAAAGCAGAAGTCGTTGACAGTTTTTGCAGTAGGAGAAGGGCAGCAGCGCTGTTCTTGTGTATGGTACGTTGACAGTGGCGCGACGTCGCATATGTGTATTGACAAAAGCTTATTCGTCAGAATAAAAGCGCATAGTGAAAATTGAGTTAGCGGGAAAATATTACGTAGAAGCGAAATGTATTGGCGACGTTGTGATCAAATCAGCCAAAATGAGTTTCAAATTAACGGACTGCTTGTACGTACCAGATTTGCATATGAATTTTATTTCAATTCCGAAAATTGATGCAAAAGGTTTTCTGACAACATTTGATAATGGTTGTGTAGTAGTGAAAGACAAGGTGGATAAATCTATTGTTTTTAAAGTTTTTAAAGAAAACAATTTATATGTAATAAAAGAAGATGTACAATGGTGTAATTTTTCGCGAGCTCAAAACACAATAAATTGGCATAACAGATTTGGGCATATTAATTTTCAGAGCCTAAGTGAACTTTCAAATAAAAACCTTGTGAGTGGAATAGATCCAATACTAAATTATAATGATATCGTTTGTGTATCATGTATGAAGAGCAAGATATGTTCTCAACCTTTCGTTGCTTCAGAAAATTGTGTCAAAAATATTTTAAACTTAATACATTCGGATGTATGTTGTCCATTTAATACGCAATCACACGGTGGTTCGCGATATTTTCTAACATTTATCGATGACAAGTCGAAGTCAATTTTTGTTTATTTTTTGCGATCCAAAGACCAAGTATTTCAAAAATTTAAATTATTTAAAGCAATGGTCGAGTTACAGACGGTTAACAAAATAAAGACATTACGCACGGATAATGGTCGTGAATATGTCAATAAAGATTTTAAAAGTTTTTTGGAAGAATGTGGCATAACGCATCAGCTAACAGTACTGTAATAACTCACCTCTTATATTATACGTACACAATAACGAGCCACACAAATACGTATATCTAATATATTTAATTATTAGTTTAATGGTTCACAAATATTTTATGCTAGCCGTCAATGAGCTCACAATCATACACCGCAATTCACATAACCTATATCCCCTCACTCAGGTAACTCACAACTGTCGCTGACCTCCATGAAACGTCATCCACTCTCATGAGTGCACGCACACACACATACAGGTCTATACAAGTACCATATACACCACAGCAGAATGGTGTAGCCGAACGCGCTAACAGAACTCTTGTAGAAATGGCGCGGTGTATGTTGGTACATTCAGGGCTAAGTGAGGGATATTGGGCTGAAGCTATAAACTGTGCCACGTATATTCGAAATCGATCGCCATCAAAGGCGCTCGATGGTGTTACCCCATACGAATTGTGTATGGGAAGAAAGCCTGTGGTAAAGCACCTTAAAGTGTTTGGTTGTCTTGCGATAGCCTTGGAGAAAACGCAACATAATAAGTTCAGGCAAAAGGGTAACGAGTACATCATGGTGGGCTATGATATCGATTCGAAAGCATATCGGCTTTTTGATACCCAAAAACGAAAAGTAGTGATAAAACGCGATGTCAAGTTCGACGAATCCATTATGATGGGTATAAATAAAAACAACGAGTTGTCACCTATGGAGACAACAAGTTTCTCAATTGATTAAAATCGAGGTGTTACTGAACCGGAAGTGCAGTCTGATTATGAAGATGCCATAGATACAGTGGATCAGCGTGTTGAGAGCAGTAGTTCCGCTGATGAAGAAATATGCACGAGTAAATATGCAGCAGCAAAATCAGCGTGGTACACCACGAATAATAAGAACTGGTTTACCTGGCAGACCAAGAAAACAGCAAAATGCAGCGAATTTGGCGTATGGTCTAAGCGGCAAAGTACCAGTATCAGTTAAAGAAGCGATGAACAGCAGGCAGGCGTCTGATTGGTGGAGCGCCATGCAGGAGGAGTACAATGCCTTGGTACTCAACGAGACAAAGGAGCAGGTAAAGCTACCGAAGGGTCAGAAGGCAATCGGACGCAAGTGGGTGTTTGCAGTAAAAACAAAAGCTAATGGTGAAATAGAGCGATACAAAGCAAGATTGGTGGCAAAAGGTTGCAGCCAAACATATGGCGTTAACTACAACGAAATTTTCTCACCTGTCGTGAGATATGCTACAATAAGAATGGTGCTGGCTATAGCGGCAGAGTACGACTTATACGTGCATCAGCTTGATGTGTCAACGGCGTACCTGAACGGGAAGCTCGAAGATGACATATACATGAGTCAACCTGAGATGTTTAAACAAGACAACGGCTATGTGTTAAAGCTGAGAAAGTCATTGTATGGCCTAAAGCAGTCAGGCAGAGTTTGGAACTCAAGCCTTAATGGGGTACTGAAAGCATAGGATTTTCTCCATGCAGCAGCGAGCCATGTTTGTACACCAAAAACCAAGGGCGTAAACTAAACATAATTGCAGTTTACGTAGATGATCTGATGATTGCGTGTTCAGATCTTGGTGAGTTAAACCAGATAAAACAACAAATTTCTAGTATTTTTCAGATAGTTGATAAGGGTCCTATAAATAAATTTTTGGGTATAGAAGTCGAGCGAGAAGGTCCAATTGGGGCGGTATCAATTTGCCAAAAACAGCAAATTTTGGAGCTTTTAAACAAGTTGGGCATGGATGAGTGTCGTCCAGTGCATACACCAATTGAACCAGGCTTTCAAGTAAATTGCAACAAAGAAGATTGTCGAAAAGTCGACGCAGTCGAGTACCAATCACTGATAGGTTCACTGATGTTTATAGCTGTGAACACGAGGCCAGACATATTGCATTCTGTACGCAAAGAAACTCCGACCCACATTCCGAACATCTAGCAGCGGCAAAACACATCTTGAGGTATCTCAAAGCGACAGTTAGTTTGAAACTGCGATACAGAAAAACAGGCGAGTGGATGATGGGTTATGTGGATTCAGATTGGGGTGGTGACGCAACTGACTATAAATCATATACAGGATATGCATTCTTCTTCGCCGGTAGCGTTTTCAGCTGGGAGTCTAAGAAACAAAGTACCGTGGCGTTAAGCAGCACAGAAGCCGAATATAGGGCACTTTCGGCGGCAGCAAAAGAAGCAGTTTATTTAAGAAAATTGTGAGCAGAAATGAAGATGTCTGATAAGGGTGGCTCGATAATGATCAACGGAGATAACATGAGTGCGATGAGCTTAGTAAAAAATCCCGTTTATCATGCTCGAAGCAAGCACATAGATATTAAGTTTCATTATATACGAGATGTTTATAATAATCAAGAAATTGAATTAAATTATTGCCCAAGTAGTGCTATGATAGCTGATATATTAACAAAAAATTTAAAAAAGATAAGCCACTGTAAGTTCACTGAAGAAATGGGCTTAAAAGTTTACAATTTAAAATACAATTGTACGAGTAATAAAGCGTAAATATATATTATATATTAACTTAAAGTGTTGAGGAGGAGTGTTAAAATTACACAAGAAAGTATGGCAACACTTATACATTTTCGACTTTCGAACTTAGAATACTTCCTATATGTAAATATGTATATACTTTTGTACTTTTGAATGGAGTCGCTAATAAACTGTGAAACTAATCGGTCGGCTTTTAATTAAAGCGGAATTTAATTCAACAGAAATGCCCGAAACACAACTTTTTTATAAGCTACTTGTGCTGTTTTCTGCAACTTACTGTATGTTCATGCACGCACTTGACACACAGCAACTGCGGTTGTCGAGCATTTAGAAAGACACTCGACTTTACAAAAATTCAAGACTTACGAAATATTGGCAAATAATTCTACGCGATATATTGCAATATTGACTATTTTCGAATGGTCGAGAAGATTTGCAAATGGGCGGCTCGTTTTATGAATGAAAGTACTTTGCTGTTAGAACTATGAGCTCGAATTTATCAATGAATTTTTTTATGTTCAGTTTTTGTTGTACAGTACAATAGTTGAAACTGTTCGGCGTCGCCGCGACTATTTCAGACTGTTCAGTGCTATGGCAACTAGAATGATGACTGCTACGGCTGCGCCTATTAGTGTATTTTGATCTTGTAGTCGCTAGCTTTGGACGAATTTTAGCATAGAATTTAGAGAATTGTTTTAGGATTTGTTAGGCAGGAATTTGATCATTAGGATATTTACATCCTAATTATTGCATGAAATATGATAAAGCAATGCTCGTGAGGTAGGTCATGGTTGCTTCAATGCATACATATGCGTGCTACACTATATTTATTAAAGATGCAATTGAACTTAGTTGTCTCATATATGTATGCAAATATGTTCCTTTGAAGTTTTCTTTTATTTATTTTAAATTTCAAAATTTTATACTATTTATAATAGAAAATCCATACATACATATATTATTCCCTGTAATAAAATGTAAATTAAAAACAATGTAGGTCATGGTTGCTGCAGTGCGTATGCACATACTACATATGCAACACTATTATAATTGAAGATACAATTGAACTTTTGCACAAACATAACTAACATAATATACATAACGGGTGATTTTTTAGCTATTATAAAAATGCGTGTTCTGTTAAGAAAGTTTATCGCGCGCTACTTCCATTTTATGGTCAGTTTAATCGACCCACTGTAGCGGCTATTCGAGCTATTGTGACTAAATTTAGAACCAAATTTACATTATTGGGCATCAAACCACCAACACGCTTACGTAGAGTGCGAACTGAAGAAAATATCGCAACTGTATCGGCCAGTGTTAATGATGACCATCAATTACACTAGTTTACGAACTTTCACTTTCAAACATGGTCCTCCACCAAAAAGCGTTTTTTAGACTAATTTGAGGTCGCTGAAACCAAAAATGAATTTTATTTTTTTTTTTCAAAGAACGGTTTCCGAGATATTCCCAAAAAACCTGTTTTTTGGGCAATTGTGCAGTTATTACCTGCAATCTCGAAAACAGTGCGCGCCATTTCTTTGAAGTGCATAAATTTCGAAAGGCACACATATAACCTACATGGCAATATATAATTTGTGTCAATGGAAGTCGTAGTTTTCGCAAAACAGCTGTTGAAAGTTAAAAAAAGGCATTTTTGACGTTTTTTACTAAATTATCAAAGTTTATTAACTTTTTTCTGGAACAAAAAAATTTTTTATATCGACATAAGATGGGTTTTCTGAATTTTGTCACCTACATTTTAAGCCTAAGTTTGTTTGAATCGACGAAAAATTGTAGAAGTTATAACATATTATGTGAATGAGGACAATTTCATCGTCTGTCGTATATCCTTTCGATGTATACAATACGGTTTCGAACAAAAGTAAATCATGCCAGCCTGCGTATTGAGTCACACAAAATAACTGTTCTTAGACTCACTATAATTAAAAACAATATTTATTTCATACAAATAAATATATATATATATGTATATACATATATATATATGTTGCAGAATAGGCTTATTTGCCCATTGTACCAATTCCAAAATTGTCTTTCAGAAAACCTATCTTATGTCGATATAAAAAAATTTTTTGTTCCAGAAAAAAGTTAATGAACTTTGAAAACACTGTGCGACTGTGATTTTATACTTTTATGGAGACCTAGTACAACTTGTAGGTATAGTAAAACTAAGAAAAATGGTATGGAGAAATTTCCAATACACCCCCAAAATCTCATTTTATGGCCATAAAACCGTTTTTCAGTAGGTTGATGTGAAGAATCACTCCTAACTTCGCCAATTTCCGTCCGATTTCAAATTTGTTTTTTTAGTTCGAAAGAACAAAAACAAGCCTTTTTGACAGTGTGTTGACAATTTTTCTGAAATGACAACTGACGAGACTGTAGGCGGAAGTATTTGGAATTTTTTTATTTTTTCTCTATTTTTTCAACTTTGACATAATTTTTACGATATTATCCGATATTGAGGATTTTTTTTAGTACACTACTGTTATAGTAACTTTAATTTTGCGTCGAATGAGCTATATTTGACTGTAATTGAATTAAAATTAATAGAGTTGTGTGAGTTTTAAGATTTCATTTTTTTTTTACTAATTTGGTATGTGGGTATAACTTTACGCTAAATGGGAATAAGGACGTGTTTTGATGCGTAATTATAGATACGTAATATTTATTGGAGTATATATGTATACATAAGAGTACACTGTACTGCATATAACAGAACTGGTTAGAACTTACGAAAATATCTGACATATTATAGCACTTTTTTTCCATGGAAATATGAAAAAGCTCCCAAGTGTATCTAAGTTCACACTGTACATTGATTAATGAAACAAGTTTGTTAGTATAATTTAACCTTGTTAAAAAGTTAAAGTTTTATTGTTTGTTTCATTGATATTCAAGAGATATAAATCAAAACGTAGCCAGAAAAGTCGAATTTCTCAATATTCTCCGATGATGTGGCATCATCAGCCTTATCATAAACCAGATGATTGTTATTTTTATAAAACGGACGTAAACGGTCATCATTATAAAGCTCGAAAGCACATAAAGTATGCTGATGTTGCAACTGTTAAGAACCCCGTAGACTTGGACGGTATGATTGACTCAACTGCAGGAACTGAAGGAAGTTCAACTCATTGCTGATGACGATCAAACTGATAACAATAAGCCTGATGATGAAACATACTTTCCGTCTGGTTCTAAGTCTTCAGAACGACACATTGTATCAAATTCAGATTTTCAGGACCTTTCTCATGATTTACTTCTATCGGGAAAACCATTTAAAACGCTCGCTTCTCGATTTAAACAATAGAATTTAGTTGATGACGACTTCAGATGAATGATGATGATCGAATTTCATACAGAGAAGTATTCAAAACTGATGAAGAGAATGACAAATGTACCGTACCATACTAAACTCCAAAGGGCCACTTCCAATGCATTTTTAAGTTTGGAACCAGTTCCGTTGTATACTGCACCGTACCATACCGTACAGTGCTGCACTGCACAATACTCCAATAAATATTATGTGTTTATAATGACACTTGTTATCATTTTCATGCTTCGATGACTACATACCAAATTAGTAAAAAAAAAAAAAACATCTTAAAACTCACACAACTCTATTAATTTTTATTCAATTACAGTCAAATATAGCTCATTCGACGCAAAATTAAATTTACTATAACAGTAGTGTACCAAAAAAAATCCTCAATATCGGATAATATCGTAAAAATTATGTCAAAGTTGAAAAAATAGAGAAAAAATAAAAATAATTCCAAATACTTCCGCCTACAGTCTCGTCAGTTGTCATTTCAGAAAAATTGTCAACACACTGTCAAAAAGGCTTGTTTTTGTTCTTTCGAACTAAAAAAACAAATTTGAAATCGGACGGAAATTGGCGAAGTTAGGAGTGATTCTTCACATCAACCTACTGAAAAACGGTTTTATGGCCATAAAATGAGATTTTGGGGGTGTATTGGAAATTTCTCCTATACCATTTTGTTTAGTTTTTCTATAGCCCCAAGTTGTGCTAGGTCTCCATAAAAGTATATTTAATTTTTTTTTTTTGTCACACAGTGTAATTTAGTAAAAAACGTCAAAAATGCCTTTTTTTAACTTTCAACAGCAGTTTTGCGAAAAGTACGACTTCCATTGACACGAATTATATATTGCCATGTAGGTTATATGTGTGCCTTTCGAAACTTATGCACTAAACAGGTTTTTTGGGAATATCTCGGAAACCGTTCTTTGAAAAAAAAAAAAAAAAAAATTCATTTGGTTTCAGCGACCTCAAATAAGTTTAAAAAACGCTTTTTGGTCGAGGACCATTTTTGGTGTAAGCTAGTGTTATCGATTCGTCGCCGTTCGCAGCAATTGGGCCTCTGTGACTCAACAACGTGGAAAATTTTGCGAAAGGATTTAGGTGTGAAGCCTTTCAAAATACAGCTGGTGCAAAAATTGAAGCCGAACGACTTAGCGCAACGCAGAGCTTTTGGTGAATGGGCTCTTGGAAAGTTGGCCGAAGATCCAATTTGTTATCGAAAAATTGTGTTCAGCGACGAAGCTCATTTTTGGATCAAGAATTGTAGATTTTGGAGTGAAGATCAGCCAGAAGAATTGCAAGAGCTACCAATGTATCCAGAAAAGGTCACAGTTTGGTGGGGTTTATGGGCTGGAGGTATCATTGGTCCACACTTCTTCAAAGATGTTGCGAAGCGTATGAATAGTGAGCGCTACCGTGAAATGATAACCAATATTTTTTTTTGACCAAAATGAAAGAGCTTGACTTTCATGGCATGTGGTTTCAGCAAGACGGTGCCACATGCCACACAGCTCGCGTAATTATGGACTTGTTGAGAGGCGAGTTCGGTGAACATTTTATTTCACGTTCGGGACGTTTCAATTGGCCACCCAGATCGTGGGATATAACGCCTTTAGATTATTTTTTGTGGGGCTATGTTAAAGCTCATGTCTATTCAGACAAGCCTGCTTCAATTAACGCATTGGAAGACAACATTCAAGCATTTATATATGAGATACCGGCCGAAACATTGGAAAGAGTATGCCAAAATTGGACTAAGCGGATGGACCATTTGAAGCGCAGTCGCGGTCAACATTTTCATGAAATTATCTTCAAACATTAAATTATATGGACTGTACTATCGATTTAAATAAAAAATTCATGCATTTTTCTGAATTTTACGTGTGTTTTTTGAAAAACTTTCCTATGGCTCGCAAAAAATCACCCTTAACATATATATATATTGAGCAACACTTGTATCCTCTATGAATTCTCGTCCAAAATTAACTTTGACTCGAAAAATTAGTAAACATTATCATTCAAATTTATATGAAGCTTTAAATTTACCAGAACGCTTGAAACAAAACATTAAAGTTACTTTGATTTTAAATGTTGGCGCATAATTCAAACTTTTTCTTCTCAATCATTTAAGTTTGTTTAAAAATATAAACTGAATCAAATTTCGTTTATCAAGGGAACATAGAAATACACAAGCAAATTCCTTGCAAAATCCCGTCGGCATTCGTCAATTTGATTTCGTACAAAAACAAAAAACTGAACAGAGTCAATGTACTTGCACCAGAGAATGTTAATGGAATGAGAAGGCGCAAATGTTACTGTTAACTATTTTTAGTACAATTGAGATTTGAAAGGTTTGTAGTAAGGGATTTTAGAACATCGACTTTATAGATACCACACGGAGTTTTCCCCCACAAAAATTCACACAAATCTTTCACCTCAACTCACAACACATCTCTCACATCGTCATTAATTTTTTAAACCAATTTATTTTTAAAATAATAAACGAATACTTAAAATTTATTATACAATTGTTTTTTCGATAACATTAAAAAAAAAAATAATTAAAAGAAAATCAAAATCAAAATTGGCGCCGGGAATTGATATCGCGTCTAACATGTGGCGAGGAAAAATACGCGGTGCGTTTATTTATACGACTGCTTATTTTTTTACTACATATTTTTTGTACTTTTGAAACCATAAGTGCATACATAAAATTTATTACACTTTTTTTTCAATGACATTAAAGAAAAAAAATTTAAATAAGAAAAAAAAAAATTTGACACCTATTAAATACTAGGATTTGATTTAAACTATGTTTTTGATTTCACAAATTAATAATATGATGAGCTGATGATCGATTAGGGAAATTAGGAAAGATCGAAAATTGAAAACGTGTCCGGTGTATACTTACTTCTGTTACTAACTGTATAACACTTCCAAATATAATACGTACACATATACATATATGCATGTTAATAGGAAGTATTTGTGTTCACAAATAAAATAAGGGTTTAAGATGCATAAATCAACACTTATTTTATGTTGTATTTCAATTTATAGTTTATGTGTTCGACGGCAAATTAAAATTGTATGTATGTATGCATGTACATACATTTGTATAAGAAAAACAATATTGCCAAGGGCAACCACAACACCTTCCTTTCATATGTAAATATGCATGTATGCCCAAATAACATTGATTTATTTATTCACATGTCACAGCACATCACATTCCTACAAGAAATCAAATACACATACGCGCTAATGAACGAGTTTCTTCCTAACAAGTGCAAAAACAATTCTGATCTATGTATGTATGTATATATACCCAACATTCTGGTCTATGTATGTATATATACCCATATATCAAGAATGATAGAAAGAAGATTGCGCCCATCAGAGCGTACGTGACGTCACGTTTGCTGAGTTGTGCAGTATTGCCAACCATTTGCTCTTCGCAATAAATTTAGTGCTTTTTTATACATAAAATGCAAAAATTTTTAAGTTTCGTGTTTGTTTCTTTTTTTAATTTAAAGCTACCGAAACTTTAAGTTAAAAAACAAACTATACTATTAAACAAAAAAAACTTTAAAAAAGGTCACTCTGAGAAGATTTTAGTGCTAATGAAAATTTTTTTACTCTTATAAAATTTGATAATTTGAAAGTGCAAATTTAATTTTTGGCTCCATTTAAGGTTATGCAAAAATATTAAATGCCCCTCTCTCAACTCTTCTTACGATTGAAAACCTTTTTACACATTTTAAAAAGCCTTTGAATTTATTGAATGCGAATTAAAACCATAGAGGTGTAATCGTTTCTTCCGGTCATCAATCCTTAGTGAGACATAGGACATTAAGAGTTCTATTCATTGTAAAAATAAACAAGAAAATACCAGAAAATACTAAACAAACCATAATGACATTTTTACAAAAAGAGTACCTTATCTAGTTACATAACTTCAAATATAGCAAAAAAGTCGTTCCCTTAACAAAAGAGTCTCGCTTAACAAAAAAACCTCATATATTAAATTGTACATAAGCATAACACATTTATTTAAAAAAAAACGCACATTTTAAAGACCATTTGTCACGCATACAAAATTCATTAAGTGATTCAATAAAAATTTGTTGGGTTATTTTCTTTAAATGGACATTTTAGTGCGTTTTTATATCCAAAACTAGGCAACACTGCAGTAGCGAGAGAGAGATTTGGCTGCCGAAAGCAGAAGAACACCAACAACACCTGCAATCGCGAGCAATGCCACCAGATGTTAAAAAAAAGTAAAGCTAATATAAACTGAGTGAATTATTTAAATAATTATTAAAAAATGTATATTTTACAAAATTATAAGCATTACATTTTAATTAGAACAGCTAGAAAAATGTCCTGAAGAAAGAACTAAAACTCCGAGACAAAAAATAATAAAAATAACAAAACAAAAATGCTAAATCAAGTTACGAAAATGGTAATCTGGCCATACTGGAGCTAAAATCACGTAACTAGTTGTCAAATTCGCTGAGCGCAAAGTAACGGGACCACGATAGGCGCCATCTCATTATTCTTTCCATCATGCCCATATATGTCCTAGCATATATACATACACTAGCAAACCCGGCCCCCTTAGCTGGGCACACTAAAATAGAATAGATATGGTTTAGAACAGAAAATATATGGTTTTCATATTATTTATTTCTTTATTCTTTATTCAAGCGCTTTGTTTTTGAGTAAATATAAAATATAAATTGAAAATCAGGAAAAAGGAAGATTGTTTTTAAATTTCAAATCAACGCATATGAATAAACAATCGTCTTTTTTCCTGATCATCCATGCATTTTTCGTTTCAATTTCTATGTTTTATTAAGCATTGGAGCTTTTTTAACCATTATCCATTTATATTTTTCAAAAAAAAAAAAAACGAAAAAAATTGTTTTTACCACGAACACATAATTTAATTCGGATTTCACATAATATTCTCAAATTTCGTAAGAAATTATTCACTGTTCCAAAATCCCCTCCAAAAAAATTCACAAACAATTTTTATATGTTGCACTTACGTTTTTTCCTTATGGCATCCAAATCAGAAAGAAATATTGACACATTGTAACTCACACTGTCAATTTGACAGTTCAGTTCCGCCCCAAGCGTTAAAAAAGTAAGCAACATTATGGCTGGCTGAAAAGAACGCTGTACCCGTTGCCACTGCTCCGAATTACAACCAAACTTTACGAAACCCATTTTCAATACTTACTTAACAATGTGCATAAGTTTGGTTTAATTCGGTGCAAAGACACGGCGGGTCCACGTTTTGGCATATATTTCGAGACCCTAGTCATCAATAGGTATGAAAATTACCCCGTATTAAAGCACTCATCAACAGCTTTCGTTTGATACCCATATTGTACATACACAACCAAAGGTTACCCGGGTCCACGTTTTGACCTATATCTCGAGACCCCAGTCACGGAGCGGCATGAAAAATACTCTGTACTAAAGCATTCACCAACAGCTTCAATTTGATATCCATATTGTACAAACACATTCTAGGGTCCACGTTTTGGTCTCTATCTCGAGACCCTAGTCACGGAGCGGATGGAAATACTCTGAACTAAAGCATTCACCAACAGCTTCCATTTAATACCCATATTGTACATACACATCCGAAGGTTACCCGGGTCCACGTTTTGACCTATATCTCGAGCCCTATCCACCAATAGGTATCCAAACTATACGGAAACCATCTTCAATACCTCCTTAACAATGTGTGTAAGTTTGGTTTAATTCGGTGCAAAGACACGGCGGGTCCACGTTTTGGCATATATTTCCATACCCTAGTCATCAATAGGTATGAAAATTACCCCGTATTAAAGCACTTATCAACAGCTTTCATTTGATACCCATATTATACATACACAACCAAAGGTTACCCGGGTCCACGTTTTGACCTATATCTCGAGACCCCACTCACGGAGCGGCATGAAAAATACTCTGTACTAAAGCATTCACCAACAGCTTCAATTTGATATCCATATTGTACAAACACATTCTAGGCTCCACGTTTTGGTCTCTATCTCGAGACCCTAGTCACGGAGCGGATGGAAATACTCTGAACTAAAGCATTCACCAACAGCTTCCATTTGATACCCATATTGTACATACACATCCGAAGGTTACCCGGGTCCACGTTTTGACCTATATCTCGAGCCCTATCCACCAATAGATATCCAAACTATACGGAAACCATCTTCAATACCTCCTTAACAATGTGTGTAAGTTTGGTTTAATTCGGTGCAAAGACACGGCGGGTCCACGTTTTGGCATATATTTCGAGACCCTAGTGATCAATAGGTATGAAAATTACCCCGTATTAAAGCACTTATCAACAGCTTTCATTTGATACCCATATTGTACATACACAACCAAAGGTTACCCGGGTCCACGTTTTGACCTATATATCGAGACCCTAGTCACGGAGCGGCATGAAAAATACTCTGCACTAAAGCATTCACCAACAGCTTCAATTTGATACCCATATTGTACATACACATCCGAAGGTTACCCGGGTCCACGTTTTGACCTATATCTCGAGCCCTATCCACCAATAGGTATCCAAACTATACGGAAACCATCTTCAATACCTTCTTAGCAATGTGTGTAAGTTTGGTTTAATTCGGTGCAGACACGGCCGGTTAGCGAACACACACAAAAAGTTGACTTTATTTTATATATAAGATTTTTTTCAGTTTGTGTCCTAAAAATCCAAATATCTTACGGAACCCTATTTTTTTCCAAAATAAAATGTAATCCATGTTACTCCTGGATAATGTAGTTTTCGAATGGTGAAAGAATTTTTAAAATCGGTCCAGTAGTTTTTGAGCCTATTCGTTACAAACAAACAAACAAAGTTTTCCTCTTTATAATATTAGTATAGATATATACTTACTTGCCTTCTAAACTTCCTACAAAATAATTGTATTCATATGTTACTACATCCATGCACGTTCATACATTCATGCATATATGCGCGAGCACAGCGCTCTCTTCTTGCTTCCGTGTACTTTTGTCTTCCAGCAGTCGATATTCCGAATATTACAAAAACAAAATACCTTGATTGACGCAAAAGCAGCAGCAAGCGCAATGCAAAGACCGCTTTGGCACCACGTAGCGGCCATGATCCTTTTAGTCGCGACGGCGCCGAATAATTTAGAATATTATATGGTACAAAAACAAAAAAATGGAGACGGGAATAGCCCAAAGTATATCTTAGATTTATATAAGGTATAGCTCTCTCTCTCCTTTTCCTCTCCTTTATATCTTTCTTCTCTCTCGCGGAACAAAAATGCCCAAAACGTTGCATGGCCTTGAAATTTTACTCTCCACTCTCGCTCGTCCATCGACGCCTAAGAAGTTTCACTTCAAAAATATCTGCCGTTCCAAGTCGGCTTAAAACTGTCCCTCCATTTGTGGAACAACATCAACACGCACGCCACAACTAGGACGAGGAACTCGGCCTTATATTTATATGTAAAGTCTACCTAAGCCTTTAATGGATAAATCAGCTTCGATTGAGGCATTGGCAGACACCAATATTAGTGAAGTTACTCACAAGATACCGACCGAGGTCCTCTAGCGAGTCATTAAAAAATTGTGTTTATGGATGGCCGAATTATGGTGCAGTTACGGCCAACATTTGATGGGGATTATCTTTAAAAAAGAAATATCATGAATGGTTTTACAAAAAAAATTTTAAAGATTGCCCAACCAATGTGAATTTTCGTTGCTTTATTTCAATATAAAATCCGATACCTCTAAATGTATTACCCCTTATAAGTAACAATAACTGGTGATTTATCTGTTCTAACATACTTCTCGTTAACCACGTTATACAAAGTGGTAATGTATAAAATTTGTCCGACGATGTCACGGAAAATCTATGACGCGGACCTCGACTACGTCTTCCTTTTTTTGTTTTGTTTATTTAGGGAACAATATGTATCAGTGGTGATAAGACATCACTGACAAAAGAACTACTATGCAATGAAAACAGAACTACAGAAAACATTTCAGTACCAACATGTAGCTTTAAATAAATATTGTACATTGCAAGTTAGTAAATATTTAGTATTACTCCGAAGGCGTTCGGCCTAATGTACGCGTCCAATCTAATCATCGCGAAGAACAAAATGATCGTGATACGACTAATGATGCTAATAAAAATTTCCTTAATATACTAAATTCTTCACCGCAGAAGAAGTTCAAAGCGCTGAATACGCTATAACACGTTGGGTACAATGAAAACTGAGTCCCAAGTTTAAGGCAAATATCCCAAGCTGTAAAAAGCACGACAAATATCCCAAGCGCAAATAATCCAGCTCCCTACCTAAAAGAAAACACATCTGGAGCTCCAAATAAAATGAAAGATTTGATTGTCCTGCGCAAACAATTTATGCAGCAGATGACGTCAATGATGACCTTACTTGTTTCCCTCACGACTATAAACTCCAACTCTTCGATCCCATAAATATAATATTATGGAACGCCAACGGCCTAACACATACTCGAGATTAAAGCACTTCTGAATACCCAGAATATCGATATTCTTCTAATATCGGAGACCCATTTCACAGAGAAGAGATATTTAAAAATCCCAAATTATGAACTCTATCACACATTGCAGCCCGAAAAAAAAACACATGCTGGATCAGTCATTCTAATTAAAAATACCCAAATTAAAAATACACAATTTAATTAACTTCTGCTGCACAGAAGCTATTCAAGCGACTAATATTACTGTTGAAGACTGGAAAGACCCAATTATAATCTCAGAAATATATAGTCCGCACAAGCATGCAGTTAAATCAGAACAGTACGAAAAGTTTTTCTCAACCCTAGGAAGCAGATTTCTCGTTGGAGGTGATCATAACGCAAAACTCACATATTGCGGCTCCTGCCTTATAACCCCTAAAGGACGGCAACTTTATGCATTAACAAATTAAATTTTATACCCACATAATCGGCTTCCGCAACGTATTGGCCATCGGATTTGAAAAAAACTCCTGACTTGATAGATTTTTGTGTCGTAAAAGGCATCACACCTGGTGACATCAAGTGCAGCAGCTCCTTCGAGCTCTCCTCTGACCATTCTCCCGTAAAGATTGAGCTTCATAACCCCCTTGCCGACACACCCGCTCAATGTTACCTCCATTATAACAAAACTGACTGGAATCACTTTCGATATCTAGTACCATCAACGATAAATTTAAAACTCCCAATAAAAACTGAAATTGACATTGCTGAAGCTGTTGAACACTTAAACAGCTGCTTACAACAAGCGGCTTGGAATTCGACCCCGCCTATCTCTTTTCCAAAAAGGCACCTCAAATTTCTCCCAGTATTAAAGGAAAACTACGTGAAAAACCGATTGCAAGGAAAAAGTGGCAGCAAACTAGACACCCGGCAGATAAAAAAAACCTAAACAGATTCACAAGGCAACTTGAAGAAGCTCTTGTTGATGAACGAAGCACACAATTTAATCGCAATCTCAGTAGTCTTAACGCTACAGCAGATTCTGAGTATTAGCTCTTGAAGGCTGCCAGAAATATAAAAAGACCTATACTCCAGATACCTGTGCTCCGAAAGAGCAGCGAAAATTGCCCGGCACTTAAAAAGAGTATTTACCCCACATTCAATGGTATTTTCACCCGGTACCCTAGAAGACATAAATTCTGTACTAACTCAAACCTATCAAATGGACCCACCCATACGTAAATTCTCTAAATTTGAAGGGAAATCTGCCATTAAAAATCTGAACACAAATAAATCTCCGGGCTACGATCTTATTACAGCCAAAGTACTCAAGGAGCTCGCAGAAATAGGAGTTACTCTGTTAACGTATTTATTTAATGCAATTGTACTAACTAACATTCACTCTTAGGCGAGACACTTGCCCTCCCGTCAAACTTAGCGATATGGAAATTACACGAAAGAATGAAACCAAATATCTAGGAATGCATCTAGACAGAAAATGAACGTGGAAAACACGTATATTCTTAAAAAGAAAAGACCTTGGTATTAAAATAAGAGACTTTCACTGGCTTTCAAATCGTCATTCCCAAGTTTCTGTCGAAAGCAAATTGCTCTTATACTCAGCAGTTCTAAAACCCGTGTGAACATATGGTGTTCAACTTTGGGACACTGCGGCAAACTCCGGTTACAACGGTTCAGTCAAAACCATTAAGAACGATACCGAACTCCCCCTACTATATTACAAACTCGAAAATACACCGTGACCTCCAAATATACACTGTTGTCCAAGATCCCACAATCTCAGGCTCTTAGCTCACTCTAACTTCTTAATAACGGAAACGATAGCAAATCCTATTGCTTTCACCCGACTCAAAAGAAAATCCATCACAGATCTCCTCTTGTAGTGGGAAAAACTTAAATGGGTTGTACCACTGTGTGTATCCCATAAACGTTAGTTAGTTAGTTAGTTTAAGTAATGGATTTTTACTGGATAGTGATAAATTTCCGGATACAGTATCAGCCAAGCATTGCGTCGCTCGTTTAGTTTTCATTGATTGCTGATCAATTATTACCATCAACTCAGCTTGTACGGGAATCCACAAAGCCAAACTCGTTCGTTATTTTATTTGCCGAGCAGGTCGCTAAATTTTTCAAGCAACATATGAAATGGCCAAATGTACCAACGCATCTTAGCGCCATCTACATCTACAAGCAAGACTCTTTGCAATAGACCCCATTCAACGAAAGGTGACTGCCCTACCACACCAGAGTAAGATAACAAACTTTATGAGTTATCAAGCTCAAATAAATAAACTCGAAGCCACACTACCTCAGTTGAACAATTATCAACAAATCTGTAGTCCATGTGTAGTCCATGATGGAGACTATGGATAAGAAAAATCTGCCTGTGCGTTGCGAACCCGTGTCTGGCTCATTGCTATAAGCCGCAAGTAGAGTTGCTCCCTTATGGGCGTACGCAATAAGCATGGTCAATCAGAACAGAAGGTGCAAAAAAGTTCCATATTGAGAAACTAAAAGATGCAGCAACGTACACAAAATTTACGGAATCGTTAGGCACAGCTGCCCCAACAGACAACGCACTTGCAAGCGAATGTCTGCAGATAAAACGCAATTTTGTTAAATCAGCCCCTTCGTTGCCCCGAAAAAGTGCAATCTTTCAGAGTGCAAATGCTGTAAAGTCTGGTTAATAAAATCATAGCCGATATAATTTACAAAAGGATTTCCAACGAACAAACTATCTTTCACCTACTTCGCTCACGCGGCGATCACATTAACACCCTAAGAGTGGTTGTGGAGCAGCCTCTGCATTATCAATTTTAAAAAGGCGTTTGACAATCTTAGACATGAATCAATTTTGATTGCCCTTGCACTCAAAGGAGTACCCATTAGCTTCATAAAAGAATTGTACTCGGGTGCTAGCTATCGTGTGACGCACGAAAATGCTCTGAGTACCAGCATTGAAGCGAAATCGGCATCAGACAGTGCTATGTGGTATCGCCGTTGTTATTCAACTTGGTATATTCTGGGGTCTGCAAGGTCGTCTTGAAGACCTAGACTATGCGGATGATATTTGTCTAATGGTGCACACACACTTGCATATGTCAGCGAAGATTAATTCAATTAGTGACTTCACAACGCAGGCATGTTGAAAATCAGCATCGCCAAGACAGAGCTAATGCTCATCAACACGACTAAACTACCAGCTACCCACACTGCCTGCACTCCTCTAGATGAAATAGACGAGTTCTATTACCTTGGCAGCATCATTACAAAAATTGGCACACCAGCAACAGCCATACACAGACATACGCTAGATGAAGTTTGGAGATGGAAGTACATCTCCAGATGTACGAAGTTACGTATTTTTGGCGCCATCGTGAAGTCGGTAGTACTATATGGTTGTGAAACGTGGGACCTGACTACATGCGCCGTGCAAGCTTTCCAATTCTTTTTCAATCATTATCCTCGCAAGATCGTGCGGATATTTTGGCCCAACGTCATAAACAATGAATGAAGTTGGACGGGGCATACGTTGCGTAAGCTAAGAAGGATATTGCAAGATATGCCTTAGACTGGAGTCGCCAAAGCAGCCGTAGGCGCCGAAGACCAGTGAACACTTGCAGACGACAGGTCGGCGTAGACAACAGGCCATTTCCCGCGACAAACTAAATCTCTATCTTTGAACAAACCAAATTATAATCTACTTGTTGAGGTCCTCTGTACCACTTAGGAACCTCTGACAAATCCGATCTCTAGTGCCATCAATTGAAGAAGCGCCCGAATCTCTTTTCGCATCCATAACTGCTTGCTTAATACGCTCCGTCTTGCTTGGGCTATTGACTCCTCCAACGGTTTCAGGTCGACGGGTCCCAAAATCCTGTCTGCACAAAAGCAGAAATTTTCAAAGGTAATTTGGTATATTGGTTGATCCCTATCTGTACGAGCTGCGTGCGCAAGGGAATGCGTGGCTCTAAGGGTTTCAGGCCAATCAGTCTTTCATCATTGTTGGTGAAGACTTTTGAGAAACTGATTGACATGCACAAAAGGCTAAAGCCCATCAGGGGCGTTTGTTGGGCGCTCTATTGCTGGTTTCTGCAAAGAGTAAGCCCCTACGCAGAAGAATATTGCCCTCCTTATCGTCAGTGAAGAAGTCGAGAAGGGTTCAGTAGTCTGCTCTCATTGAAATCAGCGGGGCGGGGTTTAAGATTTAGAGACAGCGCCTGGTGAACCGGTTCGCGGATGGCTCAGTGTAGGATGCAAGCGTTAACTGAGGATTATTCTGCAGTATGTTCCAAGAGGAGATAGAAGCAATCAAAAAAGTAGCAGAAAGAAAATATTAAGGATGGTCGGGCGATGTGGAGCTGATGAAATACAATGCCCTTGAATTCCTTGCTACTGGAAAGGGAGTATTCGCGTCAACTCAGGGAGCATTGGGCAAGCGCATCTAAGATCGTGGGATCCTTCTGCGAACACAGTAAAAATATGTCAACTTATGGAGCAATATTTTTGGAATCGATTTCAAGAAATTTTATAAGCCATGCAGTTTCGAATGAAGGGGACCGATAAATAACTTAATCCTAAAATGAAAAATTCGGTGATTATATTATAAAACACGATCGTTTTCCAGTCAATGAGGCCAATGGTTGAATTATAAAACTGCATCTAGAGTAAGACGAATAATAAGAGTTATCACCACTTCTGAGAGGTTCCTTACTTGGCGAATGGCAGTATTAACATAGAAGTATTAAAATCATTCTAGAGCGAACGTCTCCCTGACTCGATTCGTTTTATTATCGCCATTATCGATGGCGATTCAAGTAACGATAACAAATAACGTTACAAGCTGAAGGGCTTACCATCAGATTGCGGTCGCGCAGATTGGTCAGACCTTCCAATGGTATACGAACCAAATTTTATTGGACTTGGATTTCGTTATAATTTACATATGGTATATTAACGATATTTGCATGACCTCAGCGACTATGGAACAGCACAATAATCATTTAGAAACTAACTTCCAATAGTTTCGTCAACATGGTCTGAAAATTAACTCGTTATGGCGTTATTCGGTCACTGCATATCAAAAGTTGGTTTCGCACCAGCCAAGGAAAAATTTAAAATTTAAAGAATTCCACAGTAATAATACGGCAAGCGTATGTCGACGAAGATTTCGAAAAGTATAAAAAGGGTTTGGCCGAAGCAGCAATGATGGCTAAGGTGACTAAAAGCTATACAATTATCCCTTTCTAATTGCTCCCGCCACCTTTTAATACATGCCACTTACTTTTTTTCAGGGCTCAAATTTTTCGAATCGGTATGCTGAGTTTCATCCTTACACAATTTTATTTTTTAAATCTTATTTGAAAAAGAGAAAAGTTTTAATTTATCATTCGCTATTAATGCTAAAATGTATGTAAATGTAAAATGAATGTCGAGAGTATGTTGAAGTTTCGTGCTTGCGCGACAGAGGTCTTTGCTAAATAGAAATTAAAAGCATATAATTGATATACACATAGGGTCAAGATTTGTTATATCAACCGGTTAATTCTAGCCTTTCGGCAATCGCCGAATCAATTACCTCTACAGACTTATTGGGCATGTAGTCCCTGCTTTCGGGATGCAAAACCCGCGAAAACTGAATCGAAAATATATACGGAGGGCGTGCAAAGACTCCTCGTCTCCCCGACGAATTCTGATAAACCTGGTCTAGCTCGAGTGCGTGTGGCAAAAAATCATAGCAAGAGTTATCCTTCAGCGAATAAAAGAGGCTTTATTCTATTCCGTATGTGCAGAACAGGGGACTTTCTTCCAGGTTCCTCGTATACTAATCACATTAATACGCTACGAATTATCATCGAGTAGACTGCTTGTGGTATTTATAAATTTTATGAAGGCTTTTGATAGTGTTAAGCGGGACTTCATTTGGGCGACTTTACGACGAAGGAATGTTCCTGATAAAATTATATTTTTAATACGGGCAACATACGAATATACTTGCTTGCGCCTGCTAAATAAGGGGAAACTGTCGGACCCCTTTGATATGCAAAGCGGCGTTCGCCAAGGGTGTACTCTATCACTTGTGCTGTTTTTGATTGTTATTGATGGTATCTTAGAAGCTCCCCTGCTAATACATCGAAATTCCGAACTGAACATATTTAGATATCTTCAACGTCTTTATTATGCTGACGATGCATGCTTCCTAGCGCACAATATACCATGGTTGAGTCACTAGAGAAAAATGTTATAATTGGTGGCTTAAAAATTAATTGCAGCAAGACAAAAAGTTTAATTTTGATATGAGAATTTTCAAATCCAATGTAGAATTGGTTCTACTTTATATCATACTTCCTATACATGGAAAGTGACCAAATCCATCACTACGAGCTTTCAGGTTTTTATAAATCGCTGCTTGAGGAACATCTTCCCCACCTTTTGACCCAAAACAATTTCGAACTCAGATCTACTGAAAAAGGCGCAAATGAAGCCAGAAATGCTGATAAAACGTCAAAAATGGAGATGGATTGGGCACACTCTAAGCAAAGGCATTGGAGTGGAACCCTCTCACGAATGTTTGCAAGTATGGTAGACCAAGGGAAGGCTTTGAGATGGAGCAAGATGGCCCGCAGGCGCCCTTGAAGTCCTATGTCCCACGAGGGGTTAAGGACCTGGAGAAAAAGTTCGTATGCGTGAGAAGTTTTCCGGTGCTGCTCACAAACGCCTCAAGCGTTATTTGGCAAACGAGCTCAGCTCTGAGGGGGCTCGCCAAAAAGCTTCTTGGACACGGCTGGGATTCGGTATTATGTAACATAGCCAATTTTAGCTAAACTATAATGTCTTAATTAATGAAACTTGGTGGAGATGTTAGGGAGTGCTACAGAAATAATCTTTATAACTCTCAATTATTTGGGAAATTATAGTTTGGTAATTATTTGCCTTCAAAGTGCCCCCGGGACTTCATAGTTTGGAACACTACAATATATATTTTTCTACACGTCACTTTAATTCACTAAATATATTCGAATTATTTTAATAAAAATTAAATGCAAATGCATTTACCCATATAATCACTTTCCAATTTTAAACACCAATAAGAACTAACAGTATAGTGTTGCCGGATGCCTGCAAATGCAAATAAAAATATGAACAAAAATGAAGTATTTCAATTTAGTGTTAATGATGGGGATGGGCGTTATTATGCCTCCTTATTACACACTCTCATATGACGTTTTAATCTTGGGTTCAATGGTTTTAACACGGAAAGGAGTTCTACGCAAAAATACTGTGGATTGCGCAGCCGGAGTTGGACTGATGAGGTTATTTTTTTGAAGCGCGGTCGAAGGCCGCCCACACAGAAAGTATATAGTTCTATGAAACAATACTGTAGATTGCGTAGCCGGAGTTCGACTTATGAGGGTTATTCTTTTGAAGCGCGCCCGAAGGCCGCCCACGCGAAAAGGAGTTCTACGCAACAATACTGTGGATTGTGTACCAGAAGTTGGACTGATGAGGGAAAATCTGAGCATGAGGACCCGTTTGTAAAGCTGATCGAACCAATACAGTATACTTATAAATCGTAATTTTTGGTTTTTAATTGCTTTATAATTTTTTATGACTTAAATATGTACATAACATAATCCAGATAATCGCACTGTTTTTATTCCAAATTTCCTTTTGCGACGCGTTTATTGTATGTTTATATTTTCAAAAATGTTTCTCAACTTTAAATTACAGCAAAAAATTCTGCAGATTTACAATGAACCCTCCATTAAACATCTCTACATACGAACTTCGTTTTTATTTCAGGTGTATGGCAACACCAACTTTTCGCTAAATTACACAACTTTAACATTAAATTACTTAAAAGCTATAAGCCTCACAGAGGCATACCTGACCTGACTCTTAGATCTGAATAGAGAGGCTTTACCAACACTCGCTGGATACTATACGACACATTGTAAATAACACTCGTTAGCATTTCAGAAAACAAGAATTTATTCTAGCGTCTGCTATTTTTGCAAACCAGGCAATGAGACATCAGATCATATCCTATGTGAATGTGCAGCTCTCGCTAGAGGAAGGCTCACTTAGGTGGTGTGACTCTGAATCGAAATCCCGAGGAAATGCTCAAATTCATTAAAAACCTTTAATTATGGGCTCACGGTCAAGCCCAATAGACCACAACAGAGGTCGCAATAAAAGTAGCAAACTACATAGAAGATGAAGCGCAATTGCTATCTTCCACGTGTTGTGAATTGATTGCCTTTCTGCACCTGAGTAATAATAAAAAATACAATCTGGTATTTTTTTGAGCGACCACTGATTTGGCTGCACGAGGTTTTTCTAATATTGCCATTTTTCAAGTAGCCATTTAATATTAACCTCAACGAATCTGTGGAAGGAGTCAATAGCATTTGCCTCAGAGACACTGTTTAGGCAACACCCTAAAGTATAATAAATGTTTAGCCAGCCTAATGTTAATGCGCCTACCGTTCCGACTGTTTCAAACCACCGTTTCCAGTCGCTGCAATGAGAAAGCCTTAACCTTGGCATTTCCCCGCCGAACAGTGTTAAACGCTGTTCGGCGAGGTTACTTTCGCCTTAATTTTAAATTTCATTTTCACTGCAATTTTTCGAACCCAAAGATCAGGACATACTTGTATACTATTAATATATAAATAACTCCGTGTTATTATATATTGTATGATATATATTTATATCTACATCCATACTAATAAATAATAAAAACTGATAATAACTCGAAATTCACACGCCTCTTTATTTTCTTTTCCTTTAAAATATATCATCGGAGCGGCTGTGGAGGCCCCACATTTTTAAACCTCTCACCTTCGTCGCCCTCCGATGATAACATGGTCCTTCGAGCTGGATCTCACCAAAGCAACAGTACCAAGGCAACGGAATCACCTATCAAACCGAATAAAAGGGCAGTGGTCAAAACATTTCTGTTCCAGCAGATAAAGGTACGTGGTATTTATTGCACACATTTTTTTGGTGAGATAAAATAAATAAATAAAAAAGAGGTCAACGATTCCGTCTGTTCGCAAACAGACCATAAAACTATAAGTGCGCGCGGCAGTTATTTTCAATCCAAATTAACTAAAAGCGCGTTGTTGGGAATTTCTTCAATTTTCCTATTCAGTTTATTTTGTTTGCACATTCCCGCTGTGAAGTTGAACACGCAACTACAGAAACAACGCTGCACAAATATAAAATTGATCCCAGCGCACTTTTTCTACGGTATGAATACATACACTTATTATTGTTTGAGTGGCGAACTCATTTATGTAAACATAATATATTATTTTTTGATAATAAATATACTGTATTTATATTTAAATATATTACAAAATATTGGAATTTAATATCGGTGGTGCATTTAGGCTTGAATCTCGTGATAAATTCGTCTCCATTTCGTGAAGGAGCAATTTCCTTGATACCGCGCAAATTTCATATCCCATACGTACTATATTCGTGTAGTCACTCCGTGACGGAATTCGACTCCGAATTTATCGGCACACCGTCAAGTGACCATTCGAAATTTTCACTACGGATCCAAGAGGAGGAGTTGAAAGCAATGTGGAGAAAAGCAAAAGCGGCTTAAAGGCTCAAAGTTTACAACAGTTAGCGGAAGCTACACCTAAAAAGATGGGTAACTTTCAAGTGCCGCCAAACATATGTGCAAATTATGTGTAAATGATGACCACAAATTGCAAAGTTCCCCAAAGTTCCGCAAGTTAACGGTCACCGATAGAATCGCGTGCGTCAAGAGCAACAACTGTTGCTTGAACTGCTTATCGTCAGGACCTACAGTGTCAAGATGCACGAGTTCATATAACTGCAGCACGTGTCACTCAAGACACAACACGCTCCTTCATATTCCAGTTCAACCAAAAGCAACAGCTATTAGGGAAACCAGATATCCCGCTGATGACCTACCATCAACATCCACAAGGCCCTAAAACGACTCGATTCCAATAGGCCAAAGGATAGCAGAATACATAATTTTAAATCGTGCTTTCCAATACGGACAAAGGGGTTTTACTAGGAACAGCCATGGTAAACATATTTCACAATAATGAAAATTTTGCAGCACGAGCTTTGATCGATTCTGGTTCTGAGTGTTCGTTCATCACTGAACGACTCAAACGTAGAATCAACTTGCCATCTAAACGCTTGCATGGTCATGTCTCGAGCATCAACAACTCAATATCTGCGCAGGTAAGACAAGCGTGCTCAATACAACTGCGGTCGCCTATCCACCCTTTTATAAAAATAGACACAATTGCGCTAGTTTTGCCGCAATTAACTGGAAAACTGCCAACTTGCCTAGTAAGCGCAATGACAAGGCAAGCATTTCCAGATTTCACTTTGGCGGATAAGAGGTTCTTCGTCAATGAACCATCGGACCTTGGCCTTGGCGGAGACATTTATCCCCAAATTATTTTAAGCGGCTTGAAGAAAAATGTACTAAGTACACTTCCTGCCCAAGAGCGTGTATTCGGGTGGATACTAACTGGTCGAGCCGAAACAGTTAGTCCACCAAACAGGATAGCTTCTTTTTTCAGCGAAATCACACTGGACAAACAACTAGCTGCCTTTTGGGAATTGGAAGACATCCCAAGAAAAGAAAGGCAGACTGAAGATGACGTGTATTGTGAGGAGTTATATCGGACCACTACGAAGCGCAACCAAGATGGAAAGTATGTCGTTACCTTACCCTTCAAACAGGATTTTCCATCAAGCATCAAGTTGGGACCGTCACTCAAGAACGCCTGCTCTCAATTCTTCCGGAATGAGACGCGTCTCGAGAAAAATCCGTCCTGCAAAAGGAATATAGAGGGTGGTTAAGTTTCAAGGGCATTTCATTTGACATATTTCAATTTCAGACTAATTCAATTTGAACCATGGAAAGATACACAATCGAGCAACGCGTTAAAGTTATTCAGGCTTATTATGAAAACGGGCGTTCAAATCAAAATCAAATATCGCGCACTTCGTGATTAATTTAATCGTCCAAATGTGCGTACATCGAAAAAATTGTGCAAAAGTTTGAGCAAACAGACTCTGTAGGAGATGTGAAAACACCAGTGCATTATTCAAAATCAACACTGGCCCTTGAAACTTAACCACCCTTTACTAGTGTGGTGGCAGAATATGAAACGCTAGGTCATGTGGACAAAATTACAACCAACATATCTGCAGATGCAACTGACTATTATATTTTACCTCATCATGCCGTCATGAAGGAAGAGAGCACCTCCACCAAAGTGCGCGTGGTATTTAACGCCTCATGCCCGACTGCCAATGGAATGAGCCTAAATGACATCCTTATTGCAAGCATATATGACTGTCCTGATCCTAGACTGGCGAGTATATAAGTATGTCTTGAATAGCGATATCGAGAATATGTACCGTCAGATAATGGTAGGCAATACACATATTAAATATCAGCGAATAGTTTTTCTCGCTTGCCCGAAAGACCCAATTAGTCTATATGAATTAAAGACTGGTACTTTCGGCCTAAATTGTGCTCCTTATCTTGCAATAAGGATATTACTTCAATTAGCTGATGATGTTGAAAGCTCCTTTCCAACAGCATCAAACATACTTCGAAAATGCACGTATGTTCACGACGTTCTTGCCGGTGGACATAGCATCGACTCTGCAAGAACAGCCAGAGATGAAATTACGCAAGTTTTGCAGTCCGCTGGATTTCCATTGCGAAAATGGACTTCCAACTGCAACAAAATTCTAAAGGGCATCCCAAAAGCCCATTTGCTCAATGAAAACTTTTTAGATTCCGAAGATACTAGTTCGGTAAAGGTACATGGCATAAGATGGAATGCTCATTGCGACCATTTTTATTTTATGACAAAGCCAATAAAAAACCACGATGCTCTAACGAAATGAGCAATCCTCTCGGCAATAGCCAAACTCTTTGATCCACTAGGGTGGCCGCCCCAATAATAATTACCGCCAAGATTATTATGCAAAACATTTGGTTAGAAGGTTTTGGGACGACACCGTATCTGCAGCCATATTAGACCGCTGGCAGACATTTATGCAGAATTATGCGGAAATTGACAACATTCGCATACCTCGTTGGGTACACTACTCACCAGCAGACAACGCCGAACTCCATGGGTTCTGCGACGCTTCGGAAAAGGCACACGCGGCTGCTGTATACTTGCGTGTGCGGAAGCAGGATAAAGTATACCTCAACCTACTCCTCGCGAAAACCAGAGTAGCACCTGTCAAGACGATATCCCTTCCACGTCTGGAACTATGTGGTGCCGTCCTATTAGCGGATGTTATAGAAACTGTCACGGAAAATCGCAGCTTAGCACACTTGGATGTTCATCTGTGGACAGATTCGATAATCGTCCTCGCATGGATTCGCAAACCGCCCTGCTCGTGGTCAACCCCTGTTGCACATCGAGTAACCAAAATAGTGGAAAAGGTCGGAAACAATAACTGGCGTCATGTGGACTCGGCATCAAATCCAGCAGACTTAGCAAGCAGAGGACTTCCGGCCAAGGAACTGGTTAACAATTCTTTGTGATGATACTTTGAAAGCTATAGCAAGTGTTGTATTACTGTCTCCTTGTACTAAATAACTGTAATTGGAATGTTGAACTACTCATCTTTCTATAAAATAAATGTTAATTATATTAAAGTATTTATTTATTGCACACCTTTGTAAGCCGTGCCTTGAATGGTTGATGCAAGAAATCAACAACCGGCTCCGGTTCGCGCTGGTACATTTCCTAAAAACTGAAAGCAAATAGGCCTGTAGTGTAACAATCTTCATCATCCAACGCTGCCGCCTTCCATTTTTTTCCAGCGCTTCATACATTAACAGCACAATTCGCCTATATCATACATAACCATTTGGAACATTTATTTGAAATATTTTCCAAAATGTCTCTCTGCAATTTTTAGAAGTAATAAATAATATCTTTCGCGCTTTACGCTTTATTGACAAATTTCGAAATAGCCCGACAAGTGGCAAAGTTTTATCTTTAGATACAGCTATGTGTCGACACGCACTATTTCTATGTCAAGTTTAAATCTAGTTTCAATAGCACGAAAAGGGACTTCCAATACGCCCGGATGTTTCTAAATTTAATATCCCCACTAAACTAAAACGGCTGTGTCAATTTTTTTTCATTGCAATCTGTTTTAAATTTAAGCATTAAGCTGTTTACATACATACATAACACGCTAATGGGGCGATTTTGAATAGCGTGAAATAGGTGAAGTTCAAGTTCACCTAATGAATTTTCTCACCTCATGCTCTGGATAGAAATAATTTACTGGACATGAAGTGAGAGCCGTGACATTTGAGGCTGTTTTTACGTATAATTTCTTTTTTATATTTTATATGGTTTGAACAGGTGTACCACGTTTGATGAAATTATGGCAAACACGTTAAATCCCTTATCTCTTCCCGTATTGATGGTATCATCGTCGTGTTGCGTATTAGGTCGTTGCTAGAGTAAATAGGGTTTGCGTGGATTATTCGCAATGTCTTTGCTTGAAACCTCTCAATGATGTCAATGTTCGATTTCGCCGCAGCTTTTCATAGCTGGATGCCATAAGTCCAAATGGGTTGAATTACAGAAGAAGTTTTCTAGAGACAGCACTGAGCTTCCTGTGTCCACGTGCATAAGCAAATATTTCACGTTATCCGTTTGTGGAAGTTGCTGATCGAATAACCTGGCGGCAGCAAATGTTTCCCGTTTCAGTGTGAAGGTAATCAGCTTGGACTTTGATGGGTTTACTTGTATACCCCATCTATTCAGCCATTTCTCTACATCTTTAACGTTTTCTCGTAGAAAATGCAGAGAACGTTAATGTATAGAGAAGTCTCACGAGCTAAGAATAGTGTGAACAGTCAAATTAAGTCTAACAACCACTTTTAACAGAGCTGATTACAGCGAATTCTCTCTTTAATCAGAGAATGTTAATGGAATGAGAAGGTGCAAATGTTACTGTTAACTTTTTTAAATACAATTGAGATTTGAAAGATTTGTGTAAGGAATTTTAGACCATCGACTTTATAGGCACCACACTGCGTTTTGCCCACACAAAAATTGAAAACACCACACATCTTTCACCTCAACACACAACACATTTCTCACCTCGACATTAAACCAATTAAATTTTTACTATTTTCGTATTTTTGAATACTAAGCGATTACGTAAAATTTATTACACAAATTTTTTTTTGAATTACATTAAAAAAAAACTAATTAAAGAAAAAATTATAAAAAACAAAGTTGGCGCCGGGAATTGATATCGAGTCTAATATGTGGCGAGGAAAAATAGGCGGTGCGTTTATTTCTTCGACTGCCTATTTTTTAACATTTTGTTACTTTTGAAATGACAAGCGGATACATACAATTTATTATACACTTTTTTACGATTACATTAAAAAAAAAACATATTTAAGAAACAAGAAAAAAACTTCCTACAAAATAATTTTATTCATATGTTACTACATCCATCGATATTCCTAATATTGTACTTACAAAAACACAATACTTTGATAGACGCAAAAGCAACAGCAAGCGCAACGCGATGGCCGCTTTGCCACCACACATTCTAAAATGTTCTAGAACACAACAAAAACATTTACCTCACATGCGTATGTCGCCCAAAGCTAAAATCTAAGCCTAACGACTACAAAAACAAAATACATTCATAGACGTAGTCGCAGCGGCCATGATTCTAAACAGCTGAACAATTAAGAACAAAAACAAAAAGTTCATTCATAAGTTCGAACTCATATTTCTATTTCATTCATAAAACGAGCCGCCTATATGCCAATTTTCGCGACCATTCGAAAATAGTCAATATTGGAATATTTCGCGTGGAATTATTTGCCAATATTTGATAAATCTTGAATTCTTGTCATATCGAGTGGCCGCGGCTCCGTATGTATGTATGCACCCTTACATGTATGTAAATATGTGTTTTAACTGTTCTACAGTCGCGAGTTAATGCGACTTAGATTCCTTGAACAATTCCAGCGAATCACATATTTCTGTCCGCAAAGCCGCATATATGTACCCTATGATCAAAAAGTACCGCGAATGTTTAAATAAAACTTAACAGAGTTAAATTTCAGGCAAATTTATATTATCTTATTCAAAATATGACCCGCCTGAATGCACACACATGTGCCAACGTTTAACCCAGTTCTCCAAACACCCCCGGTAGGCCGACGAAGCGATGGCCTTCAGCTCCTTCGTCGTATTCTCTTTGATCAATGCGATGGCACGTTATCATCATGCAAAATCCAAGAATAGTTTGCTCACATTTACGGCCGTTTGCAACATACAGCATCTCTCAAAGGCTTCAAAACGGATAAATAATATTCTTTATTGACTGTCTGGCCCAATGAAAGGTACTCATGGTGGACTATGCCTTGGCAATCGAAGAAAACAGTCAACATCATCTTCCCGGTTCTTTTTGCTCATAGGGTATACATATCCCATCTTTTCACTGACGGACAAGAAGACGGTCGCAGTTGTTGTTTTATATATGCATACATTTTGCCTTCGTTGAAGGTTTGTATATACATATTTATATATATATACATATGCGTGTATGCGCATTTGGCTTTCTGGACGGATATAACAATAGTTTCTCATCAATATGTGTATATATATAAGTAGTTCAGATTTGACTGATGAAATTAAATATATAAATGCATATTCGTATGCATTGCCTTTATGGATGTTTTACATATAAATCAGTTCAAAAGCAGTATGAATCATTTTATATAGAAAATAAATTTCTAAATAACAGGTATTAGAAAACCCTGAATACACTATTTTAAATCAATTCTAATTAAACGAAATACAAAAATTTAAATAAAAATATCGAACTAAGAAAAGTGTGTACAGGACTTGAACCTGAGTCAAATACGGAACGATGTAGCGCGTCTACTACATGTCTTTCCTGCTTGCGCTAATCTATAATGGTTGATTTTCCTTCCTAAATTGGTTGTATACTACTGTGTCCAAAAAATAAGGTGACATTTGATTTTAAACTGCGCACTTTGAAGGATTAGGAGAATTCTTTTTTTTTTTAGGTTGGTAGTACTGTGAGTGACATCTATGTCAAATTTCATGTGAAATATTCATTTACTGTTTGAGATACGCGTCGTTTTGTGAGCTGCTAAAAGTGAGTTTCTCGTTTTTTGCAATGTCGAAATTTGTTGAGCAAAGAATTTGCATTAAATTTTGTTTGCGGAATCAATTTTCGGATACGTTGAGGATGGTGCAGAAAGCCTTTGGTGATGAGGCTATGTCTAAAAAAATGTTTACAAGTGGTATAGTGAGTTCCAAGCCGGTCGTGAACGTGTCGAAGACGAAGAGCGTCCTGGGCGACCATCAACCTCAACTGACGAAGCTCACGTCCAACAAATCAAAGATTTGGTGTTGAAAAACCGTCGATTAACGATTAGAGACCTTGCTGATGATGTTGGCATATCGAAAGGCTCAGTCAATACCATTTTGAAGGATGTTTTGGGCCTCAAGCGCGTCAAATCTCGACTGGTACCGAAAACATTGAATTTTTTGGACTCGTAATTCGTGATCATTTCATCAAAAACTCAACCCATATCGTTCCGCAACCACCGTATTCACCTGATCTGGCACCGTGCGACTTCTGGCTGTTCAGCAGGCTCAAAAGACCGCTCCGGGGACACCGTTTTGACACGATAGAGGAGATTCAAGCCGCAACGAAGACGGAACTGAAGGCCATCCCGGAAAGTGACTACAACCAGTGTTTCGAAAATTGGAAAAAACGTTGGCATAAGTGCATTGTGTCGGGAGGGGATTACTTTGAAGGGGATGAAATTGATTTGGAAGAATAAATAAAGAATTTTCAAAATAAATACAATGTCACCTTATTTTTTGGACACAGTAGTATTCAATTCGCTGTTTTATATGCATACATTTTGCGTTCGTTGAAAGTTTTTATGCGTATTTATATGTATATGTACATACATGAGTATGTGTGTATGCGCGTTTGGCTTTCGGGACGGATATTAGATTGATATTCTCTCATCAATGCAGTTTAGATTTGATTAAAGAGATTATATGTACATATTTCCTTTTTGACTGATATATATGAAATCAGTTCATATCCAGTATGAACTATTTTATACAGAAAAGAAATTTTCTACATATACATATATCAAATATAAAAAATCTAAACACTCTATTTCAAAGCAATTATATTTAAAATAAACTCAAAAATTTCCTGGTTTGGATTGTAAAACAAAATCGTGAAAGAAAAAAAATAATGCTCTTCAGGACTTGAACCTGAATTAATACCACAATAATGCCATAAAACCCAAACGAATAATTCCGTCGATTTTGGCTTCTGCGCCACAATTAATTGGCTGCGCGCGTTTCTCAATCGCAAACTCATTCGCTTCGCTGTGGACATGAAAAAGTCAAATCCCTTACTACTGTGGTGAAAAATCATATGAAATCCCTTACTAGTGTGGTAAACACAGAAAAAATCTGGATTCCTCTACTAGCGTGGTAAATATCTGCAATCCCCCACTAGTGTGGTAAGTTGAATTTGAAAATCCCTTACTATGAATCTACAAATTAATACTCGAAAAAAATTCATTTAACATTTGCTCCTTCTCATTCTATTAACATTGCACTTACCAAAACACAATACTTTGATATACGCAAAAGCAACAGCAAGCGCAACGCGATGGCCGCTTTGCCACCACACATTTTAAAATGTTCTAGAACACAACAAAAACACATACTTCACATGCGTATGTCGCCCAAAGCTAAAATCTAAGCCTAACGACTACAAAAACAAAATACATTCATAGACGTAGTCGCAGCGGCCATGATTCTAAACAGCTGAACAATTTAGAACAAAAACAAAAAGTTCATTCATAAGTTCGAACTCATATTTCAATTTCATTCATAAAACGAGCCGCCCATGTGCCAATTTTCGCGACCATTCGATAGTAGTCAATATTGGAATATTTCGTGTGGAATTATTTGCCAATATTTGATAAATCTTGAATTTTTGTCATGTCGAGTGGCCGCGGCTCCGTATGTATGTATGCACCCTTATATGTATGTAAATATGTCTTCTAACTGTTTGACCAGAGAACGTAAATTCATAGAGAAGGCTCAGGAACGAATGGGCAGGTTAAATGTCAAATCACATCAAAACGAGGGTAAGAAAGTTAACAGAAGAGAGTTAACATAGGGGAGCGAACAGAAATAAATATAGCGTTTGCATTGAAACGTAAAATGCCATGATTTGGTGTTAGGCAAAAGAAAATAACAGCAGACTTGTACATTTTTCTTTCATGCTTATTTGCCGTCGGCATTTTGCATGCGCAAATGGATTATTTCTTGTGAGATGAATAAATTAATTCTAAGTAGCGCAATAGCACCGTAGGCCTAAGTAGCTAGTGTGCTCTATCAATTAGTGTTATATTTCATATTGCTCTAATAAATAATAATAATAATAATTCTAAGTATGTATATGCATGCATGAATATGAAATTTTAAGTATCTAATTGACTAAATTGTATTGAATTGAATTATCAAAATTATTCAAATATCATAACATAAAAAATAACTTTGTAAACCATTCATTTACATCAAGGTTTATTATTCAGCAATATGTTGTACTTTTTAAATTATTATATATGTACATATGTATGTATATTCATATACTACGAAGTGTTGAATATATATAACATCTACCATCCATATTCATGTGGGCAGAAAAAAATCATGACTTGCCTCAAAACCCAGCTCATTCACCTCTCATACACATCTAAATATTTAAAGAATTCAAAGCGAATAGACAAACGTATGCCAACATATTTCCAATGTATGTATGTATGTATGCAAAAATCACATTTCTCTTTCATGCTTATTTCCCGTCGCAAATGGATTATTTCTAGTGAGATCAATAAATTAATTCTAAGTATATGCATGCATGAATGTGAAATTTTAAGTATCTAACTAACTAAATTGTATTGATATTAAGTGCATTATCAAAATAATTTCAAAATATCCACATAAAATATTGGCTTTGTAAACCATTCATTTGCATCAACGGTTATTATTCAACAATATGTGTCCTTTTTAAATTTTTATATCCATATGTATGTATATTCATATACTAAATAGATATAACATCTACCATCCATATTCATGTGGGCAGAAAAAAAGCCTGCCTCAAAACACAGCTCATACATATGTATCTACACATAAAAAATTCAAAAGCAAATAGACAAACGTACGCAAACATATTCCTAACATATGCAAAAAAACTCATCTAAACGGTATTCGTTTACATATACATATGTATGTGTGTATGCATATACATATGAATACATATGTTGGGACAATGTACATATGTACGTAAAAGTTTCTATTCTAAGCAAAACCATGAATATTCGTATATACCTACATATAACCGCACATACTTACTTTATGCCTCTACATGTGTTTGCTTCCAAAACTAAAATTCTAAGCCTAGCGACTACAAGAACAAAATGCATTCCTAGGCGTAGCTGTTGTGGCCATGATTATTTACCCGCGACGGCGCTGAACAGTTTCAAATATTAAAAAAGCACAACAAAAACAAATTCATTGATAAGTTCGAATTCATATTTCTACGAGCAAAGTACTTTCATTCATAAAACGAGCCGCCCATATGCCAATTTTCTCGACCATTCGAAAATAGTCAATATTGGAATATTTCGCGTTGAATTATTTGCCAATATTTGGTAAATCTTGAATTTTTGTCAAGTCGAGTGGCCGCGGCTCCGTACATATGTATGCATCAATATATGTATGTAAATATGTGTTCTAAATTCTCGACAGCAATAGCAAATCGAAATATTTTTTCTGTCGCAAGTGCTCGCAGCCTCATATGTACATACATATGTATGTCTATGGAAGTTTGTAGGCATGTATTTATGTACATATATGCGTTTTTGCTTTTGCACGCCCACGATTTTTCATATGCAGATATTCATTTGATTTAGCTGAACGAATATACATATTGATTTTGTAAGGAAATCCTGTCGAGTTAAATTATTGGTATATGTTCATTTAAGTTCTTCTTACCAAATAAATATTATTATCCTTAAGAAAATTGAAACACTAGTTTTTTTTAATCTCTATTTTTAATTTTTACCATCAAGTAAGTTAACTACTCATATATAGTATATAAAGGGTGTTTTTTTAGAGGTTAGGTTTTCAAGATGAAATAAAACGTATATAATTTAATGTTATGGCCAAGAATTTAGCTTTATTATAAAGATAAGGGTTTGTCATTATGTTTTAAAAATGATTTCGGGCAAGTAGCCGCCGCGGCTGGCTCGAATAAATTCCAGCCGAGAGGCCCAATTTTCGACCACTTTTTGCAGCAATTGGGGCCGTATGTCAGCAATAACGCGCCGAATATTCTCTTCCAAGACGTCAATCGTCTCGGGCTTATCTGCGTAGACAAGCGACTTCACATAGCCCCACAAGAAATAGTCCAGCGGTGTTATATCGCACGATCTTGGAGGCCACGCCACAGGTCCACGGCGCGAGATAATGCGCTCACCAAAAGTTTCCTTCAATAAATCGATTGTTGCGTTGGCTGTATGGCATGTAGCGCCGTCTTGTTGGAACCAAAGGTCGTCCACATCAACATCGTCCAATTCAGGCACGAAAAAGTCATTAATCATGGCTCTATAGCGCTCTCCATTGACTATAACATTATGGCCGGCTTCATTTTTAAAGAAATATGGACCAATGATTCCCTCTGCCCATAGAGCACACCAAACAGTGACTTTTTGTAACGGCGTCTCAGCAATAGCTTGTGGGTTGTGTTCACTCCAAATGCGACAATTTTGCTTATTGACATACCCATTCAACCAAAAGTGAACTTCAACGCTGAACAAAATTTTCTTGTGATGCGTCGCGCGAACCGAACCATTATTTTCGTAATAAATTTGCACGATTTGCAAACGTTATTCAGGTGTAAGTCTATTCATTATGAAATGGCAAACCAAACTGAGAATAAATCAAGTGACAGCTGTCAAAAAGACCATCTACGAAAAAAGTAGTGCCAACTTGAAAACCTAACCTCTAAAAAAACACCCTTTATATTACAATACTATAAATAATAGGTATTTATTGTAACTTTCCTGAAATGAAAAAAAAAATATATAAAATTGTGAAAGCACCAATTAAGAAATTGTTCTCATATTATAACAATTTTAAATTTTAAATAAATTTTAAATTTTGATGCTGTTGAAAAAGTTCCTCGCACAATTCCTGCATCGATTTTATTGTAGCACGAAAGCCTTGGATACATTTAATAGTAGAATATGCACGCATTGTAGACATTGGACTAAAGAACTCGAAGTAACTTAACAGTCTTTCAACTTTGCCCCTATCATCCCGCTTCAGAGGAGACCTTAATGGATTTGTTGACTGGAAATGCTTTGCATCCAGTTCATCAAAAAGATCATTCATTTCTTTAACAAATATCTGCGTGGGCTTGGCAAAATTTATCAAGTTTTCGTCATTGCCAAATAAATTTTGACTACACATCATGTCAATACCTGACGCTACCGAAATGCTCAATACTTGTGTTGCGCGTGAAACGCTCATTTTTTCGAAAATGCTTGGGTAAATATGAGCCTCCGTCAATTTTGGGCAAATTTTAAAATTGGAATTCTTTTGATCAATATCAAATAACTTCCTAATGACCTTAAAGCTTGCAGTGCCATTGGCGGTTGGAATATCATGCTTCAAAAATACATTACGGATGGACTTTATGAGATGGCAATAGTCAAACATGCAAAAATTGGATATTTTATATTTATTCCTTTTGCTTGAGCCGGCTTCCAATTTTTTATTTTTCATTTAGGGTACGATATTTTTATATATTTTAGCCGGAAGAAAGCTTTGAAGCATTTGATTATCTATTTATAATTAATTTTACGAAAAAAAAAAAAATCATATTCCTTCATATTCTTGAGCTACATTTACCTACGGTCAGAAACTAGTATCAACGAGTTGCTTAATAGCGTCTCTTTCAGTTTTAATCAATTGCAGTTGCCACCAGGCGCCACTGATTATTTTTTGGCAATGATAATAACTAAACGCTTTCCAGTGTGTGCATAATGATAACGAAACACTTTTAATTTTTTTTTGACATTTTGAGGGTAACTCAAAATTATGAACTTACATGTATCCTGTGCGTAAATATTTGCTGGCTTATATTAATAATAATCTGTGAATCGTAATAATTATACTGTTTACTGAGTTTGTCAATGTAAACAAATACTACTGTGGGCAAAAAGTAAGGTTAATTTATTTGTCAAACTTCGCGGGATTAAAATTTCGCTGTAGTTATTTTTTTCATGAGTTGGCAGCACTGTTAATAACATCTGGGCCAACTTTCATGTGAATGTCATTATCAGTAATATATTTACGCTTGTGTTTACCAAACGGCCAAGAGTGCATTTTTCGATTTTTACAATGTCTGATTTGATTGAGCAGAGAAGTGCCATCAAATTTTGTTTGCGGAATGAAATTTCGGCTGCGGAAACGTTTAGCATGTTGCAGAAGGCATTTGGTGATTCGACCATGTCGTTGAAAAATGTTTATAAGTGGTGCAAAGACTTCAAAGTGGGTCGAGAACGTGTTGATGACTTGGAGCGCTCCGGACGACCATCGACGTCAACAGATGACCAACACGTCAATAAAGTGAAGGAGTTAGTGCTCAAAAATCGTCGGTTGACTGTTAAAGACCTTACTGATATGATCGGAATATCAGAAGGATCTGTGAAAACCATTTGGGCCTACGAAAAGTCAAATCTCGTTTGGTACCGAAAACTCTTGGAAAAAAGGCTTTTAGACTATTAGGACAAGCTCAAATACATCATTACGGGAGATGAGACATGGATTTATGCTTACGACCCTGAAACAACCGACCAATCAAGCGAATATCGTGCTAAAGGCGAGACCAGACCGAAAAGAGCACGTAAAAGTCGTTCAAAAATAAAGGTCATGATGACAGTTTTTTTCGATTTTCGTGGTGTGGTGCACTATGAATTCCTTCCACCTGGCCAAACTGTTAATAAGAAATATTATTTGAGCGTTATGCGTCGTTTACGTGAAGCAATTCGTCTAAAAAGACCAGAATTATGGGCCAACAACTCTTGGTTTTTGCATCACGATAATGCACCGTCTCACACTGCACTCATTCTTCGTGACCATTTCGCCAAAAATTCCACGCATATCGTTCCGAAACCACCGTATTCGCCTGATTTGGCTCCGTGTGACTTCTGGCTATTCCCAAAACTCAAGAGGCCACTCCGGGGAACGCGTTTCGAGTCGATTGAGGAGATAAAAGTTGAATCGAAGAAGGTGCTGATGGCTATACTGGAAATGGACTATTTGGCATGTTTCGGGTATTGGAAAGTCGTTGGCATAAGTGTATTTCATCGAGAGGGGATTATTTTGAAGGGGATGAAATTGATTTACAAGGATAAATAAAGATTTTTCATTTTACAACCAAATTCACCTTACTTTTTGCCCACAGTAGTATATAATGGAAAGTTTCACCATTTCATACGCGGATTTATGCACGAAGCTTCTGGAATATGACAACGATAGGAGAAAATTAAAATTATTTTTGGAACAATCATACATTGTCATGAACATAAAATTGACCGTATTGTGGATGCAGTATACAAACGTTTTTACTCTCAATTCAAACGAAGGTGGTTGGATTCTAAGCGCACCAAACCGCGATTTGAAAGTAAGAACGCAAGTTGACTTGAAGGAACTTTTGAAATTGACTTAAGTAATGATGAGTGTGAACCTTCTACCAGCTCTAAAACTGGTCGTCCACGAAAATCCTTTGACGAGTGTGTGTGATCGTGCTAAGCGATATAAAAGGGATGAAGTACGTGCTATGTTTCCCCAAAAAGTGATTGATTTTGCTTCTACATCTAATATTTCGAAAGCTGATCAGAAAATTTGCCCCAAAAAAACAGTTGGTTTGTTTACAAAGCTAGAACTCACAAAAGAAAAATATGAGTATCTTATGCACTGGTTACAACGTGAAGGATATAACATACTTGTATCTTAAAAAGCACTCTCGGAAGAAAAGACTAAATGTTATCCAGAAGGCATATTTATTACTGAAAGTTCAGCAAGTGTACCCTTACAAAAGCTTTTGGATCACACTACTAAAAGAATTTTAGAGACTAAATCAATAAACGAGATAAGCCAAATTACAAGCGAAAATCTCACGTTATACTCTAAATGGGTTTCTGATGGAGCCTCGGGACAAAGTGAGTATCTCCTAAGTTTTTCAACGGAAGAAGTGTCTGACTCTCATTTATATATGACATCTGTAGTACCACTAAAATTATCATGAAGTGACAACATAAATCAATCAGTGTGGATTTATGATAAAGCTTCCTCCACACAGTATTGTAGAACATTACAGTTTTCATATGTTAAAGAGACTTCTGAAGTTATACGAAACGAAAAGAGAAAAGTAGATGAGGAAATATCGAAACTCAGAGTAACCGAAGTCACAGTAAATAATCGTGAATTTAAAGTAAAACATGAATTATATTTTTCGATGATCGACGGTAAAACAGCGCAGTTTGTGACAGAAACATTAGCAGCATCTTCTTGTTTTATTTGTGGAGCAACAACCTCAAAAATGAATAAAATTGAAGAAGTTCAATCCAGGCCCGTAAATGAAGAAGCACTGAGATTCGGCATGTCACCTCTCTATGCTCGTAGCAAGCTGATGGAGTGTCTTCTGCGTGTAGCCTATAATATGGAATTTAAACGAGGACGAGTCGACTCACATACTCGCCCAATAAAAGAAGCCAGAAAACAATTGATAAAACGAGAGCTAAAAGATAAAATTGGGATACAGGTTGATACTGTCAAGCAAGGATCCGGCACAACAAATTCCGGAAACACGTCACGAAGATTCTTTGCCAATCCAACCTTAGTTTCTGAAATAACAGGTTTGGACGAAGATCTAATTATTCTTGAAACCATAACCATACGTGAGCCAGTGAACCCAAAAAAATTTGGAGATTTTTGTATGGAGACAGCAAAAAAGTTTGTTACTTTGTATGAGTGGTACAATATGCCAACTACTCTCCATAAAAGTCTCATACACGGTAAGGATATAATGGAAAAGTGTATTTTCCCTGTGGGTATATTGTCTGAAGAGGCTCAGGAATGTCGAAACAAAGACTACAAAAAGTATAGACTCAGACACTCCAGAAAATGCAGCAGAATTGCCACGAATCAAGATATCATGCACCGAATGATGGTGACATCAGACCCGTTGATATCACATTTGACACCTTCTTTCAATAAGAAAAAGCACAGTGATTTAAGCAAGGAAGTAATTGCGCTTTTACAAGAATAAAATTTGCAAAAAGATATGTTTTATATGAATATGTAATCTATAGTATTATTTTAAAACATGGCGCTTATTCTGACTAAACTACAACACGTACAGATATGAAATATATATCAAAAGAAAGGTTTTGATGAGCATATTTCCGGAAAATTATAAAAATTAAAATTGGTTAATTAGTTCATGAAATATTTGCGTGTAAAGTTATCAAAATTTTCATATTGATAACAGCGATGTCTATGCAAAGCGGGTTGACACACAAATATACGCATATATGTATATGAGTACGTTTGCTTTGTTTAGCTCCCTTTCTAATGAGCACAGCATTGTATACATTTGGATCCTCAATAATAGTTTTGCTTTGTTATCCTTACTAATAAATACATATGTATTCATGAACATAGTCCCAACGGTTGCTGCGAATTTTTTTCAGAATTTTGTTGTGATCGCAATAATCTTCTTCTTCTATCTTCTTCTATAGTATCTATAGTATTATTTTAAAACATGGCGCTTATTCTGACTAAACTACAACACGTACAGATATGAAATATGTATCATACTAGCTAACCCGGCCCCCCTTCATATTATTTATTCCTTTATTCTTTATTCAAGCGCTTTGGCATAAACAATATTTTTTGTTTTTCTATTTGTTTTAGAGTAAATATAAAATATAAATTGAAAATCAGGTCAAAAGAATATTGTTTTTAAATTTCAAATCAACGCATATGAATAAACAATCGTCTTTTTTCCTGATCATTCATGAATTTTCGTTGCAATTTATATGTTTTATTAAGCATTGGAGCTTTTTTAACCATTATCCATTTATATTTTTCAAAAAAAAACACGAAAAAAATTGTTTTTTCCACGAACACATAATTTCATTCGGATTTCACATTAAATTCTCAAATTTCGTAAGAAATTATTCACTGTTCCAAAATCCACTCCAAAAAAATTCACAAACAATTTTTACATGTTGCACTTACGTTTTTTCCTTATGGCATCCTAATCAGAAAGAAATATTGACATATTCTAACTCACACTGTCAATTTGACAGTTCAGTTCCGCCCCAAGCGTTAAAAAAGTAAGCGACATTATAGCTGGTTCAAAAGAACGCTGTACCCGTTGCCACTGCTCCGAATTACAACCAAATTTTACGAAACCCATTTTCAATACTTACTTAACAATGTGCATAAGTTTGGTTTAATTCGGTGCAAAGACACGGCGGGTCCACGTTTTGGCATATATTTCGAGACCCTAGTCATCAATAGGTATGAAAATTACCCCGTATTAAAGCACTTATCAACAGCTTTCATTTGATACCCATATTGTACATACACATCCAAAGGTTACCCGGGTCCACGTTTTGACCTATATCTCGAGACTCCAGTCACGTAGCGGCATGAAAAATACTCTGTACTAAGGCATTCACCAACAGCTTCAATTTGATACCCATATTGTACATACACATTCTAGGGTCCACGTTTTGGTTTCTATCTCGAGACCCTATTCACGGAACGGCATGAAAAATAGTCTGAACTAAAGCATTCACCAACAGCTTCCATTTGATACCCATATTGTACATACACATCCGAAGGTTACCCGGGTCCACGTTTTGACCTATATCTCGAGACCCTATCTACCAATAGGTACCCAAACTATACGGAAACTATCTTCAATACCTCCTTAACAATCCTCCTCCAATGTAAGTTTGGTTTAATTCGGTGCAAAGACACGGCGGGTCCACGTTTAGGCATATATTTCGAGACCCTAGTCATCAATAGGTATGAAAATTACCCCGTATTAAAGCACTTATAAACAGCTTTCATTTGATACCCATATTGTAAATACACAACCAAAGGTTACCCGGGTCCACGTTTTGACCTATATCTCGAGATCCCAGTCACGGAGCGGCATGAAAAATACTCTGTACTAAAGCATTCCCCAACAGCTTCAATTTGATACCTATATTGTACATACACATCCAAAGGTTACCCGGGTCCACGTTGAGCCCTATCCACCAATAGGTATCCAAACTATACGGAAACCATCTTCAATACCTTCTTAACAATGTGTGTAAGTTTGGTTTAATTCGGTGCAGACACGGCCGGTTAGCGAACACACACAAAAAGTTGACTTTATTTTATATATAAGATTTTTTTCAGTTTGTGTCCGAAAAATCCAAATATCTTACGGAACCCTATTTTTTTTCCAAAATAAAATGTAATCCATGTTACTCCTGGATAATGTAGTTTTCGAATGGTGAAAGAATTTTTAAAATCGGTTCAGTAGTTTTTGAGCCTATTCGTTACAAACAAACAAACAAACAAAGTTTTCCTCTTTATAATATTAGTATAGATGAGCATATTTCCGGAAAATTATAAAATTTAAAATTGGTTAATTTGTTCATGAAATATTTGCGTGTAAAGCTATCAAAATTTTCTTATTGATAACAGCGATGTCTATGCAAAGCGGGATGACACACAAACGCATATATATGAGTACGTTTGCTTTGTTTAGCTCCCTTTCTAATGAGCACAGCATTGTATACATTTGTGTTCTCAATAATTGTTTTGTTTTGTTCTCTTTACTAATAAATATGTATTCATGAACATAGTCCCAACGGGTACTGCGATTTTTTTTTGAAAATTTTGTTGTGATGGCAATAATTGGTATGAATTGACAATTGACTTGAAATTTGTCAATTCACTTAAAACAACGGTAACAGTGCAAATTAGAAAGAGTTTCGGACAGACGCAAAATAGAATTTATTTTAAGAAAAAGGTACATCCATATTTAATTTTAAAATATGCCTAGAGGACGACCAAGAAGAGTTCGTAAAAGAGTTCCTACTTTAAGTGGAGGAATAGAGCAGGTAAGTAAGTGTTAAATGTTTGAAACGTCACGTATTGGATATGATTAGTAAAAGTATTCTCTTTTGTTTTCGTTCATATATGGTACAATTGAACTACAATATATAAGCGTATGCATGTACTTAAAAATTTTGTGTGCGGTTGATCCTTTTTGAAAAACTCAAAATTTTAAATAGTTATAAAAAATGAGGAGAGAGAGACAAATTAGTTATTTATTTGATACTATTTCAAAGGTAAACTGTATTTGGGCTATTCTCAGACAAATTTTATAGTAATAGACGATGCCCAACGCCATTTAAAAGAACACTATTACCTATCAAATCAACGAACTTTTTGACACAGATATACATTTTTAAGTGTTTGCTTTTTCTTTGTATTGTATTCTATGTGTACACATGTATATTTTTATGTATGCAGCCATTATCAAATCATATATGAATATGAACTTTGAACATTTTTTTTACCATTCTTCTTAAAAATTTTTAAAACGTAAAAATCTGTGAAAAAAAATTTTTACTTTTGCAAATCCAAGAAATTTTACGAATGGCAAAAAAAAAATTGTATAATTGTGTTGGTGAATGGCACACGACTTATCATAAAACAAATGCATCCGAATTGTTTGCTCGCGGAAGTGTTATGCGGAGAGGCTCAGGGAAGGCGATTTCTATTGCCTCGTATAAATTTTCAGCCGAGCGAAACCACACTTCCTTTTACGTTGAAGCGCCGCCAATTTCCCATTATAAGAGACTTCGTCATAACAATAAATAAGGCCCAGGGGCAAACATTATCAAGGGTGGGGCTTCATTTAAAGGAGGATTGCTTTGCTCACCGCCAACTTTATGTTGCGTTACGCCAGGTTAGATCCTCGAAAAATATACGAGTTCAAATGGACAATAACGAAAACTTGGCGTTGAATGCAGTTTATAATGAAGTAATTAAAAAAAAAATTACTGATTTAACTGAAAAAAATTTTAAAAATGTTATATGCATAAGTTCTTACATATTACATATGAATAAAAATATACACTTTTCTAATCATCATAACTTTTAATATATAAAAGTGTCACATATGCTGTTTACTTTCCGTGGGAAAAAAGCCCACCCGATTTTCGGGGGTTACATACTAGTGTGTATAATTTGTGTATGTATGACATCATTAAAAATAAATATTTGTTCATTATTCATTCACTTGTCGGCAGTCCATATAAAAATTTTCATATTTTTACAAATAACGAAAAAACATTGATTTTCAACATTTTTTTTAAAACAGTTTTTAAACATTGTTTTAAATCATGTTCTTTCCATATATTTTTAAAAATAAAATTTATGAATTTTAAAAAACATTGTTTTTTAAAATTTTTTTAAAAAATAGTTTTTAAACATGTTCTTTTCATACACAAATATATACAACTTCGTTAGTAGTAAAAATGTAAATATTTTTTTGGATGTATACTTTTTTCCGCATCTCTGTACAAAAATCGCCAGTGTGCGACGTAGTACGCCTAGACATGCCTTTCATGCTTGCGCTAATCCATAATGGTAAATTTACTTTTCTAAATCGGTCATTTATTCAATTTGCTGTTTTATATGCATACATTTTGCGTTCGTTGAAAGTTTGTATGCGTATTTATATATATATATATATATGTATGTGTGTATGCGCGTTTGGCTTTCTGGACGGATATTAGAATGATATTTTGTCATCAATATAATATAGCTTAGATTTGATTAAAGAGATTAAATATATGCATGTTTATATCTACATATTTCCTTTTTGATTTATATAAAATCAGTTCATATCCAGTATGAAGTATTTTATACAGAAAAGAAATTTTCTAAATATCAAATTCACAAAAACCCAAAACAGTATTTCAAAGCAATTATAATTAAATTAAACTCAAAATTTTACCAAACTGAATTGTAAAAAAGAAATAGTGCAAGGAAAAACGTATGACTATTCAGGACTTGAACCTGGACTAAATACGCGCATCATCATACAAACAATACCACCGACTTTAGCAACTGCGCCATGAATTGACTGCTTGCGCATCTTTCCTAATCGCAAATTCATTCGCTTCGCTGTGGGAATGAAATAAGTTGAATCCCTTACTAGTGTGATGAAAAATCTTCTGAAATCCCTTACTAGTGTGGTAAACGCAGAAAAAATGTGAATTCCTCTACTAGCGGGGTAAGTAAATATAAAAACCCTCCACTAGCGTGGTAAATATCTGCAATCCCCCACTAGTGAGGTAAGTTGAATTTGAAAATCCCTTAGTATGAATCTACAAATTAAAAAAAAGCTCATTTAACATTTGCTCCTTCTCATTCCATTAACATTCTCTGCTTTAGTATATTTGCTCTGCCCAGTTTTTGCAGAGAATGTTAATGGAATGATAAGGAGCAAATGTTATTTAAATGAGCTTTTTTCGAGTACTAATTTGTAGATTCTATAGTAAGGGATTTTAGAACACCGACTTACCACACTAGTGAGGGATTGCAGATATTTTCCACGCTAGTGAAGGATTTCAGCCTTTTTTCTGCGTTTACCACACTAGTAAAGGATTTCATATGATTTTTCACCACAGTAGTAGGGGATTCAACACACTAGTAAGGAATTCGATTTATTTCATGTCCACAGCGAAGCGAATGAGTTTGCGATTGAGAAACGCGCTCAGCCATTTAATTTGTGACGCAGAAGCTAAAGTCGACGGAATTATTCGTTTGGTTTTTATGGCATTATTGTGGTATTTAATTCAGGTTCAAGTCCGGTTCAAGTCCTAAAGAGTCATATTTTTCCCCTTGCACGATTTCTTTTTTACAATTCAAACCCGCAAAGTTTGGTAAAATTTTTGAGTTTATTTTAATTAAAATTGCCTTAAAATAGTGTGTTAGGTTTTGTTGTATGTGATATTTAGAAATTTCTTTTCGGTATAAAATACTTCATACTGGATATGAACTGATTTTTATATAAATCAAACAAAAAGGAAATATTATATGTACATATAAATATGCATATACATAAGTATTTCATCTATTTAATCAAATCAAAATATCATTCTAATATCCAATCTAATATCATTCAGGTTTTTCTAATTTTAATTAAATTTAAAATTTTTCACAATACGCCAAATCTTGGAAAATACCCATGAAAGGAGAATCGACACACACCATCTTTTCGTCGACTTCAAAGCTGCATTCGACAGTACGGAAAGGAGTTACCTGTATGCCGCGATGTCTGAATTTGGTATTCCCGCAAAACTAATACGGCTATGTAAGATGACGTTGCTCAACACCAGCAGCGCCGTCAGAATTGGGAAGGACCTCTCCGAGCCGTTTGATACCAAACGAGGTTTCAGACAGGGTGACGCGCTGTCGTGTGACTTCTTTAACCTGATGTTGGAGAGCATCGTACGAGCTGCAGAACTTAATCGCTCAGGCACAATTTTTTATAAGAGCGTACAATTGCTGGCGTATGCCGATGATATTGACATCATCGGCCTTAACAACCGCGCTATTAGTTCTGCCTTCTCCAAACTGGATAAAGAGGCAAGGCAAATAGGTCTGGTGGTGAACGAGGACAAAACGAAGTACCTCCTGTCTTCAAACAAACAGTCGGCGCACTCGCGTATCGGCACCCACGTCACTGTTGACAGTTATAATTTTGAGGTTGTAAAAGACTTCGTTTATTTAGGAACGAGCATTAACACCGATAACAATGTCAGCCTTGAAATCCAACGTAGAATCTCTTTTGCCAAAAAGTGCTACTTTGGACTAAGTAGGCAATTGAGCAGTAAAGTCCTCTCTCGTCGAATGAAACTAACACTCTACAAGACTCTTATCATGCCCGTCCTAACGTATGGCGCAGAATCTTGGACGATGACAACATCCGATGAAGCGACGCTTGGAGTGTTCGAGAGAAAGATTCTGCGTAAGATTTTTGGACCTTTGCCCGTTGGCAACGGCGAATATCGCAGACGATGGAACGATGAGCTGTATGAGCTTTACGACGACATAGGCATAGCGCAGCGAATCAAGATCCAGCGGCTTCGTTGGCTGGGTCATGTCGTCCGAATGGATACAAACGCTCCGGCTTTGAAAGTATTCGATACGGTACCAGCTGGTGGTAGCAGAGGAAGAGGAAGGCCTCCTCTGCGTTGGAAAGATCAGGTGGAGAAGGGCTTGGCTTCACTTGGTGTGTCCAATTGGCGCCGGTTAGCACGAGAAAGAAACGACTGGCACGCTTTGTTAATCTCGGCCAAAATCGCGTAAGCGGTTATCGCGCCAATTAAGAAGAAGAAGTTATTAAAAACTTATTTTCTATATAAAATTATTTATACTGCTTTTGAACTGATTTATATGTAAAACATCTATAAAGGCAATGCATATGAATATGCATTCATATATTTAATCTCTTCAGTCAAATCTGAACTACTTACATACACATATTGATAAGAAAATATTCTAATATCCATGGATGCATCCAGAAAGCCAAACGCGCTTACACGCATATGTATATATATATAAATGTATACAAACCTTCATGGAACGCAAAATGTATTCATATAAAAACAACAACTGCGACCGCCTTATTGGCCGTCAGTGAAAAGATGGGATGGTTCTGTTGTTCATGTAAACCCTATGAGCAAAAAGAACCGGGAAGGTAATGTTGACTTTTTTCTTCGATTGCCAAGGCATAGTCCACCATGAGTACCTTTCATCAGGCCAGACAGTCAATAAGGAATATTATTTATGCGTTTTGAAGCCTTTCAGAGATGCTGTATATATACATATATATGTACATATATGCGGCTTTGCGGACAGAAATGTGTGATTCGCTGGAATTGTTCAAGGAATCTAAGTCGCATTAACTCGCGACTGTCGAAACAGAGAACGTAAATTCATAGAGAAGGCGCAGTCCCGGCCCGTTCCTCATTTTGGGCTCTAGCAAAACACGGGTAAGAAAATGAAATCAGCACAAGTTAACAGTAGGAAATTAATTAATATGGCTGTCGGAGAGAAATGAGAGGGAGAGAGTGATACGCAAGTGTGAAAAAATGTAGTTTACATTAGCTTTCATTTGCTTGCGTACAGAACAGATTTGTTCATTTGATATGTCCATATGATTTGTATGCATGTTTGTTCTTTTTGGTTTTTTTATGAAAATTGCGCGTAGTTGTATGTATGCATGCTTATATACATATATTAGCATAGGAAATATGTATGTAATTAGGTTATGAAAATTGTGCGTAATTGTATGTATGTATGCATGTTTATGTATGTATGCATGTTTATGTACATATGTATATTAGCATGGGACATACAGGTATGGTCAAACGTTTAGCGCACTTAAAAAGAGTTCAATATAATGCTCGATTAAATGATATGAAACCAAATTAAATCCAGTTTTTTTAACTAAATATACATATAATATTTAACACTTTATTATAAGACAAAATAACTTAAAGTAGACAGTTTTCCCTAGTAAAAATATGATAAAATAGAAGTGACTATTATTATTTACCATATCCGTATTTGGTAGAATAGCCGTTTTTCTGTATAACTGCTTCACACCTGCGTGGTAAATTCTCTATTAACTTTTGGCACCTGTCCAAAGGAATAGAGTTCCATGCTTCCTGTACACCTTCCCAAAGTTCATCGATATTTTTAAATTTTTTTTTGTCCAACCATCGCCTTCACATCATTCCACAAGTTTTCGATTGGATTTAAATCCGGACATTGTGCTGGCCAATCGAGCTGGGTAATATTTTCCTGCGAAAGCCAGTTTTTGACCACTCCCGCAAAATGTTTGGGATCGTTGTCGTGCATAAATATCCGATTTTTGCATGTTTGACTATTGCCATCTCATAAAGTCCATCCGTAATGTATTTTTGAAGCATGATATTCCAACCGCCAATGGCACTGCAAGCTTTAAGGTCATTAGGAAGTTATTTGATATTGATCAAAAGAATTCCAATTTTAAAATTTGCCCAAAATTGACGGAGGCTCATATTTACCCAAGCATTTTCGAAAAAATGAGCGTTTCACGCGCAACACAAGTATTGAGCATTTCGGTAGCGTCAGGTATTGACATGATGTGTAGTCAAAATTTATTTGGCAATGACGAAAACTTGATAAATTTTGCCAAGCCCACGCAGATATTTGTTAAAGAAATGAATGATCTTTTTGATGAACTGGATGCAAAGCATTTCCAGTCAACAAATCCATTAAGGTCGCCTCTGAAGCGGGATAATAGGGGCAAAGTTGAAAGACTGTTAAGTTACTTCGAGTTCTTTAGTCCAATGTCTACAATGCGTGCATATTCTACTATTAAATGTATCCAAGGCTTTCGTGCTACAATAAAATCGATGCAGGAATTGTGCGAGGAACTTTTTCAACAGCATCAAAATTTAAAATTTATTTAAAATTTAAAATTGTTATAATATGAGAACAATTTCTTAATTGGTGCTTTCACAATTTTATATATTTTTTTTTCATTTCAGGAAAGTTACAATAAATACCTATTATTTATAGTATTGTAATATAAAGGGTGTTTTTTTTAGAGGTTAGGTTTTCAAGTTGGCACTACTTTTTTCGTAGATGGTCTTTTTGACAGCTGTCACTTGATTTATTCTCAGTTTGGTTTGCCATTTCATAATGAATAGACTTACACCTGAATAACGTTTGCAAATCGTGCAAATTTATTAAGAAAATAATGGTTCGGTTCGCGCGACGCATCACAAGAAAATTTTGTTCAGCGTTGAAGTTCACTTTTGGTTGAATGGGTATGTCAATAAGCAAAATTGTCGCATTTGGAGTGAACACAATCCACAAGCTATTGCTGAGACGCCGTTACAAAAAGTCACTGTTTGGTGTGCTCTATGGGCAGAGGGAATCATTGGTCCATATTTCTTTAAAAATGAAGCCGGCCATAATGTTATAGTCAATGGAGAGCGCTATAGAGCCATGATTAATGACTTTTTCGTGCCTGAATTGGACGATGTTGATGTGGACGACCTTTGGTTCCAACAAGACGGCGCTACATGCCATACAGCCAACGCAACAATCGATTTATTGAAGGAAACTTTTGGTGAGCGCATTATGTCGCGCCGTGGACCTGTGGCGTGGCCTCCAAGATCGTGCGACATAACACCGCTGGACTATTTCTTGTGGGGCTATGTGAAGTCGCTTGTCTACGCAGATAAGCCCGAGACGATTGACGTCTTGGAAGAGAATATTCGGCGCGTTATTGCTGACATACGGCCCCAATTGCTGCAAAAAGTGGTCGAAAATTGGGCCTCTCGGCTGGAATTTATTCGAGCCAGCCGCGGCGGCTACTTGCCCGAAATCATTTTTAAAACATAATGACAAACCCTTATCTTTATAATAAAGCTAAATTCTTGGCCATAACATTAAATTATATACGTTTTATTTCATCTTGAAAACCTAACCTCTAAAAAAAACACCCTTTATATACTATATATGAGTAGTTAACTTACTTGATGGTAAAAATTAAAAATAGAGATTAAAAAAAACTAGTGTTTCAATTTTCTTAAGGATAATAATATTTATTTGGTAAGAAGAACTTAAATGAACATATACCAATAATTTAACTCGACAGGATTTCCTTACAAAATCAATATGTATATTCGTTCAGCTAAATCAAATGAATATCTGCATATGAAAAATCGTGGGCGTGCAAAAGCAAAAACGCATATATGTACATAAATACATGCCTACAAACTTCCATAGACATACATATGTATGTACATATGAGGCTGCGAGCACTTGCGACAGAAAAAATATTTCGATTTGCTATTGCTGTCGAGAATTTAGAACACATATTTACATACATATATTGATGCATACATATGTACGGAGCCGCGGCCACTCGACTTGACAAAAATTCAAGATTTACCAAATATTGGCAAATAATTCAACGCGAAATATTCCAATATTGACTATTTTCGAATGGTCGAGAAAATTGGCATATGGGCGGCTCGTTTTATGAATGAAAGTACTTTGCTCGTAGAAATATGAATTCGAACTTATCAATGAATTTGTTTTTGTTGTGCTTTTTTAATATTTGAAACTGTTCAGCGCCGTCGCGGGTAAATAATCATGGCCACAACAGCTACGCCTAGGAATGCATTTTGTTCTTGTAGTCGCTAGGCTTAGAATTTTAGTTTTGGAAGCAAACACATGTAGAGGCATAAAGTAAGTATGTGCGGTTATATGTAGGTATATACGAATATTCATGGTTTTGCTTAGAATAGAAACTTTTACGTACATATGTACATTGTCCCAACATATGTATTCATATGTATATGCATACACACATACATATGTATATGTAAACGAATACCGTTTAGATGAGTTTTTTTGCATATGTTAGGAATATGTTTGCGTACGTTTGTCTATTTGCTTTTGAATTTTTTATGTGGAGATACATATGTATGAGCTGTGTTTTGAGGCAGGCTTTTTTTCTGCCCACATGAATATGGATGGTAGATGTTATATCTATTTAGTATATGAATATACATACATATGGATATAAAAATTTAAAAAGGACACATATTGTTGAATAATAACCGTTGATGCAAATGAATGGTTTACAAAGCCAATATTTTATGTGGATATTTTGAAATTATTTTGATAATGCACTTAATATCAATACAATTTAGTTAGTTAGATACTTAAAATTTCACATTCATGCATGCATATACTTATAATTAATTTATTGATCTCACTAGAAATAATCCATTTGCGACGGGAAATAAGCATGAAAGAGAAATGTGATTTTGCATTGCTTTGAATTCTTTAAATATTTAGATGTGTATGAGAGGTGAATGAGCTGGGTTTTGAGGCAAGTCATGATTTTTTTCTGCCCACATGAATATGGATGGTAGATGTTATATATATTCAACACTTCGTAGTATATGAATATACATACATATGTACATATATAATAATTTAAAAAGTACAACATATTGCTGAATAATAAACCTTGATGTAAATGAATGGTTTACAAAGTTATTTTTTATGTTATGATATTTGAATAATTTTGATAATTCAATTCAATACAATTTAGTCAATTAGATACTTAAAATTTCATATTCATGCATGCATATACATACTTAGAATTATTATTATTATTATTTATTAGAGCAATATGAAATATAACACTAATTGATAGAGCACACTAGCTACTTAGGCCTACGGTGCTATTGCGCTACTTAGAATTAATTTATTCATCTCACAAGAAATAATCCATTTGCGCATGCAAAATGCCGACGGCAAATAAGCATGAAAGAAAAATGTACAAGTCTGCTGTTATTTTCTTTTGCCTAACACCAAATCATGGCATTTTACGTTTCAATGCAAACGCTATATTTATTTCTGTTCGCTCCCCTATGTTAACTCTCTTCTGTTAACTTTCTTACCCTCGTTTTGATGTGATTTGACATTTAACCTGCCCATTCGTTCCTGAGCCTTCTCTATGAATTTACGTTCTCTGGTCAAACAGTTAGAAGACATATTTACATACATATAAGGGTGCATACATACATACGGAGCCGCGGCCACTCGACATGACAAAAATTCAAGATTTATCAAATATTGGCAAATAATTCCACACGAAATATTCCAATATTGACTACTATCGAATGGTCGCGAAAATTGGCACATGGGCGGCTCGTTTTATGAATGAAATTGAAATATGAGTTCGAACTTATGAATGAACTTTTTGTTTTTGTTCTAAATTGTTCAGCTGTTTAGAATCATGGCCGCTGCGACTACGTCTATGAATGTATTTTGTTTTTGTAGTCGTTAGGCTTAGATTTTAGCTTTGGGCGACATACGCATGTGAAGTATGTGTTTTTGTTGTGTTCTAGAACATTTTAAAATGTGTGGTGGCAAAGCGGCCATCGCGTTGCGCTTGCTGTTGCTTTTGCGTATATCAAAGTATTGTGTTTTGGTAAGTGCAATGTTAATAGAATGAGAAGGAGCAAATGTTAAATGAATTTTTTTCGAGTATTAATTTGTAGATTCATAGTAAGGGATTTTCAAATTCAACTTACCACACTAGTGGGGGATTGCAGATATTTACCACGCTAGTAGAGGAATCCAGATTTTTTCTGTGTTTACCACACTAGTAAGGGATTTCATATGATTTTTCACCACAGTAGTAAGGGATTTGACTTTTTCATGTCCACAGCGAAGCGAATGAGTTTGCGATTGAGAAACGCGCGCAGCCAATTAATTGTGGCGCAGAAGCCAAAATCGACGGAATTATTCGTTTGGGTTTTATGGCATTATTGTGGTATTAATTCAGGTTCAAGTCCTGAAGAGCATTATTTTTTTTCTTTCACGATTTTGTTTTACAATCCAAACCAGGAAATTTTTGAGTTTATTTTAAATATAATTGCTTTGAAATAGAGTGTTTAGATTTTTTATATTTGATATATGTATATGTAGAAAATTTCTTTTCTGTATAAAATAGTTCATACTGGATATGAACTGATTTCATATATATCAGTCAAAAAGGAAATATGTACATATAATCTCTTTAATCAAATCTAAACTGCATTGATGAGAGAATATCAATCTAATATCCGTCCCGAAAGCCAAACGCGCATACACACATACTCATGTACATATACATATAAATACGCATAAAAACTTTCAACGAACGCAAAATGTATGCATATAAAACAGCGAATTGAATATATAACCAATTTAGGAAGGAAAATCAACCATTATAGATTAGCGCAAGCAGGAAAGACATGTAGTAGACGCGCTACATCGTTCCGTATTTGACTTAGGTTCAAGTCCTGTACACACTTTTCTTAGTTCGATATTTTTATTTAAATTTTTGTATTTCGTTTAATTAGAATTGATTTAAAATAGTGTATTCAGGGTTTTCTAATACCTGTTATTTAGAAATTTATTTTCTATATAAAATGATTCATACTGCTTTTGAACTGATTTATATGTAAAACATCCATAAAGGCAATGCATACGAATATGCATTTATATATTTAATTTCATCAGTCAAATCTGTACTACTTATGTATATACACATATTGATGAGAAACTATTGTTATATCCGTCCAGAAAGCCAAATGCGCATACACGCATATGTATATATATATAAATGTATACAAACCTTCATCGAATGCAAAATGTATGCATATATAAAACAACAGCTGCGACCGCTTTCTTGTCCGTTAGTGAAACGATGGGATATGTATACCCTATGAGCAAAAGGAACCGGGAAGGTGATGTTGACTGTTTTCTTCGATTGCCAAGGCATAGTCCACCATGAGTACTTTCCATTGGGCCAGAAAGTCAATAAAGGATATTATGTATCCGTTTTTAAGCGTTTCAGAGGTGCTGTACGTTGCAAACGACCGGAAATGTGGGCAACCAATTCTTGGATTTTGCATGATGATAACGCGCCATCGCACCGATCAAAGAGAATACGACGAAGGAGCTGAAGGCCATCGCTTCGTCGGCCTACCGATGGTGTATGGAGGGCACACGTGTGTTGCTTCAGACGGCTCATATTTTGAAGGAGATAATATAAATTTGCCTGAAATTTAACTCTGTTTTGTTTAATTTAAACATTCCCGGTACTTTTTGATCATAGGGTGCATATATGCGGCTTTGCGGACAGAAATATGTGATTCGCTGGAATTTTTCAAGGAATCTAAGTCGCATTAACTCGCGACTGTCGAACAGTTAGAAGACATATTTACATACATATAAGGGTGCATACATATGTACATACGGAGCCGTGGGCACTCGACATGACAAAAATTCAAGAGTTATCAAATATTGGCAAATAATTCCACGCGAAATATTCCAATATTGACTATTTTCGAATGGTCGAGAAAATTGGCATATGGGCGGCTTGTTTTATGAATGAAATTGAAATATGAGTTCGAACTTATGAATGAACATTTTGTTTTTGTTCTAAATTGCTCAGGGCCGTCGCTGATAGAATCATGGCCGCTGCGACTGCGTCTATGAATGTATTTTGTTTTTGTAGTCGCTAGGCTTAGATTTCAGCTTTGGGTGACATGCGCATGTGAGGTATGTGTTTTTGTTGTGTTCTAGAACATTTTAGAACGTGTGGTGTTTGCACTTGTTAGGAAGAAACTCGTTCACTGGTGCGTATGTGTATTTGATTTCTTGTAAGAATGTGATCTGCTGTGACATGTGTACATACATAAGTCAAGGTTATTAAGCATACATGCATATGTACATATGTATGAAAGGAAGATGATGTTCTTGCGCTTGTGCATTATTGTTTTTCATATACAAATGTACATACATACATATGTATGTAAATGCAGTCGAATACATAAACTATAAATTGACATACAATATAAAACAAGTGTTGATTTATCTTAAACCTTTTTTTTTCTGAATGCAAATACCTCCTATTGACATGTATGTACATACATATTAAAATGAAAAAATAAATAATTGGCGCGTACACTTCAGTTAGGTGTTTGACCGAGCTCCTCCTCCTATTTGTAGTGTGCGTCTTGATGTTGTTTTACAAATGGAGGGTCTTTTTCATGGCAGAAATACACTCGGAGGTTTGCCATTGCCTGCCGAGAGACGACCGCTATAAGAAAAATGTTTTTTTTTGTTTTATAATTTTTCTACATACATATTGTCATATACCATCATTTATGTACATATAAAGTATACGTTCATTTATGTATGTGTAATGAAAAACTTCATGAATTACTTTCAGAACTTTATTAAAATTAATTCGCGTCGCGCGCTGCCACGAAACCTTGGTTCACAACGCAGGCGCAGACATAAACGCACTGCTTATTTATCCTCCCCATGTGATTTGTAATAAATATTATGTATCCGCTTTTCATTTCAAAAGTAACAAAATGGTAAAATAATTAGCAGTCGTAGAATTAAACGCACCGCCTATTTTTCCTCGCCACATATTACACTCGATATCAATTCCCGGCGCCAACTTTTTTTTAATTAGTTTTTTTTTTAATGTAATTGAAAAAAAAAAATTATGCAATAAATTTTATGTATTCGCTTATTATTTCAAAAATACGAAAATAGTAAAAATTTAATTGGTTTAATGTCGAGGTGAGAAATGTGTTGTGTGTTGAGGTGAAAGATGTGTGGTGTTCTCAATTTTTGTGTGGGCAAAACTCAGTGTGGTGTCTATAAAGTCGATGTTCTAAAATCCCTTAGTACAAATCCTCATTCTCAACTAAAAAAAGGACAAATTGAAACTCAACGAAACAACAAAACAACTACAACTGATAAATCCACAGACTACTCTTTATGGAAGGCAGCAAAGTCATTTAACCGACCGAAAAAACACATAGCACCCATCAAAATAAACGACACCCATTGGGCAAAATCCAATGAGCAAAAAGCAAATTTATTTGCAGAGAATCTTTGTAAAACCCTCTATGCCAATGATGGATCTGAAGATATTGACATCTCGTCAAATTGGATTGAAAGCGATGTCAGCATTGAGCCAGTTAGTAACGAAGAAGTAATGAGCGAAATTTTCAAAATGAAAACGAAAAATGCCTGGTTTCGACCTCATAACTGCAGAAATTCTTCAGAGATTGCCCAATGATTGTATTACTTGTCTGTCTCAATTGATTAATTTGTGTTTTTTGTTAAAATATGTTCCTATGTACTGGAAGACAGCAGAAGTAACTATGATTTTGAAAGCCGGAAAATCGCCAAATGATGTGTCTTCATACCGACCTATTTCTCTGCTACCAATGCTGTCCAAACTTTTTGAACGACTGTTACTGACTCGAATGTTGCCGATTATAGAAAACAAGAGAGTTATTCCAACGCACCAATTTGGCTTTCGAAAAAATCTCTCCACTATCGACCAAGTTCACAGGGTTGTTAGAACCATAGAGTGTGCGATAGAGGAAAACAAAGTTTGCGCAGCGGTGTTCCTTGACGTCTCGCAGGCGTTTGACAAAGTTTGGCATACGGGCTTACTCCACAAACTAAAATTGATTTTGCCCAGGAATTATTGCGAAATCCTTTCTTCCTACCTTGATGGCAGATACTTTCGTGTCAGATTTGACAACGCCTATTCATCATTGCAAAAAGCACGCGCGGGGGTACCTCAAGGAAGCATCCTAGGGCCTCTCTTGTACCTCTTGTATACGTATGACTTACCGGTTCACGAGCAACACGTTACCGCAACCTTTGCAGATGACACGGCTATCCTAGCAGTACAACGACGAAATTGCAATCAGCGGTGAGTTCTATTGCAACATGGGCAAAAAAATGGCGTATCAAATTAAATAATTCCAAATCAGTTCACATTGTATTCGGCCTGAAAAAACAATTTACAAGCCCGTCTACATAAACAGCGTAAATATACCGTACGCCAACGAGGCAAAATATCTTGGTATGATCCTTGATGCTAAACTGCGTTGGAAGGCGCATGTCAAGAAAAAGCGTAAAGAGCTGGAATTAAAAACAAAAAACCTTCTTTATCTTATTGGCAGACACTCTATTCTGTCAACGAACAACAAACTACTGCTATATAATCAAATACTCAAACCGGTCTGGACGTATGGCATTCAGCTATGGGGATACTCAACCAAATCTTGCATGACTATTATCCAACGATTCCAAAGTAAAGTGTTGCGCAACATCGTCAATGCTCCATACTATGTGAGAAATGTCGACCTCCATCGTGATCTTGGTATCTTATCCATCACTGACGTGGCGAAAAAGTACGCCATGGCTCACAGACAACGTTTAAGTACACATGTCAACGCTGAAACATTGGCTTTGCTTCAGCCAAACACTCATCGTCGGCGGCTCAAGCGTAAAACAGTTTTAGACCAGATAGGCACCCAGTAGCAGATGTACCTTATATATTTATACATTCATAATGAATTTATGAATATTGAGGCATCTTAGTTTTTTCCTTTTTTAATATATATGTTCAATAAAAATTGCTCGTTAGTATCTTTATTTCGTTGTACTAGTTGTAATTTCTAAACGTTATTCTGCTTATACTTTAAGATGCGTTAATAAAAAATAAAAAAAAAACTAAAAAAAGTGAACAGTAACATTTGCTCCTTTTTTTGCTTCCATGTTCCCTTGATAAACGAAATTTTATTCAATTTATATTTTCAAACAAACTTAAATGATTGAGAAAACAAAGTTTGAATTACGCGCCAACATTTAAAATCAAAGTAACTTTAATGTTAGTTGATTTAATTTAAAAATAAGAATTTAAACAAAATACATTATAAGACGACCTCACATTTTGCTGTATGCGTTTTAGTAAATTTAAAACTATACAAATTTGATGAAAATTTTTTTGAGTCGAAATTAATTTTAGACGAGAATTCTTAGTGATTTGGTATATTGATATACATATGTATATGTAGTTACGTTTGTGCGTTTGCATGTTAGTTATGTTTGTGAAAAAGTTCAATTGCATCTTCCATTTTTATATTGCTACATACATATGTGCATACGCACGCAAGCAACCATGACTTATCTACGACGCATCGCCTTATCATATTTAAATGCAATAATTAGAGAGTAAATATCCGAATGATAGAATTCCTGCCTAACATATGCTAAAACTATTCTATTTTGCATATGCATGTTCATACATATTTGTATGTGCATATGCACACTTGATGCCCTAGCCTATGTACGTACATATGTATTTGTGTTCTGAACTTACAGCAAAACAATGCTTTACACATATGCATGTACATTAGAGCGTCTCGCCCTAATAACTCATACTTTCTGCACCCAGAAAATATTTTGATATCGATGATAACCGATACAGATCCATTCGTACGTTCAGATGGATACACGAAGATCTTAGCAGCCCGCAGAAAAGCTAATGGATGTGTCCGTCAAATGTTTGGTCCGAAAGAGGATAATTTTATAAATTTCGAGAATGACAAATATTTTATCTAAGCTCGAGAGCCGGTAGAAATACAACATGCTTGAATCCCGACAAAATTTTGTGGACTAAAATTTCCGTTACAAGACAAACAATTCACTAACTGTTTCGCGAGCGAGGAAAATAAATAAAATTTACTTCTTCTTGTATGGCTTTAGACTAAAAATAAATGGTTTATATTTCTGGTTCTACTAATTGAATCGAAATACTTTTTTCGTAAAAGATTTATGATTTTTACGGTCTTCAATTAACTGACATTAGGTTGTTACATTAGGGTGGTAGAAACTAAGAAACTGTTTTTCAAAAACACTTCATATGAGGGGAGGTACGGGCGACTTTTTTTGGTGATACGCTCTAATGTACATACAACCGCACACACAGTCACTCACATTATTCCTCTAAATGCTTATGTCGTCCAAAGCTGCAATCCTATGCCTAGCGAATACAAGAACAAAATGCATTAATAGGCGCAGCCGTAGCGGCCATCATTCTAGTTGCTATGGTGCTGAACAATAAAACAATCGCGGCGGCGTTGAACAGTTTCAACTATTGTACTGTACAACAAAAACTGAACATAAAAAAATTCATTGATAAATTTCAGCTCATAGTTCTAAAAGCAAAGTACTTTCATTCACAAAACGACCCGCCCATGTGTCAATTTTCTCGACCATTCGAAAATAATCAATATTGGAATATTTCGCGTAGAATTATTTGCCAATATTTGGTAAATCTTGAATTTTTGTCATGTTGAATGGTCGCGGCTCGTTTATATGTTTGCACCTATCTACATATGTATGTAAATATGTCTTTCTAAAAGCTCTAGAACCGCAGCTGCTGTGCGTTAAGAGCGCGAATTAAAAGTTTTCGCTTTTGGTGAGAAAAAAAAATATACATAATTGTTTTTTTCTTTTTTCAACGCGTATGCGTTTACTTTTATTTAAAATAAACTTCAATATATGAAGACTATGCTTCTAATTCAACTATATTTTCTTTACTATAATAGTATCTTTGTTCTTAATATTTAGGTAGGGTAGGAGATTTACAAAAGACGATATTAATCCCGTCAAAGAAACAAGAAGAATAACAGATGACACGTATAGTCTTGCCAGAAATAACTTCAACACACCCTCTCAATATGCGGATCATCTAATTAGTTAAACCAAGTCCAGTACGACATCTTTCGTGATTTACTCGTGCTAGTGGTTTTGTCATCACATCCGCAAGCATCTCATGAGTTGATATGTGTGCCAATGTGAATAACCCTTTACTGACGCGTTATCGAACAAAGTGGTGTTTTATGTCGATGTGTTTGGTCTTCGCATGATATGCCGGATCACTCGCCAAACATTGCGCTCCTCTATTATCTACATATATTGTAATATCAATAAACTTTTTAGTGCCAATCTCAAGAGGCTGCGTAGATAAACTGCCTCTTTAGCTGCTTCTGTCAAACTAACGTATTCGGCCTCTGTTGACGAATGTGCGACAGTACGTTGTTTTTGTGATTTCCAGCTAATGGCTGCATTGCTTAGCAAATATGCATAGCCCGTATAAGAACGACGACCGTTTGTGCAGCCACTCCAGTCAGCATCGGTGTAACCTACAAGCGGAAGGGCTGTCCTTTGATACACCAAACCTTTACTTGCCGTGTCAGCAAGATACCTTAAGACACGTTTAATCGCATTCCAGTGTGCTTTCGGCCGATCATATACGAACTGCGCCAATCTTGCCACCGTATTAGCTATGTCGGGTCTTGTGGCAACGGACAAATACTTAAGAGCCCCAATTATTTCCCTATATGGATAGGTTTTATCGAGCCTCTCGCAAGATTTATCAAAAACCGTATTACATTCTGGCGGCGTAGCTACTGGGTTACACTCAATCATGCCGTATTGTCTCAATAGTTCTAATATGTAACCCATTTGCTTCAAAATAATTACATCATTCTCTTGATGAATCTCTAATCCATGACAATAGTTGGCTTTACCGACATCTTTAATGTCGAAATCATTTAAAAGTTGCTGCATAAATTTGTGAATTAGATTTGGTTCACGTGACGCTATTAGTAAATCGTCCACATATACCGACAACAAATCTAAATCTGTATCGAATTCTCCAAACATGGTTCATTCTTTGTGGCCCGTAAACCCATACTTAAAACCTTGAACTTAAGTTTGGAGTACCACTGCCGTCCAGCTTGCTTTAGGCCGTATAGTGCTCTCTTAAGTCGGCAGGCGTTGCCACCATTACTTAAATCGTTCAGCATTTTGGATGCTTTTCTACAAATTTCACCCTCCTATCATTCTTTAATATAATTCGTTGCAAAATATCGTATAACACAGTTGGCACCTTCATGAGCACTTTTTCATCTAATGCTCCATTCAGATATGCGCTCAAAACATCAAACTTCCAAATTGTGAGGCCAAATTGTGCCTCAGCTATACCAACGAAAACATTATAATCAGCAGACTCATAATCGTCAGAAACATTACTGACTATGTCGCCCTCTGGACTAAATGATAGCGAAACTGATTCTGAATTTTCGCGATACTGAAATAATTTACGCGGTCGTCCTCTCTTTCCAGTTCACAGTAACTTTGGCGCTCCTGGTGCTCTTTTCATTTCTTTTACATCTTTTTGTACCTTGGCAACAGGTTCACTGTTCCTTACACTCTAGTTATTTGGATGAGGTGAGAACTGGTACTGTTATTTTCTTCTGCGAATGTTGGCAGCGACAGCAGCTCATCAATATCGCGAGTTGGGGTTGAATAAACCGGTTGTTGTTCATTTGTAAACCTGACATCACACGAACATATGATTTTATCCTCTTTTGACCACCGTACCCGATAACCCTTCTTATCTCGTGGATATCCCACAAACACGCCTTCAAATGATCTTACTTTTTGTAGCTACTTTATCTAGCACCATCACATTGGGTTTTACTTTGTGTCAAACACTCATAAGACGTCTTTCCTTATAGGCTTCTCGATGGACATCTGTTCCTTATATAACAAGCAGTTGTCCCAGTTTTTGACCAAAAACTTTGACGCACACCGGATTGCAACAAAAGGCATCTGATCATGTCCAGCAATGTCCTGTTCATCCCCTCTGCAATACCGTTTCGCTCAGGTGTACGAGGGATGCTTAGTCGACGTGCAATGCCCAAATCTGAAAGATACTTATCAAAATCATTACCACCTGGTGCAGTCATCTATGAAGGTAACGAAATATCTTGCTTTAGAAAATGACTGTTCCCTAAACGGTCCAACAACGTCCGAATGCACTATGTTCAAAGGCCTTGAACAAAGTGCTCCGCCCTTATTAAAAGGAAGTGCAGACATTTTAACGGCCACACATACTTCGCCCTGGGACAATTGCTCAACGTCGCAAAAAGCTGATAAAGGAACCATACCATCATGCCTTAACCTTGATAAATCTGCCGCATTTGGATGACCCAAACGACAGTGCCACTTCAACAGTTCGGCGCACTTCGTTTGAGCAGCAGCGCACTCGCTGTTTTCACGAACAAAGTATGAATCGCCCTTGCGATCTGCAATCAAAGTTGTAATGCCACTTGCATTACACACATAAGCGCTTCTTTGGAAAATGTCACTCTGTGTCCCTTATCGGTAAATTTTGCCACCGAAATTAAATTCGTATGCAACTCGGGCAAAAACAACGTGTTCTGAAACTCAATATGCCGCTGACCATTTTCACTTGACTCATCCGCGGAACGGCGGAATTGGTGGCCACCCAAGTACTATGTGGAGAGTACCGTACCGACAACCTGGCAGGAGGTATTAAATGCATTTTCCTACAATGTGGAGACTAACCAAGGATCTCTCTGCACGGATGTGCAGGCCCGAACCCCACACTCCCCTATGACCGGAACTGACACCCAGGGTTCCGGAGGAAGCGCACTACTAGTGGTGAAACATGGCACATTGGCTATGCCAATGGAGAGCCGAGTGAGTGTGAGCGATATACCGTCATCGCAACGATCTGAAGCAACTGAACAAGTTGTGGAGGATGTGGAGATGGCGGACAATCTCTCAGTAGACTCAGACGGATCTCTGGTACCGAGTAAGTCTTTGACAACGGTTACACCTGGTGCGAATCAGGTAAGTACCGGTAAAAAGACTGAAGTTATTGGAGAGTCGAACGCAGGTGTTGGTCTAACCGCAAGGCAGATCAAACGAAGAAGACAGAAGGCGAGACAAGCCGAAGCACTAGCTAAGGCAAGGACTCAAGCTCCGTCAACTTTGACACCTGTAACGGAAACGGGAAAGCGTGGCAGAACAGAGGATTCCTCTGTAGCACTGCGCTCTTCCGGAAACGAAACGGGGTCTGTGCCAACGACCGGGAAGAGGAGAAAGGCAAAGAAGAGGAAAGTCGAGAGACGGAATTTGGAAATGCCTGAATCCTCGACCCAATCCAAGGCAGACAAACCTTTGCCTGACAAGGCAAAGGCTAAGGGACCTCAAATGTCGAATGACACTCTTCCGTCAACGTCTGGCGAATCATTCGCGAGAATGGCAGCAAAGGCAATGAGGGTGGAGATACATACCAAAGGGCAACAAGATTATCTTGACAGCTATCTCTGGAAAGCTATCGGTGAGTCGAAAGACGCGCCGACTTTCTAGAGGAAAAGCGTGGTGGACGGCATCGTAAAGGTGCACTGTTCCAGTGCTTTTTCCCGAGAACGGCTGGGAAAAGCGATAGCAAAGATTCCAGCCTGCGAAAACAGCAAGTTCATTCTTGTTGAGAGTAGCAAAGAACGGCTGGTACGAGCGAGTGTTTGGATTCCGGGTCCTCCCTGTAATTCAGCAGAACTCCTCAAACGCATGCGTGTTCAGAATAAGGATCTTGACACGACTCTCTGGAGAGTATACTCGTGCATCAGGCAGAAATACGCTACCACTTCGGAGGCGGGTTCCCACCTGGTACTGGGTATCGATCTTGAGTCCCTCAAGGTTCTTAAGTCGAAGTACGGGTGCCGTCCTCACCTACATCTGGGGCGAATCCATTTCCGTGTCCAGGATAAGGTGAAGGACAAAGCGTAAATATTCTCAGTCTCATGACTGAAGTAATATTTACACAGATAAATCTGCAGCATAGCAAAGCGTCTGCGGATCTCTTGTGCCGTAATACTAATACAAGAACCATGAGTATGTCACAAGCGTATCTGTGGTCTAGGTGCTATGTCGTAGGGACAAATACTTCATTGTGAAGGGAATGTGAGACCGCGAGCATGTATTATCATGTCGAGGTTGATCGAACACACGATGTTAAAAGAGCTATGCTCCGGAGATATCGTTGCTGCAAAAATAAAGTACTTGAAAACTAGGAACAGTGTCGAAGCTATCATAGTTTTGACCTACCTACCCTACGACTCTTTACAGCCACCTCCTTCGACGGAGCTAAGAGTAGTGGTCAAGTATGCAGAATCCAATAATATGGGGCTCATAGTGGGCTGTGATGCAAATTCACAGAACATTGTGTGGGGAAACAGCAAATGCAACCCCAGAGGTCTCAAGTTACTGGATTTTATCCTGTCATCCGATTTGGTCATTCAAAACACTGGTAACAAACCAACTTTTGTGACCAGAAGGAGACAAGAAGTGATTGATTTAACACTTACCAATAAGTCAGTTGGAAATCAAATCAACCGATGGCGAGTTTTGGAAGAGGACTCTCTTTCTGATCATCGTCTTATCGAATTCCGACTGGGAATTTACACAATATCAATACCTTCCGGTAGGAGTCCTCGAAATGTGGACTGGGACCGGTATGGTGAGCTTGTAACAAAGCGATTACCAAACCTGAAAAAACTCAAATCAGCAGAAATGATTGAAGATGCTACTAAGAAATTAGAAGGTACTTTAATCAATTGCTTTGAGGAACTGTGCCCACTCAGCCAAAGGAGACAGGGGAAAGCGGTTCCTTGGTGGAACCCTGAACTGTCGAAGCTTCGTGTACGGTCCAGGAAACTTTTTAAAAGGCCTTGAAGACCAAAACAGAAGAGGACTGGGCTAATCATCGACTTACACAGAGAGAATATAAGAAAAAAGTACGGAAAGCCAAACTTGAATACTATAGAAATTTCTGCAGTAATGTCGAAGAAATGAGGGAAACAGCGAGACTTTGTAAGGTCTTTCATTTAGACCGCTCAGTAAGGCTGGATTCCATTCGAAAACCTGATGGTTCATTCCAAATCGGAAACGTTTAATGCTCTACTCGAAACCCATTTTCCGGGTAGTAGAACTTTCTCTGAAGTTGAGAGTGGCATGAACAATAACAGTAGCAACGGTGGAACCTCTAGGTACAGCTGGTATATTGCTAGTCGGATAGTGACAAGGGAATCGATAAGGTTTTCCTTGTCTTCCTTTAAGAACTTTAAGTCCCCTGGACCTGACGGAATATATCCAGCAATGCTTAAAAAAGGAGGAGACAGGCTGATTGAGGCCCTGAAAAGGATCTTCACAGCCTGTCTCGCATTTGATTATATACCATCCCAATGGCGACGCGTAAGAGTAGTATTCATTCCGAAACCAGAAAAAGATGACTATTCCCTAACAAAAAGTTTTAGACCAATCAGTTTGACATCGTTCATGTTGAAAAGTCTGGAACGAGTGGTGGAGAAACATATTCGAGTGGGGGTATTGCCGAGAAGTCCACTTAGTAGAAATCAACACGCTTACCAGAGTGGAAAATCATGTGAATCAGTCTTACACGATCTTGTTAGCAAGATTGGAGCCGGGCTGGAAGCTGACGAATACGCAATGGGCGTGTTCGTGGACATTGAGGGGCCTTTTGATAATGCCACTTTCGGCTCGATATGTTCTTCTGCCGAACGACACGGAGTTAATCAAGCCATTATAAAATGGATATATTCCATGCTCTCTGAGAGGCTGTTAACCGCTGGTGGGAGCAGTGACGAACAAATCACAGTCAGGGCCAAGCAAGGATGTCCCCAAGGGGGTGTTCTTTCTCCGCTGCTGTGGTGCTTCGTCGTATACTCTCTATTAGTGGAGATGTAAGAACTCTGTTTTCACGTCCAAGCATATGCGGACGACGTCTGTGCGCATACATCAGATAAATCCTTAAGGAGGGTTTGCACGAAAGTGCAGAGGATTCTTGACAAAATCGATGACTGGTGCATGAGACAAGGTCTTTCCGTTAATCCGAACAAAACAACCATAGTCTTGTTTACGAGAAAACGGAAATTGGATGGACTCAGTCTTCTAACACTGAAAGGTGTGACACTTGGTCTTTCCAACGAAGTTAAATATCTAGGTGTAATCTTGGATAAGAAGCTGACTTGGCAGACACACGTTTCACTGAAGGTGAATCGTGCATTGAAGATTTTTCAGCAATGCCGTAGAGCCTTTGGCAAAACCTGGGGTCTGAAATCTACTGTGGTCCTATGGATATACACAGCACTTATCAGACCAATCATCACTTACGCTTCTGTGGTCTGGTGGCGACGGAGCATGGTTAAGTCCACAATCCGGGAACTATACAGGCTGCAAAGGAGTGTATGTTTATGCATCACAGGTGCCATGAATACAGCCTCTGGTGATGCCCTAAATGCTATGCTTAATTTGCTCCCCCTGGATCTTAAGATACAACAGGAAGCAATAAAAGCAATGTGTAGACTCCATAAATATGGTTTCTGGCACGAAGATGGAACTTCGGGACACAGAGAAATCTTTAAGTTGCTGTCGAAGCAGTATCCACTGTATTTGGCACCTAAAGATGACCTGATACCCACAGTTTCCTTTAGAAGGAAATTTGATGTCAGATTTGCGTGAGCAATGGAGCAATCCAGAATGCATGCAGGGAGGTTTGACGGATATTTTCTTTACCGATGGGTCCAAGACTGAAATAGGGTCTGGAGCCGGATGGTACTTAAACGATAGTAATAAGTATCACTATGCTATGGGGGGAATGGCAACTGTTTTCCAAACAGAAGTTTTTGCCATCCTAAAAGTAGCCGAATGGATAATCGAGAGGAGATGGAGCGGAAAACAGATTGGAGTCTTCAGTGACAGTCAGGCTGCATTGAAGACCCCGGAGAACGCGAAACAAACCTCGAAGATTGTTCAAGAATGTAAGAAGAAGCTTAATTCTGTCGCAAGACAAAACAGACTTGTACTTATATGGGTTCCGGGACACTCCGGTGTTCAAGGAAACGAAATTGCCGACGAATTGGCCGACGGTGGATCAGCGGTGCCCCCACAGGGGCCAGAGCCAATAATCGGAATCAGTCCCGCAGGAATCAAGAATTGGATCAGCGATTATGTAGGCAATCTACATAAAGAGCGATGGTCCGGTCTAGAACGCTGCAGAACTGGAAAGTGTTTTGTGACAAGTCTTAACAGAAAACTGTCAAACTTTCTACTAAAACTTAGAAGAAAAGACATTCGGTTGATGGTCGGCATCATTACAGGACACAACCCATGGGGTCAGCATATGACCACCATTGGAATCATCGAGGGCCCGATATGCCTGTCATGCTTGGAGGAGGCGGATAGCACTGAGCACTTTCTCTGTGAGTGTCCTGCCTTTGCTATAGCGCGACTACGAGTATTGGGTTCCGATGTCATGAGAATGAGTAATATTCGTTCTCTTAAACTGGAGGATATTTACAGATTTGCCAAAGAATCTGGAAAATTCTCACAGGACTTAATATCTCTATCTCTGTCTCTATTCTTTCCTATCTCTTTCTCTTATACTTTTCTCCTTCCCTCCTTGACTATCCACCCCCCTTTCCAGAGCTATAAATACAAAGGGCACTTTAGATTGAGTGTTTTAGGAGCCACCAAATCTCCTGGTGCTCCTTGGTTCGACCTTTTCAAATTTCATTTCAATTTCATCACCACACAGGTGCGCCGTACATCCACTGTCTAACTCCCATCCGCGCTTTAATCGTTTAGTACTCACACCAAATGTCCCGTCTGTTGTCCCAGAATGGAAGGCTACATACGTATCGTCAACACTATATGCCAAACTTTTGGAATTTCTACGACCACACTTGAAACATCTTATTTCTTTTTTACTTTTAGAAAAATGTTTACGACAATTTTCACGTGACTTTGCAGTCATTGCTATTACTGTGCTGCTCGATGACTGCTGACGTGCTTCGCTCTCTTCCATTATTTTTACTTTAAGCACTTCAGCGGTTGGAAGTGAATCGCGTGACTCGATTGCACAACGAAAATTCTCATAAGTAGACGGCAAGCTATATAGCAGCATAATTGAAAGAAGATCTCCATTTATCTGAACGCTCATACTCTCCAATTTGTCTACGGCACCAAAAAATTTCGTAGTATGCTGTTTCACATCTTCGCCTTCCGTCAACTTCTGTAGCATTAGCTGCTTCAGTAGCGTTGCCTTTCGCGCCGGACCTTTCGACGCATAAATCGACTCCAATTTGACCCACTTCTCGTGATGTCTCACATCCACGTACCTGCTTCAATTCGTATGGATGTATAGCCAAAATCAAATCAGCTTTAGCTTTACTGTCATTTTTCAACCATGTGCTTCTTGCAGCAGGCTCGGTTTCTGGCGCTATCACAATAGTACCACTTACATATTCCCAAAGCTCGTTTTTGACCAGCAATGCTTCTACTTGCATGCTCCAAGTATCGAAATTCTCCTTTGATAGCAACTCGATCCGGGATGAGCTGGATGCAGAACTCGTGGCCATCACGTTAAATGTCTCGCTATATTTGTATGAGTCAATTTGATTTACCAAATTTTGCTTAGTCTTCAAAATATTATCCATGGACAAACTATAGGACTAAATACGCTTTATTTTGGACATCTGAGCCCATAACCTAATGCGATGCAGAAATTATTGATCAATTTTTTTTAGAGATTTACAAAAGATGATATTAATGCGGTCACAGAAACAAGAAGAATAAGAATAAAAATACAGATGATAAGTACTAACAGATGACACGCATAGTGTTGCCAGAAATAACTTCAACAAACATAATTAGGTTTGCCTTTTTATTATGATCCAACAAGGGTTTTGGTTGTTTATTGTTTGCAATACATTTTGTTCGTTGTTCTAATGCTTAACCCATTAAATCCCAACCTTATATAAAACAATTTTTTTTTAAATCCGTTTATAAAACGTTTATTGAAATAGTGTAATTAAGCTCCTTAAAAAGAAAAAACACGAAAAAAAATCAGAGAAATGCATTTTTTGGGCTGTACCCAATCGAGTACAATGGGATAATATGTATTAAATAAAAATACACTTTCAAAGACTTCCTTGATTATTAGTTCGGTTAACAGTATGGAAGTTTTTGAAACATTCTCTCTCCACGCAAAGGGCTGCATTGCATAACTTGCAAATCCATCGAATTCTTTGGTGACACTCCCTGCACCTCAGCTGATTCGATATCCTTTTGGGAAAATGGTTATATGAGGAACCAGCTATTCATGCCGTTGTCGATCGTTTTGAAGATATGTCCCGGATATTATAATTGCGTAAATAAAATCGCACAAATTCACGTTGGTATTGCAACAAGTCGCATTGACTCTTACTTGCCATTTTATAAAGCTTCCATGCGTTTACTACGCACCAGCTTATCATTGTGGTGAAAAGAGGCCGCCACCATTTCTTTCCTCTAAACTTTATATTGTAAGTATTCAAAGCTTGGTCGTGGAGGTCAACTCCTCCCATTCCTGAGTTGTATTCCGCTATCAACTTCAGCTGATTGGCATTCACCTTGCGCCTCTCTTGTCTTGACCATCGTTTGACGGTATGTAAAGGTTCAATTCTATCAAAGTTTGTTCCGACTGTCGCAACGCTATTGTCATTCCACTTCACAAAAAGTATTCCTGAGTCAGAACACCTACAAAATTTGATACAAAACAACTATTCAAATAAATCATTATGATAAACTTACATAAAATCAAACTCTCCCCGTTGCTTCTTTTGTAGTTCTTTGTTCGTTTTCAGAGGACATTTTTTTGTCCGCCGTTCACGAACAGTCCCAGTAGAATTAAATCCTTGTTCTTTCAAAATTCTAAGAAGGTCATATGACGTAAAGAAGTTGTCCAAAAATACGATGTGATCGGTCGGATGGCTTCCAAAATACCTAACCATAGATTCGTCAACAGACAGCTTTTGGTGCATATAACCAAACTGACAAACATTTTTACATAAAATTTGAGAGAGTGGTCTTATCTTTGCCATTTTATCGCTAAAATCTAAATTAGAGTTATCAGTAAGATGCAAAAACTGTTTAATTTTTTGAAAGCGATTTCGCGACATATTGTTGGATATAAAAGGTGTTCTGGTATCTTCATCCAGTTGCCAGTACATGCGTTCTCTTGGCATTAAGTGATAGCCGCTATAAAGTAAAATTCCAATAAAAATTTTAAGATCCTCCTCATTGAAACAAAAATCATGCTTGTTATGCTGCAAGGCATATATTTTCGTTTGATCGATTATTAATTTTACCACCTCATCGTCAAAAATAGTTTCAAAAATTTCAACTGGGTTCTTAGTTACCAATAAAGAACACGCTTCAAGTTGGGATTGTTCGTAAAAATGCGTTTCTGGAATTTCCACACTTGTTATTCTCTTTCTCCATTTTGGATTTAGATCTTTTGCCAACTTTTGCCTTTTTTGTAAGCTTGCAAATGGAATATCATCATCACTGTCACTGTCACTGCTCAAAAATAAGTCAACTTCGCCCGGAACATCCCTTGGAATATCATCACGCAATATATTATCCTCTTCAATGTCCTCCTCATTTGTGTCACAGTGGGTATTTGACGGTATAATAGCGAAGTCGAAGTGACTACGGTCGCTTGATTCAATATAGTCAGTGGCCGCAGAAAGGTTGTGAAATCTCTTTCCGTAAAATTTTTTTACATCCATTACCAAATCTACATGAAATATGCATGCGAGTACACTAGTATTTAAACCTACCGAAATGCGCTTTTCCACAACTTTTTTCGAATTTTTATTATAAAGTATACAAATTATCTGTATTATGAATATTTCAACACTGAACTTTTTCCGTGATAACATAGATTTTGTTAAACAGAGAGTTTATTGCAAACTAAACCATGAAAAGAAGAAAAATAGCAAACGTGCACGCAAAGACAAGTGAATAACGGATAACGAGACTCAAAAAAAAGAAGGAGAAACATGTGTATTCGTTTTCGACATTGCTCTGTATTATAAAGCGGCGAGTACATTTAAAAATTTGTAAGCGTTGGCTTTTGACGTCGTTTCGAAAAAGATGCTTTTTCTGTACTCAAGCGAGTACAATGGGATCAAATGGGTTAATGTATATATTTAAGATATTGTTTACAGTATACCTATTACATTTATGGTCACATTTACGATTTACATATTCCATTCTTAATTTATTTGTTGACATAGGTTCATTATTATATTATTTATTAAACATATTTTATGTGTGTGTGTGAGTAAGTGTGACGTTAACTCGCGCATGAGCATACATAGTGGAGTGCCCAGGGGTTTTGACCTCGGATCTCGTAGGGACTGAATGAATTGCCATGTAACCAACAGGATTTTCTTTTGTATGCTCTATTTGTAACTTCTACCAATATTATATTGTGAAATTAATTTTTTCATTGTTTAAACAAAAAAATATGAAAAATTAATATATTGGAGCATAATATTGAGTTGGAAAAATTTTTTTTTTAGTTCTACGTTAAATTTTACTTAAATAATATAGATAAAGACAAACATCTTCCCAACGTTTCATTTTATTTGACGGGTCGAAGAGACCTTGAGCAGGTAGTCAAACTTGAAGAGGGGAACGGCAGCTGCGGCGTACTATGAATTTGTTCTGGCTAAATCAGTTATAAGTGACACGTGTTGAGCGAATGTTGTGAATACGTAATAGTGAAAATTTTGGGATTTTATTTAAAACTTCCAAAATTTTGCAAAAGTGTTTAGTTATCGGAGCAACTTGAAAACCTCGCATATTTCTGACGCCAGTTTCACGAACAATTGTTTTTTTACCGAGTGGAAGAGGGGAACGGCAGCTTCTGCTGTGTGTTTATCAGATGAAATATTAGTTGTAGTCAGATTAGGCTCGTTTCATACTCTAATGTTTTACATGGGATCTATTGGCTATATTATGGCTGGAAGTGGGATAAAAGAAGTTCTTTCTACCATTTATGCAGAAAATACGATTGATCACATAACGTCAGGACGTGCCTATGCTAGAGCAGTACGCTATGCTCATACCTTATTGCAGCAAGCTTTAGCACAATTAATTTTTGAAGATCTTAAGGAGAATAATGCGGATTTTTTAAATGTATTGAATGACGAACAAATATCGATGTTTTTTGAAATGTTCAATTACAATGAAATTACAGAAAACCAAGGATTTCAAATGCTAAGTAGAATTTTTGAAGATAAGTTAGTTGAGCTTGAAAATAAAAATAAAACATCAAAACTATGGATTACGTATTTTCGAATGGTAACAATATTGAAAGACTTCATTGCTGCCGACCGTATGGGGGATTGGAATTTACATCTACATAGTATTGAGCTGATGATTCCACTATTCCACGCATCAGGACATTTTCCCTATGCGAAGGCTGCACAAATTTATCTGCAAGATATGAAGGAATTACAGTATATAATGGATCCAGCAGAGTTCGAAAAATATACAACAGGATATTTCACATCTAGGCGATCAGATATTTTTTTTTCTGGTATTGCAAGTGATCAGACTATTGAGCAGACTTTAATGAAAGGAATGAGCGTCGAAGGGGGTCCTTTTAAACGAGGTGCCACTGAAAGTGTAGTTTATGAATGGATCAGAGGAGTTATTTATAGTAAAGATATTATTCAAAGCATAGAAAATTTTTGTGACATATCTTTCAATAAAAGTCATCAACACAGTGACTCTACAGATGCTAGAATAGAAAGGGATGGTATCGATGTAAAAAGATTGGTAGACTTTTTCAAAGAACACAGTCCTTTTCCTGATACAGATGCAATTATGTCAATTGCCACTGAAATTACCGGTGATAAAAGTATAAATTGTTACAATGCTTTTGAAGACGGTTTAAAAGTTATGAAGAAAATCGAAGGGAAAAATGTACGCGAATTGAAGTTTTTAAGGAAAGATAAAATAAATTCTCTATTGGCTAAAAATAATAAAATAAAATTTCATAACAATGTTATTCCTGTTGATCCATTGTTGCTGTTTCAACGTATTTGTGTGTTGAAAAAAACAGATGATGAACTAAAAACTTATATGAATTATGAACTGGCACCATATCCACTTGCTCTGTTTGAAGATGGCCAAATGCGAAAGACAAAAAAATCAACTTTCTACGAATTATTCCCAGAAATTCAGATTAATTTGAAAAGCTTAGAAAATGTTCATTATGTTATTGATGGAGGCATGTATCGTTGCAAATGGCAATTAAATGAAACATTCAAAATGATATGCGAACATTACGTAAGATATTTGAGGAATAATTATAATAACGCATACGTGGTATTTGATGGATATAAGAAGGACGGTATTAAATCTGCTGAAAGGAATCGTCGCGCACTAAAAAATATAAGTACAGATATTGAATTTGATGAAAATATGCCGTTAAAAATCGTTCAAGATAAAATATTGTTGTAATTTCTGAAGACATTGACGTCTTGGTTGTGTTAACGGCATTGGCGCCTACTGATCGTGAAATATATTTTTTAAAACCATCCCGAGGCAAAGTTAACCAACAAATATTTTCATCGAAAAGTTTAGAAAAATCTCTACCAGCATGTAAAGAACATGTTCTACTTTTACATGCTTTCACGGGCTGTGATACTACTTCTGCGTTTTACAACAAAGGAAAAATTAAGTTTATCAAAAATTTTGAGAAGCGGAATGATCTACATGACTCAGCAGCAGTATTTAAAAATGTACATGAAGATGCAAATAATATATTTCAAGCTGGTATTACATGTATTTTGGGACTGTATGGTGCTTCGGCAAAAATGGCAGATTTAAATACATTCAGGTTCAATTCCTTCATCAAAGCAACTGGCAAAGACACAAGTGTTCTTTTATCTTCGTTACCTCCCACATCTGATGCAGCATTTGAACACTTAAAACGGGTTTACCTACAAATCCAGATGTGGTTAGGGAATGATTTAATCATCGAAAATTGGGGATGGAACTATTCCAATAATACCTATCATCCAATATTTACGAATCAATTACCTGCTCCGGAAAATTTATTAAAAATATTATTTTGCAATTGCAAAAAAGGATGTGGAGCTGCATGCGGATGCCGAAAAAGTGGATTATACTGCAGTGTAGCATGCCTACAGTGCAACGACGACAGCGCTCTAAATGTAGCGCCTATAATTAACATCAGTGAAATTGAAGATGATATTTGAAAAAATGTAAATTTTTCAATAGACAAATTTTTTTGTTAATTCATTTTTTTCTTTTAAATAGTCATAATTTTTTTGTTTTTAATAATTAATTCGATTTTACTTTTATGCTATAATAACAGAAAACAATTTTTTATTTTTTTTTGTATGCTAATTATTTAAATAAACGAATAGTTTACATAATATTTTTTTTTTTAACATTTAATTATCCATAATCTATTTATTTTTTCATTTGCTTCCACTTCTGTTACAAAAACAATAAATTCTACAACGTTATTTGCATTATAGCACATAAGTTATTGCAATCATAAATTTTTGCTATTTAAAAATCAAATGCACAACTTTTAAATAGGTAGAGATTATTATTTATGTTATTCACAACACATTTTCGCAAAGATAATTTAATTTCATCTAGTTCCTAAGACATCCTAGGTTTTAACGTTTTTAACGCTCCAGACACTCCACTAACAGTAAGTTGCAGAAAACAGCACAAGTAGCTTATAAAAAAGTTCGGTGTCGAATATTTCAATACTAGGAGAAAACTTCGAAACAATTATTTTATGTTTTCTGCTAGTAGGTAATTAGTTAATTAGTATCAGGTCAGTCCATAAGTTCGTGCGTATTTTACCCATAATTTCACTTTTGTACGATTTGTGCACACATAAAATTATTCGCGGAATATAATGGAACTATTTATAATAGGACTATGAATAAGTTAGTGCGGTTTTTTTCGAAATTTGAAACTTTATTGACGTAAAATGGTTACAAATTTAATATTCAAAGTATTGTCCATCGCTTGCTACTACTTTTTCCCATCTTTCTGGCAATTCACGGATTCCCTTTGTGAAAAATTCGGTCGGTTTTGCCGCAATCCACGAATCGATCCATTTTTTGACTTCATCGTAATTACGGAAGTGCTGGTCAGCCAGGCCATGTTGCATCGATCGGAAGAGATAGTAATCGGATGGCGCAAGGTCTGGACTATACGGCGGGTGGGGTAGGACATCCCATTTGAGCGTTTCTAAGTATGTTTTGACCACTTGTGCAACATGTGGCCGAGCATTGTCATGTTGCAAAATAACTTTGTCGTGTCTATCGGCGTATTGCGGCCGTTTTTCTCGCAGTGCTCGGCTCAAACGCATCAATTGTCGTCGGTAGACATCCCCCGTAATCGTTTCATTCGGTTTCAGTAGCTCATAATACACAACACCCAGCTGGTCCCACCAGATACACAGCATAACCTTCAGGCCATGAATATTCTGCGCCGACGTCGATGTTGAAGCATGGTCAGGGTATCCATACGTTGCCCGACGTTTTGGATTGTCGTAATGGACCCACTTTTCATCGCCAGTCACAATTCGATGCAAAAAACCCTTTCTTTTGTGCCGTTGAAGCAGTTGTTCGCATGCCATAAAACGGCGTTCAACGTCTCTTGGCTTCAATTCATACGGCACCCAATGGCCTACCTTTCGGATCATTCCCATGGCTTTTAAACGTTTGGAAATGGTTCATTGATCAACTCCCAAAGTTTTTGCAACCTCTTCTTGCGTTTGAGCCGGATCTTGATCGAGCAATTCCTCCAATTCGGTATCCATGAACTTTGGCGGCGCACCCTCGCGTTCTTCGTCTTCCAAGCCAAAATCACCACTTTTAAAGCGTGCAAACCACTTCTGGCACGTTCGCTCAGCTAGAGCATGCTCACCATAAACTTCCACCAAGATACGATGACTTTCGGCTGCTTTTTTCTTCATATTAAAAAATTCCCCGCAAAAACACATTATTTGGCACGAAATTCGACATTTTCAAGTGTGGTAAAAATATTGTTGTTTACGCTTCAAATAAAAAACTTATACTGACGTTTGTGCCTTACGACAGTAGCTCTCCAATGAATGTTTGGAAATGTGGATCGATGGAATAATAATCAAGTTACGCCATCTGTTGTAAAACCGCAAGGAACTTATTCATAGTCCATTATTTCCTTTGATATATTGTGCATTCAAGAAGTGATTTTAATCGGGGATAGAAGCACGTGTTGTTAAAACATAAAATGGAATTTTCGAACGCGTATAAGAGGCATATTTTTTTTTTTTTTATAAAAGTGGTAAAAATGCAACAACTGCTGCTGCAGAAATTAACACAGTTCACGGAGTGGTAACTGCGACGTGGAGGATGCCCCGCGCGCTGGTCGTCCTGAAGTCTTTAACTCCGACGCCTTGCTCGAACTCGTGGAAGCTGAGCCAAATTTGATAGTCGATATGATAGCTCAGAGGTTAAATTAATCGCATGGAACAATTCACAGGTACCTGGTTCAGTTGGGAAAGGTTTTAAAGCTGGGAAAATGGGTTCCGCATAGACTTTCCGTCGCCAAACTTCAGCAGATAGTGAATGTGTGTTCTCAGCTGCTACAACGGCTTGAAAATGAAAGTTTTTTGAACCGTATCGTTACTGGTGATGAAAAATTGGTCCTTTACAATAATCCTGTTCGCAAACGCTAATGGTTAGATAAAGATGAAACACCAGAACCCACCCCTAGAGATGGCCCTCACGCCAAGAAGATTCTCCTGTCTATTTGGTGGGATATGGCCGAAATTGTTTATTATGAACTTCTGGAACCAAACCAGACGATAACTGCTGATTATTATTCCCATTAGCTATCAAACCTGAATGAGGCACTTAACAAAAATCAACCGTCGTTAGTGAATAGACGCAAAGGTTTGTTCCACCATGACAACGCAAGACCTCATACCGCAAGGCAAACAGTAGGAAAGCTGAACGAGCTCGGATGGGAGCTAATGCCGCATCCACCATACTCTCCGGATATTGCACCTTGTGATTATCACCTTTTCCGTGGACTACAATCCCATATGAGTAACAAGAACTACTCCTCAAAAGAAGCTATAAAAAGGGATATCGAAGCGTATTTTGGCTCCAAGGACAAAAAGTTTTTTGAGCAGGAATTAAAAATTTGCCTAAACGTTGGGCAGACATTATAAATAATGAAGGAACATATATTATTGATTAATAAATACTTTAAACATCTTTTTTATTAATTTTAAAACCCCCTTTAAAAAACGCACGAACTTATGGACGGACCTGATATATTACTTTGCGTATGTAGTTCTTCAATTAACAAAAAGTGCAAAAAAACATATCCATATATCTGCAAGGTTAGAAACTTACTCTGAAATCAGAGTATTTGAGGGTTACTGTACATACAATTAGAGAACGTGAATGTATAGAGAAGTCTCAATGATAGGAACGTACGGAGTTTCGAGGGGTACTCGTTTCGCGAAGACTAATCTCCACAGACAAATTGTTCACCAAAAGTTAACAGTAAGGGACTGAATTATGTAAATTTAGCAGCAGTCGATACGAATTTGTTGGTAATTAGAAGCAAAGAATGTTATAATACGTTCACATACGCATTAATCCCCTATAAATCCACCAAATTAATCTACCCATATGACAGATTACCTGCAAAATTTACAATCAGCTGTCTATACTGCTTTGAAAGATTTTTCTTCCTAGAAATTATTTTGGTGGAGTATTTCGGTGTTTTTGGTTATCTTAAATATTACTAACGATATGAAGAAAATACAAGGAGAAGGAATAGTTTAATTGCGCAATTAATTGGACACACGCTTTTCTCTGTAAAATAAGTCCATAATTAATAATATTTAACAAACATTTTATTAGAATTATGTTTACAGACCTGTTTTCTTTGCCGGCATCCATTTCATTTAGTTTTTATTTTAATGTTTCTCCTTACATTCGTAATAATAATTATCGAAAACACAGAAAACACAGGGTTGTATGTTAATAAGTATCGTTATTATCTAGGACTATTTCATAATCTCAGATTTTGGGAGAGAAATTTTGTATGGGAAATCCCGCTTTTTAATTACGGATTTTGAGTTCAGCGCGAAAAAGTAGATCGTCTACTTATATGTGAACGTACTATTAGTAGCTTTTTAATATGGCTACATGAATTTTTCCAAATCATCCAAAACTATACACATAGTGCTATATGGTGCTCTGTCTGTCTGGTGCTCTGTAAAACTTCAACTGAATCCAAATCCTCTATAGAAAACGTTTCATTACCAGGCTTACAGGAAGATGGCATATGCAAATTTACATATGTGAATTTATATACACACATATGCGCTTATATATATGCTGTGTGTATGTATGTGAACTTACCACAGCAAAAAAATATTACGATTCCCTAAAACTTCTCAAGAAATCCAGCGCACATTCATAGGCATAGCATTATATGTACAATACCTTCAAATACTCTGATTTCAGAGTAAGTTTCTAACCTTGCAGATATATGGATATGTTTTGGTCACTTTTTAGCAATTGAAGAACTACATACGTAAAGTAATATACTAATTTACTATTTACCTACTATCAGAAAACATAAAATAATTGTTTCGAAGTTTTCTCCTAGTATTGCAATGTCCGACACCGAACTTTTTTATAAGCTACTTGTGCTGTTTTCTGCAACTTACTGTTAGTGGAGTGTCTGGAGCGTTAAAAACGTTAAAACCTAGGATGTCTTAGGAACTAGATGAAATTAAATTATCTTTGCGAAAATGTGTTGTGAATAACATAAATAATAATCTCTACCTATTTAAAAGTTGTGCATTTGATTTTTAAATAGCAAAAATTTATGATTGCAATAACTTATGTGCTATAATGCAAATAACGTTGTAGAATTTATTGTTTTTGTAACAGAAGTGGAAGCAAATGAAAAAATAAATAGATTATGGATAATTAAATGTTAAAAAAAAAAATATTATGTAAACTATTCGTTTATTTAAATAATTAGCATACAAAAAAAAATAAAAAATTGTTTTCTGTTATTATAGCATAAAAGTAAAATCGAATTAATTATTAAAAACAAAAAAATTATGACTATTTAAAAGAAAAAAATGAATTAACAAAAAAATTTGTCTATTGAAAAATTTACATTTTTTCAAATATCATCTTCAATTTCACTGATGTTAATTATAGGCGCTACATTTAGAGCGCTGTCGTCGTTGCACTGTAGGCATGCTACACTGCAGTATAATCCACTTTTTCGGCATCCGCATGCAGCTCCACATCCTTTTTTGCAATTGCAAAATAATATTTTTAATAAATTTTCCGGAGCAGGTAATTGATTCGTAAATATTGGATGATAGGTATTATTGGAATAGTTCCATCCCCAATTTTCGATGATTAAATCATTCCCTAACCACATCTGGATTTGTAGGTAAACCCGTTTTAAGTGTTCAAATGCTGCATCAGATGTGGGAGGTAACGAAGATAAAAGAACACTTGTGTCTTTGCCAGTTGCTTTGATGAAGGAATTGAACCTGAATGTATTTAAATCTGCCATTTTTGCCGAAGCACCATACAGTCCCAAAATACATGTAATACCAGCTTGAAATATATTATTTGCATCTTCATGTACATTTTTAAATACTGCTGCTGAGTCATGTAGATCATTCCGCTTCTCAAAATTTTTGATAAACTTAATTTTTCCTTTGTTGTAAAACGCAGAAGTAGTATCACAGCCCGTGAAAGCATGTAAAAGTAGAACATGTTCTTTACATGCTGGTAGAGATTTTTCTAAACTTTTCGATGAAAATATTTGTTGGTTAACTTTGCCTCGGGATGGTTTTAAAAAATATATTTCACGATCAGTAGGCGCCAATGCCGTTAACACAACCAAGACGTCAATGTCTTCAGAAATTACAACAATATTTTATCTTGAACGATTTTTAACGGCATATTTTCATCAAATTCAATATCTGTACTTATATTTTTTAGTGCGCGACGATTCCTTTCAGCAGATTTAATACCGTCCTTCTTATATCCATCAAATACCACGTATGCGTTATTATAATTATTCCTCAAATATCTTACGTAATGTTCGCATATCATTTTGAATGTTTCATTTAATTGCCATTTGCAACGATACATGCCTCCATCAATAACATAATGAACATTTTCTAAGCTTTTCAAATTAATCTGAATTTCTGGGAATAATTCGTAGAAAGTTGATTTTTTTGTCTTTCGCATTTGGCCATCTTCAAACAGAGCAAGTGGATATGGTGCCAGTTCATAATTCATATAAGTTTTTAGTTCATCATCTGTTTTTTTCAACACACAAATACGTTGAAACAGCAACAATGGATCAACAGGAATAACATTGTTATGAAATTTTATTTTATTATTTTTAGCCAATAGAGAATTTATTTTATCTTTCCTTAAAAACTTCAATTCGCGTACAATATACTAATTTACTATTTACCTACTATCAGAAAACATAAAATAATTGTTTCGAAGTTTTCTCCTAGTATTGCAATGTCCGACACAGAATTTTTTTATAAGCTATTATGTTGTTTTCTGCAACTTACTGTATGCTCATGCGCACTTTACGCACAGCAACTGCGGTTGTCGAGCATTTAGAAAGACATATTTACATACAGATACATAGACATATCGATGCATACATATGTACGGAGCGGCGGGTACTCGACTTGACAAAAATTCAAGATTTACCAAGTATTTGCAAATAATTGTAAGCGAAATATTCCAATATTGACTATTTTCGAATGGTCGAAAGTACTTTGCTCTTAGAACTATCAGCTCGAATTTATCAATGAATTTTTTTATGGTATGTTCAGTTTTTGTTGTACAGTACAGTAGTTGAAACTGTTCGGCGCCGCCGCGACTATTTTAGGCTGTTCAGCACTATGGCGACTAGAATGACGGCCGCTACGCTTGCGCTTATTAATGCATTTTGTTCTTGTAGTCGCTAGGCATAGAATTTTAGCTTTAAACGACATAAGCATTTAGAGGAATAAAGTGAGTGCCTGTGTGTGCGGTTGTATGTACATGCATATATGTATATTAATAAGCATTGTTTTGCTGGAAGTTCAGAACACATACATATATGTACATACGTACATAGGCTAGGATACACACATACAAATATGTACATGCATATTGTAACATAAGATACATACCTACATACATGTATAACACATAAATACCTGAATACATATCTACATACGTACATACTTACATACACAAACATATTAACTTACATATTTAAATATTAATCTTAAATTTAGCAATAAGAGAAATTAGAGTAAGAGTAGAACTTTAAGAGATTTCGTTAGATGTAAGCTTTAGATAAATAAGGTTTACTGTAAATAAATTTGAATAAAGGAATTGAGTTATTTCGCAGACACCGAGAAGTGAGTTTGTGTTTTAATAACGTTAATGGCGACGAGGAAAAAAAATATTAAACATTATTTAAGCTGATTTAAATATTTGTTACTCAACTGTTAGACGGTTTAATAAAATAAGTTTGATATTTAAAAAAAGAAAAAAAAAAAAAAATAACTTAAAAGTTGTGAAGTTGGCTAACCCAACAAATTCACATATTTGTGAGCAAAATTAAGACCTCTGGCATGGTCAGTGGAAAACTTTAAAGCTTTACTAGTGTGATTTGCAATAAATAATTAAAGTAAAAAGCGTTGTAAAAGAAAATACAAATAATAGTGAACATTTGTGTCAAAAATATAATATAGCGGCAAATGAAAGTGGCTTGTGGAAAAATTTAAGAACACATGCACTGAGGAAAAGTTCCAATGAATGACCTTCATAGAGGTTAGTGAAAAAAAAAAAATTGTAACGACATACAAGAACCTGTACCCTTTTCAAGTGCAAATATCAGCGAAATTATAAAAAGAGATCAAGTGTCCGTTATTAATATTTATCTGGACTCTCATTTTAAGAGAAAAACCGAAAGAAAAAAAAAAAACAGGAGAAAAGATAATAAATAAAAAAAAAACAAAATATAAGACACTGCCTTGCACTCCCACTCTACGCTCGCTAAATCATTTATTTTGACTCTCTAATATAAAAACAAAACATATAATAGGCAAGAATTGCTATACAAATAAGAACAACAAAGCTATAAGAAGGTGCAATACCTACAACAAACAAACCAACAAAAGAAACGTCTTAGTAAAAATCGTGAATTGACCAATGAACTCTCGCATAAACAATTAAAATTTAAATTTACAACAATAAGATATTGGCTGCACAAAACCAAAAAAAGAAACAACACCCACTTATTATCTGTGCACAACGCAAAAAGGGGAGCAGCGCTTGGAGCTGAACAACAAAAAGAATTAGCAACAATAATAGCAAGCGGAGCATACATAAGTACTGAAAATTTTCACATATACTATACATACATAAGTACATACTTTATATTTTTTTGAATAATTTAAAATTACATACATACTATACTATACATACATAAGTACATACTTTATATTTTTTTGAATAATTTAAAATTACATACATACACTATATATATTTCGCATAAAAAAAAAAAAAAAAAAAAAAAAAATCATTATGGAAACTTTAGAGATAAGTAAATTTAATTTAGTATTAGCGTGCATTAAAAACATTGAAAATTTGGATGGCAATGATCCAAACCAATTACCAGACTTTATAGAACAAATTGAGAATATTTTGCCTACAATTTCTGAATTCAACTCAGCTAATAGTAATGTGCTATTTGGTTACATAAAAAACAAATGCATTGGTAAAACTAGGGAAGCTATTCATCGACATCCTAACGTAACTTCATGGCCTATTTTAAAAGAAATCTTAACCACAAATTTTGGCGAGAAAGACAACAGTAATGACTTGATGGATAGTTTAAAAACTTGCAGAATGCAGGGAACAATCGAAAATTATTACTACAAAATTAATAAATTAGCTAATAGAATTCATAACAGAAATTTGACTCATAATGATAATACTTACTCGACCGAAGAAGTAAATAGAATAGCTCTTAAGACTTTTAGAGAAAACCTCCCAGAACCTACAAGGACAATGATATTTTCTAGAAATCCGAGTACTATAGAAGGTGCTTTCAAAATAATATTAGAAGCCAGACATCAACATTATACCCAGTTTGGTCCAGCAAAAAGAAATTATATTAATACAAATATAAGAACGAATTTTAGTGATAATTTTAATAACCCTAATAATTTCGATCGTCAAAGACAACTTGGTTGTAACAACAGTAGCAATAGATCTAATCGAACTAATTTACAAGTATCAGTAGGCCAGCAAGTCACACCCTATCAAAATAAACAGTTTCCCAATCCAAATTTATACCATAATAACCCATCAAACTCAAATTCCACAGGTCAAACAAGACGTTCACATTTTTCACAAACATCGAATAGAAATTATCAACAATTTATCCCTGATACTAGATCTTACCAAACTAGGCAACCAGTTCTAAACAACCAAAATGCAAATAGTTTTAATAATACAAATCAGCAATTTGAACCAATGGAAATTGGAAATTCGAATGTAAATTTTCCTATAGCAGGCGAGCAAAACTTCCTTACATAGTTATTAACAATCCAGTGAAAAAATTAAAATTTATAATTGACACTGGTGCTGAGTTTAGTATAATTAATCCTGATATTTGTCACCCTAAATTTAAGCAAGATGTAAACGTAGTAGCAAGAGCATTAGGTACTAAAATATCAATAACCAAACTTTGCAAATTTCCAATATTTAAAGAGTTTAATGTAAATAATTATCATTGTGAATTTTTAGAATATGCTTTTAATAAAAATTTTGATGGACTTATCGGTAATAATATTTTACAAGAATTAAGTTGCATCATCGATTTACCCAATCGTCAATTAATTACCAGTACTGCAGTAATTACTATGTTTTTATCTAAAGAAGAAGAAGTCTATGACGATTTAGCTTATAAGGATAACTATTTTTTTAATTGTGAAGTTGAAAGGGCTAATGTAATATCCCATATTCAAACGAGCCACCTAGAAGAATATGAAAAAGAAAAGTTAATAAAAATTATTAAAAAATATAAACACGTATTCTATGATAAAGCCGACAGTTTAAGTTTTACTAGTGAAATAAAACATAGGATTTTAACTAAACACGATATGCCAGTTTACTCGAAGTTATACAGATATCCCGAGGTGCATAAAGACGAGGTGAATGATCAAATTGAAAACATGCTAAAACAAAACATAATCAGACACTCTAATAGTCCTTATAATAGCCCAATTTGGATCGTTCCGAAAAAATTAAACTCCTCCAATAAACAAAACTGGCGCATAGTAATTGATTATCGTAAACTCAATGATATTACTATTGAAGACAGATTTCCAATGCCTAACATTGATGATATCTTTGATAAACTAGGAAAATGCCAATATTTTTCTACACTTGATTTGGCGAAGGGATTTCACCAAATCGAAGTTCATCCAGACGACATTCCAAAAACCGCGTTTTCGACAGCAACTGGCCATTACGAGTTTTTGCGCATGCCCTTTGGCCTCCGTAATGCGCCAGCGACGTTTCAGAGACTGATTAACAACGTATTGAAAGAATACATTGGTTCAATCTGTTTAGTGTATTTAGATGACGTTCTAATTTTTTCGACAAGTATTGAAGAACATTTAGAAGCAATAGATAAAGTATTAAGACGTTTAAGCCAGGCCAATTTGAAATTGCAAGTAGATAAGTGTACGTTTCTGGCAAAAGAAACTGAATTCTTAGGCCATGTTGTCACTGCCGAAGGTATCAAACCAAACCCTGAAAAACTTAAAACGGTAGAGAAAATAGCTTTACCCAAAACACAAAAAGAAATTAAGTCATTTTTAGGCATAACTGGTTTTTATAGGCGTTTTATTAAAGACTACTCAAAAGTAGCTCATCACCTTATTAAATATTTAAAGCAAGGAGCAAGAATTAATATAAATGACAAAGATTATAGATTAGCTTTTGAAAAATTGAAACAATTACTTAAGAATGACCCTATACTGGTTCATCCGGATTTTAATAAAACATTTACACTTGTAACCGATGCAAGTAATTTTGCATTGGGAGCAGCACTTATGCAGGGAAATAAAGCAGTATCCTTTGCAAGTCGCACTTTAAACAGCCATGAAAGAAACTACAGCACAATTGAGAAAGAATTATTAGCCATTGTGTGGGCAACAAAATATTTTCGTCCTTATCTTTTTGGCCGTAGATTCATAATTAAAACCGACCACCGTCCTTTAGTCTGGCTTAATAATATAAAAGAACCTAATGCAAAAATCCAAAGATGGAAAATCAAGCTAAATGAGTTCGATTTCGAAATTAATTATATAAAAGGTAAGGAAAATGTAATAGCTGACGGCCTTAGTAGATTAAGTTATGAGGCATCAAATAGTGAAATTGATATTAATTTAAATGAATTGTTTGACGAAGATGCCAATACAGTTCACAGCGCAGATACTGATGATGCTGACTTTATTAAAATCACGGAATGTCCTATTAATATGTTTAAAAATCAAATATTTATACAAACGTCAAATGAAAATTCTTGTAAGACGAAAATAATGTTCAAAAATAAGATTCGACACATATTAAAAATAGCAAATACAGACGGTATTTTGAAATTTTTGAAGGATAAGCTTTCTTCAAAAGGTCTTGTAGTAGTTTTTTGTCTAAATATTGAGCTCTACAAAGAATTCCAAACTTTGTATATTAAATATTTTGCCAGAAACAAAAATCTCAAAATATTAAAAGCAAATTTATTTTTGGAAGATGTAGTTGATAGAGACAGGCTCCTAGAGTTAATTGAAACAACACACATTAAAAATAATCATAGGGGTATTAATGAGGTTTACGAAGAATTAAGAAAATTGTATTTTTATCCCAAATTACAAAAAGAAATTCAGAAATACATAAACAATTGCGAAACATGCAAGCTGGCAAAACACGACAGGTCTCCGATTAAATACAATTTAAATATTACGCCCACCCCTGTAAAGCACAATGATATTGTGCATGCAGATATATGGTACCCACAACGAGGCACCATGTATCTCACAAGCATAGATAAGTTAACGAAGTACGCAACTGCGTACTATTTAGAAGATAGAACTTGGGTGTCAATACTAAAAGCACTTAAGCAAAGAATCCAATATTTAGGAAAGCCAAATTTATTAGTATTCGACAACGAACTAGATACTGCCGTAATAAGAGAATTTTTAAAGGAACAAGAAATAAAATTTCACACTACCACAGCGTATCTCAAAACTGGCAACGCAGATATAGAAAGGCTACATGGAACCCTTAATGAGCACATTCGTCTTTTTAATGCGGATCCAAATAATAAAGATGATATTGACGAAAATGTACATAAAGCCATAATATCATACAACAATACAATTCATACTACTACTAATTTTCGACCCAGCGATCTTTTGAATAATATGATTTCACAAGAAGAAATATCCAAGCTTTCACAAAAAGTACATGAAAAGAAAGTTAATAAAATAAATTTATTGAATCAGAAAGCCAATAGAGTTGACACAGACAGTTTTGCCAACAACATTGTTAATAATAACAGGGTTAGCAAATCAAAACCAAAATATAAGAAAATTACTAATTATAAACAAGATGGAAATTACTTAGTATCAAACGATAATAAATTTAAAAAAATATATAAATCCCAAGTAAAACGAAAAACATGAAAAAAAAAATGAAGAAAGGAAAAAAAAAATATTCAGAAAAACTAGAAAATGTGAATAATGTTTAAAAATATAAAAATAAATAATTGCAATAATGTATACCAATATAAAAAATATGATTAAACATTTACCTTAAATAAGTTCATTTTGAACAAGCAGGGATTGCTTAGTCTACGGGTGGAGGTGTAACATAAGATACATACCTACATACATGTATAACACATAAATACCTGAATACATATCTACATACGTACATACTTACATACACAAACATATTAACTTACATATTTAAATATTAATCTTAAATTTAGCAATAAGAGAAATTAGAGTAAGAGTAGAACTTTAAGAGATTTCGTTAGATGTAAGCTTTAGATAAATAAGGTTTACTGTAAATAAATTTGAATAAAGGAATTGAGTTATTTCGCAGACACCGAGAAGTGAGTTTGTGTTTTAATAACGTTAATATATGCAAAATAGAATTGTTTTAACATATGTTAGGCGGGAATTCAATCATTCGAATATTTACTCCTTAATTATTGTATGAAATATTATTAGCATGCACGAGCATCGCGTGAGGTAGGTAGGTCATGTTGCTTCAGTGCATACTTATGCGTGCAACACTATATTTATTAAAGATGCAATAGAACTTAGTTTTTCCATTCATATGTATGTATATGCAAATACGGTTCTTTGAAGTTTTCTTTTATTTATTTTAAATTTCAAAGTTTTTTACTATCTAGAAAATGAATACCTATATTATTCCCTGCAATAAATGTAAATTGAAAAAAAAATCGTTTGCCAAAGGAACAAATAAATCCATATTTAAATGTAAATATGATAAGGCTATGCGTCGTGAGATAGGTCATTGTTGCTGCAGTGCGTGTGCTCATACATACATATGTAACACTATAAGAATTGAAGATGCAATTGAACTTTTGCACAAACATAACTAACATGAAATGTGTTCATATATACCGATATATGTACATATGTATACATAGATCAATGCACCAAAACACTTGTATGTTCTAAGAATTCTTGTCTAAAATTAATTTCGAGTCGAAAACTTAGTAAACATTTTCATAAAATTTGTATGAACTTTTAAATTTACTAAAACGCAAACAACAAAATGTGAGGTCGTTTTATAATGCATTTTGAATTCTTCTTTTTAAATTAAATCAACAAACATTAAAGTTACTTTGTTTCGCGAAGACTAATCACCACAGATACATTTTTTACCAAAAGTTAACAGTAAGGGACTGAATTTTGTAAATTTAGTAGGAGTCGATAAGAATTTGTTGGTGATTAGAAGCAAAGAATGTTAGGTAGCTTTTTAATATTATATGACCTATATATTTGAATTTTTTTCAATTCATCCAAAATTATATACATATGTATATTATGTCTATCTGTCGCGTGCCTTGTAAAACTTTGTTGAATCCCTTCAGTTGAATCAAAATCCTCTATAAAAACACTTCGTTACCAGGCACACCGGAAGATGGTATATGCAGATTTAAATTTGTGAATTTATACATATGCGGCAACGTGCACTTGCCAGAGAAAAAATATCGCAAAAAATGTCCAAGCATTGTGCTGTTGTTATCAACAGCGCTCAACAGTTCACGTATGTACATGTATTATGTCTGTCTATTAAACTTATTAAAATCCTTTATATATAATTGATTCATTACCAGGCACACAAAAAGATGGCATATGCAAATTTTAATTTGTGAATTTATATACATATGCGCATGTATTATATATAGGTATGCTGTGTGTATGTACATATGTGCACTTGCCACTGCAAAAAATACTACGGTAAAATTTCTCAAGAAACCCAGCATGCATTCACAGCATTGTATGTACTGTACGCTTCAAATCAGTGAAGGTAAATTCATAGAGAAGGTCCAGTCCCGGCCCGTTCCTCATTTTGGGCTCTAACAAATCACGGGTAAGAAATCCAACTCAGAAATTACTTCACCACAAGATAACAGTAGGAAATAAATTAATATGACTGCCGGAGGGAAATGAGAGAGTGATACGCAAGTGTGAAAAAATGTTTTTCATGTAGAGCTTATAAAGAGATTTTCAATTGGCGCGGGCCGATTTTGGCGCCCAGTGGCAGCCATTTTGTTTTGGTGACATCTGTCAAATCTCTTGTTTATTATTCAGTTGCTTATGCCAAATCATCATGGCAAGTTACACGATTGAACAGCACGTTCAAATGATAAAACTTTATTATCAAAATGAGTGTTCATTAACGCAAACGTTTTTCAATTGCCGCAGGTGGACTTTGGCGCCCTGTGGCAGCCATTTTGTTTTGGTGACATCTGTCAAATCTTTTGTTTATTATTCAGTTGCTTATGCCAAATCATCATGGCAAGTTACACGATTGAACAGCACGTTCAAATGATAAAACTTTATTATCAAAATGAGTGTTCATTAACGCAAACGTTTTTCAATTGGCGCGGGTCGATTTTGGCGCCCTGTGGCAGCCATTTTTTTTTTGGTGACATCTGTCATATCTTTTGTTTATTATTCAGTTGTTTATGCCAAATCATCATGGCAAGTTACACGATTGAACAGCACGTTCAAATGATAAAACTTTATTATCAAAATGAGGGTTCATTAACGCAAACGTTGCGCGCATTGCGCCCATTTTTCGGTAGACGTGGTGGCCCTTCCAATTTCTTATGGCACATATTGAACCATATGGACCTAGACGACAAGTGGTTCCAGCAGGACGGCGCTACGTGCCACACAGCAAACGCCATTTTATTCCATTTCAACATCTACCCGCCCTTATTGAAAAACCCTTTATTTGCTTGCGTACTGAGTAGATTTGTTCATTTGATATGTCCATATAATTTGTATGCATTATTACATATGAGATGTTCTTTTTGGGTTTTTTATGACAATTGCGCGAAATTGTATGCATGCATGTTATGTATATTAGCATACGACATACAGACATACTGTGGGCAAAAAGTAAGGGGAATTTGGTTGTAAAATGAAAAAATTTTATTTATTCTTGTAAATCAATTTCATCTCCTTCAAAATAATCCCCTCTCGACGAAATACACTTATGCCAACGATTTTTCCAATCCCCGAAACATGCCAAATAGTCCATTTCCAGTATAGCCATCAGCATCTTCTTCGATTCAGTTTTTATCTCCTCAATCGACTCGAAACGCGTTCCCCGGAGAGGTCTCTTGGGCTTCGGGAATAGCCAGAAGTCACACGGAGCCAAATCAGGCGAATACGGTGGTTGCAGAATGATATGCGTAGAATTTTTGGCGAAATGGTCACGAAGAACGAGTGCAGTGTGAGACGGTGCATTATCGTGATGCAAAAACCAAAGAGTTGTTGGCCCATAATTCTGGTATTCTTAGGCGAATTGCTTCACGTAAGCGACGCATAACGCTCAAATAATATTCCTTATTAACAGTTTGGCCAGGTGGAAGGAATTCATAGTGCACCACACCACGAAAATCGAAAAAAACTGTCATCATGACCTTTATTTTTGAACGACTTTTACGTGCTCTTTTCGGTCTGGCCTCGCCTTTAGTACGATATTCGCTTGATTCGTCGGTTGTTTCAGGGTCGTAAGCATAAATCCAAGTCTCATCTCCCGTAATGATGTATTTGAGCTTGTCCTGATAGTCTAAAAGCCTTTTTTCCAAGAAATTGAGAGTTTTCGGTACCAAACGAGATTTGACTTTTCGTAGGCCCAAATGGTTTTCACAGATCCTTCTGATATTCCGATCATATCAGTAAGGTCTTTAACAGTCAACCGACGATTTTTGAGCACTAACTCCTTCACTTTATTGACGTGTTGGTCATCTGTTGACGTCGATGGTCGTCCGGAGCGCTCCAAGTCATCAACACGTTCTCGACCCACTTTGAAGTCTTTGCACCACTTATAAACATTTTTCTGCGAGATGGTCGAATCACCAAATGCCTTCTGCAACATGCAAAACGTTTCCGCAGCCGAAATTTCATTCCGCAAACAAAATTTGATGGTACTTCTCTGCTCAATCAAATCAGACATTGTAAAAATCGAAAAATGCATTCTTGGTCGTTTGGTAAACACAAGCGTAAATCTATATATACAAAAATGAATGCCATTTTTCGTTGAGACTTTATAACTCAAGAACGGGCTCACCTATCCAAACCAAATTTTTAGGCTTTGTTTGGACTATTCAGTAGATGGTTTGTATTTTGAAATTTTAAGAATCGGATACCAGGGTCTCGAGAAATAGGCCAAAACGTGAACCCGGGTAACCCTAGGATGTGTTTGTACAATATGGGTACCAAATGGAAGCTGCTGATGATTCTATAGTATAGAGTATTTTTGATGCCGTTCCGTGACTAGGGTCTCGAGATATCGGCCAAAATGTGGACCCCGATAACTTAAGGATGTGTTCGTACAATATGGGTAGCAAATGGGAGCTGTTGATGATTGCTATAGTATAGAGTATTTTTAATGCCCCTCCGTAACTAGGGTCACGAGATATAGACCAAAACGTGGACCTGGATAACCCTAGGATGTGTTTGAACCACATGAGTATCCATTGTAAGTTGTTGATAAATGCTAATGAAAAGAGGACTTTTCTTTTCGCTGGGTAACTAAGGACTCCCGATATAGACCAATTGGGAACTCGCCTTCAGGTTAAGATATTGCATTCTTATGTACTATTACCAGTTAAAATGGTATATTCAATCACATAACAATATATTCTTTTTACCTGAAGGCGAGTTCCCAATTGCAAAATCAGAAACAGAGAATCGGCCGTTGGAATGTATCAAACAACTTTTTTATTGTACTTACCTTTCTACTTCCACTCATTTCGGTGTAAGAATAAGCACAAAGTATTTTTATTTGAGAATGGCACATTTTGTTCGTGCTTACATTTTGTGTGAAGAGATATGTGCACGTAGACAAAAATGTTAATCAGCATGTTAAAAACAAATCAAAACAAACCTCATTACTTATTTCCTTCATGGTAAACGTTTCAAAAATTTCACCACGCATATGTTACATTTTTTTTTATTTAACTCGTACCTACTTGAAAAGTTGAAAAGCGCTCAATGTATGGTGAAATTATTTTTAAAAACACACCAAAAACGCATTTGTTTGATCAGATTCATCCCACTTAGCCAACGGATTATACGTTTTCATATTAAAATTCATACATCAATTGTTTGTTCCAAGAAGCCTTTTTCTTGGATGACGAAAAAACCGAGAAAATTGGGGGTGTATATCTTGCGCAGTGAAAAACAAGAAGAGTAACGAAATCCAAACGTATGTGTCTATGCAAAACTTGCGAAATCACTTGCGAACCAAAAAGACTGTAGTGAACTGCTTGATGTGAGCGATAAGACCAGAATGATTTATTGGAATTCATGCTAATTATTTACAAGCGAAAGATTTATCAGACTAAAGAGAATTAGAGAGCAATAATAAGTAATATTGACTGTGTGTATGTGTGTGTACGTATGCAAATTTACAATGAGTGGATGTTTATTTGTACATATTGAGTGTTAATTAGGTGTAAATTATTTAAGCATAAAGGGTGATCCAACATCCCGGCCCCGTTGAAAGGATGCACTTTCCGGACACTGGCAGGATGGCAAGTTTGTGAACAGGCCGGCAACAGCTCCCATTAGTAGTGCGGATGCGCGCAACTCGAACATGACCATCTCGTCCACGTACGGTCGACTCAACGCGACCAAGCTTCCAGCGTTGTGGTGGGAGGTTATCGTCGTGGATGATCACTAGCGTACCTTCTGCAAGATTGGGTGTAGGTGTCGTCCACTTGACTCGTGAGCGTAGTTCATTGACATAGTCTGAAGACCAGCGGCGCCAAAAGCGCTGCTTGATGGCCGTAATCATATCGTATCGATCCAAATTCGAGATATTTCTCTCTTCGAGTGAGCTTTCGGGTAGGGCACGTAGAGATGACCCGACCAAAAAATGTCCAGCAGTGAGTGCTTCAAAGTCATTGGGATCTGATGATAGCGGTGAGAGCGGACGCGAGTTTAGTATGGCCTCTATTTCCACAGCTACAGTGCTCAGTTCTTCATATGTTAATCTTGTATTAGCCAATGTGCGATAGAGCAGTCCATTTGCGCTTTTAACTGCTGCTTCCCAGAGGCCGCCAAAATGGGGTGCCCTAGGTGGGATAAAATGGAAATTAATAAAATCGGAAGAGCAATATTTGTTAATTTCGTTCTGGGTTTCATGCTCCTACAAAATTCGTGGCGTTGTCGCAGAAAATGTGGCACGGCATCTTTCGCCGACCACCCATACGTTTTACAGCGTTCAGGAATGCTTTTGTAGACAAGTCCGAGACCACCTCAATATGAACCGCCTTAGTGACAAGACAAACAAATATCGCCAAGTATGATTTGGTAGGTGTCTTTCCTCGGACTCGCAGGTAAGTGCTTATTGGTCCGCAAAAGTCGATTCCGCAGCGTTCAAATGGACGTGTTGGTTGGACACGCTCTCTTGGTAGGGGTCCCATTACTTGCTGCAGCAAGGTGGGCTTGTATCGAACGCAATGCACACACGAACGAACGACGCGACGGGCCAAATCTCTGGCGTTCACAATCCAATATTCAAGGCGGATCAAGGCGACTAAGGCTTTTGGGCCTGCATGGTAATTGCGAAGATGTAAATGGCGTACATACGTCAAAATAAATTGTGAATTACTGGGCATCAGAAATGGGTGATTTTGGCTGTCTGGTAATTCGGTGTAGTCCAGACGGCCACCAACCTTGATAAGCTCGTATCCAGTCGAAGTGTCTATAAATGGAGTCAAAAATTTTAAATTACTTTTTAATTATCGATTTTTCTTTAGTAACTGAAAGTCGACAGAGAAGTGATGCTGTTGAACGTTCCATATTAAGCAATGTGAAGCGCGTCGCAATTCGTCAGGCGATGGTGAAGCGGTAGTGAACCTTGATCTCTTTCTGGACGAATCAAAAAACCGGAATAACCAGGCGACTAGACGTAAGCAATGGGGGTACGAGCTAATGCCATTGACGATCCGAATTGATGACGTCTCCGTCGAGGTCAACTGGTGGTTTTTGATTTGGCCGTTTAGTCTGATCTTGAAACAAAAAAGCTGGACCGGAAAACCAAGTCGATTGTTTAAGTTCTGCAGTAGGGCAGCCTCGAGATACAAGATCCGCAGGATTCTCGCGCGTTGGTACGTATCTCCAGTGTCCACCTACAGTCAACTCTTGTATATCCGATACTCTGTTCCCTACAAAAGTTGAAAGCGTTATTGAATGCTGTTGAAGCCAATGCAGTACTAGTTGTGAATCGGCCCAAAAGTAACTGCTTAGAGGTTGATCAGTAAAAACATCTTTTATTTTTGCGTAGAGAGATGCAAGAAGGTGCGCACTACAAAGTTCAAGTTTGGGAAGCGACTGCCTTTTGACTGGAGCGACTCTTGACCTCGATGTAAATAACTGAACTTCAACATGTCCATCCAGGTCTTCCGTACGTATGTATACAGAGCAACCATATGCTCGAATTGATGCGTCGCAAAACCCGTGTATTTGTATGTTCCGTACGGTTGGTTGCAAGCAATAACGAGGCACGATGAGTGACGAAATCGAGTTTAATGATGCTAAGCAGTTTGTCCAAGCTTGTTGTAGGTGCTGAGGTACAGACTCGTCCCAATCGAGCTTCAATAACCATAGCTCTTGGAGGATAATCTTGGCAGTGATTATCAATGGTGACAACAAGCCAAGTGGATCAAACAGCGATGAGGCAATAGACAATATTGTCCGCTTTGTAACCGAATTGTTTCGGGTTAAAGCCGAACGAAAATATGTCGCTTCGTTGATGCCATGTTACTCCTAATGCACTGGTCACAAAATCGTCGTTGATATGAAGCTCCTTTGTTGCTTGACCTTCCTTGAAGTCTGGGGGATTTGAGTGCCATTTCGATATTGGAAACTGTCCACGACGGAGTACTTCAACAACTTCATGCCTGAGTGTGTGTAACGTGGTTATATCGTCGGCACCACATAACATGTCGTCGACATAAAAGGATGATTTTATTGCTGAAGCGCCGATCGGAAACTCTGCCATATGTTGGTCTGCCAGGTAGTGTAGGCTGCGTACCGCAAGGTATGGGGCCGAAGCTGTTCCGTATGTTACAGTGTTGAGCTGGTACGTGCGGAGATCTGAGTCTGGGGAAGCTCGCCAAAGTATGTATTGAAATTGTCGACAATTATTTTCTACGAGTACTTGCCTGTACATTTTAGTGATATCTGCGGTGATGGCGAAACGATACAGACGAAAACGTAATAGAAGCATGTATAAATCTTGTTGAATTGTGGGCCCCACTAACAAATGATCGTTCAATGATGTTTGTGTTGAGGTGCGGCACGAGGCATCAAACACTACTCGCAATTTGGTTGACGTGCTGCTAGGTTTAAGCACGCAGTGATGTGGCATATAGTAGTGTGGCTCTTTCAAGTTGGGGTGTGCTACTACTGACATGTGGCCAAGACTTTCGTACTCTTCCATGAAGGCAATGTACTGCGGACGGATTTCGGACGAACGTAGAAGACGTCTCTCAAGCGCAAGGAATCGCCGACGAGCGATATCGAAGGAATCTCCGAGACAAATTGGGTTGTCTTTAAATGGCAGATTTACAGTAATTCGACCAGTGTGGTCTTGATGAGTTGTTTTTGTGAAATGCTCTTCACAAATTCGATGGTCTGGCTGAGTTGGTTTTGGTGACGTGTCGATGGATTCCAGTTGCCATAGGCGTTGCAAATTCTCGTCGATTGAGGTTTCGTTTGACAGCAGACAAGATGATGACGTCACGTTATAGTCACCTCGAAACCTACCAGAGACGACCCAACCAAACAACGTCTTCTGAAGCGTCGGTAAATTTGGACCCAGTCGAATTTGGCCAACAGCAAGAGCATCAAAGAAGGCCTCTGTTCCTAACAACAGGTCTATGCGCCGGGGCTTAAAAAACATCTCGTCTGCTAATTTGGTATTGGCTGGCAAGCTCCAACCGGACGTGTCGATCTCGGCATCTGGCTGGTATGCTATGTGCGAGGTGATTCCGAATTGAAGTGACAGTTGAAAGGCTGAAGTGCGCGATTTGATGGTCGTGGTCGTACGCGCCTTAAGGCTGGTTAGCGAGTCTCCAATGCTTCGAACGCCCACATTATGTTTCTCACGTCGAAGGCGTAGTTTTTGCGCGAAATCCTCAGTGATGAAATTGAGTTGAGAGCATGAATCTAGGAGGGCTCTGCCCAACTTATACGTACCCGTAGCGTCCTTGACCAGGATCATAGCCGTTGCAAGAATCACCTGTCCACCTTCCGATGCACCCATGTGCGAGTGGGTTGCTGTCGATTCTTGAGATGAAGTTTGCCATGTAGGTCGAGTAGACCCCGAAGGCTGGAATGCGGGACCTGCCACTGGAGTTGTTTGAGTGGGTTGAGATGCATTCTCATGATGCAACAACGTGTGGTGTGCTCGATTGCAACAGCGGCAGCGATTCTTGGATGGACATTGGATCATTCTATGACCATTGCCTAAGCAGTTGATGCATAGATCATGCTTCTTGATGAGATCAAAGCGTTGATTTGTGTTCATCTCCTTAAACCTCAAACAACTGACGAGTTTATGGTTGGAACTGGAACAAAGAACACAATTAGAGTTAGTGATAGCAAATGACGAATTTTGCATGCGATTGCTTGCGCGATTTTGTTTGCCAGACTCGGGTTTTCGTTGTGACGATGCCTCGCATGAGTGCAAGAACTGACAATGTCGTTCCACGACTTGAGTGCACTGTGACCAAGTTGGAAGCGACTTGTAGTCCAGAGACTCGTTCCATTTGCTCCTGGTTTGCTGATCACACTTGCCCATCACAATGTTAATTAGCAATGCATGTGCGATGTTTGCAAATGTTCCTACTGACTCCAAGGAGCTAAAAATTGCCGATGCCTTGTCTATTAAACTGCGCAGCTGTTGAGCGTTTGACCTTTCCAGTGCCGGTAATGCGAACAGTGAGGCAATACCTTCCAAAAAAAATTAACGTTGGGTTGTCGAACCGTTGCTTGAGCCTATCCAAAGCCTTCGGATAGTTTTCGCTGGTGACTTGGAATGCATGAACCGTTTCTAGCGCGGGACCCTTTAAACAAGTCAACAGGTAGTTAAATTTTTCTATGTTCGACAGCCTTGGTTCGCGAGCAATGATCTGGGTAAATGACGTAATAAAATTGTTGTAGTCTGCGTAATCGCCACTAAATGTTGGCAATGTTAGTCTTGGCAGATGCGACGAGGGCTTAACAACTGCTGGTGTTGACGTTTCGGGAAAGTGCACTGTACCGTTAGCATCTTCTCCAAGTTGCGCTTGAATATTCAGCTTAACTGCTACGTAGCTATCTTCCAGATCTGCGCGGCCGTTGTCAAGTGGATCTAAATCCTCAATGTCAGCTTGGACGGATAAGGCCTGCTTGAAGTAAGATTCCAGTATTCCTAGTCGACATTGAAGCTCAGCATTGGTAAGTTTATCATCTGACTCCCTTGCCGCTTCGACGATCGATTTAATACGCGAAATGTTGCGCTTTATGTTGGAGCGCTTACGCTTGCCTTCTTCAAGAGACATGGTTGCTAAACACGATGTGATGTTGCGAAAATATTCCTGCTGGGTAACTGACTGCTGTGCTGGCGGTCAAATGTTGGAGCAAGCGACAGCAAAACAAAATACGAAAAAATGCACAAACAACGCAGCTTCAATGTGCGAGAGCAGCGAAAGTAGTGATGGCAGAGCGACGCGATGTTAACGGCTTGTTTAGCAGCGCAGCGGTATACGTCTCCAACGAACGGTGAATTCGACCTTTTGGAGTGACGAAATGTATTGTGTACTTACCAAAAATATGCACAACAGAAAAAATCCACGATAGGAATTAACTGCTAGCAAGAGGTTACAATGCAGCAACAACGCGAATTAGTTGATTGATTCCTGCTGGGTAGCTGACTGCTGTGCTGGTCAAATGTTGGAGCAAGCGACAGCAAAACAAAATACGAGGAAATGCACAAACAACGCAGCTTCAATGTGCGAGAGCAGCGAAAGTGGTGATGGCAGAGCGACGCGATGTTAACGGCTTGCTTAGCAGCGCAGAGGTATACGTCTCCAACGAACGGTGAATTCGACCTTTTGGAGTGACGAAATGTATTGTGTGCTTGCCAAAAATATGTACAACAGAAAAAATCCACGATACGAATTAACTGCTAGCAAGAGGTTACAATGCAGCAACAACGCGAATTAGTTGAACGTTGTTGTTGCTCTAGCGGATTGGTTGATTGCTGTTATTGCTCCAGCCGTTAGATGATGAAGAATCAGGCGATTCACTTTATGCAGGATATACACGTGCCCCACGTTGGGCGCCAAAATGTTTGTTCCAAGAAGCCTTTTTCTTAGATGACGAAAAAACCGAGAAAATTGGGGGTGTATATCTTGCGCAGTGAAAAACAAGAAGAGTAACGAAATCCAAACGTATGTGTCTATGCAAAACTTGCGAAATCGCTTGCGAACCAAAAAGACTGTAGTGAACTGCTTGATGTGAGCGATAAGACCAGAATGATTTATTGGAATTCATGCTAATTATTTACAAGCGAAAGATTTATCAGACTAAAGAGAATTAGAGAGCAATAATAAGTAATATTGACTGTGTGTATGTGTGTGTACGTATGCAAATTTACACCCAGCAAGAAGAGTGGTGGTCAGGTTACCCTGCACATGACCGCCACGCGTGGTCGTTAAACTGTCACTAGCCCCGCCCCTTTACAATCACTTTGTTAAAAGCGTTGGGAAAATTGTGCCAAATTTTTTGTGTACGTGTGATTTTTTATCATATAAACGTAGCGACGAACAAAATAACTTTTAGGCCAGCGGCGACAGCACAGCGCGATAGCCCAGCGGCTAGCAATGTGGGCTTCCGATCCGAAATCCTTGGTTCGAATCACAAAAAAAATTTTTTTTTTTTATACATTTATTTCATTTTGTTTTATGATATGTTTATGAGCAGATTTTTTTCATGGTAGAAGGTAGAAATACACTCGGTGTTTTGCCATTGCCTGGTGATGGGCGACCGCTATTAAAAAATGTTTTTATTAATTTTGCTTTCACCGAGATTCGAACTGACGTTTTCTCTGCGAATTCTGAATAGCAGTCACGCACCAACCCACTCGGCTACGGCGTTTGTTTACTTTGACTGATTTAAAAATGAGGAAAAATATATGAATGAAATTTGCTTACTGCTTACATATTTGCCAAAGGTTGACAATTTGATTCTCGGCCTACTTTGATATCAAAAAGAGAGAAAAGATATCTTTTTGACTTATTGCTTTGACAGCCACTTGCCGTTTTTTTTTGTTTTTTTTTTCTATTGATGCAAAAATGAGAAAAAATATATGAATGAAGTTTGCTTACTGCTTACACCTTTTCCAAAGGGGACGGAGCATAAAAAAAAAGCCGATTTCCAAAGAAATACGAGTGCATATGTGTTTGTAACATATAAAAAAGTGTAATTGTGTTAGAGCTTCGGTCACGCAGGTTTTGCTGGGCAATGAGTGGATGTTTATTTATACATATTGAGTGTTAATTAGGTGTAAGTTATTTAAGCATAAAGGGTGATCCAACATCAATAATAGTTCAATCATTTACTAAACGATTTGTTACCTACTTAGCTACGCTCTTTCGCTCTCAAAATTTATGAACTTTCGTCTTAACTAGCATACTTATTATTCCCACCTACAAACTTACTTGCATTGTATTATATTTATATCAACATGTAGGTATGTATGTAGCAGGCAGATCGACAAACAAAGTAGGCTTTGAAAAGACATCGAACTATATTACGGTGCATTTATTTTGCATAGAGAAATACATGAATATTTTGTATAGATAGGTACTATATATAGAGCTTTGAGTCTTAGCATTAAGAAAATTCAAATTAGGAGAATATATGACATTGGAGTGTAAAAATCGCTGGAGCGTTTTCTTTGGCCCCCCCATACGTTCAGTAGTGTCCGAAATTACCGCGGTGCAAAATTATTAGTTATTATAGTGTTTTTTTTAATAATTATTGAAGTTTGTGTGAATTTGTGAAAAGAAGAAATATAGCGCAAAGCGAATTTCCGAGCAAACAACGGTAAGTTTTGAACTGTTGAAGTGAATTACACGAATGCATGTGTTTCCTTATTTGAAAAAACATATGGTGTACCACTATTAATGTAGGCTTTTTTTTAAATTTAATTTATTCTTTTTTAATTGAAAGAAAAATGCCACGACCCACACGAGGAAATATAGGTCGACGAACGCGTCATGTAAATGCTACGGCATTACAAAGGCGATCACAGACTCCAGATGAACGAGCACAAGCTAATGCATCGCAGCGTGAACGTAATGCACGAAATAGATCTGTTGTACCTGAAATTATGCGTGCTGCTTTTAATTACAACAGTCAGATTAATTACAGTATGTACGGATATATTGGAATAATGGACGCAATATGTCCACATTGTGATGCGGCTAAATTTCCAGGTGAAACGCCCGGCATGTGTTGTGCTAATGGCAAATTGAGATTGCCACCATTAGAAACTCCACCCGAACCATTGTCTTCATTAATTTTTGGGACTTCTGAAAATTCGAAGCACTTTTTGAGTCATATTCAACAATACAATTCGGCATTTCAAATGACTTCTTTTGGTGCTACTAACATTATTAGAGATAATTTTATGCCGACGTTTAAGGTAAATACTTAAACAGGATTGTCCCAATCAATCTGAATCATAAAAGTATTCTATAGTTTTAAAAATTATTATGCAACATATACCTAAAATTGCATACATGTTTCAGATTCAGGGCCAAATTTATCATCAAGCTGGTTCGTTATTGCCATACCCCGACGCTGATTATCAATTTTTGCAAATTTATTTTATTGGTGATGAAAATCGTGAATTGGATCAACGTTGTGCAATTGCTTTGAATACAAGGCGAGAAATTATTTGTGAGCTACAAAGGTTTTTCCATCAACATAACGCATTAGTTCAATTGTTCAAAATTGCTCTCAATCGTATGCCATCTGATAATCATAAAATCGTAGTAAGGGCTGATAGAACACCTTTTGGAGAGCATGAAAGGAGATTCAATGAACCGACAATTGATGAGGTTGCAATTGGAATTTGTGGTGATCAGTTTCAATCGCGTGATATTATACTTCATCGTAGAAATGAGCAATTGCAACGTGTTTCGGAACTTCATCGTAGTTACGACGCATTACAATACCCAATATTGCATTGGAAAGGCGACGATGGCTACCATATCAATATACCAATGATTGATCCACGAACAGGTAAATAATATTTTCAGTGTGTTAACATTTCATCATTTGTAGAAATTTCTTAAGTCACATTTTACACTTATTTTCAGGTCTACATATACAGAAAAAAGTTAGTGCCACGAATTTTTATTCTTATCGATTGATGGTTCGTCCACAAGAACAAAATTATATCTTGAGATGTCGTAAACTATATCATCAGTACATCGTTGATATGTATGCCAAAATAGAAACAGAACGTCTTAATTTTATTCGTTTCAACCAAGCAAAATTAAGATCTGAACAATATATTCATTTGCAAGATGCGATAGCGAATGATGCTAATATAATATTAAAGACATCGGATGTTTAACTATATTGCTATCTTCGTATATTGGTAGCCCTAGGAATATGAACGAATATGCACAAGACGCAATGTGTTATGTACGAAAATACGGTCGACCGGATCTGTTCATTACATGTAATCCGCAGTGGGATGACATCAAAAACAATTTATTTGCAGGACAGTCGACAACCGATCGTCATGGCATTACTGCGCATGTTTTTCGGCAAGAATGTAAAGCACTTATGGATTTAAATGTGAAATTATATGTATTTGGCGAGGTGCGTTGTCATATGTACCCCATAGAATGGCAGAAAAGGGGATTGCCGCACGCACATATACTAATTTGGCTGGTACATAAAATAACTCCGGATCAAATCGATTGCCTTATATCAGCTGAAATTCCTAACCACACTGCTCATCCTGAGTTATTTCAAGTTGTCGTTAAAAACATGATACATGGACCGTGCGGTGAACTAAATGTGAATTCACCATGTATGATTGATGAATAGTGTTCGAAACGATACCCAAGGCAATTTACTTCAGACACAATAACGGGCAATGACGGATATCCGTTGTATCGACGTAGATCACCTAATGATAATGGCAAAACGGCAATCATTAGAATGCATAAGCAGGAAGTTGAAGTTGATAATCGTTGGGTGGTTCCGTATTGTCCATTATTATCGAAAATATTCAACGCTCATATAAATGTGGAATATTGTAATTCTGTCAAATCCATTAAATATATTTGCAAGTATGTAAATAAAGGGAGCGATATGGCTATTTTCGGTGTTGCTGGTGATAATAGAAATGATGAATTACTCAGTATCAAATGGGTCGCTATATTAGTAGCAATGAAGCTGTCTGGAGGATTATGTCGTTTCCAATGCACGAAAGACATCCTGCGGTTGTTCACTTGGCTGTGCATCTTGAGAATGGCCAACGTGTTTATTTTAATGTAGCAAATTTGTTGGAAAGAGCAGCGCAACCCCCAACAACTACGTTAACAGGTTTTTTCAAATTATGCGAAACTGATACATTTGCGATAACTTTGTTATATTCTGAAGTGCCACAGTATTACACATGGAATGTGTATACATCCAAACATGTGTGTACATCCAAACAATGTTGAGTGTTTTTATTTGAGATTGTTATTAGTTAACGTCAGGGCCGTAGAGAGCATATTCGGACCCCGGGGGAAAATTGCAAATGCGGGCCCTTTCCAATGATGTCTAATTCATATAAATACGTATAATCTCGAGTCCGGGCCCCTCTGAAAACTCCGGGCCCGGGGGAAAAAGTACCCGATCCCCCGCCCCCCCCTCCCCTCTCGACGGGCCTGGTTAACGTGAATGGCCCAAAATCATTTTAAGAATTGAGAACAGTCAACTGTCATTTGTGTGAAACATACCGTGAAGCATGCCAACTTTTGCATTTGTTGGAGGATGATGCACATTGGGATTCAACACTTCATGATGCATCTATTTCGGCTCATCCTCAACAAATACGAATGCTGTTTGCCGTTATATTATCAACATGTATGCCATCAAATCCACTTGAATTATGGAACAAATATAAACATAATATTGCAGAAGATATTTTAATTCGTATGCGTCATCATGCAAGAAATCCTGATTTGTTGATAACTTTGGAAATGTACAACGAAGCTTTGATAATAATTGAAGATATGTGTCTACGGATTGCAAATAAAACACTAGTACAATTGGGTATGACCGCACCAAATCGTGACATGCATAATCTGTTTGATCGTGAATTGCAACGTGAGCAGGAATTAAATTCTAAGGATTTGCGTTTATTTGTACAATCGAATATAACCAAAATGAATATTCAGCAAAAACATGTATATGACAGAATCATGCAAGCCATTTCCAATAATGCAGGTGGGTTATATTTCTTGGATGCACCTGGTGGTACAGGCAAAACGTTCGTTATATCACTGATTTTAGCCACTATTCCATCGAAACAGAAAGTTGCATTGGCACTTACATCTTCGGGAATTGCTGCTACATTATTAGAAGGTGGTTGGACAGCGCACTCTGCATTGAAATTGCCATTGAATGTACAGGTGATTGAAACTCCAACTTGCAATATTTAAAGAAATTCTGCTATGGCAAAAGTTCTGCGATTAACGCCAATTATTTTATGGGATGAGTGTACAATGGCGAATAAAAAATTACTAGAAGCATTTAATCGAACAATGCAAGATTTACGTGGTAACCAACAGCTTTTTGGTGGTGCCTTGATATTACTGTCAGGGGATTTTCGACAAACATTGCCTGTCATTCCTCGGTCAACTCCTGCTGATGAAATAAATGCCTGTTTGAAGTCATCAGTTCTTTGGAGATATGTACAAAAATTGACACTGAACATTAATATGCGTATTCACCTACAAAATGATCCAGCTGCCCATGAGTTTTCAAAACAATTGTTACATATTGGTGATGGCAAAATACAAATCGACAGAACCAACGGATTGATTACTGTACCGAACAATTTTTGTACGATTACGAAATCGATAGATGAATTGATTGAATGTGTTTTTCCAAATATTCTTCAGAATTACAGAAATCATGATTGGTTGAGAGAACGCGCCATTTTAGCACCGAAGAACATTCATATAAATGCCATTAATTTTCAAATTCAAGCAAAACTACCAGCTGTAGTCACGACATATAAATCAATTGACAGTGCTATGAATCAAGATGAGGCAATGAATTATCGAACTGAATTTTTAAATTCATTAGAACCGGCTGGTATGCCACCGCATTGCTTGAATCTGAAAGTAGGTTCTTTGATTATATTATTGCGAAATATTAATCCACCAAAACTGTGTAATGGCACCAGATTGGCAGTGAAAAATGTATTGTCAAATTTGATTGAAGCTACGATCATAACTGGTAAATCAAAAGGAGAAGTTTGTTTAATACCGCGTATCCCTATGATTCCAACTGATATGCCATTTGAATTCAAACGATTACAATATCCTGTGCGTTTGTCATTTGCGATGTTCATCAACAAAGCACAAGGGCAAACACTTAACGTTTGTGGTGTGAATTTGGAGGAATCATGTTTTTCACATGGCCAACTTTATATTGCCTGTTCCAGAGTCGGTACCCCCAGCCGTTTGTTTATTCATGCTCAAAATGGAAAAACAGAAAATATTGTTTATCCAAATGTTTTGGATTAAGTTTTAAAATAGCTAGCAAATAATTAAATATATATTTTTTTTTATAAATGAGTTTGATTTAATATTTCACTTTATACGTAGCGAAGCACGTATCGGGCCGCTAGTATTATATATTACTGATAATGACATTCACATGAAAGTTGGCCCAAATTTATTAACAGTGCTGCCAACTCATGAAAAAAATAACTAGAGTGAAATTTTAATCCCGCGAAGTTTGACAAATAAATTAACCTTACTTTTCGCCCACAGCAAAATTAGGTATATGGAAAATATTACCATACATTTTCTTGTTCATAAATAATAATAAATTAATAATAAAATTCTTAAAATCACTGGTATTATTCACAACTTGTCACTAATCATAAATTGGGTAAGGATGATGATAATATATGGGTTTTATGTTAAATTCTTTAAGCATATCAAATTAACAATCCTTATAGAGAAATTATTCAGGTACACAAGAAGATGGGAAATGCAAATACAAATATGTGAATTTATATGTATTCATATGCGCATATATAAATGATATGTGTATGAGTTAAAATTTTATTTTATAATTTATGTTTTTAAAAAATATTTCGTAGACAGGAGTCCATGTCTTTTCCTTTTATTGTCCACTTAAAAACTAAATTTACAAAATATTCTTACTTCTATATTACAACTATATTTTGGCCAGGTCACGTTGCATCTGCATGTGCTGGGAAAATTCCTTAGTTTGGTTAATGCATCATCATCACTTTATAGCAGCGCGTGTAGTCTCGTTTATCCGTGAGACACAACTTTGTGATATGTTCACAATACGATACATGATATATGGCTACAAACATTTTCTATGTTTTCAACGCTGAATAAGTAAACTATCCCCCTCTTAAGAATGATCGTCCTCGATCATTAAAAGTAAGGTAGGTCATTGAATTTAATAAAAGTTGGGGGTATATTGCCATTACGAGGTAAGGTTGTTATACCAATATCTGATGAAATTTCCTGCTTCTTCTCAACGTATTCGATCTTAATGGATTTACGTCTAAGAAGAATGATTGATATGGCTATTAGTGCAATGAGTATTGCTATTGCAAATGTTCCAATGGACAATGTGGCATATTTAAAAAATTCAATCCTCTGCGTGTTGTTAATATGTAGTTCTTGCAGTACTTCTAACGATAATAAATTTATGTGTTTATTTTCGGCTGGAGTTAGCTGCAGGACAGAGGGAATAGCTTCAAATGGTTGCGATGCAAAGTTTCTGTAAAGTCGATTGTTAATTTTTATTGATGAATTATAGAATTTGATGACATGCGTCCCATTCATTTGTTGAGTAGCATTAGTAATTTGTATTAGTCCGTTAAAGTTGTTTGAAAGTATTATGCCGGTTTGGATTTCTTCCACAGCAGTTAAGTTGTGACCTGACATCATTGAACAGCTGGAGTTCAAACTACTTAATAATTTATTTATTCATATTACATTTTGAAATATCATTATATTTTCCACATGGCTTACGAATGCCATATATTAAATTTCTTATTTTTAAAATTTCATTAAATTGAATATTTATTACAATATTTTTCGTTTTTATAACAGGTCTTAAAATTATTTTTCTAAAGGTTTCGCGTTTCGTAAGTGGGATTTTAACCATATAAACAATTATCATATCTTTACTTAAGACATTTATTTTTGAAAATTCTAACGCTTCCTCTGCGTTGTTAAAAGGCATTTCATCTTTTTTAAGTTCATCTAAAGCAATTTTAACTTCATTTTTATTTAATATTACAGTGTTTAAAATGTTTCCTTTTGCCCATTGTATGGCGTATTTGATATTTATTAACTCATCCTTATTTAGTCTTATTTTGCTTTGTAAATCTATTACTACCTCATCTATTATATTATTACTTTTTTTTATAGCATTTGAAATTAAATTCGTTATAGAAGTTATATTATTTAACCTTTTACTAAACAGTTCATTTATTACTGTCTGTTTATTATTATTTTCATTTAAGTTCAGAAGGTTATTATTAATAATTTCTAGGTCATCGTGGTCTGGTGATTCTGCAAGATACTTCCACGCGGTGCCTAGTAAATTGATAGATCTTGGATTACGGGATTTACTTATTGGTTTAAGGGTTTCAAAGATTTCTAAGGTTTGGTTTGTTTCGTGTTTCAGGATTGGATACAGAAAACTGTCTTTAGGTAATTTTTCGGTTATATGGTTGTTAATGTCGGTCAAAAGTGTTTCGTATTTATTTATGTCAATTAAGTGAATGAATCTGAAGGTACCGTCCTGTTTTTTCGCAAGTCCATTATTGATGGTCACCAAGTAGGAGTTGGAGTAGTCCAAGATTTCCACCTCGCCGTTAATAAGTCGGAGGAGATGAATCCTGTAATTGGAAGGGATGACCTAACTTTTAAATTTATATCGTTGGCCTATGGCATTTTATAACGATTTTTTCCTATTATCTAAAGATCGAAAGCCCATGGCATTTTTAACGATTTTTTTCCTATTATCTATTATACTAATTATTTTTAAATTTAATGGAATTGAATTTAGTTGAAATTAATTAAATTCGATGGATGTGAATTTAAATTAGTATGAAGAAATTCAGTTAAAACTTTGGTATAAATTCATATTTTTTATAATTAAAACAAAAATTGTTTTTTGTTTTATGTGAACCAAGTACGACTAACTTCTGATGTTACTTTTGTGTACTATTCTTCCAGATTCGGTCAGTATTGTTGTGCTTCTGTTTTCCTTGACTGTTTCCTTTTTGTATTTTGGGGATATCTTTGATCCTAATCTTTTGTCAATTTTAATAAATACAATGTCTCCTGGTAAATATGTTTTTATGGGTGCGCGTTTTTATTGTGTTGAGTCAAGTCCATAGTCTGTTTTTCTTTAAGTTTGTTAATGTTTTCCTGCCTAGCTCGTTCAAACTGTGATGGATCTGTGGTAACGTTTCGTCCAAAAAATACTTCTATGGGTCTTTTTCTAGTTGTTGAATGTACTGTGTAATTGTATTCGTAAACTGCTCTGTCTAAAAGTTCGGGGAATGATGAAAAATGCCGTTCAGCTTTCAGACATCGTATTATTTCTGTAAGCGTGGAATGGAAACGTTCGATCTGTCCATTGACAGAACTTTTATATGGCGGAGTTTTATATACTTGAATATTGAGAATGTCTTCTACCATGAAGCTTATGGTTGCGGAATTAAGGGATTGCTCGTTATCAATTACTATGGCTTTTGGAACACCAAATTGAAATAGTAGTTCTCGAAGGGGTTTTCTTATGTCTTCTACAGCTCTTGATTCTATTATCCTTGTTTGCACGTATTTTGAGAATTTATCTATTGCGGTTAAGACTAGGTTTCGTTCAATCATATATATGTCGATGTGAAGAGTATGTCCTGGGTATTCAGGTATCGGGGTTTTCTTTAGTTCGGGGTTATTGGGATGACGGTCATACTTGTTTTCGTTGCATATTGAGCATTCTCGTATGATATTTTTTATTTTTTTCGACATAGAAGGGAAAAAGTAATTTTCTAAGATTTGAATTTTGTTTTCGCAGCTATTTCGGTGCGCTCTTCGATGGGTTTTTATCATGATTTCTTGTTGCTCTTCGTCATTAGTAATATCCCGTACTTGAATTTGGAAGTGAATTGGATAAATATTTTGAATTTTGCCCATGATTGATTCATCTGTTTTTATGCAGTTTATCACGGTAAGATTTAAATATATTTTCAGGAGGTTTATAAGTTTTGTGGTATCATAATTCGTTTCTTCTATTATGTGCCTGTGGTACGTCGGAAAAACTATTTTAAACTGGTATGTAGACGTTGGACCTATATTTAAATTAATTTGATTTTTAAATACGTTAACGGGTACTTCGACACTAGGAATTCGGTCATGGGATGAACTGTCGCTACTATGGTAAGTAACTGTTGAGAGGGCATTACATCCTGTTTTTGGAGGCCTGGAGAGTGCGTCGGCTACTACGTTGGTTTTTCCTGGTTTATACTTTAGTTCATAGTTATATCCCTCAAGGATACATTTCCACCTTTTCATTTTTGCGTTGTTGTTTTTATTACTCAACGCAAACGTCAAAGGTTGATGATAGGTAAAGATTATCACTTTTGGTGAACCGTATAAGTAATTTCTAAACGTATTAAGTGCCCATATTATTGCCAGCATTTCTTTTTCGTTTGCGGCATAATTCTCTTCGGCTTGGTTTAGTGATCGTGAAATATATGAAATGGGTTTTCCTGACTGTTCGAGGACAGCTCCTAATGCGTAGTTAGATGCGTCAGTAGTGAAGTGAAAGTCCTGTTTAAAGTCCGGGTATGCCAATACCACTTCTTGTGAAACAAGAGAAGATTTTATTTTGTTGAAGGCTTGTAGTGCTGCGCTATTAAATTTAATTTCCTTTTTTTAGATGCGTTTTTGGACACGCGTCCATCCACCCCTCTTAAGAGCGAAGTGAGGGATTTCGCTAGTTTAGCGTAATCCTTGATGAAGCAGCGATAGTAGCCGGAAAGTCCAAGGAAAGATCTTAAATCTTTCAAATTTTTCGGACATGGGAAATTTCTGATTGCTTCAACTTTAGAAGGATTTGTTTTTATACCGTTTGGTGAAATGACGAATCCTAGAAATTCGACTTCTCGAAAGAACTCGCATTTGTCCAGCTGCACTTTCATGTTGGCATTTTCGAGAGTGTGAAAAACTTTTTCAATATTTTGGACGTGGGTTTCTTCGTCTTAGCCGAACACTATTATGTCATCAATGTAGACATAACAAATTTTCCCAATGTGTTTTCTTAGAATATCATCTAAGGCTCGCTGGAAAATGGAGGGCGCATTTTTCAGCCCGAACGGGAGTCGTGTAAACTCATATTTGCCATTATTGACAGAAAAGGCGGTTTTCTCGATATCGGATTCCTTTAAAGGAATTTGATGGAATCCGCTTTTGAGATCTAATGCAGAGAAATATGTATTATTTCCCAATTGCGCAATAATTTCGTTAATTTCTGGTATTGGGTATCTGTCAGTAATAGTTACGTGGTTTAATTTTCTATGGTCAATTACGAGTGTAAATTTTTTTTGTCCGGATGCGTCTAATTTCTTTGGAACTACCCATACAAGTGAATTGTATGGGGACCGCGATGGCCTTATAATGCCATCTTCTAGCAGTGTTTGAATTTCATTGTTGACAAATTCTCTCATTCCTACGGGATACGGATAGTATTTTGTATACCTATACAGGGGTGTCTGAAGAAGTTCGTATCTCACCTATTACTGTTGTAGTGTAAGTTAACTTTTCATTTGGGTCGGTAAATAGCTGTTTGTACTTGTGTGAAAATTGCTTCATTTTGAGCTTCTGGGAAGGTGTCATATGTTCGGTTCTAACGTCGATTTTGTTTATTGTAGGGGAAAGCATTTGCTTAATTTAGACTTCTTTGCCATTGCCGAATTTAATGATGTCATCATGAACATTAATGGTCGCATGAAGTTTTTTGAGGCTATCGTTGCCGATAATACCATCAAATGATTTCAAACCGGGTAAAATAAAAAATTTTAGGTTTGTGTTTCCGAACATGTTAATAATTATATTGTGAGTTATTTCAATTTCGCCTGCTATCGAATTTGCGAAAAAGGGTTTTTCGTTGGGGATGGGTTTTGCTACGAGTTGCGGTTGAATATAATTTTTACTTGATCCTGTGTCTATCAGAATTTTTAAAAAATCGCCGTTCTTCGTTTTAAATTCGATGTAAGGTAACGAAGAACTTTTCATCCTAAAAAATTTACGTCAATGTAGTCTTCTCGTTCTTCAGGATAATCTTAGGGCTGCTGATCGTATACCGTGTTCGTCATGTCATAATGGTACTCGTCCAAGTCCGGAGTCCATTCTGTCCTGTATTTCTGGTCGTCTTGGGCGCATTTCGGTTCTTCTACTCCTGCTCTGATATGGAAGTTCCTCTGTTGTTTGAGGGGTACTTGGTGAGAAAAGTTTGATGTCCTTTTCTCAGGTGGTTTGTTGAACGTAGGTTTATTTATATAGTTTACGTTCCTACTATGAATAGATCGGTCGATGTCCATTGGTTGTGGCTTCAGAGCTACTGGCTGCGCTTGGCGGTAGTTTTGCCACGGTTGCTGGAAATTTTGATAATACTGGGGTGTTTTTTGATAATGTGGAGGTGCATGCGGTCCTGGTAAGTACGCTAACTGTGAGAAGAAAGGCTGAGGTTTATAAAGGGGTCTCCTTGGTGGGAGTGGTTGTGGGTTAACAACATTTGGCCTTCGAATGGCGTTTGGTTGAGTAAATGCGTAGCTGCTGCGAGCAACTTGATTTTCCTATTTGAGAAACAAGTGTAGTGCCTGAGGAAGATCTTCGGGTTATTTCATTCCCAGGAGTCTAGGGAGGTCACCTTTGAGGCCTCGTATAAATGTATCCAACGCTTTATGCCTATAAGTCTGGGTAAGCAATGCAAGAGATTCTTGACTTGTTTCCAGACCGCTCAACTTATTGAGTATTAGGGAAAGGTGCGTGTAAACGCTTTGGTAGAACTCTTGAATCCTTCTATTTCCTTGTATCATAGATGTCAATTGACATTCGAGAGTGGTGACATCTCTCTTGTCGGCATAGTGTAGAGTAAGGCATCTGGATATTGCCTTCCAGTCTAGGGGGGTGCTGTACGACTCCAATGCGATGTCGACATTACCAACAATTTTGTTCCGCACAACGGACAGGATTCCGTAGTATTTTGGGGTACCTCTAAGGGTTTCGTAAATTTTCAAAACCCTGTCTACATTTTTCTTCCAGGAGCTGAATTCTCCTGGATTCCCATTAAATTCTCGCAGGCTACGGACTATGTCCGATATTTTATCTAAGTCGGAAAGTTGTCCGCGATGTTCTGGTCTTATCGTCTCGTCTGTTGCGTTTGTAAAGTCAGCATTGGGACTTAATACAGGCTGAAGGTATTGGTGTCCTTCATCCCTTAATACCCTAGTCACAATGGAGGTGATTAATTGCTCTAACTCAGGATTGCCGCTCGAAACTGGTCTGTCCGGATTAGAAGCAGATGGCGGGGGAAGATGGGTTTCCAAGGATGCTTGGTCTAATCATTTTTAAATTTTTATTTTTTATTATTTTTTTCTATATACAATTTCTCTTGATTATTTAAAAATTTGTTTAGCTTGTTTTAAATCCTAGAAATTATTTAATAGGTTTTATTTTTATTCTTTATTTATTATTATTTGATATTTATGTAACCTCTTCTGGGAAGAGGGCCCTTTATACTCCGGAGGGTCCGTATAAGGATTCGCGGAATTAGGGTTATGTTATAAGTTTGAGGATCTCTTAAGTGCCTCAACTTTGTTATATTTTGTTATGGTTTTACAATCTGTTATCGCTCTATTATTCGTATCCTTATTTTATTTAAAAACTTTCCTAATACTAGGATTTCCCTCAATCAAAGGCTATTTTTATTTATCTGGTTAGATTTGATCACTATCAGTTCAATTAATTTCTTTATTTTTAAAACTTAATTTCAAAGGTTAAGTTAATCCATTTAATAAAATTTTATTTTTCTCACTTAATCACTATAACTCTTTTTTCAAAAAATCAATTTAATTAGTTTTCATCTTTTTTAATAAAATTTTTTTCTTAATCGCTCCACACTTTTCCTTTCTTTTGTTTTATTTTTAAAGATACTTAGTATATAATCTTAACTTTATTGCTTACAATATTAATATGCGTCGTATCATTTTCTCGAATCCAGTCGTACTAGCCGGATACTTCCTTTTTGCAGTCGTTGTTTTTGTTGCTACTGCTAATGGGGGGCCTCATTTACTGTTCCGTTTTCCTTGACCGGCTTTTCGCGTTGTTCCACGTTGGCACTTCAGCTTTTTATATTTCATTCCAAGGTGTCTGGCCACGATCACAAGTTAATCAAGTTAAACGTCACTGTTTAAAGTTTTTTTTCTCTTTATTGCTTAGAAACTTTTCTTTAGCGCGTACTAACTTTCGATTGAACTTCGAACGAACGCAAACTTTAAACCGGTCCCTGCTCGGGCGCCAGTTAAAGTTTTATTTTATAATTTATGTTTTTAAAAAATATTGCGTGGACAGGAGTCCATGTCTTTTCCTTTTATTGTCCACTTAAAAACTAAATTTACAAAATATTCTTACTTCTATATTACAACTATATTTTGGCCAGGTCACGTTGCATCTGCATGTGCTGGGAAAATTCCTTAGTTTGGTTAATGCATCATCATCACTTTATAGTAGCGCGTGTAGTCTCGTTTATCCGTGAGACACAACTTTGTGATATGTTCACAATATGATACATATGTGATATGAGTAAAGCCATGTCAAGTGATCCTCGAAAATTTCACTAAGTCACGGATTTTAGGGCAAGATGTCTCGTTGTATAGTCAAAGTCATGTTAACGCTATTCTATAAATATTTCGCGCAAATTCCAATTTTAGCAATTGTTATTAACAATTAAAGTTTTAAGCAAGATTAAATTGAAAAATTAATTACTCCAAAACTACAATAGATAATGACGTGAAATTTTGCATACCATTCAAGTATTGTCTGTACTATTTTTTAGTTGTTAATAACTTTTTTTATTGTGACAAATAGATAAATAAATAATAACTTTTTGTAATCAGTTGCATTTTTTCATGCTTTCTTCACGCTGTTAAACAATCGGACTTATGCATAATTGTGCGAAAAACGCTTACCTTCAATAATCTGAAAATAGAATTCTGTACTTTTACTCCATTTCCGAGATATTGACTGTTTTGTTAATGCGCTCGACGGTGGCATTGCTACCATCGGCTGATCGGTCGCGCGGCGGCTTGAGGGACCGCGCAAACTGAAGCAGCGTGCACGTTTGAACATGCCCGCACAGGATTTATTGCCTATTGACTGAAGTCGTCACTGCTTTGTGTCAGTTCGATTTAAGTGGTGACTGGTGATAAAGCATATTTGCATATTTCAATATTATTATAAATATGGTTCGATCGAGCAAATGCTGTAATCCGTTTATGAAAAAAGGCCATAATTGTTTCCGACGCAATTTATTTTTGGTGACATCTAAGTGGAATGATAAATTTGAAAAATATATTGGTCAATATGTTTGTAAAATGTGTCGCAAAGAATTATATCAGGGTGCGAAAACCATTGTGATCGCACTAGGTGAACATTGTCAGAATACGAGATGAGCTGTAATATTTATTCAATATTCTTCCAGTAATTATTTAATTATTATCGCTTACATTATCACATTGGAAATTAATATGTCACATACTGTAAATAAACTATTGTAGTCTGCTGTTGCAAACAAGATTTGAATTTCGATTGAAAATTATTTCTTTTCAGAGTAAATGGATGTTTGCTTGTATAATGTGTATTTCGTTAGATATTTACATACTTTCCAAATTTTTTTTCTTTTTTTGCTATTTTTAACCTCAAATAAAAACACTTCAATTTTTAATGTGAAAGTTAATAAAACATTTAAAATTGCTGACTCCGCTAGAGTAAATCGCCACGTTTCTTTTTCATTTCGAAATAAAGAACATTGATCATTCTTTTAAATTCGATAAAGTGAACAAAATTCTGCAAGACCTAGGCGAATCACCAATTAAAAAAAATGGTATTCTGATTTATGCGATAAGGAACTCAAAGAAATTGTTGCAATTGTTGTTCATTAATTCCGGAAAAGGAACAGAAAATGCAGAATTAAAAAATCAGAAAAAAACAGAAAATCCATACTCAGCTTTTGTGAAAAATATTAAAGACGCTTTGCTTCAAAAGAACAGTATCAACCATAAAACAATCGATTTTGATTTTTGCTCTCAACTTGAGCATGATGCTCATGAAAAAAAATATCAAAACCACATCAAAGGAGCTGTAGCGATAAAAAATACGCGGCAATATCACCAGTTTCAACCTACAATTGGAAAAAAAGTTCAAAGTCGAATTTTTTTAAAAGACGATTCTTTGTTTGAAAATACTATCAGCAAATAAAAGTAAAAAGTAAAAATGTCATATTATGGTAAAAATGTACTATAGTTGGAATCTTTCGGACTTCTAATACAATATAATTATTTTAATGAAATTAGTTGTACGCTACTTCAGTTTGCGCGGTCCCTCAAGCCGCCGCGCGACCGATCAGCCGATGGTAGCAATGCCACCGTCGAGCGCATTAAGTTACAAAACAGTCAATATCTCGGAAATGGAGTAAAAGTACAAAATTCTATTTTCAGATTATTGAAGGTAAGCGTTTTTCGCACAATTATGCATAAGTCCGATTGTTTAACAGCGTGAAGAAAGCATGAAAAAATGCAACTGATTACAAAAAGTTATTATTTATTTATCTATTTGTCACAATAAAAAAAGTTATTAACAACTAAAAAATAGTACAGACAATACTTGAATGGTATGCAAAATTTCACGTCATTATCTATTGTAGTTTTGGAGTAATTAATTTTTCAATTTAATCTTGCTTAAAACTTTAATTGTTAATAACAATTGCTAAAATTGGAATTTGCGCGAAATATTTATAGAATAGCGTTAACATGACTTTGACTATACAACGAGACATCTTGCCCTAAAATCCGTGACTTAGTGAAATTTTCGAGGATCACTTGACATGGCTTTACTCATATGATATGTGGCTAAAAACATTTTCTATGTTTTCAACGCTGAATGTGTGACTTATGTATGTGCACTTGCCCCAGCAAAAAATAATACGATTCCCTAAAACTTCTCAAGAAATCCAGCGCACATTCCTAGGCACAGTATTGTATGTAGAGTAACCTTTAAATTGTAAAGGAACCTTCAAATACTTCGATTTCTAACCTTGCAGATATATGCAAATTTAACGCCTGGAGCCCCCTTTGGGGATCTCTCTCAGCTAATCCTAGAGGGCGATTAATTGAAGATGCTATACCCAGTTCCCCCACCCACGCTACTTTTACACATTGACCTCTCACTCTGCTCTGCATCGACGACTTACACAGTAGCGATCACTTTCCCATCCCCATTAAAATATCCTCTCCTCAACCCTCACCCCTCCTAAACCCAGAATATTTTTCAAAACAGATTTAGCGGAATGGACCAAATTTCAAAACTTCTGCCTTCTCTACTCCGAATCCTTTCCCTTTTCATCCAAAATCAATCAGGAAACCTCTAGAATACAAAAAATCATTCGTACCGCAGCTAGGGACACGAAAAAAATATCGATACTTATTGGTATCGAGTATATTCGTTATTGATACCGATATTTTATACTTGATACTTTTGTTTCGATATTTGTACTTAACAAGTATCTCTGGAGCGGTATCGAGTAAAAAAATTACGCGGGACTACGTGAACCGACAGGAAAAAAGTGAATTATCATTTAAGTAAATTTGATTTAAAGTTAAAGTAAGTATTAAAGCTATTATTATGTGCACTTTATTGAAATTTGTGTTGTTAGAAGAATGCCGCCAAGCCGAAGCAATGTTTGGGGATATTTTACCAAACTATCCAACGACGAGATGAGGTGCAAGACTTGCTTCAAAACTATCAAATCATCAGGAAACACCTCAAACATGCATAGGCATATAAAGAGCCACCCCGATGTGCACAAAACAAATTATGTTATGTTTTATATTTTTTTAGTGCAACAGAAACTGGAAAACAACAAACCACTTTTACAAGAAATCTTGATCTGCTGAGTCCATCAAGACATGAAACTGAGCCGCAACCATCAACAATTTTATCAAAAAAATCTGCTTTGGAAAAATTTGTGAAAGCTCATACACCACTTGATGCCCAAAATGACATCTATGCGGAAAATATATGTGAGTCACCTAAAAAAAACAGGCAACTGTCCATTACACAATCAATAGAACGCAAATTTTCGTATTCGGATGGGGGAAAAGATCATTCAAAACCCTGCAAGTTATTGTTGTTATTACTTTATTTGCGCCGACAAAAGACCATTTGATATCGTAAAAGGGCGTGGATTTAACAAATTGATGAAGAAAGCCTGCCCATCATTTAAAATTCCAAGCGTTGATACGCTAAAAGCCCAATTGGGTGATTTTTATACTATAATGCATTCTAAAACTCAAAGCACATTTGAAAATGTAGCTCACGTGGCACTAACATGTGATGTTTGGACCGAGATGATGACTGTTACCAGTTATTTAGGAGTTACTGCTAATTTTTTGCATAATGATAATAGAATCAGCTTACGATTTTTGGAGTCACTATAAAAAGTTGGCGTATACAGAGAAGCTGCATAAAAAATCATGTTCTGCAATGAACGTTACAAATAATGACGAATTAAGTCGGTACCTTTCTGCCCAGGTTTCGCCACTCTCTATCGACCCTTTAAAACAATGGGATGACATGAAAGTGGTATATCCAAAGCTATACAACATGGCACAGAAGTATTTGGGAATTCCTGCGATATGTGTGCCCTCTGAACGTTTGTTCTCTAAAGCTGGGAGTACTGTGACAAAAACTCGCAACCGACTTTCACCGAAAAAGCTTGACAAGCTGCTGTTCCTAGGGGATTGTACGAAGAAGGTGTGGGATATTTAAAAATAATGTAAAAAAATAGATTTGGTGCAAATAAATAAATACTCGATACCTTGCAACATCGATACTTTAGTTCCGATATTTTAATGAGTACTATGCTTTTCTTTTGATACTACTCATGAGTACATGACCGATACTTTACATTCGATATCGTGTCCCTAACCGCAGCTAACCCTCTATCCCTCAATCCTTCGTCAAGACATAGCCCTAGAATTCGCCAATAATTTCAGTAACTCCTCCTCTGATACCAATTTCACCTCATAATTTTCTGCTAACAAACTATTCTTACTATCCTATACTCACTCTCCCACTCATCAGTTATCTCCTTCAGCCAACGGCTTGACTCTGAACTTTCCGTACTCGAATTAAAAGTGGCTCTATCCTCAGTCAAAGGTAAAACTCCTGGTGTAGACAAAATATCCTACCCCATTATTAGATACCTCCCTTTTCCCGTCCTCTCCCGCCTCAGCGTCCATTACAACAACATCTTCCGTACTGGCATCTTCCCATAATCCTGGAAAGCTTGCCTGGGAAAACTTATGGAAAAAATCGTTGCTACTAGGCTCTCCTGTTTTCTTCATTCCAACAATCTAATCCATCCAAATCAGGTAGCCTTCAAAAAGGGCCAAAGCACTATCGATGCACTCTTACATCTAGACCAATTCATATCTGACGCCTTATCCCACAAAAACCATGTTTCGTTCTTTCACTCGACTTTGAAAAGGCCTTCGATTGTATCGGTATACAGACAAGGCAACTCATCAATTCGAAGGTTGGGCCTCGCATCTACAACTTTGTTAAATCCTTTCTTTCCAAACGCAAACTCAAAGTTCTTATTTCCAATATTTCCTCCCCCACTCTACCTCTTGATAACGGCACTCCTCGGGGCTCACCCCTATCTGTCATTCTCTTCACCATAGCATTTGACGAAATAAGCTCTATCCTGTCAAACTTCCCCAATATCCGGCATCAAACATATGCCGAAGACATTATTCTATTTTCAAAATTTTCTGACCTTAACTCGACAGTTTCTACTTTCGAGGAAATTCTCTCCAGTTTATCCTCATGGTCCTCTTCCTCCGGCGCTTCCATTTCCTATACTAAATCCAAGTTACTGCATATTTGCAAAAAACATAATTGTAGTTTTCCAATACTCACATTCAACAATACAAATATTCCATGCTCACATACTCTCAAGTTTCTTGGAATTGTACTAGACAATCATCCAAACGTTCCTTCAGCTTTACTGGTCAACGTTGTAAGAGCTCTTACCCTTTCTGTGATCAACTACGCTCTTGAAATCTACGGTCATCACGCAAAAGATAATCTAAAAATGCTTGCGGCGCCATATCACACTGCTATTCGCAGAGCGCTTCGGGAATTTCCCACGTCACCCATAAAAAGCATTTTGGCGGAATCGGGGCTACTGTTCTTGAAAGACAACAAGGAGGACAGTATCTGCAAACTTTACACTGAACTCATCCTCGGCACCAACTTGACGCTTCGTAATGCTTTCTACTCAGCTACGTCTCCTAACCGTGTTCCAAAATTACATTCGTCTATCTACAAATGCGCCATATTCGCCAAAGAAAATAACTTACCACTAAAAAATCCAAAGCAGCACACACTACTTTCGCGGTCGTAAGCGAAAAAAATGAACCAATTTCATACGGCCTACTTTTCCCCTACTGCTCCATCTTTACAGCGGAAGCTACTGCAATATTGCACGCTGTCCAAATAAGATAAAGATAATGTGGGTACCAAGCCACACCGGGATCGACGGTAATACCTACGCAGACAGAATGGCCAACTTTCATCCCGACAGTCACATACCGCCTCTTCATCAAGAGCGACGTATGTATATCGCCTAGCCAACCAAAAAAGACACACCAAGCTGGCTCTTAACTGGATAGATTACAACCATCATTACTCCAGAATCAACTCAACCCGGACCAAACCTCACTACCCTTCATCCATACCAACAAACATGCTCACACCTTTTATACGGCTCTAAATCGCACACACCATACTCACACATGCCCATCTCTTGGAAAGGGGCTGGACCAACCAATGCCCCTTCTGCAATGCCCCTACAAGCTTTCTCCATCTAATTGCTTTCTGCCCAGAACTCGATGCCAAAAGACAACAGAATTTCGCTGGAACTGACCTCACCGCACTTCTTATGAACCCATCTGAAAAAAACATAAGAACAATGTATGGATTCCTAAAAGACGCCGACCTACTCCGAAGGACTTAAAACCGTTCATATTTACTTCCCGGACAGCTGATAGCCTCTGATTCCAGTGCGACATGACAACTCAGTTTATATAATAGTTATTAACATTGTATAAGCTAAATTAAAATTAAATAAAATAAAAATGTATTCATATATGCACACATACAAATGTACATATGTATATGTAAACGAATACGGTTTAGATGAGTTTGTTTTGCATATATTAGGAATACATAGTAAGTTTGCATACGTTTGTCTATTTGCTGTTGAATATTTTATATGTAGATATGCATATGAGCTGTGTTATGAGGCAGGTCACGATGTTTTTCTGCCCACATAAATATGGATGGTAGATGTTATATAATTTAATAATAATTTAAAGAGTACAACATATTGTTGAAGCCTAAGCCTTGATGTAAATGAATGGTTTACAAAGTTAATTTTTTTTTATTCATCTTACAAGAAAAAATCCATTTACGCATGCAAAATGCCGACGGCAAATAAGCATGAAAAAAATGCAAACATTAGTAGGCCTTATTTGGCCCACCCTGTACTACCTTTTTAGCCATATCTTGCATTTTTGGCCAATAGTATTTCTCTTCAAGTTCTCTCGTATTGTTTCTAAAGTTTCTATGTGTCATTTTCATCTGTAACGTCTTTAACCTGTTAAGCGATTAGTTTTTCTTAGACAGCTCGATTTGCTGTGCTGAATTAATTTAAAGCGATGGCCTGTCGATGCAAAACCGGTTTTCAGCCAAATATTGGATTCACCGTGCGCGTTGGCTGAACGATTATCAGGAAATTCAGTGTTCGTGCTTACTTTATAATGTCAAAATAACAGGGAAATTTTCTTTTTTTTGCTTATCTTTAAATTTCATAGCAAACGTAGTTTCCTTTTTCGGCATGACGCACATATACGACATTAACTAAAAAGAACTTTTGAAATTTACGTAATCACTTAATAGGTTAACTAGTGAGTTAGCTATTACAAGTTTAGTAACATCAAAGGTTTGTACTATTGCGGGTTGTATTTTGTAAAGTATTTTTTCGGTTGTAATTAGTGCATTTTCCTATTGGGATTGATTACCAATTTTATGTCTGTGAGTAATTGTTCAACTGCCGTGAAAAAGAAAGTATGTCTAAAATTTTCAAATATGTTTTAGCTCTCGATTCTAACTAATCCGTTACCGGTGAGTTATAAGGACTTTTACTAGCTTTAACTATTCCGTTCTCTAACATTTTATGTATATTTATTTTCTTTATTTATAAAGGTATTATTTGAGAAAGGATGTGGTTATTGTTTTTCTCTACTATAGTTTTTTTTCTAATCGTGGCTTCTATTGCAGTGGTAAATGGTAGAGTAGAGTTTCTTTCTTCATTAATTTTCATTATTTCTTCTATTTCCTTTTAATGCTTGTTATCATCAATTGTAAAGTTCACCTGGGCCCTTACTCTGTAATGCGATACGAAAAGCAATATATATTTATTCCTTTTACTCCATAGTGAAGCATAGGGCTACAACAAAACTCTTAAATCTGTCCCTGTCCAATGACATTCTTTTAATTTCATTCCAGTTCATTTCACTTAATGTTATCTCCTTCTCTAGCTGTCTTCTCCAAGTATGCGCTGGGCGTCCCCTTCTGCGTGATCCCTGTGGGTTCCATTCAATGGCTTGCCTCGTGATATCTTGTGCGGGTTTTCTGAGCGTATGGCCGATCCAGTTCCACTTTCTTTTCAGAATATTTGTTTTGATGAGCGTATGGTTCGTCACCTCCCACAGTCTGTCGTTGGTTATAGTTTCTGGCCACCTTATCTTTAGTATACGCCTAAGGCAGCGATTTGTAAAAGATTGCATGCGTTGTATTAGCCGTGGCGCAGCATTCCATGTTTCACATCCGTATAGTAAAACGGATATGACGTTGGAATTAAATATTTTTAGTTTGGTGCCACGCGACAAGAATGAGGAGCTCCAGATGTTTTTCAATTGACCGAATGCTTGCAGCGACTTATTTATTCTGTTTTCGATGTCTTCCGCACAGCCGCCAGAGGTTGAGATAATGCATCCTAGGTAGCAGAAACTTTGAACTTCCTCTAAAGGTGGAAAGCAATGCGATGCGAAAATGAATTGCGTTACGAAGGGTAATTGGTACTCTGTAGCGCTATCGCATCGCTGAAAGTGTTGCTCTTTTTATTATTCACTTATTTTTCGCTTTGGCATGCATCACTGACCGAAATGTGAAAGAAAGTGACCAAAACAAACGAGCGATTGGAAGTAAATTACCTATATTTAAATAATATCTATACTAATATTATAAAGAGGAAAACTTTGTTTGTTTGTTTGTTTGTAACGAATAGGCTCAAAAACTACTGGAAAGATTTTAAAAATTTTTTCACCATTCGAAAACTACATTATCCAGGAGTAACATGGATTACATTTTATTTTGGAAAAAAATAGGGTTCCGTACGATATTTGGATTTTTCGGACACAAACTGAAAAAAATCTTATATATAAAATAAAGTCAACTTTTTGTGTGTGTTCGCTAACCGGCCGTGTCTGCACCGAATTAAACCAAACTTACACACATAGTTAAGAAGGTATTGAAGATGGTTTCCGTATAGTTTGGATATCTATTGGTGGATAGGGCTCGAGATATAGGTCAAAACGTGGACCCGGGTAACCTTCGGATGTGTATGTACAATATGGGTATCAAATGGAAGCTGTTGGTGAATGCTTTAGTACAGAGTATTTTTCATGCCGCTCCGTGACTGGGGTCTCGAGATATAGGTCAAAACGTGGACCCGGGTAACCTTCGGATGTGTATGTACAATATGGGTATCAAATGGAAGCTGTTGGTGAATGCTTTAGTTCAGAGTATTTCCATCCGCTCCGTGACTAGGGTCTCGAGATAGAGACCAAAACGTGGACCCTAGAATGTGTTTTACAATACGGATATCAAATGAAAGCTGTTGATAAGTGCTTTAATACGGGGTAATTTTCATACCTATTGATGACTAGGGTCTCGAGATATAGGTCAAAACGTGGACCCGGGTAACCTTCGGACGTATATGTACAATATCGGTATCAAATGGAAGCTGTTGATAAGTGCTTCAATACGGTGTAGTTTTCATACCTATTGATGACTAGGGTCTGGAAATATATGCCAAAACGTGGACCCGCCGTGTCTTTGCACCGAATTAAACCAAACTTACACACATTGTTAAGGAGGCATTGAAGATGGTTTTCGTATAGTTTGGATACCTATTGGTAGATAGGGTCTCGAGATATAGGTCAAAACGTGGAACCGGGTAACCTTCGGATGTGTATGTACAATATGGGTATCAAATGGAAGCTGTTGGTGAATGCTTTAGTTCAGAGTATTTCCATCCGCTCCGTGACTAGGGTCTCGAGATAGAGACCAAAACGTGAACCCTGGAATGTGTTTGTACAATATGGATATCAAATGAAAGCTGGTGATAAGTGCTTTAATATGGGGTAATTTTCATACATATTGATGACTAGGGTCTGGAAATATATGCCAAAACGTGGACCCGCCGTGTCTTTGCACCGAATTAAACCAAACTTACACACATTGTTAAGGAGGCATTGAAGATGGTTTTCGTATAGTTTGGATACCTATTGGTAGATAGGGTCTCGAGATATAGGTCAAAACGTGGACCCGGGTAACCTTCGGATGTGTATGTACAATATGGGTATCAAATGGAAGCTGTTGGTGAATGCCTTAGTCCAGAGTATTTTTCATGCCGCTACGTGACTGGGGTCTCGAGATATAGGTCAAAACGTGGACCCGGGTAACCTTTGGTTGTGTATGTACAATATAGGTATCAAATGAAAGCTGTTGATAAGTGCTTTAATACGGGGTAATTTTCATACCTACCGAATTAAACCAAACTTATGCACATTGTTAAGTAAGTATTGAAAATGGGTTTCGTAAAGTTTGGTTGTAATTCGGAGCAGTGGCAACGGGTACAGCGTTCTTTTGAGCCAGCCATAATGTCGCTTACTTTTTTAACGCTTGGGGCGGAACTGAACTGTCAAATTTACAGTGTTAGTTACAATGTGTCAATATTTCTTTCTGATTTGGGTGCCATAAGGAAAAAACGTAGGTGCAACATGTAAAAATTGTTTGTGAATTTTTTTGGAGTGGATTTTGGAACAGTGAATAATTTCTTACGAAATTTGAGAATTTAATGTGAAATCCGAATGAAATTATGTGTTCGTGGAAAAAACAATTTTTTTCGTTTTTTTTTTTTTAAATATAAATGGATAATGGTTAAAAAAGCTCCAATGCTTAATAAAACATATAAATTGAAACGAAAAATTCATGGACGATCAGGAAAAAAGACGATTGTTTATTCATATGCGTTGATTTGAAATTTAAAAACAATCTTCTTTTTCCTGATTTTCAATTTATATTTTATATTTACTCAAAAACAAATAGAAAAACAAAAAATATTGTTTATGCCAAAGCGATTGAATAAAGAATAAAGAAATAAATAATATGAAAACCATATATTTTCTGTTCTAAACCATATCTATTCTATTTTAGTGTGCCCAGCGAAGGGGGCCGGGTTTGCTAGTAATAATATAAAGTAATGGATTCTGTAGCTTTATGGGACGAATCATATGAGGAAAGGATTTCTCGGAGATTTATAAGAGATAACTCAAACATTATGAGTCTCAGCGATCAAAGGTAAGTTAAACTTTAAAGAATTACTCATGCTTTATTCATCAGTTTGTTCTATTCATCAGTTTTGTGCAGAATTTTCGGCTTAGTAAGGAAGCCTTTATATATGTGCTAAATAGCATAAAGGGCGAGATGAAATCTCCAACGAGATCAACGGTTATCCCTGATATCATAAAAGTGGCAACGACCCTAAAGTTTCTTGCTCAGGGTGCGTATCAGCATTTAATTGGCCAAGACCATAGCGCGGGGCTAGCACAGCAAACCGTTTCCAGTTGCCTTTGGGAAGTTTGCAGTGCAATTGAAAAGGTATTGTGTCCAAAACATATCGTTTTTTCGATGAGCAGTGAAGAGAAACAGGATGCCAACCGTAGCTTTTACGAAACATGCGGAATTCCGGGTGTGGTAGGAGCAGTGGATGGAACGCACAGCCAAATGATAAGGCCATCAAATGACGACCATTTATTTTTTAACCGTAAGCTTAAGCAAATATTTAAAATCTGCCTATGAAAACGGTGACTCTAGCCAACGAATTCTTGGTAAGCTTTTTAATATATGACCTTAATGTAGTGGTCCGTATACTCGTATTAATATAGTCTTATATAGTATATAACATACATATGTATAATTGTTAATACACATATATTGTACTAGCGTACCCTCACCCGCTTCGCTAGACGATAAATTCAATGATTTGCAGAAAGAGAATAAAATTAATACGAAACAAAGCAAATTCTTTGATACAATTTCATTCGAACTTTATGTAACACTTTTTGGTAGACAACGTTTTTGGTTTTTTCATCTTTCGCGTGAATAATGACGATGGTTTGCCAACTCGTGAGCAAGCTACATACAATTGTCCATGAGAAAAAATTGGGTATTCTAAATTAATACCGCACATTTGTAGAGACTGTCCTTGTGCCTTATTAATTCTCATAGCGGAGGCAAGGCGAATAGGGAACTGCAAACGTTTGAAATCGAATGGTAAATCCGCCGGAATCAGTGGAATTTAGGGTATCAAAATGTATTCTCCTTTGTACTTCCCTTTCAAAATTGTTACTTCGATAACGTTACCCATTAGCTTCTTCACAGCGAGTCTGGTACCGTTGCAAAGTCGGGGCACATTACTATTGCGCAGCACAATAATCGGTGCTCCAATTTTTAATCGTAAATTATGAGGTGGTAAGCCTGGCAAATCGAGTGAGTTTAAGAATTCAGTTGGATAATTTACGACCTCATCTTGATCAGTAATAGTGTCCATTGACTTATACGCAACATAACAACTATGTCACCAGGTATTTGATCTAAAATAGCTGAATTTATATCATTGACGTCCTTATTTTTCCCAGCTAAAATTGCTCTTTCGCTGAGTCAATCATGGTTTTTGTAATGTTGAACTATGTTTGGAAATACACTCTGTATCAATGCCTCTTTAGACTGTGCAAAAGTGCAGAAATTGTTAGGCAATGTTATCATTCCTGTTGTTTTTGAAAAAAGGTTTATTTTTTTTGGTTAAAAAGTGTTTTTTGAAGTTTTGAAAAACACTTCGCTCTAACAAATTTCTTCTCAGTTAATTGCTGAAAATTAAATATTTTGAAAAAACTATTTTTTTTTTAATTTAACGTTTTTGAGAAAATTTTGTTCTTGAAAAAATTTCATACTTTTGTAAAAGTTTAAATTGATTTGTTAAAAAAGATTTTTTTCCGCTTTGAAAAACACCCCCTCGAAAAAATGTATTCTCTATTAATAGTGGAATATGAAATGCTTTGAAAACACCATTTGTTTTTTAAATTTTGTTTGGTTTTCAGAAAATTTTGTTTTGAAAAAATTTCATACCCTTTTTGTAATTTTAGAAAAACACCTCTTCGAATAAATTTCTTTTATCTTTTTGAGGAAAATTTGGTTTTGAAAAAATTTCATGCTTTCGAAATTTTTTTATTTTACTTTATTTCTTCAAAATTTTTGAAAACAATTTTTTTTATAATTTTCGAAAAACACCCCTTTGAAAAAATGTTTTCTATGTGTCATAGTGGTATTCCATTAACTTTTAGGATTATAGTCAAATACTTACAAATATCTACGCTTTCACAAATAGCAACAATAAACAAATTTCCTCAAAACCAAAAAATTTACTTTTTTTCTAAAAAAATTCTAAACAAACAACGTAATAAATTTAGAATTTTGTGTTCACGAAAAAACAGTATTGTTTTTATTGTATTAACTGAAAACCAAAATGTTGCAAAAAATCAAAACAAAACTAAATTAGTTTTTTGTGTTCATTTGGTACATATGTTCCATAAAAAGTTTATATGGTAAATAATATGCAGGGTCTGATACACGCAAATTTCCATTGACCATTATAGTGACAAAATTATCGATCACCAATTCCAACAGGATTTCAAAATCAGAGTTGGAATGAGTTATTGTGTGGTGTACTTCTGAAAAAATGGGAAATAAACAAAATAAATTTAAAAATTCGAATTCTAACTTTATCTTGTGTATGTTCTTATTACCTTTGAATTTTTCCAATGGAGCACCATTCATTTTAAATTTTCCAAGAATTTTTTTTATCATTTCCCGTTTCTTTCCTTTTTCATTCGATTCCAACATTTGTTCATAGCCGAAAACATCGTTTGCAAACGCATTCATTTCCATATAGATTTGGTCAAAGAAAGCAATGCTCAATTGAATTGAAACATTATTTTCATAAATACTTAGGACCTTAACTAATGCACCTTGGTACATACCTAACGCAGATATTCATCGCGACCTTGACATCGATACTATTGATGAAACAATACAAAGCGCTAGCAGAATACACATAAATAGACTATAAACGCATACAAATCCTATGATGAGAAGACTACCAAATAAAGAAAAATCTACCCAAAGTCGGCTTAACCGTCAAACACCAACAGATCTTGCAAAATCCTTGTAATCAATTGTCAACTAATCGTATATATCATTGTTTGTTAACCACTTGTTTTTAAATAATATGTATATATTTCTTCTAAATGAGCTTGGGGGCATTGGCCCTTCAATATCACTCTCATTCCATCTTTTTGTAAATCAAATTACTTATTGTCTAACGACAGGTGTAATATTTTATGGAAGAAATAAAAACAAAAAAAAAAAATTTTCATTCGAATCATTTGAAATTTCTGTATACAATACATTTCTGTATCACAATACAAATATATTACAAAAAATTCAAAAAAAGGTGTACACATAAAATGAATGTCGATTCGAAACTTACTTTAATCTAACAATCGAGCAAGTTTTGTTTTGGACAATATTTTGATTTTTTCTTTTTTTTTATATGAAGAAAATATTTAAAAGAAATTTTTTTTTGCTAAAAACCTTCCTCTAGTGGATCCCTATAATATGAAAAAAGAACGAATAAAATTGGCCTCGTATCGGCCCAAAAAAATGCGGACAAACGAACATCATTTCATTTTTATATATATAGATATGTATATGCATTTACATGTAATAAATGCTTATGAACATGCATATGCACATATGTAGCTATTGTAATTTATTGTTATTTAACTAAAAATACCTTTATATTTTTGTTATCTGCAGGCGACTCAGGATATCCGTTGGAACGATGGCTCCTTACTCCATACAGGAATTCTACGGAGGATTCAGACGAACATTTTTTTTAATCAAAAACATTCAAAGGGAAGGTCGTTAATTGAGAGAGTTTTTGGCGTTTTGAAAGGCCGATTTCGTTGCCTTCTAGCTTCAAGGGAGTTGCACTATGCTCCAAAAAAGGTTGTGCAAATAAATACCAAATGTTTGTTGTGCTCTGCATAATATATGTATAATGTTCAAAGTTCATCCTCCCAGTTTAGAAATCGAACCGGAACAAGTGAACATGGTAAATATAGAAAATGTAGAAAATCTGAGTTTTGGAAATATAGCTAGACGTGTAAGAGACCAAATGAAAAATGATATGATTGCCACTCGAAATTCTGTATGAAAACTTTGTTTAAATTAAATCGTTTTTTAATAAATATGAATTCAGTCTTTTATTCAAGTTAGGTCTACAAAGTGTGTACATATATTAAAACTAATAGCAATAGTGTACAAATTACATACATTGTATAAATTTTTTAAGCTATAATACTTCGGTAAGGCACTGTGCATGAACAGATACATCAAAACTAAGTCTCTTGTATGTGTAGGCACATACGTACATAAGTAAAAAATTAAAATTATTTGTCTGCAGCTCCACATCCAACATTTGTTTTTGAATTTCTAATTTGCTAAGTTTTAACTTTAAATTATCACGGTCCATTTTTTGACTATGGACGAATTGCTTTTTTGCTAAATTTTGCTTTTGTTTTTCTATTTTATATGCCATTTTCATGGTTTTGGAAATATTTTTTAAGGAATCATTAATCTCAGTCAGTATTTCTGTTGAATTTTTTTGGTACATTATTTGATTATCCACCTGCTTTTCTAGTAAGCTTTGCTTATTGCGTGGAGTGAGTACTTATTGCGTGGAGTGAGGCTGTAGGAAGGTTTCTCAGTCACCTGTTCGGGCACATCGACTGAATCGCTGTCATTCTCCTCTTCGGGCATATCGACTAAATAGTTATCATTAAAAGCTGCTTCTAAACTTTTAGTTGGTACATACGTCTGACGCGCACCAAACTCCCTGCTACCTATCCCGCCCACAGATTTATTTATAGATAGCAACTCGCTTACTCGCTGTTCTAATTGGTTTAGTGAGGAATAAACAGACGGACCGCCCCCTGTTCCGGCAATATTGGTTTTGTTCCGACGCATTTTGGCTTTCAAATGGAGTTTGTAGTCAGCCCAAACCTGAAAATTATAATAATCCCATTAAGACCATCGGTGGTCCAGCAGCATTTAGTTGGGGAGTTACTCTCTTCCATAAATTATTGACTGTTGTTTTTGCGTTGCGCGTATTCATTAGTCCCTTTGCCAAATCTGGATGTGTTGTCATCAAGTCCACTAGGATTTCGAATTGTTTCTTTTGTGTTTGCTTGTTGGTCTTTGGAGTTGCCTTAAATATTTTTCCAAAAAGGTACAATGAATTATTTATTTATTTATTTATTTATTTATTTAATTAATTAATAGTCTAAAAATACAGTGTTTCTTACAGACTATGAAAACAGATTAATGCTAAATAAATTAATCAAAGTAAAATTAAGCTTATAATTAACTAGTTTCAATTATAATGAGTGAAAGAAAAAGAATACATTTTTTATAATTTACAGAAGAAGATTAGATTAATACTAAGAATTTAGTTCAACAATTCATTTAGAACCAATTTGAAGTGATTCTTTGTGGAGCAGAAATCCAGGCCAGTATGATTTGGAAGCGAATTAAAATCGCCCAGAGTTCTAGAAATCGGAGCATTGGACGCATAATTAGTTCTTGCCATCCCTAACCAGAAAAAATCATGATTCCGTAAACTTCGCTGAGGAATATTGAAATAGATTTTCTCGAGTAGCGATGGGGAGTCAATAACCCCATTTATCAAATCGAAGATGAAAGTAATGGAGAGAATGGTCCTTCTAATATCTAGTGATTTTAGATTTATAAGCAAGCACCGACTTTTATAGGATGGACTTGGATCAGTGAAATTTAAAGAACGCAATGCATAACGCACAAAGGCTTTCTGGACACGTTCAAGCCTACTAATATGACAAGCATAATATGGTCTCCAAATAAAGACGGCATATTCCAACTTGGAACGCACCAGAGACGTATACAACAACTTTAGAGTATATGGATCAACAAAGTCTGAACTAAAACGTCGAATAAACGCAAGTACGGAATAAGACTTTGAAATAGTGTGATTTAAATGTTTTTGAAAAGAGAATTTAGAATCAAATACCACACTAAGATCAGTAGTTTCACTTCGATGAGATAAGCTAGAACCACAAATGTGGTAGGAAGTGGGTATAAGAGAACAAGATTTAGAATAAGAAATATAAAAACACTTGCTTATATTTAAATCTAACTTATTTCTTTTACACCAAGAATCAACGTTATCTAGATCAGATTGAAGGTTTAAAGAGTCCACTGTACTTGCAATCCTCGAGTATATCTTTAAATCATCGGCATACAAGAGAAAATTTGCGTTATTAAAACAACTGGAAATGTCATTAATAAAAAGTATAAAAAGTAAGGGACCCAGTATACTTCCCTGAGGTACACCAGAGGACGCAATAAAAGAAATAAATGACGCACCATCAACATTAACAACACATTTCCGAGAGGAGAGATAGGATTTAATCCATTTTAAAAGAGTGGAATGGAATCCTATAGCACTCAATTTGGAAATTAAAACCCTGTGATTAACCTTATCAAATGCTTTTGAAAAGTCTGTATAAACAGCATCAACTTGAGTTTTTTTTTAAACGATGATATACAGTATTCAGAGAACACAGCAAGATTTGAAACAGTAGATCTACCTTTCATGAAGCCGTGTTGGTCTACTGAAATATAACGACTAACTACGAAATAGATTTTATCTTTCACTATTAATTCAAATAATTTTGAAACCGTGGATAATTTGGCAATTGGTCTATAATTAGCAATATTGTTTTTATTTCCACTTTTGAATACTGGATTAATGGTTGTTACTTTCCAGGCATCTATGAATTCTCCTCGATCAAGGGATTTATTAAACATTAACAAAAGTGGATAGGCAATTGCAGAGCAGTTTTTACGAAGATACGAAGATAGACCATCTACATCAGATTTTGTTGATGTTTTGAGTTGCCGAATTCCATCTTCGATATCAGAAAGCGTAAAAGTTAACGAGCCAATATTGATTGAGGCATTCATGCTCGAATGAAACTCATCAATTATATCAGAGTCTACTTGAAAATTTGAACAAAAAAAATCTGCGAAAAGATTGGCTGCATCTGTAGAAGTATGTGCTTGAGTTTCGTTATAGAAGACAACCGAAGGAATACTTGAGCATGATTTCCTGGATCTAACATAACGCCAGAAGGAACTAGGATTTGATTTAATGTCCGATTCGAACTTGAGAATATAATTTCGCTTTAAGTCCCTATCCAAAGATTTAAGTTCTCTAGAGAAATGTAGATATTTATCTTTATCTGTGATGGAATGAGAAAACTTAAACTTTTTGAAATATTTGTTTGAGATACTAGTGATGAGCTATACTTCCGTTGAACAGCTATTAAAACCCCTCCACCTCTGCAGAGACCAGTTTTCTCGACATCACGGTCTTTACGATAGACATGGTATAAATTTGGATCAAAAAACTCATTATCGAAAAAGTTCTCATTTAACCATGTCTCGATGAGAACAAAAATATCATAGTCCATGTGCGAACTAAACGCTAAAAGTTGTTTAGATTTAGTTATCAATCCAGAAACATTTTGAAAGTACATTTTTAAATTTTTTTGGCCAATATTGAGAGCACAATTTTTTATTGCTGATGCGTTGGTGAATCGTTTTTTTGAAAAAAATGAAAAGGTCGGATTTTTACACTCTCTGGCCATATGTCCGCATTGAGCACCTTTTCAAAAGAGCATTCTGATACCCCCAATTTAAAATTAATTTTTCTAAGTGTATTTAATTCCGTATCTTTTTTAACAAGTTTATAGCATACCAAAGACTTAGTTTCAATTTCAGCATGCTTCGACACATAAGTCAAAATATCAGTTTCTTTGACATTGGGCGAGAATGATGACAAGTGTAGCCATTTAAATATTGGGACCACTTGTAGCTCATTATTGTTATTGGAACCAATCACAATAGGCTTATTAAATTCCCTTCTACTACTTTTTGTTACGATTTCCCACTGGGATGTCTGTCGTATTGCGGGCACAGATTCAGTAGCAGCATTTAAAACAGAAGTCGCAGAGACCTGAGATGAAGCAGCAACAGAAGCAAAGGTAACTTTTGCAGGTGCAGTAATAGTAGCAGCAGCCGTCTTAGATGTAGTCTTAGCTTTCTTTTCCTTAGCGACGGCAGAACCATGCAAAACAGATGTTTGCGACGCAGGCTTAGACGTAGCAGCAGAGTTCAGCGCATTGTTTTCATGGTCAGTAGGCGGACAACGAGCAGAAAGAGGAGAGAGCAAGGAGCTCGCATGTTTTGACTTTCCACTACCGAGAACGCTAGCAGAGTTCGCAACAATGCTTTTGAGATTTATTAACTCAGTTGTTAATGTGGAGAGAGCGACATCTTTTGCTTCAAGCTTACAATGCAATGAGCGAATTTCTGCAAGAAGATCATCTGATTTTTGCATTGTTTGTTTTTTTCTTCACGCAGAGCATTTACAGCAGATAGTATGCGAGAGTTTTCCGTTAATATTTCAAATTTATAAAATCATCAATTAATACTTACATATTTGGAAATTGCGTATGGCTATTACTTGTAGCCAGAAAAATGCGATAGTGACAGCTGTTTGACATTCACTTTCGCAATAAAGAGTGCTGCCGATGCAAAAAGGGAGAAAAAATTGCGAAAACGCAAAATGTGAATGCGAATGTCAAAATACCGAGTACCGATTTTGCGATTTCGTGAATTTTTTCTTTCGCGTCGCATTACAGAGTAAGGGCCCTGATCTTTGAATATATCCTCATTACTTTTCTTTTTAGTATACCTGTATTAATTTATAGTTAGCCAAATCTATTTTAGCATTCATTTCTTTTAAGTATCCTTCCCCTAATATAATATTAAATTCTTTTAATTTTTCAATTTCATACAACATTAATTAGATACTAAATATTTTACATTCATGCATGCATATATGTACTTAGAATTAATTTATTCATCTCACAAGAAATAATCATTTACGCATGCAAAATGCCGACGGCAAATAAGCATGAAAGAGAAATGTACAAGTCTGATGTTATTTTATTTTGGCTAACAGCAAATCTTGGCATTTTAGCAGAGAATGTTAATAAGGTGCAAATGTTACTGTGAGCTTTTTTTAGTACAATTGAGATTTGAAAGATTTGTAATAAGGTAATTTAGCACACCGAGTTTATAGACACCTCACTGACTTTTGCCCACACAAAAATTAGAAACACCACACATCTTTCACCTCAACACACAACACATTTCTCACCTCGACATTAAACCAATTAAATTTTTACTATTTTCGTATTTTTGAAATAATAAAATTAAATATAAAATATAATTATATATAAAATTTATTACATAATTTTTTTTTTTCAATTATATTAAAAAAAACGCTTTAAAAAAAAAAAAAATTATAAAAAAAGTTTGCGCCGGTAATTGAACTCGAGTCTAACATGTGGCGAGGAAAATTAGGCGGTGCATTTATTTCTTCGACTGCTTATTTTTTTACCATTTTGTTACTTTTGAAATGATAAGCGGATACATAAAATTTATTACAAATTTTTTTACGATTACATTAAAAAAAAAATTTAAAAACGAAAAAAAAAAAATTTCCACCGAGAATTGATGGCGAGTCACATGGGGAGGATAAATACGCAGAGCGTTTATTTCTGCGCCTGCGTTGTGAACAAAAGGTTTTGTGCATGAGCGCGACGCGAATAAATTTTAATAAAGTTCTGAAAGTAATTCATGAAGTTTTTCATTACACACATATGTACATAAATGAACGTATACTTTATAGGTAAATAAATGATGGTATATGATAATATACATAAGTACATAATATGTATGTACATGTCAATAGGAGGTATTTGCATTCAGAAAAAAATAACGGTTTAAGATAAATCAACACTTATTTTATATTGTATGTCAATTTATAGTTTATGTATTCGACAGCATTTACATACATAAGCATGTATGTACTTTGTATATGAAAAACAATAATACACAAGCGCAAGAACATCATATCACATATGCAAGTATGCCCAAATAACCTTGACTTATGTATGTACACATGTCACAGCACATCACATTCTTACAAGAAATCAAATACACATACACAAATACACACATGTGCAAAAACAATTCTGCTCTATGTATGTATGTATACCCACTTTATGTCCTAGCATATATACATACTTCCTACAAAATAATTGTATTCATATGTTACTACATCCATGCACGTTCATATATTCATACATATACAGGGTTGGCCATATTAAACTGACCCATTGAGTAACCCTATAACTTTTTACTGTAATTTGAAATCTAAGGTTTACGTCAACAAGCCAAAGACACTAGGCGCACTTGAGGCCAATATCCGACGGGAAATAGCCGCCATATCGGCCGAGACGCTGACCAAAACTATGGAAAACGCCGAAAAACGGGCACATTACGCTATACGAGCTAAGGGCGACCACTTGCGCGATATCATATTCAAAAAGTGATGTAAACGAATCTCCTTGAACTAAATTAAATGTTTTTCACAATGAAACACAAAAAAATGTTTCTTTTTCCATATTTTTTTAATAATCACATGGGTCAGTTTAAGATGGCCACCCCTGTACATATCCAAATACGTGCTAAGGGCGACCACTTGCGCGATATCATATTCAAAAAGTGATGTAAACGAATCTCCTTGAACTAAATTAAATGTTTTTCACAATGAAACACAAAAAAATGTTTCTTTTTCCATATTTTTTTAATAATCACATGGGTCAGTTTAATATGGCCAACCCTGTACATATGCGCGAGCACAGCGCTCCCTTCTTGCTTCCGTGTACTTTTGTCTTTCACCAGCCGATATTCCTAATATTGTACTTACAAAAACACAATACTTTGATAGACGCAAAAGCAACAGCAAGCGCAACGCGATGGCCGCTTTGCCACCAGACATTCTAAAATGTTCTAGAACACAACAAAAACACATACCTCACATGCGCATGTCGCCCAAAGCTAAAATCTAAGCCTAGCGACTACAAAAACAAAATACATTCGTAGACGCAGTCGCAGCGGCCATGATTCTATCAGCGACGGCGCTGAACAATTTAGAACAAAAACAAAAAGTTCATTCATAAGTTCGAGCTCATATTTCAATGTCATTCATAAAACGAGCCGCCCATATGCCAATTTTCGCGACCATTCGAAAATAGTCAATATTGGAATATTTCGCGTGGAATTATTTGCCAATATTTGATAAATCTTGAATTTTTGTCATATCGAGTGGCCGCGGCTCCGTATGTATGTATGCACCCTTATATGTATGTAAATATGTCTTCTAACTGTGCGACAGTCGCGAGTTAATGCGACTTCCAGCGAATCACACATTGCTGTCCGCAAAGCCGCATATATGTAACTTATGATCAGAAAGTACCGGGAATGTTTAAATTAAACAAAACAGAGTTAAATTTAAGGCCAATTTATATTATCTCCTTCAAAATATGACCCGTCTGAAGCAACACACATGTGCCAACGTTTAACCCAGTCCTCCAAACACCCCCGGCAGGCCGATTTGTATTCTCTTTGATCAGTGCGATGGCGTGTTATCATCATGCAAAATCCAAGAATTGTTTGCTCACATTTCCGGCGGTTTGCAACACACAGCATCTCTCTAAGGTTTCAAAACGCATAAATAATATTCTCTATTGACTGTCTGGCCCGATTGAAGGTACTCATGGTGGACTATGCCTTGGCAATCGAAGGAAACAGTCAACATCACCTTCCCGGTTCGTTTTGCTCATAGGGTATACATATCCCATCTTTTCACTGACGGACAAGAAGACGGTCGCAGTTGTTTTTTGTATGCATACATTTTGCGTTCGTTGAAGGTTTGTATGTATATATTTATATATATTTATATACATATGCGTGTAAGCGCGTTTGGCTTTCTGGATCCATCCATGGATATTAGAATATTTTCTCATCAATATGTGTATGTAAGTAGTTCAGATTTGACTGAAGAGATTAAATATAGGAATGCATATTCATATGATTGCCTTTATGGCTGTTTTACATATACATAAATTAATTCAAAAGAAGTATGAATAATGTTATATAGAAAATAAATTTCTAAATAACAGGTATTAGAAAAACCTGAATACACTATTTTAAATCAATTCTAATTAAACCAAATATAAAAAATGAAATAAAAATATCGAAAAAAAAACTGTGTACAGGACTTGAACCTGAGTCAAATATTCGATTCGCAGTTTTATATGTACATATTCTGCGTTAGTTGAAAGTTTGTATGCGTAATTATATGCATATGCATCTGTGTATGCGCGTTTTGCTTTCTGGACGGATATTAGAATGATATTTTCTCATCAATATAATTTGGATTTGATGAAATAGATTATAGACATATGTACATATTTTCTGTTTTGATTGATTTATATAAAAATCAGGTCATATCCAGTATGAACTATTTTATACCGAAAAGAAATTTCCATTTATAAAATACAAAAAAAAACAGTATTTTAAAGAAATTTTAATTAAAAAAAACTCAAAAATTTTACCAAACTTTCCTGGTTTGAATTGTAAAAAAAAAATGTGCAAGAAAAAAAATATGACTTCAGGACTTGAACCTGAATTAAATACGTGCCAAGAAACAAAACGAATTATTCCGCCGACTTTAGCTTCTGCACCACAAACTAACTGCCGCGGCCTTCTTAATCGCAAATTTATTCGCTTCGATTTCCTTAGTAGTGTGCCGAAAAATCTTATGAGCTTCCGCAGTAGTTTGGTAAACGCAGAAAATATCTGAATTCCTGTCCTAGCGTGGTAAGTAAATATAGAAACCCTCCACTCGCGTCACTCGCGTGGTAAATATCTGCAATTCCCACCTCGTGAGGAAAGTTGAATTTGAAATGACCTTATTATGAATCTACAAATTAGAACTCGAAAAAAGCTCATTTAACATTTGCTCCTTCTCATTGCATTAACATTCTCTGATTTTAGATTTCAATGCAAACGCTATATTTAATTCTGTTGACTACACTCCGCTATGTTAGCTCTCTTCTGTTAACTTTTCCAAGGTAGTCACGCATCAAGCCATTCGGCTACGGCGGCCGCCAAATTTATATGCATATAGTATTTATGTATGTCTGTCTAAGGTGGCTCTGTAAAACTTTGTTGAGCCAAATCAAAACCCTCTACAGAAAACACTTCATTACCAGGCACACAGGAAGGTGGCATATGCAAATTTAAATATGTGAATTTGTATATAAGTATATGTTCACTTGCGACAGCAAAAAATATCATAGTAAAACTTTTTAAGAAATCCAGCACGCATTCATAGGCACAGCACTGTATGTACAGGAATCTTCAAATACTCTGACTTCAGAGTAAGTTTCTACAGAGAACGTAAATTCATAGAGAAGGCGCAGTCCCGGCCCGTTCCTCATTTTGGGCGCTAACAAAACACGGGTAAGAAATTCAAATCAGAAATTATTTCACCACAAGTTAACAGATGGAAATTAATTAATATGGCTACCGGAGAGAAATGGGAGGGAGAGAGTGATACGCGTGTGAAAAAATGTAGTTCATGTAGAGCTTACATTTGCTTGCGTACAGAATAGATTTGTTCATTTGATATGTCCATATGATTTGTATGCATGTTTCTTTTTGGTTTTTTTATGAAAATTGTGCGAAATTGTATGTAAATTATCCGGGCTAATTGAAACAACTTGTTCGGCTGGCAGTTCGGCTAAACTTAATTCAATTTTTATTTTCAACAGTATTTTAAAGCAATTTCAAGCGCGACTTAATTCTAAGAATCACAAATTATACATTTCCTTAAATAAAAGACAAACAGCTTAATTCTAGGAATTTTGTCGCTCTGTCGCTAAATACATTACAATTTATGCATTTTCTAAAATAAAAGGGCATTCAACTTAATTCTAGGAATTTTATCACGCTGTCGCTAAATACAGTGAAACTAGAGTAACACCCTTTTGTGCTTGGCTTATGGAGTTGTGCGTTGTTGTTGTAGTGCATCTGACTTATGGAATTTGTGTGTTGTTGTTGTAATGCAACTGGCTCATGGAATGTGTGTGTTGTTGTTGTAGTTCAACTGGCTTATGGAATTTGTGTGTTGTTGTTGTAGTGCAACTGGCTCGCTTAGAGTTCTGCTGAAATGTGAACCGCTGTCGCAGCTTAATTGCAATACAGGGTAAGTCTTGAATTGGTTATTACGTACAGGGTAAGTTTATAACGTGCTAGCTCGTTCTGGCTTGTGCTAACATGTATGCATGTCTATTTACCTAGAGAAAGAACACCCCCTTGGGGACATCCTTGCTTGGCCCTGACTGTGATTTGTTCGTCACTGCTCCCACCAGCGGTTAACAGCCTCTCAGAGAGCATACAATATATCAATTTTACAATGGCTTGATTAACTCCGTGTCGTTCGGCAGAAGAACATATCGAGCCCAAAGTGGCATTATCAAAAGCCCCCTCAATGTCCACGAACACGCCCATTGTGTATTCGTCAGCTTCCAGCCCGGCTCCAATCTTGCTAACAAGATCGTGTAAGGCTGATTCACATGATTTTCCACTCTGGTAAGCGTGTTGATTTCTACTAAGTGGACTTCTCGGCAATACCCCCACTCGAATATGTTTCTCCACCACTCGTTCCAGACTTTTCAACATGAACGATGTCAAACTGATTGGTCTAAAACTTTTTGCTAGGGAATAGTCATCTTTTCCTGGTTTCGGAATAAATACTACTCTTACGCGTCGCCATTGGGATGGTATATAACCAAATGCGAGACAGGCTGTGAAGATCCTTTTCAGGGCCTCAATCAGCCTGCCTCCTTCTTTTTAAGCATTGCTGGATATATTCCGTCAGGTCCAGGGGACTTAAAGTTCTTAAAGGAAGACAAGGAAAACCTTATCGATTCCCTTGTCACTATCCGACTAGCAATATACCAGCTGTACCTAGAGGTTCCACCGTTGCTACCGTTATTGTTCATGCCACTCTCAACTTCAGAGAAAGTTCTACTACCCGGAAAATGGGTTTCGAGTAGAGCATTAAACGTTTCCGATTTGGAAATGGTGTATGAACCATCAGGTTTTCGAATGGAATCCAGCCTTACTGAGCGGTCTAAATGAAAGACCTTACAAAGTCTCGCTGTTTCCCTCATTTTTTCGACGTTACTGCAGAAATTTCTATAGTATTCAAGTTTGGCTTTCCGTACTTTTTTCTTATATTCTCTCTGTGTAAGTCGATGATTAGCCCAGTCCTCTTCTGTTTTGGTCTTCAAGGCCTATTTAAAAAGTTTCCTCGACCGTACACGAAGCTTCGACAGTTCAGGGTTCCACCAAGGAACCGCTTTCCCCTGTCTCCTTTGGCTGAGTGGGCACAGTTCCTCAAAGCAATTGATTAAAGTACCTTCTAATTTCTTAGTGGCATCTTCAATCATTTCTGCTGATTTGAGTTTTTTCAGGTTTGGTAATCGCTCTGTTACAAGCTCACCATACCGGTCCCAGTCCACATTTCGAGGATTCTTACCGGAAGGTATTGACATTGTGTAAATTCCCAGTCGGAATTCGATAAGACGATGATCAGAAAGAGAGTCCTCTTCCAAAACTCGCCATCGGTTGATTTGATTTCCAACTGACTTATTTGTAAGTGCTAAATCAATCACCTCTTGTCTCCTTCTGGTCACAAAAGTTGGTTTGTTACCAGTGTTTTGAATGACCAAATCGGATGACAGGATAAAATCCAGTAACTTGAGACCTCTGGGGTTGCATTTGCTGTTTCCCCACACAATGTTCTGTGAGTTTGCATCACAGCCCACTATTAACCCCATATTATTGGATTCTGCGTACTTGACCACTTCTCTTATCTCCGTCGAAGGAGGTGGCTGTAAAGAGTCGTAGGGTAGGTAGGCCGAAACTATGATAGCTTCGACACTGTTCCCACTTTTCAAGTACTTTATTTTTGCAGCAACGATATCTCCGGAGCATAGCTCTTTTAACATCGTGTGTTCGATCATGCTCGCGGTCTCACATTCCCTTCACAATGAAGTATTTGTCCCTACGACATAGCACCTAGACCACAGATACGCTTGTGACATACCCATGGTTCTTGTATAAGTATTATGTGTGGGTTTGTTTGCAGTTTTGCATGCCTACGGCACAAGAGAGCCGTAGACGCTTTGCTATGCTGCAGATTTATCTGTGTATATATTACTTCAGTCATGAGACTGAGTATATTTACGCTTTGTCCTCCACCTTATACTGGACACGGAAGTGGATTCGCCCCAGATGTAGGTGAGGACGGCACCCGTACTTCGACTTAAGAACTTTGAGGGACCCAAGATCGATACCCAGTACCAGGTGGGAACCCGCCTCCGAAGTGGTAGCGTATTTCTGCCTGATGCACGAGTATACTCTCCAGAGAGTCGTGTCAAGATCCTTATTCTGAACACGGATGCGTTTGAGGAGTTCTGCTGAATTACAGGAAGGACCCGGAATCCAAACACTCGCTCGTACCAGCCGTTCTTGGCTACTCTCATCAAGAAGAAACCTGCTGTTTTCGCAGTCTGGAATCTTTGCTATCGCTTTTTCCAGCCATTCTCGGGGAAAAGCACTGGAACAGTGCACCTCTACGATGCCGTGCACCACGCTTTTCCTCTCGAAAGTCGGCGCGTCTTTCGACTCACCGATAGCTTTCCAGAGATAGCTGTCAAGATAGTCTTGTTGCCCTTTGGACAGTAGACCATCTTGTTTGTCGGTATGTATCTCCACCCTCATTGCCTTTGCTGCCATTCTCGCGAATAATTCGCCAGACGTTGACGGAAGAGTGTCATTCGACATTTGAGGTCCCTTAGCCTTTGCCTTGTCAGGCAAAGGTTTGTCTGCCTTGGATTGGGTCGAGGATTCAGGCATTTCCAAATTCCGTCTCTCGACTTTCCTCTTCTTTGCCTTTCTCCTCTTCCCGGTCGTTGGCACAGACCCCGTTTCGTTTCCGGAAGAGCGCAGTGCTACAGAGGAATCCTCTGTTCTGCCACGCTTTCCCGTTTCCGTTACAGGTGTCGAAGTTGACGGAGCTTGAGTCCTTGCCTTAGCTAGTGCTTCGACTTGCCTCGCCTTCTGTCTTCTTCGTTTGATCTGCCTTGCGGTTAGACCAACACCTGCGTTCGACTCTCCAATAACTTCAGTCTTTTTACCGGTACTTACCTGATTCACACCAGGTTTAACCGTTGTCAAAGACTTACTCGGTACCAGAGATCCGTCTGAGTCTACTGAGAGATTGTCCGCCATCTCCACATCCTCCACGACTTGTTTAGTTGCTTCAGATCGTTTCGACGACGGTATATCGCTCACACTCACTCGGCTCTCCATTGGCATAGCCAATGTGCCATGTTTCACCACTAGTAGTGCGCTTCCTCCGGAACCCTGGGTGTCAGTTCCGGTCATAGGGGAGTGTGGGGTTCGGGCCTGCACATCCGAAGCCCGAGCCGTCGATTGCTCGACGGGAGGATTTCCCGAAAGTGGGTTACCTCGTGCAGAGAGATCCTTTGTTAACCTCCACATTGCGATGAAATGCATTTTATACCTCCTGCCAGGTCGCTAGGCTTAGAATTTTAGTTTTGGAAGCATACGCATGTAGAGGCAAAAGTTAGTATGTGCGGTTATATGTATATACGAATATGCATTGTTTTGCTTAGAATAGAAACATTTACGTATATATGTAGATTGTCCCAACATATGTATTCATATGTATATGCACACATACATACATATGTATATGTAAACGAATACCGTTTAGATGAGTTTTTTTGCATATGTTAGGAATATGTTTGCGTACGTTTGTCTATTTGCTTTTGAATTTTTTATGTGTAGATACATATGTATGAGCTGTGTTTTGAGGCAGGTCAAGATTTTTTTCTGCCCACATGAATATGGATGGTAGATGTTATATCTATTTAGTATATGAATATACATACATATGGATATAAAAATTTAAAAAGGACACATATTGTTGAATAATAACCGTTGATGCAAATGAATGGTTTACAAAGCCAATATTTTATGTGGATATTTTGAAATTATTTTGATAATGCACTTAATATCAATACAATTTAGTTAGTTAGATACTTAAAATTTCACATTCATGCATGCATATACTTAGAATTAATTTATTGATCTCACTAGAAATAATCCATTTGCGACGGGAAATAAGCATGAAAGAGAAATGTGATTTTTGCATACATACATACATATATTGGAAATATGTTTGCATACGTTTGTCTATTTGCTTTGAATTCTTTATATAATATGTAGATGTGTATGAGAGGTGAATGAGCTGGGTTTTGAGGCAAGTCATGATTTTTTTCTGCCCACATGAATATGGATGGTAGATGTTATATATATTCAACACTTCGTAGTATATGAATATACATATATATGTATATAATAATTTAAAAAGTACAACATATTGCTGAATAATAAACCTTGATGTAAATGAATGGTTTACAAAGTTATTTTTTGTGTTATGATATTTGAATAATTTTGATAATTCAATTCAATACAATTTAGTCAATTAGATACTTAAAATTTCATATTCATGCATGCATATACATACTTAGAATTATTATTATTATTATTTATTAGAGCAATATGAAATATAACACTAATTGATAGAGCACACTAGCTACTTAGGCCTACGGTGCTATTGCGCTACTTAGAATTAATTTATTCATCTCACAAGAAATAATCCATTTGCGTATGCAAAATGCCGACGGCAAATAAGCATGAAAGAAAAATGTACAAGTCTGCTGTTACTTTCTTTTCCCTAACACCAAATCATGGGATTTTACATTTCAATGCAAACGCTATATTTATTTCTGTTCGCTCCGCTATGTTAACTCCTTCTGTTAACTTTTCCAAGGCCGTGGTGAAATAGCGTTTTGTTGGCATTTGACATTTAAACTGCTCATTCGTTCCTGAGCCTTCTCTATCAATTTACGTTCTCTGGTTTCTAACTTTGCAGATATGTATGTATGTATATGCATATGTTTTGTGCACTTTTTAGCAATTGGAGAACTACATATGTAAAGTAATATACTAGTTAACTATTTACCTGCTATCAGAGAACAAACGATAGTTGATTCGAAATTTTCTCTAGTATCGAAATTTTTTGATAATCTACTTGTTGCTGTTTTCTGCAACTTATATATCTGTGGCGTTTTAACATCTTAAGTGCAAAAATTGCATTTCGAGATATTGACGATTTTGTGTAAAATAAGTACTGCGTGGCTTTTGGAAAATGTTTTTAATCCAACGAGAGGGCTCACTAGTCTTCAAACAAAATTTAACAAAAATTTAAACATTTGAGGTTTGTAATCATGTTTTTTTCACTGTTTCGTACTTAAGATGTTTTAAAAAACTCGCGACAAGAAAACGAAGCATCTTATATAGACTAAATTAATCAATTCTTACGAGAACATAAGATCTTCTGTAGTAATTAAAGCGAGTAAGTTTATTTAGATAAGATATTTTTATTTATTCAGTTTCTTACCTTAAAGTAGCAAAATTAAACCAGGCACAACAACAACTACAACAACAGCCAAAACCGGCACGGAGCTCGGCTAAACGTAACCGCTCACAGGATGTGAGTGGACGCGTGGCCAAAAGGAGCAAATACTCCTCAACCCAGGGGGCTGGGGGCCCTTCAACCAGTGCGGCAGGCGCGGCCTCGAGGCCGGCTTACAGTGAGGTGGCCAGAGATCATCTCCAAGTTGCCCTCGTGGACGCGAAAACCAATAGTGGAAGAGCGGTGTTACCCCTTTGGGATGCCATTGAGGGACGGCTATCGGGTATGGTCGTCAGACACCTCATGGATAAAAAAGGGCCAGCACCTCTCTTCGACTCGGGTGAAATCTGTCGAGGCTGTAGGGTGATAAAATGTGCCAATCAGTACTCGAAAGAGTTTCTGGAGAAGAGCCTTGCTACGGTTAGCAACGCCTGGGAAGGGCTTTCGCTAAAGCTCATCCCTGCCTCAGAAATTCCCAGGCGACCACGAGCCAGAATCTGGTTGCCGAAAATGGAGCTGGACAGTTCGGAAATTGTCCCGTGTCTCAAGCTACAGAATCCTGAGGTTCCTATGGATGACTGGTCTGTCATCAAAGTAGAAGAACCTCAGCAGCATAGCTCAGCCATATTACTGCTGATTAACAACGAGTCGCTGGAGGCACTCGAAAAACAGCAGTTAAAACTTTGCTTTGGCCTCAGGTTGGCCAAAGTGAAGGTCTTCCCCGCCTCTGTCGCCCTGAACGATGACTTGGAGAAATTGGGGGATGACACCAAGAAGCTGCTCGACGATCTGCGGCTGTCTGGGACGGACGCAGATTCTGAACTGGGGGAGCAGTCGTAAAGGTAAGTAACACTTTTGAACAGTTTGTTAAAAGTATTACAAATTAACCTTCGTCATTCGAAACTAGCCACAGATAACCTACGAGTCACCCTCCGGGAGGAGGACATCGATGTCTGCCTGATACAGGAGCCTTGGGTCTGGCAGCAAAAAATCATGGGACTGAGGGACAGATCCTATGACCTTTTTTATGTCCAAACTGATGGTAAGCCAAGGGCCTTTCTCCTAGTAAGGAGAACACCCTGATCGGATGCGATGCGAATGCCAGACACACCATTTGGGATAGCAGCGAGATCAATGAACGGGGTGAGTCTCTGTTTGATTTTATACTAAGCCGTAATTTACTTATCTGGAACAAGGGCAACTCCCCAACTTTTGTCTTCCCGGCATCGGGAACATCAAGTGGTTGGGAAGAAGTTCTTGATATCTCTCTTTCTACAAACTCATCTGCTGTTAGGGTTGAAAATTGGACGGTCTCCCAGAGGAACTCGTTTTCGGACCACAGGATGATCCTCTACGAAATCGATTTCGTTCGGGAGATCTTTGCCACCCCGCAGACAGACTGGTCTCTTTTCCACAGGGTTTTCTGCAAGAAGCTGAATAGGAGTAAGTTCTTGACTACCACTAAGGAACAACTGGACACGCAAGTTAGACACTTAGAAGGGTCCTATCAGACTGCCTTCAAAGTGGCCAGTCCAGTATCCTTTAGCAAGAAAGACTTTCCTCCCTGGTGGAACAAGACGCTGACCGACTTGAAAGAGAAGGTTAGGAGAGTCTTCAACAAATGTTACCAAATAAGGAACTTTCAAGATTACCGGGAAATTTTGAAAGTTTATAAGAAAGCCATTAGAGATGCGAAGCGCAACTCTTGGAAAGAGTACTGCGAATCCATCGAATCCGTAAGAGACTCGGCCAGACTCAGCAGGATCCTATCCAAGGACCACTCCTGTAAAACTCTTGTCAAAAGAGAGAACGGGGAGTGGGCTGAATATGCAGGCGAATCCTTAAAAATCCTTATTGATGCCCATTTCCCGGAAAACTCTATTGATCCGGTCTGTAACGAAGACGCGAACCGGCAGGAGGGGTTACCTGCGATGTCCCTGACACCGGTCTTGTCCGTCAACAGAATAAACTGGGCAATCGAGAGTTTTTCCCCTTTCAAATCTGAAGGGCATCGATGGTATCATGCCAGTAATGCTTCAGAAGACTAAGATCGTGGTGGTTCCCGTTCTTCAAAAGATCTTCTCGGCGTGTATCTCGCTGAACCACGTTCCTGCTAGCTGGAAGAAAACCAAGGTGGTCTTCATTCCTAAGGCAGGAAGGAGGAGCCACGTCCAGGCCAAGGACTTCAGACCTATAAGTCTTACATCCTTTATTCTCAAGGTGTTTGAAAGAGTGATAAAGGTGGTAGCATATGCCGATGACTTGGTCCTGATCTTCTCAGGTCCCTTCCCATCAGTAATGGCTGAAATTTTGGAAGGTGCACTGGCTACACTTAGCAGATGGGCCGCCAGTAGCGGTCTCAGAGTCAACTCTGACAAAACGGAGTTGATGCTATTCACCACAAAATACAAGCCTCCACCTTTTAAGCTTCCTAGACTTAACGACCAGTGTCTTACACTTTTATCGAAAGTCAAGTATCTTGGTGTAATACTTGACCCCAAGCTCCACTGGAAGCTGCACATAGAAAATCGAGTTAAGAAGGCTAATATAGTCTTCTACGCCTGTAAATCTATGTTCGGCAAAAAATCTGGCCTCAAGCCACGTGTCGTACTTTGGATGTACAACTTAGTGGTTCTGCCAATTTTGACATACGGTTGCCTAGTTTGGTGGTTAGCTCTTCAGAAGGGCTACAACTTCACTAAATTAGAGAGAGTGCAGAGAACTGCATGTGTGGGCATCACTGGTGCCTGCAGAACATGTCCCACCGCTGCGCTCAACGTTATACTCCACTTAATTCCTGTGGATCTGCAGGTTAAATCCATTGCTGCTCAGAGTGCTATCAGACTGAAGGAGTTTGGCCTTTGGAGACAACTCCCTGTTGGGCATAGCAGCATCTTAAAGCAGATCTCCCCTTCCTTCTCTGATATTCGCACCGACCTCTCCATCCGCAAACTGTGCTTTGAGGGTTGTGCTAGGGCTATCTTTCCGAGCAGGCAAGATTGGAAAGAGGGGAGAGTTGTTGCGGATATAGAGGCCTCTGTTTTCACTGACGGATCCAAAATGGAGTCTAGAGTGGGAGCGGGGGTCTACTCCAAATCAGCCAACATTTCGGTCTCCTATAAACTGCCGGAGACAAGCAGCGTCTTTCAAGCAGAGGTCTTCGCGATCCTGCAGGCATGCAAAATGCTTCGGGATCGCTGTTGGGAGGGAGACATAAATATGTTTTCCGATAGCCAAGCTGCAATCAAGGCACTGTCGTCGCCGTATTGTAGCTCTCTTCTCGTGAACTCCTGTAAGGAGGAACTTAAACGCCTCGAACGTGCAGGAAACATTTCCCTCATCTGGGTTCCTGGGCACAGGAATATAGAGGGAAATGAAATTGCCGATGAGCTTGCCAGGAAGGGGGCGGTAGAACTGAATCCAGATGCCCTCTTCTCAGACATCGGTATCCCCTTGGCCGTCGTTAAAGGGAAACTACACAACTTCTTTCTAAGAAAAGCGTAAGACAGATGGAGGTCTGTCTCATCGTGTGCCATTTCAAAAGCACTATGGCCTCAATACGATATAAACAGAACACTTAAGGTGATGGGAACCCCGCGCCATTCAATTTCCAAACTCATTGCGGTGATCACTGGCCACTGGGTGATCGGCACTCACGCGGAGAAGCTTGGAATTCCGTACAACCCCCATTGCAGAAGCTGTGGGGATCCTACAAAGAAAGAGACTGTGGAACACTTTCTCTGCAGATGTCCGGCTTTGGCGGCTAGGCGCTTGAGATTCCTCAGCGTCCCCTTTGGGGATGACTTGATGAAATTCTCCAGCCTAGATCCCTTTTCTCTCCTCCGCTACATCAACAGCACTGGATGGCTGTAGACGGTCTTATCTCCTCCCTTAATCCTTTCACAGGTAGTGGTCCACTTTATGGTATCAAAACGGCACGTAAGTGCTACTTGTAGCGTACCTGGGGTACTCTTGCCATCTTACCTACCTACCTACCTTAAAGTAGTAAAATTAATACATTTTTCAGTTAAAGGCGAATATTAATTTAAATAATTCGTTAGCACATTACAGTTTGTTGCATTAGCGTTTAGTAAAAAAGAAAAATATGTATGTACATATATACCTACGTATAAAAGTAAAAATATTCAATTCATTTTTCAGTGTTTCAATGTTTATAACAGTCAGACTTTCATCTAGTAATATATGCGTATTATTATTCTTCACTTTCGTCATACGACGTTAAATCTGGATGAAAATCTAACATATCTTCGGTTCTTAAGTTTATATAAAAGTCTTTATAAATTTCATCTACAAGAGGTAACATTTCTAAAAGATCATTTTTCTTTATTGTGCTTATTTTTATTGGAGAGTCGTAGAACCTTTTCAAGTCTTTTATTTGATATATTTATGAATTTGAACGGATCATCCTCTCTTAGAGATGTTTTAAAATATATTTTACCAAATTCTTTTGTATATCTGAGCCACTTAATGTCTGGCCAATTGAATTTATTGCCGCTGTCATCAACTTTTCGCCACGTAAACAGGTTTTTCGATGCATATGCAAAATCCAGCATTTTCAGCTGCTTCATTTCATTCACTATAAATTTGTTCTTTACGCCTACCGTGCGTATATAGTAAATTGGTACCAATCGCGAGGATGATGGATTTTTATTGAAGACTTTTTTTTCTTTTTTTCTATTGCAGCATGGTTACTATCGCACTCCATGTGTGTGTGATCGGGTACCATAAATTTGTGATGTATAATACTTACGTCGTTATCTAATTGCAAAAAAATTGCAAACATCGTTGCAATGAACGAATTCTTATTTTGTCCTGGACAACAGTCGCTATAGAAAACCACATTTTTTATATTTGCATTTAGTTCTAATAAATGAGCGAATATGCACGAAGAAATTTCGTTTCCACCTCTTTTAGCTATTGCTTCATGCCACATATAGCATATTGGTTGATTTGTTGTGCAGTCATGCACGGTAAGATTATAAGTCCATAATGGTCTTTTGTAAAATGACAACGAAGTCCTCAGTAGCGGTGTGGGCAGGCACTGCTGTAGATCAAAGCAAAACACTTTAAAGTCATTATTATTTATAGCGATATCCTTATCGGTTTTTTTTTTTGAGTCATATGCTTGTTGTGCTAGATTGAGATGCTCAGTCTTTTCTAATTTTAGCGAATCAATCTCTTCGTTATTAGCAGCTTGTATTTTCGAATGAAGCAAATCGCACTTGTGGCAAGTATCAACCTTTGGTTTTTTTAAATTTTAAGTTTTCTCCATAGAGACGATGCATTTCAGCTACCGATAAATCACTGAGTAGATAACGTTTGGAAGTATCACGTCGAGTATAGTGCGATTCATATGACGGAAAGCTTTTAATAAAATCCAAAACTTCTTTTTCCTTTTCTACAGAAAGTTTTTTAGGACCCTTATGTTTACCCCGCATGTCTACCTTAACACCAATCCCCTCAAGTTTTTCCTTCGCAATAGTTTTAATAAATTGTTCGGTTTCAGATAATGCAAATCTAAAGCATTTCTGACACACAGCAACTCTATTACCACTAATCTCCATGAAATAATAATATGAATATGGCCTTTTCCTCGGATTGGTTTCATGCTTAACTCTTTTTACCGTGTTGGTTTCTTCAATTTCAATCAAGCCATTAACATAAGCTTTACGTAAGTTGTAAGAGCCTAGTTCGGAGGATGGTTCCATGTGTAGAAGTCCACGCAAGTGGGGAAAGTTACTGATCGCCATTCACTTGGGAATGGCCAGGACGATTCTTCTGCATATGGTTCAAGCAGCTCACAACGGCCGGGATTAGCCCACGTATCCTCTGAGTAGCTTCCGAACATCCGTTAACGTGAGAAGGCGAAACATTCCAGGAAAGCTGGTTGTGCGTTGGGTTTGGGACTTGCCACTTAAAAATCGCCCTCAATGAAAAGTTTAAAAAAGCCTCGAATGAGACCTCCCTATACTGATGACGACCCCTGCAAACGAACTAAGGACTATGATTTGAGAGCATGCACCTGGAATGTCCGGTCACTTAATGGGGAAGGTGCCTCTGCCCGGATGGTTGATGTCCTCGTGAGAGTCAAGGCTGACATCACATAGGACCTTGCGACGTCTACTACAGCTGCCATGTAAAGGAGCGCGAATTCGGTGTCGGATTTGTTGTGGGAGAGAGACTTCGTCGCCAAGTACTGTCGTTCACTCCGGTGGACGAGCGTCTCGCAACAATCCGCATCAAAGCCCGTTTTTTCAACATATCGCTAATTTGTGCCCACGCCCCGACGGAAGAGAAGGACGATGCGACCAAAGATTCCTTCTATGAGCGCCTGGAACGTTCCTATGAGCGCTGCCCCCGCCACGACATAAAAATCGTGCTTGGCGACTTCAACGCCAGGGTGGGCAAGGAGGGAATTTTTGGTCCCACAGTCGGAAAATTCAGCCTGCACAACGAAACATCCGGTAACGGACAGAGGCTGATCGACTTCGCCGGGGCCCGAAACATGGTAGTCTGCAGCACCAGATTCCAGCATAAGAAGATTCACCAAGCCACCTGGCTGTCTCCTGATCGAAAAACACGAAACCAGATCGATCATGTTGTGATAGATGGAAGACACGCTTCTAGTGTATTAGATGTACGTACGATTCGAGGACCCAACATCGACTCGGATCACTACCTTGTTGCAGCCAAACTGCGCACACGCCCATGTGCAGCAAAAAACGTGCATCTACCTACGCAAAGAATGTTCGACATCGAAAAGCTGCAATCACAACAGACAGCCAGAAGATTCGCCACTCGACTCTCACTCCTGCTCTCAGAGAGTACTGCCCAACAAACCGGCATGCCCGAGCAATGGAGCAGCATTTCTCGTTCTCTACGTACCGCGCCGAAGAAGAAATCGGATTCCGGCGAGCCCGAAAAAACAATTGGTACGACGAGGAATGTCATGCTGCCGCAGAAAGAAAGGATACCGCCTATAGAGCCACGCTGCGATCGGGCGCAACGCGAGCCGAAAGAAGAAACGAGAGGCCGAAATACGTGAGTGTGAAGAGCTTGAGATGCTGGCCAACAGGAACAACGCCCGAAAATTCTACCAGAAAGTTCGGCGGCTTACAGAAGGTTTCAAGAGCAGGGCGTTTTCCTGTAAGAACAAAGACGGCGAACTGGTGACTGACGTACAGAGCAATCTTAAATTATGGAGGGAACACTTCTCGAACCTATTAAACAGATACAGCTGCGCATGTCACCGAGAAAGTGAAGATCCCGATACCCCAATCGTTGACGACGGAATTGTCGTTCCGCTACCCGATCATGACGAGGTGAGAATAGCGATAACGTGGCTAAAGAACAACAAAGCCGCGGGCGCCAACGGACTGCCGGCTGAGCTATTCAAACATGGCGGCGAGGAGCTGGTAAGTTGCATGCATCAGCTCCTATGCAAAATATAGTCGGATGAAAGCATGCCTGCCGATTGGAATTTAAGTGTGCTCTGCCCAATCCATAAGAAGGGCGATCATGCAATTTGTGCCAATTACCACGGGATTAGTCTTCTAAATATCGCCTATAAGGTTCTAGCGAGCGTATTGTGTGAAAGGCTGAAGCCCACCGTCAACCAACTGATTGGGCCTTATCAGTGTGGCTTCAGACCTGGAAAGTCCACCATCGACCAAATATTCACAATACGCCAAATCTTGGAAAATACCCATGAAAGGCGAATCGACGCACACCATCTTTTCGTCGACTTCAAAGCTGCATTCGACAGTACGGAAAGGAGTTACTTGTATGCCGCGATGTCTGAATTTGGTATTCCCGCAAAACTAATACGGCTATGTAAGATGACGTTGCTCAACACCAGCAGCGCCGTCAGAATTGGGAAGGACCTCTCCGAACCGTTTGATACCAAACGAGGTTTCAGACATGGTGACTCGCTGTCGTGTGACTTCTTTAACCTGATGCTGGAGAGCAGAACTGAATCGCTCAGGCACAATATTTTATAAGGGCGTACAATTGTTGGCGTATGCCGATGATATTAACATCATCGGCCTTAACAACCGCGCTGTTAGTTCTGCCTTCTCCAAACTGGATAAAGAGGCAAAGCGAATGGTGGCGAACGTGGACAAAACGAAGTACCTCCTGTCTTCAAACAAACAGTCGGCGCACTCGCGTATCGGCACCCACGTCACTGTTGACAGTTATAATTTCGAGGTTGTAAAAGACTTCGTTTATTTAGGAACGAGCATTAACACCGAAAACAATGTCAGCCTTGAAATCCAACGTAGAATCTCTCTTGCCAACAAGTGCTACTTTGGACTAAGTAGGCAACTGAGCAATAAAGTCCTCTCTCGACGAACAAAACTAACACTCTACAAGACTCTCATCATGCCCGTCCTAACGTATGGCGCAGAAGCTTGGACGATGACAACATCCGATGAAGCGACGCTTGGAGTGTTCGAGAGAAAGATTCTGCGTAAGATTTTTGGACCTTTGCCCGTTGGCAACGGCGAATATCGTAGACGATGGAACGTTGAGCTGTATGAGCTTTACGACGACATAGATATAGCGCAGCGAATAAAGATCCAGCGGCTTCGTTGGCTGGGTCATGTCGTCCGAATGGATACAAACGCTCCGGCTTTGAAAGTATTCGATGCGGTACCAGCTGGTGGTAGCAGAGGAAGAGGGCGGCCTCCTCTGCGTTGGAAAGATCAGGTGGAGAAGGACTTTGCTTCACTTGGTGTGTCCAACTGGCGCAGGTTGGCACGAGAAAGAAACGACTGGCGCGCTTTGTTAAACTCGGCCAAAATCGCGTAAGCGGTTATAGCGCCAATCAAGAAGAAGAAGAAGAGCCTAGTTCCCAAAACTGTTTGTGTATGAGCTGCTGTTCTTCGTATGTTATTCTCTCAGCGCATTTTTCTCTGCATGATTCCAACGAACGAACGATACGGGCTGGAACATGTTCTCCAGCTGTTGAAGTATAACTCTCTCCACGATGTCTTAATACTTTTTCGCGTTCTTTCGTATCATTCTCGGAATTCACCTAGTTTAAAATTTTTGTATCACAAATTATCTATAGTATTATTTTAAAACATAGCGCTTATTCTGACTAAACTACAATATGTACAGATATGAAATATATATCAAAAGAAAGGTTTTGATGAGCATATTTCCGGAAAATTATAAAAATTAAAATTTGTTAATTTGTTCATGAAATATTTGCGTGTAAAGTTTCAAAATTTTCATATTGATAACAGCGATGTATATGCAAAGCGGGATGACACACAAATATACGCATATATATGAGTACAATCTCAAAACAACAGTTGCCGAGAGTGGACGTGTCGAACTTGTGCTCTAAATAAATTATCTATTTAAACAATTTTATAGTGTCAAATTAAACCAAAAGTTACCGTGACTAGGTACCAGCGATTGGATACCCGTCTTGGACATCAGCAAAATCACTTCAAACAAATTGATAAGTAAACAAATAGATAAGTAAGCAAAACAAAGAAAAATAAACAAAAAAAACAAAAAACTGAAACAATTGCAGCAGAGAGAGGAGAGCGGCCTCCAGCTGTACTTGTTTATCAAATTAAATACTGTGCGGCGCGCCACCTATGCACTGACATAGAAATCTTAATACTATCTGCATTACCGACGCCAAATCGAATAGGGTTGCCATTTAAATAAAAAAAATAAAAATGAATTTGCAAAGAACACCTCCACCGGGCGGTGGAAATTCGTTCAAAAATCGAGCCACTATTAATACACCATCTATGGGTGTCAATAACCTTATAACGAATACACCAAATGAGTATATACTCAGTCAGCAGAACCAAGCGCTGTTTCAAGAGAATTATCAGCGCAGCCAAAATGAACAACAACTATACAATCAATGGCAATATGCTACCAATGGATGGCAAATTGCAAACAATGAAATCATCCGATTGAATGCTTTCACATCGGATTTACAAAAACAAATAGATGAACTGAAGGCAAATCTATTAAAAGGGAGACCAGGTACTCCCTTTTTGATTGCTACAAGATCAGCAACCCCTGCTTCATCAAGACCAAGTACACCAACCCATGTTAATGGCGAAAATATTGAGTATCATACAGATGAGGATGAGCTGGCTAAAGAAACTGAGTGGATAAGGGTTAAGCATAAAACCAAAAAAAGGAAAATGAATACAACACCCTCTCCAGCCACTCCCAAAAATAAAAATAAAAACAAAAACAGCCAAACTAATAAAATAAGAAAATATAATAATAATAAAATAAGAAAATAAAAAAGAACCGATGCCACCACCTATTATACTGGAGGATATCACATCATATGAAGTTCTCTACAATCAATTAATATCCACAATAAATGCAGATGCATTTCAAACAAAAATTATTAATGATACAACTGTAAAAATCAATTGCATAGATTCTGAAGCATACAGAATAGTAGTTGGAACATTAAAAAGAAATGGAAACTCATTCCACTCTTATGAAAATAAACAAACTAGAGTGATTAGAGTTATGGCAAAAAATTTGCATCACACTTGCAACCCAGAAAATATAATGAAAGATCTGATATGCAAAGGATATAAAATAAAGGCAGCAGTAAATAAGCTAGCATGGAAGAAAAAAACTCCTCTTAATATGTTCATGTTGTTTTTTGAAAATAATGAAGATATTGAGAGAATATACAAAATCACAAATATACTAGGCTGTCAAGTAGAAATTGTGCCGATTAAGGGAACTAAACTTGTCCCGCAATGCAAAAATTGCCAAACATATGGGCATACCAATAAATATTGCAGCAAACCAGCTAGATGCGTTAAATGTGCTGGTCGACATCATACACAAGAATGCAACAAAACAAAAGAACAAGCGCCAAAATGTGTTCACTGCGGAGGAGATCATCCGGCCAACTACAGAGGATGTATTGTAGCAAAAGAGTTGCAAAAAGTGAGAAACAGCAAGATCCAAAAACCTAAAACTAATAGTAATAATAAAGCCAATAAAATTATCCTTAAGCAAGCCCCAGTTATGCAAACTGAAAATAAAATTAAGGGCACACAAAATAAATTGTCATATGCTGCTGTCACTAAGTTGAATACAGCAGAAAAAAATGTGACTGACAATCAAAACAATAATATCAGCCAAAGTCTACAACTCATTCTGAACAAAATGACTATACTTGAAAAATCATTTTCAAACATGAATGAGAGAGTGATCAAATTGGAAAGTAGTAACAAAAAAACTACTTCCAAACCTAAAAGAAGATAATGGCCAATACAATTAAAATTATGTCATGGAATGCAAATGGACTGCTTAAACGTCAAGCTGAGTTACAAGCAATCCTAGACATAAATAAAGTAGATGTGTGCCTAATATCAGAAACACATCTAACTAATCAATCGTACATTAAATTTCGAGGTTATAAAACATATCACACAATTCACCCAGAAAATACTGCAAAGGGTGGAAGTGCAATAATTATAAAAGAAAATATATATCATCACGAAGAAAACAAATTTCAAGCAGAAGATATACAAGCAACTATGTTAAGTATTAAAACTAAAAATCAAAATATTACCATAGCTAGCTTATATAGTCCCCCAAAACACAATATCAAACAAGAACGTTACTTTGAACTATTCAGAGCTGTTGGAAATCGATTCATCATAGGTGGTGATTATAACGCTAAACACACACATTGGGGATCGAGACTCACAACAACAAAAGGAAAAGAATTGCTAAATGCAATACAAACATACAAGTGTGGCGTAATTTCTACAGGGAAGCCCACCTACTGGCCCACTGATCCTAACAAAGTTCCAGATCTAATAGACTTTTTCGTCACCAACAACCTAGGAAGTAATTATATGCAAATAGATGAAATCTTAGAGTTAAACTCAGACCATTCGGCAATAGTATTAACACTAAGCGAAACTATAATTTCTAAGCCAACAAATCCAACTTTAGTCAACAAAAAAACGGACTGGGAAAGCTTTAGAATAACATTGGAAAATAGAATTGAACTAGCGGTTCCACTACAAACCGAAGAACAACTGGACCTTGAGGTGGAAAAACTAGTCAACGATATACAGTATTCAGCATGGGAAAATACACCTGAAGTCAAAAGAAAACTGAAAGGCAATTGCTATCCTAAAGAAATAGTAGAGCTTATTTCAGAAAAAAGAAAAGCGAGAAAAAAATGGCATCAAACCAGAAACCCGCGGGATAAAACAATACTGAATAATTTAACTTCACAATTAACAAATGAAATTAGGCAGTTAAAAAATGACTCTATAAGTGACTTTCTTCGTGAACTTACTAACGACTCCAGTACTGAATATTCGCTTTGGAAGACTACAAAAAATCTAAGGAGACCAATCATACAAACACCTCCAATTAAAAATGTGGATGGAAGCTGGGCCAGAAATAATGAGCAAAAAGCAACAATATTTGCAAATCATCTTGAAAACATATTTTAACCAAATGCAGCTAATGACATTAATCCCTTACCATACATTGCAGAACAAATGGACGGGATAATACCATTCGTCACTCCGGCTGAAGTCAAAAAAGAGATCAAGAGTAATATCAACCCTAAGAAAGCACCTGGCTTTGATCTTATCACTGGCCAAATACTAAAAGAACTTCCAAAAAAAGCGTTAATGAAAATAACCAACATAATTAATGCATCACTTCGGTTACAATATGTTCCACAACTTTGGAAAGTTGCCGAAGTTATAATGATACCAAAGCCAGGGAAGCCGCCACATGAAACAACCTCATATCGACCAATATCATTGCTGCCGATTATGTCAAAGTTGTTCGAGAAACTTCTCTTGAAAAGGTTAAAACCAATTATCGAAGAGAAACACCTCATTCCTGATCATCAGTTTGGTTTCCGAAATCAGCACTCTACAATTGATCAGGTACACCGAATCACCGACATAATTGAAAAGGCGATAGAAGAGAAAAAAGTTTGTTCGACAATATTTCTGGATGTTGCACAAGCTTTTGACAAGGTTTGGCATGAAGGATTAAATCATAAATTACAAATACTTCTTCCTGCTCAATACTCAAAAATTTTAAAATCATACATAACAGAACGTTACTTCAGAATAAAACAAGAAGACACCTATTCTGACCTGAAAAAAATTCAAGCGGGAGTACCACAAGGAAGTGTACTAGGACCAATCCTATATCTCCTATACACTAGTGATATCCCTACATTTACAAATAATACCGTTGCTACGTTTGCTGATGACACTGCAATAATGGCCATTGGTGAAAACAACATTGAATCAACAGAAAAATTACAAACAGCCATTACTGAGATACAGCGCTGGACAGTCAAATGGCGTATAAAACTCAACGAAACCAAATCTGGGCACGTCGACTTCACTAATAAAAGAATCGACCATAAACCAGTATACATCAATCAACAAATCATTCCGTACGAGAATTCAGCGAAATATCTTGGCATGACCCTTGACGCAAAACTCAGGTGGAAACCGCATGTCAAGAAAAAACAAGAAGAGTTGAAAATGAAGTACAGAAAGATGTACTGGCTATTGTTTAGACATTCTGCCTTGTCAACATACAACAAGCTGCTCTTGTATCAGCAAGTCCTTAAGCCAATCTGGACTTATGGTATTCAGCTCTGGGGATGTACCAGTCAAAGCAACAGAATGATCATTCAACGATTTCAAAATAAAGTGCTCCGTGCTATTGTTAATGCTCCGTGGTACATCAGAAATGACAATTTACATAAGGATTTGGATGTTGAAATTGTCGACAACGTTATCAAAAAGTTTGCGCAAAGTCATGAACAACGACTTCAACAACATGTCAACATTGAGGCCCTCCAGCTCCTCGAAAACGATGACTTAACCAGAAGATTAAAACGAGTGAAACCATTTGAACTTGTGTAAAAAATAGTGAACTATCTATAAACAATACATAATAAATAAACCAGTCACAAACAAAAGTAGTGACCAAAACATTTACAGAAACAAAAAGTGCATATATCATAGGATAGGTACTTTGTAATTTTAACCGTATCAAATTAAGTCAAATTCAAATAGCTTATTAGTATTTGTGCTAGATTGCTATATAATAAATACACCAATAGGTGTTTAAAAAAAAAAAAAAAAAAAAAATATATGAGTACGTTTGCTTTTTTTAGCTCTCTTTCTAATGAGCACAGCATTGTATACATTTGGATTCTCAATATTTGTTTTGTTTTGTTCTCTTTACTAATAAATATGTATTCATGAACATAGTGTCAATTCACTTAAAACAACGGTAACAGTGCAAATTAGAAAGAGTTTTGGACAGACGCAAAATAGAATTTATTTGAAGAAAAAAGTACATCCATATTTAATTTTAAAATATGCCTAGAGGACGACCAAGAAGAGTTCGTAGAAGAGTTCCTACTTTAAGTGGAGGAATAGAGCAGGTAAGTAAATGATAAATGTTTGAAACGTCACGTATTGGATATGATTGGTAGAAGCATCCTCTTTTGTTTTCGTTCATATATGGTACAATTTGTGTGCGTTTGATCCTTTTTGCAAAACTCAAAATTTTAAATAGTTTTAAAAAATGAGGAGAGAGAGACAAATTAGTTATTTATTTGATACTATTTCAAAGGTAAACTGTATTTGGGCTATTCTCAGACAAATTTTATAGTAATAGACGATGCCCAACGCCATTTAAAAGAACAACGAACTTTTTGACACAGATATACATTTTTAAGTGTTTTTTTTTCTTTGTATTGTATTCTATGTGTGAACATGTATAATTTTATGCAGTATGTATGTACGCAGCCTTAATCAAATCGTATATGAATATGAACTTTGAACATTTTTTTTACCATTCTTCTTAAAATTTTTTAAAACGTAAAGATCTGTGAAAACAAAATTTTTACTTTTGCATATCCAAGAAATTTTACGAATGGCAAAAAAAAAATGTATAATTGTGTTGGTGAATGGCACACGACTTATCATAAAACAAATGCATCCGAATTGTTTGCTCGCGGAAGTGTTATGCGGAGAGACTCAGGGAAGGCGATTTCTATTGCCTCGTATAAATTTGCAGCCGAGCGAAACCACACTTCCTTTTACGTTGAAGCGCCGCCAATTTCCCATTATAATAGCCTTCGCCATAACAATAAATAAGGCCCAGGGGCAAACATTATCAAGGGTGGGCCTTCATTTAAAGGTGGATTGCTTTGCTCACGGCCAACTTTATGTTTCGTTAAGCCGGGTTAGATCCTGGGAAAATATACGAGTTCAAATGGGCAATAACGAAAACTTGACGTTGAATGTAATATAGTTTATAATGAAGTAGTTTAAAAAAAAAAATTACTGATTTAACTGAAAAAAAATTTAAAAATGTTATATGCATAAGTTCTTACATATTACATAGTGAAGTGCCCAGGGGTTTTGACCTCGGATCTCGTAGGGACTGAATGAATTGCCATGTAACCAACAGGATTTTCTTTTGTATGCTCTAAATTGTAACTTCTACCAATATTATATTGTGCAATTAATTTTTTCATTGTTTAAACAAAAAAATATGAAAAATTAATATATTGGAGCATAATATTGAGTTGGAAAAATTTTTTTTTTAGTTCTACGTTAAATTTTACTTAAATAGATAAAGACAAACATCTTCCCAACGTTCCATTTTATTTGACGGGTCGAAGAGACCTTGAGCAGGTAGTCAAACTTGAAGAGGGGAACGGCAGCTGCGGCGTACTATGAATTTGTTCTGGCTAAATCAGTTATAAGTGACACGTGTTGAGCGAATGTTGTGAATACATAATAGTGAAAATTTTGGGATTTTATTTAAAACTTCCAAAATTTTGCAAAAGTGTTTAGTTATCGGAGCAACTTTTTTTTTTTGTTTTTTTTTTTCAACTTTTTATTTGTTTATTGAATCTGCCTTTTCAAAGGCCTCACAATAAGTATTCAAATCTTAGAACTAAAAAGAAAAATTTCATTTTATCTCATTTTCTACAATAAATAATTATCAAATGGCCCTCTACTCATCGGGGTGGTAGGTCATTTCTTCGAAGCCTGGTCGTATGTTGCGTACTCAGGAGTTGACGTGCGAACGGGTTCGGGTGATCTTGCAATTTCAACTGATAGTTTTGAGTCTCAGATATCAACAATACAATGTTTTTGTAAAAAATGGCAAACTTCTATTTTATTTTGGTTTAAACCATTTGCGTTCCAAAAAGCCATTTTTAAATAACTCATTTCTTTGCCAATAGTATTTGGAGCATTTGGTTCTGCGTTCTCACAAGCTCTTGAAGAGTATTTTGCATGGAAGACATAATGCTGGTAATATTCTGGTTAAAAGCGTTCATATTTTGGGTAAGTGTATACATTATACCCTCCAAACCTCCAAAATTCTGGGGAGCACTAGCTTGTTGGGTACCTGATTTTACAATATTGGCATATGAGATGGCTCCTGACTGGAGTGGAATTTCTTGATTTTTTTGTTGAATTTTTCCTCCGATACCAGAAACTGTGACGCTTGTAGGTCTGGTAGATGTTGCTACTTCTGTGATTCCAAAATCAACAATTTCTCCTCTCGCTTGCTGCTTTCTCTCGTTTAACCTTTTCAACAAGTCTTTAAAAACGGGGCACCCTCGATAGTTTGCAGTGTGATCACCACCGCAGTTTCCGCATTTTCTACTTAGGCCTTCTTTAGCTGCAGTGCATTCGTTAGAACCATGCTGATCACCACATGCAACACACACTACAGGTAGTGTACAGTAATTCTTTGTATGGCCAAATTCTTGGCAATTTCCGCACTGTACAGGCCGATTACGCTTGAGGGGCTCCTCCACGTGTATTCTTCGATTTAATAAATATCTCAAGGAATAAATGGGATGCGTTTCATTCCCTTTCAACTTCCTTGTGTCAGGCTCCAGCTCAACCTTGAACATTGGTTGTGGAATTTTATTTTTGTTAAAAATGTTAACGACGCTCTTGGTTTTATACCCGAGCTCTTCCAGGGCCTCTTTGATTTCTTTGGAGTCCACAGTGTGCTCAATACCTTTAAAAACAACTGAAAGTCCCTTGCTACTTTTCAGTTGGTAATATTATAAAAATTTTTATTGCTTTCCTCCAAAAGTTTCGAAATTTTCCTATAGTCAACCTCGTTGTATATGACTATTTTAGTTTCATGGAGCAACATGAAAACCTCGCATATTTCTGACGCCAGTTTCACGAACAATTGTTTTTTTACCGAGTGGAAGAGGGGAACGGCAGCTTCTGCTGTGTGTTTATCAGATGAAATATTAGTTGTAGTCATCTAATGTTTTACATGGGATCTATTGGCTATATTATGGCTGGAAGTGGGATAAAAGAAGTTCTTTCTACCATTTATGCAGAAAATACGATTGATCACATAACGTCAGGACGTGCCTATGCTAGAGCAGTACGCTATGCTCATACCTTATTGCAGCAAGCTTTAGCACAATTAATTTTTGAAGATCTTAAGGAGAATAATGCGGATTTTTTAAATGTATTGAATGACGATCAAATATCGATGTTTTTTGAAATGTTCAATTACAATGAAATTACAGAAAACCAAGGATCTCAAATGCTAAGTAGAATTTTTGAAGATAAGTTAGTTGAGCTTGAAAATAAAAATAAAACATCAAAACTATGGATTACGTATTTTCGAATGGTAACAATATTGAAAGACTTCATTGCTGCCGACCGTATGGGGGATTGGAATTTACATCTACATAGTATTGAGCTGATGATTCCACTATTCCACGCATCAGGACATTTTCCCTATGCGAAGGCTGCACAAATTTATCTGCAAGATATGAAGGAATTACAGTATATAATGGATCCAGCAGAGTTCGAAAAATATACAACAGGATATTTCACATCTAGGCGATCAGATATTTTTTTTTCTGGTATTGCAAGTGATCAGACTATTGAGCAGACTTTAATGAAAGGAATGAGCGTCGAAGGGGGTCCTTTTAAACGAGGTGCCACTGAAAGTGTAGTTTATAAATGGATCAGAGGAGTTATTTATAGTAAAGATATTATTCAAAGCATAGAAAATTTTTGTGACATATCTTTCAATAAAAGTCATCAACACAGTGACTCTACAGATGCTAGAATAGAAAGGGATGGTATCGATGTAAAAAGATTGGTAGACTTTTTCAAAGAACACAGTCCTTTTCCTGATACAGATGCAATTATGTCAATTGCCACTGAAATTACCGGTGATAAAAGTATAAATTGTTACAATGCTTTTGAAGACGGTTTAAAAGTTATGAAGAAGTTTTTAAGGAAAGATAAAATAAATTCTCTATTGGCTAAAAATAATAAAATAAAATTTCATAACAATGTTATTCCTGTTGATCCATTGTTGCTGTTTCAACGTATTTGTGTGTTGAAAAAAACAGATGATGAACTAAAAACTTATATGAATTATGAACTGGCACCATATCCACTTGCTCTGTTTGAAGATGGCCAAATGCGAAAGACAAAAAAATCAACTTTCTACGAATTATTCCCAGAAATTCAGATTAATTTGAAAAGCTTAGAAAATGTTCATTATGTTATTGATGGAGGCATGTATCGTTGCAAATGGCAATTAAATGAAACATTCAAAATGATATGCGAGCATTACGTAAGATATTTGAGGAATAATTATAATAACGCATACGTGGTATTTGATGGATATAAGAAGGACGGTATTAAATCTGCTGAAGGGAATCGTCGCGCACTAAAAAATATAAGTACAGATATTGAATTTGATGAAAATATGCCGTTAAAAATCGTTCAAGATAAAATATTGTTGTAATTTCTGAAGACATTGACGTCTTGGTTGTGTTAACGGCATTGGCGCCTACTGATCGTGAACTATATTTTTTAAAACCATCCCGAGGCAAAGTTAACCAACAAATATTTTCATCGAAAAGTTTAGAAAAATCTCTACCAGCATGTAAAGAACATGTTCTATTTTTACATGCTTTCACGGGCTGTGATACTACTTCTGCGTTTTACAACAAAGGAAAAATTAAGTTTATCAAAAATTTTGAGAAGCGGAATGATCTACATGACTCAGCAGCAGTATTTAAAAATGTGCATGAAGATGCAAATAATATATTTCAAGCTGGTATTACATGTATTTTGGGACTGTATGGTGCTTCGGCAAAAATGGCAGATTTAAATACATTCAGGTTCAATTCCTTCATCAAAGCAACTGGTAAAGACACAAGTGTTCTTTTATCTTCGTTACCTCCCACATCTGATGCAGCATTTGAACACTTAAAACGGGTTTACCTACAAATCCAGATGTGGTTAGGGAATGATTTAATCATCGAAAATTGGGGATGGAACTATTCCAATAATACCTATCATCCAATATTTACGAATCAATTACCTGCTCCGGAAAATTTATTAAAAATGTTATTTTGCAATTGCAAAAAAGGATGTGGAGCTGCATGCGGATGCCGAAAAAGTGGATTATACTGCAGTGTAGCATGCCTACAGTGCAACGACGACAGCTGTCTAAATGTAGCGCCTATAATTAACATCAGTGAAATTGAAGATGATATTTGAAAAAATGTAAATTTTTCAATAGACAAATTTTTTTGTTAGTTCATTTTTTTCTTTTAAATAGTCATAATTTTTTTGTTTTTAATAATTAATTCGATTTTACTTTTATGCTATAATAACAGAAAACAATTTTTTATTTTTTTTGTATGCTAATTATTTAAATAAACGAATAGTTTACATAATATTTTTTTTTTAACATTTAATTATCCATAATCTATTTATTTTTTCATTTGCTTCCACTTCTGTTACAAAAACAATAAATTCTACAACGTTATTTGCATAACGCAATACATATAGCACATAAGTTATTGCAATCATAAATTTTTGCTATTTAAAAATCAAATGCACAACTTTTAAATAGGTAGAGATTATTATTTATGTTATTCACAACACATTTTCGCAAAGATAATTTAATTTCATCTAGTCCTTAAGACATCCTAGGTTTTAACGTTTTTAACGCTCCAGACACTCCACTAACATATGAATAAAAATATACACTTTTCTAATCATCATAACTTTTAATATATAAAAGTGTCACATATGCTGTTTACTTTCCGTGGGAAAAAAACCCACCCAATTTTCGGGGGTTACATACTAGTAAAACATTTATTTTAATACTTGCAGTATCGTTTTCTGAATCTGAGCTAGAAACAGCACACCCACTTATATCAAAATTAGGATCAACAATCGCATCATCGCTAGAAAAGTCAACTTTACTCAAATTGTTGACATCTAGCGAACCAAATATATTTTCACTATCCATTTAACGAGCAAGCACTCCTCACAGTTCAACAAACTCTTATCAACTGAACAGCTTATGTAGAGAAAAATATATAAAATGCACACACAAAAACAAACTTATATTGATTTAGTATACCGTTATTTTCAAACGAAGATTCAACAGAATGCCTTACGTAAAATTAAGATGTTCTGTAAAACGAAAAATGTACAATTTATGATAGTTTAGATTTTATAAAAAGGTCTTATGTCTACTTAAGTGAAGAATATGTCAAATGATATTTTTAACATAATAGCTTATCTAAACTTAGGAGATCAATTAAAATACATTTTGCGGAAACTGGGTGCACAACTTTTAAGTTAAAATAAGTTTTTATGAATAAGTCATAAATAACAAACTGAAATTTTCAAAAGAGCTTAATTTTACTTAAGATAATTTGACTTGGACAAAATATTCAAAAAATATATACGTTGAAAAGTAAACCCCTATAACTAACGAAAAAAATAGAGTTTTTGAGAATGGACTGGACAGAAATATGGAGGGCAATAAGAAGAGCTAGAATATGGCCTAAACACGATTTCGTCATAACTTGGCTTACGATGTTATGATATAATATATTGACACAGATATGCTCATGCGCGCACTTGACGCCCAGCAGCTGCGGTTGTCGAACATTTACAAGACATATTTACGTTCAATATTGACTATTTTCGAATGGTCGAGAAAATTGGCATAAGGGCGGGTCGTTTTATGAATGAAAGTACTTTGCTCTTAGAACTATGAGCTCGAATTTATCAATGAATTTTTTTATGATTAGTTTTTGTTGTTCAGTACAATAGTTGAAACAGTTCGGCGCCGCCGCGACTACTTCAGACTGTTAAGCACTATGGGAACTAGAATTATGGCCGCTTCGGCTGCGCCTATTAATGCATTTTGTTCTTGTAGTCGCTAGGCATAGGATTTCAGCTTTGAACGGCATACGCATTTAGAGGAATTAAGTGAGTGTCCTGTGTGTGCGGTTGTATTTTTTTTTTTTTTTTTAATGGAGGTGGCACAAAGCATTGAAAGCCGAAAATTGTGGGACTTGCCTTTCGACTCACCCACTAAAAACCCACCCCAGCTCCGCTTCCCTCCCACCGCGGGACAACCGTTAGGCATGACTTCGCGGGAGGGGGAGCGGCCTATTGCCAATTCTTGAAAATTTGCGCTGTGTTGTTCAGCGACGTCAACCGTCAAGTATCACTTAACGGGAAGGGAAACGGCCTATTGCCTTTTCGTGAAGATCTGCGCTGTTGTTCAGCGCCGCAGTTTGGAGATTACTATTTTTGCCATATTACATACAGCGGACCAATGTTCTTCTGCCTCTAACATAATATCGACTAGGTTATCAGCCGAAATTGGCTTCCCAATCCTAGTGCTTAATTCCTCCCTTTCGAACACAAATCGCGGACAGACAAAGAAAACATGTTCTACGTCTTCTACAGCTGGTATACGGGTCGTCTTCGTGCTTAAACCTATATAGATAGGATTTAAAACACCCATGTCCCGTCTGTATTTGGGTCAGATAATAGTCTAACTGTCCATGCTTACGGCTAACCCATTTGGCTATTAAGGGAATCAGACGGTACATCCAGCGTCCGTTCAAGGACGAACTCCAACTTCCCTGCCATGAACGCAAGCTACGCTCTCTTGCTTCCTTGCGTATTGTCTGTCGTTCTGAAGTAGCTTTGTTTTGGTAAACTTCAGCGTACTCTTTTGCCATTAAATTTATTGGGAGTAGTCCTGCAATAACCATAATGTTGTCTTCTGATACCGTTCGAAACGCGCAGCACACTCTGAGGGCACTCAGTCGATACACTGATTTCATACAACTCATATATGAGCTGCAATTAGTTGCTTCCGCCCATGCTGGAGCTGCATACAGTAAAATCGATGAGACCACGGTATTAAGTAGTCTCCTACGGTTTTGCCTAGGGCCTCTAGTGTTCATCATTATACGCGTCAGTGCTGTTACTGCCTCTGCCGCTTTGCTGCTTGCGTATGATAGGTGATCTCTGAAGTTCAGCCTATGGTCGATTAATACGCCCAGGTATTTAATGAACGGTTTCGATTCTATGGTATTTTCGCCCACCATTATATTTGCCGACTCTACCTTCTTCCTGCTGCTAATGAGCACTGCTTCCGTCTTATGATCCGCGAGAGTTAGACCATTCTTGCGCAGCCATTCTTTTACCACGCCGACAGCCTGGTTGCAGGTTGCTTCTGCTTGCTGTAGTACTTTAGCTACGACCACAACAGCGATATCGTCAGCAAACCCTATAATTTTGGACCCTGGGGGTAAACTGAGACGTAAGACTCCGTCATACATAATATTCCACAGGAAGGGGCCTAGGACTGAGCCTTGTGGAACCCCGCCAGTTATTTTATATTCCCTAACACCCGCATCGGTATTATAGCGAAGGGTTCTGTCAGTGAAATAACTGAGTATAATCTTTCGTATATACGTTGGAACCTGGAAGCAATTAAGCGCCATCAGAATCTGGTTCCAGTTCGCGGTATTGAAGGCATTCTTTACGTCTAGCGTTGGCATTAGGCAATATTCCTTGCTACCGTATAACCACCGAGTTCCTTCGATTGCCTTCTGCGCAATGCTTTTAACCGCAACTACAGCATCTGTGGTTGAGCAAGCCTTGCGGAATCCGAATTGCTAGGATGATAGACCGCCTGCATCATCAATGGCAGTCTCCAGACGATTAGCGATCAACCGTTCTAGAATTTTACCTGCGGTGTCGAGCATGCAAAGGGGCCGGTAGCCTGTAGGATCTTCCGCTGGTTTAGATTCTTTTGGAATCAGCACCAGTTTCTGTAACTTCCACTGTGTTGGAAATGTGCCTTCTTTTAGACATGTATTGTAGAGATCTACAAAAATGTCGGTATGGCTTCGAATTGCCACTTTTAGTGCCTCGTTGGGGACTCCGTCTGGGCCAGGAGCTTTATTGTTTTTGATCCGTTTAGTGATCATCAGGAGCTCATCTTTGTCTGTCAACTGCATATTTTGGTCCCCCTCACAACATTTTTCCGAGTCATAGGCTCGGAGAGCATCTTGTGCTGGGAACAATGTTTCAACTACATTACGCAGTGTGGCCGGGCACGTTGTTGGGAGTGGCTTGAAAACTTTCAGTTTTTTCATGACTAGCCTATACCCGAGTCCCCAAGGGTTACTATCGACTTCGTCACATAGTTGGAGGAAACATTGTCGTTTACTCCCTTTAATTGCCTTTTTCAGGGCCTTCCTTTTTTGCTTATACTGAAGCTGGTTCCCTTGGAAACTGTGCGTGCCCCTAGAACGTTGATAAACTCGCCTTGCTCTGTTGCACTCGCTACGCAATTTCGCAATCTCCGCTGTCCACCAGTAAACGGGTTCACTATTATGCCTGTTAGGCCTTGTTTTAGACATGGCTGCGTCGCATGCTTTTGTTAGGTGCTTCATAGTTTGTGTAGCCTTCTCAGTTGCATCACCAGTGAGTGTTACATCTGCCAGCATGATTTCGATTACTTCAGCCTCCATTGAGTCGACCCTGTATCTCGCGTCGTATGTATATGGCACCTTTGATGCGTCATGTTTCTTTATTTCGCAGATTATCGCGAGATGGTCACTCCGGGTATAATGCTGGCTAACAAACCATTTCGTCGAGCGAGCAAGGTTGGGACTCATGAAGGTAAGGTCTATTATCGATCCCGTTCCTGCCTTTTGGAATTTCTACTGGTTTCCTGTGTTCATAAGGACTATGTCTAACATGGCGAAAGTTTCCAAGAGGGTTTGACCTCTTGGACTTGTTCGCGGGCATCCCCAGTTCACAGCCCAAGCGTTAAAATCATCAGCTACGACCACAAGTCTATGGTCTCTAATATCTTGGGCGAGATTCTTTAGGATGCTGGTAGCTTCAGTCAGAGTTAAGCTGGGTGGTAGGTAGCAGCTATAGAAGTATGTTTCCCCAATACGCGCTCGTACAAATCCGCGAGCTGCCTTCACGCTCATAAGTCGGGAGCTATTTGTCCCACAGTTCCAGATTGACGACTTGCCAGTAATATCAGAGGCCCAGCCATTGCCTTCTGGGTGTTTATAGGGTACACTGAGTACAGCAACGTCTATTTTGTGTTCCCGTATAGACTGCGTGAGTAGGTTTTGCGCGCTTTCGCAGTGGTTAAGGTTTAGTTGTAAGATCTTCATTTCTGTCGTATTTCTTTCAGAGCTCTCTGGTATTCTGGGCACTTACTGCTGGTCATCGCATGTCCTGTGTCACTTACATTTTTCTTCTTGCATATTATGCAGTTTGCTGCTTGTGTGCAATTTTTGGCCTGATGATCTTTGTTGCCGCATTTAAAGCAGACGCTAGTGTAGTCAGCTGGGCTTTTGCAACTTCCTGCCAAATGCCCATATTCCATACATTTGAAGCATCTTTTTGGTTCTATTTTCTCTCGTATGCGACAAATTACAAGGCCTATTCGAATTTTGTTTGCTTCAAGCAGCTTTGTAGCGGTCTCCGGTGTTACTCTTAGTGTCGCTGTTTGTGTGCCTCCATATGCTTTTCGTAGGCCCAGAATCGCTGAGGCAGGTACGTCAAGTTCCTTGAACTGTTTTGTTATCACCTCATGTACTTCTTCTTTTGTGGTGATTTCATCAAGGTCTCGGATTTCCACTTGCCGCAGCTCCGTTAGAGCCCTGACTTCTACCGCTTCTCCTAAAGCCGCCTTAACAGCTTTATGGATTTTCAGGGTGTTTGGGTCAGATTGTTTTGCCAGCACCAAAAGTAACTCCCCTTTGGCAGTTTTTTTGACCCCTTGAATGTCATTATTCAGCTCCTTTAGGTTTGACCCTGACTTAACCCGCTTCAGGATTTCCGCATATGATATGCTGCCAACGCTTTTTACTACTATGACATCATTTCGCGGTGGCCTCTGCCGTTTTCGAATTTTCCTTGCATTGATTCTTTCTGTCTTTTCATCTGATTTGGGTGTATTTTGCGTTTAATCCTTCCGGGTTTTCTTGGATTTAACCATCTCCCATTTTTCGGTTGCAACACGCTCTGTTCTCAAAGCTTCAACGCGGTTATTTTTGTTTCTTTTAGCAGGACTTTTCCTTGCAGCGGCGTTGTCGATAGACCTTTTTGGCGTAGAATCTATACAAATTATCTTTTGCTTAAATAGCAAAAGCTTTTTTAAAAAATATTGTGAGTCTTCGTTGCACACCGGATCAAAAACATATCCGAAACTTTATTAATTTCAATATTTATACAGAATCTGAAGCTTAAATCTTAGGTTAGTATGTCTTAATTCTATTGAAAGCGGACCATACGTGATATGTGACATGTTTGCCATTTTCGCTAATGGTAAGCGCTTATATTTATTGTTTTCTTAATTCTATTGAAAGCGGACCATACGTGATATGTAATGTCCACTTCCTTCATTAGCAAAGTGTCAATGACATGTTTGACACTTTCGCTAATGGTAAGTGCTTATATTTATTGTTTATTTTTTGGGAAGTGGCTTGCGCTATTAATCTATGGTTAATTGTTTACATACTGGGTTAGTGGTGTGTGGTATAGGAGGCGTTAACTCCCCCTCTTCTAAATCGAAGCGTCCCGTCTTCGAATATAAGGCTGTTAAGTGATTAATTCTGGTTGATAATTGCAATAATAATTCTTCTTTTTCTTTTGCATTTTTTAATTTAATTTTCAGATTAATTTATATGATAAATTTAAAGACAAAATATGCAGATAATATTATTACAATTAAAGTGGCAAATGCCCACCAAACAGGATTTCGTTTTATTTCTTGCATTAATGGTGTGAGTATATTAACATTGTTTAGTTTTAAATCAATATTTTTTGTTTCAATGTATTTATTTACAAAAAAAGATTTTAATTTTCCTTCCCTTAAATATCTTAAAATTTTTCCTGTAGGATTTTCATATTTTCTGTTGTCAATTATAACATTATCTTGAAAAGTTATCAAATAAACTCCTTCTATAGTGTGATTATTAATTTTATGCTTTCCTGATGCTATTATAGCACCATCTTTTAAAATATTTATTGATTCATTTGCTTCATTTATTTTTGTGCAGTTGGCATGTTTATTATTTAACATATTGGACAAACATGTGTTATTTCCTTTTATCATACAAAAAGCATTATTTAATTCCTTTTTACAAAATTTGACTGAATAAAATTTATCTCCACATTTTATTATTTCATTTTCAATCAACAATTTTCCATCATTTTGCGCTACAGCTTTTGCTTTATACAATTTACAAACATTTTTTACTTTTGGATACTTAATGTAAACAACTATTAAATTATTTTTTTGTACAATTTTAAATTCCGAAACATCTATAAGATCTGATATTGTTACATTTACTTGTTGTTGTTGTTGTTGAGGTGGTTGAGCATTTCTTAGCTGAAATGTTCCTAATTAGTGACCAGCACCGTTTTAATACCACTATCTCGTGAAATGATGATGAAAATTTTTTTTTTTTTTTTGTTTTTTTTTTTTTTTGTTTTTTGTTTCCAAGTCAGATCCATTTAGTGAGGTCCAAGAATAGGAGCAAATCCTTTATCTCGATGACTGAGATCTCCTTAATTTGCTGTAGGAAAGGCTTACTGAAGGATCGGAGTCGTGCCCTGGCTAGTCCCGGACATTCACATAAATAGTGGAACAGACTTTCCTTCGCCCCTTCCGCTTGACAGCTTCTACAGATAGGATTGAAGGGTAGATTGAGTCTAGCTGCATGATCCCCTACTTTCCAATGTCCTGTAAGGGTTGCAGTGATCCGTGAAATGTTTGGCCGAGAGCATCCTAACAGGTCATTCGTCCTTTGGATTTTATATGACGGCCATGTGTTTTTTGTTGTAATACATGTAGGTATTTGCTTCCATCTTCTTTCGGCTAAAGCATGATAGTGTGAAGCAATTGATGCTTTTAGTGTGTTCAGTGGGGTGGAAACTGCCACTGCCTCTGTTATGTCTAGTGTTGAGCCCTTTCTTGCTAGCTCATCCGCTATCTCATTGCCTCGTATGTTCCTATGACCGGGAACCCATATCAGGGTAATTTCAAGCCAATGGCTGAGCAGTTTCAGCTCCTCTCCTAAGGCCTTAATAGCTGCTTGACTGTCTGAGAAGATGGCTACTCTTGCACCAACTACCTTGTAGAGTTCTAGGGATTTGCATGCTTCTCTGATCGCTAAAAGTTCTGCCTGGAACACGGTGGCATAATCAGGAAGACGAATTGATTGAGATAGGTTGAGTGGCTCCGAATAGAAGCCAGCTCCTACACCACAGTTCATCTTAGAACCATCGGTATAGATTTCGATCTCGTGTCTTCCAATCACCTCTCCTTTGCTCCACTCGGCTCTCGGTGGGAAGCGTACCGTAAAGCCTTTCTTGAAGTTTAGGTCGGGGACTGTGTAGTCTGATCCGTTTTTGAGCAGCGGGGGTCCCTGTAGGAGGATCTTGCTGTGACCGTACGGCCTTGTTGTCCAGCTTCCTATGTCTCTGAGTCTCACCGCGCTGCAAGTAGCTATTGTTTTAATGTGTAAATCTAATGGCAATAGATGTGTTAGTACGTTGAGCGCTTCAGTAGGACTGGTGCTAAGCGCTCCTGTAGTTAGGATACACGCTGTTCTTTGTATCTTGTTCAGCTTAGTTTTGTTGTATTTCCTTTCTGTTGCAGGCCATCAAACTAGTGCCGCATATGTTAGTATTGGCCTTACAATGGCTGTGTAGGACCAGTTGGATAATTTTGGTTGGAGACCCCATTTTTTTCCCAACATTCTCTTACATGTGTAAAGTGCTATGTTCGCTTTCTTTACCCTGTACTCTACGTTGGACTTCCAGCTGAGTTTGGGGTCCAGGATAACCCCTAGGTATTTGGCCTGTTTGGTTAGCGTGAGGCTGACGCCGTTTAGTTTTGGGAGATTAAAGTTTGGCACCTTGGTTTGGCACATTTACTTGCTCATTGCTTATTATTTCTGGCATATCTAAAATTAAAGGATTTAATATTCCTACTTTTGACAAGGTAATTGTTTCCAATATATTTTCAAGCTCTGTAATTATTAATTTATTTCTTTGCCTTAAAACAGTTTTTTCATTAGAACTGCCCTGTAATTGCTTAAGGATTTGCGTTAATTCTGTGATTGTTTTGAATATTTGTGAATTTGTTGTAAACTGCTTATTATTATTTTCTATGAGATCATTTACTTTATTCGTTATTTTCATAAAATCATCATGGTCAGGCGTACCCGAAATCCATTTCCAAACAGTACCTAATTCATTAATACCTCTTTTCGATCTTTTGTTATCAATCTTCAATTGTCCTAGTAATGTTTCTATCATTTGTATTTCATAACCCATACTTGAATTATCAATTAATATTATTTCTTCATTGCTTTTGTATTTGTTTACAACATTTTCAAATAATGATAGATTTGTTAAATGGTATAATGATCCATAATATTCGAAAATTCCTGCATCTTCTTCTTCTACAAGTGTATAATTTTCTGTTGTAATGATATTGATATATGAAAATATCAATATAAGTGGCACTAATTTCCCCATTTTTCCTAAAAGTAATGCAATTAAACTTTAATGTTATCTTTGTGAATTATTCTGTTTCTGTTTTGTATTTTAACTTTATTTCCTAAATCTTCTACTACTATTTGCTTTTTATATTTGGGTTTTAATTTATTTCGTTCCCCATATACTTTTTCATATATAATTTCACCCCTATGGTAATTTTTTTGAAGCCTTTTCTTGTTGTGGTATTCTAACATTTTTTCCTGATTATTTCTTAATATACCCCTTATATTCTCATGCTTCTCTTTATTAAAAAATATATTACAAGGTTGTTTACCTGTTACTGAATGTATAGTTTTATTATACTGTTGCACCGCATTCATAATCGATTCGAAATCGCTAACCAAACTGTGTTCCTCTTTTAAACATCGAGATATTTCTATAAGTGTGGAATGAACCCTTTCTATTTGACCATTACTCGTACTATGACGTGGTGTGCAATAATAGATTTGTATGTTGAGTCTTTCCATTAAAGACCTGAATTGTATCGTACCAAAACCTGGTTCATTATCCATAACCATACTTTTAACATCTGGAAATGTTTGCAGAAGTTCCAAAATTTTTTCCTCCAAATTAAGCTTATCCCCAATATATTTTACAATTAAATATTTAGAATAAGAATCTATACAAGTTAAAAATTTTAATTTTTGCGCGAAAAAAAATCAATATGGAGTTGTTCTGCCTCCCTTTCCGGAATAGGTGCCTCTCCTATCGGAATAAGTTTTGGGTGCCTTTCATATTTATTACTGTTGCATATGTTACAATTTTTTACATATTGCTTGAACTGTTTTATCATCAATGGCCAATAATATTATTGCCTAATTTGGGCCAAATTTTCCCTATAATTTCTATGTGCCCTATTGTGAGTTTGCTCAATAATCGCTCCCTGATCCTCTCTATTAGTAATATCGTTTGGGAACAATTTCGTATGAAAAAATTTTACAGTTGGAAATGCCTCCCTCAATACGTTCTTTATTTCGTAAAGCACCTCAGGTGTGCAATATATTCCCGTAACCAACTTTGGGTTAATATATTCTTTTAAAACTCCAACAATATTTTCCGGTATGTCGTATTCGATCAAAAATCGTTTATTATTAAAATAAGAAATTGTCTCTAACACGGTTATTTTCGCCCCGTTATCTATCAAAATTTATTGCTTAAAATGATTTAATGGCTTTTTTGTTTCATGGATCTGATATTCATTACTGCTTTCAGCAGAATGTTGTGTGTCCGCTAACGAATCACCGGAGTCACTATGTTCTTCGGAATTCGTCAAATTATTAGGCATTTGTCTCGACAATGCATCAGCAACGACATTGGTTGCACCTGGCTTGTAAATAATTTTTGGAGAAAATTCTTCAATAAATGATCTCCATCTCTTAATCTTAATATTCGGATTTCTTTCCGAAATTGCAAATGACAAAGGTTGATGGTCAGTTCGTATTTCCGCCTTTACGTCGGTACGAAAAGGTAAATCTAAATTAACATCACTATGTGTTATTGAAATTTCCTCAATCACCTTATTTTGCAACCCTTCGATCGACTCCCCTTTCCTATCTACTTCAAAGGATATCTTTGAGGACTCCGACCTTAAATTATTCAATGAATTTCCAATTTGGGAATCTTCATTCTTATCTTGATTTTTCAATTTTTTTATTTTCGCGGCATCTACCTCAGCAAAAGTTTTAGGAGTTAGGTTTTCCGACATATTTTTTTGCAAATTTGTATTATTTTTTTTGTTTCTAGTATAATTTTTGGCAGGCCCCTTCTGACCTTTTTTCCCTACTGGTTTCTTATTAATTTTCTTCACACCGTTTTTGGTATTTCTTTCATTATTTTTCCCTTTTGGTTTATTGATAACATCTTCGACAGACGTTTCAGGACCTTCTTGTCCCGAGGAGTTTGGTATATCAAAATCATCAAGAAAATGAATTTTTTCTGTTTTGTTATAATATTACCATAGATCAACACCCGATTTGGAATATCAATCTTGGCCTCGATTTTACTCAAGAAATTGATTCCAATTAAGAGATCACTTTCCAAATTTTCAATCTCGTAAAATCGCTCCTGAACATCAAATAAATTGATATTATGGACAAAGTTTATGATGGTCGAACCATGAATGGTTCTTACCCTCTTCTTATTTTCTAAAACATTTTTGTTTACATAGCGCCCGGCCCGTATATATGAGCTTGTTGCTCCCGTATCAACTAAGATTTTGAAGATTTGCCCTGTCTTCCTATCCGTCTTGACAATGTAGGGCAAATCGGACCTTACTCTAAAAAATGGTTTTCTCCCATGTTATTAATTTTTTGCACCTTCTGTTGAGGTTGCGTACTTATTTGCGCACTATCATTCGACCTCTTTGGCACAGCATTTGCCTGATAATTATAATTGGTCTGCCAATTATTTCTATTGCCTCTCACCTGTTGCTGGTATGTTTGTACCGGTTTGGGCCTATTTGTGATCTGTAATGATGGATCAACGTCCATTGGCTCTGGACGATTTTGTTTGACCTCATTTGCTTGGGTATTCCTTGGTTAGAGATGGGTTTAGACCTGGGTATTTACCCAACGCTGGGTATTTACCCATTTATACCCATTTTCATACCCGGGTATTTACCTAATTTCGGGTAAATACTCATTGTCACGTAGAGTAACAGAAATGTGAACATTTTCGAATTTATTTTGAATTGTTTATACATTTCTTGATGCGTTTTGCTCAGATAAGGCAGTTTTGTCTGCATCCAACACAACAACAATTCTTAATAAGAACCGCTAATCAGTGTGCTTATGGCAATTCAATATAATGAGTGGGAGCGATGGCAACAACAATGCTGAAGTAACTAGAAAGATCAAAGTTTCGAAACCCAAGCTTGAGCATCAGGTGCATAAAAAGAATTTCGTTCATTCATTCTTAAATATTCGTTCCCAGCGATTAGTAAATGAAATAAAGTGCGCGGGTTGATAATTATATTTTAAATGATGGGAAGACCAAAAAATGAAACTGTTTGGAAACATTTTCACAGAAGCGGAGGTAGCAATGAAGTTTCATGCTCACATTGCGAACAGCGGTACAAATTTGCAAATGTAAATAAAATGGCAAAACATTTAATAACGTGCATCAAGTGTCCATTATTAATAAAGCAACGAGTTCAAGACATGCTTGCAACCAATGTGACAATAAGCAAGATACAGACAGCAACTGATCCTCCGCCTTCATCTGATTTACATATGCATCTTCCTTCAAATTTAGCACAATACAACTTAGCTAAGGCTATATTTGTAACCGGCGCTCCTTTGGCTATGGTGGAGCATCCATTGTGGAAGGACTTTTTGACGTGATAACGTCTTATAATTCGATTTAACAGGCTGCACGCACGAAAAAATGTGTCGTTACCTTGCTCATTAGTGTTACCTTGCTCATATGTAGTTACCTTGCTCATATGTAGTTACCTTGCTCATTAGTGTTACCTTGCTCTTTAGTGTTACCTTGCTCATTAGTGTTACCTTGCTCTTTAGTGTTACCTTGCTCATTAGTGTTACCTTGCTCATTAGTGTTACCTTGCTCATATGTAGTTACCTTGCTCATTTGTCGTTACCTTGCTCATTGTATTGAATGAACTGCAAGTGAAAGCACGGAACGAACGACAAAGCAAACGAACGGCAACGTTCGACATCTTGCTCTCTCCTACTTAAGTGAGCGTATATATGTATGTATATGCGCATATGTACATATATAAATTCACGTATTTGTATTTGCATATGCCTTCTTATTGATTATTATTAATTTGATTCACTTGAAGAATTTAAAATAAAACCAAGTTTGTTAATAATACCTGTTGTTTTAATGTTATTATTTTATTATTAATTTTTTTATTATATTTGAAGGAAAAAATGTATGGTAATATTCACCATATACCTTATAAGATATGTTGTCTATACTAAAATTATAAAGAGGAAAACTTTGTTTGTTTGTAATGAAGAGGCTCAAAAACTACTGTACCGATTTTAAAAATTCTTTCACCATTCGAAAGCTACATCCTCCACGAGTAACATGGATTATATTTTATTTTGGAAATAGGGCTCGAGATATAGGTCAAAACGTGGACCCGGGTAACCTTCGGATGCGTATGTACAGTATGGGTATCAAATGGAAGCTGTTGGTGAATGCTTTAGTCCAGAGTATTTTTCATGCCGCTCCGTGACTAGGGTCTCGAGATAGAGACCAAAACGTGGACCCTAGAATGTGTTTGTACAATATTGATATCAAATGAAAGCTGTTGATAAGTGCTTTAATATGGGGTAATTTTCATACCTATTGCTGACTAGGGTCTCGAAATATATGCCAAAACGTGGACCCGCCGTGTCTTTGAACCGAATTAAACCAAACTTACAAACATTGTTAAGTAGGTATTGAAGATGATTTCCGTATAGTTTGGATACCTATTGGTAGATAGGGTCTCGAGATATAGGTCAAAACGTTGCCCCGGGTAACCTTCGGATGTGTATGTACAATATGGGTATCAAATGGAAGCTGTTGGTGAATGCTTTAGTTCAGAGTATTTCCATCCGCTCCGTGACTAGGGTCTCGAGATAGAGACCAAAACGTGGACCCTAGAATGTGTTTGTACAATATGGCTATCAAATGAAAGCTGTTGATAAGTGCTTTAATACGGGGTAATTTTCATACCTATTGATGACTAGGGTCTGGAAATATATGCCAAAACGTGGACCTGCCGTGTCTTTGCACCGAATTAAACCAAACTTACACTCATTGTTAAGGAGGTATTGAAGATGGTTTCCGTATAGTTTGGATACCTATTGGTGGATAGGGTCTCGAGATATAGGTCAAAACGTGGACCCGGGTAACCTTCGGATGTGTATGTACAATATGGGTATCAAATGGAAGCTGTTGGTGAAGGCTTTAGTTCAGAGTATTTCCATCCGCTCCGTGCCTAGGGTCTCGCGATAGAGACCAAAACGTGGACCCTAGAATGTGTTTGTACAATATGGATATCAAATGAAAGCTGTTGATAAGTGCTTTAATACGGGGTAATTTTCATACCTATTGATGACTAGGGTCTGGAAATATATGCCAAAACGTGGACCCGCCGTGTCTTTGAACCGAATTAAACCAAACTTACAAACATTGTTAAGTAGGTATTGAAGATGATTTCCGTATAGTTTGAATACCTATTGGTAGATAGGGTCTCGAGATATAGGTCAAAACGTTGACCCGGGTAACCTTCGGATGTGTATGTACAATATGGGTATCAAATTTAAGCTGTTGGTGAATGCTTTAGTTCAGAGTATTTCCATCCGCTCCGTGACTAGGGTCTCGAGATAGAGACCAAAACGTGGACCCTAGAATGTGTTTGTACAATATGGATATCAAATGAAAGCTGTTGATAAGTGCTTTAATACGGGGTAATTTTCATACCTACTGATGACTAGGGTCTCGAAATATATGCTAAAACGTGGACCCGCCGTGTCTTTGAACCGAATTAAACCAAACTTACACACATTGTTAAGGAGGTATTGAAGATGGTTTCCGTATAGTTTGGATACATATTGGTGGATAGGGCTCGAGATATAGGTCAAAACGTGGACCCGGGTAACCTTCGGATGTGTATGTACAATATGGAAATCAAATTGAAGCTGTTGGTGAATGCTTTAGTACAGAGTATTTTTCATGCCGCTCCATGACTGGGGTCTCGAGATATAGGTCAAAACGTGGACCCGGGTAACCTTTGGTTGTGTATGTACAATATGGGTATCAAATGAAAGCTGTCGATAAGTGCTTTAATACGGGGTAATTTTCATACCTATTGATGACTAGGGTCGGGAAATATATGCCAAAACGTGGACCCGCCGTGTCTTTGAACCGAATTAAACCAAACTTACACACATTGTTAAGGAGGTATTGAAGATGGTTTCCGTATAGTTTGGATACCTATTGGTGGATAGGGTCTCGAGATATAGGTCAAAACGTGGACCCGGGTAACCTTCGGACGTGTATGTACAATATGGGTATCAAATGAAAGCTGTTGGTGAATGCTTTATGATATGTTATGTTATGTTATGTTATGTTATGTTATGTTTTGTTATGTTATGTTATGTTATGTTATGTTATGTTATGTTATGTTATGTTATGTTATGTTATGTTATGTTATGTTATGTTATGTTATGTTATGTTATGTTATGTTATGTTATGTTATGTTATGTTATGTTATGTTATGTTATGTTATGTTATGTTATGTTATGTTATGTTATGTTATGTTATGTTATGTTATGTTATGTTATGTTATGTTATGTTATGTTATGTTATGTAATGTTATGTTATGTTATGTTATGTTATGTTATGTTATGTTATGTTATGTTATGTTATGTTATGTTATGTTATGTTATGTTATGTTATGTTATGTTATGTTATGTTATGTTATGTTATGTTATGTTATGTTATGTTACGTTATGTTATGTTATGTTATGTTATGTTATGTTATGTTATGTTATGTTATGTTATGTTATGTTATGTTATGTTGTGTTATGTTATGTTATGTTAAAGTATATTATGTTATGTTAATGTTAACTCATTCTCTATATCCATACAAAATATCTATCAAACAACTAAAATTAAAATTTTCTTTTGAAAAATGCTACCATTCAGTCAGTATTTTCTTATGACGTTATCACGTTAAACTATCGTCAGTAGACCGACTTTACAGACAACCTCTTTTTAAGGACCTTAATCCACATTTCAAGACTCCAACTAGAAAAGCAATTTCTTCCACATATTTGGATAAAATTTATAACGAGATGAGTATGGACATTACTCTGCAACTAAAAACAGCAAATTGTTTACATATTCAATGTGATGGATGGAGTAACATTCGTAATGAAGGTGTTGTAAACTTTCTCATATCAAAGCCAGAAACTGTATTTGTGAAAAGTTTGGCAACACAGGCCAATCGGCATACATCTAACTATTTATCAGAGGAAATTATTAAAATCATGAAGGAATACGGTGAACAAAAGTTTTTTGTGTTAATTGGTGACAATGCTGCAAATATGCAAAAGGCGTTCAAAATAGTAAAAGAAGCCTACCCGAATGTTGTGCCTATGGGTTGTGTAGCGCATAGTCTTCATTTAATTTGTCAGGATTTTTTAAAATGCGATACCTTACAGAAGAATTACTTAGATGTTGTAAATATAATCAAAACAATTAAAAACAACCAAGTTCTAACGGCAACTTTAGCTAAAATTGTGAAAGAAAAAGGAATCGGTGAACAATTAAAACTACCAGCCAAAACAAGGTGGGGAAGTTACTTCTATTCAATGCAGAGTGTAATAAAAACAAAAGCATCCCTTCAGGTCTTAGCAGTTCATGAGCAAATTAATCTGCAAGCCGATATAAAATCACAGTTACTTAGCGAAATATTTTGGGAGCAATTAAATTTAAGCTTAAACATATTCGGTTGCATTACAGAATGGATTTGTAAGCTCGAATCAAATGAATTTAATATACACAGGGCATATTTCGCGTTTAATGAAATTAAAAGTAAGCTTGAATTAGAGTTTGCTTCAACTATGATACTGAATGATGCCGAAAAAACTGAGCTATCAACCATATTGAATACACGATTTAAAAAAAACCATAAAACCGATACATTTAGCTGCGAATTTGCTAGATCCTAAGGCACAAGGAAGTGATCTTCATCCCTCTGAGGAGGTAGATGCATTGGAATTCATTCACACAATGTCACAGGCGCTAAACATAAATGTAATGGCAGATTTTGCGAATTACAAGGCCAGAAATGATTTCTGGGCAAAAACTTTTGTCTGGAGCTGTTTGGATGAAATTTCTCCAGTAACTTGGTGGAAAGGAATTTGTGGAAGCACGCAATTAAGCAAATTAGCTGTTCGAATTTTAACAGCTCCCTGTACTTCAGCTGCTACTGAACGTTCCTTTAGCACCCACAGCTTCATTCATTCAAAAAAAGGAACCGTTTAACAACACAAAGAGCAGGAAAAATAACATATATATCGTGCAACTGGAACTTGCTTTTTAAAAATAGTTTACCACCTTCAGCAGAAAGCACGCACTCCACTCAATTTGAAAATGACATGAATTCTTCACTGGAAGGTACTCAGGACGATATCCCTTCAACCTCAACAGGAATCACGCACTCTACTCGATATGAGTTTTTATTGGATACGGACAGCGACAGCGATTACGATTAAATTTAAAAATTATTTCATTTGTTATTAAAAAATCTAATCTATATATACAAAAATGAATTGCTGTTCGTTAGTCTCGCTAAAACTCGAGAACGGCTGAACGGATTTATCTTATCTTGGTCTTGAATTATTCGTGGAGGTCTACGGAAGGTTTAAAAGGTCAGAAAAATTCGAATAATTGCCGGGAAAATCCTCAAAACAGCATTTTTCTATTTCCCATACAAACGTTTTCTAAATAAAATGGAGAGTCAATTTGTAATTTATTACCGCTGCATAAAGTTCAAATTCGCGTGCGCGTTGGAGGATCTAATATCGCGTTCTGAAACTCAACAAAAGTGAAAGTGAATCGCGAACGCGACAAAATTGCATAGTCTCAAAATACATAGTACATAAATAGTGGTCGGCTTCGAGAAACTCAATTTTAGCTAACTTCAGTTGTTAATATGTCCGATTATTTTTTTAATAAGACTATATAGAAATCGAAAGATAAATCTTAAGTTTTGTCACAAATTAAATTATAAATCTTAAGTTAAATTTCTGAACGCAATCATAATATTTGACATTAGATTTGACAACCAACTAATATGTCAATCCATCCTGTCGCATTTCAGAGCACGGAAAAAAGTATAATTACGATATTATATCTATCTTTGTAGATACGTGCGCGAGAACTTTCTTTACTTTGGTGATCCTTTGTGATAGTGACATTCCAAGTAATGTGCTCTTTTTTGTGATAGTGACACTTTACTGCTAAATGAGCGGGAAATTTTCTCACTTTGATTAATTCAATTTACGATGCCGAGGAGAAGACGACCTGACTTAGGTCGCGTAGTCAATCAAATGTGCGAAGAGCTACCTCACGTGCTAACCGCACTGATGACCAGAGACAGACAGATCAAGAAAATAGTCGTATTGCTATGTCAGAATTGCGTTCTTTAGTGAGTGGCAATGTAGGAGATAGGCTTAGAATGCAACGAGTTCGTGCACATCAAACACAACAACAGCAAGCTAGACATAATGAAATTGAGCGAATCCGCAGGCGCAGTGCTCCTGTGATTCTTGAACGAGCTGCATTCCACTATGATCCGGCAATTGATTATTGTGCCGATCGGTAACAATTGGGGAAATGAAAACAATTTGTAAATATTGTAAGGCGTTAAAATACACTGGTGAATCTACTGGATTATGTTGTGCTGACGGCAAAGTAAAATTGCCACAATTCAGATGCGGAAATTAATAATCGTTGTGCTCACAATCCAACAGTGAAGAGAACCAACAATTACAAATGTTTCTTCATCAGTATAACAATTTAGTAAACATGTTCAAAATAGCATTGGATCGGATGCCATCTGATAGCCATAATATTATTATTCGAGCTGACAAAACACCTGCCGGTGAACACACAAGGAGGTTCAATTCACCTACCATTGATGAAGTGGCTGTTGTCATTGTGGGAGAAAATTTACAATCTAGAGATATTGTGCTTCATCGTCGGAATAGTGATTTAAAACGTGTATCTGAAACACACAGGACACTACAATATTATTTGATCTTCTGGCAGGGGGAAGATGGATACCATTTTAATATCAAAATGGTAAATCAAGTAACAGGTAAATGAAGATTAAATAATATTTTTAAATTCAATTCATCGAAGTAACAATTTAAACATTTATCATTTTTGATTGCAGGTGCTGAAACCAACAAAAAAGTTAGTGCTATGAATTTCTATTCATACAGACTCATGATCCGTCAAGGTGAAGTAAATCATATTTTGATGTGTCAACGACTTTTTCATCAGTTTGCAGTTGACATGTATGTCAAAATTGAGACTGAACGATTGACATACATCCGTTTGAACCAACGACGGCTACGGTCAGAGGAATACATCCATCTCCGCGATGCTATAAATGCTGATGGCAATGTGAATAATGTAGGAAGAATGACAATTTTGCCAGCTACTTATATAGGAAGCCCACGCCACATGCAGGAATATGCTCAGGATGCTATGTCATATGTTAGGCATTATGGCCGCCCAGACTTATTTGTTACATTCACATGTAACCCAAAATGGTCCGAAATCGAGAAGGAATTACTACATAGCCAAACACCAGTTGATAGACATGACATAACTGCCAGAGTTTTTAAACAAAAATTAAAATCTCTCATGAATTTCTTAATAAAGCATTGTGTGTATGGCCGAGACCGTTGTTGGATGTACTCTGTAGAATGGCAAAAGCGTGGATTGCCACATTCGCACATTTTAGTCTGGTTAGTGGACAAAATAAGGCCAGATGAGATTGATTCCATAACGGGAAATGATGGATACCCATTGTATCGTCAGTGATCAGGTGCGGATAATGGGCGAAGTTGTGAAGGTAAGAGGACAAAATGTTGATGTAGACAATCGTTGGATTGTGTCATACTCGCCAATATTGTCCAAAGCTTTTGAGACTCACATCAATGTAGAATATTGTAACTGTGTGAAGTCGATAAAGTACATATGTAAATATTATAACAAAGGTAGCGATATAGCTGTCTTCAACGAAACAATTTGGCATATCTTTTCATTTGCGATCCATGAAAGACACCGTACAGTAGTCCATTTGGCAGTCCATTTAGAAAATGGTCAACGAGTTTATTTTAATGAATCGAACGCGGCAGACAGAGCGGCACGTCCACCGTCGACAACATTAACAAGTTTCTTCACGGTCTGTCAAACTGATGATTTTGCTGTATGCTGATAATGCCACAATTAAGAACAAAAAATTGCGTACAACACTTTGATAGAAGCTGTGAACAGTGGATTTGGTGGAATTTATTTCTTTGATGCTCCCGGAGGAAGCGAAAAAACGTTCTTGCTTTTGGCGATGATCAGATCGCGAAATGAAGGTTGCGCTACCGTTGGCTTCATCTGGAATAGCTGCGACCCTGCTAGAAGGCGGGCGAACTGCACATTTTGTCTTGAAATTACCATTAAACATGCAAATCACCGAAACACCAATTTGCAACATCGCCAAAAATAGCGCAATGGCCAAGATCCCACAAGTATCCAAATTGATTGTTTGGGATGAATGCACAATGGCCCATAAGAGTTCACTGGAGGCACTGGACAGAACGTTGAAAGATCTTCGTGACAACCAAAATATTTTTAGTGGGGCCATGATACTGTTGTCAGGTGATTTTCGTCAGACTCTTCCAGTAATTCCCCGATCAACTGTTGCTGATGAACTAAATGCATGCCTAAAATCATCGAATTTGGGGTAGTATGTAAAGACACTCCAATTAACAACTAACATGCGAGTATTTTTGCAACAAGATGAAACTGCGAGTGTGTTTTCGAAGCAGTTGTTAGACATTGGAAATAATAAAGTTGCAGTGGACACCTCAACCGGATTCATCACGTTACCCACAGATTTCTGTCAAATCACAGACTCAAAAGAAGAGCTTATTCAGCGTGTTTTTCCAGATATAGCGCAAAAATTCAATAACCATCATTGGCTGGATGAACGAGCAATATTGACAGCGAAAAATAAAGATGTCGAGGATCTCAATGCGCCCATTCAGAATTTTCTTCCAGAACAGTTGGTTTCCTTTAAATCAGTCGACACCGTTATGAACCTGGATGACGAAGTCTATTATCCCACGGAGTTTTTAAATTCGCTAGAATTGTCTGGTTTACCACCTCACAATTTGCAGTTAAAAATAGGTTCAGTTGTCATCACGCTGTGCAATGGAACAAGACTGGCTGTGAAAAAGCTGAGGAATAACGTCATTGAGGCAACAATCATAAAAGGAAAATACAAAGGAGAGGATGTCTTGATCTCGCGGATACCGATGATTTCAACGGATTTACCATTCGATTTTAAACGCTTACAACTTCCAGTACGTCTAGCCTTTGCGATGACCATAAATAAATCGCAAGGTTAGGCGTTAGAAGTTTGCGGAATCAATTTGGTGTTTCCTGTTTCTCCCATGGACAATTATACGTCGCGTGTTCGCACGTCGGAAAACCGTATTCTTTGTTTATTTACGCACCACAAAATAAAATAAAAAAAAGAGTTCATGAGAAACCTTTAAATTGATTACCAAATTGTATCATAGCACTGTGGGTCTGTCAATATCAAATTTAAACCTTATATTTAAATGGCCAGCATCTCAGGAAACCCCTATTTTATAATTTAGCAACATGATGTGTCGAAAATAATAATAAAACTTCATGCTTAATTCAAAATATGCTTTTTTATTAAAAACGGATTCGTTTTGTTTGTTTTAAAATTATTTTATATAAAAGTTTAGATCTTTTATTTATCGATTGAGGCAGTATGAAGTCTGCCGGGTTAGCTAGTTCATAATAAAAAATTAAATTCTTTTAATTTATTTAAATTTTTCTTTATTCTGATTTATACCCACATTTTGGGTAAATACCCAGGTGCTTGGGTAAATACCTGGGTATTTACATTTAAATACCCAATTTTCCATTTGGGTATTTACCCTTGTCCCATCACTATCCTTGGTGGATACCTTAAATTGTTCTAAAAATTCGCACCCCTACGAACGCCCTGAGGAGCGTTTCTGTTTATTGTAATATTATTATTACTCCTTGAAAAATGCAATGCGAATTGTGCTCGCATTTGATTGGCATCGAGCTCCTGCGCCTTGGCAAGAGCATTTGGTAAGTCACGTGGTGCCAACGTGAAGAGGATCTGGTCCAACGGAGGGTTAAGACCTGTAATGAAAGTTCGAAGAGCTGTTTCCCTGTTTTTGGTATTAAGCTCCTTTGTAATTGCGGAATTCGTTCCGTGCGTCATTATCGTTTTGTTAATTAATAACGTCAGTTTTTTATTGACCTCGTTGTAGAACTCTATTAGGGTACCAGGTCCTTGCCTAAGCACACGCATTTCCTGTTCTATTATGTGACACGGCCTCTTATCAGCGAAGGCAAAATCTAGCCTACTCAGAATTGCATCGAAATTAAGAACCGTACCGTGGTTCGTTAAAATATCGTTAGCGTCCTGCGTAATTTTGTTACGCAGATAGTCAAGGCAGCAAAATATTTTTTGCTTCCCCTAGTATACAATGACATTGAATTGTTAGCAGCCTCGCGCCAGCTAACATAATTGTTGATTTTTCCTCGAAATTCAGGAAGAGATTTTATGACATCTAAACTTTCCTCACAATTGATCGTTGAATCTATTGATTCTGTTGCATATCCAGCAACATTATCGGAATTACTTAAAGCCTGCAACTGACGTTTAACTTGTTCTACCTCGCTACGCAGCGAGGCGGTGCTAGTAGCTATAAGTCGCGACACAACATCCATATTGGACGTGCTGTTGTTATTATTCATTATAGACATATCTGCAAATCTTCTTCTCAACTCTTCCAGCTTTATTTTTGGTAAAATTTGAAAAATTTTTAATCACTTCTTTATTTTTTACACAATTTTTGTGGTTTTCTTTACACTTTTCACAATAGTGTAATCTCTCGTAACCTAAGCTAGTAGGTCTATTGCCCATATGCTATATTTATTCTTAATTATTTAATAATTTACAACTTTTAATTCTTAAAAATTATTTAATTTCTTACTCATTATTGGAAGATCCTTTCAGGTCCAACTTGGTGATGTCGTTTGCTTGCTAAAGATGTTTGCATGCAGTGATTTTCCCTCAATTGAGTGCGTTTTTCCTCATTCGCTTTTTTCCTTGTAGAATTATTATATTCTGTAGAATTGCTCGATATTTTGGTTTATTATTTTTTTAGACTAGGATACTTTTTGGTTTTCTCCTTTTTTTAATTTTTTTCTTTTTGTTTTATTAGGATACTTTTTGGTTTTCTCCTTTTTTAAATTTTTGTTTTATTAGGATACTTTTTGGTTTTCTCCTTTTTTTAAATTTTCTTTTTGTTTTATTATTTTTTAGGCTAAGGATATTTTTTAGTTTTCTCCTTTTTTTTTAGTCTTTCAATTTTTTTCTCCCTTTTCCGATTTAGGGGTACTTATTTATTTAAATTATGTACTGCCTTTTTACAGGCTATTATAGTACACAACTTTTATTTGGTCCACCAGAACTTAAATCGCTCCTGGCAGGATCGCCAATTATCTTTTGCTTAAATAGCAAAAGCTTTTTTAAAAAACATTGTGAGTCTTCGTTGCACACCGGATCAAAAACATATCCGAAACTTTATTAATTTCAATATTTATACAGAATCTGAAGCTTAAATCTTAGGTTAGTATGTCTTAATTCTATTGAAAGCGGACCATACGTGATATGTGACATGTTTGACATTTTCGCTAATGGTAAGCGCTTATATTTATTGTTTTCTTAATTCTATTGAAAGCGGACCATACGTGATATGTGATGTCCACTTCCTTCATTAGCAAAGTGTCAATGACATGTTTGACACTTTCGCTAATGGTAAGTGCTTATATTTATTGTTTATTTTTTATTAATCTATGGTTAATTGTTTACATACTGGGTTAGTGGTGTGTGGTATAGGAGGCGTTAACTTGCATATGTGTATATTAAAAGTATAGTTTTGCTAGAATTTCAGAACACAAATATGTACGTACATAGGCTAGGGTATCATGTGTGAAAACGCACATAGAAATATGTACACGCATATGCAAAATAGAAATGTTTGAGCATGTGTTAGGCACGAATTCGATCATTCGGGTATTAACTTCCTATTTATTGTATTTAAATATGATAAGACGATGCGTCGTAAGATTGGCCATGGTTGCTGCATTGCATATCCACACACTTATGTATGTTACACTATGAGAATTGAAGATGCAATTGATACCAAAATATAATAATATATACCAAAACACTTGTATACTCTATGTATTCTCGTCTAAAATTAATTTCGACTCGAAAAACTAGTAAAAATTTTCATCTTTGTATGAAATTTTAAATTTATTAAAACACACACAACAAAATGTGAGGTCGTTTTATAATGTATTTTGTTTAAATTCTTCTTTTTAAATTAAATCAACAAACATTAAAGTTACTTTGATTTTAAATGTAGGCGCATTTTATATCTAGTGTTAGTATCTTTGATTGTTCACTTAATTTTAATTGAAAATATAAATTGAATAAAATTACCTTTATCCAGGGAACATAAAAATGCACAAGCAAATTCCTTGGAAAATGCTGTCGGCTATTCGTCCATTTGATTTCATACAGAAGCCAAAAACTGAGCACAGCCAATATCTCATATGTATGTATAGCGTTTTTCAATAGGTGCGCTTCAACTTTTTTCCGATAGGGAGGGCGAACAACGCAATATTTTTTTATTTTTCACTTGTCATTTGCAAACTTCATTAGTATACATTTCATCATGGAACGCTACACACTTGAGCAACGATTGCAAATCGTGCAAATTTTTTATGAAAATAATCGTTCTGTTGCTGCTACTTTAAGAGCATTCTTTCCAAAAAATCATCTTCAGTGATGAAGCTCACTTTTGGCTCAATGGCTTTGTCAACAAGCAAAATATGCGTTACTGGGCAGAAAGCAATCCACACGTGATTCATGAGCCACCGTTGCATCCCGAAAAAATCACTGTTTGGTGCGGTTTACATGCCGGCGGCGTAATTGGCCCATATTTTTTCGTTGACGAGAACGATCGCCACGTTACTGTGAATGGAAATCGATACCGCGACATGATAAACGATTATTTTTGGCCGCAATTGAATGGTATGGACTTAGACGACATGTGGTTTCAACAGGACGGGGCCACAAGCCACACAGCACACGCTACAATTGATTTGTTGAAGAGTAAGTTCGATGAGCGCATTATTTCCAGAAATGGACCGGTCGAATGTCCGCCGCGCTCGTGTGATTTGACGCCTCTAGACTATTTTCTTTGGGGTTATGTGAAGTCATTGGTCTACAGTAATAAGCCGGCGACGATTTGTGAGCTCAGAGCCAATATTGAACGCGAAATTGCTGGAATTTCGGCCTATTTATGCAAAAGAGTGGTCGAAAATTGGGTTCAACGATTGGACTTCGTAAAACGTGCACGCGGTGGTCATGCAAAAGAAATCGAATACTTAAATGAATATGTTCAAACTCGATAATAAAAAAAAATTAGTTAAAAAAGTCAAACCGTTTGTGTTTTATTCAAAAAAAAAGTTGAAGCGCTCTTACTGAAAAACGCTTTACTTGTACCAGAGAATGCTAAAAACGCTAGTAGAGGATTTCAGATTTTTTTCTGTGTTTACCACACTAGTAGCAGAGAATGTTAATGCAATGAGAAGGTGCAAATGTTACTGTAAGCTTTTTTTAGTACAATTGAGATCTGAAAGATTTGTAATAAGGTCATTTAGCACACCGAGTTTATAGACACCTCACTGACTTTTGCCCACACAAAAATTAGAAACACCACACATCTTTCACCTCAACACACAACACATTTCTCACCTCGACATTAAACCAATTAAATTTGTACTATTTTCGTATTTTTGAAATAATAAGCGAATACGTAAAATTTATTACATAAAAAATAAAATTTATAAAAAAAAGTTTGCACCGGGAATTGAACTCGAGTCTAACATGTGGCGAGGAAAAATAGGCGGTGCGTTTATTTCTTCGACTGCTTATTTTTTGACCATTTTGTTACTTTTGAAATGATAAGCGGATACATAAAATTTATTAAAAATTTTTTTACGATTACATTAAAAAAAAAAATTTTAAAACGAAAAAAAAAAATTTGCTCCGAGAATTGATGCCGAGTCACGTGGGGAGGATAAATACATTAAACTAATTAAATTTTTACTATTTTCGTATTTTTTGAAATAATAAGCGAATACGTAAAATTTATTACATAATTTTTTTTAATTACATAAAAAAAAACGAATTTAAAAAAAAAAAAATAATAAAAAAAGGTTTGCACTGGGAATTAAAATCGAGTCTAACATGTGGCGAGGAAAAATAGGCGGTGCATTTATTTCTTCGACTGCTTATTTTTTTACCATTTTGTTACTTTTGAAATGATAAGCGGATACATAAAATTTATTAAAAAATTTTTACGATTACATTAAAAAAAACACATTTAAAAAAAAAAAAAATTGGCGCCGAGAATTGATGCCGAGTCACATGGGGAGGATAAATACGCAGTGCGTTTATTTCTGCGCCTGCGTTGTGAACCAAGGTTTTGTGCATGCGCGCGACGCGAATTAATTTTAATAAAGTTCTGAAAGTAATTCATGAAGTTTTTCATTACATACATTCATAAATGAACGTATACTCTATATGTACATAAATGATGGTATATGACAATATACATACATAATATGTATGTACATGTCAATAGGAGGTATTTGCATTAAGAAAAAAAAACGGTTTAAGATAAATCAACACTTATTTTATATTGTATGTCAATTTATAGTTTATGTATTCGACAGCATTTACATACATATGTAGGTATGTACATTTGTATATGAAAAACAATAATGCACAAGCGTAAGAACATCATCTTCCTTTCATACATATGTACATATGCATGTATGCCCAAATAACCTTGACTTATGTATGTACACAAGTCACAGCACATCACATTCTTACAAGACAAATACACATACGCACTAGCGAGTTTCTTCCTAACAAGTGCAAAAACAATTCTGCTCTATGTATGTATTATGTCCTAGCATATATACATACATACATATATACCTACTTGCCTTCTAAACTTCCTACAAAATAATTGTATTCATATGTTACTACATCCATGCACGTTCATACATTCATGCATATGTATATGCGCGAGCACAGCGCTCCCTTCTTGGTTCCGTGTACTTTTGTCTTTCACCAGTCGATATTCCTAATATTGTACTTACAAAAACACAATACTTTGATAGACGCAAAAGCAACAGCAAGCGCAACGCGATGGCCGCTTTGCCACCACACATTCTAAAATGTTCTAGAACACAACAAAAACACATACCTCACGTGCGCATGTCGCCCAAAGCTAAAATCCAAGCCTAGCGACTACAAAAACAAAATACATTCGTAGACGCAGTCGCAGCGGCCATGATTCTATTAGCGACGGCGCTGACAATTTAGAACAAAAACAAAAAGTTCATTTATAAGTTAGAGCTCATATTTCAATTTCATTCATAAAACGAGCCGCCCATATGCCAATTTTCGCGACCATTCGAAAATAGTCAATATTGGAATATTTCGCGTGGAATTATTTGCCAATATTTGATAAATCTTAAATTTTTGTCATGTCGAGTGACCGCGGCTCCGTATGTATGTATGCACCCTTATATGTATGTAAATATGTCTTCTAACTGTGCGACAGTCGAGAGTTAATGCGACTTCCAGCGAAACAAAACAGAGTTAAATGTAAGGCAAATTTATATTATCTCCTTCAAAATATGACCCGTCTGAAGCAACACACATGTGCCAACGTTTAACCCACTCCTCCAAACACCCCCGGCAGGCCGATTTGTATTCTCTTTGAGCGCGTTATCATCATGCAAAATCTGAGAATTGTTTGCTCACATTTCCGGCGGTTTGCAACACACAGCATCTCTCTAAGGTTTCAAAACGGATAAATAATATTCTCTATTGACTGTTTGGCCCGATGGAAGGTACTCATGGACTATGCCTTGGCAATCGAAGAAAACAGTAAACATCACCTTCCCGGTTCTTTTTGCTCATAGGGTATACATATCCCATCTTTTCACTGACGGACAAGAAGACGGTCGCAGTTGTTGTTTTTTGTATGCAGACATTTTGCGTTCGTTGAAGGTTTGCATATATTTATATACATATGCGTGTATGCGCGTTTCGCTTTCTGGATGCATCCATGGATATTAGAATATTTTCTCATCAATATGTGTATGTAAGTAGTTCAGATTTGACTGAAGAGATTAAATATAGGAATGCATATTCATATGATTGACTTTATGGCTGTTTTACATATAAATTAATTCAAATGAAGTATTAATAATGTTATATAGAAAATAAATTTCTAAATAAATTTCTAAATAACTGGTATTAGAAAAACCTGAATACACTATTTTAAATCAATTTCAATTAAACCAAATATAAAAAATGAAATAAAAATATCGAACAAAAAACTGTGCACAGGATTTGAACCTGAGTCAAACATGAGACGATGTACTGCATATACGACACGTCTTTCACGATTGCGCTAATCTACAATTATTAATGATATTTTCTAAATCACTCATTTATTCGATTCGCAGTTTTATATGTACATATTCTGCGTTAGTTGAAAGTTTGTATGCGTAATTATATGAATATGCATCTGTGTATGCGCGTTTGGCTTTCTGGACGTCCTCAGTAGTATGGTAAACGCAGAAAATATCTGAATTCTTGGCCTAGCGTGGTAAGTAAATATAGAAACCCTCCACTCGCGTCACTCGCGTGGTAAATATCTGCAATTCCGACCTCTTCAGGAAAGTTGAATTTGAAATGACCTTATTATGAATCTATAAATTAGAACTCGAAAAAAGCTCTTTTAACATTTGCTCCTTCTCATTGCATTAACATTCTCTGCTAGTAGCACAGAATGTTAATGCAATGAGAAGGAGCAAATGTTAAATGAGCTTTTTTCGAGTACTAATTTGTAGATTCATACTAAGGAATTTTCAAATTCAACTTTCCTCCCTAGTGGGGATTGCAGATATTTACCACGCAAGTGGAGGGTTTCGATATTTACCTACCACGCTAGGACAGGAATTCAGATTTTTTCTGCGTTTACCACACTACTAAGGAATTTCATACGATTTTTCGCCACACTACTAAGGAAATCGACGTATTTCATGCCGACAGCGAAGCGAATAAATTTGCGATTAAGAAGGCCGCGCGGCAGGTAATTTGTGGTGCAGAAACTAAAGACGGCGAAATTATTCGTTTTGTTTTTTGGCACGTATTTAATTCAGGTTCAAGTCCTGAAGTCATACAAAAATGCATATTTACTTGATTTAACATAGTAATATTATCATTGTTAAAAGAGAACAAGTTTGTATTAGGTAATAATTAAATAATGCAACCTTATGTGCTGCTTTGACGAGTGGAAAAGTTTTCCAGGAAAACCCAAAATAAGTAATTATATTTGTATGTGTGTTTAAAAGAGTTGGATTATTTTGTGAGTGCAAGCATTTTCAAAGTCAAAGAGTAGTTGCAACATTGAAAAGTACCTGAAACACATTTTCATTTAACAACTAAAATAGCAAATATGAGTGTGTTTTTCATTGTTGTTTTTTTTTTTGGAAAAAATTTATAAAAATAAAATATATTGTGCGTAAAATTTTAATAATCAGTGAAAATAAAAAAACGGTGGTTTCGTTGTTGTTGTTAGCGATTGTAATGCACATTGTAAGTTTTTCATGTTTTTTTGATTAAATTCATTACTTTTCAATTATTTTGTTTTAACTTATTGGAAATCAACTTATGCGGCCAAAAGAATTAGAAATTTAATTTCAACAATAGAAAAAAGAAAATTATATTACTTACTGGAATGGGAAGAGTTTTGCAACAATGCAAATTAAATGAGTGGGATGAATGTGCAATGGCACATAAAAAATCAGTGGAAGCATTGGATAGAACTTTGAAAGATTTACGTAATAATCAAGAAATATTTGGTGGTGCTTTAATATTATTGTCTGGTGATTTTCGTCAAACTTTGCCAGTAATTCCCCATTCAACACCAGCAGGTGAATTAAAAGCATGTTTAAAGACATCCCATTTATGGAGGCACGTAAAAACTTTGACTTTGAAAACAAATCTGCGAGTTTATTTGCAAAATTATGCATCGGCTGACGAATTTTCAAGACAACTTCTGAAGATAGGAAATGGACAAATTTCTATTGATGCTGCTATTGGCTTAATCACTTTGCCAGATAATTTTTGTAATTTTGCACACACAAAACAAGAATTAGTTTCAAGTGTTTTTCCAAATATTGCGCAAAATTATCAAAATCACAATTGAATGCGAATATTTTAAATGATATGCCTGGTGAGATGGTAACATTTAAATCAATTGATACAGTTATAAATCAAGATGACGCTGTAAATTATTCAACAGAATTTTTAAATTCCTTGGATTTACCTGGACTGCCGGCTCATCGCTTACAATTGAAAGTTGGTGCACCAATTATTTTACTTAGCAGATTAGCAGTCAAAAAGGTCATTAATAATCTTATTGAAGCAACAATTTTAAAAGGAAAATTCAAAGGCGAAGACGTATTGATTCCGCGTATTCCGCCGATTCCACCAGATTTAGCTTTTGACTTCAAAAGATTGCAATTTCCAATACGTCTTGCATTTACAATGACAATAAACAAAGCACAAAGACAATCGCTGGAATTATGCGGAATTGACTTAGAATATCCATGCTTCTCCCACGGACAATTATATGTATCATGTTCACGTGTAAGAAAGCCATCAGTTCTGTTTATTTATACCACAACTCGGGGTAAAACAAAAAATGTAGTTTACGAAAAGGCTTTGCGTTAGTTTAAGCTTAAAATTAACATTAATTTTATATTGTAAAAAAAGAATAAATACACATAGAGTGAATCTAAATCGAGTGTTCATTATTCATTTCTAATTTTGATATGCCTAGCGAAGCAGGCATAGGATCCGCTAGTGTGCATATAAAACTGCGAATCGAATAAATGACTGATTTAGAAAAGTTCATTAGTAATTATAGATTAGCGCAATCGTGAATGACGTGTCGTATATGCAGTCTCATGTTTGACTCAGTTTCAAGTCCCTTAGGTATTTTTCTTTGTTCGATATTTTTATTTCATTTTTTATATTTGGTTTAATTAGAATTGATTTAAAATAGTGTACTCAGCTTTTCTAATACCTGTTATTTATAAATTTATATTCTATATAAAATTATTCATACTTCTTTTGAATTGATTTATATGTAAAACAGCCATAAAGGCAATGCATATGAATGTGCATTCATATATGTATCTATGTACTTAATCTCTTCAGTCAAATCTGAACTACTTACATACACATATTGATGAGAAAATGTTCTAATAGCCATGGATGCATCCGGAAAGCCAAACGCGCATACAAGTTAATACCCTACTCTGGTAAGCCGCATAACGGCAAATATATACAAAAACTTAGAGTAAGCAATACTTCTTAAAGCTTGCATAAGCACTAATTGGATGATGAAATAAGCTCATCCAAGAGTGAAATATTTACTGTAAATATAAACAATTATTTGTTAAGGATAGAATTACAATAAGCAGTACTTTTTAAAGCTAGCATAAGCACAAATTTATAAACATAAACAATTATTTGTCAAGTACTTTTAAAGCTAGCATAAGCACAAATTAGAGGATGATGAAATAAGCTCATCCAGTAGTGAAAGATTTATTGTAAATACAAACAATTATTTGTTAAGTATAGAGTAAGCAAAAATTTGGTATAAAAGAAATAACGCAAGAATAAAAGATTCACTTCAAGTTTGACTTTGAAAGCAATCGTGTTGTTTTATTTTTTTTTAACGCTCACCCGCGTTATAACTTTAATTGGCGATCCTGCCAGGAGCATCAACCGTAAGCAAATACCTCGTGCGAGAGGGCATACGGTCGGTGATAATACAATAAGTACCCCACGAATCGGGCGAAAAAACAAATAACACATTTTGAAGAAAAGTACCCCATGAATTGGGCGAAAAAAAAAAAAAAATAAATAAATAATCAAAATTTTCGAAAAAATTTAAAAAAAAAAACAAAGTTGAAGCAGAAGAAAATTCTCGCTGGACCACAAAGCAGAAGAAAATTCTCGCAGGACTACAAAGCAGTAGAAAATTCTCACAGGACTACAAAGCAGAAGAAAGGAACAGAAAAGCAACAATCAAAGAATCTAAGTACCAGCAAAGGACGACACCAGAATCAGGAGTATATTAATGTAAGTTAATTTATCATAATAATAAGAAAAAAAACCCGTAGAAATAAGGTAAATGGGAAATAGTTCAAGTACCCCTAAATACGTGCGTCTGTATTATTGCAGTTACTGTTTCAATAATCACAAAGAGTCTAAATGCCCACATTTAAATAAGAAGATAGTGAAAAAGTGTAATTGAGTGAAAGATTTATCAAGAGAATAAGTGCAAAAGGTGAGGAAAGGACCTTGAAAAAAATTTTTATACACTGGACGATATAATAGTTAGATTTGCAAGAATGGCTGTGAATAATTAATCTGCGGAAGATATAGCTAGAATAATAGCTACTCACACCGCAAACTTACGTATTGAAATAGGTCAATTGAATAACCAGATTAGGGCTCTGACCACAGCTTCTCAGGTAACTGAGTATCGGACTCAGACTATTGACGATGCATTAATGTGTAATGAAAGCTTGGATATAATTCGATCTTTGCCCGTGTTTTCAGGTAAATCATATGTTAGTTGGAGAGAGGCTGCAAAAAATTCTATGAGTTTGTATATTGAAGGTAGTAGAAGATACTTTGGCGCACTAACTATATTAAGAAATAAAATTGTAGGAGATGCGAACGATATTTTGACTAATCATGGGGCTGTATTGAATTAGAGGCCATATTTGCTAGATTGGACTTTGCATATGCTGACAGACGACCAATTCATGTAATTGATCAAGAGATGAGTATTTTAAGACAAGGATCAAAATCCCTAATAGATTATTATAATGAAGTAAACCGTAAATTAACTTTACTAATTAATAAGACCATAATGACGCATGGTACTAATTCAGAAATAACAAACCAACTTAATATTAAGAATCGTGAAACTGCTTTGAGGACATTTATTACCGGTTTACGTCTTCCACTTAACCAGATACTTTTCACATTGGCTCCAGTCGATTTACCAAACGCTTTGGCGAAGGCTCAGGAGCTTCAATCAAACCAAATGCGATCAGAATTTGCATTGCACTTGTCTAGAGCTCGAAACCAGGGAAATAATGCTAATGGAAATTATCAAAATAATTTTAGAGGTGATCAAAAAAAGTGTGTTCCAAAATAATTTGAGATATCCACAAGTATAATGCTCCTGTGGTGCAACGAGGGATGTTTGCAAGATCACAACAGGGTAATGCTTTCTCTGGAAATAGGTTTAATCCACCGATAAAAAGAAATGATAATACAAACTTTAGTGGTCAACCGCCTGCAAAGGCTCAGAGAATCAATAATATTAGTGAAAATCATTTTTTAGGTCAAACTTCCACCTGCCTTACATATTCCGGACAGATTTGCTAACCGGAAAAGTAATGAGGATACTAATAGATACCGGTGAAAGGGAGTGTATGACAATGGACAGGAATTAGCAATTAAGAAGAGGGTAAGGACTATTCATGGTTCGACCGTCATTGATTTGTTTCATAACGTACATCTATTGGGATGTATGGAAAGATTTTATGAAATAGATAATTTAGAAATTGATTTTTTGATAGGAGTTAATTTCTTGAAGAAGATTAGAGCTAAGATTGATATGGAAAAGGAGTTAATTAATTATAGGAACGAATATTCAGAAAAATTACGGTTTTTAAGTAACAATGAGGATAGTTGTATAGGAAAATCAGGAACAAAAGTAAAATCTTTGGGACACAAAAGTCCCAAAGCGCCCCCCGAAGGTAATACCGGCAATATAAAAGAAAAAAATGAAAATTCAAAGAAGGAATGCTTTGGAAATAGAAAAGTTAAATCTTTGGAACACGGAAGTCCTAAAGCGCCCGCCGAAGGTAATACCGGCAATATAAAAGAAAAAAATGAAAATTCAAAGAAGGAATGCTTTGGAAATACAAAAGTTATCATGCGACACAATTGTCTTATGACGCCAGCTGATGAGTCATACCAGCATAAAACAAATAGAAAATTAACTTTGGAGGAAGAAACCTCTAAAGCGCCCGCTGAAGATCATTCCAGCAATATGTTAAATAATTTTGAAGTTGAAAATCTCGAAATGAGGAATAAATTTTCTAAGAAATATAAAAAAATATTGGTGAAAATGAAGGTTTTAATATTCCTCTATTGAGAAAGGATATTATTAGAATTATAAAGGAAACACATAAGAACATTGACATGGAGTTGCCTTTCAGGACAGACATAAAAGCGGAAATTAGAACTGAGGATGACAAACCCATATGGTCGAAGCAGTATCCATATCCTGTGTCTGTAAATAATTTTGTTAATGAGGAAATTGGAAATTTACTAAGAAAGGGTATAATAAGGAATAGAAAAAGTCCTTATAATTCTCCTGTTTGGGTTGTTCCGAAAAAGGGAATGAACGAGGATGGAAGTCCTAAACTAAGGTTGGTCATAGATTTTAAAAAATTAAATGAAAAAGCAATATCAGATAGATACCCCATGCCTAATCCTGAGGTGATTCTTTCGAATTTGGGGGAATCCAAATATTTTTCAACAATTGATTTAGAGTCAGGATTTCATCAGATTTTAATGCAGGAAGGTGATATTGAAAAAACGGCTTTCTCAGTTAATAACGGGAAATATGAGTACTTACGGATGCCATTTGGGCTAAGGAATGCCCCTAGTATATTTCATAGAGCAATGAATGATATTTTACGTGAATATATCGGTAAATTTGCCAAGTGTATACTGATGATATTATAATATTTTCGAAGACATTGACAGAACATACTCAGCAATACAATAAAACTATTCATTCGACAATTAAAGAAAAACCGTATGAGGTGCTTTACAATAAAAAACCACATGAAAATATAAAAGATAAATTAAAATCGGCACAGGAAGTTATGTTGAAGGTACATAATAAAAGACGAAAAGAAAAAAATTATACTCCATGTCAGACAGTATATGAGAAAGTTATAGGTGAAAGGAATAAATTAAGACCGAAATATAGGAGACAAAAAGTAAAAGAAGATAAAGGAAATAAAATAATAATTCAGAAACGTGACAGAATAATTCACAAGGATAATATTAAATCTTAATATTTACAGAATGAGATTGGTGCTATTTGCAGCATTCATATCTTTCGGGATGACGGACATTATTGATTATACAAGAGAAGACTATGTTTTAATAGAAGACGGAGATGTTTTATTATATGAAGATTATGGGGATATTTTTCACATTGCAAATATAACTTATTTTGCGAGTTTATTGGAAGAAATGAAACAACAAATGTACAATAGGAATGAATATATTCATGTAAATGGAAGTAAGATTATGCGTACGGATTTTGACGTAAATGAAATTGAATACGAATTGGAAATAGAATTAATGGAGACATTAATAGAGCAATTGCAGGAAAAGGATCATAGATTTACAAGAGGTATTAATGAGTTGGGAACATTGTGGAACTGGATAGCAGGAACACCGGATCATGATGATTTAGTATTAATAACCAATAAATTAAATGAATTAGTGGAAAATAGTACTAAACAGTATACCACAAATTCACAGATGTTTAAAGCTATTACGCATTTAACTTAGAGGGTTAAAGAATTACAAGGAAATGCATATATTAGAATGATGAGTAAGCGTAGGAATAGCTATATCATTAATGAATTACAGAATTTAATACAAACTATAACTTTGGCAAAGGTAGGAATTTTTAATCCAGCTATTCTGCACATTGATGAGATAAGAAATATAACACGACTTGAACACGGACGAATAACGATTACAGATTTAATAGATGATTCACAGGTTAAAGTAATTCAAAATAAAGAATTAATTGTAATATATATAAAATATACAAAGGTATTGTATGATTCTAAATTTTATGAAGTTCGGGCTATACCGCAGAGAGATGGTAAATTGATAATTGAGGATAAAATAGCGAAGTGCGGAAATGATTATGTAAATGTAAAAGAATGTAAAGAAGAAATAAAAAATACATACTGTAAAATTGAAGAAAGGAAATCTTGTTTGTCGAAAATTTTGAATAAAGCAAGAACCAAATGCAAAAAATTAAAAGAGAAAAATAAAGAAATAGAAGAAATAAAACAGGGGGCCATATTAGTTTCTGGAACGCATGTAATTGATGAACGCACATTAGATGGAGTTTATTTAATAGTTTTTAAGAATTATACTATAATTGATAATGTTACATATGAAAATATTGATGAAAAAATTTGGAATTATGTAAAAATTAATTATATTAATAACTTTGAAATAACTGAGTATGTTGAATCTACAAATGAATACTTAAAATTTGAAAATTCGAATGTATTAAATAAAATAAAACAGGAAATTCAGGAAAACCGATTTGGTGGTCACTTACCACAGTATTGATAGTGTCATTGTCTTTTTATATCTATACTAATATTATAGAGGAAAACTTTGTTTGTTTGTTTGTTACGAATAGGCTCAAAAACTACTGGACCGATTTTAAAAATTCTTTCACCATTCGAAAGCTACATCATCCACGAGTAACATGGATCGTATTTTATTTTGGAAATAGGGCTCGAGATATAGGTCAAAACGTGGACCCGGGTAACCTTCGGATGTGTATGTACAATATGGGTATCAAATGGAAGCTGTTGGTGAATGCTTTAGTCCAGAGTATCTTTCATGCCGCTCCGTGACTAGGGTCTCGAGATAGAGACCAAAACGTGGACCCTAGAATGTGTTTGTACAATATGGATATCAAATTGAAGCTGTTGGTGAATGCTTTAGTACAGAGTATTTTTCATGCCGCTCCGTGACTGGGGTCTCGAGATATAGGTCAAAACGTGGACCCGGGTAACCTTTGGTTGTGTATGTACAATATGGGTATCAAATGAAAGCTGTTGATAAGTGCTTTAATACGGGGTAATTTTCATACCTATTGATGACTAGGGTCTGGAAATATATGCCAAAACGTGGACCCGCCGTGTCTTTGAACCGAATTAAACCAAACTTACACACATTGTTAAGGAGGTATTGAAGATGGTTTCCGTATAGTATGGATACCTATTGGTAGATAGGGTCTCGCGATATAGGTCAAAACGTGGACCCGGGTAACCTTCGGATGTGTATGTACAATATGGGTATCAAATGGAAGCTGTTGGTGAATGCTTTAGTTCAGAGTATTTCCATCCGCTCCGTGACTAGGGTCTCGAGATAGAGACCAAAACGTGGACCCTAGAATGTGTTTGTACAATATGGATATCAAATGAAAGCTGTTGATAAGTGCTTTAATACGGGATAATTTTCATACCTATTGATGACTAGGGTCTCGAAATATATGCCAAAACGTGGACCCGCCGTGACTTTGCACCGAATTAAACCAAACTTACACACATTGTTAAGTAGGTATTGAAGATGGTTTCCGTATAGTATGGATACCTATTGGTAGATAGGGTCTCGAGATATAGGTCAAAACGTGGACCCGGGTAACCTTCGGATGTGTATGTACAATATGGGTATCAAATGAAAGCTGTTGATAAGTGCTTTAATACGGGGTAATTTTCATACCTATTGATGACTAGGGTCTGGAAATATATGCCAAAACGTGGACCCGCCGTGTCTTTGCACCGAATTAAACCAAACTTACACACATTGTTAAGGAGGTATTGAAGATGGTTTCCGTATAGTATGGATACCTATTGGTAGATAGGGTCTCGAGATATAGGTCAAAACGTGGACCCGGGTAACCTTCGGATGTGTATGTACAATATGGGTATCAAATGGAAGCTGTTGGTGAATGCTTTAGTTCAGAGTATTTCCATCCGCTCCGTGACTAGGGTCTCGAGATAGAGACCAAAACGTGGACCCTAGAATGTGTTTGTACAATATGGATATCAAATGAAAGCTGTTGATAAGTGCTTTAATACGGGGTAATTTTCATACCTATTGATGACTAGGGTCTCCAAATATATGCCAAAACGTGGACCCGCCGTGTCTTTGCACCGAATTAAACCAAACTTACGCACATTGTTAAGTAAGTATTGAAAATGGGTTTCGTAAAGTTTGGTTGTAATTCGGAGCACTGGCAACGGGTACAGCGTTCTTTTGAGCCAGCCATAATGTCGCTTACTTTTTTAACGCTTGGGGCGGAACTGAACTGTCAAATTGACAGTGTGAGTTACAATGTGTCAATATTTCTTTCTGATTTGGATGCCATAAGGAAAAAGCGTAAGTGCAACATGTAAAAATTGTTTGTGAATTTTTTTGGAGTGGATTTTGGAACAGTGAATAATTTCTTACGAAATTTGAGAATTTAATGTGAAATCCGAATGAAATTATGTGTTCGTGGAAAAAACAATTTTTTTCGTTTTTTTTTTGAAAAATATAAATGGATAATGGTTAAAAAAGCTCCAATGCTTAATAAAACATATAAATTGAAACGAAAAATTCATGGATGATCAGGAAAAAGACGGTTGTTTCTTAGTTATTCATTTGCGTTGATTTGAAATTTGAAAACAATCTTCTTTTTTCCTGATTTTCAATTTGTATTTTATATTTACTCAAAAACAAATAGAAAAACAAAAAATATTGTTTATGCCAAAGCGATTGAATAAAGAATAAAGAAATAAATAATATGAAAACCATATATTTTCTGTTCTAAACCATATCTATTCTATTTTAGTGTGCCCAGCGAAGGGGGCGGGGTTTGCTAGTAATTTATAAATCAATAAAGAAAATATATGTCAAAAAAGCATTAAGAAGTAAAAATATAAAAGAAATGTTAATGAGTGATATTGATTTGACGATTCAGAATATCACCGATATATATTCGAAGACGGGACGCTTCGATTTAGAGGAGGGGGAGTTAATACCCTACTATGGTAAGCCGCATAAGGGCAAATATATACAAAAACTTAGAGTAAGCAATACTTCTTAAAGCTTGCATAAGCACTAATTGGATGATGAAATAAGCTCATCCAATAGTGAAATATTTACTGTAAATATAAACAATTATTTGTTAAGGATAGAATTACAATAAGCAGTACTTTTTAAAGCTAGCATAAGCACAAATTTATAAACATAAACAATTATTTGTCAAGTACTTTTAAAGCTAGCATAAGCACAAATTAGAGGATGATGAAATAAGCTCATCCAGTAGTGAAAGATTTATTGTAAACACAAACAATTATTTGTTAAGTATAGAGTAAGCAAAAATTTGGTATAAAAGAAATAACGTAAGAATAAAAGATTCACTTCAAGTTTGACTTTGAAAGCAATCGTGTTGTTTTATTTTTTTTTTAACGCTCACCCGCGTTATAACTTTAATTTACACGCATATGTATATAAATATATATAAATATATACAAGCCTTCAACGAACGCAAAATGTATGCATACAAAAAACAACAACTGCGGCCGCCTTCTTGTCCGTCAGTGAAAAGATGGGATATGTATACCCTATGAGCAAACAGAACCAAGAAGGTGATGTTGACTGTTTTCTTCGATTGCCAAGGCATAGTCCACCATGAGTCCCTTCTATCGGGCCAGGCAGTCAATAAAGAATATTATTTATCCGTTTTGAAGCCTTGGAGAGATGCTGTATGTTACGAGCGGCCGGAAATGTGAACAAACAACTCTTGGATTTTGCGTGATGATAACGCGCCATCGCACCGATCAAAGAGATCAAAGAGAATACGACGAAGGAGCTGAAGGCCATGTAGGCCTACCGGGGCTGTTTGGAGGACTGAGTTAAACGTTGGCACATGTGTGTTGCTTCAGACGGGTCATATTTTGAAGGAGATAATCAGCCCTATCATAGAATCCGTCGTAGACTGTTTTTCGTAGAAACTAAGAAATTGTAATCATACAATTCGAATAGCTCCGAACGCACATTCGAAATTCGTAGAGTAGCATTCACTGAATACACTCGTAACGTCAAATCTTACCGTTTCGTACAATTTTTCTACGACAACGTTAGACTAACGGACAAAAATTAGAAGTAGTAATAAAAAGAAAATTTTAAAGGAGAAAAATAAGAAAGCTGTAAAATGTAAGTCCTATAATAACTAAACTATAAACAAAAAGGAATTTTTTAAGTATATGAACTTTTATTTGATTTTTACAGGTACAAAGTCATGTTAATGTTGAAGATATGGATTCCCTTATCCGAATAGCTGCATCAGTATATGTTGAAGAAGAAGGTTCATACGTTTGATTAAAATGGTTTTCTGCAACATTTTCTGAAAAATCATCAACCACGCGATAATGGATACAAATATTGTGCAATGCTGCGGCAACGTTCACTATTTGGCAAACCTTCATGGGTTCTTAATAAAGCTCACGAGCACCCAGAAGGCATCTGAATCGGTTCTTAAATACACCTATGGTCCTTTCTATAGTATTTCTGGCTTTTGCATGTATTTTATTGTAGTTTCCTTCGGCGCTTCCTGTTGTAGGTGAACGAAAAGGTGTCATTAACCATGGCTCTAGAACATATCCAGCGTCTCCTGTGGAATAAATAAAATCATTTTAGCAAAAAAGTGTTTCGTTCGCCGTTTAGGTATTTATTTTCAAAAAAATTTCGCGCGCTGCTTACGTTCCAAATATGAGCATCGTGGTTGCTGCCAGGATACTGCGCATTCACGTAGCGAATTCTCATTTTATTATCGCATATCTGCAATAAATAAAAAATTAGAAAGATATTTGAAATATCAGTTTTTTCAAGACTTACAATCATAGCATTGATGCTATAGTACCCTTTACGATTAAAATACAGGAATTTGTCCTTAGCTGGCGCAACAATTTTAATGTGTGTTCCGTCTACACATAAAATCGCACCAGGAAATCCATATTTTTGATAAAAGTCCATCTTTGCTTGTCTTTTTTCTTCGTTGCTTAAATCAAGATTCACCCACTGAGGACATAGGTGACATTGAAGAGTGTGTAACACGTCTTTTAATACGCCACAAAATGTGGATTGAGCCATGGGAATGTCAAAATCCTTTCCCACTCCATGCTGGTACCCACCCTCCGCAAAAAAACGTAATACGGAAGACAAACGCTGGAGCGAAGAGATGGAGCACGACCTCATTGAGCGTGCATTTCCATCTAGGACACTTAAGACGTACAAAAACGCCGCCTTATTCAAGCGGTAATTTTTAGTAAACCTGTTTCATAAAATAAAGTTAACCTATGAAGTTATGAAGTTATTCCTATACTTACATTGTGTCCTCGACATCGAGCGGATTGCTTGCGTCCCTTAATGTTTTTCGTTGAATTTTCATATTCGATCTACTTCTTTCACTTTCCGCCTCCACCAACATTATAGAAAATATTAACGAAGAATCCATAACACTCAAAAACTTTGTTTTTCCAATATATATTGCAGTCTAATTAAATTTATTTACGCTTGTCTTTATTGAAATTTTAATTTATGGCAAAACATGTGATTTCGAAACGTCAAAATTTAAAATTTGCGTATGGCAACATCTTTTTCGAATTCACATGGGTTGCATGATGAGAAATTGCTCCGATTCGGAGCGGACATTTACATTCGGAGATTTGCTACGATGGATTGTGTGATAGGGCAGAATATAAATTTGCCTGAAATTTAACTCTGTTTTGTTTTATTTAAACATTCCCGGTACTTTTTGATCATAGGGTACATATATGCGGCTTTGCGGACAGAAATGTGTGATTCGCTGGAATTGTTCAAGGAATCTAAGTCGCATTAACTCGCGACTGTCGAAAAGTTGGAAGACATATTTACATACATATAAGGGTGCATACATACATACGGAGCCGCGGCCACTCGATATGACAAAAATTCAAGATTTATCAAATATTGGCAAATAATTCCACGCGAAATATTCAATATTGACTTGACTGATCGAATGGTCGCGAAAATTGGCATATGGGCGGCTCGTTTTATGAATGAAATTGAAATATGAGCTCGAACTTATGAATGAACTTTTTGTTTTTGTTCTAAATTGTTCAGCGCCGTCGCTGATAGAATCATGGCCGCTGCGACTGTGGCTACGAATGTATTTTGTTTTTGTAGTCGCTAGGCTTAGAGTTTAGCTTTGGGCGACATGCGCATGGGAGGTATGTGTTTTTGTTGTGTTCTAGAACATTTTAGAATGTGTGGTGGCAAAGCGGCCATCGCGTTGCGCTTGCTGTTGCTTTTGCGTCTATCAAAGTATTGTGTTTTTGTAAGTACAATATTAGAAATATCGACTGCTGAAAGACAAAAGTACATGCATGAATGTTGTTTTTTTTTTTTTATTAAATTTATATAACAAAACTAGTTTTATTACATAAATATCAAAACGCAGCACTGGCCAAGAGGCCTTCAGCCGCCACTTTAATTAAAGTTACATATGAGTAAAAACTATTTGCTAAGTGTTAGTGCAAGTGTTAATATCTTAAATATATTTTAACAAGTCTTTGTTTTTCAAGAAGTTATATATTGTCATAATATTTTCATCCGAGGGTGTTTTAAGCAGTTTTATGATATCAACGTTGTCATAGCTGACTGATGAATTGTGCAGATCGGGCAGAGAGTAAGTAAATGTTCACTATCAAACATTGGTGTGGTTACAAAGAGGACATTTGGAAGGACTATCACCTGACAGTAAGTGGGTATGTGTTATGATAGTGTGTCCAATTCTTGATCTGGTAAATGCCCTCATGGCACTTGTGGGTAAAGATGATGTATAAGTAATTCGCTTTTTGTCTTCATTAATTTCTGTGTAATGGTGTTTGTATGTCTTCCAATCGCTTGCATCTTCTTGGTACCTTATATGTTTGACTAGGTTGAGAATGTCGGATTTGGTTAGAATGTCGTTGACTAAAGTAGGTGTCCTTATAATATTTTTTGCAGCAGCGTCTGCATAGTAGTTTCCTTTTATTCCAGCGTGACCCGGAATCTAAGTAAGCTTAATTTTTCGAGGAGCACCGATGACCAGGTCTCTAATTGATTCAATTATTGGATTGTGGTTGGACGGAGACGTTATTGCTGACATACATGATTTACTATCCGTGCATATTAGAAATTTTCCTTTAGTTTTCCTAGCGTAGTGGACTGCATTTAGAATTGCAGACGCTTCAGCGGTAAAGATAGAACACATTGTAGGAAGAACCCAGTTACAGATTAATTCGCCAGTGTCAGTAACAACTGCAAACGAGGTAGATTCTGCAGACTTGGAACCATCCGTGAACAGTAACTTCCAGCCATTACTTAGGTATTTGGATTTTAGTTCAGTAAAGGTTTGTTGAAAAATTTCGTTTGGTGTGTTTTGTTTAGATAACATCAACAGTTTGTTGGGAGGAAGTATGTCATTGATCTTTCAAGGTGGATGGCTTTTTATAGTCTTCAGCTATATGTTGAATAAAATATTGTTTTTTGTAGCAAAATCTAAGCACCTCATAATAGCTGAATGCATTGTAGGTATTTTTGTTTTGCGTATGGCACGTGTGAAAGTTCTGTAAAGTAGTGGATTAGTGTTGTCGACCGCTTTGGCGCGTGAGATCAATAATTCTATTTGGAATGCTGGGTAATACTGATTCAGCAAGAATGGTGTTGGTAGGTGAGGTTGGAATGCCCGAGACTCCGTCGTATTGTGCAATGGTAAGGTGCATTCAACATTTTGATATTCGATTTTGAGCAGTTTCCATATATAGGGAGCCCGTAATCAATTTTCGAAAGAAGCAGAGCTCTGACAACATTGATGAGTGTATTCGGATGAATATGTGATTTCTTAGATGAAATATATTTTATGTATGTATGTATTTATATATGTTTAGCCTAGTCATTGAAGAACTTCTAACGTATTTACAATGTGAGTTGAAGTTGTACTTAGAGTCAAAGATTAAACCTGGTATTTTTAACTGTGTTTCACATTTGATGTTAGTGTTGTTATGTGTTAGAGTTATCCCAGTGCATTTGTGTTTCCTACAAATATGAAGCACATGGGTTTTTTCTAAAGAAAGTGAGGCACCAGACTCCAGACCAGGTATCAATATCGGCAGGAATATTTGAAAATAGAGATTGAGCTAAAGGAACGTCGGAAACTTTCGAGTACATTAAAACATCATCTGCATAGATCTGGTGCTCAATTCCTTTATATTTTTCTATTATTCGACTGATATCATCAAAGGCAATAATAAACAAAAGGGCGGAGAGAGGTGAGCCTTGCGGCGTACCATTATATAGTGGAAGTGTTGGTGAAAGAAAGCCGTTTACGTTAACTTTGAGTTTGCGATTTGTGAGAAAGTTTGTGACGAAACGTAGCACTTTTGGACCTATTTTCCATTTCATAAGCTGCCGTACTATAATATGAGCTCCTATTCTGTCGAAAGCTCTGTGAAAATCAAGGGAAAGTACGGATATGTGATTTTTGCTCGATAGAGCGTTGGATATAAAATCATCGAGATTAATTAAAGCGTCTGATGTACTTTGTCCATTTTTATAGGCAACTTGGTTCGATGATATGTATTTGTTTCTCTGAGCGTACCACATTAGACGATTGGCAAGAGAAATCGGTCTATAGTTAGCAACTTCATCGGATGATTTGTTTGGTTTAAGAAGAGGTATGACACAAGAAGTTTTCCAAAATTGGGGGTAGACATCTGTATCCAATATTTTGTTATACAGATTAACCAATCGTAGCTTGAGACTTTTGGGCATATATCTGATCATTGGGTAAGAAATTTTGTCTAGACCCGGTGATTTTCCTTTAACAGTGGACGCAACAAACTCGAGTTCAGTGTAGGATATACATGATTCTATTTGTTTAGCAGAAGAAGTAAGATAATGAGAAGGATGGTCGTGGTTTGACAAGATTTGGGTTTTAGCAGTTTGAAATTGTAAACTAAAGGAATCGTCTGAACTGGTTACAGAGTAGTATCTTGCGAATAACTCAGCAATTTCTTTTGGGTCGATAATGGAACCTGTTGCCGCCTTCATAAAACGGATGGTTTGGTTTCTAGGTGTTCCAGAAAGTTTATTTAAAGCATTCCAAATTATTTTTGGACTAGATGATGGATTGATATTGCTTGTGAAATCCTCAAAGCACTTACGTTTTGACTGCTTTGTACTTCGTCGGAAGAGAGCATTTGCTTTTTTGAAGGAGATAAGGTTGGCTAGTGACCGTGAACGTTTGTATTGATACCAGGCTAATTGTTTTCTCTCCCGAAGCTTAGCAATTTCTTTATTCCACCAGGGAACAATCTTTGTGTTTCTTACTGGCTTTGTTTTTGGTATGCTCGCGTTAGCTGAAGCTCGAATAATTTTTGTTAAACATGCACTTTCTTGGTTTGGGTTATCAGCGATTGCGCTGCAGTTATTATTTGTTTCGCATAGAGACTGAAACTTCTGCCAATCGGCATGATCGGTTATGAATTTCATATTAAATTTAACATTTTTGGAAATTGTACCTGAAGACAGTTTTAAAGTAATTGGAAAATGATCACTGCCATGAATATGATTGAGTACATTCCATTCGCATTTTGTAGCAAGTGAATCAGCACACATTGTGAGGTCTATATGTGAAAAGGAGGAATGGGTTGAGAAGTGTGTTTCGGCACCATTATTTAAACATATTAGGTTTGAATATAGTAAAGCATCTTCGATACTTTTTCCCCTAGCGTTGGCTTTTGAGGAGCCCCAGAGTGGACTCCATGCATTAAAGTCTCCGCCAAGAATTATTGGAGGATGGACTTGGTGAATAATATGCAATATATCTGAGCTAGTGAATTGTTGATCAGGTGAAATGTACGTGCAAATAATATTGATTTTTCCTACTAGGTTAATTTCAATAGAGAGAATCGGTAAGCTGGATGGAACGGAGTTTATTTTGTAAGGAATGCCTCTTCTTATGAGTATCCCGATACCTTTTTTGCTTGTATTTATGTGTGGTAGATTGTGAAAGAGACCAGTGTATTGCTTTGGAGTGAAAACCGAAGCGTTGTAAGGGAGATGAGTTTCATTGAGAAGTATTATAGTTGGTGTGTGTTCGTGTATTAATAGTTGGAGCTCATTGTAGTTATTAGAGTAACCGTTTAGATTCCATTGCAAAATTGAGATCATATGAAATAAGATTGAAAGAAAAAAAAACGGAGAGAAAATGGAGAGATAGAAAGCTAGAGAATCAACTTGTGTGAGCAGTCAGTTGAGCTGAGTGTCACCATTTGAGAACTAATATATGTTAAAGGAGAATGAGAGTAAGCTGTGGTTTTAGATGAAAGTTGATGTGTGGTAAATGTGGCGTCAATTTCGTTAAGCTTAGTGGAATTATATGCGATATTAAAGCTTGGGGAGTAAGAAGGGAACTTGTATTCATTAGTATTTATTGCAGAGGGAACATTTATGAGTGAGGAGGGATTTGTTGTTGGGGAGTTTGCAAAGTTAGTACGATCAGTAAGAGAGGAAATGTTAGAAGAGTTATTGGAATTTTCAGTGGTTTTTGAAGAGTTATTGGAATTTTCAGTTGTTTTTGCTAAGTTATTAGATGTGTTGTATGTAGTTAGTAAGTTATTAGATGTGTCTTTGTTATTGTTATTTTGAGTTAGAGTGAAGGCAGCATTATTGCCGTTATTTGAAACCGTTGGCATTGCATTTTTATTGCTTTCATTTGAATTGAAAGCTATGGCAGCGTATGAGCTGTTAGGAGAATTTATAATGGTTTGCTGTTTTTTATGAAGTTTGATGGCTTCGCGCATTGAACATTTATTTATAGTTTTAATTTTTACGATTTCTTTAGCCTGTAAGAATTTAGTACATTCTTTGGAGGAAGAGGGATGTTCCTGGGAGCAATTAGCACAAAAAATGCGACTACAATCAGAAGGTGAATGGGGGGAAAGGGCGTAATTATCGCAAAGGGGAGTACGATTACAATGTTTCGTTGTGTGCCCTAAAAGTTGGCACGATTTGCAGCGCATGGGGCGTGGAATATATTGCCGGACTAACACTTTGCACCAAGCAATGTCAATTTTAGTGGGTAAATTATATAAATTGAAAGTTAGCAATAGAACTCCGGAGGGCCGAAAATTTCCGTCTATTTTTTTTTTGGAATTTATAGGCTGCTACAACTCCTTGAGAGCTAAGTTCAGTAACAATTTCGTCTTCCGGGACGTTATTTAGAAATGGAGCGAATATTGTGCCACGTGGATGAGTGATTCGTGTAGGGTTGCTAATATGCCACATATATTCCCTAGTTGCTTTACATTTCTGAATTTGTCGGCGATTATACTATTCTTTACTAGAAGGAGTAATTTTCCATCTCGTAGAGAGGATATGTAGTGAACTTGGCTGCTAATTTGCTGTATAGCACGATGTATGGCAAAACATGAAAATGAAGAAAGGGGTTTAGATGAATCTGTGGAATCAATAACCACAAATTTTGGATCATCCACTTTGGTTTCGGGAAGAAAAGGGAAATCTGTTAACGGCACACTTATAGAAGGTTTAAGTCTCTTTTTCTTTCTGGGTCCGGTATCGAGTAGTGCGAAGCGGTTACCCTCGATGTTTACTGGTGTCGGGGCCATAGTTCACTTTTGCGTTTACGAAAACTAAACCTATGCTTTAATACGAATACGCGAGAAGAAATAGAACAAACAACAAAACTCGAAAGGCGAAGCGAGAATACTAAAATTTTCAAGCGAAACTCTGTATGCGAAAAACAAACGTCTTATCGGCGCGAGAGTTAGTCGATGACTGATGCATGAATGTGTATGAACGTGCATGTAGTAACATATGAATACAATTATTTTGTAGGAAGTTTAGAAGGCAAGTAGGTATACTCGTATATGTATGTATATATGCTAGGACATAAAGTGGATATATATACATACATAGAGCATAATTGTTTTTGCACTAGTGCGTATGTGTATTTGATTTCTTGTAAGAATGTGATGTGCTGTGACATGTGTACATACATAAGTCAAGGTTATTAAGCATACATGCATATGTACATATGTATGAAAGGAAGATGACGTTCTTGCGCTTGTGCATTATTGTTTTTCATATACAAATGTACATACATACATATGTATGTAAATACTGTCGAATACATAAACTATAAATTGACATACAATATAAAATAAGTGTTGATTTATCTTAAACCGTTATTTTTTTCTGAATGCAAATACCTCCTATTGACATGTACATACATATTATGTATATTGTCATATACCATCATTTATGTACATATAGAGTATACGTTCATTTATGAATGTATGTAATGAAAAACTTCATGAATTACTTTCAGAATTTATTAAAACTTATTCGCGTCGCGCGCATGCATATGTACGTAGACATCACAAACCTTTTGTTCACAACGCAGGCGCAGAAATAAACGCTCTGCGTATTAATCCTCCCTACGTGACTCGCCATCAATTCTCGGAGCAAATTTTTTTTTTTTCGTTTTTAAATTTTTTTTTTTAATGTAATCGAAAAAAAATTTGCAATAAATTTTATGTATCCGCTTATCATTTCAAAAGTAACAAAATGGTAAACAATAAGCAGTCGAAGAACTAAACGCACCGCCTAGTTTTCCTCGCCACATGTTAGACTCGATTTCAATTCCCGGCGCAAACTTTTTTTATTAATTTTTTTTAATTCGTTTTTTTTAATTACATTAAAATTATGTACTAAATTTTACGTATTCGCTTATTATTTCAAAAATACGAAAATAGTAAAAATTTAATTGGTTTAATATCGAGGTGAGAAATGTGTTGTGTGTTGAGGTGAAAGATGTGTGGTGTTTCTAATTTTTGTGTGGGCAAACGTCAGTGAGGTGTCTATAAACTCGGTGTGCTAAATTCCCTTACTACAAATCTTTCAAATCTCAATTGTACTAAAAAAAGCTCACAGTAACATTTGCACCTTCTCATTGCATTAACATTCTCTGCTTATACAGAATACTCTGTAATCAGCTCTGTTAAGAACTTCCCCGCTTTCGAGTTGGGCGAGGTGAAAAAGTCTTCGCAGTTTCACTTCATTTTTCGTGTGATAATATACAGTCTGCTTAAGTTTGAATACGAAGAAAATTAGCTAATACTAAACTTGAATAATTTTATTCATTTATGTTAATCGCGTACCGAGAACGTTAATATACAGAGAAGTCTCAATGACAGGAACGTATGGAATTTTCAGGGGTACTCGTCTCGCGAAGACAATTTCACCACAGACACATTTTTCACCAAAACTTAACAGTAAGGGGCTGAATTATGGAAATTTAGCAGCAGTCGATAAGAATTTGTTTGTGATTAGAAGCAAAGAATGTTAGCTGGCTTTTTAATATGACCTATAATATATTTGATTTTTTTCCAAATCATCCAAAATTATATACATATGTATATTATGTCTGTCTGTCTGGTGTCTGTAAAACTTTGTTGAATTCCATTCAACTGAATCAAAATCCTCTATAGAAAATGCTTCATTACCAGGCACACAGGCGCATATGTATATGCTGTGTGTATGTATGCCCACCAGCCACAGCTCAAAATAAAACGGTAAAACTTCTCAAGAAATCCAGCGCGCATTCATAGGGGCAGCGCACATTCATAGGCACAGTAACCTTTGTATGCACAGTAACCTTGAAATGTGTACAGGCACCTTTGAATTAACTATTTACCTACTATCAGAGAACATACAACAATTTTTTCCAAATTTTCTCTTAGTATTAAAATGTCCTTCCTTTTTTCTGCAACTTACTGTATGCTCATGCGCGCACTTGACGCACAGCAGCTGCAGCTGTCGAGCATTTAGAAAGATGTAGGGCAGATCGCCTCCGCGTGGTGCACCCTGGGTAGCGCTATATGATCTGCGGCCTCAACGGCCTCCTGAACGATGACGACCCCCCTCGCTTTTTTTCGGATTTGGACAAATTCTTTTTGATACTACTCTTTCGACTTTTTCTGACCCCTGTGCTGGTAGTCGCGGCATTCTGTCACCTGAGTATGCTGAGGTGAAACTCAGCAGAAATGGCTGATGGGCTAATGACGTGACTGCCCCCGTCCCGTTAAAACCCTGGCAGGCCTCGGAGTACGTTCCAAGCCCGTAGCCATTGAGTTGGCGGTGTAGGTGCGGTTGAGATGACTCCCGTCTTTGTGTCCGGTCTGGCTCTGAACGCATGCCCCATAAGGACATGCGTCAACCCTCGCATGGCCTCCCTGCTACGGCACAGACAACCATGGGACCATTTAAGGACAACTACACACGACGGGTTTGGATAGCGGCTTCGAGTGGGGACCCAACAACAACAACAATGAACAATAACAAAAACACAACAACAACAAACAACAACATAACAAACAAAACAATAACCCTGCAGAAAGCTTCAGGGGGTAGCGGGAGTTCGGAACGGAGTCCCAAAACCACCTCTCTCAGGACTGGAGGAGTGAAATCTTCTCCTAAAACACCTACACCCCGGGGGGTAAGGCGTCGGAATCGACGAGTAGGGCAGTGACCAAGGGGGACACCGGGGGAAAGTCGGAACCGACTTTCTCCATAAATCCGGGGGTTAAAGGTGGGAACCCACCTTTGATAGGTAGCGGATCACAGACGGAACCGTCTGCGACTCCTAGAGCAGTGGCGCTGGATGGGGTAGCCCCTAGCCCCTGACCCTCAGTTATCTGAGAGGCATTCTCAGACGCTCGAGTGGGCCAGGAGGGTGATCAGAGGAGCAGAGGAGGACAGCGGAAAGGGAGTGGAAGCGAGTGCGCCACACCTGGGCTCGGGAGTAAAACGGCAACGCTCCCAGGAGGAGGATGTCTCCCAAGAGAAGAGACCAAAGACTGGTGGTGGCCCACCAAAATCGTTTAGCGAAGTCGCTAAACAGGCGTGCTCCATCATTCTCGGGGTGATGGACAGCGGTAGAGAAGACGGCGCCATCTCTAGGGAGGAATGGAAGAGGGTAGCGTTCGCCATCTCCCCCGTATTCATGAAGGTGGTGAGGGAAAACCCTGGACCACCCCCAAGCTGTGAAAGTGCCGGATGACACTACGGCTCGTATAAAAGAATAGTCTGCGCTGACGAACGGTCAGCCTCAATGTATAGGGCGGCAGTAGCCTTGGTGGGAGAGGTATGGGAGGGAGCCAAGCCGAAGGTAGTGGACCGAAAGGATCTACCTGTACGTCCGCGAGCACGTGTCTGGCTCCCCTCCGAACCCTTTGCTTCGAAGGAGTTGGAGGAAATACCCTGCTACTGCAACCCTACACTTCCCACGCACAACTGGAGGGTGGTGAAGGTGGAGAAGACTGAGGGATCATATCGGCAAGTGCTGATTCCGCTGAATGCAGAGTCTCTCAGTCCTCTCGCTGAAGCAAAAGGGGTCATTAACTATGGCTTCGAGAAGGTAGTCCTTAATGTCTACCAAACCGATGCCAGAGGAGATGCCCCTGCACATCCAGACGTGCTGGGAGACGTAATGCGCACAGTGGAGGAAGCTCCTGTGGACATGGAAGGGGAATCCGTCATGTCAGAGGGTGACAATGCTGATGACGTTCGCTCTTTACCGGGGTCCATCATAAGTATCGGGTCGTTCTTCGACAGGGCGGAGGACGAGAGGCTTCTGGCCTCTGAAAGCGAGGACGCCGTCCTTGGGGTGATGGAGAGGATCCTGGAGGATGATTATTCTTCAGATAAATCTTCAACACTCTAAGGCGGCGTCCGCCAACCTACTAGTCCACCTTGAGCAAGGTGGAGCTGACATAGTCCTGATCTAGGAACCGTGGCTGAGTAGCAACGGCATTTCTGGGCGCAGGACGAAAAGCTACAATCTGGTGGCGTATAGCGGGACAGGTAAACCAAGATCCTGTATACTCATCAGAAAGGAACTTAACGCATTTATTTTGCCTAATTTCAGCAATGAAGACATTGTAACGGTGAGCCTGGAGGGCCCAAAGCACCGGGAGGAAATCAAGATCTATCGGAAGAAGCGATCGATGAGCTGGTGGAGACTTTCACCTCAGCTTGCAACAATGCCCTGGAAACCTCTTGTCCAACAAAAGCTTTTCCTAGGAAAGAAAAACCGCATTGGTGGACAGCGGAGCTCTCTGAGCTTAGGGCCTCATGTAGACGGCTTTTTAATAGGGCTAAAAGAATAAGATCTCCCTCGGGTTGGGAGCTTTATAAGACAGGGCTAGGAATATATAAGTCCGAAATTAGGAAAGCTAAGAGGGACTCTTGGAGAAGCTTCTGCGAGAGCGTAGAGGGATGCCATGAGTCTTCCAGATTTAGACGAGTACTCACGAAGAGTTCCGCTCCCTTGGGGTACTTAAGATACGAATTTGGACGTTGGGCGATGAGCAGCGAGGACTCACTAAAGTTACTTCTCGACGCCCATTTTCCGACGAGCCCAGAACCTAGCAGCACCGGCCTGGAAAGCAGTTCAACTTGCACTCGAGACCGGGGCTGGCTGCTTGATAAGCGCCGCCTGTCTTGGGCCATTGACTCCTTCAGACCCTTCAAATCGCCTGGTTCTGACGGCATCATTCCTGCACAACTGCAAAAATCAGTGGAGGTATCATTCCGTTGGTTGAGCCTTATCTGTGCGAGCTGCGTAGCCAGGGGCTATATACCGAGGTCATGGAGGGCCGTGAGGGTTGTCTTTATACCCAAGGCAGGCAAGTGCTCGCATGTCTCCCCTAAGGACTTCAGGCCAATCAGTCTCTCTGACCTGCACATAAGAAGCGAAATTCCTCGGGGTCGGTTGTCGCATACCCAACATGCTTATTGCAAGGGCAGATCGGTGGAATCTGCCCTGCACACAATTGTGAGAAAGAGCTTGCGAAGGGCGCCTTCCTTGACATCGAGGGGCTTTTAGCAACGTCCTCCCGGAGGCAATCACCAGGTCTCTGGGTAAACTGGGGGTCGAAACCGACCTGATCAGATTTCTCTATAAAATGCTTAGCGACAGAACTGTCGCTGCAGAATGGGGCGGAATCTCCATTCACCGGCAGGTGAGTAGGGGCACTCCGCAAGGTGGTGTTCTCTCGCCTTTCCTCTGGGTCGTTGTCGTAAATGACTTGCTGGAGGAGCTGGTGAAAGGGGGCTGCAGGGTGGTTGCCTACGCGGATGACGTCGCATTAATCGTCAGAGGAAAATTTGTGGATACTCTGTACAACTTGATGCAGGGATATCTTAACGTAGTTGTTAGATGGACAACGGATTGTGGCCTATCGGTGAATCATCTTAAGACGGAGCTCGTCTTATTTACGAGGAAGCATAAAATACCCAGAGCTCAACTTCCCTCACTAGGGGGTGCTCCTCTGATGCTTTCTGACAAGGTAAAGTACCTAGGTATTATCCTTGACAGCAAGCTTACATGGAAGCCCAATATTGAGGAAAGAGTGAGGAAGGCAACAAACGCCTTGTATGGATGCAAGGGCGCAATTGGTAAAAAATGGGGCCTGTCGCCCAGGGTTGTTTTCTGGCTATATAATACTATTGTAAAGCCTATCTTGTTATATGGAGTCATAGTCTGGTGGAACTCACTAGAGAAGACGGCATTGGTGAAGAAGCTAGAGAGAGTTCAGAGGTCGGCACTCATTGGAATCAGTGGGACGCTTCGAACGACTCCCACTCTGGCGCTCAACGCAATGTTAAATGTGGTACCCGTAGACATCGCAGGCAGAATTGCCGCTTCGCGTACCGCCATCAGACTGAGGGGCTGGAGCTATAACCTTAATCTAACTTATGGGCACTCAAGCATCCTCAGAAACTTCGAGTTCATCCCTCTGTCAACGGATCAGTGTATACCCTCGTTTAGCCCAACCGGAACCTTCTCCACTTATATTCCGTCAAGGGAAGAGTGGACGGAGGGCTACACTTGGGGGCAGGGACTGCTGAACTTGTTCACGGATGGATCGAAGTTGGAAGGAAAGGTTGGCGGAGGAGTCTTTTGCGAGGAGCTCCCCATCAGACTCAAATTCAGGCTACCGGACCACTGCAGTGTGTTCCAGGCAGAAGTAGCCGCAATCAAGGAGTCAGCCGATTGGCTGCTGAAATGCGTATTAACGGTCAAGAAAGTAAATATTTACTTCGACAGCTAAGCGGCAAATAGGGGCTTTTGGGTCTATAACGGTGCATTCGGAATTGGTCAAGGAATGCTTGACCTCGCTTTCGACTGCGTCCGAATTCTTTAACATCAGCCTCATCTGGGTTCCTGGTCACAGCGACATTGCTGGAAACTGTGAGGCAGATGAGCTGGCCAGACAAGGGACATGCGAGGTGATTTCCCCGCGAAGGGAGAGAATCGGGATCCCCCTGACTACCTGCGGTCTGCTTCTGAAAAGATGGGCATCGCACCAACTCAGCGAGCGCTGGGCAAGTACACAAAAGTGTAAGGTCGCGAAATTCTTCTGGCCACGTGTGGACCGGAGGCGCTCGGGCGAGCTTCTGAGGCTGACAAAATATCAGCTCCCTAATCTCGTGGGCTCTCTCACAGGACACAATGCACGAGGAATGCATAGTGTGAGACTTGGAATCTCCTCGAGTCCTTTCTGCGCTGGATGTACGAAGGATGAGGTGGAATCATCTCAGCACCTCCTCCTTAGCTGCCTTGCTCTGGCGGGGCTAAGATTTAGGCATCTTGGCTCCTACTTTTTTGCCACGCCTGCTGATATAGCTGGCACTGACATTAAAAATCTGATGAATTTCATCAGCAGCATTAAGCGGCCGACGCAGATATAGTCATCATTCATAATCCACACGCTCCTAACCATCCCAGCACCATCTCTCCCCGCCCTCTCCCTGTATTCCATCGGTCTTTCTCTCCCGCCTCATCCCTCCATAATGGCATCACAAAGGACGAATCCTTCTTCGTCCAAGTGTGCCCATTCCCTGGGCAACCATATCAACCTAACCTAGAAAGACATATTTACATACATACCTATATTGATTCATACATATGTACGAGGCCGCGGGCACTCGACTTGACAAAAATTCAAGATTTATCAAATACTAGCAAACCCGGCCCCCTTCGCTGGGCACACTAAAATAGAATAGATATGGTTTAGAACAGAAAATATATGGTTTTCATATTATTTATTTCTTTATTCTTTATTCAAGCGCTTTGGCATAAACAATATTTTTTGTTTTTCTATTTGTTTTTGAGTAAATATAAAATACTAGCAAACCCGGCCCCCTTCGCTGGGCACACTAAAATAGAATAGATATGGTTTAGAACAGAAAATATATGGTTTTCATATTATTTATTTCTTTATTCTTTATTCAAGCGCTTTGGCATAAACAATATTTTTTGTTTTTCTATTTGTTTTTGAGTAAATATAAAATATAAATTGAAAATCAGGAAAAAAGAAGATTGTTTTTAAATTTCAAATCAACGCATATGAATAAACAATCGTCTTTTTTCCTGATCATCCATGAATTTTTCGTTTCAATTTATATGTTTTATTAAGCATTGGAGCTTTTTTAACCATTATCCATTTATATTTAAAAAAAAAAAAACGAAAAAAATTGTTCTTTCCACGAACACATAATTTCATTCGGATTTCACATTAAATTCTCAAATTTCGTAAGAAATTATTCACTGTTCCAAAATCCACTCCAAAAAAATTCACAAACAATTTTTACATGTTGCACTTACGTTTTTTCCTTATGGCATCCAAATCAGAAAGAAATATTGACACATTGTAACTAACACTGTCAATTTGACAGTTCAGTTCCGCCCCAAGCGTTAAAAAAGTAAGCGACATTATGGCTGGCTCAAAAGAACGCTGTACCCGTTGCCACTGCTCCGAATTACAACCAAACTTTACGAAACCCATTTTCAATACTTACTTAACAATGTGCATAAGTTTGGTTTAATTCGGTGCAAAGACACGGCGGGTCCACGTTTTGGCATATATTTCCAGACCCTAGTCATCAATAGGTATGAAAATTACCCCGTATTAAAGCACTTATCAACAGCTTTCATTTGATACCTATATTGTACATACACAACCAAAGGTTACCCGGGTCCACGTTTTGACCTATATCTCGAGACCCCAGTCCCGTAGCGGCATGAAAAATACTCTGTACTAAGGCATTCACCAACAGCTTCAATATGATATCCATATTGTACAAACACATTCTAGGCTCCACGTTTTGGTCTCTATCTCGGGATCCTAGTCACGGAGCCGCATGAAAAATACTCTGAACTAAAGCATTCACCAACAGCTTCCATTTGATATCCATATTGTACATACACGTCCGAAGGTTACCCGGGTCCACGTTTTGACCTATATCTCGAGACCCTAGTCATCAATAGGTATGAAAATTAAACCGTATTAAAGCACTTACCAATAGCTTTCATTTGATATCCGTATTGTACAAACACATTCTAGGGTCCACGTTTTGGTCTCTATCTCGAGACCCTAGTCACGGAGCGGATGGAAATACTCTGAACTAAAGCATTCACCAACAGTTTCCATTTGATACCCATATTGTACATACACATCCAAAGGTTACCCGGGTCCACGTTTTGACCTATATCTCGAGACCCCAGTCACGGAGCGGCATGAAAAATACTCTGTACTAAAGCATTCACCACCAGCTTCCATTTGATACCCATATTGTACATACACATTCTATGGTCCACGTTTTGGTCTCTATCTCGAGACCCTAGTCACGGAGCGGCATGAAAAATACTCTGAACTAAAGCATTCACCAACAGCTTCCATTTGATACCCATATTGTACATACACATCCGAAGGTTACCCGGGTCCACGTTTTGACCTATATCTCGAGACCCTATCTACCAATAGGTATCCAAACTATACGGAAACCATCTTCAATACCTCCTTAACAATGTGTGTAAGTTTGGTTTAATTCGGTGCAAAGACACGGCGGGTCCACGTTTTGGCATATATTTCCAGACCCTAGTCATCAATAGGTATGAAAATTACCCCGTATTGAAACACTTATCAACAGCTTTCATTTGATACCCATATTGTACATACACGTCCGATGGTTACCCAAGTCCACGTTTTGACCTATATCTCGAGACCCTAGTCATCAAAAGATATGAAAATTACCCCGTATTAAAGCACTTATCAACAGCTTTCATTTGATATCCATATTGTACAAACACATTCTAGGGTCCACGTTTTGGTCTCTATCTCGAGACCATAGTCACGGAGCGAATGGAAATACTCTGAACTAAAGCATTCACCAACAGCTTCCATTTGATACCCATATTGTACATACACATCCGAAGGTTACCCGGGTCCACGTTTTGACCTATATCTCGAGACCCTATCTACCAATAGGTATCCAAACTATACGAAAACCATCTTCAATACCTCCTTAACAATCCTCCTCCAATGTAAGTTTGGTTTAATTCGGTGCAAAGACACGGCGGGTCCACGTTTTGGCATATATTTCCAGATCCTAGTCATCAATAGGTATGAAAACTACACCGTATTGAAGCACTTATCAACAGCTTCCATTTGATACCCATATTGTACATACACAACCAAAGGTTACCCGGGTCCACGTTTTGACCTATACCTCGAGACCCTAGTCATCAATAGGTATGAAAATTACCCCGTATTAAAGCACTTATCAACAGCTTTCATTTGATATCCATATTGTACAAACACATTCTAGGGTCCACGTTTTGGTCTCTATCTCGAGACCCTAGTCACGGAGCGGATGGAAATACTCTGAACTAAAGCATTCACCAACAGCTTCCATTTGATACCCATATTGTACATACACATTCTAGGGTCCACGTTTTGGTCTCTATCTCGAGACCCTAGTCACGGAGCGGCATGAAAAATACTCTGAACTAAAGCATTCACCAACAGCTTCCATTTGATACCCATATTGTACATACACATCCGAAGGTTACCCGGGTCCACGTTTTGACCTATATCTCGAGCCCTATCCACCAATAGGTATCCAAACTATACGGAAACTATCTTCAATACCTTGTTAGCAATGTGTGTAAGTTTGGTTTAATTCGGTGCAGACACGGCCGGTTAGCGAACACACACAAACAGTTGACTTTATTTTATATATAAGATTTTTTTCAGTTTGTGTCCGAAAATCCAAATATCTTACGGAACCCTATTTTTTTCCAAAATAAAATGTAATCCATGTTACTCCTGGATAATGTAGTTTTCGAATGGTGAAAGAATTTTTAAAATCGGTCCAGTAGTTTTTGAGCCTATTCGTTACAAACAAACAAACAAACAAACAAAGTTTTCCTCTTTATAATATTAGTATAGATAAATTGAAAATCAGGAAAAAAGAAGATTGTTTTTAAATTTCAAATCAACGCATATGAATAAACAATCGTCTTTTTTCCTGATCATCCATGAATTTTTCGTTTCAATTGATATGTTTTATTAAGCATTGGAGCTTTTTTAACCATTATCCATTTATATTTAAGAAAAAAAAAAACGAAAAAAATTGTTCTTTCCACGAACACATAATTTCATTCGGATTTCACATTAAATTCTCAAATTTCGTAAGATATTATTCACTGTTCCAAAATCCACTCCAAAAAAATTCACAAACAATTTTTACATGTTGCACTTACGTTTTTTCCTTATGGCATCCAAATCAGAAAGAAATATTGACACATTGTAACTAACACTGTCAATTTGACAGTTCAGTTCCGCCCCAAGCGTTAAAAAAGTAAGCGACATTATGGCTGGCTCAAAAGAACGCTGTACCCGTTGCCACTGCTCCGAATTACAACCAAACTTTACGAAACCCATTTTCAATACTTACTTAACAATGTGCATAAGTTTGGTTTAATTCGGTGCAAAGACACGGCGGGTCCACGTTTTGGCATATATTTCCAGACCCTAGTCATCAATAGGTATGAAAATTACCCCGTATTGAAGCACTTATCAACAGCTTTCATTTGATACCTATATTGTACATACACAACCAAAGGTTACCCGGGTCCACGTTTTGACCTATATCTCGAGACCCCAGTCACGTAGCGGCATGAAATATACTCTGTACTAAGGCATTCACCAACAGCTTCAATTTGATATCCATGTTGTACAAACACATTCTAGGCTCCACGTTTTGGTCTCTATCTCGAGATCCTAGTCACGGAGCGGCATGAAAAATACTCTGAACTAAAGCATTCACCAACAGCTTCCATTTGATATCCATATTGTACATACACGTCCGAAGGTTACCCGGGTCCACGTTTTGACCTATGTATATCTCGAGACCCTAGTCATCAATAGGTATAAAAATTAAACCGTATTAAAGCACTTATCAACAGCTTTCATTTGATATCCGTATTGTACAAACACATTCTAGGGTCCACGTTTTGGTCTCTATCTCGAGACCCTAGTCACGGAGCGGATGGAAATACTCTGAACTAAAGCATTCACCAACAGCTTCCATTTGATACCCATATTGTACATACACATGCAAAGGTTACCCGGGTCCACGTTTTGACCTATATCTCGAGACCCCAGTCACGGAGCGGCATGAAAAATACTCTGAACTAAAGCATTCACCAACAGCTTCCATTTGGTACCCATATTGTACATACACATCCGAAGGTTACCCGGGTCCACGTTTTGACCTATATCTCGAGCCCTATCCACCAATAGGTATCCAAACTATACGGAAACCATCAATACCTTCTTAACTATGTGTGTAAGTTTGGTTTAATTCGGTGCAGACACGGCCGGTTAGCGAACACACACAAAAAGTTGACTTTATTTTATATATAAGATTTTTTTCAGTTTGTGTCCGAAAAATCCAAATATCTTACGGAACCCTATTTTTTTCCAAAATAAAATGTAATCCATGTTACTCCTGGATAATGTAGTTTTCGAATGGTGAAAGAATTTTTAAAATCGGTCCAGTAGTTTTTGAGCCTATTCGTTACAAACAAACAAACAAACAAACAAACAAAGTTTTCCTCTTTATAATATTAGTATAGATTGGCAAATAATTCTACGCGAAATATTCCAATAATGACTATTTTCGAGTGGTCGAGAAAATTGGCATATGGCGGCTCGTTTTATGAATGAAAGTACTTTGCTCGTAGAAATATATATGGGCTCGAATTTATCAATGAATTTTTTGATGATGAGTTTTTGTTGAAACTGTTCAGCGCCGTCGCGACTATTTTGAGCTGTTCAGCACCATGGGAACTAGAATGATGGCCGCTACGCCTGCGCCTATGACTGCATTTTGTTCTTGTAGTCGTTAGGCAAAGAATTTTAGCTTTGAACGACATGCGCATTGTGAGGAATTAAGTGAGAGCCCTGTGTGTGCGGTTATATGTACATGCATATGTGTATATTAATAAGCATTGTTTTGCTTGAATTCAATTCACTTATTTATATTTGCATTTGCCATCTTCCTGTGTGCCTGGTAATGAAGCGTTTTCTATAAAGAATTTTTTGATTTGATCAATTGAACGTAAATAGTTATGGCATCAAGTGTGCATATACGCACATGCAAATACGTCGATGCATATGCAGAAGAAATTGTTTTAGCATTTGCAGGAATTCGATCATTCGAATATTTACTGCCTAATTATTGCATGAAATATGATAAGGCGATGCTCGTGAGGTAGGTCATGTTGCTTCAGTGCGTACATATGCGTGCAACACTATATTTATTAAAGATGCAATAGAACTTAGTTGTCCCATATATGTATGCAAATACGTTTCTTTGAAGTTTTATTTTATTTATTTTAAATTTCAAAGTTTGGTACTATCTATAAAATGCATACATATATGATTTATTCCCTGTAATATACATAGGTAAATTTAAAAAACTTTCGTTTGGCACAGGACCAAAAAATGCATATTCAAATGCACATAAATATGATAAGGCAATGCGTCGTGAGGTAGGTCATTGTTGCTGCAGTGCGTGTGCACATACATACATTTGTAACACTATAAGAATTGAAGATGCAATTGAACTTTTGCACAAATATAACTAACATAATATATGTGATATTTACACATTAGGCCGGGTCGATTTGTGGGGAGGCAAAAAAATCGCCCATTTCTCTGTGAAAATCATATTTTAGGGATCAAAATAAAAAACTTTGCCGAATGAACCATACCTCTAAAACCATTTCTGATGTCCCCCAATTTGGGTCGAACTTTTTAGTTTCTTTTCTCATGTAAAGGCCAAAAATGGTGACATTTTGAAATGGTTGTACGGGGAACCCCCCAGGGGAGTTCCACGGGGTGTGCCACTGGCAAGGGTGGATCGGCCGTCCAAAGTTAGTGGGGGTCGGTCATACATTTAGACTCGATTGGAACACTCTAAATGGGTCAAAGTGGGATTTTTCGTTCGACCCAAATTTGGGGGACATCAGAATTCGTTTTAGAGGTATGGTTCCTTCGGCGAAGTTTCTTATTTTGATCCCCAGAATATGATTTTCACAGAGCAATAAGCGATTTTTAAATCGACCCGCCCTAATACACATATATTGATATACATACAATATATATTCATCAATATACCAATATGCTCTTTGAATTCTTGTCTAAAATTAATTTCGACTCGAAAAATTAGTAAAAATTTTCATCAAATTTATTAAAATGCACTCAAGAAAATGTGAGGTCGTTTTATAATGTATTTTGTTTAAATTCTTCTTTTAAAATTAAAACAACAAACATTAAAGTTACTTTGATTTTAAATGTTGGATTTTAAATCTTTATTTGGTCGTATTTGTTTGAAAATATAAATTGAATAAATTTTCGTTTATCAAGGGAACATAGAAATGCACAAGCAAATGCCTTGCAAATGCTGTCGGCATTCGTCTATTTGATTTCATACAGAAACCAAAAACTGAGCAGAGCCAATGTACTTGTACCAGAGTGGAGGGTTTCTATATTTACTTACCACGCTAGGACAGGAATTCAGATTTTTTCTGCGTTTACCACACTACTAAGGAATTTCATAAGATTTTTCGCCACACTACTAAGGAAATCGACTTATTTCATGCCCACAGCGAAGCGAATAAATTTGCGATTAAGAAGGCCGCGCGGCAGGTAATTTGTGGTGCAGAAGCTAAAGTCGGCGAAATTATGCGTTTTGTTTTTTAGCTCGTATTTAATTCAGGTTCAAGTCCTGAAGTCATATTTTTTTCCTTGCACATTTTTACAATTTAAACCAGGAAAGTTTGGTAACATTTTTGAGTTTATTTTAATTAAAATTTCTTTGAAATACTGTTTTTTTTGTATTTCATAAATGGAAATTTCTTTTCGGTATAAAATAGTTCATACTGGATATGACCTGATTTTTATATAAATCAATCAAAACAGAAAATATGTACATATGTCTTTAATCTCTTTCATCAAATCCAAACTATATTGATGAGAAAATATCATTTTAATATCCGTCCAGAAAGCCAAACACGCATACACACATATATATGCATATAATTACGCATACAAACTATCAACTAACGCAGAATATGTGCATATAAAACTGCGAATCGAATAAATGAGTGATTTAGAAAAGTTCATTAGTAAATATAGATTAGCGCAATCGTGAATGACGTGTCGTATATGCAGTCTCATGTTTGACTCAGGTTCAAGTCCCTTAGGTATTTTTTTTTTCGATATTTTTATTTCGTTTTTTATATTTGGTTTAATTAGAATTGATTTAAAATAGTGTACTCAGCTTTTCTAATACCTGTTATTTATAAATTTATATTCTATATAAAATTATTCATACTTCTTTTGAATTGATTTATATGTAAAACAGCCATAAAGGCAATGCATATGAATGTGCATTCATATATGTATGTATGTGTTTAATCTCTTCAGTCAAATCTGAACTACTTACATACACATATTGATGAGAAAATGTTCTAATATCCATGGATGCATCCGGAAAGCCAAACACGCATACACGCATATGTATATAAATATATATAAATGGGGCATTCTTCGCCAACCGGACACCCCCATCTGCCCAGAACAGTTTTTATAAAAAAAATTTTTCCCTATGCCGAAATAAAAGCTTATGTCATGTACTTTAATTTGTCATGTGGCACTTTTTAAATACTAAAAAGCCATTCCTTCCAAATCTCAAACAAAAAGGAAGTGATTATTAAAAGATTTTCCAATTCTCCAGAAGAAAAAAAAGTTTTACTGTGAAAAAAATCCTGTATTATGAAAAAAAAATTTCAATTTCAGCAATTTCCTTCAATATTTATATTCAGCAGCGAACGCAGAAACCCCCGAGCATCATGTTTGAGGAGAATTCACAGTACAACTTTTTTTTCTTCTGGAGAATTGGAAAATCTTTTAATACTCACTTCCTTTTTGTTTGATGTATCCGCTTATCATTTTAAAAGTAACAAAATGGTAAAAAAATAAGCAGTCGAAGAAATAAGCGTACCGCCTATTTTTCCTCGCCACATGTTAGACTCGATTTCAATTCCCGGCGCAAACTTTTTTTATTAATTTTTTTTTAATTCCTTTTGTTTTTTTAATGTAATTGAAAAAAAAATTATGTAATCAATTTACGTATTCGCTTAAATACGAAAATAGTAAAAATTTAATTGGTTTAATTTCGAGGTGAGAAATGTGTTGTGTGTTGAGGTGAAAGATGTGTGGTGTTTCTAATTTTTGTGTGGCAAAAGTCAGTGAGGTGTTTATAAACTCGGTGTGTTGAATTTCCTTACTACAAATCTTTCAAATCTCAATTGTACTAAAAAAAGCTCACAGTAACATTTGCACCTTCTCATTGCATTAACATTCTCTGCTTGTACATAATTCACTGTAATCAGCTCTGTTAAGAAGTTCCCCTCTGTCGAGTTGAGCGAGGTGAAAAAGTCTTCGCGGTCAGACTTCATTTTTGACAATTCACACTATTCGTAGCTCGTGAGACTTCTCTATACTTTAACGTTCTCTGTGTGTTGTGTTGTGACATCTGAATAAATACATACATAAGTAAAAGTTATTTGGGCATACATGCATATGTACCATAGCTCGCAAATAACTGTTGACACTTTTTCGTTGTCTGCAGGTAAGTGTCTTTCACTCACACAATAAAAAAGACTCAGACAGAAACTGTTTTTGTAACTAATATAGCTCGCTCGCGCTCTGAGCGAGACAGTTATTTCTGTTTTCGTTTCGCTCAAGTCAAACACTGATCGTTTGCTTGAGTTAAATGAATCAAATTGTCTTTTGCGTATGTATGGATAAACACAGGCGATTGTTACGTTCTTTTTGAAGTGAAAACTTCTTTAAAATCGTTGGGAATGATTTGAGAAAAAGTGAAACGAAAAAAGCGACACTCTTGGCTACGAAGCGTTATATTATATGTTGATATAAACGTAGTGACGAACTAAATAACTTTTAAGCCAGCGCCGACAGCATGGCGCGGTAGCCGAGCGACTAGCAATGTGAGCTTCCGATCCAAAATCCTTGGTTCGAATCACAAGAAAAAAAATTTTTTTATACAGTTATTTTATTTTATTTTATGATATGTTTATGAGGAGCTTTTTTCATGGCAGAAATACACTCGGTGTTTTGCCATTGCCTGCTGAGGGGTGAGCGCTATTAGAAAAATAGTTTTCCTTAATTTTGGTGTTTTCACCGAGATTCGAACTGACGTTCTCTCTGTGAATTCTGAATAGTAGTCACGCACCAACCCATTCGGCTACGGCGTTTGTTTAATTTTACTGATGCAAAAATGAGGGAAAATATTTGAATAAAGTTTGCTTACTATTTACACATTTTCCAAAGGTGACGGAGAACCAAAAAAAAGTCGATTTTCAAACAAATACGAGTGCATATGTGTAATTGTGTTAGAGTTTCGGTCACGCCCCATCAAAACTTGCGTGCATATGTGTTTGTAACATTCAAAAAAATGTAATTGTGTTAGAGTTTCGGTCACGCAGGTTTTGCTGGGGACGCGCATAATAGCAACCGCGTGTGTATTTTTATATTCGTAAATATTTTCATTTTTCAATGTTTACCGCAATTATGCCGAAAAATAATGCAGAAAAGTGTCGTGAATATCGACAGAAAAAAAAATCAATAAATAGCATCACGGAATTCATTCACGAAAATTTAATAAAGTATACACCAGAAGTATCGCGGATACTTAGAAAAGATTACGATAAAGTTCCAATGATTTTAAGTGGCGATTTTAACGTAAATTTTGCATTGGACACAGCGGTTCCTTCAATTGACGTTCTCAATACAACATTCAATTTAAAAATGTGTAACAATCGCACTGAATCGACAACACGATCAAAAACAACAATTGACGCGGTATTTCAAAGATATGTTGACAACATCGAAACCAAAGCATTTGTATCATATTTTAGCTATCATAAGCCACTCGTATCATTTGTTGAAAAATTGAAAACATTGAGGATGAATAATAATAAAATGAAGAAAATAAAATATGAACTATATAGCAATATTATAATGAACCTATAATTATCCCGCCCCTAATGCTGCTTTCGTCTCATTCTCTCTCAGTTTGCTTTACGGAAGGTTTCACTTCCATCGCGTCTAACCGTTAGACTGGTATTTTTTTTTTTTGTTTGCATTATACATATTAATTGCGGTTGTGAATTCAATATGTGCGGAGCACTATATTTTTTGCGAAATGGGAAGAGACGAAAATAAAAAAGTTCATCATTTATTTAGATTTATTGTCGAAGAAAATCTAGGACATATTTAACAAATTTAAGACGGCATTTGGCATTAAAACGTGTTGACATTTTTAATGAGTGGAGCAAGAGCGGGGACTCCCAATTATATATTAAGAAAGTGTAAAAAAAGGAAAATAACATACCTCACGAGTGAAGAATCCATTTATTCTTCAATTATTAAAATAGTGACTACGGATGCAAAACCATTTCTTTTTCTGGACAGTGAAGGCTTTAAGGATATAATGGATCCAATTTATAGTTCACTAGGCATGAACCCAATAACCTCGCGCAATGTGATAAATTTTGTAAAAGTCAAAGATCAGTCAATTAAAGGCTTTAGTTAAAGATAAACTGGTGTCGCTCAAAATCGATGTTGCCACTAGAATGGATAAATCCATTTTAGGTGTAAATTTGCAGTTAATCGATGCAAGCCTTTATACAACTGAAATCGTTGTAAAAACGTTGGGCATGATCCAACTCGCGGATTCCCACGCAGGTGTATACATAAAGCAGAAAATTTTAAAAATTTTAATGGATTATGAAATAAAAGTGGAACAAATTTTCAAGTAAAATTTGAATTACAGAAAATATATGTATTTTTTAAAATATTAATAGATTTATGCATACAGCATAACATCTGAAAACGGAAGAAATATGATAAAAGCAGTTCAAGTTTTAAACGATGCTACAGAGGAATCTCCTTTTAACGATGATACGAGTACGCAAGGTGAAACTATTATGGAAGAACTAGACACCATTGATTTGGCCAATATTCACCTAGTGAGATGTGCAGCATACACGTTGCAATTGTGTGTAATTGATGTAAATAAGGTGAACGAGATTAACGATAAAATTTGTTCTTGTCACACATTATGCAAAATGCTGCGCACAGAAACTAATAGGTAAGTAATGTTTAATTATTTCATAAATATATATGAATACATATTTGTATATATGTTACCTGTACAGACGTTTCTTAATCGAACACAAAAAAACATACCATCGCTTGACGTTATAACAAGATGGAATTCAACTTATTTTATGATGACAAAATTGGTTGATTTAAAGGAGTTTCTTACTACCGAGTCTTATATATATGTTGATGTTGATTGGGACTGGATGGAGTCTTATATTGACGCCTTTAAGGAAACATATGAAGCTACCCTAAAGTTACAAGAAAAAATCTAGTTTTTAGTGAGTTTTTTATCATTTGGATGGAACTTAAATTGGCATGCGAGGAAAGTCAAAATTTCATAAAAAAGAAACTATTGGCCCAGATTAAGATATGAGAGATAAAACTTTTAGAAAATGAAGCATTGTTAGCTGCGATTTTCATGGACCCAAGAGTTAATTGCATATTGAGTAATGACCCAAAACGGCTGGCAAAGCTAAATTAAAAAAAAGTGGCATATAGGTTATTCGAGTAAAAGAATGTAAGTTGCAGAATCGTTAAAATTGTTGTCCTGTGTCATTTATGTTTCATGTTAGTAGTTACTTATACAGTAGGTTCTGTTTTTATGGGGCTTTTTTTTATGCGGTTTTTTTTTTTTAATTACAAAATGCATGTCGACCTATCGGGAATTGTACATATAAACAAGATTCTAAACCAGCTAAGCAAAAACTCATCACAGATTACATCAGAAATGCTAACCCTACAAGTATGGAACCGCCTGCATAACTATCTAGATCAGACGTGTACATTTCCTCAAGTGAAGCAAGTGATTTTACGCCAAATCCTAAACGAATGCGCAACATGTGGGTATTGTCCGATTCTATTTCTGACGTAAATTTATTTTTAGATTCTGACGTTTCTTAAATTAAGATATAATTTTCAAAAATACAATATTTTGTTTATGCGATTTTATTTAATTATTTCAGATTCATGCGGTCTATGGAACGTATCTATAGTTATAATATGAGACTATTGACGTTTTTTTATGCGATTTTATTACATTATCTCAGATTTATGCGATTCTTAGCACTTTTGAAACGTATCTATAGTTTTCCTATAGAACTAGTAGCTTTTTTTACGCTGTTTTTTTATGCTGTTTCTTGCGGAACGTATCTACCGCATAAAAACAGAATCTACTGTATTAACAATTAAAATTGTCTTTGTGAAAAAGTAATACAAAACTAAAAGCAAAGAAAGATGTTAAATTTATTATCGCTCTATTATTACAGACAGCACAAAATGTTCCAGCGCTTGAAGCTCCTGCATCTGAAGATATGAACTTATCATTATCTTCAAATTTTTCGACTGCATCCTCGGCTGAAGAGAAGACGCTCTTGTCGGCATATTTGGATGATGTCCAGACAGTGACAAAAATACATGCAGAACTTATAAAAATTTATGCTGACATTGAAAGTATATGGTCGTTTACCATTAAACGCCAATATTTTGGAGTTTTTTAATGGTCTCAGACTTAAGTTGCCACATTTGAGTGCACTCGCGCAGGTTATTCTAGCAACACCGGCAACTCAGGTATCTGCAGAGCGAGCATTTTCTGCCCTTCATTTTATTTTAAGTGAAAGACGAAGCTCTATATCAGCAGAAAATCCTAACGCGTTATTAGTTGTTAAGCTAAACTCCATTTAAAAAATAAATAAATATTATTAAAAACAAAATAAAAATAAATATTGTTCCTTAAAAAACAAAACATTTTTTCACATTTTTATTTAACATCCGATTGCATTGTTTTTTTATTATTTTCTTTCTCATTTACATTTATATGCATGTATGTATGTTTGTATGTATTTACATGCACACGAAGGCAAAGATCATTTCTGTTGAGTTTTTTATAGTCCAGTCAAAAGAAGATTTAACTTCGTAATTTTAGGAGTATGCGAGTTTATGGTTTTATTATGTAAAGCCCATCACTGTGAACTTAAGTTTGAGTTTTCGGGGTCGGGGGTTGTGTCCCGCGGCCGGCATCTTGGAAATAAGGGTGCAACTGGTTTTTTGCAATTATCTCGTGAATTTCGAAAGTTACGAAAATTTTGTTAAATACTTTTTTGTAGATAATAATATTATCTACAACTTTCATTCAAAACGTTTTATTGTAATATATATTAAAATTAATAATAAAAAAGTTATAAACAAAATTACGCGAAAAATTAAGGGATGCATTGTTTTAAAGCGTAATAACAGAGCTTTTTTATAGAGCTTTCTTTTGTGAACATTTTTGTCTATAAGTTTTTTCCGCTATCTTTATTTAGTCGTATGATTTTGAGCTGCTAAGCGGAGCAACCAATACATTAGCGAAGCGCGTACATGATTACACAGGCCGATAAAATTTAACCAACATTCAGACCCAGAAACCAGACTATATATTTCCAAAGGTTTATGATGCGCTAAATCCAAATCTGGCCTCAGAATTGCTCTATCAGCTCTGGTTTTCGAGATATCCTAACCTAAAAGTGCAAAAAACACCATTTTTGCCCATGTTTGAGGTTATGTAGCCTTGCAGATGTTTTCTTTCACCAAAATTAAAGGATGGCATCTTTAAATACAATCCTTCTTTTTTCAAATGGCGTTTTGTTTGCTCAAATATCTTTTTTTTTCGCAGAGATATCGCATTTTGAAATTTTCATGTTTCGAAATTTTCCTACACCTGAAAATCGATTAAGATAACATAGACATGATATATTCGATTACTAATTTTCTTGAATTGAGTCTTATTTTTCTTAAAATTTTGTCTCACACCATAAGTGTCCTGACTCACCACATCCCTACACTATCTAACCTTTGGGTACCGAGTCACACACAGCCCTAACCCCTAGAAACCACCCCTATCATACCGCGAGCAGGCTTTCCCACAAACTCCAAATTTACATACTATTAATCCATATATTTCAGGCCCTCAAACATAAGAAAATTAGTAAGCGACTATATCATGTCTATGTTATCTTAATCGATTTTCAGGTGTAGGAAACATGAAAATTTCAAAATGCGATATCTCTGCGAAAAAAAATGATATTTGAGCAAACAAAACGCCATTTGAAAAAAGAAGGATTGTATTTAAAGATGCCATCCTTTAATTTTGGTGAAAGAAAACATCTGCAAGGCTACATAACCTCAAACATGGGCAAAAATGGTGTTTTTTGCACTTTTAGGTTAGGATATCTCGAAAACCAGAGCTGATAGAGCAATTCTGAGGCCAGATTTGGATTTAGCGCATCATAAACCTTTGGAAATATATAGTCTGGTTTCTGGGTCTGAATGTTGGTTAAATTTTATCGGCCTGTGTAATCATGTACGCGCTTCGCTAATGTATTGGTTGCTCCGCTTAGCAGCTCAAAATCATACGACTAAATAAAGATAGCGGAAAAAACTTATAGACAAGAATGTTCACAAAAAAATGCTCTATAAAAAAGCTCTGAGGTATATTTTCCATAAAATCAATAAAAAAAAAGTTATTACGCTTTAAAACAATGCATCCCTTAATTTTTCGCGTAATTTTGTTTATAACTTTTTTATTATTAATTTTAATATATATTACAATAAAACGTTTTGAATGAAAGTTGTAGATAATATTATTATCTACAAAAAAGTATTTAACAAAATTTTCGTAACTTTCGAAATTCACGAGATAATTGCAAAAAACCAGTTGCACCCTTATTTCCAAGATGCCGGCCGCGGGACACAACCCCCGACCCCGAAAACTCAAACTTAAGTTCACAGTGATGGGCTTTACATAATAAAACCATAAACTCGCATACTCCTAAAATTACGAAGTTGGCTATTTTTTTCGTCTCTTTTGACTGGACTATTAGTCAAACTGTCTTTTGCTGGGAGTCTTTGTGTGAGCGAAAATCGTATTACTCTTTACCCGACACTCATTTGAGAGCGTCACACGAATGAGTTAATGCAAAGCGCTTGACCAAAACCGATTCAAAACAAAACAAAGAGAGCCGCTCAGAGAGAGATCGTGTCTGCACAATATTTTCGGTTATGTTACGAAGCAGAGCATATAAGAAAAAACAATCAACTGGCATTTGCGAGATATGATATGTACATATGAAAGGAAGATGTTGTTGTAGCCCTTGCGCATTATGGTTTTTCATATATAATATAAATGTACATGCATACAAAATGTAATTTGCCGTCGAATACATAAACTATAAATTGAAATACAACATAAAATAAGTGTTGATTTATCTTAAACCATTATTTTATTTGTGAATGCAAATACCTCCATTGACATGTACATATTGCATATTATATTATCATATTGTATACCATCATTTATGTATATATATGTACGTTCATTTATGTAATTGGGGTAATAAAAACGCCATGAATTACTTTCAGAATTTATTAAAACTTATTTGCGTCGGACACACGGATATGTACATAGACATCACAAAACCTTGGTTCACAACGCCGTCGCAGAAGCAAACGCACCGCGCCCATATCCCTTCCAAATGCATGACTTGACATCAATTCTCGGCGTCAATTTGATTTATTTTTTTATTTTTTTTAATGATATCGAAAAAAAATTTGTGTAAAAAATTTTACGTATTCGCTTATTATTTCAAAAATACGAAAATAGTCAAAATTTATTCGGTTTAATGACGAGGTGAGAAATGTGTTGTGTGTTGAGGTGCAAGATGTGTGGGGTTTTCAATTTTTGTGTGGGCAAAACTCAGTATGGTGTCTATAAAGTCGGTGCTCTAAAATCCATTACTACAAACCTTTCAAATCTCAATTGTACTAAAAATAGTTAAAAGTAACATTTGCACCTTTTCATCTCATTTACGTTCTCAGTTTGTAGTAAGGGATTTTAGAACATCGACTTTATAGACACCACGCTGAGTTTTCCACCACAAGAATTGAAAACCCCACACATGTTCACCTCAATACACAACACATTTCTCACCTCGACATTAAACCAATTAAATTTTTACTACAATATTTTTGAAATAATAAGCGAATACGTAAAATTTACTACACAAAAAATTTTTCGCTTACATTAAAAAAATAATGAATTAAAAAAAAAAAAAATTGGCGCCGAGCATTGATGTCAAGTCATGCATTTGGAAGGGATAAAGGCGCGGTGCATTTGCTTCCGCGACTGCGTTGTGAACCAAGGTTATGTTATGTTTTTTTTTTGTTGTTATGGAGAAAATCTACGCTGATGTTCAGCACGTCGCAGCTTGGTATTTACTTACCATTAAGTATTAATTCGGGGAGGGAGAGCGGCCTATTGCCTCTACCTGAAAATCGGCGCTGCTGTCGTGACGCACTTTGGAGATTCCTAATACCGTTAAGTATTACTAGGTACTACTACTCGGAAGGGGTTGTGGCCTATTGCCTCTACGTAAAAACCTGCGCTGTTGTTCAGAGCGACACAGCTTGGTAATTAGTATTCTTGCCATGTTACTGACGGCGGACCAATGTTCTTCTGAGTCAAGCTTGATATCTACTAGGTTACTAACCATTATTGGCTTCTCAACCCTATCACTCAAGTCTACTCTTTCTAGCTCAAAACGAGGGCAGACAAAGAAAACATGTTCTGCATCTTCAACTAGATTGTCGCAAAAGGTGCAGTACGGGTCATCTTCGTGCTTAAATCTATGCAGATAAGCCTTAAAGCATAAATGCCCACTAAGTACTTAGGTCAGGTAGAAATCTATCTGACCATGCTTTCCATTAATCCTTCTTGTGATATTCGGGATCAATCGATATGTCCATCGTCCGTTCATGGAGTTCCTCCATTCCTCCTGCCAAGTACGGATGCTTCGCTCCCGTTCAGCCCTTCGGTTAGTCAGCTGTGCCGGATCCGCTCGATGCTTTTTTATTTCGGCGAATTCTAGTGCAGTCAGCTTAACTGGTAGCATACCCGCGAGGACTAATACAGCATCTTCCGATACTGTGCGGAATGCACAGCACATCCTGAGGGCACATAACCGGTATACCGATTTAATGCCTTTCATGTATGTGCTGCAGTTAGTTGCTTCGACCCAGGCTGGTACCGCATATAGCAAGATAGATGATACCACACTGCTAAGCAACTTCCTAGAAGCCTGCTTAGGTCCTCTCGTATTCATCATAATACGTGTCAATGCAGTTACAGCCTTCACTGCTTTATCGCTGGCGTATGTTAGATGCTGTTTAAAGCTCAACCTGTGGTCAATCATTACCCCAAGATATTTGATGTACAGCTTAGACCCCAGCGCGTGGTCACCCACTCTGAGATTTGCTGTTTCAACTATTTTCCTGCTACTGATGAGAACTGCCTCTGTTTTATGGTTTGCAAGGCTTAAACCACTAATGCGCAGCCAATCTTTTGTGATTTCGACCGCTTGGTTGCAAATCGCTTCAGCCTGGTTAAGGAATTTAGCAACGACTACGATTGCAATGTCATCAGCAAACCCTATGATTTGGGATCCTGGAGGTAGTTGGAGACGCAAGACTCCATCGTACATTATATTCCAGAGGAGTGGGCCCAACACTGACCCCTGTGGTACTCCTCCGGTTACTCTGTACCTTTTCATTCCTTCGTCGGTTTTGTATTGCAGCCCTCTGTTAGTGAAGTAGCTTGCAACCATTTTCCGAATGTAAACTGGGACTCGGAAATTCTCCAGCGCATTTAGGATTTTGCCCCAGTTTGCTGTATTAAATGCATTTTTTATACCTAACGTTGTGACTAGGCAATACTCTTTATCTCCGTAGAGCCAGCGAGAACCTTCGATCGCTTTGTGAGCGATGCGCTTAACCGCTATAACAGCATCTGTGGTAGAGCGTGTTTTATGGAAGCCATATTGGTGCGGCGATTACCCTCCGGCACTATAGATGGCAGATTCCAGGCGACTCACAATTAGCCTTTCTAATATTTTCCCTGCCGTGTCCAGTAAGCATAGTGGACGGTAGCCTGAGGGATCTTCCGCCGGCTTAGACCCTTTTCGTATTAGCACTAGCTTCTGCAGTTTCCACTCTTTCGGGAATGTGCACTCTTCTAAGCAGAAATTGTAGACATCCACAAAGATTTCTGGATGATTTTAGATTGCCACCTTAAGAGCTTCATTCCGGGTGCCTTATTGCCTTTAATCTGTTGGCAAATGTGCAAAAATTCGTTGGCTGCGATGCCTTGCTGTTGTGGGAACAATGTTTTGAAAACGTTGCGCAGGATAACCGGGCACGTCGTGGGCAGCGGTTTGAAGGCTTTTGTTTTTTTCATCACAAGCTGGTATGCAAATCCCCATGGACTGCTGTCAGCATCTTCGCATAGTTTTTGAAAGCACCGGCATTTGCTGCTCTTAATTGCATTTTTTAGGGTTTCCAGTTTTTGTTTCAATAGGAGTCTGTTCCTTTCAAAGCTGGTCGTACCTCTCGACCGCTGATATGTTCTCCTTGCTCTATTGCATTCTTCGCGTGCAGAGATTTCTTCCGTCCACCAGTAAACGGGCTCTCTGTGGTTTTTATTAGGCCTGTTTTTCTCACAGCTGCATCACATGCTTTAGTAAGTTTCCTCATGACTTGATTAGTTTTTTCAGCCGCATTTCCAGTGGGTGTAAAATTTGCCATCATTATCTCGAACACTTCTGGGTCCAAAGTTCCGGTATCTGACCTCGTGCGAGTTAGATGACTTCGGCCTCTCATGTTGGCCTATAACGCAAAGTATTGCGAAGTGATAACTTCCAGTGTAATACTGGCTAAGGGACCATCTCGTACTACTCATGAAGCTAGAGCTAACAAATGTGAGGTCGATTATTGACCCTTTCCCTGCTCTTTGGAATGTTTGTTTGTTCCCAGAATTCATAAGCGCTATGTCAAGCATAGCGAACGCTTCTCAAAGAGCTTTTCCTCTAGGCATGGTTCGGGGGCAGTTCACTGCCCAAGCGTTAAAGTCACCAGCTACAACGACCGAGCTGTGATCTTTAATGTCAGGTGCAAGTTCTTCCAGTGCGTGTATTACTTGAGCTAGGGTTAAGCTAGGTGGAAGATAGCAGCTGTAAACAAACAGCTTACCAACACGGGCTCGTACATAGCCACGTGTTGCGTTTATATTCGTCCTTCGTGACCTAATCATTCCCCAATTCCATATAGCTGATTTGCCTATTGTGTCGGATACCCAATCGTTCCCATTTCCGTATTTATAGGGTTCGCTGAGTATATCAATGTCTATTTTGTGCTTTCGTACAGACTGTTCGAGCAGGCTTTGAGCCTTCTCGCAGTGATTTAAATTCAGTTGGAGAAACTTCAATAATGTCGCATTTCTTTGAGTGCTCTTTGATATAAAGGGCACTTGTTGCTAGTCATCGCGTGTGCGGTGTCGCTTATTTTTTTCTTTTTACAAATTAAACAACTTGCTGTTTGGGTAAAACTCTTCGCCTGGGGATCTTTACTGCCGTATTTAAAGCAGGACTTGGTGAAGTCGTCCGTACTTTTGCATCTCGCTGCGACATGCCCGTACTCCATGCACTTAAAGCACCTTTTCGGGTCAAGTTTTTCTCTAATACGGCAGATAACTAGGCCAATCCGTATTTTGCCTGCTACTGTAGGCCTAGTGGCGATCTCTGGTGTAACTTTTAGGGTCGCCGTTTGCCTCCCACCATAAGCTTTTCGCAAGTTAACAACTGCAGACAAAGGCACATTTAGTTCCTTGAATTGGTTAGTTATAGCTTCATGAACTTCGTTTTTGGTCGTGATTTCGTCGAGATCACGAATTTCGATTTGGCGTAGTTCAGTTAGTATCTTTACTTCAACTACATCTCTTAAGACAGCTTTAACTGCTTCGTTGATCTTCAGAGTGTTTGGATCAGATGATCGCTCAAGCACCAGTAGCAAGTCACCATTTGCAGTTTTCTCAACACCATATACTTCCGAGTTAAGCTCCTGTAAACATGGCTCTGTTTTCACACGTTTCAGAATGTTAGCGTATGAGACATTGCCAACGCTTTTAACAACGATCGCGTCTTTACGGGGCGGTCTCTGTCGTCTGCGATTTTCTTTCGTGTTTGCTTCGTCTGTTTGTTTCCCGTCTATTTTTGGAGTTTTATTGTTGGTTCCTTGACGGTTTTTCTTATTTATTACCGTGTTCCATCCTTCGGAGCTCGTTTGCTCTTTTGTTGATACCGGCGATGCCTTCAGTGTTCCATCGTGTCGCTTTTATTCTTTTTTGCCGGGCTTTTCCGTGCAGCGACTGTGTCTATACATCTCTTTGGCGTACCATCCGTGATGCGCTTTATAAGAAGCGATGTTTGCGTGTATTCATTTTTTGCTTTGAGTACCACACTTTTTGTCCCTTTTAACATCCTTATTCTAGAAGTCAGAATCGACCTTTCTAACTTCTTATGGAGCTCAGAAATGCTCGAAACCAGATCACGCATTGTTCAGTCCTTCTAAGAGAAAAGAATATATATATATATATATATATAATATCTATACTAATATTATAAAGAGGAAAACTTTGTTTGTTTGTTTGTTTGTTTGTTTGTTTGCTTGTTTGTTTGTTTGTTTGTTTGTTTGTAACGAATAGGCTCAAAAACTACTGAACCGATTTTAAAAATTCTTTCACCATTCGAAAACTACATTATCCAGGAGTAACATGGATTACATTTTATTTTGGAAAAAAATAGGGTTCCGTAAGATATTTGGATTTTTCGGACACAAACTGAAAAAAATCTTATATATAAAATAAAGTCAACTTTTTGTGTGTGTTCGCTAACCGCCCGTGTCTGCACCGAATTAAACCAAACTTACACACATAGTTAAGAAGGTATTGAAGATGGTTTCCGTATAGTTTGGATACCTATTGGTGGATAGGGCTCGAGATATAGGTCAAAACGTGGACCCGGGTAACCTTCGGATGTGTATGTACAATATGGGTATCAAATGGAAGCTGTTCGTGAATGCTTTAGTTCAGAGTATTTTTCATGCCGCTCCGTGACTAGGGTCTCGAGATAGAGACCAAAACGTGGACCATAGAATGTGTATGTACAATATGGGTATCAAATGGAAGCTGTTGGTGAATGCTTTAGTACAGAGTATTTTTCATGCCGCTCCGTGACTGGGGTCTCGAGATATAGGTCAAAACGTGGACCCGGGTAACCTTTGGATGTGTATGTACAATATGGGTATCAAATGGAAGCTGTTGGTGAATGCTTTAGTTCAGAGTATTTCCATCCGCTCCGTGACTAGGGTCTCGAGATAAAGACCAAAACGTGGACCCTAGAATGTGTTTGTACAATACGGATATCAAATGAAAGCTGTTGATAAGTGCTTTAATACGGGGTAATTTTCATACCTATTGATGACTAGGGTCTCGAAATATATGCCAAAACGTGGACCCGCCGTGTCTTTGCACCGAATTAAACCAAACTTATGCACATTGTTAAGTAAGTATTGAAAATGGGTTTCGTAAAGTTTGGTTGTTATTCGGAGCAGTGGCAACGGGTACAGCGTTCTTTTGAGCCAGCCATAATGTCGCTTACTTTTTTAACGCTTGGGGCGGAACTGAACTGTCAAATTGACAGTGTTAGTTACAATGTGTCAATATTTCTTTCTGATTTGGATGCCATAAGGAAAAAACGTAAGTGCAACATGTAAAAATTGTTTGTGAATTTTTTTGGAGTGGATTTTGGAACAGTGAATAATTTCTTACGAAATTTGAGAATTTAGTGTGAAATCCGAATGAAATTATGTGTTCGTGGGAAAAACAATTTTTTTCGTTTTTTTTTTTGAAAAATATAAATGGATAATGGTTAAAAAAGCTCCAATGCTTAATAAAACATATAAATTGAAACGAAAAATTCATGGATGATCAGGAAAAAAGACGATTGTTTATTCATATGCGTTGATTTGAAATTTAAAAACAATCTTCTTTTTTCCTGATTTTCAATTTATATTTTATATTTACTCAAAAAAAAAAAAGAAAAACAAAAAATATTGTTTATGCCAAAGCGCTTGAATAAAGAATAAAGAAATAAATAATATGAAAACCATATATTTTCTGTTCTAAACCATATCTATTCTACTTTAGTGTGCCCAGCGAAGGGGGCCGGGTTTGCTAGTATTATATATATATATATATTCCCGAGGCTCCTAGATGGAGCATAGGGCCTGTTCATGATTCCATGGTTATCTTTGCAAGCAGGGAGGCCATGCGAGGGTTGACGAAGGCTCCTTATGAGAGCCTAAGTTCAGAGCCGAATCAGTGCTAACCAGAAATGTTACATCTAGACCTACGCCGACATTTAATGGCGACGGGATATGGAGCGTTCTTAGAGATTTGCCATAGTTTTAACGGGGTGGGGGCGGCTGCACCATTAACCTGAATGCCATTTCACCTAGATTTCACTGCTTACTAAAGAAACAGAATGGTGCAGAAGTCAGCTCGTGGCAGTATGTTCCAAACATTTTCCAGTATATCGTAATTAAGCCCTTACTGGGCTCGGTCTTAATGTCTACTATCAAACAGCCACCCCTAACCTGGGGTACAGACGCTGACCAGGTAACCGCTAACTGTCGTCGCTCCTGGATTTGTATTGCTCACAATGCATGGTGCGCAAGACACTCGTTTAATAAGGCAGTGTCTATTCACCTTTGACACAGTAACGATATCGGAATTGCTAGCTTTTAAACTGCATCCTTCGTTACTGCCGCTCATTGTCGGGGACTGTTTATTTGTTTAAGACTTATTCACAACTAACCTGTTACTACAGGCCTTCCGGCTATCCGCAACCTGCCGACCCCCACGGTAGCTTAGAGCCCAGCTTATAGTCTAAGAGCTCATGACCAAAAAACCCAACATATTTTATACTTCTTGAAATTTTGTGTGAGACTAGTTTTTTAATACTAGAATCGATATCCGGCGGGCTGGCTGCTCAATAGCGGTCTTAATTATGCGTTTTTATTTTTTAAAATTGTTAATAAAAAACATTTACTCAACATATTTTATACCACTTGAAATTTTAACAGAATTTCATTTACGGTCTGTATAAAATGAAACGATGGTTGCCACCCATTCTCATGGTCCCAAAGTACTGCCAGCTCATGTTGAAAGTGCGTTGATGGAAGCACAAGCCAACATATTTTATACCGGCTGTCTTTTTTACACGACATTGGCAATACAATAAATTGATGAAATGTGTAGAGCCAGCCCATTCTGATGGTCCCATCACATGGAAAATTTGGAAAATTTCATTCCTGTGAGTGCGAGCGAGACCGACTTACGTGAATGTGGGCGCGCGAGAGAGAGCGTATATCGTTTATATACTGTCTCTCTCACACGCGCTGGCTCTACTTTTTCACTAGGAATTTTGAATGGTGATTCATAAGTCGCCATCTGCCTGCAATACAATAGGGGCGGTATTCAAGGACAACAGTTTCCGGACCCAAAGTACGACGTCTTGTATAGTTAGTTCTTTCCACAGTGTTGGCTAGTAAAGACGTAAATTTTAACTTTCCGTCCGATTCTCTTACTTGTTATTTAAAATGGAATCTTCCATCAAGTGCGTTTTTTGTAACAGTAAAAGTACAAATGATAAACTCGTTGCTTTTACCGTGCATACTTTAAAAAAGTGCCGGGAAGTGTTGGACATTCGGAAAAAATTTAATTTAAAATATAAAGATGTTATTTTACCAGCATCAGAATGTGATGACGGCTATCATATAAAATGCCATAAAATGTTCTTATCAGTCATGAAAAAGTATTATGAACAAAAAGTACTTACATCATCGGATATTTCAGTTCAAACAGGTATGAAAATATTTATTTTACTGTAATAAGGGAAGGAATATAATACTAGTTCCGATTATAATTTTTTTTGTATTCAAATATATTTTCCCAGATGAACCGACACCAAGCACTTCCTCTGCTCACGAAATAGAACAAACACATCAGGAAGGTCAATCTGCCATACAAGAACCTTCAGGCGAAAAATTAACCGAGGCAGCATTAAGTGTGGAGCAGGATATTTGTGCATTTTGTAATAAAAAATATAAAAAATCCAAAGGACGTCAGGCACCACTTGTCAGAGGAGAAAAAAAAAATTCTCATTGAAGCCTTGGCACAATATTTGGATGTTGTGAGAGATAGTGAATTATTTAAGTCACTTTCTAACGAGCATCCGCACTTATTTTATCACAAAATCTGTCGGGTTGAATATTTTAATAAATTTAAAAGCAATCCAACTGCAGACACAAAATTTAATCTGAATCGGGAACTACACAAGGAAGCTGATGATGAAATTGATCAGTTCATCCAAAAAAAACATCATTGCTCGTGGCAGTTGCTTCTTTTTAATATCTCTGGGTGAAATATACGATGATATATTGAAGAAATTATACGAAGACCGTGGCTATAGTTATGATGGTTCATGCAACCTTCAACATTTGCTGCATAAAATTCTTGATAAATTCAGTGATGAAATTAAAGTCTCAGCTTTGAGAAATAAAAACGTAATTTTACCGAAAAATAAATTAATATTGTATATGATGGCCTTTTTTCGCTGTTACAAGAAGATGAAATACTTCAAAAAGCAGCATTCATTTTACGAAGAAGAATTTTAAATATTGAAAATAAGCCTTTATCATCGAATGTAAAGTTGAATGAATTGCTGGCTGGAGAATGTATGATCGACCGTGATTTGATAAATTTTTACGTGATGTTGTTGAGCGGTGCCCGAAATCGACGTATATTAAGAATACCCCAGACTTATATAGAAAAGTGAATTCAATTGCGGCCGACACAATCTACGCGGTTACGAATGGAAATATGAAGCCTGGAAAGCATATTACCTTGAGAATGGCTATGAAAAGTTTAACCAGCAGCCGTAAAGTTATCGATATTCTCAACAAATACGGTCACTGCTGCAGCTATCATGTTCTCGAAGAACTGGAAACCGAAGCTGCATTTTCTCCTATAGAAAGGACTCAGGAATGTCCTGAAGGTATTACGTTGGCATCAAATTTAAATACTGGGGTGGCTTCCGATAATTTCGACATATTTGTCGAAACAACCAGCGGGAAAGATACCCTACATGATACGGTTGGTATCATCTATCAAAATGTAATTAATAATGATAGCAATGCTGCTGATCATGAATGTCAACGTGACACAACTGCTGCAGGTCCATCAAAAAGACGACGCACATTTGATGCAATCTCCACAGAACTTACACCGTACACAAAAAAAGCGAGACTCTGAAGAAATAGAAAATGACTATTTCAGTTCAGACTCGGAATCTATTTCTGACATAGAAAATTAAAAATTTAATTTTGTTTTTTTTTTCTATTCATTTAATAAATTAAATAAATAAATAAAGGAGTAAAAAATTAGAAATAAAAACTTTTTTAAGAAAAAGAAAAAAAAAATCCCATTCTCTAATTTTTTAATGAACAAACCTTTCATCCTTCCCATTTTTGCAAGACTGTACGGAGAGACAGAATATGAACAATATACGCTCTCTCTCGCGCGCCCACATTCACGTAAGTCGGTCTCGCTCGCACTCACAGGAATGAAATTTTCCAAATTTTCCATGTGATGGAACCATCAGAATGGGCTGGCACTACACATTTCATCAATTTATTGTATTGCCAATGTCGTGTAAAAAAAAACAGCCGGTATAAAATATGTTGACTTGTGCTTCCATTAACGCACTTTCAACATGGGCTAGCAGTACTTTGGGACCATGAGAATGGGCTGGCAACCATCGTTTCATTTTATACAGACCGTAAATGAAATTCTGTTAAAATTTCAAGTGGTATAAAATATGTTGAGTAAATGTTTTTTATTAACAATTTTAAAAAATAAAAACGCATAATTAAGACCGCTATTGAGCAGCCAGCCCGCCGGATATCGATTCTAGTATTAAAAAACTAATCTCACACAAAATTTCAAGAAGTATAAAATATGTTGGGTTTTTTGGTCATGAGCTGTCCGTCTATTATTCGCCCGATCCCGAAGGACGTGACTCCGTGGTTTTGATGTCTATGTACATATGCGTGCGCGCGACGCGGATAAATTTTAATAACGTTTTAAAAGTAATTCTTGGCGGTTTTTTATTACATAGATAAATAAATGTACAAACTATATATTTACTTAACACTCATAACGAAACATCGGTCAAAATGACCGATAGTGAATTTCGTGCTGGAATAGTGGCTAAACTGCTTGACCTTGACAGCTGCCCCTCCTCCTACCTTCCTCCCTCCCCCTACCATCGCCACTGAACAGGTTTTCATTTAGTTGGCGTGACGCTATTGTCTTGTGCACATCCCAAGTTCGATTTCGGTCGGTCAGATTTACCGTGTGTTTCGCTTACCCGCTGGTGACTATACTTTTTTAGTTATAAACTGTAACATTTCACACTTTTATCATAAAATGGCTAGTCGTGATTTCAGTAGAAGTGTACGGCCTACTGACCCGGACTTTGGTGATCGGATTCAAAGGTTGATGGCTAATGCAGACAGTGATAACGATAGTGATTTCAGCGTGATCGACGATTCAGATGCCGATCCGGACTTTGTCATCTCAGACCACGAGCACCAAGTCGTACCAGGAACACCTAGTTCTTCAGAAAGTGAAGAAGATGATATTGTGAATCTACATAATAATGTGGACAACATAATAAATGCAGTTGCTGAAGGAATTGATCTTCTTCCTGAGTACTTTTTGGAGCGAATGAAAAAAAATGAAACCGGGCCTCCAAATGCATGGAAAAGTGACCCACCTCCAAGAAATGTACGAACTCCAGCCAGAAATATTATTTTGACTAGACTACCAGCAATGAGACCAACTGCAAGATCTTTAGGCAACAAAAATCATAAAAAGTAACGATTTCGGTCAAAATTACCTTATGTTTCGCTTAGTGTCACAAAAATCATGTTTCGTTATAAGTGTTAATGAACATATATAACATTATGAAATGTAATAGATTCATATACATACATACATACATATGTGTATATACATGTCAATAGGAAGTATTTGCATTCACAAATAAAATAATGATTTAGGATAAACCAACAATTATTTTATATTGTATGTCAATTTGTAGTTTATGTATGCGGCAGCATATTACATATGTATGTACATATGCACATTTGTACATAAAAACAACAATGCACAAGTGCAACAACAACATCTTCCTTTCATATGTACATCTATGTTTTCATGTATGCCGAAATAACCTTGGCTTATGTATTTACACATGTTAAAGCACATCACAAAAAGTCGAATATAAATACGCACTAGTGAGCGAGTTTCTTCCTTGCAAGTGCAAAAACAATTCTGCTTTAAAGTCTATGCAGGTATGTATGTATATATACCCACTCTAGCAGAGAATGTTAATGCAATGAGAAGGAGCAAATGTTAAAAGAGCTTTTTTCGAGTTCTAATTTATAGATTCATAATAACAGAGAATGTTAATGCAATGAGAAGGAGCAAATGTTAAAAGAGCTTTTTTCGAGTTCTAATTTATAGATTCATAATAAGGTCATTTCAAATTCAACTTTCCTGAAGAGGTCGGAATTGCAGATATTTACCACGCGAGTGACGCGAGTGGAGGGTTTCTATATTTACTTACCACGCTAGGCCAAGAATTCAGATATTTTCTGCGTTTACCATACTACTGAGGACGTTCATAAGATTTTTCGGCACACTACTAAGGAAATCGAAGCGAATAAATTTGCGATTAAGAAAGCCGCGCGGTAGTTAGTTTGTGGTGCAGAAGCTAAAGTCGGCGGAGTTATTCGTTTTGTGTTTTTGCACGTATTTAATTCAGGTTCAAGTCCTGAAGTCATATTTTTTTTCTTGCACATTTTTTTTTTACAATTCAAACCAGGAAAGTTTGGTAAAATTTTTGAGTTTATTTTAATTAAAATTTCTTTAAAATACTGTTTTTTGTATTTTATAAATGGAAATTTCTTTTCGGTATAAAATAGTTCATACTGGATATGACCTGATTTTTATATAAATCAATCAAAACAGAAAATATGTACATATGTCTATAATCTATTTCATCAAATCCAAATTATATTGATGAGAAAATATCATTCTAATATCCGTCCAGAAAGCCAAACGCGCATACACAGATGCATATGCATATAATTACGCATACAAACTTTCAACTAACGCAGAATATGTACATATAAAACTGCGAATCGAATAAATGAGTGATTTAGAAAATATCATTAATAATTGTAGATTAGCGCAATCGTGAAAGACGTGTCGTATATGCAGTACATCGTCTCATATTTGACTCAGGTTCAAATCCTGTGCACAGTTTTTTGTTCGATATTTTTATTTCATTTTTTATATTTGGTTTAATTGAAATTGATTTAAAATAGTGTATTCAGGTTTTTCTAATACCTGTTTTTTATAAATTTATTTTCTATATAACATTATTAATACTTCATTTGAATTAATTTATATGTAAAACAGCCATAAAGGCAATCATATGAATATGCATTCCTATATTGAATCTCTTCAGTCAAATCTGAACTACTTACATACACATATTGATGAGAAAATATTCTAATATCCATCCAGGAAGCCTAACGCGCATACTCACATATGTGTTTAAATATATGTACAAACTACCACCATTCTAACAAACCCAGAACACAAGCTTCTGCGCACACTTGACACATGGGATATGTATACCCTATGAGCAAAAAGAACCGGGAAGGTGATGTTGACTGCTTCCTTCGATTGCCAAGGCATAGTCCACCATGAGTACCTTCCATCGGGCCAGACAGTCAATAGAGAATATTATTTATCCGTTTTGAAACCTTAGAGAGATGCTGTGTGTTGCAAACCGCCGGAAATGTGAGCAAACAATTCTCAGATTTTGCATGATGATAACGCGCCATCGCACTGATCAAAGAGAATACAAATCGGCCTGCCGGGGGTGTTTGGAGGACTGGGTTAAACGTTGGCACATGTGTGTTGCTTCAGACGGGTCATATTTTGAAGAAGATAATATAAATTTGCCTTAAATTTAACTCTGTTTTGTTTAATTTAAACATTCCCGGTACTTTCTGATCATAAGGTACATACTTGCGGCTTTGCGGACAGCAATGTGTGATTCGCTGGAAGTCGCATTAACTCTCGACTGTCGCACAGTTAGAAGACATATTTACATACATATAAGGGTGCATACATACATACGGAGCCGCGGCCACTCGACATGACAAAAATTTAAGATTTATCAAATATTGGCAAATAATTCCACGCGAAATATTCCAATATTGACTATTTTCGAATGGTCGCGAAAATTGGCATATGGGCGGCTCGTTTTATGAATGAAATTGAAATATGAGCTCTAACTTATGAATGAACATTTTGTTTTGTTCTAAATTGTTCAGCGCCGTCGCTGATAGAATCATGGCCGCTGCGACTGCGTCTACGAATGTATTTTGTTTTTGTAGTCGCTAGGCTTAGATTTTAGCTTTGGGCGACATGCGCATGTGAGGTATGTGTTTTTGTTGTGTTCTAGAACATTTTAGAATGTGCGGTGGCAAAGCGGCCATCGCGTTGCGCTTGCTGTTGCTTTTGCGTCTATCAAAGTACATATCGTGTTTTTGTAAGTACAATATTAGGAATATCGACTGGTGAAAGACAAAAGTACACGGAAGCAAGAAGGGAGCGCTGTGCTCGCGCATATACATATGCATGAATGTATGAACGTGCATGGATGTAGTAACATATGAATACAATTATTTTGTAGGAAGTTTAGAAGGCAAGTAGGTATATATGTATGTATGTATATATGCTAGGACATAATACATACATAGAGCAGAATTGTTTTTGCACTTGTTAGGAAGAAACTCGCTAGTGCGTATGTGTATTTGTCTTGTAAGAATGTGATGTGCTGTGACTTGTGTACATACATAAGTCAAGGTTATTTGGGCATACATGCATATGTACATATGTATGAAAGGAAGATGATGTTCTTGCGCTTGTGCATTATTGTTTTTCATATACAAATGTACATACCTACATATGTATGTAAATGCTGTCGAATACATAAACTATAAATTGACATACAATATAAAATAAGTGTTGATTTATCTTAAACCGTTTTTTTTCTTAATGCAAATACCTCCTATTGACATGTACATACATATTATGTATGTATATTGTCATATACCATCATTTATGTACATATAGAGTATACGTTCATTTATGAATGTATGTAATAAAAAACTTCATGAATTACTTTCAGAACTTTATTAAAATTAATTCGCGTCGCGCGCATGCACAAAACCTTGGTTCACAACGCAGGCGCAGAAATAAACGCACTGCGTATTTATCCTCCCCATGTGACTCGGCATCAATTCTCGGCGCCAATTTTTTCTTTTTTTTTTTTTAATGTGTTTTTTTTTAATGTAATCGTAAAAAATTTTTAATAAATTTTATGTATCCGCTTATCATTTCAAAAGTAACAAAATGGTAAAAAAATAAGCAGTCGAAGAAATAAATGCACCGCCTATTTTTCCTCGCCACATGTTAGACTCGATTTCAATTCCCAGTGCAAACCTTTTTTTATTATTTTTTTTTTAAATTCGTTTTTTTATGTAATTAAAAAAAATTATGTAATAAATTTTACGTATTCGCTTATTATTTCAAAAAATAAGAAAATAGTAAAAATTTAATTAGTTTAATGTATTTATCCTCCCCACGTGACTCGCCATCAATTCTCGGTGCAAATTTTTTTTTTTTTGTTTTTAAATTTTTTTTTTAATGTAATCGTAAAAAAATTTTTAATAAATTTTATGTATCCGCTTATCATTTCAAAAGTAACAAAATGGTCAAAAAATAAGCAGTCGAAGAAATAAACGCACCGCCTATTTTTCCTCGCCACATGTTAGACTCGAGTTCAATTCCCGGTGCAAACTTTTTTTTATAAATTTTATTTTTTAAAATCGTTTTTTTTTAATGTAATTGAAAAAAAAAAATTATGTAATAAATTTTACGTATTCGCTTATTATTTCAAAAATACGAAAATAGTACAAATTTAATTGGTTTAATGTCGAGGTGAGAAATGTGTTGTGTGTTGAGGTGAAAGATGTGTGGTGTTTCTAATTTTTGTGTGGGCAAAAGTTAGTGAGGTGTCTATAAACTCGGTGTGCTAAATGACCTTATTACAAATCTTTCAGATCTCAATTGTACTAAAAAAAGCTTACAGTAACATTTGCACCTTCTCATTGCATTAACATTCTCTGGTTCTAGTATGCATACATATACATATACCTACTTGCCTTCTAAACTTTCTACAAATAATTGTATTCATTTGTAACTACAGGGCGGGCCAAATAAGACCTACTAATGTTAAGCACAAATACCTTTTTTACTTTTTGACATATTTATTTTTCTAGTAGGTTATAATTGAATTGTTGGAGATTTAGTATGGAGCCCGACCGCAAGACCACCAACAACGACTATAATACGCTATTCATTTTATACAATTAGCCACACAAATTGATTTTTTAAATAATGTTTTGAAATTAGTACTCGAAAAAAGTTTATTCAACATTTGCGGCTTCTCATCTTATTAACATTCTCTGCTTGAACATAATTCACTGTAATCAGCTCTGTTAAGAAGCTACCGAATTGAACGAGGTGAAAAGCGTAGCTCGTGAGACTACTTTATACATTAACGTTCGCTGCCAACTTTGATGCGTAGACAGTCGTCGCTGTTTGGTCCATCAATAATTTTCGAAATCATCGATACCGTTCACAATGTCAGGTCTTGTGTGGAGTTTTTTTTTTGGTTGTGTAATATAATTTCAATAAGAGTACAAGAAAAAAAACCGTGCTTTTTTACTTTAAAATAAAAGAATATCTAATATTTTGGCTTCCCTTGCGGGACCGTCTCTCGCCAATCGTTTAATTTGTGTTAAATGATTAATATCTTAATTGCACTACGAATCTTACTTCGAAAGAATTATCTTTATATTTTTTGCAATCATGATGGTTGAAAAGGAAGAAGCGCTAGCTCTACTTATCCTTAATTTTGCTGCAAACACTCGAAAAGTCTCAAAACAAAAAAGAACGAAAGGGTATCTTGTAGCCAGGCAAAATCTATTGGCTGATAATTACAAAGCGTTACAATGATTTTCGGGATGATATTTTTGCAGCAGATCTTAGTGGGGCCGAAGAGGGCAAGATTAAGATGATATCGGGAGAAACTCGTCTTGCAACCTTAGAGTCAGCTACCATGCTTAATCATACATGCTGAGGCAGGAACAGTAGATCAGCCACAGACCGCCAAAGATCTTACTGCCCAAATTCGATGGCTTGTTTCAAAAATGCTTCAGTTATAAGGACATGTTTACAACAACATCAACAATGAGTCAGATATCGCATGCGAAAACTTTCAGATACTGCCACAGAATCAGTTCGCGCGTTGAAGCAACTAGGACGGCCTATAAAACATTGGGACGACTGGCTTGTTCTACTTGTAACCGGGAAATTAGGCAACGAGACAGTAAAAAAGTCGGAAATGTCTTTGGAATCTCTGAAGGTATTACCAGCATATAAAACACTGGTGAAGTTTTTGGAAAAAACGTATTTAAGGCTTACAAGCCGTTTCGTCGGTTAACAAGTACCAAAGTATAATAGGCTCATCTAAAAGTATAACCAGCCCTGACTTCCATTCACAGTCATCAGATATATTTAGGACGTTGTCTATACTGCTCAGATAAACATGCTTTAATACAGTGAGCTGAATTTATAAAGAAAGAACCAGCATTCAACCTTGAATTAATTTTAAAATTCAAATTATGTAAAAATTGCCAAAAAGCATATCGTTCTACATATGGGTGCGGTTCATCTTACACCTGTATGAGGTGTTTCTAGAAGCACCAAACGCTTCCTCGCGACAATTTGTCGTCTTAACCCTAGAAAGCTAAACCCCGCCTCTGAGGCGCAAAGATTGTCATTTTTACGTATTTCATTAGGATTGAATGCAAGTGGCAGCACGAGCTTTCAAACCATTATAGCGGTCTCTTGTGTAAGTTTGTGGGCGAACGTTCATTGCGCAAAGTTTTTTTGTTACGGAGATATATTAATTCGTGTTGAGTATTAAAGGTATTTTTCTGACTACATATTATTTGTAAATATTTCCTTTTTTTGCGACAGTAGCTATAATGTTAATGGCTTTTTCGTTTAGAGATGTGTACTTCTGACTCCCAAATAGAAAAATGGCTGGAGGAGCTGTCGATAAATGGAAGCGAAATAGAGGACAATTTAGAAAAGGATTTCGATTCAGACGATAGTCTAATTGATCCAAACTTTCAGATTGAATCTGAAGATGAAGTTGAAAATATAATTGTAGGCAATCAAGAATTGACTCCTGTTGCAGTTTCACCTATAAACGTACCACAAAGTAATGACCAACCTAATGACTCTTTAATAATCAAGCCTTCCGAAGCTATTGTAAGAGGTAAGAACAATTTCATTTGGTCGACTGAACCGTCTTCTACAAAACGAAGCTTAAGTAGAACTCCAGCGAGGAATATTGTTCATATTTTACTGGGTTCAAAGAGAGAATTTAGGGACGTTACAAAGCCTTTAGATTGTTTTGAACAATTTTTTACACCAAATATAATTGAAGAAATTCTTCTTTATACCAACGATGACATTAAAGTTAAATCCAATAATTACAAAAAACAAACCACAACCACATCATTAACTAGAACAGAAGAACCTCGCGCTCTCCTTGGAATTTTGGTTTTAAGTGGTGCGCTAAAGAACAACCATTTGTCAACTAAAGAGCTTTTTGATCCTTTGCTCTGCGGATCTAAAAATGTTGCTACAATGAGTATGGAACGCTTCAGATTTCTTATAAATTGCCTTCATTTTGATGATCGGAACACACGAGAAAATAGAAGAAAGACCGATAAATTTACTCCCATTAGAAACATATGGGAGATTTTTATTCAGCAATGTCAGAGATAACTTTAAACCGGGGTCATATGTGACAATAGACGAACAGCTACTAGCATTTAGAGGTCGATGTCCATTCCGAATGTACATACCAAACAAACCAGCTAAATACGGAATAAAAATTGTGCTAGTCTGCGATGTCAGAACTAAATATATGTTTGATGCTTCACCATATTTGGGAAAAAATTTTAATACAGTAGCTGGCGAACCGTTAGGTTCTTATTATTGTAAGCTTCTCACTAGAACTATACATGGAACAAATAGAAACATAACTGTAGACAATTGGTTCACTTCCATACCATTAGCAGAATAGCTATTAGCGCATCCTTATAAGTTAACTTTTATTGGAACAATCAAAACTAACAAAAAAGAAATTCCAGATAAGTTCAAGCATAATACATCCCGTCGTATTGGAACATCCATGTTCGGTTTCCATGATAAGTTAAGTCTTGTTAGCTATAAAGCAAAGCCTCATAAAACTGTTTTTTTAATATCAACTATGCACGACGAACCCACACTTAACTCACTATCAAAAAAACCTGTAATTATTGAATCCTATAATGCAACAAAAGGTGCTGTTGACACTTTTGATCAGATGTGTTGTCATGCCAGCTGCAGCCGCAAAACCAGGCGTTGGCCATTGTGTATGTTTTACGGTATGATAAATATGGCAGTATTGAATAGTTATATTCTCTATGTTTCAAACTGTGACCAGAAACAAATAAAGCTAATGAGCAGAAGGGATTTCATGAAGAATCTTAGTAAGGACTTGTGCTGTGACTGGCTCTCAATGAGACTTCAAGAAAGACCATCTATGCAAAAACGAGTTCTTGAAGCAATAACCGACTCCATTCATAGCTCCGAAGAGCAGCAAGAAAACTCTGAACCACAAATAAAGAAAGGGAAAAGATCAATGTGCAATTAAGTCCATCAAGCAAGAAACGTATGAGTGTTTATTATTGTGCAAAATGCAATAGAACATACTGCCTGGAGCATAGATGCCCAAATTGCTATACATGCGATATCAGAAAAAAGGTCTGAATTAATTTTTATGTACAAAACAAAATGTTAATAATATATTTGAAATTCTTTATTTTTATGAAACTTAGTACAATTAGCTATAAGAAAAATATGAATTTTATGTTTTTGTTTTAAAGAAAAAAAAATTATAAAATTTTTTCTAAACGATATCCTTGGGAAAAAAAATGTAAGTGTTAATTTAGTAAGTACATAATTGGCTTATAAAAACAATTTGATGAAATATTTTTTTTATATTATATATTAGTTAAATAGTCCAACTCTCAAAAAATAAAATGTTTTTCAATACAAAAACTTAACAAAAATTAGAGAAGAATTTTGTTTTTTCAAAAAGTAGCCTGATAGGCGAGCTTTAGTTCTAAGCGTTTAAAAAAAAGGTTTAGTTTTCTAGGGTTAACGTAGTAGGGTCGCTGCACTTCATACGTGTCCCAGACCACTGCGTTGAACGACTCACTAACAATGCTAAAACCTGCCTTCCAGCTGTTTTTCTGGCTACGGCTTATAACGGGTGATTTTTTAGCTATTTTCTTTTTAAATAGTTGGTTTAAGCAGCTGACGCACGTTTCTTGTTTTGTTTCACTGCAAAACATCTTCAGTTTGGTCTATAATTTAACCATGAATCGTCTTACAAACGAACAACGCTTGCAAATCATTGAATTTTATTATAAAAATGCGTGTTCTGTTATATTAGTTAGTTTATCGCGCGCTTCTTCCATTTTATGGTCAGTTTAATCGACCTACTGAAGCTTCTATTCGAGCTATTGTGACTAAATTTAGAACCAAATTGACATTATTGGACATCAGACCACCAACACGCTTACGTAGAGTGCGAACTGAAGAAAATATCGCAGCTGTATTGGCAAGTGTTAATGATGACCATCAATTATCGATTCGTCACCGTTCGCAAAAATTGGGCCTCTGTTACTCAACAACGTCGAAAATTTTGCGAGCGAATTTAGGTGTGAAGCCTCTCAAAATACAGCTGGTGCAAGAATTGAAGCCGAACGACCTATCGCAACGCAGAATTTTTGGTGAATGGGCTCTTGGAAAGTTGGCCGAAGATCCACTTTTTTTCGAAAAATTGTGTTCAGCGACTAATCACATTTTTGGATCAATGGGTACGTAAATAAGCAAAATTGTGGAATTTGGAGTGAAGATCAGCCAGAAGAATTGCAAGAGCTACCAATGTTTCCAGAAAAGGTCACAGTTTGGGGCGGTTTATGGGCTTGAGGTATCATTGTACCATACTTCTTCAAAAATGCTGCGACTCGTTACGTAACTGTGAATAGTGAGCGCTACCTTGAAATGATATCTAACTTTTTTTTGCCCAATATGCAAGAGCTTGACTTGCATGACATGTGGTTTAAGCAAGACGGTGAGACATGCCACACAGCACGCGTAATAATGGACTTGTTGAAAGGCGAGTTCGGTGAACATTTTATTTCACGTTCGGGACCTGTCAATTGGTCACCTAGATCGTGCGATGTAACGCCTTTAGATTATTTTTTCTGGGGCTATGTTAAAGCTCATGTCTATTCAGACAAGCCTGCTTCAATTTACGCATTGCAAGACAACATTAAAGCATTTATATGTGAGATACCGACCGAAACATTGGAAAGAGTATGCCAAAATTGGACTAAGGGGATGGACCATTTGAAGCGCAGTCGCGGTCGACATTTGCTTGAAATAATCTTCAAACATTAAATTATATGGACTGTACTATCGATTTAAATAAAAATTGCATGTATTTTTCTGAATTTAACGTATGTTTTTTTTGAAAAACTTTTCTATATCTCTTAAAAAACCACCCTTTATTATATTAAAGCTCAGCCCTCTACTGCATATTCCATACATCTTTTTGCATTACTTCACATCGGGTCGCAAGCATCCTTCATAAGCCAGTATGCCGTTCAACAATTAAGGCTTCATAGGAGCCGTTTGCAAATTCCCATTACTGGCCTTCGCGGTCACAGCGTTGGTGAATCAAAGGGTGTAGTGACATTCGACTTATACTCACCTATTGAATCGGATTTAAGTGGCAATTGCTCTGTGCCAATTTTATCAAGTTTGGGAAATCTCCTACGACTAAAGCTCGTCGATTCAAAACCGTATGACAATTTTCTAGGTCTCATATTAGCAGATCCGAATTTCTATAAGCCTTGCTCAATTGACGTAATCATTGGCGCAGACCTGTATGGTCTCAAGTAAACTTCATGCGGTGCTGCTATAGCACGAAATACGTATCTTGGTTGAGATATTTATGGTCGCGTACCCAGCTTTGCATCTCCGCAACTGTGTACGACGCACTTCACTGCAACAGCCTTTGATAACTTGGACAGCTTAGTTTAACAATTTAGGAAATTCCATGATTTTGCCGATACATATAAGAGACACAAGATTAATTATTTTGCAAAGATTTTTTAAAAAATACTGTTGAACCAGTTCAGGACGGTTATCCGTTAAGAGATTACTGCGATCTTTAAAAATCATCAATAACGAAGGCTGACGCAAGTAAACTTCTTCATTCTCAACAAGTATGATTTCAAAACGAACCCGAAATAAATGATTTGTACACTGGTTTTATGATAGAGTACTTACCTTTAGGTCACATGGAGAGAGTAATTGAAAACGAGGGGCCGATATATGTTTGCTGTATTCCTCGGGTACAAGGAATCAAGCACTACCACTGAATTGCGTACAGTTTTCAACGCATCCCGGAAAACCGTAGAAAACATATCTCCAACGATTGTCTCCATGTTGGTCCAAATCTGCAAAGTAATTTAAGTCAAATAATTATTCGATGGCGTCTGCACCGCATTGGGTTCATAGCAGACATAGAAAAAAGTTATCGCTAAATCCTTGTCAGCGGCGAGGAAAAAGAGCAATCAACCTATCGATTGCTAACCGTCACGAATAGGTTAAAGTGCTCATCACACCTTGCGATTAAGGTTTTGCGAACCCGAGCTAAGGATGAAGAGGCAAATTATCCTGAAGAACCGATTTACATAGACGACAGTTTCCGTGGAGCTGCCTCCGTTGAAGCTGAACTAGAAATGCAATATCAACTGTGACAGCTACTCGAAAGAGGTGGTTTCGTCTTACGTAAGTGGAGCTCAAACTCTGCAAACTTCATGAAGCGTTTAAATTCAGATGAGAAAGCCAAATATTTTTACTGGAACTTAAACCTGGACCGTGAAACTATAGCTCTTGGTCTTTATTGGTTGTGTGATTCAGACTCTTTAATAATAAGGTTAGCTTGAGTCCATTAATAAAACAAATAAAAAAAGGAAGCAGTTATCAGACATAAGTAAAATTTACGATAGCTCAGGCTTACTAGCGCCGATTATTGTAACTGGGAAAACTATATGGCAGAAGTTGTGAGGGGCGGGTCTAAACTGGCATGGCCCAATTACCGAACCACTTCAGCAAGAATGGCGAAGATTTAGAATGGAGTTTATTGAAATTGAACGTCTTTTCAGACGCGTCCGCCATAGCGTATGCTGCGGTAGTAGTACTCCGAATCGACATAACGAAGAGAAACGTATACTTATATGTCTTCACTTTGGCGGCGAAGACAAAAGTCGCACCCTTAAAGAAAATTACCATTCCATGCTTGGAACTAAACGGGGCTCTCTTGGCCGTCCAGCTTGTGAGCAAGCTTTCGGCATCAGCTCAACTACCATCTCTTCAAATATATTGTTGGTCTGATTCAAAAACTTTACTCAGCTGGATCCGATCACAACCTAGAAAATACAAACAATATAGTACGTCAGTAATCGTATAAGCAAAATTCAGGCACTTGCATCGGTCGATTCTTAGACATATGTATGTACCAACGACAAGCAACCCTGCAGATCGCCGTACCTGGGGAATTATGCCATCGCAACTCATGGAGCTTTCTATTTGGTGGAACAGACCACGGCTGCATTATCAATCACATCAGTGGCCAACACAACCTCTCTTTGGGCCTACCAAGACTAAAAGAACTGCTATCTCGTTGGCTACAATGCCATCAAATCAACCAGTGGCAGTGCATTTATGCAACAGTTCATAGCGGCGGTGATGAAGAAAACCCACGCAACGACCCCATGGTGTTCTGCAAGCGAACGAGCGCAAGCATTGAAGCTGTGGCACAGGTACAGGGTTTGATTGAAGAGTAATTAGCCTTATTTTTTAAGCAGTTTTATTAAACCTTTTGGTTTATACAACTAATATTCTTCAAAATAGGACCCTTCAGCGGCAATACACCGCTGGTAGCGGTCCTTCCACTGCAGGAAACATATTTTAAACTCATCCGCATTCAATTCGGTTGTCATAGTGTCTTGGATCGCCTCGATGGAGTCGAAACGCCTCCCCTTCAGCTTTCTTTTCAGGCGCGGGAACAAGAAGATGTCCGGAGGGGACAGGTCTGGGCTGTAGGGAGGGTGGGGAAGCACCGGAACCCCCATCTTGGCCAATGCAGAGGTGCAGAGGAAGGCGGCCTTCCTTGAACGACTTGTGCCAGCGTTTTACCTGGTTACTGGACAGAAATTGGTCCCTGTAAGCCTCCTTGAGTAGCCCAATGGTTTCGGTACTCGTTTTGTTTAGCTTTACGCAAAATTTGATCGAGTAACGTTGCTCCAACGATCGCTGCATTTTCGCCACTGCAAAATCCTAACACACTTTTAAAACAGCTTTCACCTGCGGAGCGATGTTGACTGCACCGCTGATGCCAGCGAACTGGGACCGATTTCTAGTGGAAGGGGAAGCTCCAACGATCATTTTCCCCCACCAGCCGATTCGGTTGATCGCTTGGCAGACACTCCGCGCGGGAAAGTTCATTACTTTTCAATCAAACCCTGTACGTGCAACACACACATTTCAATAATAATGAATTGTCTTATCTGCTTGAAGCCTACAATCAGCAGCTCGATTTGCAGCAGTCAGGGGTATTTCCTGGCATTTCATATCACCAGACTCTCCGAATTTCGGTGGCATTTGAAACGCGTCGTTGGGCGCACAACGTCCACTTTTGAAGAATTCACTGTAATTAAGCAAGTGAATGACCCAAGTGACTTAACGGGCACTTTTTGCTGGGCGATCCACTTATCGCGATCGAACCCAATCTACTCGAAATCAGCACTAATCGGCTCAATCATTGGAAGCTTTTGCAGCAAATAGAGCAGGATATTTGGAAACGTTGGAGAAGTGAGTATCTGCCACATTTACAAGTGAGGTACAAATAGAAGCAGATGCACCAGAAATAGAAAATGGGCACTTTAGAGTTGCTTCCTGATGAACGCACTCACTCTCTTCAATGGTCTCTCAGTCGGGTTACGGACACATACCCAGAAAATGATTGGATTGTGATCGATACTGATATTGATTCTCACGGTGGGTGCTTCTCACTTGAACATTTCGTCGCACAAGATGGACATATGTATATTGTGAGAGTACACTTACAGAGTGGCGTTCCACTATTCATAATAACTCTCTTTTGATCTAGCATGTAAGTATAACTTTAAGCAAATATATATATCTACATAGTCTGCAAGGTTATTGGAATCATAGACAAAAATAAATTGAAAAGGAAATGAAAGTAGTGTTTTAGTCTATCTATATATAAAAAAATTCAGCCGTTTTCCGCGTTGTGATGAACTTTACGGAGAATGGCTCAACCGATTTTAACCAAACGTTGCGACATTGAAGAAACACATGTGGAGAAGGTTTGTGTTTTGAAATTTTAAGAATCGGATACCAGGGTCTCGAGAAATAGGCCAAAACGTGGACCCGGGTAACCGTAGGATGTGTTTGTACAATATGGGTAGCAAATGGAAGCTGTTGACGATTTCTATAGTATAGAGTAATTTTCATACCGTTCCGTGACTATGGGCTCGAGATAAAGGCCAAAACGTGGACCCGGGTAACCTTTGGTTGTGTATGTACAATATGGGTATCAAATGAAAGCTGTTGATAAGTGCTTTAATACGGGGTAATTTTCATACCTATTGATGACTAGGGTCTCGAAATATATGCCAAAACGTGGACCCGCCGTGTCTTTGCACCGAATTAAACCAAACTTACACACATTGTTAAGTAATCATATTGGTCGTTCGGAAAATAAAAATAGGCGCATGAGAAATGCCCGGAATAACGTGACATCAGAAGCAAATAACATGAATAATTGCAATATAGAATCTATGGTTCAAACACTCGTGCAAACTCTTAATCAATTTATGGTTGGAATGCAAAGCATGATACAGGATCTGATTAGAAATCAAACCATTTTAATGAAAACCCTTTTAAATAAACCGTAATGTACAAAATCAAAATTTGTCATTGGAACGCAAACGGTCTCACCAAGCACAAGCTCGAAGTCTATAATTTTCTATTATCAAATAACATTGACATTATGCTTATATCTGAAACTCATCTTACAGATAAAAATTATTTTAGAATTCCGGAATATCTTTTCTATGATACAAAACATCCTAGAAACATGGCTCGTGGTGGCACAGCGATATTAATAAGAAAACGTCTAAAGCACAGTGTACTTGAGGAATTCAATGAAGAATACCTTCAGTCCACTATTATTCAACTGCAAGAATTTTCCAGTACAATGGCTATCGCAGTTGTGTACTGCCCTCCTTCTCAAATTATAACCGAACAACAGTTCAAAGATTTTTTTGCCAAACTTGGGCCAAAGTTTATGGCTGCAGGGGACTTCAATGCCAAGCACCACTATTGGGGCTCTAGACTGGTCACACCTAGAGGGAGACAACTTTTTAGTTGTATACTAAGATCAAAACTTGATGTTGTATCTACAGGACAGCCAACATATTGGCCATCTGACCGCCAGAAGATGCCTGACCTGATTGACTTTGGTATTATAAAGGGTATTGATCGCAAGATTGTAACAGTGTCCTCATCCCTGGAATTGTCCTCCGACCATTCTCCGTCTATTATAACCATGGAAGGTAGTCCTTGCACCAGAACAGCGGGTAATCAGCTCCCCCATCCCAATCTCATAAACTGGCTTAAATATAAGAAATACATTAGCACTCATATAAAAACCAATGTTTCTTTAAAGAATGATATTGATATCGATAGGCAGATATATACATTGACTGAACTAATGCATGGGGCTACTAGGGCAGCAGTGGCCACAAATAATAAAAGTCGTGTTAACTCTCAGCGAAACATTGATGAGACTAAAGAAGATTTAGTTAAAAAGAAACGAGAGCTGAGAAGGTCTTGGCAACAATATCGTTCTCCAAAATACAAGAAACTGTTGTATGAATACACAGTTAAGTTGCGTTGCGGACCAAACAGATTACGCATTGTGGAAGGCCACAAAAAATATAAATCGGCCCATACAGTACGAATCACCAATTCGACTAAGAAATGGTAATTGTGCACGTACGGATTCTGAAAAAGGGTGTGTATTTGCTGAACATCTGCAATCTGTCTTCACTCCCAATCAGTCTTCTGCAACTACTTGTTTACCACTAGACATATTGCATCCACCAAAAAAGCCAATAAAGTTTAAAAAAATAACATAGTCTCAGTTATTAATCAACTTAAACCTAAAAAAGCACCAGGTTACGACAAAATCACCCCAAAAATGCTAAAAGAGCTTCCCAATATTGCCGTTCTTCATATCAGGCACATATTTAACGCCATCTCTCGTACTGCCTACTACCCAAAAGCTTGGAAATTATCTCAAATCACTATGATTGGTAAACCTGGGAAAGACTTAAGCCAAGCATCCTCATATCGGCCAATTAGTCTATTGTCCATACTTTCAAAGCTATTTGAAAAGTTGCTCTTGCAGAAAATAATGCCCTTTATTCAAGATAACAGTATTATTCCTCAACACCAATTTGGATTTAGAGCAAAACATAGTACAACTGAGCAAGTTCATCGCATTGTGTCATTTACACGAAAGTCCTTTGAGAAAAAACAGTACTGCACTGCACTGTTCTTAGACGTAGCACAAGCATTCGATAAGGTATGGCACCGCGGCGTAATTCACAAAATTACTAGTTTACTGCCTACGAATGTACACCTCTTGCTGCAAAACTATTTCACTAATAGAGAATTTGTTGTAAAGCAAAAAGATTTTTTCTCTCGGCATTGTAGAATAGACGCTGGAGTTCCACAAGTTCTGGGCCCTATTTTATATGTATTATACACATCTGATATGCCAACGACGAGCCAAACAATGACATCAACATTTGCCGATGCTACTGCAATACTTTGCACTCACACAGACCCAAAAGTAGCAACGTCCATATTACAAAGGCATATACTTGAAACAGAAGTATGGCTTAAAAACTGGCGAATAAAGGTTAATGAAACCAAATGCGTGCATATTACTTTTACTCTAAGAAAAGAAACTTGCCCTGCAGTTACAATAAATGGTCAGAATATACCACAGCAAAACGAAATAAAATATCTTGGAATTCACTTAGATAGAAAACTCACATGGCGGAATCATATTGAAAAGAAAGTGTCGAATATCAAGCTTAAAATGAAAAGCCTATATTGGACGCTTAATTCGAAATCAGCATTACCTCTAGGGTACAAAGTGCTACTATATAAAGCCATGCTAAAACCAATATGGACATATGGTATAGAAATGTGGGGAACGGCTACGCCCTCAAATATCGAAAAACTTCAGAGAGTGCAATCTAAAGCCTTGCGGATAATCACGGGAGCTCCATGGTATATAAAGAACGCGAACATTCACAGAGATATTTGCATACCTCGTGTAGCCGATGAAATAGTACGGTTGAGCAAAAAATACCTACAAAAGCTAGAAGACCATCTCAATAAACTAGCGCGAAATCTACTTTTAGATGAAGGTCACACACGATTGAAAAAAAGAGACATCTTCAAGTCTGCACTATCTTAATTACCTTATCTCACACGACAGTCCGTCCACAACTTCCTCCAACCACATCTATCACATTCGAAAAAAAAAAAACAAAAAACAACATTTTCACAATCGACATGAGGGACAACGGAAGCTCTAAGGGAGATTTGAAACTAGGCCTTTCCGGCTCCCAGCTACGAAGAATCGGAGACTGGAAACCCGTCCTTTCCAGCTCCCAACTATAAAGAATTGGAGATTCACAACCGATTTAATCATATATGTAAATACCTATATATTCATTTGAGCAAATAGTTCGTTTCTTAGCACTGGCAAGGAAACATATTACTCTAGTATATAAGATTTGTAAATTTATTGTTAGTTTCGTATACAAGAAAGATTCAATAAATAAAGAAAAATGGAGAAAACAAAAAAAAAAAAAAAAAGAGAAGAACGTCAAGAACTAGCAACAAGCAACTATTTTAATTGGTAAATTCAAGAATGAAGACGTTCTAATACCAGGAACTCCAATGCTTCCACCTAAATTGCCATTTGAATTGAAGCGATTGCAACTGCCCATTCGTTTAGCATTTTCAATAACTATCAATAAATCGCAAGGGCAAACTTTAGAAATATGCTGGATGAATTTAGAAGAACCAGTATTCACCCATGGTCAACTATACGTTGGCTGTTCACGTGTTGGGAAGCCAAAAACATTATTTATTTACTCAAAAACAAATAGAAAAGCAAAAAATATTGTTTATGCCAAAGCGCTTGAATAAAGAATAAAGAAATAAATACAGTCGAACCTCAATAAGTCGAACTTCGATATCTCGAATATTTGATATCTCGAATCAAATTGCTTGGCAATGGCGTTTAGAGTGAGAATTGTGTGTAATTTTTACTTGATAACTCGAACTTCTATTACTCGAATATCTTGATAACTCGAACAGAATATTTGGCGCCAGCTTTGATAAGTCGAATTTCCGGGGGAATCCCCTTATTACGTGCTGCATATTTTATAGCAAACAGATGTCAGCAGTTGGGTCGCTGCACTGTTTAAGTCCACAGGTAGTTTATTAGTAGCTCTTACGCGAAAATAAACTCTGTTGACATATCATCAAAACGTTGTTTAAAAACGTTATATATTGATGAAAAATTTAAACTAATAAAGGAAGTAGAAATGGGTGCGCGAAAAAAAGATGTAGCTGTAAAGTATGCTATTCCGGCAAATACAGTGTCAACTATTTTAAAAAATAAACAACCGGTTATTACTGCAATCGAAAGTGGTGGTGCAAGTGGGAGTTCAAAGAGACTAAAAAAGTCAACATACGTAAATGTGGACAAAGCTGGTTTAGAATGGGTTAAATCGGCAAGAACACGGAATTTGCCTACATCCGGAGGATTACTTAAAGAAAAAGCATTGGAATTTAGTCAAAAATTAGAACAACCGAATTTCAAGGCAAGCACTGGTTGGCTCGATAATAGGAAACGAAGGTATGTACATTCATAAAATAAATGTGCAAGCTGCCACCTAAAGTTATTTTTTTTTTTTCTAAGATCTGGTATATGTCATAAAAAGGCGTGTGGTGAGAGTAATGATGTAAGCGAAGAAGACTGTATGAAATGGCATCGTGATGTTTTACTTCATTTATTAGAAGATTATCAAGCACGGGACGTATTCAATGCAGACGAGACGGACTTATTCTTTAAATGTCTTCCAGATAACACCTTAACTTTAAAAAACCAGAAATGCCATGGAGGAAAGCACAGTTAACAGAGAGTTACGTTGATGATTGCCGCAAACATGGATGGGTCAGAAAAATTGAAATTACTCTTGATAGGTAAAAGTAATCAACCCCGCTGTTTTAGAGGTTTTAAATGGTTACCTCTCGACTATAAAGCAAATTCAAAGGCGTGGATGACGGGAGCCTTTTTTGAAGAATCTTTTAACTTAGACAAACAATTTGGAAAAGTCGGAAGAAATATTCTACTTTTTATTGACAACTGCCCAGCCCATCCTAAAGACATCCAACAGAGATTAAAGTTTATCAAACTTGCATTTTTTCCCCCGAATAAAACATCAAAATTACAACCACTCGATCAAGGTGTCATACAAAATTTAAAATGTCATCATCGCCGCAGAACTTTAAAAAATACTATAAAATGCTTTGAAGTAAACAAAGATCTTAACATTACATTAGTGGACTGTGTTGATGAAATAACTAATGCATGGAATATCGATGTTAAGCCTGAAACCATCTCTAATTGTTTTAGAAAAACCGGCTTCGGTGAATATTCTGAATGGGAGGAAGAAGATGACATTCCCTTGGTTTTCATAAGCGATCGCATAAAAGAAAGGAGTAAGGAAGAAATTCAACTGCAGAATGAACATGAAGCTTGGCAAAATATCAAAGGTACAGAAGGTGTCACCTTTAATGATTTTATGCATGTGGATGACGATATTGTTACTTCAGAGTTTCCCACAGATGAATATATTGTGGAGCTATTGGGATCTAAATCCGAATTTGAGCATGATAGCGAAAGTGATATAGAAGAGGATTTGCAAGATGATATGCTGCAACCAGTTTCAAACGAGCTAGTTGCCAGATTTTGCGATCATATTTAAAAACCAATGAACATACAACCGATTCTCTGTGCAATGGTTTAAATAATATTGACGTTTTTTTTGAAGATCATAATAAAAAATCCTCTCGTCAATACCAAATAACTGACTTTTTTACTTAAAACGAATGAAAGCTATACATTTATTCATACAATGTTCCTAATTATGTATGTATATATAATTTTAAAATATACACATGGGTTTTATGGATTGTTTTATTTTTCCATTAGGTTTTATTTTCTTTATGGATTTTTATGTATGTATGTACATATGTATATTATATTTGATAACTCGAAATCTTGATAGCTCGATTTTTTTTTGTGGCATGTCATAGTTCGAGTTATCGAAGTTCGACTGTAATATGAAAACCATATCTTTTCTGTTCTAAACCATATCTATTCTATTTTAGTGTGCCCAGCGAAGCGGGCCGGGTTTGCTAGTTTATTATAAGAATTGCTGTTCCGCATGAGGCTTTTCCATCTGGGTGGTTTGTGTTATCAAATTTTTAGCCAGGTACTCGTATATGGAAATTATATTCTTTGTGTAATGTGTCATTATATCTACATCGTGCTCTGTAAAGATTCTTTTGCGATCTAATTTATCATGGTAAACACCATTTGCGATATATAAAAATTATTGATTCATTGAATCATTGATTCTGTTCCACTAATGGAAAACTTGCGATTTGATTATAATTTTACTAAATAGATTGTGGTGTGATTATTACCGCAACTGCTGGATTTATTTCAGGATAAATTTTAATTTATGACATACGGAGGAGTTTTGAAATTTTGCGATAACTACGCATGCAGTGCGTAAAGTATAGTACATATGGTACCAGTTCTGTTCCTTTAAAATGGCTCTTCTACGGCGACTCTGAAACGATAGTTTAATTTTATAAATGGGATGAATTTCTCCCTTTTTTAGTTCTACCGAGTTGGCCAGAAATTTAATCTAACATATGAGCTGGGGCGTTGCCGACCAGTTTTCCCAATCCATTCTTCCCAAAACTTTTTTCCCAATGCTTACTTTTCCCAAAGGCAAATGTTCCCAAATTTTTTCATCCAAACTGTTTTTCCCAAGACTTTTTTCCCAAATATATTTTTTTCCAAAGAGCAAAAAATTATTTATTAATTATATAAAAATTATAAAATGTGTAAAAATTCTTTAGAGGAGTTCCACGCAAAAATACGGTGGATTGCGTAGCCGGAGTCGGACTGATGAGGGTTATTTTTTTGAAGCGCGGCCGAAGGCCGCCAAGGCGAAAAGGAGTTCTACGCAAAAATACGGTGGATTGCGTAGCCGGAGCTGGACTGATGAGGGTTATTTTTTTGAAGCGCGGCCGAAGGCCGCCCACGCGAAAAGGAGTTCTACGCAAAAAAAAACAAGTTTGGGAAAAATAGGATTTTAATTGAATTGGGAAAATTGTTTTTGGGAAAATTGGCTTGGGAGTTATTTTATTGGGAACAAAAGTTTTGGGAAAAATGACTTTTGGGAAAAATGGATTGGGAAAAGTGTACGGTAACCGAGCTGGGGCACCTTATGTTTATCTATACTAATATTATAAAGAGGAAAACTTTGTTTGTTTGTTTGTAACGAATAGGCTCAAAAACTACTGGACCGATTTTAAAAATTCTTTCACCATTCGAAAACTACATTATCCAAGAGTAACGTGGATTACATTTTATTTTGGAAAAAATAGGGTTCCGTAAGATATTTGGATTTTTCGGACACAAACTGAAAAAAATCTTATATATAAAATAAAGTCAACTTTTTGTGTGTGTTCGCTAACCGGCCCTGTCTGTACCGAATTAAACCAAACTTGCACACATTGTTAAGAAGGTATTGAAGATGGTTTCCGTATAGTTTGGATTCCTATTGGTGGATAGGGCTCGAGATATAGGTCAAAACGTGGACCCGGGTAACCTTTGGATGTGTATGTACAATATGGGTATCAAATGGAAGCTGTTGGTGAATGCTTTAGTTCAGAGTATTTCCATCCGCTCCGTGACTAGGGTCTCGAGATAGAGACCAAAACGTGGACCCTAGAATGTGTATGTACAATATGGGTATCAAATGGAAGCTGTTGGTGAATGCTTTAGTTCAGAGTATTTCCATCCGCTCCGTGACTAGGGTCTCGAGATAGAGACCAAAACGTGGACCCTAGAATGTGTTTGTACAATATGGATATCAAATGAAAGCTGTTGATAAGTGCTTTAATACGGGGTAATTTTCATACCTATTGATGACTGGGATCTGGAAATATATGCCAAAACGTGGACCCGCCGTGTCTTTGCACCGAATTAAACCAAACTTACACACATTGTTAAGGAGGTATTGAAGATGGTTTCCGTATAGTTTGGGTACCTATTGGTAGATAGGGTCTCGAGATATAGGTCAAAACGTGGACCCGGGTAACCTTCGGATGTGTATGTACAATATGGGTATCAAATGGAAGCTGTTGGTGAATGCTTTAGTTCAGAGTATTTCCATCCGCTCCGTGACTAGGGTCTTGAGATAGAGACCAAAACGTGGACCCTAGAATGTGTTTGTACAATATGGATATCAAATGAAAGCTGTTGATAAGTGCTTTAATACGGGGTAATTTTCATACCTATTGATGACTAGGGTCTCGAGATATAGGTCAAAACGTGGACCCGGGTAACCTTCGGACGTGTATGTACAATATGGGTATCAAATGGAAGCTGTTGGTGAATGCTTTAGTTCAGAGTATTTTTCATGCCGCTCCGTGACTAGGATCTCGAGATAGAGACCAAAACGTGGACCCTAGAATGTGTTTGTACAATATGGATATCAAACTGAAACTGTTGGTGAATGCCTTAGTACAGAGTATTTTTCATGCCGCTACGTGACTGGGGTCTCCAGATATAGGTCAAAACGTGGACCCGGGTAACCTTTGGTTGTGTATGCACAATATAGGTATCAAATGAAAGCTGGTGATAAGTGCTTTAATACGGGGTAATTTTCATACCTATTGATGACTAGGGTCTCGAAATATATGCCAAAACGTGGACCCGCTGTGTCTTTGCACCGAATTAAACCAAACTTATGCACATTGTTAAGTAAGTATTGAAAATGGGTTTCGTAAAGTTTGGTTGTAATTCGGAGCAGTGGCAACGGGTACAGCGTTCTTTTGAGCCAGCCATAATGTCGCTTACTTTTTTAACGCTTGGGGCGGAACTGAACTGTCAAATTGACAGTGTTAGTTACAATGTGTCAATATTTCTTTTTGATTTGGATGCCATAAGGAAAAAACGTAAGTGCAACATGTAAAAATTGTTTGTGAATTTTTTTGGAGTGGATTTTGGAACAGTGAATAATTTCTTACGAAATTTGAGAATTTAATGTGAAATCCGAATGAAATTATGTGTTCGTGGTAAAAACAATTTTTTTCGTTTTTTTTTTTTTTTGAAAAATATAAATGGATAATGGTTAAAAAAGCTCCAATTCTTAATAAAACATATAAATTGAAACGAAAAATTCATGGATGATCAGGAAAAAAGACGATTGTTTATTCATATGCGTTGATTTGAAATTTAAAAACAATCTTGTTTTTTCCTGATTTTCAATTTATATTTTATATTTACTCAAAAATAAATAGAAAAACAAAAAATATTGTTTATGCCAAAGCGCTTGAATAAAGAATAAAGAAATAAATAATATGAAAACCATATATTTTCTGTTCTAAACCATATCTATTCTATTTTAGTGTGCCCAGCGAAGGGGGCCGGGTTTGCTAGTTAATAATATTTATAGTTGAATTTGCAGTAAGCCTTTGATCCCCAAGTAACTCTTTAATTTCGTAGGAATTTACTTTGGCTTTAATTCCTTTAATTCCTAGTATTAAGATCTTAGAGCCCTTTAATCAGTATTAGTAATCGTTTTTGTTGTGACCAGATTGAAGAGTTGCTTCACGGAAGTGAAGTGCAGATTTGGATTTTAGTTTGATCGTATTATCTTTTTTGAAAGGAATAAGGGGAATTGGAGGAGCAATTGGTAGTATAGAATGTGTTCCGTTCAGCTTGTAGAAATTATCTGCACTCGTTTTGTGTAGTCTGTTGAATAATTATGTTTTTTTTTTAATATAATTTAAATATATGCATTTTTGGTATATGTACGTAACTCAGACAATCGCCGCGCAAAGACGTATTTACATTCATACGGATTATGGTCTAGTGAATTCGCAAACAAAATAAGAACAAATAAAAAACAGAAAAACGTAATAAAACAGTTTGTTCGTTACTTATCCGCAAATACTTGGAACAAAAAATTACAAGTGAAAAAGCAGTGACAAAAATGGAGGGTGCCAAACCCCCAGCAAGGCACAGGTTCAGGGACTTAGATCCCATAGTGAACCTTTTCGGCAACCCAATAAATCTCAATAAATGAAATAGAACCAACTACTTTGTTCCAATTTCTGAAACAGGCCAAAATGATGACAATTTTCTCCAATATCTGGTCGCAACTGCAGTTGGCCCAACAATTGAAGAAAAAATAAAGCCTCTATTGTCCTACTACGTATTCAAATCACTGGGGGTTTAAGATTTTTAAGCCCCGAATACACCGAGGTAACTGAAATAAAATCCGGTGGCCTGCTGAATAAAGCTCTCAACCTTAAAGCAGCAGAAATAATTAATATAAACCACTTACATCGATTTAGTTTCTGTGAAAATCACCTCACACAAATTATTGAACTCAACCCAAGGTCGTATCTTCTCAAGAACGATCGCAAATCTGACGGAAAACGAACTGATCAAAGGTTTAGCCCAGGAAAAAGTCATTGAACTTAAAAAGCTCTCGAAAAAATTTGACGGGATAGACCTGAAAAAATGAAGCTAAGCTGGGAAATGATAAATGTAAAAGAGTACGTTCCAAGGCCTATGACATGCAAAATTTGCCAGAAACTAGGACATACGAAAAACACATGCAAACACATCGAGGTTTGTCACCAATGTGTAATCCCCGTACCATACAAAAAATATATAAGACTTTTTGCATCAACTGCAATAATGGAACACACCGTGCAGCCAACCCCACATGTCCAAGCTTTCTTTAACACAAGTCAGTAAATAAAATAAAACTTGAAAGGAGATGAACAATACGTGAAGCCTGGAAAATTTATAACAGCAATCGGACGATGTACCAAATCTAGCCCTTCAATCAAAGCACAAGCAAACCAACATTTTCCAAAATAGTTAAAAACACGATAACTACAACAGAAACCAATCAAAGTACAAAAGAAGGAGAAAAGATTATACAAAACTAAAATCGGCATACTCAAACAAAAATGAAACCATCTAAAATAATAACACCAAAGAAATTCAACAACACCTAACAACAATAAAAAACATTAACCAAAATAACAAGGCAGTAAAAACCAAGGAAAAAAACGACATCCCAGAAATAGCAGAGAAAAACACCAACAAGCACATATGAAAAACACAACCATAAAAGTAGCAATAACGGCGTAGACGTGTCCCCATACGCAGGACAATTCCACAAATTCCTACAATTAGAAGTAACCATATCTCCAAACACATCCAGAAAAATATTAAACGCACAAACAAATAAACACTAAACACATACAGATCGACTTTGGTATCTACATAACTGTCCTCCAGTAGAATATCTGAGGATTTATAAAACTAAAAACGACAATACACCTTCCTACACCTTTCAAATTACAAAATATTTCAGCACAACAAAAACTACAACTACGCAATGTCAGGAGTTACAATCTTCATTGAAAACACGATAAATGCATCAAATTCCAACACGAGGTGTTATTTTGATATTCAAAGAAAAGTGATATTTTTTTAATATAAATAATCGCATGTTTATTTCATTATAAAGAGGAAGGTATGCCGTTAATAGTGGAAAATAACACCCGTTGTGGAAAACCCTTTACTTAACCTCCATCAACGAACTGCTGCATCAAACTTTTAAAATTCACGGATCCAAAGAGCTTTATATTTTTTTTTTTTTGGGTAGGAGGTGAAAATAAAAATGTCATCATCAAAGGCGGCGTCGCACTTGTGTTATGTGGGGCATGCTCCCACTAACATTATAACATTCCTGCCTCTCAGCTGATTTCCACCCTGGGACCACTGTAAGCATTTCATCAAGGTGGAGCCGCGTTTATGTCTATGGACACAACCAGGTACCTGCATCCAGGTCCCTCTCTTGTGGACGTATGGAGATCTTACGCCAGCGATTGAATGCATTCCTTGCACTATTTGACAAGTGGTTCTCAGGGAAGTGGAACATCGGAAAATTTGCGATATCGTAGTATTTACGATTGACTCAAATGTTAGCGTTTGTCGTCGTCCTGTTCAGAAACAGCTTGCGCTTCTATTCAATGAATTGAAGTCGTACCATTACACAGGCACACAAAAAAAAAAAGTGTCATGTCCAAGACATTAGACTAGTGTATTCCGACGTATTTTTTCGCACTGAATCCGAATCCGAAGCTAGAATACTCAAATTGGCTCCCGTTTTTGAGATAATCTCAAAAAACTGAAAAAAAAAATTAAAAAACTGAAAAAAGAAATAAAATTTTTTTTCAGATCCTACGGTAGTGTATTTCGATGTATTTTTTCCCGCTGAGTCCGAACCTGATGCAAAAATTTGCATATTGGCTCAAATTCCTTGGGAAAACAACGACGCCATTTTCCTATGGTCGAACAAATGAATGACTTTCGACCCTGTCTCGAGGTATCCAAAAGCGCCAAGTTCGTGCCTCTGGGATAAAAACTCTCTTTACTTGTATCTGTAACCAGGGCACCTCCACGTGGTGACGGTGGGCAACGGAACCATACTGGCAGAGTCCCTGGGTAAGCGGCTGCCGCCGTCATGGCAGGCACAAGTGAAAAGTGTTTTACGATGCAGGGTCTCGGAAGCCCAGTATCGGCGGCTGGTCAGGGTGGAAATGCAGGCCCGCAGGCGTCGTCATCCAGCGACTGCAGCTCTACAGTAGTGGGAAACTTGGCTACTGTAGGGAATAATGCGACAAGTCATGAATCAGCAGGTGAATCTGTTGAGCGATCAGATTTGAATCACAGTTGTAATAAGGACGTAAACAGTTTTTGTTATATTTGCAGCAAGTATGAGATTCCAAAGCGTCGGCGAAATGTAAATAAAAATGTTATGGAACTTTATAAAACTTGTTTTAATTTAGACATTACAAATCAAGATACTAACTGGGTTCCTAAAAAGATATGTAATCTTTGCGAAAGAATGTTAAACGGTAAAGCAAAGCAAACGATTAAAGTTCCTTGCATTTGGAGAAAACCCCTTAATAAAGAAAATTGTTATGTTTGTATGACGGATGTAAAAGGTATCAACAATTCTAAAAAATCGAAATATTTGTATGCAGAAGTTTCAAGCGTCACGAAACCCATTTTCTTATCTGATCAGGAGAGTAATGAAAATATGGATCTGTGCTGTTCTAATGATGAACATGTGATTACGGGATTTGAAGGTAATAACAGTACCGAAATCGATACAGATGAGAAAGAAATCGAAGATGATACTGATGAAGGAAGCGAAAATAATACTGAAGAAGAAAGCGAAAATGAAAGCACCGATGATGATGATTATACGCCGTATGATATTCCAATCAAAAAAGAACTATTTCCAGCTAATCAAGAAGAGGTTAATGATTTGGTCAGAGATTTAGGTCTACCCAAAGATGGTTCTGAGTTGCTAACTTCATGGTTGAAAAGCAAAAACTTTACTTCTAATAAAGTAAAATCATCTTTCTATCGAAATAGGGAGAAAGAATTTCGAAAATATTTTATCTTTCAAAAAGACATTTCTTTAGTATATTGCCAAGATATAAATGGATTAATGAATGAACTGAAACCTGGATGTTATAAAAGCGAGAATTGGAGGTTATTTATTGATTCCTCAACAAAAAGTTTAAAGGCCGTGTTACTGCTAACACAAACAAATTTGCTTCGGTACCTGTAGCATATTCAAGAGTTACTAAAGAAGAATATGGAAAGTTAAATATAATACTAAATAAAATTAAGTATTCAGATCATAAGTGGCAAATCTGTGGGGACTTAAAAATCATAACCATTATACTAGGACAGCAATCTGGATTTACAAAAATGCCGTGTTTCTTATGCGAGTGGGACAGTAGAGATCGGGCAAATCATTACATCAAAAAAGAGTGGCCTAAGAGAAAGAAACTTAAGCCAGAAACAAAGAATGTTATACAAAAACCCTTGGTCGATGCTTCTAAAATCCTTCTTCCTCCACTGCATATAAAGTTAGGACTTGTTAAGCAATTTATTAAGGCATTGAAAAAATCTTTCCTAAAGTTTCGGATGCAAAGTTAAAGGGAGGAAAATTAGATGGACCACAAATTAGGAAGATGTTAAGGGATAACATTTTAGTAACAAAAATGAATAAGAAAGAAAGAGATGCGTGGCTTAGTTTTAAAAATGTAGTTGAAAACTTTTTAGGAAACCATAGGAGTTTAAATTACAAAGAAATTGTTGCAAATTTGGTCAAGAACTTCAAAAACTTAGGTTGCTTGATGAACTTAAAGTTACATTTCTTAGATTCTCGCGTAGATTACTTCCCAGAAAATCTTGGGGATTACAGCGAGGAGCAAGGAGAAAGATTCCACCAAGATATTAAGGAAATGGAACGTAGATATCAAGGAACGTGGAATAAAAATATGATGGCAGACTACTGCTGGTCGCTAAAGAGGGATATTGCTGTAAGAGGGCAGAAACGCAAAAGACAAACTCTGCATCGATCATTTGAATGTAAGAGAGTTCGATACAATAGAAAAAACATTTGAAAATAAATTACCATATTGAGCTAATAAATCAGCTAATAAATTCTAATTCGAACTCAGCAGAAAAAGTATAAAACAGATAGAGATACACTACTATAGTGTCTCGAGAAAATATTTGTTTTATTTTGCCTTCAACTTGATTTTATGCGCAGATTTATGAGAATATCTCAAAAACATTAACGAACACCCCAATTTTTTGTTTCATATTTGGAACCAGTACAAAAATACGTAAAAGAGGCTTTCGTAGAATCTACAAAAAAAATTTTTTTCATTACTTTGACTTTTTTAACAACTTTTTGAGACTATATCAAAAATTTGAGCAAATACGCCAGGTTTAAGCGGTTTTTTTAAATTATCTCAAAAATTTGACCCAATACGCCAATTCTGGCTTTAGTTTTAGAATCAGCGGAAAAAACACATCGAATTTACACTACAATAGTGTCTCAAAAAATTACGTAGAGTTTTTTACATTTGCAAATATGTTTGGCAACATTTTTGTAATCAGCGGAAAAAAGTACGTCGAAAAACACTACCATAATTTCTCGAGAAAATTATTATTATTGGTTTTGCTCTTTTTTCGATTTTTTGAGCAGTTCTTTGAGATTGTCTCAAAAATTTTAGCCAATATGCAAATTTTTGCATCAGGTTCGGACTCAGCGGGAAAAAATACATCGAAATACACTACCGTAGGATCTGAAAAAAATGTTTATTTCTTTTTTCAGTTATTTATTTTTTTTCAGTTTTTTGAGATTATCTCAAAAACGGGAGCCAATTTGAGTATTCTGGCTTCGGATTCGGATTCAGCGGGAAAAAATACATCGAAATACACTACCGTAGGATCTGAAAAAAAATTTTATTTCTTTTTTCAGTTTTTTAATTTTTTTTCAGTTTTTTGAGATTATCTCAAAAACGGGAGCCAATTTGAGTATTCTAGCTTCGGATTCGGATTCAGTGCGAAAAAATACGTCGGAATACACTAGTCTAATGTCTTGGACATGACACTTTTTTTTTTGTGTGTCTGTGTTATTTTTCCCACAAACACTCGAACGTCTCCCACCTAGCACAGGATGAGCAAATGTCCCGTGAGAGGTTCATAGGACTAGTGTCCAAAAACTCTTTCAAGTATTGCACGTTCTCGTGCGAAGCGATCACAGTGAAAAGTCACGGTTCCGCGCTTTCGATTGCATCCGGGCATCTTGGGCAAAATGGACTATCTGCCAACTGAAAGCGGTGGAGATATTCCATAAAGCAGCCGTGACTAGTGAGTATCTGCTTAAGGTGATAATCCGTATCTTCGAGATGTGATATTAGCTTGAACATCCATCGCCCCCTAGATGACTCTTTCCATCTTCTTTGCAACTCATACATTGTTCGCTCTCTCTCGATGGCTTTTTATGCTGCGGGCCGCTTTTTATGCTGCTGTGGGTTTTGTTCCTCTCTCGTTATAGAGGCGACGAAGCTCTCTTGCGTGAATGTCAAGTGGTAATTTTCTAGCTACAACACATATTGCCGTTCCATATGGGCATGATACCCGTACTGCGCTCCGCCTGCACACAATTTCACGCATGTGTATATTCTTGATTTCCGCCCACACCGGCGCCGCGTAGAGCACGTTCGAGTCCACGACTGTTGCTATCTATATTGGGTAATATTTTTGTGAGAGCGCTCATTACAGCCACTTCTTTGTTATTGATTGTTGCTAGGTGTTGCTTAAAGCTCAATCTCGTGTTAATCATGACTACTAGGTATTTTAATACCTCCTTTGTCAGTAACTCGTGACCACCAAATGAGAGTTTCATAATTGTCTTTTTCTTTCGCGCACTTATCAGCACTGCCTCCGTTTTTTTGTTTTGTTTCGTTTGTTGAAATCGCTTCGGAAAATGCTCAGAAGATAGCTTGGCACCTTCAACTTTTCTAGAGACAACAGTATGTTGGACCAATTTGTCGAGTTTATTGCTTTGCTTATGCCCAGCGTTATGACTTGGCAAAGCTTCATAGCAGTGTGTCCTGCGCTGATAGCTTCCCGAGCTATGCTTATTACGGTTCGGATCGCATCCACTGTTGATCTTGCACGCCGGAAACCAAACTGGTTCTCTGAGAGACCTCTGGGGCCTTCTAAGCATTCCTGGAGCCGATCACATATGATACGTTCTAATATCTTCCCAGTTGTGTCCAGCATGCATAAAGGTCTGTATGCTGCTGGTTGATCAGTTTGCTTTCCTGGCTTAAGTAGCTAGACTAAGCCCTGTAGCTTCAATCTATATCATATATAAGTCTGCAAATATTTTCGGGTTCGCCCGTATCGGGACCAGAAGCTTTGCTCTTCTTATGCGTTTTAGTGTGTGTAGAATATCTGTAGTTACTGGCGGAACATTTGTGCTTGTCTTGACAGCATATTCCCGGTCATATGCCGTGCATTTATGGAATAGAACCTCTGTGACATCGCAGTCATCATTCCAACTTTAACGTGATATGTAGACCGAGTCTTTGCCTGATGGATGTTGCGCTTACTAACTTACGCTTACTTACTTAATTGAATTTTCATCAGGTTGTTTTACGTGGGCCAGTTCTGAGACCGCGCTTAAAAGCTCTTCGTTTGTGCTTAGATCAGGTATAGTAAATGATATCCGGTGATAGACTATTCTTATGCACCAGAAATTGTGGTTTGATATATTGAGAACATGTCGTTCTTTTTTCGTGTACTTAATGATATGTCTATTGTTGGCTGAAAAGGATTTTGCTTTATTCCCGGTGGTGTTGTTGGTATTGGTGTAATTATACTTTGAAGATGTATTGTATTTGGGAAAAAGTATTTTTGTTTTTCCTGGCGAGCGGGGTTTTCCTAACTTTGTAGTTCGCTTGTGAAATAACAAGGTAAAATCGTTCTAGCGGCATGCTACTCTTGTGCATCTTGTCGATTGGCGGAGCAGTCGGAAATCTAAAGGCCTTTCGGGAACATTTGTTGAGTGCTGCGTTTATTTTGTGGATGTTTGATTTAGATATCCATCCGTACCGCGTGATGTGGTGTTGAACTACACCTTCTGCAAGTGATCGACATATTGAAAGGGTGATGTCTATGTGTGGTCCCTTTTTCCGCGGACATATAATTTTTAATAGATTATAGATTTTGCTTAGTTTGCCTGCGATTTCTTCGGTGTGCTCGTTCATTTCTGATGCAAATATGTAGTCATTCTATTTTGTTGGCAGGTACTTTTACGCCTTCTTGGGGTAACCTGTAACCACTAGAGGGCGCATCCCCAGGTGGTGGATAGGGGAACGCCTTCCAGATATGGGTGGTCGGAGAACATCGCCCACAAACCACAAAAGCCGAAGATGTAAACTTCGTTAAAAAAATCTCCCTCAATCCAAGGGGTGATGTGACCCGTGCCTATTGAGTGAGTTTGGCAGCCGGAGGATTAAATAAGCCTGCCTTCTAACGGAGCCCTCCTAATACCAGGCCGCCTCAAGTTATAACCGCGGCTTTGCCTTGGTATGGAGTGCTCTCAAGGTCCAACGGTTATTTCTCCAATATCTTTTTTGGTCACCGCACATGACGACATGTGCAGCCCCCTGGCGGGGCAAGTGACCATACGAAACATAAAATGAACAAAGGAAAAATCTAAAAATTGAATGAAATCCAGAAACGGCAGACCGACAAACGGACTGATAATCAGTCCTTACTAATGACAAAACAGATGGACAAATGGACTAAACCGACGGAAGAAGTGGGAAACTTTCTCAGAGGACGAGCTCTTAGCCTCCAGCTGTGGGTCACAGCATTCCACCAACTTTAAATTGACCATCCACATGCGCTGAGGAGAAAAAGCGTCAAAGTGTAAAAAAGGCACGTCTAGGTACAAGCTTTACCAGAGTTCCGTGGCTTTGCTCAGCCGAATAAGTAAAAATGAGACCGCTGATAGAACTCATCCAAAGGAGACGGCCGATAAGTCAACGTCATGACAAACCCGGAGGTTCAAGTGCCAGGATTTGATTCAATGGAGGGGGTCCGTGAATGCAGGGTGATCAAAGGCGATAATGAGCTCTCCCTTGACTTCCTCTTGAATTTCTGCAAACTGTTGTTGCCAATATCCAGGCTGAGAAGGTTTAAGCTTCAAACTAGTCCCGGCCAACGAGATGCCACGACGACCGAGAGCCCTCATCTGGATACCGAATATGAAATTCGAAGCCAAACACATAACCGCAATGTTCCGAATCTCGGAGGAGAGCATCGAGCCACTGGGAAGAGTGGACAGCAAATCTCGGTTCGGCGTGAGAAAAGCGCTACTGAAGATATGCCGCTCTGCAAATCCGGAAGATGGGCAGGACGATGTCGAAGCCGCCAAGGAATTGCTCACGGGCATAAAACTTGACTACGAAAGTTCTGACGACAATAGTAAATTGCATAATGACCAGTAAGCATGGAGGAGTGATCGTGAGGAGTTGCCGGATATACCATCGGCCGCGTCCCAGGTGGTGGATAGGGAGCTTGCCCCTATCTCTCCTAAAACCAGTGTGTGCTTTTAAAAAATTTCAAATATCTCTGATTTCTGTAGAGCTGAGATCTTCCAACTCATCAAAAAATTGTTCACCCAGAATAGTAAACCTGCGCCTGGATAGAGCAGGACAGTGGCACAGTAGGTGCGAGATTGTCTCTTCCTCTTCTTCATTTAGACAACTTCAGCCTGAAAGACACTACAGTAGTCGGGGAGCCGAAAACTGAAGGAAATCCCCAGTTGTTTGGAGTATACACCTCCGCCCACCCTGCCCTCGAGCTTTGAGCCATCTGTGTATATATGGATGGACTCTCTCTGCCTCACATCGTCCCATTCCCACTCTTCCCTTGAGGGTAGGAGGGTCGTAAACGATGTAAGGGCAAGTATAGGTGGGAGTGCATAGTCCACCAGTCCGGGAAGCCCCAAAGTGCCAGCCAGGATTTTACCGTGACCATAATCCGTGTTTGACCACTTATTTAGAGTGTTCAGCCTTATTGCCGCGCTACGTGCGTTATATATTGCCTGCAGATCTACCGGAAGGAAGCTTAGTGTCGCATATAATGCTTTCGTTGGTGTGGTTGACATGGCTCCGGTTATCAGAACAGATGCTAGTCTTTGAACCTTGTCAAGCTTTTTGATGTTCACACCCTCCTGAAGGGCATCCCACCATATTACAATACCGTAGTAGAGAATTGGCCTAACCACTGTTGTGTAGAGCCAATGTATCATTCTGGGTTTCAATCCCCATTTCTGGGTTCCATTTCCATCGGCATATGATATTATTTTACCTCCCATTTTTTCAAGTTCTTGTAGAAGATTATTGACAGTTAGGTTCCACAGAAGTGGAGATATTACCCCACCTTGGGGTGTACCCCTGATCGGAAATTTTTTACCACACAGGTGGAAATCCACCCGCTTCAGCGGCAGAGGCATGGAGTCTGAAGGCCCCAACATTTACCAAAGTTGCTATCGCAATTTCTTCATCTTCAGAGACGGAGAGTCATTTCGCAGTTTCGGAGGGCTTGCGTTGTGAAGTCACTGCGGTGGCGGCACGACCTCCCAAAAAAAACGAGAAATTGAAGAGTGGTTCGAGGAGGGAAAGGAGAAAGTGGTTCGCTAAGCTCATGCGGGAGAAATCCTTATGTGGCTTTGCCGTCTCTTCTGTGTCTGTGTCTTTCAAAACACCTCGGTCGGCGGAAGTGACACCCAGAGAGGCCACCGAGATCTTGGTGGCAAACTATCTCGCTCTCGAGATAAGTGGAAGAAGACAGTTGCTGAAAGTAGTACAGCTCCCTGCCCTACAGCTACCGCTAATGGCCCCACTACCCCCCAAGGTAAGATCGCGGTCTCAACGCCAATCGACGTGACGGGTAAAGGTTCTGGTAACCAACGGTCTAGTCGGCGCCTCGATAAAAAGCCCAACACAGCTGTCTGGCCGGCGAAAATTTCGTCAGTGGAGGATTGTGAACTGGAACTTCGAAATAATCCACCCCAGGGCGTAACCAAGTCATCCTATAGCGAAAAGGCTGCTGGTTCCTGACCTGTGGCTGTGATTGGTAAACTGGGGCGTGAACATTAACTGACTGATGCAGAAATCAAATGCGGCAAAAGTCGACTAATGCGTCAGGTTATTGGCTCCGGTCCTGAGGACAACGCGAAGAGGTATAAGACAAAGGACGGCACCATAAAGGTGACGAACGTGTCTCTGACCAACTTCGAGCGGATCAGGACCGGGGTCTATAACGTGCCCCCCAGCGAAAAGAACACACCCGTCAGGAAAGCCATTGACCGGATTCCGGATGCTGACTTGTCTACAGCAGATGTCCTTTCCTGCCTTCGCTCACAGAATCCGGGCGATAGCACGAGGCTTTGGCGAGTCCTTTCGCACACTAAGGGTAGCAACCGGGAAGGGACCACTCTTGTGGTGGGATGTGTTGATATCTTAGACTCTTGGTACGAGGACTGTCTTAGTATTTTCTTTCAGACTATCAGTTTTTACGTTTTTCCCAGATAATTGGCTCAGACGGTTCCTGTAGCTACCGTCCCTTCACGGTGACAGAGATAAGCTTGCGGGATTATTCGTGTAGTCGGCTATAGCGACAAGTCGCCCGGACCAGATAGTATATATCCTGTCGAGCTGAAAGAATTGAGCCTGGCACTGGCCTGTATACCACGCTCTTGGAGGATGGTGAGGGTCGGCTATAGTTAGGGGACCCTATAGTTACAAAAGAAGATTATACCAGCTCCGAAAATTTAAGCCCCTCAGTATGACTTCTTTCATGCCAAAAAGCATCGAACGACTAGTAGAATTGCGCATACGTCGGATGGTTCACCCGCCTTCTCCAATTTAGTACGCCTATCAAAGCTGAAAATCCGTATTTTAACGGATGGCTCCAGGAGCGAGCACGGTTCGGGCGGTGCTATCTACGAGGAATCCGGCGAGACAAAACTACACTTTGCTTTTGGAATGCTCGCATCTGTGTTTCAAGTGGCCTCAGACAGCCTGCCAACCACTTAAAGTGTAGTTGAGTACTGAAAATCCACGCTGAATTATGTCGGCAGAGAAAATATCCTGATGCTAACGTTGGTCCCGGGACACGTGAGTATTACGAGTAACGAGACCTCCAACTCTTTAGTTAGGAGTTCTGCCACTCCCTTCTGCAGCCATCAAAGCTACGTTTAGCAAACGGGCTACTTCAACTCACAAGAAAGCTTGGCATGCTGAGATAGGCTGCAGATGGACAAAACTGATGTTACCTGTCATGTCCGACCGACTGTCACAGATCTCCTATCATTAAGCAGAAAGGACTGTAGGCAGCTGGTTGGACTGATGAAGGGCCACTTTCTATGGGCGAAGCACATGGAAATGGTAGGCATCTCAGAAAGAGCACTCTGCCCAGGATATGTAGAGGAGGATGAGACAGCGGTTCATCTGTTCATCTGCCCGACCTTTGCTCGAATCAGGATTGAGGTCTCTGGCACTGATGGGTTAAGAAGGCACCACAAGATCTACTCAGATTTCTTCGGAGGTCGGATAAATTTAAAGAAAATTAAAAGGGGAACCCCAGTGCAGTACAATAGATGTACTGTTGATTGAGTGCCGTACTTCCTAGTTTGTCCCGAGAAAAAAAGAGTAAAATAAAAATAAAAAAATGGGTCCGAAGGTTGTCTAGATAAATATGCAGCACTCGGGACCTGCAACGGACAACGTAATCGTTTTCCTGGCGGAGGAGGACGTCGACATCACCTTAATCCAGGAACCCTGGGTGCGAAGGTGAAGGAGTTTACTGGAAATAACAATAACCTGTTCTACAAACGGAATCAAGGTAGTCCCAAACACTTGAATATATTTTTAATCCCATTATATAGTTCACAGGATGTGGCGGCTGTTAGAATGGCAGCCGCTGGCGGTATAGGCATAATACGTGCTTCCATCTACATGGCACATGATTGCCTAGCACCGCCCGCGAAGCTATATGTGGCAGCTCAGAGACCTACGATCGAGGTGAGTCCTTTCACGATTTTATAATTAATACTAATCTGGCGGTATGTAACAGAGGGAGTATTACCTTGAGGGTAGGTTACAACATTGAAGAAGACATTTAATAGGCCCTACAAAACGTCTTGTCCAATTAAATATAGCAAAAAATCATATCCTCCTTGGTGGACCAATGAGCTCTCAAAATTAAGGGAAGAAGCCAAATAAAACTTCAATTTCAGCTACTCAACAGGTAATTGGCAACTGCACAGAAAAAGTCGGAGACAGTACAAGAAGGCAACTAGGGCCACCAAGAATGAGAGCTGGAGAGATTTTTGTTCTTCGATCGAATCTACCAGCGATTCTGCGAGGCTCAGCCGTATTTGGACTAAAGATCATTTAATAGCTTCTTCGGTCAAGAGGCCAGATGATACTTGGACTTCTACGTCGGAAGAATCTCTAGAACTTCTTTTAAACACTAATTGTTCGAGATGTAGCACTCACGAAAGCGATGTAGGGAGAGTCCGGCGGAGCCACTAAGACCCACAGCATTTTGCCCATGTAATAGTCACAAAAGAGTTGTATAACCAATCAAATAGTTTTAACTTTTGAAATTTTCAGGCCCTGAGATGTTATGGGAAGTTCTTGATAGTATTCTATCATGGCTAATGGAAATTTTTAAAGTGTGTCTAAACTTAGGTTATATTCTAAATATGTAGTTGGAAACTTGTTAGAGTCATCTTCATACCCAAGATAAGTAAAAGGGCCAATTAGTCTTTTCTCCTTCCTTTTAAAAACCTTTGAACGGCTTTAAGACACACACAATAGAAGCCCACTGGGGTTGGTATTATCTCCACTTCCTTGGTTATGTGTGATTAGCAAAATCCTAATAAAACTATTGCAAATGGAGGTGGGGTAAAAGTGGTTGCCTGCTCTAATGATGTGGTGCTAATGGCATCAGGACTGTGTCCCAATACGATCAGTGGGATCATTCCAAGGGCGCTGGGCGAGCTTTAATCTTCGGCCACAGCGTGAAACGTGCGTAAAACAGAGCCTAGGTAAGGAGCCAGATATACAGGTAAGGCATCAATTTTTACCCTAGCAAGTATTAACGGGCAAACACTCTCACTTTCAACCAGTGTAAAGTACTTAGGGGTAGTTCTGGACTCTAAACTTAGCTGGAAATTAAACACTGAAGAACGGGTAAAGAAAACAGAAATCGCAAACGTATGCTAGAAAGAAGATGGGATATTCAACCCAAGTATTCATTATGGTTGTACAAGGCGATTATGTGACCAATTATCTCGTATGGATCGGTAGTTTGGTGGTTAACTCTGGGAAGAGAATACAACATCAAATTACCCGGCAAAATACAAAAATCAGCCTGTGCAATAACGGTCAATCAGATCATGTCATTCCGGTAGATCTACGTATCAAGAAGATGGCAACCATGAGTTCATTTAGGTTAAAGGAAGCGAGTCACTGGAAGCAAAAAAGTTATGGTCGCGCCAGTCTTTTATTCCGAAAAGCCCAGTATACCTCAGAGAGGTATAAAAAAAATCTGTACGTCTTTCTAATGCCTGCAGTGTCTTCCAGACGGAAGTACTAGCAATTGGGGAAGTTTGTAGGATACTAATCGTAGATTTCTCTTTTTAGTGCAATATCGCTATTCTTTCGGATAGCCAAGCTGCAATCCAGGCACTGGATTCAACTACAGCAACCTATATGATGGTGGAACAAAGTAGGAATAGCCTTATTAGCTTGAGTGAAAACCATAAAGTTACTTTAATCTGAGTCCTGGGATTTCGGTGCATTGAAGGTAACGAAAAATAAGAAGAAATGGATGAACATGAATAACGCTCTGGCAGAATCGGTATTCACACCACTAAGTGGAGTAAAGAGTATAATTTCCTTAAAATACCTCCGAATCGCGGATTGTTGATGAAGAGACCAGACAACATGCAAACGTTATGGCCCACCTACAAATAAACGTCAACTTCTTTTCTAGGGTCTTGGATGCCAACAAGCTAATAAGGTTTCTGAACCGCACAGACTGGATTAGTAATGCTGTAAATAACCCTTAAACACGTTTGTAACGAGGATGTGGCAACAAAATGGTGCGGAAGTGCTAATTGGATTCCAAACGAATTACTAATTAAACCAACCAACCACTTCTTCTGTCGTTCCAGAAGCTAGGGCGAAAATACCATCAGCGTAGATACCCATATACAATACTTTAAGCCGGTTATTTGCTCATTTCTTAGTAATTTTCCCTAATTATTTGCGTTAACGTTAAAGAGCAGTACCGAAAGCGTTTCCCATGTGGAATGCCATTTCCATTTTTTGCGATGATTGCTAGAAATTCCTCGGTTTTGACGGTAATTCTTCTGGTTGTGAGAAATGAATGTACGAGCTTAAACATTGTTTTTGAAACACCCCATTCATTAAGTTCTTGTATAACTTTTGATGCTAGGACTCTGTTGAAGACTTTTTCTAAATATTCAACGTGTGATTCTATTAAGTGGCAAATGGAGTGCACACCGCATTCTATGGTGTAAGCGTGTTGAACATTAATTGTACTCTTTCCGTATTTAGTCGAAAGCCTCTTAGAGATGATCTTGTCTAAGAGTTTTCATAATACTGGAAATAAGAATTTGGGGCGGTATCCTTCTCTGGAGTTTGGGTAATCGTGCAACAGTACCATGTTTCCAGTCGTGGTCCTTCGGTTCGTAGCCCTTCGAGAATAAAATGTTATTTTTCTTAGATTATTTCCATGCTCAGTTCTTCTTGGATTCTATCTTACTCCAAAGTTCTACGAAATTGTTTGCTATTGATATCGGGTGGAATGTTTCCATTCTCAAGGTGGAGCATGCTCTTGAGTTGATTTTTCTTACCTTATTCCATAGCGTTTTTTTGTCTGAGTATGGACTAAAGGAGTTAAGCAAGTTTGTCCACGATTCTGCTTGCAAGCTCTTCTTACTTTTGATGTGTATTAACCGGCTTATTTGGGCGTTTAACCAATCTGGCGTGTTCATTTGCCTTAGCTGTTTGGGTGTTGGCATCAATTCATTCGCAGATTTATTGTACGCATGATCCTCTTCATTTGCGCTGCCTCTTTGTTGATGTTCTTAGATTCTTCGATTTGACGATGTATGTGTTCAGTCTTTTGTTTGAAAATATCCCTATTTGCTCTACTTTCCTTGTACCTGCCCGTGAAATTTGCCTGTCTTTTTGGAATTATTTTGTGGAAGATAATTGAAAAATGATCACTCCGTGAGAATGTTGTTTCTAGCTCAGCTGTCGCCATCGTCTCGTTTACTGATGTCAATATATTTCCTGTGTAGGCGATCCAACACTTAATATAGCCAGGTTCCGATGATTCGCAAACTGCTCCAACCTAAGTCCGCTTTTAGAGTTTTGTAGTGAATGACGTTTAGAATATTTAAGTCCCCGGATATATGATGATGATGGTCTGAGATTGTGTCAAGAATGTCGTCAAGTAAATTTGATGCCATTTTAGCGTCGGTTTCTTTGTATACGAAGTGTGTTCAAAAAGTATCGCGAATTTTGTGTTTTTTCAAAAATTATTTATTTATTCATTAATATCTATTTTGTTTCCTTCAAATTATGCACTTGTGCCAACGTTTTCTTCAATCTTCGAAGCACTTCAAAAAATCATTTTTTTTGTCTTGTTCAGCGCGATGCCCTTCTTTATCTCGTCAATCGTAGCGTAGCTTCGTCCTTTCATGGGCCTCTTCAGTTTCGGAAACAAGAAAAAGTCACAGGGGCCAGATATGAGGAACACGGTGGCTGTGGTATCATTAGTGTGTTGTTTGCCAAAAAGTCGTGCACAAGCAACGATGTGTGATCAGGGGCGTTATCGATTCCGTTCTGCAAAAGAAAAATTTCATAGAATCTTTGGAGAATCTCCTTTGCCGAAAACATTTATGCATCATATGCTGCGTTTGAAGGAAAAGTGGCATGCGACTTTTCTTTTCGTTTTCTGTCAGATTTGCGATTTTTCTTGAGAAGATTCGGCCTTGGGTTGAGTTCAGTAATTTGTATAATATAAGGTGATCTTCATAGGAACTAAATCGATGTACGTGGCATTTATTATTCTTTGTTTTGCTTTAAGGCTGAGAGGATTTTAGTTTTATTACTTCGGTGTATTCCGGGCTTATAAATCTTAAACACTTTTCGATTTGGAATACATTGTAAAACGGTAGGGTCTTTATTTTTTCAACTGTTAGCTCAACTGCAGTTTCGACCTGATATCGAGGAAAATGCTAATCATTTTATGTTATTTCGGGAAGTGGAACAAAGTCCTTGATTCTATTTCTTTTATTTAGGTTTGTGGGATTGATCGAAAGGTACACGTCGGGATCTAAGGCCTGAACCTGTTTGGCGCCCTTCATTATTTTGTCACTGCTTTTTCACTTTTAATTTTTCGTGTAAAGCATGTGTGTGTAAGTAAGGAACAAACTGTCGAACTAAGTCGTGTAAATCTTTGTTTTTCGGTGAATCAGTAATATCAAAACTTGCGAGACCACATCTCTGTATCTATGTATGTATATAAAGACGCCTTTACCCGGCGTTTACCTGAGCTGAACTGTTTTGCGGTTTTGTTAGAAATTAAATATGGAAGGCTAAAATTAGAACACGTACACAGTCTCCATTTTTCAGACTTTTTGACTGGTCTAAAACTTTGCGTATATACAGTTGCTCAATAAAAAACTCGGATACCCCAGCGATATGGTTTTAAATAAAAAAAATATAAATATATTAAAATGCAAATCTAATGCGTTTATGTGTCACATTTCTTTTCGTTCTTCAAGCGAATTTTTCAAAACTAATATATAAAAAACATAAGCTAACTTTCAACTCATTCGTACATTGTTTTGTTGTTTTTAGATCTTCATTTATTTTATACAGTTAGTAACAGAAGTACTCGTAAGTATACAAAGGGCATGTTTTCAATTTTCACCCAATCGATTCCTTCAAACAACCTAAGTTATAACAAAATTGTGTTTTATTTACATGAATGAAATACAAAAATCATATTTAATCCAAATAATGAGAAAATTTTAAAAACGACCAAAATTATAGCTTTTTATATTGAACCTTATAAAAATTTATGTCTCAAAAGTAAGTATACAGTTCATCATATTATTAATTTGAGAAATCAAAAACGTAATATTAATTAAAATCAAATCCTAGCATTTGGTAAGATAACCATTAGATTCTCCAATCGCTTTAAGTCGTGATGGCATTGTGTTCACCAAGTTTTCAGTTACAGCTGGTGGTATTTTATTCCATTCCTCTTGAAGGGGTTTTTTCAGTTGTTCCTTATTTCTAATCGGATGTTTACGCATTTTCCGCTTTAAATGTTCCCCTAAATGTTCGATTGGGTTGGTATCCGGGGACTGTGGCGGTGTTTTCAACTGTTTTCGCACATTGTATAACAGCTACTCTCGTACTTGGATGTGTGCTTGGGGTCATTATCCTGCTGGAAGATAAACGTGGCTCCAAGTCCCAATTTCGAAGCGCTTTCTTTTAAATTATTTTTCAAAATATTTAAATAACCATATCGGTCCATAATATTTTCGATAAATACCAAGTTTCCAACCCCGTTCACAGCCATACATACCCAATCTATCATAGAGCCACCTCCATGCTTCACAGTGCCGTTCATATTGTTTGTATCCAATTCCGCGTTAGCTTTTCTCCAAACTTTTTCGCGGCACAGATACTGAACTTACACTCATCAGAAAATATGACTTGGTTTCAAAACGTTTGATCATATTTTTCATGATTTTTTGCGAATGAAATCCGTTTACTCCGATTGACACTACTCACGAAGGGCTATTTCCTAACATTGCGCACATGATAACCAGCACTATACAAAACCCGACCAATAGTTTGGGGGCTAAATTGTTTTCCAGTCTCATTTTCAACTTCAGATTTCGATTTGGGGCCACTCATTTTGGTGTTTGTCCTGATTTTCCGTACGACTAAGCTTTTTTCTCTGTGACTTAAGAGCGGCCGACGCCCACAACGCTCTTTAATAGTGGCGCTTTCCGCACTTTTATATTTATTCACAATCTTTTGAACTGTAGCAAAAGTTTCAAGCCGACTCCGAACGGCAGATATTTTTATGAGGAGCTTTTACATGGCAGAAATACCATTTGCCATTGCCTGCCGACGGGCGACCGCTATTAGAAAAATGTTTTTCTTAATTTTGGTGTTTCACCGAGATTCGAACCGACGTTCTCTCTGTGAATTGCGAATGGTAGTCACGCACCAACTCATTCGGCTACGGCGGCCGCCCACTTCTATACCCATTTCAATTATTTCATTTGAATAGCTTTAGCTTTTTTAATCAGTAGGTAAAAATAAATGTTATGCTAACTGAACAATCGTTTGCTGATGCTAACTTTTGTGACATAAATTTCGCTGGCATCAAACACAAAGCAAAGCGTGGATAACGGTACCTAAAATTTACAGGTAAATTGAAATACAGTACACAATTACCATGTGTAAAATATTTTGATAACATATTAAGGAATGCGTTAGCGTCAAACAATTCCATAAATCAGGCTCCTGTATTTTCATTTATGTTACTAACTGTAGGTAGATCTGCCCATTGACACTAAGTATGTTGTTTAACAATTTGGTCAGGATTTATATACATAGCTTAATGGCCAGTGTCAAAAGCGATAAAATTAAAATAAACGAAATAATGTCCAATTAAATAATATATGTACAATACAAGATTCACTTTACATAATTACCATAATTACAGTTCCCAACGTTTAGGCAAATTTTTAACTCCCTGCTCAAAAAATTGTTTGTCCTTCGAGCCAAAATATGCTTCGATATCCTATCGGTTTTAAAGCTTCTTTTGAGGAGTAGTTCTTTTTACTCATATGGGACTGAAGTCTACGGAAAAGCTAATAATCACAAGGTGCAATATCCGGAGAGTATGGTGGATGCGGAATTAGCTCCCATCCGAACTCGTTCAGCTTGCCTAATGTTTGCCCTGCGGTATGAGGTCTTGCGTTGTCGTGGTGAAACAAAACTTTGCGTCTAATAACTAAAGACGGTCGATTTTTATTAAGTGCCTCATTCAGTTTTGATAGCTGATGGGAATAATAATCAGCAGTTATGTTGTTGTTGTGAGCAGTATCTTCGCCCTGTCAGTGTAGTGCAATCACCGGTCGTCTTCGTCTAGCTCATCTAACGGTAGTCCCAGGAAACTAGCGGTTTCGACGGGTTGGGTCCAGAGGGAGAGAGGTATTAGATGAGTGGGTTTGATGGGGCATGTGAAAAGGTGGTTAGTGTCGTGCGGGGTGCCTTCACATGCCGACATATGTTTAGTATGTCGGGGTCGATTCTGGATAAGTAGGAGTTTAACCTGCTATATTATCCAGAACGTAATTGTGCCAAGGTTACGCGGGACTCTCGGGGAAGCTGGAGCTCTTCGTCTGCAATAGGTGGTGGTTGGACTCCGATAACGGCATTCGGGGGTCGGGAGCTTAAGAACGTACGCTGTACACTGTCTGATCCTGGAGTGGTCTGTCTGTTTTGTCCTGGATCTCGTCCACGTAGTTGAGGAAGTGCCTCCTGATGTACCTGGGAGGTAACTCAGGCTCAAGCAGGTGCTTGCATGGGAGAGGTCTACGGTGACACCCTAGCAGAAACAACTTGCTGAGCAGTTTGTTATGCTCCTTTACAGGAAGCATGTGAGCCTCGTCATGCATGGTGTTGTATTGGGGACATCAGGAGACATCCTGTCGCGGTCTGGAGCTTCGTCCACTATCACTGGTTCCGGGCGACCTGACAGGCGCAGCATAGTTAAGAACTGGTCGGCCTATTGCTTTGAAAGTCGACAGCAACATTTCTTTGTCTTCGCCCCAAGTGCTGCCGGCAAGCGACTTGAGGACCTTGTTGCGATTTTGTACTGTCGTTGCAATAGCGGTTGTGCGCGCGGAGAGGAAGAGCAAGCTGTCAAAGGTGACTCCCAATATTTTGGGGCTGTTAACCGTCGGAATTGGTGTGTCGTCGACTTTTACCTTAAGTTGCAGCTTGACCTCATTTGCCCAGGTGGTGAAGAGGGTCGCCGTGGATTTAGTGGGGGAAAGTTGTAAGTTCCTCGCAGTGAAGAAGCGAGAAAAGTGGGCGAGGTAGTCATTTACCTTGGAGCATAGGCCATCAATGTCATTGCCCGTCGCCATTATCGTGCAGTCGACGGCGTAGGAGACCAGTGAGACTCTCTCTAGTGGCTGGGGGAGTTTCGAAATGTAGAAATTAAAAAGCAAGGGTGAAAGGACACCACCCTGCGATATTCCCTGTTTTATTTTTCTCTGTTTTGACGTTTGGTCTCGAAATATCACCGACGAGTGACGACCACTCAAGTAGTTCGCGGTCCACCTCTTCAGCCTTGGCGGGAGTGTCGCCTGTAAAATGTCATCTAGTAGCGTGGCGTGGCTGACTGTATCGAAAGGCTTTTGTAGATCCAACGCTACTAGGACAGTCCTCTCGCAGCGGCAGTTTTGGTTTAGTCCGCGGTTTACCTGGGTGTTTATGACGGTGAGTGCCGTTGTGGTGCTGTGCACTCTTCGCAGACCATGCTGGTGTGAGGCTGGGGTCAGGTGTTTTGTGAGGAGTGGCAGTAGAAGGGCTTTAAGCGATAGGACTATTCTAAAGGACCCATTTTTCATCATCAGTAACGTTACGGTTCAAAAAACTTTAATTTTCAAACCGTTGTAGCAGCTGAGAACACACATTCACTCTCTGCTGAAGTTTGGCGACGGAAAGGCTATGCGGAACCCATTTTCCCAACTTTGAACTGGCACAGGCACCTGAACTGTTCCATGCGATGAATTTAACCTCTGAGCTATCATATCGACTCCCAAATTTGGCTCAGCTCCACGAGTTCTTGCAAGGCGTCGGAGTTAAAGACTTCAGGACGTCGCAGTTACCACTTCGGTTACCTTACATTCACGGTATCCTCTCCGTGAACAGTGTTTATTTCTGCAGCAGAAATTGTTGCATTTTTACCACTTTTATAAAAAAAAATACAAAATATGCCTCTTATACGCGCTCAAAGATTCTATTTTATTTTTTAACAACACGTGCTTCTATCCGCGATTAAAATCACCTCTTGAATGCACAATATATCAACGAAAATATAAATATGACAGTTCCGTTATATTCCGCGAATAATTTTTTGTATGCAAAAATCGTACAAAAGTGAAATTATGTGTAAAATACGCACGAACTTAATTTTTCAAAGTGGCTTGTTGTTATCTTTTTGATTTCTTCGTCTACTATTGCTTTATTAAAACTCCTGTGGATGTCATCATTTTTCGTGAATCTTCGATTGTTGTCGTTGGATTTTTACTATATGATTTTTTAGCCGTTCCTCACACCTGTAGTCCATATAACCGCATTGGTTTATTCATAGTTTAGTACACTAATAACTTGTTCTGTATAGTAAGTCTGGATTTTGTGCAGACTAACCAATGAAGTTATCGAAGTTTTTCTTTTATTTGTTTGACCTCTTGCTTTATGGGGTGATTCCAGTTTAGTTTGGAGTCCAAGTGAACTCCCAAGTAGTTAGTGTTCGGTTTTATTGTAATTGATTTGTCATTTATTTTAATTGGAACTGCAGTAAATTTAGTTTTGTTAGTAAATATAACCTTAACGGCTTCATTTATTTTTAGGCACCAGCTATCAAACCATTCCTTAACTGCGTTTGTGTATCGCTGCAGTTTTTCAGTAGCGATAGTTAAGCTTTTGTCTGATGATAATAATATTGTATCGTCTGCGAACGTAGCAATTGAAGAAATAGTTTTGTCAGGAGGTGGTATAACTGCGGTGAATAAAACATATAACTGTGGACCAAAAACGCTTCCTTGCGGAACTCCAGCTGTTAATTGATGAATATCTGATTGTCATATTTAATCTAGAAGCTTGGGTCGATTAGGTAGCTTTTTATGATGAGATAGTAGTCAAAAGGTAGCATTCTTTTTATTTTGTGGAGTAAGCCTTGTGCCACACTTTGTCAAACGCTTTAGCTACGTCCAAAAGTACTGCGACACATTATCGATTGTTTTCAAGGTCTGATTGGTTTTTATTTGTGATTCTTTGGATCTGTTGGATAGTCGAATGTTTTCTTCTAAATTCAAATTAATGATCCGGTATTATACTTTTGTGGTCTAAAAATTGGCATGGTCAATCATGAAGTAATTTTTCAGCAATTTTAGATAGTGTCGGTAGAAACCTTATTGGCCTATATGATGACACTGTAGTTGGATCTTTATCCCGTTTTAGTAATGCAATAATCTCCTCCACTCTCCAGAGTTTCCTCTTTTGTAACGGCCAATGAATTGCTATCTTTTTTTTAATGATGGTTAATATTTTATTTGTGTTTTTAGACTTTTAGTACATTGAGATAAAGAGTATTGCGTATCTTACATGTTCAATTTCAAGTTCCGCTTTTAATATCACATTTAGTCTTCGACTGTCACTCAATCCGAGCGGTTATCTTTTGATCTTATTCGGTGTTCTCTCAGCATTCTTAACCGCCTGTTTTTGACATCGTAATTTCATAAGTGGTTAACTAAGTTATCCTAGTAGAACAAGTTAGAAAATTCAAACAATAAAAACAACAAAAAAATGCACTGTGAGAGAAGCTATTAAGATATTCAATTCAACATTAAATCATTCCGTTTCTAATTTATCAAATTCCTTTATCTCTTTCAATACTCAAGAGAACTCACATCCAAGTGGCTTTCATTCCGTTCCTAATTCATCAAATTCATTTACGTCTCTCAAAACTCTAGATAACTCAGCTCCAAGTAACATTCATTTAGTTTCCCATTCATCAAATTCTTTATGTCTCTCAATACTCCAGAATCCTCTAATATTAACAATCAAACTTACATTAACACATTCACCACATTAATCGATGAATCAGCCACTCAAAATCTTAAGCCATACTCGTACTCCCTCAGTACGCCTCAACCCCGTGAACAAGAACCAAACTACTACTCTCTCACTCAACTTCAACAAACCTACCCTCGCACACTCAACAACACACTCTTCGACTACAAGTTAAACTCAGCGCCAAATACACTGTGTGATAAAAAAAAAAAAATTAAATATACTTTTATGGAGACCTAGCCCAACTTGTGGCTATAGAAAAACTAAAAAAAATGATATAGGAGAAATTTCCAATACACCCCCAAAATCTCATTTTATGGCCATAAAACCGTTTTTCAGTAGGTTGATGTGAAGAATAACTCCTAACTTCGCCAATTTCCATCCGATTTCGAATTTGCTTTTTTAGTTCGAAAGAACAAAAACAAGCCTTTTTGACAGTGTGTTGACAATTTTTCTGAAATGACAACTGACGAGACTGTAGACGAAAGTATTTGGAATTTTTTTATTTTTTCTCTATTTTTTCAACTTAATTCAACATAATTTTTACGATATTATCCGATATTGAGGATTTTTTTTAGTACCCTACTGTTATATATTAGTAAATTTAAGTTTGCGTCGAATGAGCTATATTTGGCTGTAATTGAATTAAAATTAATAGAGTTGTGTGGGTTTTAAGATTTTTTATTTTTTTTTTTACTAATTTGGTATGTAGGTATAGCTTACGCTAAATGGGAATAAGGACGTGTTTTGATGCGTTATTATAGATACGTAATATTTATTGGAGTGTATATGTATACATAAGAGTACTTTGTACTGCATACAACAGAACTGGTTAGAACTTACGAAAATATTTGACATATTATAGCACATTTTTTTCAATAGAAAAAAGCAAATTCGAAATCGGATGGAAATTGGCGAAGTTAGGAGTTATTCTTGACATCAACCTACTGAAAAACGGTTTTATGGCCATAAAATGAGATTTTGGGGGTGTATTGGAAATTTCTCCTATACCATTTTTCTTAGTTTTACAATACCTACAAGTTGAACTAGGTCTCCATAAAAGTATAATTTCACTGTCGCACAGTGATATCTCTATCCTTCTCTCGAATAACAACAACACTAATCAATCAAGTTGTTATAACATTTTTCAGCACACTGACGATAAGGAAAACTCAACAGAAGTTTTCTCAGGTATGTCTTCTGATGTCGCGTAACTACATAATAAACTAAATAAGAAAATGTATAGGGTGTTTTTTTTAGAGGTTCGGTTTTCAAGATGAAATAAAACGTATATAATTTAATAATGGCCAAGAATTTAGCTTTATTATAAAGATAAGGGTTTGCCATTATGTTTTAAAAATGATTTCGGGTAAGTGGCCGCCGCGGCTGGCTCGAATAAATTCCAGCCGAGAGGCCCAATTTTCGACCACTTTTTGCAGCAATTGGTGCCGTATGTCAGCAATAACGCGCCGAATATTCTCTTTCAAGACGTCAATCGTCTCTGGCTTATCTGCGTAGACAAGCGACTTCACATAGCCCCACAAGAAATAGTCAAGCGGTGTTATATCGAACAATCTTGGAGGTCACGCCACAGGTCCAAGGCGCGAGCTTCATCGCTGAACAAAATTTTCTTGTGATGCGTCGCGCGAACCGAACCATTATTTTTGTAATAAATTTGCACGATTTGCAAACATTGTTCAGGTGTAAGTCTATTCATTATGAAATGGCAAACCAAACTGAGCATAAATCAAGTGACAGCTGTCAAAAAGACCATCTATGAAAAAAAGTAGTGCCAACTTGAAAACCTGACCTCTAAAATAAACACTCTATATAAACTAAAGTAGCACAAACTTCCTAACTCTCATGAATGGATTTTATAATAACTACCATGAGCTTCAGCTCTTGGTGCAGTCCCTTTCCCCTTCAATAATCTTACTAAATGAAACCCATTTAGCGAGTAACACAACTGCATTCCACTTCAAAGCCAATGTCAGCATAATTAATAACCTTCTTCTTCTTCTTCTTAATTGACGCGATAACCGCTTACGCGATTTCGGCCGAGTTTAACAAAGCGCGCCAGTCGTTTCTTTCTCGTGCTAACCGGCGCCAGCTGGACACACCAAGTGAAGCCAAGTCCTTCTCCACCTGACCTTTCCAACGCAGAGGAGGCCGCCCTCTTCCTCTGCTACCACCAGCTGGTACCGCATCGAATACTTTCAAAGCCGGAGCATTTGTATTCATTCGGACGACATGACCCAGCCAACGTAGCCGCTGGATCTTTATTCGCTGCGCTTCGTCTATGTCGTCGTGAAGCTCGATATTCGCCGTTGCCAACGTGAAAATGTCCAAAAATCTTACGCAGAATCTTTCTCTCGAACACTCCAAGCGTCGCTTCATCGGATGTTGTCATCGTCCAAGCTTCTGCGCCACACGTTAGGACGGGCATGATGAGAGCCTTTGTAGAGTGTTAGTTTTGTTCGTCGAGAGAGGACTTTACCGTTCAGTTGCCTACTTAGTCCAAAGTAGCACTTGTTGGCAAGAGAGATTCTACGTTGGATTTCAAGGCTGACATTGCTATCGGTGTTAATGCTGGTTACTGAATAAACGAAGTCTTTTACAACCTCGAAATTGTAACTGTCAACAGTGACGTGGGTGCCGATACGCGAGTGCGCCGACTGTTTGTTTGAAGACAGGAGGTACTTGGTTTTGTCCTCGTTCACCACCAGACCCATTCGCTTTGCCTCTTTATCCAGTTTGGAGAAGGCAGAACTAACAGCGCGGTTGTTAAGGCCGATGATGTCAATATCATCGGCATACGCCAGCAATTGTACGCTCTTATAAAAAATTGTGCCTGAGCGATCAAGTTCTGCAGCTCGTACGATGCTCTCCAACATCAGGTTAAAGAAGTCACACGATAGCGAGTCACCCTGTCTGAAACCTCGTTTGATATCAAACGGCTCGGAGAGGTCCTTCCCAATTCTGACGGCGCTGCTGATGTTGAGCAACGTCATCTTACATAGCCGTATTAGTTTTGCGGGAATACCAAATTCAGACATCGCGGCATACAGGTAACTCCTTTCCGTACTGTCGAATGCAGCTTTGAAGTCGACGAAAAGATGGTGTGTGTCGATTCTCCTTTCATGGGTATTTTCCAAGATTTGGCGTATTGTGAATATTTGGTCGATGGTAGACTTTCCAGGCCTAAAGCCACACTGATAAAGTCCAATCAGTTGGTTGATGCTGGGCTTCAGCCTTTCACACAATACGCTCGCTAGAACCTTATACGCGATATTTAGAAGACTAATCCCGCATTAATTAGCACAGATTGCAGGACCGCCCTTCTTATGGATTGGGCAGAGCACACTTAAATTCCAATCGGCAGGCATGCTTCCATACGACCATATTTTGCATAGGAGCTGATGCATGCACCTTACCAGCTCCTCGCTGCCATGTCTGAATAGTTTAGTCGCTTATCGCATTATCGCTATTCTCACCTCGTCATGGTCGGGTAGAGGAACGTCAATTCAGTCGTCGTCGATTGAGTTACCGGGATCTTCACATTCTCTGTGACATGCGCAGCTATCACTGTTTAACAGGTTCGAGAAGTGTTCCCTCCATAATTTAAGATTGTTCTGTACGTCAGTCACCATATCGCCGTCTTTGTTCTTACAGGAAAACGCCCCGGTCTTAAAACCTTCTGTAAGCCGCCGAACTTTCGGGTAGAATTTTCGGGCGTTGTTACTATTGGCCAGCATCTCAAGCTCTTCGCACTTACGTATTTCGGCCTCTCGTTTCTTCTGTCGGATAACACGTCTCTCTTCCTTTTTTAGCTCCCTGTAGCGATCCCACATGGCTCGCGTTGCGCCCGATCGTAGCGTGGCTCTATAGGCGGCATCCTTTCTTTCTGCGGCAGCATGACATTCCTCGTCGTACCAATTGTTTTTTCGGGCTCGCCGAAATCCGATTTATTCTTCGGCGGCGGTACGTAGAGAACGAGAAATGTTGCTCCATTGCTCGTGCATGCCAGTTTTTGGGGCAGTGCTCTCTGAAAGCAGAAGTGAGAGTCGAGTGGCGAATCTTCTGGCTGTCTATTGCGATTGCAATTTTTGGATGTCGAACATTCTTTGCGTAGGTAGATGTACGTTTTTTGAAGCACATGGGCGTGTGCGCAGTTTGGCTGCAACAAGGTTATGATCCGAGTCGATGTTGGGTCCTCGGATCGTACGTACGCTCATAGGAACGTTCCAAGCGCGCATAGAAGGAATCTTTGGTCGCATCGTCCTTCTCTTCCATCGGGGCGTGGGCGCAAATTAGCGAGATGTTAAAAAATCGCGCTTTGATGCGGATTATTGCGCGACGCTCGTCCACCGGAGTGAACGACAGTACTTGGCGACGAAGTCTCTCTCCCACAACAAATCCGACACCGAATTTGCGCTCCTTTACATGGCAGCTGTAGTAGACGTCGCAAGGTCTTATGGTTTTCTTGCCCTGCCCCGTACATCGAATCTCTTGGATGGCAGTGATGTCAGCCTTTACTATCACGAGGACATCAGCCAGCCGGGCAGAGTCACCTTCCCCATTAAGGGACCGGACATTTCAGTTGCATGCCCTCAAATCGTATTCCTTATTTCGTTTGCAGGGGTCGTCATCAGTAAAGATAGTTCTCATCCGAGGCTTTGTTGCTGTTTTCATTGATATTGAAGTCAATCTTAATTTAAAGTTGAATATAATATGCACCTACATACTACCCTTACAAAATTTCTCAAGTACTGACATTTTACATTTGCTCCAACAAATCTCACACCCCATCATCCTTGGAGGTGATCTTAACGCTTGGAGCCAAGTCTGGGGCTCTCCATATTCAAATAACAGAGGAACAGATCCAATATGCCTTAACAATGGTAGCGCAACACATTTTTCTACTCACGGTTCATTTTCTCATTTAGACCTCACTTTCTGTTCAGCAAGACTGATTCCTCGTTGCACATGGAGTATATTAAAAGACTTACATGGAAGCGACCACTACCCAATAATATGCAAAATAGATACCCAGCCACTGTGTTGCAAACCGAAATGCATATTTAAAACAGACTATGCTGACTGGAGTAAATTTACCGACTTATGTGAAAAATCTAAGATGAAAATTCCAGTTTCTGCCAATATTAAGAAAGAATCAGCACAAATATAAAAAATCATGCGCTCTGCCGTATATCTAGCCATCCCACGCACCAACAGCAAAGTACCCTCAAAAAACGTGTCTTGGTGGAACTCTGATTTAGCATATCTTAGATCAAAAAAGCAATTATCATGGTACTAATATAAACGATGCCAAACGCGTGAAAACTTAGTCACTTACACAAGACTAAATGCTCTTTTTCGACGTCAGGCTAAAGCAGCAAAGCGGGAATGCTTCAAAAAACTTACAGCCAACATCAATCCCTCTTTCTCCCCCAAAAAAATCTGCCATGACATAAACATCCTGTCCGGCGGATCTAAAAATACTCTTATTTCCCAATTAAGCACCCCGACTGGACTTTTAAGCACCGCCGATAAAATCTGAAATTTTTTTGCTAATCACTTTTCCAACGCCAGTGCCGATGAGAACTTCAGTGCTGAATTTAGAAAAAGTAAGACTTTGATATCACGTGACATTACAGCGAAAACATATGAACCCTCTTTATCCGCAAAATCAATAGAATCCCACATAGCACTTTCAGAATTTGAATTCGCAATCCGCTCGGCTAGAGGGAAGGCACCCGGATTAGATAAAATCTCCTATTCACTAATAAAAAATCTTCCAGACCAAAACTTGGGACCTGAAAGGATTCCACTGATTCCAATAGCTACCGCTCAATCTCCCTTCTAAGCTGTCTTGGAAAAATCCTAGAAAAGGCAACCGTCTTGCATGGTATGCCAAAATAAATAATCTTTTTACGTCTCGTCTGGTTGCATACAAAAAGGGGCACGGTACGATCGATGCCTTACTAACCATTGAACATTTTATAACCAACTCCCTATCTTCTAAAAACCACATATCTTTGTTATTGCAAAAAGCTTTTAATAGCATAGGAGTTCATCTAATTCTAAAACAGCTATTACGATGGAAAGTTGGTCCAAAAACGTTGAACTTCTTAAAATCCTTTTTTACGAATAGGAAACTCTTAGCCACTCTCAATGGCTCACACTCATCCATTCACAATCTCAAGGTTCACAACTTTCAGCATTACTTTATAATCGCCTTTGATGAATTAAGTTTCCTTCTATCTAAATACAAAGATATCGAACACCAAATTTACGCCGATGACGTTGTCATATATTCGAAGCTCAAAGACACTCAAACTGTCAAAAACATTTTTAAAGATATCCTTAATGATATTTCGTCTTGGTCGATAACCTCTGGCGTACGACTTTTTCTTGAGGAAACTCACCTTTTACAGATATGCCGCAAGAAAAGTCCGTGCGATATATCTATAAATATGGGTAATTACAATATTCAAACAAAGGAAACCTTAAAATTGCTAGGATTAATAATAGATTCTAAGTATTCCTTTAAGTCATACTGTAACTATATTAGAAGTTCCTTAGTAACTAGATCAAATACCTATCTAGCAAACATAGTTATATACACCCAACTACACTTGTTAATGTTGTCAGGGCACTCCTGTTATCAAAAATTTACTACGCCTTACCAATCTACGGACACTGTGGAACATCCTGAATACGCAAAATTACTCATCATGCCGCAATTCGTCGGTTCATTAGAGCTTTCCCTACCTCTCGAATAAAGCGCTTATTAGCAGAAACCGGCGTACCGAGCATCTCTGACATAGTTCTGGATTCAACATCACGTATTTTGGCAAAATATTTCGATACCACTAAGACAACCCTGGTTAACGCTTTCAACAATGTAATCTCACGAAAAACACAGCCAAGGCTACCCTCAGCTTTAACAAGAGCTATCGCTTTCGCCAAGGAAAATTTCATAACGCTTTTCCGAGAGAAAAGCGTTGTTGAAACTTTTCCCCCTTGGCACTTCAACGAATCATTCGAAGACGCCTAGAGAGTTTTGCTCATTACAATGCTTCAGGATGGAATTTTATTTACACTGATGGATCTAAGACCTCTGAATACCCTGCCTTGGCTGTCACCAAAAACAAAAACTGAGACACAATAGCACAATGGTTTCTCTATCCTATGTGCTCGATCTTCGCGGCTTAAGCTTTAGCGATCGAACTAGCCGTCAAATATATATTAAATATATATATAATTGGCGCGTACACCCTTTTTGGGTGTTTGGCCGAGCTCCTCCTCGTATTTGTGGTGTGCGCCTTGATGTTGTTCCACAAATGGTGGGACCTACAGTTTCAAGCCGACTCCGAACGGCAGATATTTTTATGAGGAGCTTTTTCATGGCAGAAATAAACTCGGAGGTTTGCCATTGCCTGCCAAGGGGCGACCGCTATTAGAAAAATGCTTTTCTTAATTTTAGTGTTTTCACCGAGTTCTCTCTGTGATATCCGAATGGTAGACGCGCACCAACCCACTCGGCTACGGCGGCCACCGTCAAATACGCAAAGAAAATTAAGGGGAAACTTATTATATGTACGGGCAGGAAATTATGTATCACTGCAATCAAATCTCCGAACAATTCAAATAGAACTATCACATTCATTAGGAATTCACTGACTACTACATGCAACAAAATTAAGATTATGTAGGCCCCCGGGCATGATGGAATTACAGGAAATGAAATTGCCGATGAAACTGCTTAACGAATTATTAAAACCCCTGCACTAATGCTTAAGTGTTTTAGCAGAGCTGATCTCTACCACTTCATTAAAAGGAAAAAAAAATCTCGAAGAAATAGATGATTGGAAAACGCAAGGTCATTATTATCATGCTATCTACTCACTCAGGAAAAGCCCATCCTGCTGTCCCTTGTGCGGCGGACTAAACACAGTACAACAGCTGATCATTCAATGCCCGAAATCAATCGAATATCATTGCTCTAACAACATTAACTTAACCACAACATTATCAACACCTCACTCTAATGATATTCTTCAAGTATACTATTTTCTAAAGGACAATAATATCTTAAATCTAATCTAATTTAATTGGATCAACATTTGTAATTTGTTTTTATATTAACTCTGTTTATTTTACTTTTTAATATTACTGAACTCAAATAAAAAAAATAAAAGAAATTAACCCTCCGATGTTCGGTGCCTTATGATGCGGTAAGTGCATCATAAGGGTCTGCCCAGACCCATACAAATAATGTAAGAAATACGGTTTTAAAAATAATTTTATTTATTTATTTGAACGGATTGGTATGAATTACGAAGAGCAATTGGGTTTACAACTATATAGTTGCATGGAATGTTCATAAAGACATATGGGACGATTACATTTGCTGCAGTTATAACGAGTTTTACGTCGCTTTTTCGAAGAAGAAGCAGGACAATGGCAGCACGATGACCGTGTTGAAGCAACTTGAGCATATGATTGTTGCTGTGTTGCATCTGATGTCGATGGACAAGATTCCGGTACCTAAAAGTAGCGAAATAATTTATTTTAAATTAGTAAATATGAATACATACATACACATACCTTTATACGCGGAGATATATGTAGGTGTGTATATAATTCATACTCACCTTGATATTGAAAAGATTCATTGCTTGTCTTATATGAGCAAACCTCTATATTAATGGGTTAGTCGGCCGTTTCGTCATATGTGGGATAACCAGCTGCCGTGCCAATTCAATGATAAATGAGCGCCTCTTATCACTCTGCTTTACCGGATTCAGCTCGTCATAGATGATGAATGAGGCCAAACGGGCAATATCAAGCATATTATAAAACATTGCCAGTGGCCAACGCTTTGTCGAGCGTTTGCACGAATAGGCAGTCAACATTTGATCCATTGTATCTACCCCCGCTTTAAATTTATTGTAGTCCAAAATTTGACCTGGCTCGAATCCTTTCAATGGATCGGTGCTTTGACGGTAATGGGCAGTGGATAACATAATTAATAGCTTTTTCGGCTTTGCCATATACGAGCACAGAGCGATATTATTATTGAGATAACAAAATAAAGTGCTTTTAACATTACGCTTCGGGTTAAGCAATCATGCGGGATGAAGGTCTTATTTTTTCTTACGGTACCGACGAAAGTCACTCTACGATCCATCAACATTTCTGCCAAGTTGTATGTTGAAAAAAAATTGTCAGCATAAACAGTCCTACCGCTGTCCATATAATTTTCTATCAATTTCATAACGACCCGTTCACCTTGATTCGTTTCTCGCTGGCCACCTGGTGGTTTTCCGGTATAAATTATACCTTTCAAAGGGTAGTTTGAAACAGAGTCACAAATCCACCACACTTTCATGCCATATTTTGCCGACTTACTCGGAATATATTGGGTGAATCGAGTGCGCCCACGATATGGAAATAACTGTTCATCGACGGTTACATGACAATCCGGAGTGTATGCTTTCTCTAAATTGGCCATCAGCATGAGCCATACATCGTCCAGGGCAGCAGATTTGCTTTGCTTCAATCTCTGAGCACGAGTACCACTGTTATCGAAACGGATGAAAGTAGTTAAGCTCTTGAACCGATTCAATGACATAGTGGCCTTATAAATTGGCATCTTATAACTGGCCCACAATTCTTTCGCTGCCTGAGAATTCGAGTGGAATACACCAGCAATAAGTAGCATCCCAAAAAAAGCATACTTTTCGTCTTCGTTTGTCATTACCCAAGAACGCTGTTTATTACTGGGATGCTTTTCATTCCATAGACGAAACGCTTCAACGGCTTTTCTGTTGGTTTCCCGCACAATGATACTTACGATTTCAGGAGACAGCAATAGCTTGAAAAGAGCTTTATGACTCGGTGACGCTCCTCGTAGTGGCCCTTTACGAGTAAAAGTTGTAACATTGTGACAACGAGGCCTTCCAGGTGGTGGAGGATTTGAATTCCACATCTTACCATCTTTCGACTTGCATATAATGCCGTAGTGGTAAGATGTGGAATTCAAATCCTCCACCACCTGGAAGGCCTCGTTGTCACAATGTTACAACTTTTACTCGTAAAGGGCCACTACGAGGAGCGTCACCGAGTCATAAAGCTCTTTTCAAGCTATTGCTGTCTCCTGAAATCGTAAGTATCATTGTGCGGGAAACCAACAGAAAAGCCGTTGAAGCGTTTCGTCTATGGAATGAAAAGCATCCCAGTAATAAACAGCGTTCTTGGGTAATGACAAATGAAGACGAAATGTATGCTTTTTTTGGGATGCTACTTATTGCTGATGTATTCCACTCGAATTCTCAGGCAGCGAAAGAATTGTGGGCCAGTTATAAGATGCCAATTTATAAGGCCACTATGTCATTGAATCGGTTCAAGAGTAATAGATGTGCTGCATGATTCCACTGTGGTTGAAGCCTGAAGGGCGATAGCTTCTCTATCCAAATCCTCAATATCATCATGGTTTTCATCCAGAACAGCCTCTAACTCGATTTCCTGTTCTATATCTGATGCTTCACCGAAGTCATCTTCATCTGGAAAATATTCATGATCTTCTACGTCGCCACTTGTTTCAAATGGATCGGACTCCTGTCCCATAATTTCTTCAATTTGTGCCTGAAGTCGTTGACGTTCTTCCGGACTTACATTTGCTGCACTTAGCTTACGAAGCAAACGCGTCATCACATCAACTTCATCCATATTTACTTGTTCCATTTTATTTAAAAAAACACTTCCCACTAATTAAAAAACACGTGTTCACTTTAATTTTCAAATGTCAACTAAAAAACTATCTCTGCCGCTGCCTCCGCTAACAGTTTAGTTGATTACACCTAACGGTTAACCAATTTACATGAGAACCTTATATGGGTCTGCACAGACCCATGTGAGCTTAATTAACGAAATTAGTTCAAAATTATTATTTTTACAACAAATAAAGCAAAAATCTTAATTTTGCTACTTCATTGTGCTTAGCACACTACATTTTAGGAAGTCATGGACTAAGAAGCCTCAGATATTAAAAATAAAAGATCTACATGCATTTAAATATCGAATGGGCCTGGCCAGACCCATATGAACATCAGAGGGTTAATGTAATAAAAAGACGTCTGAAAGCCTTGTAGCTAGTGTCGCTTATATAGTACAAGTATAATTTGTATATGTATATATATAAGGGCGGGTCGATTTAAAACTCGCTCATTGCTTTGCGAAAATCGTATTCTAGGGATCAAAATAAGAAACTTTGCCGAAGGAACCATACCTCTAAAACGAATTCTGATGTCCCCCAATTTGGGTCGAACGAAAAATCCCACTTTGACTCATTTAGAGTGCTCCAATCGAGTCTAAATGTATGACCGACCCCCACTAACTTTGGACGGCCGATCCACCCATGCCAGTAGCACACCCCCTGGAACTCCCCTGGGGGGGTTCCCCATACAATCATTTCAAAATATCACCATTTTTGGCCTTTACATGAGAAAAGAAACTAGAAAGTTCGACCCGAATTGGGGGACATCAGAATTCGTTTTAGAAGTATGGTTCCTTCGGCAAAGTTTCTTATTTTGATCTAAAAAAAAATGATTTTCACAGAGAAATGGGCGATTTTTTTGCCTCCCCACAAAAGACACTAAAAGTTCGACCCAAATTGGGGGGCATCAAAATTCTTTTAGAGGTATGGTTCCTTCGGCAAAGTTTCTTATTTTGATCCCTAGAATATGATTTTCACAGAGCAATGGGCGATTTTTTTGCCTCCCCACAAATCGGCCCGGCCTAATATATATATATATATATATATAATAATTAATTTATCATTGTATAAATTGTTACAAATAAATAAATAATATCACATTTGGTATAACTTGATCGTCAATATATGTAGTGGGGGAATTTTTTCCGGTTGGCTCTGTCAATAAGTATGCGAAAAGATGTTTCTATAGATTTAATATAACTTAAATATTCAAGTAATATCGGCGAGTGGTTAGAAGAAAGTTCATAGCACGACTGAATTGTCAATTGATTATGGCTTATGTTTTTGGTTATGCAGAAATCGATCAAGTCTGGAATTTTCTTTACGTCAGTTGGCCAATAGGTAGGTTCTCCGGTACTGTAAATCTGCGATTGCTTTTGTTAATTGCATTAATGAGAGTACACCCCTTTTTGTTGGTGAGTTTTGAGCCCCAAATCAATGTGTTTTGCATTGAGATCTTCAGCTGCAATAAATACATATATTGTTAAGCGTCCTTATGTATTTGTCATATTGATCCGGGTTTATTATATGCCTAGGTGGAGGAGATAGATACTGGTCCGCCGTAGCCGAATGGGTTGGTGTGTGATTACCATTCGGAATTCACAGAGAGAACGTAGGTTCGAATCTCGGTGAAACACCAAAATTAAGAAAAACATTTTTCTAATAGCGGTCGCCCCTCGGCAGGCAATGGCAAACCTCCGCGTGTATTTCTGTCATGAAAAAGCTCCTTATAAAAATACATATCTGCCGTTCGGAGTCGGCTTGAAACTGTAGGTCCATCCATTTGTGGAACAACATCAAGAGGCACACCACAAATATGAGGAGGAGCTCGGCCAAACACCCAAAAAGGGTGTACGTGCCACTTATATATATATATATATTTAGATACTGGTCCATTTTTGTCATAGATTTGTACTGACTTGGGTCGAAGATAAGGCGTCAAATAGGCGTCGATAAGGCGTCGCTAAAATTTGGATTTTTCGTAATTCGTTCCACTATCCATCGTTCATCTGCATCCGAAAACGGTTTTTGTCGTCCCGATGTCTTCTTATTTTCCACGAATTTTGTTTCTGTGAAACGCTTTATCACGCCGTATACAGTCGAACGGGGTCTATCCACTATTTCTTCAATTTCCCGAAGGCTTTTACCCTTTTCATGATGACTAATAATTAAATTTCTGACTTCAATTGAGCTTTGTCCAAGCTGTTTACCTATGTTTATAATTTGGACTTTTAATCAACAAAACACGACTGAAATTTAATTTTATTTTATAACGTTTGGTCCTTTTTTTGCACTGTTCTACCGAGAGCAAAATAATTGTGGAATTTCCCGTTTTAAAGTGCCAAACAATCGCAATGATGCCAGATGCCCTACTTCTTTTTTACACCAATTTTGCGAATGCAGCATAATTAATTTTTTATAACAAGGAGGTAATAGATTTGTAAATTATTATTTTTAAAATCCTATTTGAATGCCAAATAGAAAAATATAAAAATAAAAATATTTAACTTACATTTCTTATAAAAATTTTGACTTTGAAAATGCATGTTATATTTGTCCGAGTTCTTTATTGGGCTACTGTATGTATGTTTTTAGGCTCTTTTAAAATTAAAAGCTACTTTAATATACAAATTAGTATAATTATTTTCTTATGATACTATCCAATGCGTCATAATTTGCGTTGTCTTAAAATTGCAGAGAACGTTAATGTATGTATAGAAAAATCTGACGGGCTACGAATAGCGTGAATTGTCAAAAATTAAATTTAATTAACTTTTTAGTTTCTTTTCTCATGTAAAGGCCAAAAATGGTGATATTTTGAAATGGTTGTATGGGGAACCCCCCAGGGGAGTTCCAGGGGGTGTGCCACTGGCATGGGTGGATCGGCCGCCCAAAGTTAGTGGGGGTCGGTCATACATTTAGACTCGATTGGAGCACTCTAAATGGGTCAAAGTGGGATTTTTCGTTCGACCCAAATTGGGGACATCAGAATTCGTTTTGGAGGTATGGTTCCTTCGCCAAAGTTTCTTATTTTGATCCCTAGAATACGATTTTCACAGAGCAATTAGCGATTTTTAAATCGACCCGCCCTATTGTAGAGTGTTCACCTGCCTACTTAGTCCAATGTTGCACTTGTTCGGAAGAGAGGTTCTACGTTGGATTGACATTGTTATCGGTGTTAGTGCTGATTCCTAAATACACGCAGTCTTTAACAACCTCGAAATCATAACTCTCAACAGTGACGTGGGTGCCGATACGCAAGTGCGCCGACTTTTTGTTTGATGACAGGGGGTACTTCGTTTTGTCCTCGTTCACCACCAGACCTATTTGCCTTGCCTCTTTATCCAGTTTGGAGAAGGCAGAACCAACAGCGCGGTTGTTAAGGCCGATGATTTCAATATCATCGGTATACGCCAGAATTTGTACGCTCTTATAAAATATTGTGCCTGAACTATTAAGTTCTGCGGCTTGTACGATACTCTCCAACATCAGGTTAAAGAAGTCACACGACAGCGAGTCACCATGTCTGAAACCTCGTTTGGTATCAAACGGCTCGGAGAGGTCCTTCCCAATTCTGACGGCGCTGCTGGTGTTGAGCAACGTCATCTTGCATAGCCGTATTAGTTTTGTGGGGATACCAAATTCAGACATCGCGGCATACAATACGAATGCAGCTTTGAAGTCGGCGAAAAGATGGTGTGTGTCGATTCTCCTTTACAGGGTATTTTCCGAGATTTGGCGTATTGTGATTATTTGGTCGATGGTAGACTTTCCAGGTCCAAAGCCACACTGAAAATTCGAATCAGTTGGTTGATGGTTGATGCTTCAGCCTTTCACACAATACGCTCGCACCCTTCTTATGGATTGGGCAGTGCACACTCAGGCGACTATATTTTATATAGAAGCTGCTACATGCACCTTACCAGCTCCTCGCCGCCATGTTTGAATAGCTCAGCCGGCAGTCCGTCGGCGCCCGCGGGCTTGTTGTTTTTTAACCGCGTTATCGTTATTCTCACCTCGTCATGGTCGGGTAGCGGAACGTCAATTCTGTCGTCGACGATTGGGGTATCGGGATCTTCACATTCTCTGTGACAAGCGCAGCTATCACTATTTAGCAGGTTTGAGAAGTGTTCCCTCCATAATCTAAGTATGCTCTGTATGTCAGTCAACATATCGCCGTCTTTGTTCTTACAGGAAAATGCCCTGCTCTTGAAACCTTCTGTAAGCCGCCGAACTTTCGGGTAGAATTTTCGGGCGTTGTTACTATTGGCCAGCATCTCAAGCTCCTCGCACTGACGTATTTCGGCCTCTCGTTTCTTCTGTCGGATAATACGTCTCTCTTCCTTTTTTAGCTCCCTGTAGCGATCCCACATGGCTCGCGTTGCGCCCGATCGCAGCGTGGCTCTATAGGCGGCATCCTTTCTTTCTGCGGCAGCATGACATTCCTCGTCGTACCAATTGTTTTTTCGGGCTCGCCGAAATCCGATTTCTTCTTCGGCGGCGGTACGTAGAGAACGAGAAATGTTGCTCCATTGTTCATGCATGCCGGTTTGTTGGGCAGTACTCTCTGAGAGCAGGAGTGAGAGTCGAGTGGCGAATCTTCTGGCTGTCTGTTGTGATTGCAGCTTTTCGATGACGAACATTCTTCGCGTAGGTAGATGCACGTTTTTTGAAGCACAGAGGCGTGTGCGCAGTTTGGCTGCAACAAGGTAGTGATCCGAGTCGATGTTGGGTCCTCGGATCGTACGTACATCTAATACACTAGAAGCGTGTCTTCCATCTATCACAAGAAGATCGATCTGGTTTCGCGTTTTTCGATCAGGAGATCACACTCAGGGCACTCGCTTAATTTCTCTAAATGCATAGGTCGTCCAAAGCTAAAATTCTATGCCATGCGCCTGCAAGAACAAAATACATTCATAGGCGCAGCAGTAGCGACAATGATAATTTTAGTCGCGGCAGGACAGTTTCAAATATTGTACAGCACAATAAAAACAAATTCAATGATAAGTTCGAAGATAAGTTTTCTAGAAGCAAAATACTTTCATTCATAAAACGAGCCGCTCATAGGCCAATTTTTCTCAACGCGGACAAAAATTTTTATCTAAGATAAAATAAATTAAATCAAAATAGTCAACACTGGAGTGAAAAGTTGTGATCCGGACATTTCGATACTAGATACTAAATAATTAAATAGTATATTACTTTACGTATATAGTTCTCCAATTGATAAAAAGTGTACAAACATACGTAACGGGGTTTCCAATAAGAGGTGTTATTCTCGTAAAACATCAATGGTTTCGTTGTTTGTGTGGCCCGTAGTGCCGTCTTGTTCAAAATAAACGATGTGGAGGTCAATACCATCCAATTCCGGCCATTAAAATCGTTAATAATCTCTCGATAGCGCAATCGATTCAGCGTAACTGTTGCTCCAGCTTCATTTTCGAAAAAGTAAGGTCCAATGACTTCGCCGGACCATAAACCGCACCAAACAGTCGGTCTCGTTGAGAATAGACAGGCTTTTCAACAATAACTCTTGGATTTCTTGAGCCCCATATCCGACAATTTTACTTGTTGACGAAGCCACCGAGGTCGAAATGGGCATCATCACTCACGATGATTTTTCGATGGAATTCCGGATAATTTTCATGCATTTCAACTACGCAATCAGCAAAGACACGACGTTGTTGATGATCGGACGGCTTGAGTTCTTGTGTTAACTGGACTTTATAAACCTTAAAACCCAAATCTTAATGCGAAATATGTTATAATGACGTTTGTGGAATGCTTATTCCCAAAGAATGACGCGGAATGGACAAACCTGGGTTTTCTTCATCACTTTCGGCTACAACAGCAATATTTTATTCTGTTTTTGAGCGACGTGCACGGGTTCTATCCTTCACATCACTAACTTGTCCTAACTTCGACCCGTTGAATTTTTTCACTAATTTTTGTATGGCGGTTCGACAAGGTGCTTCACGATGACCCAAAAATGTTCGAGTTTTACGAACCGTCTCTGCCAAATTATCATTATTTTTATAGGGAATTTTTATAATTTCAATGCGTTGTTTAAGCGTATATCGTTCCATTTTTATTAATGGCGTAGCTTCTGCTTGTCAAATTTCAAAAAATCACAGCTTCAATAGTGACATCTACCGAAATAGAGGGCTATTCAAAATAACACCTATATAGCTGCAAAGTTAGAAACTTACTCTGGTTTCAGAGTGCGGCTTATTTTGAGGTTATTGTACCTACATTCAACCCTTGCATGAAGCCCAAAGTGACAAATATTAAATATTGAAGATTCTGTGAACTGTGCAGCGCTGGTCATAACAAAAGGGATCACAAATGCAAATTGTTAAACTACGAGGTGTGTTCGAAAAGTATCGCGAATTTTGGGTTTTTTCAAAAATTATTTATTTATTCATTAATATCTATATTTCTCCCCTTCAAAGTAATCCCCATGAGATAGTATGCACTTGTGCCAACGTTTTTTCCAATCTTCGAAGCACTTCAAAAAATCATTGTTTTTATCTTGTTCAGCTGCTCCTTCGATGCCGTCTTTTAATCGTAGCGTAGCATAGTCATTTCATGGGCCTCTTCAGTTTCGGTAAGAAGAAAAAGTCACAGGGGCCAGATATGGGGAATACGGTGGTTGTGGCGTCATTAGTGTGTTGTTTTTGGCCAAAAAGGCGCGCATAAGCAACGATGGTACGAGCAGGGACGTTATCGTGATGCAAGACCCAATTTTTGTTCTTCTACAAATCCGGGCGTTTCTGGATTGCTTCGCGCAAATTGCACGTAACTTGCAGGTAATGTTCCTTATTGACCGTTTTACCGTGCGGCAAGAACTCATGATGCTCAACGCTCCTGCAATCGAAGAAAACGGTAACCAAAACTTTTACATTCGACCGAACTTGGCGCGCTTTTTTCGGTCTTTGTTCGTGCTGCAGCTTCCATTGAGATGATCTTTGGCTTCCACGTCATAACGATAAATCCACTATTCGTCACCAGTTAAGACTCTCTAGAGCAAATTTGGGTCGTCGCGGATAGAGTCCAACATCTCATTAGCAATGTTCATGCGATGCTGCTTTTGGTCGAAATTGAGCAGTTTTGGTACGAATTTTGCGGCGACCCGTCTCATTCCCAAATCATTGAAAAAAATCGAATGGCACGATCCAATCGATATGTCTAGGTCCTCAGCAACTTCTCTTACGGTGATCCGACGATTGGCCAATACCATTTTCTTCACTTCATCAATTTTTTCGTCTGTTGTTGAAGTGCTCGGGTGTTCGGCAGGCTTTTCGTCGTTCACATCTTCTCGGCCTTCTGAGAACATTTTGTACCACCGATAAACGTTGCTCTGGTCCAAAATAGCTTCTCCGTATGACACAGTCAACATTCGGAATGCATTCGCGCACTTAATTTCGTTTTTCACACAAAATTTGATACAGGTTCTTTGATCCATCTTTTTGAATAGGTAAAAATCGAAAACGAGCCGAAACACGTCCAAGCAAAACAGCTGCCAACAATTAACTGAAGATTCAAAATGGCCGAACTCGTCGACAAGAGTGAGAGACTTGAGTACCAACATATCGCTACAAAAAAATTGAATTTCGAATATACGTATCCTGCGAAAAGTTAAAATTCGCGATACTTTTTGAACACACCTCACATAATAATAGTTTTGAATCAATATGCATTTTTTTATTTCTAAAATTTAATACATAGTATTCCTCTTGAACATTAAAATTCATATATCGAATGATAATGTACTACTTCATGGTAAAGACCTTGAAAGTTTTTTAATTGAAACAATTTTGTTCACGCAGCCGCATATGTTAATAAATTCATATTCTTATGTATGCCATCTTCCTTGTGTTTTGTTTTTTTTTTTTTTTTTTTGAAGGAGGGGAAGCATCAAGAGCCTATGGCCGAATCCGTGGTATGAGACTTTAACCCATTTAAACCCCCCCTCCTGTCCTACGATATGTCCTCCTGGAACTTCACCATTAAGTAGTACATCAGGAGGTCGTTGTGACTATATTATTACTCAATCGTCTGTTATTGTCATTCTGTTCTGTATATTGTGTTAAGGAGCTCTTCCTAGTGACCTACGTGCATATTCTGCGTATTGAAGGTTCTTCATGATATTTGCGGCCACTACACATGTAATTTTACAGTTTTCTTCGTTTTCGCATATCGGCGTTTGTTGTTCTTCTCGGCACTGAGGGCAGTACGGGTCGTTTTCAAGATGGAACCTGTGTAAGTATGCTTTAAAGCAACAATGCCTAGTAAGCAACTGTGTGATACAAAAATCAATTTCTCCGTGTTTTTGCTCAATCCACCTCGCAATGTTTGGAATCAGTTCGAAGGTCCACCTACCTTTCTCAGATTGCTCCCACCGTATCTGCCATTATTCAGTTGTTCGCAGCTTTTCTTGTCTTTTAACCACGCTCGACTGTTTCTGCCCAATGGAGTTATGAACCCTATACATCTTAACTGCAAGAAGATCGATAGGCACCATTCCCGTTATCACATGGATTGCGTCATCTGAGGCAGTGCGATAGGCACTGACTACTGCCAAGGCGTCAAGTACGTGTTGGAGATCAGCTACCGTAATCACTAACTCTTTACGTACCCGTCGTGTTGTCAGTACTACGACTTCAGTTTTTTGAGCTGCAAGTTCTATCTTCACATATCCAAGCCATCTTCTAATTTTTATAATTGCATCGTTGCATAACGCTTGCAGCACGTCCAGATGCTTCCATCAACCTCTCAGTGCACTCATAATCTGGGTCAGCTTGCGGAGTTGAACGCATTTTTTATGTCTAAGGTAACAACAGCGCAGTATTTCTTCGTGCCACCTTTCCACCTCCTACCGCTAGTGACTTGACGAGCAACACTCATTACAGCTGTATGGCATCTTCTGGAGCGCCTGGAAGTGAAGCAAATATTTAGGAAGGAATTTGATTTGGTTGAAGGGAATTCAACAAAATTTTAACTGAGAAGATGACTTAGGCAGATAGATGCAACGACACACATATCTATATATATAAAAATTCAGCGGTTTTTCGCGTTGTGATGAACTTTACGGAGAATGGCTCAACCGATTTTAACCAAACTTTGCCACATTGAAGAGACATATGTGGAGAAGGTTTGTAACTATGTTTGGTTAAAATATCCTATACTTCTTCGTCAACACACAGTATACACGAGGCAGCGTTCTTTTTACGCGTGTGGTTGTTATTGTAAACGGTTGCATGGAGCGTACATTTTACTCACATATGTACAAGTTAACGCAGCAGTATTTATGCCTAAGTGTTCATTCCAGTACATACATTTCAATGGAATGCAAACATACATACATATACATATATTCATACAGCAGTGACTGCACGCCTGCATTCGCATAGAATAGAAAGATACAAATTAGCAGGCACAGCTGTAGCTGACCGCATGCAATAATTAATCGAAACACAATGCTGCTGTGACTAACTTAATACTTTGCTTAAATACTTCTTCTTTACACCCACACTTCGGGATAACCGAAGCAAAACCATTAGCTCAACGAACCTGAACAGGTCGTCGCTAAAAAAGTACTTAAGCAAGGCCGTTTTCTTAGAAGATTACCAAAGGTTATCAGTAATAGTGCATAGTGAAAGTAAGTGTTAAAACTAACAAGAAAGTGTTTTATTTGGTAAAGTGTTCAAGTGAAGCAGTTTCCAGGCATCAACCAAGGAGATAAAAAAAGTGCATCAGAAATATTTAAGAGAAGAGATTGTTTTCACATTTTCGAAAATCGAAATGATGAAATTACTAATTACCAAATGGGAAGATACATTAGTAGCAACGAAGCAGTTTGGAAAATATTATCATTTCCGGTTCATGATCGCCATCCAGCTGTTATTCATTTGTCAGTCCATTTAGAAAATGAACAAAGTGTTTATTTCACTGAAAATACTGCTCAACAAATGGCCGAACGACCACCAGCAACAACACTAACTGCATTTTTCAACTTATGTGAAACAGATTCATTTGCAAGAACATTGCTTTATTCAAATGTTCCTAAATATGTATTATACTTGGAATGCATCATCAAGGTCCTGGGCACGAAGGCAAAGAGGAATATTTGTAGATGGATATCCAGGTGTTCATTTGGGTGATGCAATCAGACGACTTTACACTGTGCATCCAAGTAAAGTGGAATGTTTCTATTTACGTTTACTCTTAGTTGATATTCCCGGCCCAAGATCATTCGAAAGTTTGAAACGAGTTAATGGTCATCTTTGTTGTACTTATCAGCAAGCATGCAAAGAATTGAATTTGCTTGAAAATGATAATCAGTGGGATGCAACTCTTATGGATGCATGTGCAACAAGTTCTCCACACCAAATAAGAACACTATTTGCCATCATTATTGCTACATGTTTCCCAGCAAACCCCAAAGAATTGTGGAGTACTTACCAAGAATACATGACAGAAGATATCCTACATCAAGTACGTCGCATTACTGCAAATCCAAATTTGAATTATACAGATGAATTATATAATGAGGCATTAATTAAAATCGAAGACTTTTGCCTGATGATTGCAAATAAAACTCTGAGTGAGTTAGGTATGATCGCACCAAATTGTCCGATGCATGATGCATACAATGCAGAATTAAGACGTGAAAAAGAATATGATCCAAATGATCTGAACACATTTGTAACAACAAACCTACCAAAATTAAACACAGAACAAAGGCAGGCATATAACACATTTATAGACAATGTTGCAAATGAAAGGGGAGGAATATTCTTCTTAGATGCACCAGGTGGGACTTGGCCACTGCACATTCTGCATTAAAGTTACCATTAAATATGCAAGTAAATGAAGAACCAACTTGCAACATTTCTAAAGATTCTGGAATGGGAAAGGTTTTAAAAACATGTAAAATTATTGTATGCGATGAATGTACGATGGCTCATAAAAAATCACTGGAAGCCTTAAATAGAACACTGAAAGAGTTTCGAAATAACACAAACATATTTGGTGGTACACTAATTCTATTGGCCGGTGATTTTCGACAAACTTTGCCTGTTATTCCCAAATCAACAGCAGCTGATGAATTGAGAGCGTGCCTTAAATCTTCTAATCTGTGGAAATTTGTCCAAAAACTCACATTGACTACTAATGTTCGTGTGCAGTTACAGAATGATCCAACAGCTGCTGAATTTTCCGAACATTTGTTGGAAATTGGAAATGGACGAAAGCCAATTGATAAGAATACAGGCATGATCACACTTCCAACTCATTTTTGTACCGTAACAGAACCAAGAGTACAATTAGTGCAAAATGTATTCCCAAATATTGCACAAAACTATCGAAATCAAGATTGGCTTAGCGAGAGAGCTATATTAGCTGCCAAAAATATCGATGTCAATGAAATCAATGCCAGTATTTTGACTCAAATTCCAGGTGAAGTTGTCAATTGATTCAATCACAAATCCCGACGATGTAGTGAATTATCCAATTGAATTTTTGAATTCACTTAATTTGCCTGGCTTGCCACCACATCGTTTGCAATTGAAAGTCGACGCAGTGATCATTATGTTGCGAAATATCAATCAGCCGAAACTATGCAATGGGACAAGATTAATTGAAGCAAATTTAAAGGTGAAGATGTTTTGATTCCGCGCATTCCAATGATTTCAACAGATTTGCCTTTTGATTTTAAGCGACTTCGATTTCCCATTCGCCTTGCTTTTGCTATTACAATCAATAAGTCTCAAGGTCAAACACTTCAATTATGTGGAATTGACCTAACTTATCCATGCTTTGGACATGGGCAACTGTATGTAGGATGTTCTCGAGTAGGGAAACCATCGTTACTTTATATTTATACACCGCATGAAAATAAAACCAAAAATTTTGTGTATCAGAAGGCTTTAGAATAAGTTGTTAGTTTACAATCATTAGAGTAAGTCACTAAAATAAATAAAACATTGTTATTAGAATAAGTCACAAAATAATGGCCGAGCATGAATTAAATGATAAAACAAGAACAAAACAAAGAACACTTTTCATTTATATTTTTCTTTCACTCAGCGAAGCGGGTGAGGGTCCGCTAGTATTTATATATAATTTTGGATGATTCGCTCTTTCTAAGCCACTATTGAATTTAGCAATTTCTTCTTTATGTTAAAGTCCCTGTAGCTAGCCTACAGCGTTAACTTTCTTTGTTCCAAATTGCAAACGAATTTTTTTCAGCATTTGTTTATTTTGACCAGTGGAGTATATTTCTGTTAACTTTTAGTGAAAAACATATTATATATGTGGTGAACCACGTGAGCCGAACGAGTACCTCCCTAAATTCCATTCGTTCCAGTCATTAAGACTTCGGTATACATTAAGATTCTCTGAAAATTGTTTTCACAACTGGAAAAAACATGAACAAACACCACTTAACGGCATATTATTTGTTTTTTGTATATTTTTGGTTGCTGTTGCATTCAGAGTTGAGGGTAGTAGTCAGGTAGTGATTCATATTGTTCATTTCATCGAATCAATAAAAACAAGTTTTTGCAATAATGCCGGGTTATCGTTGGTTTATTTGGTTTATTATAATTGCCATGACAATAAATCAGTATAAAAATAACTGAAATGTTTTTAATTGATGCAAGGTCAGTGTACAACATTATAGGTAAATCACGTATAAAACGAAAACCGGTTATAGATAAAGGAGTACATCCTTAGGATGTTAGCTGCAGATTTGGAATAACGCCAAAGTGTGAAAGTAAGTGCTGAAACATTCCGAAGAGTTACCTTAAAAGTCAAATTTTCATGAAGAAGTGCAAAAAAAGCTGTTACTATCGCGAGCTTACGTTGACAAACTACTTTTACTCACGTTTCGTCCTCAGTCGAATAATAGGATAATGTTGCTTTTATGTGATGAGACACAAACAATGTTATACAGGGTTTGATTGAAAAGTAATGAGCCTTATTTTTTAAGCAGTTTTATTAAACCTTTTGGCTTGTTTGACTAATATTCTTCTAAATAGGACCCTTGAGCGTTAATACACCGCTGATAGCGGTCCTTCCACTGCAGGAAACAGTTTTTAAACTCATCCGCCGGAATCGCGTTCAATTCACAGTTTTTTGGATCGCCTCGATGGAGTCGAAACGCCTCCCCTTCAGCTTTCTTTTCAGGCGCGGTCAGGTCCCCGGAGGGGACAGGTCTGGGCTGTAGGGAGGGTGGGGAAGCACCGGAACACCCATCTTGGCCAATGCAGAGGTGCAGAAGAAGGCGGTGTGCGCCGGCGCATTGTCGTGATGAAGGGTCCAATTGTTGACGAGGTCGGGCCGAACCCGGGCGACGCGGTTTTTCAGCCGAAGGAGCACTTCTTTGTGAAATGCCGCGTTTATAGTGCTTCCTGGAGGTACAAATTGTTTAGCTTTACGAAAAATTTAACACACTTTAAAACATCTTTCACGCGTGGAGCGATGTTGACTGCATCGCTGTTGCCAGCGAACTGGGACCGGTTTCTAGTGGAAGAGGAAGGTCCAACGATCATTCACGGTAAAACTGTTAATCTTTTTAGGCTATCCGGGGATCAAGCCATGATGTCTTCATATGAATGGAATTGCTGGTCAGCTAGAGCTTGTGCCATCGATCGGAACAGGTGATAATTGGACGCCGCAATATCTGGAAAATATGGCGGGTGGGGTAGGATTATCCATTTCAGTGTTTCCAGGTAGGTTTTAACGGGCTTGGCAACGTGAGGCCGAGCGTTGTTATGCTGTATAATAAATTTGTCATGCCTCTCCGCGTATTGCGGCTGCTTCTCGCGCAGTGCACGGCTCAATCGCATCAATTGAAATCGATACCGATCCCCAGTGATGGTTTCGCTTGGTTTTAACAGTTCATAATAAATAACAAAAACTTGGTCCCACCAAATACGTAGCATAATCTTCGACGACGTAGAAGCATGACCGGGCAGTCCACATGACTTTATTTTCTTTGGATTGCTGTAAAGAATCCATTTTTCCTCATCCGTCCCTATGCGATGAAGAAAAGCCTTCCTTTTTTACCGCTGGAGTAGTTGTTCACAGGGAAAAAACGACGTTCAGCATCCCTTGGTTTTAACTCATAAGGAACCTAAGTTCCCTGTTTCTGAATCATTCCCAAAGCATGCAATCGCTTGGAAATGGTTTGGCGGGTAACTCCTAATACTGAAGCAAGCTCTCCTTGCGTTTGACACGGATCAATGAGCAATGCCTCCAATTCAGCGTCTTCGAAGGTTTTTGGCCTTCGTTCACGCGGACGGTCATCAACACTAAAATCATCGTTTTTGACGTGACGAAACCAATTTCGGCATTTAAAGCAGCATCATAAATATTTTGTAGCTCCTGATACGCTTCAGCCGCCATTTTTTTTCGAATGAAAGAGAAAAATCAACACTTTCCGCAAATGACAATTATTCGACAAAAAATCAGACATTTTCACAAAACCAAAAGTATATGATACCAAAACAAACACACTAATGTGTCGAAGCAGTTTGTTTACTATATGTTTAAGCTTGGTTTATGACGTTTAGGTTATGTTAGAATCGACTAGCACACACTTCTGGCGGCATCTATTGACAAACAGCGGGAACTTAGTTGCGCACCTAATACTTTTTATATCAGGTCAGTCCATAAGTTCGTGCGTATTTTACCCATAATTTCACTTTTGTACGATTTTTGCATACAAAAAATTATTCGCGGATTATAACGGAACTATTTATTTTTTCTTTGATATAGTATTGTGCACGTGTTGTTAAAAAATAAAATGGAATCTTCGAACGCGTATAAGAGGCATATTTTGTATTTTTTTTATAAAAGTGGTAAAAATGCAACAACTGCTGTGCAGTAATAAACACTGTTCACGGAGAGGATGCCGTGAGTGTAAGGACTGCGCAAAAGTGGTTTTCAAAATTCCGAAGTGGTAACTGCGACGTTGAAGAAGGCCCGCGCGATGGTCGTCCTGAAGTCTTTAACTCCGACGCCTTGCTCGAACTCGAGGAAGCTGAGTCAAATTTCTCAGTCCATATGATACCTCAGATGTTAAATTCATTGCATGGAACAGTTCCCAGGCGTCTGGTTCAGTTGGTAAAGGTTTCAAATCTAGGAAAATGGGTTCCGCATAGACTTTCCGTCGCCAACCTTTAGCAGAGAGTGAATATGTGTTCTCAGCTGCTGCAACGGCTTGAAAATGAAAGGTTTTTGAACCGAATCATTACTGGTAATGAAAAATGGGTCCTTTACAACAATCCTGTTCGCAAACGCCAATGGTTAGATAAAGATGAAACACCAGAACCGACCTATAGAGATCTCCTGTCTATTTAGTGGGATATGGTCGGAATTGTTTATTATGAACTTCTGGAACCAAACCAGAATATAACTGCTGATTATTATTCCCATCAGCTATCAAACCTGAATGGGGCACTTAACAAAAATTGACCGTCTTTAGTTATTAGGCGCAAAGTTTTGTTTCACCACGACAACGCAAGACCTCATACCGCAAGGCAAACATAAGGCAAGCTGAACGAGCTCGGATGGGAGTTAATGCCGCATCCACCATACTTTCCGGATATTGCACCTTGTGATTATCACCTTTTCCGTGGATTTCAATCGCATTATTGGCTCGAAGGACAAACAATTTTTTGAGCAGGAAATTAAAAATGTCATATTTTTTATTAATTTTAAAACCACCTTTAAAAAACACACGAACTTATGGACTGATAATTACATAAAGGAGCAGCTCGACAACGAAGTACTTCGATTGACTAATAACATCCAACGTACAGCTTGACAGAGTACACCTATTATAAAGAATACCGTCTCAGGTCACAAGTATACCAAAGAAATAAAGGAAATTGTATTGTAGAAATGGAAATTCGACGAAGATGGTATCAAATACGATCACTTCCTAACAAACTCCTTTTTAATAATATTACTAAAAAACCTAGCGACGAAATGAAGAGTACAATAACAGTTCAATCGCAGATTACCTACAAAATTAACACATGAGCAAAAGACAAATTATTCACTATGGAAATGTACAAAAAAAAAAATTAAAACAACCATCATCGCAAAACCCACCAATCAAGACCACGACAAAACCAGTAAACGAAAGGCACAGATCTGCGCAAACTACTTCGAGGACGCGTTCACATCATATAAATCAGTAAAAGCTCCTGATGAACATGATGGCGATTGCAATGCTGTTAATAAGATCCCCCGATAGCACAGAACTAAATAATAAAAGAAATTACAAAACTAAAGATATAAAATCGCCAATTTAGATCCTTATTACTGATGAAATACTAAATTCACTTACCAATATTGTAATAACAACTAGCGTAACATTCAATGCACCCGCATCAAAAAACAATGAAGGCTCGGTTATATTGAGACGGGTCTCTGGAGACCATTCCCCCACTTTAACTATGGAATGTTGCCGCAGCTTGACTAGATCCAATTTAAATTGAACTCGTCGACCTTCTTTAAATTGTATGGGACCGGTCAGACCCCTCCACTCCACCTTTACGCAAATATATACGTTTTTATTTACTATTTAACTCATAAGAAAATTCTATGGAATCACCGAGTTTATGTAGTTTATCAAACTTAAACCTCCGTCCCATGGGATTTCCTCCTCACATGAAGCGTTCGAAATACGCAGAGTATGTGATTGTTCCAAGGTTTTTAAGCCTATAGCGAATATGTAAACAGAATCGTATACTAAGGCTGGTTCCGTCTAGAAATAATGGGATCTAAATTATTATTGTAAACTATTAAGAAATTGTCACTGAATGGTTTGTTCTAAAATTTCATTAAGAGCACTTCACCTGTATTGTACGCAGTTTCCTGTGGTAAATTGATTCGTTTTTATACTGGCTGTTGTACACTTCCATGCCCTTAAGTATACTTCGCACGCTCACATCGCCAACATCTATTAGACGAAACGAGGTAATATTTACGAAATTATATTTAAAATCATCCAGATCGAATGTTTCGATGTCGAAACTAGTGAAGAAGTAATGATACTTATACTCGTTCATCTGCATTTGCAAAATCTGAAATGTAACAAGAACTGTTGTTCGCCACAATCAAATGTCCAAAAAGGCTTAAACAAATATTTCTAATATATTCTATAGATTATTCAGTGCAAAAACCAAGCAAAAGTTTAGGTGGTATAATATTATTTTAGACAAAATACGAGTTTTGTTAAAAAAAATATGGTGAATTTTCAAATTTCGCGGGCTGCGTACATTCGATTATGATTTCGATTATTATTTTTTTTTTTATGTCGTCTCGAAGATATGTTCATGGTTTTGGCAATATAGCATGTTTAGTTTGTTTGTGAGAGGCATAAATAAGACAAGGGTTTTGCGTGTTCGGCGATTTTCTGCTATCGACTCTTGGCTCTCCTGGACTCTTCCATTGGGACGATTGGGTTTGGTTTCGATGTCATAACCTTATATGCATGATGCGTCACAAATTATGGCCCTTTTAAGCAAGTCTGGATCATCGTTGGCATTATTCAACAATTCCTGAACGATGCTCATGCAACATTGTTTTTGGTCGAAATTCAGCAATTTTGGAACGAACTTCGCCGCCACACGCTTCATGCCCAAAGTTTCCGAAAAGATTGTACGATATGCCGATACATGCAACTTTTCTAATTATGATTCGACGATTCTCCATTCTTCATTTTCTCAACATTTTATCGGTTGTTGATGCGCTGGGGTGTCCAGAGGTAGCGTCGTTATTCACATCTTCGCGACCTTTTGTGAAAAGCTTGTACCACTTGTAAGCATTTTTTTGACTCAGAGTACTCTCACCGTATGCCACTGTCAACATTTGAAGTGTTTTTGAGCACTTAATTCCATTTTTTAAACAAAATTTGATGCAACTTTTTGATCCATTTTTTTCGATAGCATAAAATCGCCGTGCACGCAAAACCCTTGTACTATTTATGCCTCTCACAAACAAACTAAACATGCTACATTGCTAAAACCATGAACATATCTTCAAGATGAGTGTCCCACTTAAAAAAATAAAAATCGAATGCGCGTAACTGGCGAAATTTGAAAATTCCCTTTACTTTTTAACAAACCTCGTACATGTATGTAAGTACAATAGTTTCAAACAATCATTAAATTTAGAAACTTAATGAAAGCAATATACTCGTAAATATAATTAGGTTGTTCAGAGTAGGCTGGTTATCTTATTATGTGGATATATAATTAGTTATATCAACAACAACAAAATGTATTATCGAAAATAACCAACTTCTACCCTTGTTACTATGTTGTTGATTATGTGGTTTTCTACTTATTTGTTTCGAAAATTATATGGATTTAATGAAAAGGCTGTACGAATAAAAAATCAAATTACCTTAAGCGAATGTCATCACTATATTTTGTATTTGACAATTCTAAGGAAAAAATTGTTACGAATTATCATCACACACTTTATCAATTAGCGTTCGCTGCAGAGAACGTTGATGATATAGGAAGTCTCATGAACTATATACGAATAATGTGAATTGTCAAAAATGAAGTCTAACCGCGAAGACTTTTTCACCTCGCCCAGCTCGACAGCGGGGCAGTTCTTACATACATACATGATTACAGTGAATTCTCTCTATGACATTGTCTCTGCACAGTTTTTGGCTTCTGTATAAAATCAAATTGACTAATGGGCGTCGGCAATTTGCAATGTATTCAAATATGCATATTTCTATGTTCCTTTATAAAACGAAATCTTATTTATCCACATTTTTTATTACAGAGCATAAAAATTCGAAATAAATAAAAGAAAAAATTAAAGAAACCTCTATTCATAAATATATGGGGCAACTAAGCAAAAGTTTAATTGCATCTTTAATTCATATAGTGTTACATACAAACATACATAGATTACGACGCATCGCATTATCGTATCTACATACAATAATTAGTGAGTAAATACGCGAATTATGGAATTCCTGCTTTACAAATGCTAAAACAATTCTCGTCTACACATGCATATAACATAACTACATATACAATATACTCTCGATTCTTACACGTAATGAAGACCGGGCTCGGTGTAATTTTCGAGGTTGTCGCAAGTACTGAGGTTTTTCCCAAAAACCATTATTTTTACTCTATGATTTCCAGAAGTATGATATTTGTACAAGCGAGGAACGTTATTCTCTCCTTATTGATCTTATGCCCCGGAGTCGGTTTTTCTTTTGACCGCTCAGGAGTTTTATCGGGTAAGAGCTTCCAAAATAAGGCAAATTCATCGGCATTGAGTATCTGCTCTTTTGTCAAACTTAAATCCATAATTGTTTGGTTAAATTTGTCCAGAAATGGGTTGATGTAGTCTCTTATTCGATAATTTTTAGGCATCGAATTCCATGCCTCTTTTTAAAGTTTGCAACCCAACCATTGTTAGCGTGGAAGCATCGAGGTTTTTTCTGAATTTGGCAGGAAGCATAGCTTATGGCTGTTAGCATATCACTTGTAGCTGGTAGGTTTTAGGCCCTTTGATTCGCAAACCAATTGAACAACGCCTTCTCCATTTTTGCACACTCATAAACCTTAAGAGTTTTCCTTTTACCTGGACCAGATTCAGATCCCGTAACAAACTTCTTAATGGACATATAATTTTTTTACAACGACTTATTGTCGCTCTATGCACACATTTAATTTGTTCAGAATGTCAGTTTTTTCCTCTATTATTTTGAAGATTGAACATTGTCATTTATGAATGAAAAATAATATCGTTCAAATGACTGCCACGACTGGCTTTAAAGTAAGCAATTTTTAAGCACATTTTCGATTGTTTGGGCTCCAATTTCATGAATGGCAACTTCGATTTCGTGCTTTAAAGCATCAATCGTCTCTGGATGGCTCGCATAGCATTTGTCCTTAACGGCTCCCCACAAAAAATAGGCCAACGGGCTTAAATCACAGCTCCGAGGCGGCCAATTGATATCGGAATTCCAAAACGGTAGCCAAAAGTTCGAGTGTAACTTTGGCAGTGTGACAAGTTGCACCGTCCTGTTGAAACCAAATGTCGTCCATGTCATCCTCTTAAATTTTTGAAATAAAAACTCGTTGAGCATGTCACGGTAACGCTCGCCATTTACTGTAACCGCGGAAGAAGAAGAAGACTCACCACTTTGGAAATACTTTTTCACTATTTCCCAATTTTGTTCAAGCGTATAGCGTCCCATTTCGTAAATGTCAAACCTTTAAGTAAATTATGAACACACTTGACATGTCATTTGTGTTACCTTTCTCAAAAAAATAGGTGGTTCGAAAAGCAAACGCTATGTGGCCCACCCTGTATAACAACAAAAACCAATTCATTCATAAGTTCGAGCTCATATTTCTAGGGGCATATTATTTTCATTAATAAAACGAAAAAAATGCACTAGACGCGATTGAGCCGCCCATATGCTCATATGTCTCAACGAAGACAAAAGGTCTAAATACAGTTTGAAGAAATCTCTGACGACCATTCGAAAATCGTCAATATTGAAATATTTGATAAATCGTGAATTTTTGTCAAGTCGAATGGCGTGCCTTCGTATATATGTATGTATGTCCGCGCGCATAATCATACAGTAACATGCAGAAAACAGCAACAAGTAGCTTAGGTATAAAAAAAGTTCCGTCCTGAACATTTCGACTTTAGAGAAAATCTCGAAAAAGTTATCTCTTGTTATCATATAGTAGGTAAATATTAAATTAATACAAGTAAATTAATTTACGAATGGGGCTCTCCAATAGATAAAAATTGCACAAACACATATGTATGTATATATACATATGTGCAAAGTTAGAAACTTATGTACTCTGAAAGCGGTATGCGACTTATTTCGATGTTACAGTGCATACATTCTAACTTCGGAAAAGGCCCAAGGTGCCAAATTTGGTTGAAAGAATTTAATATAATAATATTGTAACGAAAGTTTTAAGTAATTAATATTGGGCCCCTTCTTTTCGCCATGGCTTGGCAAGCGGCGAATAGATGAAGCAACTGGTACAAGTAATTATATGTTGGTAACACTGGCAAAGTTGTGCCAAAAGTTGTATTTGTTTGGAAGCACTTAATAAGTTGCTTGAAAGCATTAAGAAAGTAAGAATTTATTTTATCGAGGAAATTACACAAAACTTTAAAAATTTACATCTTATTTACACTACTAACACCAACATGGACAACGAGCGACTAAATTTGGTAAGAAAATGCTTTTATTTACAATTGACATGTCTAAGGCTTCACAATACTTTGCAAGTGAAGAAGTGCTAATAATTGGAACTGAAGGTGTATTGACAGTCTTGGAAACCATCCCTTCAAGCTGCAGTTCGGACTCTTCATCCCGCTCAGAAGAATCCGAACGAGAAGAAGCAACTAAAGTTCCAAACTTTGCGATCGGGTAGAGCGATTTTCGGAAAATGAATTTAAATCACACATAAGACTGTAGCGATCAACTGCAGAATATTTAATCCGTATGCAATCCAAATAATTTTCATTTAGTCCACATAAATTTTTACCATAAGCTTTTTCAGAGAGATATGCAAGCAGTATTCTACCAAACACCAATTCTGGCGGGAAGGAAAGCGTACCACCAAGAAAATAAGTGCTGATGTATTATACATATATTTGGTACATGAGCAACACCATAACGTTTTGTCAGCTGGCCAACTTATTTGGGTATCGCAGTCAACTGCGTGGTATGTGATAAATAATGATTCATCATGGATCATATCAATTGGCCACGAATATATAAAATAGCCAAAGGTACAGAAGTAGCGTATATTAGGAGGAAGTTTCAAGAAAATAGTAGGATACCGGGCGTTATTGGAGCCATTGACTGCACGCATATTCCCATCAAAACACCCCAAAATAATAAATAAAGCTATTTAAATCGGATACACAGCTACAGTCTAGTGCTTCATGCAGTAGTAGATGCTGAAAAAAGGTTTACCGACATAAATTGTTGCGAGCCTGGATCACTACATGACAGCAGAGTCCTTCGAAGATCAAACCTGTTTCGTAAGACGCAATCGGAACCACAAAATTTTGTTTCCAGACAAAATGTCTAGTACCACCTTATAAGGATTACTGCAATTTGACTTCATCGCAACGGAATTTTAATAAAGTCCATTCTTCTACCCGCGTTGTTGTAGAAAACGGTTTTGGATTATTAAAAACTAGATTTAGAAGATTGCTGCACTTAACAGAACAAACCAATTTATGCTTTGTTGTAAATTGTTATTGCGTGTATTATTCATAATATTTGTATAATATTTGATGACTTAAGTATTGAAATTCCCCAGATGAGACTATTGAAAGCAATTCCCAAGAACACAATATGATTTAAAATACCAAAAAAAATGTATTTTTTTAGGCTATATAAATAAATCATATTCATTGCAAAAAAACTATAAAAATATCTTGTCGAATTCAATAAAAATTTAAATAAAATTAAAATGTACATAAAAATATTATCTTTCAAGGAAGTTTTTTAGCACTTCTAGCTTCTCAAGCTCTATTTCCTTCAGCATTTGAACAACAGAGTCGTGATGTCTCCATTTTTCTTCCAGCTTTCTCTCTTTGAGTTTTATTTTCTCCTCATAGTATTTTTCTTGCGCTGTTTTCCTGCGACGACTTAGGGCTGGTTGTGGAGGATCAACTTGAGGAGATTGTGGTGATGTATGTGTTGGAGACGTAGCTGCCTGGGGAGATAGTGGTGATGTATGTGTGGTTGATGCAGGGCGTGGAGTCGAGGCCCCCTGGGGAGATAGTGGTGTTGTATGTTTGGTTGATGCATTGCGTGGAGATGTAGCTGCCTGGGGGGATAGGGGCGGTGATGGTAGGGATACTGCAGTGGGTAAGGATGGTTTTAGGAGTAGGTTTGATACTTTCTGTAGGGATGTCGAGAGTCGGGAAGATCCTGAGTAGATTTGCGCAGGTGGACGGATTTTTGTGGACACAGCCAGCTTGTAGAAAGAGATTGGGTAACGGATTCAGACTGACTGTGAGGACGATGGTGTTGGTGGTAGTTTCGTGAACACTTTTTGTGCGTTGAATGCTTTGTGTGTTGTGTGTTTGTTGCTGCTGAATGGTGCGATGATATGGGCTGTTGAGGGGCTACTGATACTGAAGGATGTGGCACAGTGCCAAAATTAAGAGTGTGATTATTGGCAATCAGTACGCTATTGCCAAAAATCTCTTCCATCTCTTCCAAGTAAGGACAATACATGGAGCAGATCAAGTTCTTACAGCGATGACCTTCGCACATTTAAAGGCAGACACCAAAGTTCGCATTTTGCTTTCCAATGCAAGTGGGATTGTGTATTGTAAGATGTTTTTTCGATGAAGTCTTGTGCTATCATGCACTCCAAAACAAGAGCATAGGAACTTCTTTTCTTTCTTGTATATACATATGAAGACACTCCTCTTGCCGTGCCAAGTAGCACTTTAGCAAACATTTGATTTCGACCACTGTGCACAACTGGCGTTTGCTTTAAAAATCATTGATTAAATTAAATTACTTAAAATATTAATGAAATACTTACTCTTTATTATCTGTTGCCATTTTACTATACATTAGTAATAGTATTAGTAATGAAACTTGTCAAAAATCAGAAAATAGAATTGGCAGCATTGAAAACAAAGACTTATACGAGTCTAATGAGCTATAACCGTACTTGCTAGTGGCGAATCTTACTCGATAACTTTTTTGTTGTTCTCCCATGCAAATTTTTCGTTAAGTTAATCGAGCATAAAGATATTTTTATATTTTATTGAATAAGTAACGAAATATGAAATAATTCAAAACGAAACATATAAACAACAACAATATATATGTTTTGTTTTTCGGGACAACTAGCAAGTACAGCACTAAGGCAACATTAAATCCATTGTACTGCACTCGAGTTTCCTTTTGAATTTTCTTTAAATCTACACAACCTCCGAAGAAAACTGAGTAGATCTTGTAGTGCCAAGGAGCCAACAAGCTTCTTAACACATCAGTGCCAAAGACCTCATACCTGATTCGAGTGTGCACTACACTTTACATGTGCTTCGCCCATAGAGAGTGGCCCTTCATCAGTCCAACCAGCTGCCTACAGTCCTTTCTGCTTAATGAAAGGAGGATCTGCGACAGTCGGTCGGATATGCAGCCTGGCAGGTTTATTTATGGGTTAAAGTAACCCGTTTGCTAACCAGATGCGTACATTCCAAGAGCAAAGTGTAGTTTTGTCCCGCTGGATTCCCCGTAGACAGCAGCTCCCGAACCGTGGTCGCTCCTGGAGCCATTCGTGAAAATACGAGAACAGTGTTTGCTGGGCTCATCTTCAGAATTTGACCACAGTTGAGCCTCTGGCAGCACCACACTGTATATCTTGTCAAGTATGACTCTTGATGGCATAGAGTCAAGGGGCGTGTCAAGGATCGTTGGATCGAAGTCCACGTCGGACAGGGGCCGTACCAATTCCCACTGTGTTTCAGCCTTGGCCTTGAATGGATAAAAACATCAAGTGGTGGTGGACTAACCAGAGCATCAAATGCCGGGCCTGAAGTTGTCGGAAAAGCTTCGGCGCTACAAATGGCCATAGTGCGTTGTAGCCTCGATAAGGTCCTCCTGAATCAAACGAAAGAAAGTCCACTTATCTAGACCGCAGATGCATAGGTGACACTAGGTCTTATCTTATTCGTGCTAGGAGAAAGACCAAACGTTTTCTGCCAAAAGGCATTAAGTGCTTTGGAAGTCTATGTTTCAACGTGTGACTTCCAAAGGAGTTTGATATCGAGAATTACTCCAAGGAATTAGAATTATTTTGATATCTGGATTGTGACTCCAGTACCAGTCTTGGTAGGGTTTGCGAATAGCCATTCGCAAGCACCAAGTGTCAATCATATCCATAGTTTTCTGCACTTCTCTACGGATGTTCATAAGGTGGATCACCATGCACCAAAGCAATGGAGACAGCATACCGCCTTGGGGCAACTTCTGTTAACCCCGGGTGACACCAGCAGATCTGCTCACACCGTGACTATTTTTTGGGCCAGCATCGAACGAATCCAAATCACTAGCACCCGGTCTGAACCAAGCCTACTAGCCAGTGTTGCATATCCTATCAAAAGTGGCATTATCAAACGCCCCTTCTATGTCCAAAAAGGTGCCCATAGCGTACATACCTATATTACTAATGGTCATATTAAAAAGCACCTGTAGCAGAGAATGTTAAAGGGATGAGAAGCCGCAAATGTTAAATAACATTTTTTCGAGTACTAATTTGTAAATTCATAGTAAGGGATTTTCAAATTCAACTTACCACACTAGTAGAGGCTTTCGATTTTTACCACGCTAGTAGAGGATTTCAAATTTTTTTCTGTGTTTACCACAGTAGTCCTCATCATGTTGGTCTCCTTGTCGCGGGGATGAGGCTTAAGTGGTGGTTTGACCCCCATATTCAACACCCAACGCACCCGTTAAGATCTACACGGACGGATCCAAAATGGACAGCGGTGTAGGATCAGGGTTATTTCGCGAAGAGCTTTCTATTAGTGAATCCTTTAAATTACCGGATCACTTTAGCGTTTTTCAAGCTGAAATAAACGCTATTCATGAAGCCTTAAAATGGTTAAAGATAAACAGAATATCATCAACGGATATCTGCATTCTATCAGACAGCCAAGCTGCCCTACGAGCCCTGGATGCATTCCAAACAACATCAAGCAGTGTCTTACGTTGTCGCCAATCTCTAAATGAGATGGCCAAACAATATCGTATAATCTTATGCTGGGTCCCAGGCCACAGAGATATACCAGGGAACTTTAGGGCAGACCGACTTGCAAGAGAAGGTATCTGTATGCCAGACATAAGTAATTTTATGGAGATACCTCTCGCAACTTATAAGCTTCTCATTAAGGACGCACTAATCAATTCTGCAAATCAGAGATGGATTAGCGCTAACACCTGCGAAATTGCTAGGCAAACATGGCCAAGGCTAAATTTACGTCTGTCCAAGAGTATTATAAAACTGAGTAGACTTCAAATCAGGACCTTAGTAGGGGCCCTCACAGGGCATTGTCTCATAGGAAATCATGCAAGGAGATTAGGCGTATACACGCATGGTTTCTGTCGTAGCTGCAGAAATGAGGAGGAATTGGAAACAATTCAACACCTTTTTTGCACATGCCCGGCTCTAGCCAGAAGCAGGAACCGATTTTTAAAATCCTACTTCCTAACGAATATAGATAATCTATACACTTTAGGTATCAACCACCTTTTACGCTTTGTCAAAAGCTCAGGATGGTTCAATGAAATGTAGCCCAGCCCCCGCGGCTCACAACGGACCCATTCCGTGGTCTAAGTGGTATCGTTGTCTCTATGTGCGATGCGGCTGCCAAACCTACCTACCTACCACAGTAGTAGAGGATTTCATATAATTTTTCACCACAGTAGTAGGGGATTCAACACACTAGTAAGGGATTCGTGTATTTCATGCTCACAGCGTGCTAAAGTCGAGGTGATGATTCACGTAGTTTTTGTGACGCTTATTTAATTCAGGTTCAAGTCCTAAAGAATAAAAGTTTTTTACGATTTTTTCTTTACAACTCAAACCAGAAAAGTTTGGTAGAAAATTGAGAGTTTATTTTAATTATAATTGCTTTAAAATAGGGTTTTAGGTGGTTTGTATTTGACATTTAGAAATTTCTTTTCGGTATAAAATAGTTCATGGCGGCCGCCGTAGCCGAATGGGTTGGTGCGTGACTACTCGTGAATCTCGATGAAACACCAAAATTAAGAAAAACATTTTTCTAATAGCGGTCGACCTTCGGCAGGCAGTGGCATCCCTTCGAGTGTATTTCTGCCATGAAAAAACTCCCCATAAAAATATCTGCCGTTCGGAGTCGTATAGGTATATATGTATTTGCGGACTGAAAAATGTGATTCGCTGGAATTGTTCAAGGAATCTAACTCGCATTCAACTCGCGACTGTCGAACTGTTAGAAGACATATTTACATACATACATACCAAATATTGGCAAATAATTCTACGCGAAATATTCCTATATTGACTATTTTCGGATGGTCGAGAAAATTGGCATATGGGCGGCTCGTTTTATGAATGAAAGTACTTTGCTCTTGGAAACTTATGAATGAACTTACTTTTGTGGCGATATGCAATATTTCAGATTGCTCAGTGCGTCGCGACTAAAAGAATCATGGCCGCTGCGACTGCGTCTACGAATGTACTTTGTTGTAGTAGTCGATAGGCTTAGAATTTTAGCTTTGGACGACATAGGCATGTTGAGGCATGTGTTTTTGTTGTGTTCTAGAATATTTTCGAATGAATGCGTGGTGGCAAAGCGGCTGCTTTTGCACCTAAGAATCTATTTTGTTTTGTAAGTTCCATTAGCCCCTGGTGACCATCCAGCATGCTTGACTGCGCTTTGTATGTGTTAGTGCAGTCGGGTGGCGTCGTGAGACACGTATTTGTTGTCGGCTACACGTACGATGCTTGATGAAAATCAAAAATTTTTGATATTTTCGTTTGACGCTTACTTTTTTGATCGTGTCGGAGTCTGATGGACAAAACAGCAGGGTTGTATTTAGCATTGAGGTTAGTATTTAGTGTGCGGTTGCCCAATAGTATATTACTCGTAAACACCTACATATACTAAAAATAAGCACAATCCCTATGAAATATGTACATAAATAAGCAAAAAATTTAAAAATTTATATGTAAATGAAATTATTTAAAACTGAACTACATAAGTAATTTAATAATAATAAAGTTATGAACGCGAAAAACATAAGTTATAATTAAAAACATGACTTATTGCGATTTTGTAATATAACACAGAAAGTGGGTAACAAAAAAATTCTCAAACAACGAACAGAATAAGTTAAAGCAGATTACCTTTAATTTTTGTAAAATATCCCAAACTCAAATTTAATTCCCTTACCTACGCTTTTCAGCCATAGAATAATTACGTATGTATATACAAATTTACATAAGCCAACACACAGTTCTCAATAAAATTACATTATGTACATAAGACTAATTAAAAGTAGAAGTCGAAAAGGATATAACGAGCTTTGAAGTCTATAAACTCACTTCAATTCAAATCATTACATTTCAATTGAATTAATTTTAAGATAAATTTGTAATTATAAACATTTCAACACATCATTTCTCCATTAAGGAAAAATGAACTGTTTTCGTCAGTTATTTTTGGCGCGTTTCTTCTGGCAGCCTGCCATTTCGCCTATCAGCTGCTCAAAATCCCATAGTTTAAAAACGTCCTCATGGGCGCGCTTCACTTAAGTTTCACATCTTATTATCTATGGTATTTAGTTTGTGTTGATATTCGAAATGGACAAGTGCACCGAAGATAAGCAATTCATATTGAAATTCATTGAAAATTATCAATGTTTACCAGCATTATGGAATGTAAAAGTAGAAGCATATTGTAATCGCGAGGAAAAGGCGAACCATATGAAATTCTATTGGAAATATACAAAGAGCGGTACCCTAGCGCAACAGTAGAAGATGTAAAAAAAAAAATTAATGTTTTGCGTACAAATTTTCGGCGTGAAAAACAACGTCTTGCTGAAATAAGCAGAAATGGCGCAGGTTACGAGGAATCACTTGAGACAAATCTTTTTTACTATAATGAAATGGAGTTCTTAAACGACATTGAAACCCCATGCTCATCAAAGAGTAGCACTGGTAGTAAAGTAAGTACAGTAAACAGCCTTTTTAAATGTATACGTATATACATATATATATATATATAGGTACATATGTGTATATATATACGTATGTATGTCCCAATTTTCTTTTCAAGTGAGTGGACATTTGGAATTGTGTTGCATGCACAATGCACATATGTACATATATGTATGTATATACACATAAATATATTATACAAAAATTAATAAAGGGGATGCGACAATTTTTTGTATTTCCCTTTTGTATTTGCAAATGCTTGCAAAAAAATCTAGTGCATGTGTGAAATAGTTGGCAAGTTTTTGTGAAAACAAATTTTTTTTACAAAATTGAACATTATCGCCCATTCCCTCATACTTTACACTCCCCAAATGAAACATAAGCTTATTTTTACGATTTAAAAGTGTTTGTTATTTAATTATGTACAGCAATATTATTCATATTAACGTAAGTACTTTTGTTGCCACGAAACAGCTCCTTCATTTATAAAGTACTCTGCAAAATTGTTCCGAATTTCTTTCGCTTTGTTCGAAGAGTTACTTAAATGTGTACTTTCCAATACATTAAGATGCGATTCCCTTCGCCATGCTCCTTGAGCTATACTTCCAGAGTTTATATCTTCTTGGTCAATTAAGTGGCTGAATGAATACGACTTTTTCTTACGTAAAAAATTGTGCAAATAGCAGCAAGCCAGCACTATTATTTGAGCCTTTTCTGGGGCCCCCTGAATAGCCGTTTGTAGAACTCCGAATCGTGACATTAAAATTCCAAAAACATTCTCAACAATTCTTTGTGTGTTTGTTAGGTTTGTCCCAGGATATGGTTTAATTAAATGTTCCTGCATTTGGAAAGCATTGTCAGCAACAAAAACGTACGGCAGTACTTTATCGCTTTCCGGCAACTGCGATGGACCAGGTAGTGGTAAAGTTTTGTTGTAGATAGCTTTCCCAAATTCCATATTTTTTATGACACCACCATCTGATACACGACCATTTGTGCCAACATCCGCTACTATGAGCTCATAGTTTGCATTCACAGTAGCCATGAGAACAATGCTATAAAATTGTTTATAATTGCAGTATAGTGCGCCAGAGTTGGGTGGTCTTTTGATGGCAATATGTTTGCCATCGATCGCTCCAAGGCAATTTGGGAAGTTCCAAATTTCTCCGAATCCATCGGCTATAGCTTTCCATTCAATTTCAGACTGCGGCACCTGAAAATATTTCAAAATCAATAAAAAAATATTATTGTACTTTTCATTCAAAGTATATGTTTTATTTTTATTTCAGAATCTGTTAACGGCCACGATAAGAAAATAAGCAAAGAGGAAGCCAGATGCTGCTGAAGCCTTGGTGGAAATCGCCACAAAGCGGTTTTCATCAAAAGATAGAAATAAATCAACAGTTATTACGGATTCATGGGCAGTAAAATTAGAGCGGATGGCTCCTAATCAAAGAATTCTCTGTGAAAAAGTCGTAGAGGACATACTGTTTGAGGGCCAGATGGGAACATTACACAGGAATTCCCTACAAATAAATGCAGGATACCATCCAATACCCTCAGCAATCAGCCCCGCGGGCGCACCAACACCAACATCCAGAAGCAATACTTCCACACCACTTGAATTCCACAGCCATAGCAGCAATAGTTTAAACAATGACAGTGAATCGTCAGAATCGATTTCACAATTCTTCTCCACATTTACCGATTCTTAAATAGTAGTAATATCCTCATTTTAATGTTAAGCCGGCCAATAGTCATAAAAACAGTAATATTTTTCAGTTAAATATTTATAATTTGGTAAAAATGGATTTTTTATTATATATATATATATACATATGTATGTTGGAATAAAAGTTGAATTTTTTTGAAAAAAGAAAAAAAGTAATTAGTTAATCAATTTTTAATCATAATAAACTTGTCACATCCCTCTTTGCTTTTTTCAAGACTAAATTTTTTACTTGCTTAAATGTACTTACCTTAATAGCATCATGAAATAATAGCCTCACAAGTTTCTATAACAATCACTCCCAGGGATCGTGGAGAAATTGCAGTTAAAAACTTCAGATCTTCAAACTTTTCTCCAGTCGCCAAATACCTTAATGTTGATGATAACCGCATGTTAGGTGTTATTGCATCTCGCATACATGTATTTTGTTTTGCTATTAATGGCGCCACCATGCCCAAAAGCTCTTCAAATGTTTCCGAGTCCATTCGCATAAAACTTTTATATTCGTCTTTACATGATGATTTTAATTCACTTAAAAGATGCTCATGAGTAAACTTTTTACGTTTTGCGTACAGGCTTTTCATCCACACTTTTTTTTATCTCTTTTCTTCTTTTTTTTTAACAAAACTGCAATAGTTGCAAGTAATAAAAATTCATCATTCGATGAAGACATATGTATTTATTTCTAAATCAGTGCTGTCCATCCCATACATCAATCAGAGAACGTTAAATATAGAGAATTCTCACGAGTTACGAATAGTGTGAATTGTCAAAAATGAAGTGAAACCGCGAACACTATTTCACCTCGCTTAACTCGACAGCGGGGAAGTTCTTAACAGAGCTGATTACAGTGAATTATGTACAAGTACATTGGCTCTGCTCAGTTTTTGGTTTCTGTATGAAATCAAATTGACAAATGCCGACGGCATTTTGCAAGGCATTTGCTTGTGCATTTTTATGTTCCCTTGATAAACGAAAATTTATTCAATTTATATTTTCAAACATATAAAGATTTAAAATCAAAGTAACTTTAATGCACACATTTTGTTGTGTGCGTTTTAGTAAATTTGATGAAAATTTTTACTAATTTTTCGAGTCGAAATTAATTTTAGACAAAAATTCAAAGAGCATATTGGTATATTGATGAATATATGTATATGTATATCAATATGTATATATACATATATTTTGTTAGTTATATTTGTGCAAAAGTTCAATTGCATCTTCAATTCTTATAGTGTTAGAAATGTATGTATGTGCACACGCACTGCAGCAACAATGACCTACCTCACGACGCATTGCCTTATCATATTTATGTGCATTTGAATATGCATTTTTTGGTCCTGTGCCAAACGAAAGTTTTTTAAATTTACCTTTGTATATTACAGGGAATAAATCATATATGTATGCATTTTATAGATAGTACCAAACTTTGAAATTTAAAATAAATAAAATAAAACTTCAAAGAAACGTATTTGCATACATATATGGGACAAGTAAGCTCTATTGCATCTTTAATAAATATAGTGTTGCACGCATATGTACGCACTGAAGCAACATGACCTACCTCACGAGCATCGCCTTATCATATTTCATGCAATAATTAGGGTGTAAATATTCGAATGATCGAATTCCTGCAAATGCTAAAACAACTTCTTCTGCATATGCATCGACGTATGTGCATGTGTGTATATGCACACAAATATGTGAATTGAATTCAAGCAAATCAATGCTTATTAATATACACATATGCATGTACATACAACCACACACACAGGGCACTCACTTTATTCGTCAAAATGCGTATGTCGTTCAAAGCTAAAATTCTATGCCTCGCGACTACAAGAACAAAATGCAGTCTTAGGCGCAGGCGTAGCGGCCATCATTCTAGTTGACATAGCGCTGAACAGTCGCGGCGGCGCCGAACAGTTTCAACTATTGTACTGTGCAACAAAAACTCATCATCAAAAAATTCATTGATAAATTCGAGCTCATAGTTCTAAGAGGAAGTACTTTCGTTCATAAAACGAGCCGCCCATATGCCAATTTTCTCGACAATTCGAAAATAGTCAATATTGGAATATTTCGCATAGAATTATTTGCCAATATTTGATAAATCTTCAATTTTTGTCAAGTCGAGTGCCCGCGGCTTCGTGCATATGTATGCATCAATATATGTACGTAAATATGTGTATATGTACAATGCTGTGCCTATGAATATGCGCTGCGCCATGAGTGCGCGCTGGATTTCTTGAGAAGTCTACCGTTTTATTTTGAGCTGTATATAAATTCACAAATTTACATTTGCATATGCCATCTTCCTGTGCGCCTGTTAATGAAGCGTTTTCTATAGAGGATTTTGATTCAGTTGAAGGGATTCAACAAAGTTTTACAGACACCAGACAGACAGACGTATCATACATATGTATATAATTTTGGATGATTTGGAAAAATTCAAATATATACATAGGTCATAATAAAAAGCTACCTAACATTCTTTGCTTCTAATCACCAAGAAATTCTTACCGACTGCTGCTAAATTTACATAATTCAGCCCCTTACTGTTAATTTTTGTTGAAAAATGTGTCTGTGGTGAAATTGTCTTCGCGAGACGAGTACCCCTGAAAATTCCATACGTTCCTGTCATTGAGACTTCTCTATACATTAACGTTCTCTGCATCAATTGATCACACGTATTCTTACTCTCCATCGTTCAGTCGTTAGCAAACCAGCAACGAATAAACACCACGTTTGTCTGCGACGCTTAATGTATGCAATACAATGCCCTGTGAGAACTTTTTTATGCTAGAAAATGCCTTTGGCGACTTGCAATGCCTTTTATGTTACAAGTCGTTCAAAGGAAGCTATAGATGTAATATCAAAAGGCATTTCGATTCCTCCCACAAAAATTTTCTACACCAATCCAATATTTATTTATTTTGGTTTAAATCTCCCACTGGGCTGCTCCCATTCTCTCGTTCTCACTTATACACTCACATTTTTCATTTTGGACAGCACTGTTCTAAATACAACTGTGGATTGATCGCTTTTTGTTTTGAACGTTACCGGGCAAACGACATGCACCCGACACGCACACATATAAAGTGCTTATCAAGCAATGCTTGGCCACTGGTCCAAATATTCGGAATATCGACTGGTGGTGGACAAAAGTACACGGAAGCAAGAAGGGAGCGCTGTGCTCGCGCAAGTTATATATTATAAGTAACTTTCTCCTTTCGCTCTCGCTCTCTTCATTATCTAACTGTAATAATTAACTATTTAAGTTATATATTTAATTGTTGTAATTGTTGTAATAGTAAATGGGTAACTCTTTCTCTCTTCATTTTAAGTATAAATCTAACTGTTAAAATAAATTGAATAAGTATAGTTTTTAATGTTAAAAGTAGTCTTCAAAGTCACCTTGAAGAGTAAAGAACAGATTTATTTTGAAGTGTAATCAAACTTGTGCTATTTTAATAAAGATAAATTAAATTATAATAAACTAAAAAATAAAACTTCAACAAATTTATTTTATTTTCAAAAATAAATTTAACTGGCGACGAGGATGGGATATGTTAATAGGTCTATGAATAAGTTCGTGCGGTTTTTTTTCGAAATTTGAATTTCGGATCATTCCCATGGCTTTTAAACGTTTGGAAATGGTTGATTGATCAACTCCCAAAGTTTTTGCAACCTCTTCTTGCGTTTGAGCCGGATCTTGATTGAGCAATTCCTCCAATTCGGTATCCATGAACTTTGGCGGCGCGGCCAAAATCACCACTTTTAAAGCGTGCAAACCACTTCTGGCACGTTCGCTCAGCTAGAGCATGGTCACCATAAACTTCCACCAAGATACGATGACTTTCGGCTGCTTTTTTCTTCATATTAAAATAATGAAGAAGAATTCCCCGCAAAAACACATTATTTGGCACGAAATTCGACATTTTCAAGTGTGGTAAAAATATTGTTGTTTACGCTTCAAATAAAAAACTTATACTGACGTTTGTGCCTTACGACAGTAGCTCTCCAATGAATGTTTGGAAATGTGGATCGATGGAATAATAATCAAGTTACGCCATCTGTTGTAAAACCGCACGAACTTATCCATAGATTAGTTAAAACATATCCAGTGATAACACTGGTTTACAGCCAAAATGCACCAGAGACGCCGTTATGAAATTCCTATGTAAAATCACCGTCTGATTCCGAAAATCAAGGTTATTTTTTATTCTATGGTAACGTTTTTGAGATATTTACGAATTACCGTTATTTCAAAAAAACAAAAAATTGGGCCCACTTAATCATATATATCTCGAAAACGAATTGAGCGATTCCAAAACCGTTTAAAGCTTTTAAAAGGTAATACAATTTCCTATAAACTGTGTGTAAAACACTTTTTGCTAGGCCCTGCAGATTCAAAGATAACGAACTATCATAACGGATTTTTTAAATTTTTTTAGTAAAAATATAAAAAAATTTGTACTTTGAGAGAAAGGATCTCGAAAACTTTTTACTTTTTCGTGTATTTTTTGTTTCCACTTTAAGCTCTGTTTTATTACAAAAAAAAATAAACTTTGACTAAACAAAATCGATGAACTAATACAAAAGTTACAAGCATTCAAGTAAATATATCCATATGATTCTGTCATATGTACATATGATTCTTAAACTATCTATTTAGGCGACATATGAAATTTATTACACCAATGAAGAGGAGGGAACCAACTTGCCATTCAACGGACTGCTATATTTGTACTACAAAAGTATTTGGGGTTGGAAAGTCAAGAAAAGTAACCTATGCGATCGTATCTACAGTGTCATTACCAGAACTAAATTCAACGGAAGCTACATTGCCAGAATCAAATTTAACTTTAGTTTCGGCTCCAGTTTCATTGTCAACAGCAGTATCTGATTACGCGGCATCATGTTGTACTGAATTGCAAACGGAAAACGAAAGAAACCCTTTGTCACAAGCACAACTCAATGATTGGATAAGGGATTTGGAATTGTCAAAAGAAAAGGCCGAACTACACGCCTCTCGTATGCAACAATTTAAATTTGTTTCATCCGATGTTAAGGTAACATATTATATGACTCGTCACGAACAATTCTCCCAGTTCTATACGAAGAAGGACAGTGTTTGTTATTGCAAAAACATTTCTGGTCTATTTAAACAGTTTGGTGAACCATATGATTCAAAAGAGTGGCGATTGTTCATAGACGGCAATTAATTAAGTTTAAAGGCCTTATTATTGCATATTGGCAACCAAAAGCCATCTATCCCGATCGCGCATGCAGTAAATACGAAGGAAACATATGAGACAATGCAAAAATTGCTTGAATTAATTAAATACGAAGAACATGATTGGAAAATATGTGCCGATCTAAAAGTCGTTGGAAAGCTATGTGGTATACAACCTGGATACACAAAATACTGTTGCTTTCTATGCAAATGGGATAGCCGAGCACGTCAAGACCACTACATCATAAAGGATTGGCCAGAACAAATCGCGTTTCAAGTTGGGGTGGATAACATAAAATACTCATACTCCGCTCCACATCAAGCTCGACCTTATCAAAAACTTTGTCAAGGCTTTGGACAAAGAAGGCGAAGCTTTTCATTATTTGAAAACAATCTTTCCACAGATTTCAGAAGCAAAAATAAAGGAAGGGATTTTTGTGAGGCCGCAAATAAGAAAAATAACGGACAATACCCATTTCAAAGAACTATTGTCACCAGTGGAGGCAGCGGCGTGGGACTCTTTTGAAAAGGTCGTTACTTCTTTTTTAGGCAAACACAAAAGTCCTTCGAGCTGATAGAGAACGATTTAATCAAAAACAATGCGGAAATGGGTAAATAAAAAACACATATAAGACCGTTATATATATATATATATATATATATATGTATATAAGACCGTTTTCTCAGTTAACTTTAAAACTAAACAAAAAATTTGAAAGCAAATTTTTAAATTTACATGAGAATATATAGCCCTTAATCTGAATTTATTGCCCTGCTCCGAACAAACAAGAACAAATTTTTCTGAATTGGAAGATTAACCCAGCCTAAGAAAATTATATGCTAATGTGTCACTTATGTATTTATCTAATTCCTTTTTTAATTTTCTTTCAGGAGTAAATATGTCTTTAAAAATTCATTTTATGCACTCCCATTTAAATTTTTTCCCGCAAAATCTTGGCGACGAAAGTGACGAGCATGGCGAAAGGTTTCACCAGCAAATGAAAATGATTGAAAGTCGGTATCAAGGATTCTGGGATGTCGCTATGATGGGTGACTACTGTTGGTTTCTCATAAGAGAAACCGATCCTTATATAAATAAACGTCAAAACAAGACACATAACTTTTTCAATTATAAAATAAGATCATAGAGTTAAGACAGAATACATACAGTACATATGCTATTATTTGTAGGATACTTAAGTTTTACTATATGGATATATTTACTTGAATGCTTGTAACTTTTGTATTAGTTCATCGATTTTGTTTAATCAAAGTTTATTTTTTTTGTAATAAAACAGAGCTTAAAGTGGAAACAAAAAATACACGAAAAAGTAAAAAGTTTTCGAGATCCTTTCTCTCAAAGTACAAATTTTTTTATATTTTTACTAAAAAAATTTAAAAAATCCGTTATGATAGTTCGTTATCTTTGAATCTGCAGGGCCTAGCAAAAAGTGTTTTACACACAGTTTATAGGAAATTGTATTACCTTTTAAAAGCTTTAAACGGTTTTGGAATCGCTCAATTCGTTTTCGAGATATATATGATTAAGTGGGCCCAATTTTTTGTTTTTTTGAAATAACGGTAATTCGTAAATATCTCAAAAACGTTACCATAGAATAAAAAATAACCTTGATTTTCGGAATAAGACGGTGATTTTACATAGGAATTTCATAACGGCGTCTCTGGTGCAGAAAAAAAGTTGAAATTTGTGATCCAGTGTAATCGGCAAAAGAAAAGGTTAAATTTTTCAACAAACCGATGTGAACTGCAAATTACAAGCGATTTTGGTGTACCAAAAAAGTAGCGCTAAGTAGAAGAAGAAAACGGAACAGTAAAGGAAATTTTTTAATTCATCTGTAGAAAAAGTACGGTTAAAATTGTAAAAGTGATCGAAAAATATATAAGAAGGACGAATTGGTAAAAGTCGCTAAAGTGTGGCAAAAAGCGAAATTTTTGTAAACTTAAAAACTAAAAACTAAACTAAAAAATATTAAGTGTAATAACTAATCCGAAAAAAAGAATTGCAAATAAGAAAAAAGATTTGCTTCGTAAAAAAACAAAAAAAAAAGGAAAAGAAATTACTAAAAGTTAAAAGTTAACGGAAAAAGAGAAGAAAGTGTACGGTGTGCATTCCAGTGCTAACGGCGTGAAAGACGAAAGAGAAAGCAAGCCAGCTATCATTAGAGAAAGCAGCAGAGCAGCGTGTGCTTAGAACAACAACAACACCCACAATGGCTTTGACGTTAGCTGAGAGCTTGCGTGAAGCGAGGAGCTTGCCTGCATTTAACGGGAGCAGTGAATATACGCTCAGCAACTACCTGAGGGACGTCGCAACTGTGTTGCAGCTAACGCCAGCAGAACATGTACAGACAATAAAAACAGTATTAAGCAATAGACTGCAAGGTAAGGCGTTAAAGGCGGTCGAAACCTTATTTAACCCTACATGGGAAAGTATAATAGTTAAGCTTAAGGAGGAATTTGGAGTAAAAAGAAGTTTTTTTAATTTAAGAAGTGACGCGCTAAACGAAGAAGCTAGGAACATTGAGGAGTTACATTATAAATTAAGTAAAATTTTAAGTTTAATGAACACAAAGTATAGCTTAGAACCTGACATTTTGTATACACCTGAACATAATGAAAAACTAATTTTTGATATTTATGTAAACTACTTACCTATTAGTATTAAATCTCTTTTGCTACAAAATAATATTAGATCTATTAACATAGCTTATACATTTTATTTAGAAAATAATATATTAAAAGATATAAAACTAGTAAATAATAAACAAGCGAATAGTTTTGCGCATAAAAGTTTTCAAAACAATAATGATTATCCAAATAACAATACCTTTCCAAATAAGAACTTTCAAAATGCAAATAATTCATTAAATAGGAATGTTTTTCAAAGATTTCAAAATTCAAGCAACTTTCCTAATTATAGTAGCCGTAATAACAGAAATAATAGTGGTGGTTTTAATAATTGTAACAGAAATTTCAGAAATTTTCAAACGCAAACTTTTAACACTTTTAACAGAAATAATCAGCAACAACAAACCCAAAATTATGACTTAGAAAATTTTAGTAATTTACGACAAAATCAACAAAATTCATATAATAGACATTTAACACTAAACCTACCGATACTTTATGTATTCCTATTCCTACCAAAGTGGGTCAAATGACCCGCCTTTAAAATGTTATATATATTACTAAGTCTAGCGAAAAATATATCAATTAGGCCAATTTGGTACATGAAGGAAACAATTGTTTTCAATTAATGATTCAAAATAGTTTATATATTAAATTTAAAAAACCTAAAAATAGTTTATTCTTTGTTTTGTTTTTGCTCCTGTTGAAAATCTTCTTTCGGCAAGTTCTTCAGCTAATTAAAATAAAAATTGTTATCTAGAGGTGTTTTTGCCGATTGTTTATCTATATAAAACTCATGAGTGGATTCCTGCCAGGTCAAGAATATTGAAGAAAATCTGCGCAGGCCATCTTTGCGATTTTGATTTCACTGAGTATTTTCTGGCCATCTGATTCGTCATCTCTACACCGTACTTAGTATTATTGTAAAATCTTATCGTTTCTGGTATACGGTTGCCATATGTTTCAATGCTTACAGATTTATGTTTTGCGCTTAGTAAAAGCACTTTTTTGTTTGTCTTACTTTTATAAGTGTTAAGTGAATAATGATTCGATTTATATAGTTTTGTTGAGAAGCGTGGCGCACCATCTTTCACTTGGCTAATTTGGGCAGTGCTCTTATGCTTCCGCGAATCGTTTCCAAAAGAGTGGTTCTATTTTCTAATAGTTTCGTAGCGAGTGTAGCGCTTGTAAAGAAATTATCTGTAGTGACGCTTTTTTCGCATCCTGTGAACGGTTCCATTAGTTTGAGAACAACGAATTTCGCAAGCGGAGTTGAAGCACCTCTTTTTTCTTCCTTTTCCAAATATGAAAATCCATTTATGATGTATTTAGTGCTGACATCAGATGCTAGCCAAAATTTGATACCAAACTTTTTCGGTTTGTTCGGCATATATTGTGTAAATCTACTTTATTTTCGAAGAGCTGTTCATCGATTACATGTTACACAGGCTTCTAACAATTTTGGCTATTGTTGATGAATTTGTACCATACTTCTGAGATTAGAGCGAATTTATCATTTTGTAAACACTGGCTTCGTTGCTGGCTAGACCCCATTTAGTGATAGATATGAAATGTTCAAATTTTTTGTCTGATATAAGCCACGTGCATATACATAGAATACCAATAAATACATTTACTTTTGCAGGAGTAAAATTCCATTGAGCTCCCAATACTCGAGAGGCTTCTTCTTCTGTGCATTTTCTTATATGCTCCATTACACGATTGACAATAATCAAAGAAAATGCAGTTCTTACGTTGCCCTTCATTATATTTCGTTTGGCATACGCTGTCGGGCCTACAACCTCCGTAAAAATATTATAAATTGGAGAACGTCCAGGTGTTGAGCTTTGTTCTATTTTTTGCCAAATTGTGCCATCAGGCGCAATTTCAGTACATCGGTCTTCCACATATTTTTCACTTTCTGAACTCGATAACGGTCTTTTTCTCGTCTTCGCTTTCTTTACCTGAGGACTCACATTCATCTGTACTGTCAAATGAATTATTATATTGTACTATGTTATCTTCTTTACTTTCAGACAGTTGCTCCTCACTGAATTCCGAACACTCTTCATCTATGTTATTTATAACTTCCAATGATTTCAAATATCTTGAATGTTTTGACATTTTTGGGATAAGAATTATGTGTAAAATTATCAAATAAGAATTTTTGATTCACAAAATAGCACTATAACTTGAAATTTTTACTATAACGCTCGCTTGTAGTAGAACGAAATTGGCTATTCATCCGTCAGTCTGCAATAAATATAAATCAATGGAGCGAAATATATCACGTAATAGGAAAAACGGCTCAATCAAGAGACACAATCTGTGCATGGGTCAAATGACCCGTTACGGTAGTTAGAGCAGATCACATATATTTCTCGGTAAAACAATTAGCAAGAGAGGAGTAAATTTTGAAAAATACATTCGATGCATTTTTTAATAAAAGTCGTGAAAGAAAACGGCGATTTAATAATGTTATTTCCAAAATCTTCTGAAAAAAAGTTTAAAATGGGTCATTTGACCCGTCATGGTAGGTTTAGTGTTAAGTAATAATAAAGAACCAATGGAGATTGATGCAATTCACGTTACAGAAAATTTTCCTGTGCTGCCTCGAAATTATCATTACCCATAGTAATATTAACTATAAATAATACAAAAACAAGATGCCTAATTGATAGTGGTGCTGCTACTACCCTCGGAGATTATAATTTTTTTCCAATATAGGAATAAAGAAAAGTTTAATAAAACCCATTTTATTAAATACCCTGGTCGGTAATAATATTATTATAGATGAAGTAATAGTAAATGTGCCGGACGAATTCAAAGAAAAAAATAGCACCATGTCTGTTAAATTAATTAATTTTATTGATAAAAAATTCGATTGCATAATAGGAATAAATATTTTACAGCCCTTTGGAGCTATAATAGATTTTCAAAATAATACTCTTAAAGTAAATAATAATGAAATAAAACTAATTGACTATAAATTTAACATTTCTTAAGAGGAAATTAATTATATAGAAAAATATGAGCTGGATAAATTCAAAGATTTAATGCCTACAAACTTAAATAAGGAAGAAAATAAGTTATTAGAAAATTTTTTACATAAAAATAAAAAGACGTTTTATATTAAAAATCAAAATTTAACTACAACTACCTGTGTAAAACATAAAATAATAACTACTTCTAATAAAATAGTATACTGCAAGAATTATAGGCATCCACAGATTTTAGAAAATGAAATAGAAAAGCAAATAAATGAAATGTTAAAAGAAAATATAATACGCCCCAGCAAATCCCCTTATAATTCCCCTTTGTGGATTGTTAAAAAAAAGTCCGATAATTCGAACCAGCAGAAATGGCGATTAGTTATAGATTTTAGGAAGCTAAATGAAATAACTGTGGATGACAAATTTCCTCTGCCAAATATAGAGTCATTATTTGACAAGTTAGGTAAGGCACAATATTTCTCGTCCTTGGACCTTGCGAAAGGCTTTCATCAGGTTTTGATGGAGGAAAGCGACATTGAGAAAACGGCTTTTTCAACGCCCCGTGGTCACTTCGAGTTCATTCGAATGCCCTTCGGTCTCAAAAACGCGCCCGCTACATTTCATCGAATGCTAAACTACATTTTGGCTGATTATATAAATAAAATTTGTATAATTTATATGGATGATATACTAGTCTTTTCAACCTCGCTAACCGAACACTTAGAAAGCTTGCAATAAGTATTTAATAAACTGAATGACTACAATTTAAAGGTTCAAATAGATAAGTGTAGATTCTTATCGAAAGAAACAAACTTTCTTGGTCATATCATAACAAATAATGGGATAAAGCCCAACCCCGAGAAAATTAATATAATACAAAACTTGGAGCTACCAAAGTCAGTAAAAGAAATAAAATCGTTTTTAGGTTTAACCGGATATTACCGGAAATTCATTAGGAACTATTCCTTTGTTGCTAGCCCTATAATAAAATATTAAAAAAAAAATAGTAAAATTGATATTAATGACAAATCTTATATTGACGCTTTCGAAAAATTGAAGAAAATTTTAACAAATCCACCAATATTATGCTATCCAGACTTTAATAAAAAATTTGTATTGACCACGGATGCAAGCAATGCTGCTATTGGCGCGGTGTTGAGCCAGGATGGCAAACCAGTAAGTTACGCCAGTAGGACTTTAAATGGACATGAAAAAAACTACTCAACGCTAGAAAAAGAATTATTAGCCATTGTATGGTCAGTTAAATATTACCGTCCATACCTTTTTGGTCGAAAGTTTCTAGTTCAAACTGATCATCAGCCTTTGAAATGGCTTTATTCACTTAAAGAGCCCAATTCTAGAATCATCCGATGGAAAATATTATTAGATGAATTTGATCTCGATATTGAATATATTAAAGGAAAGGAGAATAAGGTAGCTGATTTTTTGAGCAGAGTTGAAGTAAATCATAGTACGGAAGAAAATGTAAATATTAATTTCTTTAGAATAAATAAAATTGTTAATAAATATAGAACGCAAATAAGAATAGTTAAAAATAAAAATAAAGAAACCGAAATACTTTTTAAAAAATATAAAATAATATATGTGTCTGAGAATGACTTAAATAATACTCATTATTTGAATGATTTATTTAGACGTGAAATAAAAAAAGGAAAAATTGGGGTATACTCGGAGCTTGACAATAATAAATATAATATAATACAGAACAAATTAATTGAATTAATAGGACTATGAATAAGTTCGTGCGGTTTTTTTCGAAATTTGAAACTTTATTGACGTAAAATGGTTACAAATTTAATATTCAAAGTATTGTCCATCGCTTACTACTACTTTTTCCCATCTTTCTGGCAATTCACGGATTCCCTTTGTGAAAAATTCGGTCGGTTTTGCCGCAATCCACGAATCGATCCATTTTTTGACTTCATCGTAATTACGGAAGTGCTGGTCAGCCAGGCCATGTTGCATCGATGGGTAGAGATAGTAATCGGATGGCGCAAGGTCTGGACTATACGGCGGGTGGGGTAGGACATCCCATTTGAGCGTTTCTAAGTATGTTTTGACCACTTGTGCAACATGTGGCCGAGCATTGTCATGTTGCAAAATAACTTTGTCGTGTCTATCGGCGTATTGCGGCCGTTTTTCTCGCAGTGCTCGGCTCAAACGCATCAATTGTCGTCGGTAGACATCCCCCGTAATCGTTTCATTCGGTTTCAGTAGCTCATAATACACAACACCCAGCTGGTCCCACCAGATACACAGCATAACCTTCAGGCCATGAATATTCTGCGCCGACGTCGATGTTGAAGCATGGCCAGGGTATCCATACGTTGCCCGACGTTTTGGATTGTCGTAATGGACCCACTTTTCATCGCCAGTCACAATTCGATGCAAAAACCCTTTCTTTTGTGCCGTTGAAGCAGTTGTTCGCATGCCATAAAACGGCGTTCAACGTCTCTTGGCTTCAATTCATACGGCACCCAATGGCCTACCTTTCGGATCCTTCCCATGGCTTTTAAACGTTTGGAAATGGTTGATTGATCAACTCCCAAAGTTTTTGCAACCTCTTCTTGCGTTTGAGCCGGATCTTGATCGAGCAATTCCTTCAATTCGGTATCCATGAACTTTGGCGGCGCACCCTCGCGTTCTTCGTCTTCCAAGCCAAAATCACCACTTTTAAAGCGTGCAAACCACTTCTGGCACGTTCGCTCAGCTAGAGCATGGTCACCATAAACTTCCACCAAGATACGATGACTTTCGGCTGCTTTTTTCTTCATATTAAAATAATGAAGAAGAATTCCCCGCAAAAACACATTATTTGGCACGAAATTCGCCATTTTCAAGTGTGGTAAAAATATTGTTGTTTACGCTTCAAATAAAAAACTTATACTGACGTTTGTGCCTTACGACAGTAGCTCTCCAATGAATGTTTGGAAATGTGGATCGATGGAATAATAATCAAGTTACGCCATCTGTTGTAAAACCGCACGAACTTATTCATAGTCCTATTATTTTCTAATAACAATAAAATAAATTTCATAAATTGTACTAAAGTTGCTAGTGATATTGAATCCGAGGAATCTTTATTGAATATCATTGATGATATTCATATTAAAGGTAACCATAGAGGAATCCAGGAGAATTTCGAAGAATTAAAAGATAATTATTATAATCCTAAATTATTAAAATTTATAAATAGATATTGTAATAACTGCAGAATATGTAATGAAAACAAATATGACAGAAAACCAATAAATAAAATATTTCAACATACTCCAACACCAGAAAAACCAAATGAAATAGTACATATGGATATTTTTCAGATACAAAAGACTAGTTTTTTGACAACAATAGACAAATTTACGAAATTAGGAACCGCACATAACTAAATGGCAAAAATATGGTAACAATTAAAACTAAAATCGAAGAGCGAATCGCATTTTTAGGAAAACCTGATAAAATTATTATGGATAATGAATTTAATAATGCACTTATAAAGCTGTTCTGTCAAGAAAATAATATAGAAACTCATTTTACAACACCGAATTCGCACACAGGAAATTCAGATGTAGAAAGAATGCATTCGACTCTCTTAGAGCATATAAGAATATTAAAAAACGCTGAAAATATTAAAGACTCTGAAGAATTAGTACTAAAAGCAACTAATTACTATAAAAATACAATTCACAGCACGACTAAATTAAAACCAATTGATTTTATAAATAAGTTACACATAAATTTAAAAGAGGTTAAAGTAAGATCGGAAGCAATTAAAAAGAAAACCATTGATAGAGAAAATATTAAAAGAGAAAATATTACACTTAATTTACAAGAACCTAATTTATATATTAAAAATCCTACTGCTATTAGACAAAAAACTGCTAAAAGATTTAACAGATACCACCACAGCAACCCTAATAAAGTAGACACTGCACAAGTTAGACGCCCATTAAAGTCTATAAAATAAAATAAAAATAAATAAAAAAAAAAGAATAAAAAAAAAATGAAATGGATTTGTAGAACAAACCATGGAAAACTATTCGTTAGTATTTTTTTTTTATATTAAATCTCACTATATTTATTTTTTTTAAATGTAAACTATAGAATAAGAAATGAATATTTATGGCTAATATAGTTTAATATTTATCTTAAAAAAAAAAAACTCCTAAACAACTTAAATATATTTCAAGTTATTAATTAAGTGTGATTTAAATCTGTATCACTATAAGAAAATATTAAATTTTCGTATTGAATATTTGTAAAAGATTCGACGAGACTCGAATTCTTTAAGGAGAGGCGAGTTATATATTATAAGTAACTTTCTCCTTTCGCTCTCGCTCTCTTCATTATCTAACTGTAATAATTAGCTATTTAAGTTACATATATATTTAATTGTTGTAATTGTTGTGATAGTAAATGGGTAACTCTTTCTCTCTTCATTTTAAGTATAAATCTAACTGTTAAAATAAATTGAATAAGTATAGTTTTTAATGTTAAAAGTAGTCTTCAAAGTCACCTTGAAGAGTAAAGAACAGATTTATTTTGAAGTGTAATCAAACTTGTGCTATTTTAATAAAGATAAATTAAATTATAATAAACTAAAAAATAAAACTTCAACAAATTTATTTTATTTTCAAAAATAAATTTAACTCGCATATATGCATGTATGTTTGAACGTGCATGGATGTAGTTATGTATGAATACAATTATTTTGTTGGAAGTTTAGAAGGCAAATAGGTATGTGTGTATGTATGCATGCTAGGACTTAAAGTGGGTATATATATTATATATAGGCTTTAGAGCAGAATTGTTTTTGCACTTGCTAGGAAGAAACTCGTTCACTGCGTATGTGTATCTGATTTCTTGTAGGAATGTGATGTGCTGTGACATGTAAATAAATAACTCAAGGTTATTTGGGCATGCATGCATATGTACATATTAAAGGAAGATTATTATTATATATATACATATATTATTTTATTTGTGGACACAACTACTTCCTATTACCATGCACATACGTATGTATGTATTACCGTTGTTAATCTATACTAATATTATAAAGAGGAAAACTTTGTTTGTTTGTTTGTTTGTTTGTAACGAATAGGCTCAAAAACTACTGGACCGATTTTAAAAATTCTTTCACCATTCGAAAACTACATTATCCAAGAGTAACACGGATTACATTTTATTTTGGAAAAAAATAGGGGTTTGGATTTTTCGGACACAAACTGAAAAAAATCTTATATATAAAATAAAGTCAACTTTTTGTGTGTGTTCGCTAACCGGCCGTGTCTGCACCGAATTAAACCAAACTTACACACATTGCTAAGAAGGTATTGAAGATGGTTTCCGTATAGTTTGGATACCTATTGGTGGATAGGGCTCGAGATATAGGTCAAAACGTGGACCCGGGTAACCTTCGGATGTGTATGTACAATATGGGTATCAAATGGTAGCTGTTGGTGAATGCTTTAGTTCAGAGTATTTCCATCCGCTCCGTGACTAGGGTCTCGAGATAGAGACCAAAACGTGGACCCTAGAATGTGTTTGTACAATATGGATATCAAATGAAAGCTGTTGATAAGTGCTTTAATACGGAGTAATTTTCATACCTATTGATGACTAGGGTCTCGAAATATATGCCAAAACGTGGACCCGCCGTGTCTTTGAACCGAATTAAACCAAACTTACACACATTGTTAAGGAGGTATTGAAGATGATTTCCGTATAGTTTGAATACCTATTGGTAGATAGGGTCTCGAGATATAGGTCAATACGTGGACCCGGGTAACCTTCGGACGTGTATGTACAATATGCGTATCAAATGGAAGCTGTTGGTGAATGCTTTAGTTCAGAGTATTTTTCATGCCGCTCCGTGACTAGGGTCTCGAGATAGAGACCAAAACGTGGACCCTAGAATGTGTTTGTACAATATGGATATCAAATTGAAGCTGTTGGTGAATGCCTTAGTACAGATTATTTTTCATGCCGCTACGTGACTGGGGTCTCGAGATATAGGTCAAAACGTGGACCCGGGTAACCTTTGGTTGTGTATGTACAATATGGGTATCAAATGAAAGCTGTTGATAAGTGCTTTAATACGGGGTAATTTTCATACCTATTGATGACTAGGGTCTCGAAATATATGCCAAAACGTGGACCCGCCGTGTCTTTGCACCGAATTAAACCAAACTTATGCACATTGTTAAGTAAGTATTGAAAATGGGTTTCGTAAAGTTTGGTTGTAATTAGGAGCAGTGGCAACGGGTACAGCGTTCTTTTGAGCCAGCCATAATGTCGCTTACTTTTTTAACGCTTGGGGCGGAACTGAACTGTCAAATTGACAGTGTGAGTTACAATGTGTCAATATTTCTTTCTGATTTGGATGCCATAAGGAAAAAACGTAAGTGCAACATGTAAAAATTGTTTGTGAATTTTTTTGGAGTGGATTTTGGAACAGTGAATAATTTCTTAATTAAAATTATGTGTTCGTGGAAAAAACAATTTTTTTCGTTTTTTTTTTTTTTGAAAATATAAATGGATAATGGTTAAAAAAGCTCCAATGCTTAAAAAAACATATAAATTGAAACGAAAAATTCATGGACGATCAGGGAAAAAGACGATTGTTTCTTAGTTATTCATATGCGTTGATTTGAAATATAAAAACAATCTACTTTTTTCCTGATTTTCAATTTATATTTTATATTTACTCAAAAACAAATAGAAAAACAAAAAATATTGTTTATGCCAAAGCGCTTGAATAAAGAATAAAGAAATAAATAATATGAAAACCATATATTTTCTGTTCTAAACCATATCTATTCTTTTTTAGTGTGCCCAGCGAAGGGGGCCGAGTTTGCTAGTGTTATATACTTTCATTAAGTAAATACATTGCACATATGTACATATGTACATTCATTAGAGCATGTAATGAAAAAAAAAGCGACCAATCACGACGTATAAATTGGCTGATGCAATATCAGGCCATACTACAGTTGCGATTCTGATGAAATATACAAAGACGCACAAATGCACATTTAATGCGTTTCTCTTACACGCATTTCTAGCACGCGCCGCCACGTCGCCAACACATTCAAACTACTTATGCTTCGACATATATATAAATATGCATACAAACTACAAACACTTCTAACAAACGCAGAACTCAAGCTTCTGCACACACTTGACACAGGGCATATAAAACACAACAACCATTCGCTGTGACCGCTTACTCTTTACTTTTCTGGAAAATACGTAGAAAGTATATGTACAACACCTATGCGGTTGGTCGCACACGATTCTCTAAAAATTCTAAAATGAAATCTGCGCGCATTCAAAGGCACAGAATTGTGCCGAAAATTATGAATTATGAAGTGTGCACAAAATTGTTATAATATAAAAAATAATATTCTTCGATACCTTTTACAGACCTTTTGTATGAAATGTAACATTATTATTTGGTATATGAATATTTATATTAAAGACGATAAATATGAGTTAAAGCTTTGAAATAAAAAAGTGCGTGTAGCGTAGTACACATAACCCAAATGAAACTTTCAAGACAGACAAAGAAAGAGAGAGAGACCCGAGAGAGAATGAGAGAGAGAGAGAGAAAGAATATATATCTAAATAAATTCGCAACATTTGCGGAGAATATAAATAGACAAAATTTACAAAAATAAAATAATGGCTTAAGATAAATCAACACTTATTTTATGTTGTATTTCGATTTATAGTTTACGTATTCGACGGCAATTTACATATGTACATATGTATGTACATTTGTATATGAAAAACAATAATGCACAAGCGCAAGAACATGATCTTCCTTTCATATGTATACATGCATGTATGCCCATATAACCTTGACTTATTTATTCACATGTCACAGCACATCACATTCCTACAAGAAATCAGATACACATACGCACTAGTGAACGAGTTTCTTCCTGACAAGTGCAAAACCAATTCTGTAATATATACCAACTTTAAGTCCTAGCATGCATACATACATACAAACATACATATACCTATTTGCCTTCTTAACTTCCTACAAAATAATTGTATTCATATGTAACTACATCTGTGCACGTTCAAACATACATGCATATGTGCCCGAGCACAGCGCTCCCTTCTTGCCTCCGTGTACTTTAGTCTTCCACCAGTCGATATTCCGAATATTGCACTTACAGAAACAAAATACCTTGATTGACGCAAAAGCTGCACCAAGCGCAATGCAAATGCTGCTTTGGCACCACGCATTCCAAAATGTTCTAGAACACAACAAAAACACAGCGCATTCACTTCATGCCTTAACATACGTATGTCGCCCAAAGCCAAATTCTAAGCCTAGCGACTACATGAACAAAATACATTCGTACACGCAGTCGCAACGGCCATGATTCTTTTAGTCGCGACGGCGCTGATCAATATACATAGAATATTATGTGGTACAAAAACAGATAAAGGGAGAGCTGAATAGCCTAAAGTATGTCTAAGATATAAATAAGGTATAACTCTTTCTCTCCTTTTCCTCTACGTTATATCTTTTTTCTCTCTCGCGGAACGAAAATGCCCAAAACGTTGCATGGCCTTGGAATTTTGCTCTCTATTCTCGCTTGTCCACCGATGCCTAAGAGGTTTCACTTCAAAAAGTACTTATTGATACAAAAATTTTCGTTTAAAAATTTGAGGCTTCGGTCTCTGTTGTTATGAACACTACTGCACATCAACACAACTCACAGAAGCTTTAGTGAATTCTTCAATATTAAATGTTTGGTACTATGGGCTTCATCCGAAGGCTGAATGTATGCACAGTACCCTACAAATAAGCCGCACTTTTGTTTCAGAGTAAGTTTATTACTTTGCGGCTATACACCTATGGTTTTGTACATTTTTTATCAATTTGAGAACCACATACGTAAAGGAATATAATAATTTAGTATTTATACATATATGATACCATGAGAGAACCAAAAATTATTGTTTCGAAATTTTCCCTAGTATTGAAATGTCAGAGAAAGAACATTTTTATAGGCTTCTAGTTGCGGTTTTGTGCATCTTACTGTAGCTTTTGCGAACACTAGAAGTCGTATTTACATACATATATGGTATATACATATATACGGAGCCGCGGCCACCGACATGACAAAAATTCAAGATTTACCAAATATTGGCAAAAAATTTCAATTGTACGCGAAATATTCCAATATTGACTATTTTCGAATTGTCGAGAAAATTGGCATATAGGCGGCTCGTTTTATGAAAGTACTTTGCTCTTAGAAACTTATGAATGAATTTACTTTTGTTGTGATAAACAATATTTGAGACTGTTCAGCGCGTCGCGATTAAACGAATCATGGCCGCTGCGACTACGTCTACGAATGTACTTTGTTGTAGTAGTCGATAGGCTTAGAATTTTAGCTTTGGTCGGCATGCGCATGTTGAGTCATGAAGCGCTGTGTTTTGTTGTGTTCTAGAATATTTTCGAATGTGTGCACAGTGGTCCCGCCGCGTAGGAAGAGCGGTCATAAGAACTTTTGGCGTGATAAATGACTTTTTAGTACATTTTTAAGTTGAGAAATGTTTTTACTTGTTAAAAAAACATTAAGACATATAAAAAGTAATATATATATAATAAGAATATATATAAGATATAACAATAATAATATATAATAAAGTAATATATAATTAATATAAGAAGTCAAAGGAAAATTAGGTACACACATTTTTTATATAAAATTTTTTGTTTCGTTTAAAGTTTTGCATAAATCTTAAATTATAAACAATAATAGAAAAAAAACATTAAATTCCGAAAGGATGAGCATAAAGTATACTTTGATGCCAGTTAACCTATTCTTATTTATGAAAACAATGAAATATTCTTTTCCAAAAAAGTTAATGTACTTAGAAGTACAAAACTTTTAACTCAATAAATCTAACACTTCTCTTGACATCATAGATTTCTTTTTACATGGTAATTTTCGTAGACTAGATATAAATGGATCGGAATTAAGAAGACGCCTGTGCAAAAGATCCGTGTTAGTTACAGTTCTTGAGTGCTTTCTGGTATTGTCACGTCTGAATTGTTTCACTAATTTATTACATGATTCAGCTGCCTCCTTTGATAATTCTCCAATTGATAATAAACAATGATCGATCACCTCCGACCCATGAATGAGCACTTTATGAACTGATGCAGGTAAATTATACCATGAATATTTACTAACTAGAATTTTAGCAGTGTCTAGTGCGTATATTTTGAATTTATTCGAATTAATTTTAAAACCAGAGGAAAGACATTGTAGGGGATAACTACATCTGTCTATAACGTGTTTGTCTATTCCTGTGATTTCGGATGATATGGTTGAATGAAGGAAAAATTTTCGTGCTGTATTTCCATCATTAGAGGTGCCACTTCCTCCAATTCGCGGTTTGTCAACTATCAAGCCTAATTGTTCTCTAAACTCCCTCTGAACAAATTCTTTCCTCTTAGATTAAAGTGCTTTTTAATCAGATGAACGTGCTTGCCACCTTTTATATTCGAATCTATAAGAAACATGCATAAAGTATTCAAAAAATCTAATCCAAGAACGCAGGGGTGATAAACCAAATTCAAATCTACTGGAGTTTACTTGTTTGTTTCTACACTTTTCTAAGTCATTCATTTCTTTAGGTGTCGCACCACAAATATAACATTTACTCGTAGATGAGTCACTAAGGGCACAGCACACTTTACCATCAACCATAGTTAATTGCAAAGAATTACTTACTTTATAACTATGGTTATCGATTTTAACAACAGTCGGATTCAAGTCACTAATAGCTTTTCTAAAATGCTCTTCTTCTTGAACACAAATTTCTTTAGCAAATTGAAAACGTATAGGCCGACAAAACCTTGTGGCAGATGGGTTTTTCCATATTATCTTATCTGGGTCAGAAGTAATCGATTTACAAATTAATTTCAAGGGTATATAAGATGTAACAATTAAACTTCCATCTTCCGTTCTCGGATCAGAAAAACTTTGCTTGTATTCGCTCTGTCCAGTGCTGCCATCGAAACCCCATTTACCTACTAATTCATACTCAGTGCAACTTGATTCAGATATATTTACCAATACTGGTTTTTGAGATTCGAGAATTCGAGAGCAAGTGTGGTCCAACAAACATTGTAAATTAATTTCGGCAGATGATTCTGTAACGCCAATTCCTGTTGGGTAACATAGGTACACATAGGTACAGATTAGACCCTATATCAAGCGCAATCGCAGGTCATCGCAGCTGGAAATTATTTTTTCTTAAAGAGGACATAAGTAAGAATATTTTAATGTATGTTTCATTTGTGCAGATTTGTGAGAACTTAGTTAAAACTTTACAAACTTCTTATAAAAAAAAAAATAAACGGCAAATTTTAAAGTACCTATTTCGTACGGTCTGAAAACCTATTAAATAATAATTAAAAAAGATAACAAAACGTTTAACATGTCGTACATACCTTCAACTTGAATTTCCATTGTACAACAGGACATAAACACAGTAATGCTTAGAAAAATAACACTTCCCAGAACTGCGTAAGTACGGAGCGGAGACCACGCTAACTATCACTTTTCAAATTATCTTACTTTGAAAGCACAATTATAAGTGAATTGTATGTGCAAATTAAAGTTCTAACGCGGGTGAGCGTTAAAAAAAATAAAACGCTTGCTTCCAAAGTCAAACTTGAAGTGAGTCCTTTATTCTTACGTTAGTGCTTTTATACAAAATTTTTGCTTACTCTATCCTTAACAAATAATTGTTTATGTTTACAATAAATCTTTCACTACTGGATGAGCTTATTTCATCATCCTCTAATTTGTGCTTATGCTAGCTTTAAAAAGTATTGCTTATTGTAATTCTATACTTAACAAATAATTGTTTATGTTTACAGTAAATATTTCACTATTGGATGAGCTTATTTCATCATCCAATTAGTGCTTATGCTAGCTTTCAAAAGTATTGTTAACTCTAAATTTTTGTATATATTTGCCGTTATGCGGCTTACCAGAGTAGGGTATTAACTCCCCCTCCTCTAAATCGAAACGTCCCGTCTTCGAATATATATCGGTGATATTCCGAATCGTCGAATCAATATCACTCATTAACATTTCTTTTATATTTTTACTTCTTAATGCTTTTTTGACATATATTTTCTTTATTAATTTATAAACTGTATAAAAAGACAATGACACTATCAATACTGTGGTAAGTGACCACCAAATCGGTTTTTCCTGAATTTCCTGTTTTATTTTATTTAATACATTCGAATTTTCAAATTTTAAGTATTCATTTGTAGATTCAACATACTCAGTTATTTCAAAGTTATTAATATACTTAATTTTTACATAATTCCAAATTTTTTCATCAATATTTTCATATGTAACATTATCAATTATAGTACAATATAATTCTTAAAAGTTCCAGAAACTAATATGGCCCCCTGTTTTATTTCTTCTATTTCTTTATTTTTCTCTTTTAATTTTTTGCATTTGGTTCTTGCTTTATTCAAAATTTTCGACAAACAAGATTTCCTTTCTTCAATTTTACAGTATGTATTTTTTATTTCTTCTTTACATTCTTTTACATTTACATAATCATTTCCACACTTCGCTATTTTATCCTCAATTATCAATTTACCATCTCTCTGCGCTATAGCCCGAACTTCATAAAATTTACAATCATACAATACCTTTGGATATTTTATATATATTACAATTAATTCTTTATTTTGAATTACTTTAAACTGTGAATCATCTATTAAATCTGTAATCGTTATTCGTCCGTGTTCATGTCGTGTTATATTTCTTATCTCATCAATGTGCAGAATAGCTGGATTCAAAATTCTTACCTTTGCCAAAGTTATAGTTTGTATTAAATTCTGTAATTCATTAATGATATAACTATTCATACGCTTACTCATCATTCTAATATGTGCATTTCCTTAATCTTTCAACTATTTGTTTTAACTGCTGAATATGTTCTGTCAATGTCTTCGAAAATATATTAATATATTATAATATCATCAATATACACTTGGCAAAATTTACCGATATATTCACGTAAAATATCATTCATTGCTCTCTGAAATATACTAGGGGCATTCCTTAGCCCAAATGGCATTCGTAAGTACTCATATTTCCCGTTATTAACTGAGAAAGCCGTTTTTTCAATATCACCTTCCTGCATTAAAATCTGATGAAATCCTGACTCTAAATCAATTGTTGAAAAATATTTGGATTCCCCCAAATTCGAAAGTATCACCTCAGGATTAAGTATGGGGTATCTATCTGATATTGTTTTTTCATTTAATTTTTTTAAACCTATGACCAACCTTAGTTTAGGACTTCCGTCCTCGTTCATTCCCTTTTTCGGAACAACCCAAACAGGAGAATTATAAGGACTTTTGCTATTCCTTATTATACCTTTTCTTAGTAAATTTCCAATTTCCTCATTAACAAAATCATTTACAGACACAGGATACGGATACTGCTTCGACCATATGGGTTTGTCATCCTCAGTTCTAATTTCCGCTTTTATGTCTGTCCTGAAAGGCAAATCCATGTCAATGTTCTTATGTGTTTCCCTTATAATTCTAATAATATCCTCTCTCAATAGAGGAATATTCACATTGCTCACATTGTTTTATGCTGGTATGACTCATCAGCTGGCGTCATAAGACAATTTTGTCCCATGATAACTTTTGTATTTCCAAAGCATTCCTTCTTTGAATCTTCATTTTTTTCTTTTATATTGCCGGTATTACCTTCGGCGGGCGCTTTAGGACTTCCGTGTCCCAAAGATTTTAATATCGTTCCCGATTTTCCTATACAACTATCCTCATTGTTACTTAAAAACCGTAATTTTTCTGAATATTCGTTCCCATAATTAATTAACTCCTTTTCCATATCAATCTTAGCTCTAATCTTCTTCAAGAAATTAACTCCTATCAAGAAATCAATTTCTAAATTATCTATTTCATAAAATCTTTCCATACATCCCAATAGATGTACGTTATGAAACAAATCAATGATGGTCGAACCATGAATAGTCCTTACCCTCTTCTTAATTGCTAATTCCTGTCCATTGTCATACACTCCCTTTCTAATATAACAACTAGTAGCACCGGTATCTATTAGTATCCTCATTACTTTTCCGGTTTGCAGATCTGTCCGGAATATGTAGGGCAGGTGGAAGTTTGACCTAAAAAATGATTTTCACTAATATTATTGATTCTCTGAGCCTTTGCAGGTGGTTGACCACGAAAGTTTGTATTATCATTTCTTTTTATCGGTGGATTAAACCTATTTCCAGAGAAAGCATTACCCTGTTGTGATCTTGCAAACATCCCTCGTTGCACCACAGGAGCATTACAAGATGAAGGATCCATGGGTTCGGGCTTTGAGAAATTTACATTTGTATTCTGTCTTACTTGTGGATATCTCAAATTATTTTGGAACACAATTTTTTGATCACCTCTAAAATTAATAAGTCTATGAATAAGTTCGTGCGGTTTTTTTTCGAAATTTGAATTTCGGATCATTCCCATGGCTTTTAAACGTTTGGAAATGGTTGATTGATCAACTCCCAAAGTTTTTGCAACCTCTTCTTGCGTTTGACCATAGACCTATTATTTTGATAATTTCCATTAACATTATTTCCCTGGTTTCGAGCTCTAGACAAGTGCAATGCAAATTCTGATCGCATTTGATTTGATTGAAGCTCCTGAGCCTTAGCCAAAGCGTTTGGTAAATCGACTGGAGCCAATGTGAAAAGTATCTGGTTAAGTGGAGGACGTAAACCGGTAATAAATGTCCTCAAAGCAGTTTCACGATTCTTAATATTAAGTTGGTTTGTTATTTCTGAATTAGTACCATTGGTCATTATGGTCTTATTAATTAATCAAGTTAATTTAAGGTTTACTTCATTATAATAATCTACTAGCAATTTTGATCCTAGTCTTAAAATACTCATCTCTTGATCAATTACATGAATTGGTCGTCTGTCAGCATATGCAAAGTCCAATCTAGCAAATATGGCCTCTAAATTCAATACAGCCCCATGATTAGTCAAAATATCGTTCGCATCTCCTACAATTTTATTTCTTAATATAGTTAGTGCGCCAAAGTATCTTCTGCTACCTTCAATATACAAACTCATAGAATTTTTTGCAGCCTCTCTCCAACTCACATATGATTTACCTGAAAACACGGGCAAAGATCGAATTAATATATATCCAAGCTTTCATTACGATTGGGGTACAATTTTCCCAAAATCACTTTCCCAAAAAAATTTTTTCCCAAATTTTTTTTTCCCAAAAAATAATTTTCCCAATGCCATTTTTCCCAAACTAAAAATTTCCCAATAAATTTTCCCATAAAATATTTTTTCCCAAATTTTTTTTCCCAAAAAATAATTTTCCCAATGCCATTTTTCCCAAACTAAAAATTTCCCAATAAATTTTAACATAAAATATTTTTCCCAAAATATCGTTCGTCTGTAAAATATCGCATATACATTTGCAATGAATGGGCGAGTACATTTTTTATTATTTGAAACAAGATTTCAGTTTATTTCTGAATTTGTATGTATACAATCACATGCGAATATAGTATCCTAGAGTTTTCAAGTATGTGACAATATCATTGTTATCAACATATTCGTGATATTTCGAAACAATGTTAAATATTCTCTGTTCATGTTTCAACCTCTTGGAATCTTTATTTTTCTTAACTTGCTGTCCTGATTGCAATTGTCGCATCATTATTTCTGTGTCCGATTGCTCTTTCTGCAACTCGGAAAGAAAAATGTAGAAGCTGGGGTGATCTTTCCCTATAACAACTTGAAGCCTGTTGTGCCATCCTTCGGATATATTATTCGTTCTCGCAGTTTGTTGAATGACTGCATCATATTGACACCACAAATCTGGAGCATAGCGAGGATGCACCTGTTTACGTCGGCCTTTTGCAGGTTTTCCTCGGACGTACGTAGCGTCAAAGTATTTTGAAATTGGTCGCATTTCCTCCGGTATTTCATTTTTTAAGGTTTCGAATTCTCGGGCGATGTTTTGATGTGGGACGAAAGCAAGGGCACATATCATATGAGTGGCTACTTTGACCGATCGATCTTCAGGATCGCAATACATTTTCTGAAGTCCTTCACTTTGGATATGGCGGTACATGTTTTGACAGAGGTGGAAAAAACAGCAGCGTGCCTTGTCTTCGCCCATTACGATTTTTACAGCATTGATGATAGCCAACTCAAAATCTGTCATCACTTTAATCGGAAGAGAAATATCGATACCTAGACGTTCTGCCTCTTGCAAAACAACCGAGAATACTTTTTCGTATACTTTCTGTTCTTTGTTTTCTAATAATGCGTAGACAAAAGGTAAACCAATAGTTTGTGGTTTTCCTCTTGAATCCGGTTGTGTAACTGCTCCGAGAATTGCGAAAACTTGGAAAAATATACTTGGCGCAGTTTTAAATGTTCCGTCGGCAAACCACAATATGCTCCTGAATAATTGCCTTAAATTTTCAGGCGTCGCGAACACGAGTATTCTCCCAAATTCTGAGTCTTCGTCATTTTCATAGGAGTCGTAAATTAGAAATTTATCTCCATTCAATGAATTTTGATAAAAGCCTGGAATATCCTGCAATTCTCTCAGCGTTCGCGGGTTCGAGGGAAAATCTTTTAATCTTTCACGACTAAGACTTTTTCGGGAATTAATTCTGTTTGGCATTTCCGCTAATACCGCTAAAAGAGAGAGTTATCATATTTTGTAATTATGAATCGAATGCAATTTCGTTTTTTTGTTTTTACCTGGTGAAACGTTTCGCAATTCAGTTCGTAATATTTGAGCTGGAGGAGCTTCAGGATTTTCTGTAGCTTTACGTTTGATCCTATTCATGACTCTTAACGCTTCGACTTCTTCGGGGTTTGGTGCATGAAGGATGTGTTTCGATTCATCAAGTCCCTTCAGAACTCTGATATTGTGTGGTCCTCCGTATGTTGTCACTCTAGCATTACACTCAGGTTTTCTTCGGCAATTCCAATACGCAGTTTCTCCTATTCTACCTGAGTGTTTGTAGTACAAATATCCGTTAATGTGCAAAAGAAATGATTTTTTGCATTCAATTAATTCCGCCATAATTAGAAATTTTGACTTTAGGCAGCAAATTTTGGCTCATGAAATTTTGACACGAAAAGAATGACGTGAAAAAACTTGTTTATATGAGTGAAGTTGGATACATTCGTTACCTTGTCTTTTTATCCGAATTGAAAAATGTATATTGAAAAACTTTTTCGAATCTTTTTCGATTACTTAAGTATACGATTTTTGATTATTATATACACTCATATTGTCGGAATCGTCGAAAAATGTCAAATAGTAGAATAATAAAAATTAATTTCAGTAGTATTTGTTCGGGAAAGCTATCTATTGGAAAAAAGTTATTTTGGGAAAACATGCATTCGGGAAAAAACAATAAAGCGGGAAAAAATATTTTTGGGGAAAAAAATATTGGGAAATTTTTTTTTTGGGAAAGAAAATTTTGGGAACAAATTTTTTTGGGAAATTTATTTTGGGAAAAATGACCCCCTACCTTTCATTACACATTAATGCATCGTCAATAGTCTGAGTCCGATACTCAGTTACCTGAGAAGCTGTGGTCAGAGCCCTAATTTGGTTATTCAATTGACCTTTTTCAATACGTAAGTTTGCGGTGTGAGTAGCTATTAATCTAGCTATATCTTCCGCAGATAAATTATTCACTGCCATTATTGCAAATCTAACTATTATATCGTCCAGTGTATAAAATTTTTTTCAAGGTCCTTTCCTCACCTTTTGCACTTATTCTCTTGATAAATCTTTCACTCAATTACACTTTTTCACTATCTTCTTATTTAAATGTGGGCACTTAGACTCTTTGTGATTATTGCCACAGTAACTGCAATAAAACAGACGCACGTATTTAGGGGTACTTGAACTATTTCCCATTTACCTTATTTCTACGGGTTTTTTTTTCTTATTATTATGATAAATTAACTTACATTAATATACTCCTGATTCTGGTGTCGTCCTTTGCTGGCACTTAGATTCTTTGATTCTTGCTTTCTGTTCCTTTCATAGCTATTTCACTGCCGTTTCCTTTCTTACTGCTTTGTGGTCCTGCGAGAATTTTCTACTGCTTTGTGGTCCTGCGAGAATTTTCTACTGCTTTGTGGTCCTGCGAGAATTTTCTACTGCTTTAACTTTGTTTTTTAAAAAAAATTTTCTCAAAATATATTGTGTTATTTGTTTTTTCGCCCGATTCGTGGGGCACTTATTTTATTATCACCGACCGTATGCCCTCTCGCACGAGGTATTTGCTTACGGTTGATGCTCCTGGCAGAATCGCCAATTAAAGTTCTAACGCGGGTGAGCGTTAAAAAAAATAAAACGCTTGCTTCCAAAGTCAAACTTGAAGTGAGTCTTTTATTCTTACGTTAGTGCTATTATACAAAATTTTTGCTTACTCTATCCTTAACAAATAATTGTTTATGTTTACAATAAATCTTTCACTACTGGATGAGCTTATTTCATCATCCAATTAGTGCTTTTGCTAGCTTAAAAAAGTATTGCTCATTGTAATTCTATCCTTAACAAATAATTGTTTATGTTTACAGTAAATCTTTCACTATTGGATGAGCTTATTTCATCATCCAATTAGTGCTTATGCTAGCTTTCAAAAGTATTGTTTACTCTAACTTTTTGTATATATTTGCCGTTATGCGGCTTACCAGAGTAGGGTATTAACTTGCAGTTGAAATTTCTTTTGTACTCTAAGTTACTATGACTAATGAACTAACATTTAGCTAAATATTGCTGCATAATTTTAACATGACTATTTTCATCCAATGTCCTATGGTGGAACCAATGTGGTGTGGTGGCAAAGCCGCCATTGCGCTGCGCATGCTGCTGCTTTTGCACCTATATTGCATTTGTAATTTCAATATTCGGAATATCGACTGGTGCAAGACGAGAGTACACGGAAGCAAGAAGGGAGCGCTGTGCTCTCGCATATACCATATGCATGTACTATATATTTGAACGTGTATGGATGTAGTTACATATGAATACAATTATTTTGTAGGAAGTTTAGAAGGCAAGTAGGTATATATTTATGTATACTAGGACATAAAGTAGGTATGTATACATACACACCTGCATAGGCTTTAGAGCAGAATTGTTTTTGCATTTGTTAGGAAGAAATACGTTCACTAGTGTTAGTCAAGGTTATTTGGGCATACATGTTTATGTAGAAATGTGTGTGCATATAAGATGTTGTTGGTGCACTTGTGCATTGTTTGTTTTTTTTTTGTTTTTTTTTTTGTAAGGAGATGGCACAAAGCATTGAAAGCCGAAAGTGTGAGACTTGCCTTTCGGTTCACCCACTAAAAACCCACTCCAGCTCCGCTTCCCTCCCGCGCGACAACCGTTAAGTAGTACTTCACGGGAGGGGCCGCGTCCTATTGCCTCTTCATGAAGATCTGCGCTGTTGTTTAGCGCAACGCAGTTTGGAGATTACTATTTTTGCCATATTACATACAACGAAACAATGTTTTTCGGACTCTATTATAATATCCACTAGGTTATCAGTCGTAATCGGCTGCCCTACCCTAGTGCTTAGTTCCTCCCTTTCTAACGCAAATCGCGGACAAACAAACAAAACATGTTCTGCGTCTTCCGCAGTTGGTGCACAATGAGAACAGTACGGGTCGACTTCGTGCTTAAAGCTATATGAGTAGGATTTAGAGCACCCATATCCTGTCAGTATTTGGGTCAGATAGTAATCTAATTGTCCATGTTCACGGTTAACCCATTTGGAAATTATGGGAATCAAACGGTACGTCCAGCGTTCGTTGAGGGACGAGCTCCATTTTTCCTCCCATGAACGCAGGCTACGCTCTCTTGCTTTCGTACGTATTGTCACCCGTTCTGAAGTAGCTTTGTTTTTGTAGATTGTAGATTTCTCTGTTGCCATTAGATTGATTCTGAGTAGTCTTTCTATAACCATAATGGCGTCCCCCGATACCGTGCGAAACGCGCAGCATACTCTGAGGGCACTCAATCGTTACACCCATTTGATACACTTAACATGTGAACTGTAATTTGTGGCTTCCGCGCATGCTGGAGCTGCGTACAGCAAAATCGATGAGACCACAGTATTAAGTAGTCTCCTACAGTTTTGCCTAAGGCCTCTAATATTCATCATTAGTCGCGTTAGCGCAGTTACTGGTTCTGCTGCCCTACTGCTCACGTACACCAAGTGCTCTTTGAAATTAAGCCTACGGTCAATTATTGCGCCCAGGTACTTAATGAGTGGCTTTGATTCTATACAATGGTCGCCCACCATTATATTGGCTGACTCCACAATCTTCCTGCTGCTAATTAATACTACTTCTGTTTTATGGTCTGCAAGAGTTAGACCACTGTTACACAACCATTGCTTCACCATGCCGACAGCTTGGTTGCATGTTTCTTCGGCTTGACGGAGTGTTTTAGCCACGACCACATCAGCTATGTCGTCAGCAAATCCTATGATATGCGACTCTAGAGGCAGATTGAGGCGCGACACTCCATCGAGCATGACGTTCCAATGTAAGGGTCCCAGGACTGAGCCTTGTGGAACTCCGCCAGTTATTTTGTACCCTTTTACGCCAGCATCGGTTTTATAACGCAGGGTTCTGTCAGAAAGGTAACTGGCAACAATTCTACGGATATACGTAGGATTGTAGAAACTATCGAGGGCGGTCAGAATTTTGCTCCAATTCGCCGTATTGAAGGCGTTCTTAACGTCCAGCGTGCAATGGTTTTGACTGCAGATACAGCATCTGTGGTTGAACGGGCTTTCCGGAATCCAAATTGTCGGGGTGATAGACCGCCTACATCCTCTATAGCAGCCTCCAGACGATTTGCGATCAGGCGTTCCAGGATTTTCCATGCGGTCTCGAGCATGCACAGGGGGCGATAGCCTGTAGGATCTTCCGCAGGCTTTGATCTTTTCGAAATATAAAACAGTTTTTGCAACTTCCACTGGGTTGGAAATGTACCTTCCTTTAGACATGTATTGTAGAGATCTACAAATATGTCGGTACGGCTTTGAATTGCTATTTTTAAGACCTCGTTGAGGATTCCATCCGGTCCTAGAGCCTTATTATTTTTGTTCCGTTTTATAATCATCAGGAGTTCTTCTTTGTTTGCTAACTGCGCATTTAGGTCGCCTTCACAGAGACTTGCCAATTCGTAGTCTCGTATAATGTCTAGCACGGGGAACAGTGTTTCTACTACATGACGCAGTGTAGCTGGGCATGTTGTTGGAAATGGCTTTAAGACTTAAAGTGTTTTCATAACAAGCCTGTAACCGAGGCCCCAATGATCATTATCGGCATCGTCCCATAGCTGAAGCAAACACCGGCGTTTACTGCTTTTAATTACCTTTTTTAGGGCCTTGCTTCTTTGCTTATATTGTAGCTGGTTTTCTTTTCAGTGGTTCAGATTTAGTTGCAAGATCTTTATTTCTGCCGAATTTCTTTTAGAGTTCTCAGATATTGGAGCACTTGCTGCTGGTCATCGCATGCGCCGTGTCGCATGCCTTTTTCTTCTTGCACATTATACAGCTTGCTGTTTGTGTGCAGTTTTTGCCTGGTGATCTTTATTGCCACATTTGAAGCAGATGTAACTAAGGTCAGCTGTGCTTTTACAGCTTACTGCCACATGCCCATATTCCATGCATTTGAAGCATCTTTTTGGTTCGATCTTCTCCCGTATGCGACAAATTACGAGGTCTATACGGATTTAATTAGCTTCCGCCAGCTTGGCAGCGACTTCCGGTGTTACTTTTAGCTTCGCCGTTTGCGTTCCTCCGTAAACTTTTCGCAGACCAAAAATGGCTGAGTTAGGTATCTCAAGCTCTTGGAATTGTCTTCCTACCGCCTCATGAACTTCTTCCTGTGTCGTGATTTCATCAAGGTCACGCAAGGAATTTCAACCTGCCTCAGCTCCGTAAGTGCCCTGACATCTACAGTTTCTCCTAGGGCCGCCTTAACAGCTTCATGAACCTTCGGGGTATTTGGGTCCGATGATTTTTCCTGCAGCAGCAGTAACTCTCCTATGGCAGTTTTTTTGACTCCTTGTATATTATTTCTAAGCTCCTTATGACTTGGCTCTGTCTTAACGCGCTTCAAAATGTCGGCATATGAGATGCTACCAGCGCTTTGACTACGATAGCGTCCTTACGTGGTGGTCTCCTCCGTCTTCGATTGCTTTTTGCGTTGTTTTCCGCTTTTTTATCGCCTCGTTTAAGAGTATTCTGTGTAGACCCAATTTGGTTCTTCTTAGGTTTAACCAATTCCCATTTTTCTGTGGTTGTTTGCTCATTCGTTGTAACCGGCGTATTCCTCAAGACTTCAACTCGGTTAGTTTTGCTTCTTTTGGCTGAGCTTGCGTTAACAATTGCCCTCTTCGGCGTGCAATCCGTGGTACTCTTGATCAGAGGTGATGTTTGGGTACCTTTGTCTTGAATAACAGTATCGTTTCATTCGTCCCTCTTGGCGCCTGGTTCATCGGGGTAAGGACAGATCTTCCTAGTTTTATATGGAGATCCGTTATATTCGCGATCACATCCATCATTGGCTGATTAATGTTTCGCTTCGGAAGTTGCATCATTTCCGCTAACTCCTTAACTTTATCGCCGATTGCTTGGTAAATTTCTTCAGGCGTCATCGCCCTCACGAAACCGAAGTTCTGCATACGCGGTGGCGCCGAACTGGTCCTTCCGTGTCTGGTGGCGACTGCGTCAGCTTTGAACTCCTTTGGAAAGGGTTTTTAATGAGTTCACCGCAGCCATTATTGCCATCTGCAATAAGTGTTCTGATTTTTGCTGTTACTTCAGCCTCTTCTGTAGTTTGTAGTTTGGTTTTGTTTGTATTAGTATTCATATTGTATGGTTGTATGCAACTTCTAAGTTGTTTTTAATATTTCGATGCGTAGTCACCATTGACGACTCCATGGTTATCTTTCCATGCAGGGAGGTTATGCTAGGGTTGACAAAGGCTCCTTATGGGAGCTTAAGTTTAGAGTCGAATCAGTGTTAACTAGAAATGTTATTATATATCTAGACCTACCCCGATACATAATGGCGACGGAATATGGAGCGTTCCTAGAGATTTTCCATTATTTTAACGGGGCGGGGGCAACTGCACCATTAGCCTGAATGCCGTTTCTGCTGGATACTACTCCACATACTAAGAAAACAGAAAAGTGCAGTCATCAGCACGAGGTATTATGTTCAATCATTTTCCAGTATACCATAATTAAGACCTTAGTGGGCTCAATCTTAATTTCGTTGTTGATGGTTTGACAGCCGCACCTAATATGGCGAACAGACGCTGACCAGGAAGCCCTCCATTATGGAGCCGTCGCGCTTGGCTTTTTGTATTACTCATCATGCTTATACATGATGGGGGCGACACCTATATCTAAGAGGTGGTGCCTTCTCGTCACAATAACTTCATCAGATTTATGCTGGCTTTTATACCGCATCCTCCGCTCCTGATCGCTCAATTGTCGGGGATTGCTTATTCGTTTAAAGTTACTTCGCAACTGGCCTGCTACTACAGGTTTTCTGGCTATCCGCAACCTGCCGACCCCCACGGTAGCTTAGAGCCCAGCTTAGCAATCCGATCCCTAAGGACCGTGGGCCCTCCGTTAATGTTTTAATGTACAGACGTACATAGGTATATACATATGCAATATGCTGTCGAATACATAAACTATAAATTAAAATACTGCATAAAATAAGTGTTGATTTATCTTAAACCATTATTTTATTTGTGGACACAAATAGTTCCTATTAACATGCACATGCATATGTATGTATTATATTTGGCAGTGTTATATACGTTCATTAAGAAAATACATAGTATGTACATTCATTTGAGCATGTAATGAAAAAAATGTCATGAATTACTTTTTAGAAAATGTATTAAAGCTTTTCACTGCCGAACGTAAGATATCCACAGCTTTGCATTACCACACACCGCACCTTTATCCCTGCCACGTGTATAACTTGACATCAATTACCGGCGCCAAATTTTATTATTGTTTCTTACTTACATTTTTTTTTATGTAATCGAAAAAAATTGTGTAATAAATTTTATGTATGCATTTATCATTTCAAAAGTAACAAAATAGTAAAAAATAAGCAGTTGCAGAAATAACCGCACCGCGTATTTTTCCTCGCTAAATCTATGACTTGACATCAATTCTCGGCGGCAAATCTTGACGGCAAAAAATGTAATCGAAAAAAAATTGTGAAATAAGAATAATTTATTTCGTTTATTATTTCAAAAATAAGAAAATAGTAAAAATTAAATTGCTTTAATGTCGAGGTAAGAAATGTGTTGTATGTTGAGGTGAAAGATGTGTGTTGTTTTAAATTTTTGTGTGGGCAAAACTCAGTGCAATGTCTATAAAGTCGGTGTTCTAAAACCCCTTACTACAAACCTTTCAAATCTCAATTGTACTAAAAACAGTTGACAGTAACATTTGCGTCTTCTCATCTCATTAACATTCTATTATTATTTAGTATTATTAACAGCAATTACAAATGTAAGATATTATTACAAATGTAATTATATTATTTGTGTGAGGGGCGTAATTTATGTGACATTACAGGTGCTTATATTTTTATATTATATATTTGGCCTTTTGTTTTAATCACATTCTAATTTGAAATATGCGCCAGAATAATATATGTCAAACGAAAGAAGTTGATGTGATTTCAGTTTGGTGAAATTTCCGGAGTGTCTCGCGGCTTTACGGCATTATTCAATATTAGACAAAGGTCCTAATTTTTGTGTAATTTCGGAGTTTAAGGGGACAGATACCTGTAAACGGCTATATTTTCCCCGATTTTCATTAAAATTAAGACGGGAATATGTTTTTTATAAAATTGGCATACAGTTTATTTATACATTAAAATAATACAAAATTTTGCACGCCTGTAATGTAAATAAAATGAAAATAAATTTGTACATTGGGTGTAGAAGACGAGCTTACATTAGAAGAGTTTGAAAAATATTTAATGCTAGTGAAAACAAGGTAGGTTCCCCAAAGCAAAAAAATCTGCGAGAACTTAGAAATCACTGGCAGTCACGAACGATATGTTCAGGCTGCTCGTTTCTATTGGAGCAACTGGATTAAACTAAAGAAAAGAATTGAAGAACTGTCATATTTTTGCGTTGGCGCCCCATTAAATATGTTGCAACCAATATATTCATAATCGAACCCCGAGGTTCGATGCCAATGTCTTAAGTAATTAAAAAAAAAAAATGTTTTTACTATGTCTGGCACCGAACGAATAACTGTTTTATTACGCGATGAAATCATCATCAAATCGGACTTAAGCTATAATAAAGATAAAGATGTTATCGATGGGTTCGTGGACCAGGTCAACGCGAAAATAAAATTGGCAATAACTGTTCATATCTTATGTTTAAGGGATTGTGGTCCAAATGGAAATACGTATTATATTTCCAGTGATGGTATACATACGGACACATAATTGTCCATTTTGAAAAAAAAAAATATCGCACAACAAAAAAAATGGGGTTAAATTTAAAAGGTATAGTTTGCGATCAAGGGCCCTCCAACACTAGTAACTTTAACACTTAAGGAGTTTCTGCGAAGTGCCCCTTTTTCCTGCACGGAAAAAGAAAGATTTTTTGCATGTTTGAAATATGACACTTTAACATCAGATGGAGTGACAAGCTACAAGGTGATAGAAGAATTGTTTAATATACATAGATCATATGAATCCCTATTTTAAAATTTGTCCGAAACTAACGGAGGCCCATATATCCAAGTTTTTTTGAAAAAAATTAGCGTTTCACGCGCAACTCAGGTCCTGAGCAATTCGGTAGCCACTGGTATAAACATGGCATTGACCCAGAATTTATTAGGCAGTGACGACTACGTGATCAAATGTGCTAAGCTCACAAGATGTTTTTTTGAAGAATGATCTGTTTGACAAATTGGATGCAAAAAATTTCTGATCAAAAAATCCTTTAAAGTGTCCGATTAGGCGGGGTGACACAAGGAAAGTTGATAGATTAAATAAACATGTAAATTTTTTGCGGTCATTGCAGTTGCCGGGAAAAGCACACGTAAAGTGCATCAAAGGTTTCCGCATAACGATTTTAGCGATGCAAAAGTTATGCGAAGAACTTTTTATAGAGCGAAGCTCCTTAAAATTTATTTTCCTTCGGAAAATAAATCAAGATGTTAGAAAACTTTTCTATCGCATACGACCTAGTCAGGGTATGAATACCCATCCAACAGCTCATAGTATAGTAGCGCGATTAATCTCAATGAGGGATTTGAGAAAAAAGGTTCAAACTGTACAGACGATGACGATATAAATTTAGATTGGAATGTAGAGACCACCAACAAAATGAAGATCTCGTTTGGAAGACGTCAATTTTGCTGAAGAAAGTGATGAAGCTGAGGTACAAGTGCAGCGTAACAGGGTGTCACAGGATATGGTATTTACCAAACATTGCTGTGTAAGCTCAACTGTGAAAAATGCACCCACGCCACGACGAAAACAAAAGGAGAGCTGAAGTTACATTCAGAAGCCCTGATTAGATCCAAAAACTTCACGGATGACAGCAATTTAAGGCATGTCAATCCTGAAGACAGGGTTTTCGAAGTGTGTCGACTCCAAATGTTGTGGTACCGTTAGCTCTTCGCAGAATGTGCCCACATTGCAGGTCTTAGAAGTTTTATGTTTTCCGTTTTAAAAGAAAAAACACAAAAAATATTTCCCGACTGGTTTGTAGGATCTGGTGAGTGTAGAGATCACCGCGTAAATCTATTAGATTTTCTTTTAACTGTTCTTCGGTTTAAAACTACAAAGTGGCTCTTGTGAAATGAGGTAAATAGTATCAGATCGTAAAAGGTACAAAATAAATTTAAAAAAACTGTAGTAGTTCACAAAGGTAATTAATAATCTTATTAGCTACCTTTTCCATATGATGATACCTATTCTTTTATTTCAGGGATTTCCAGTTTTTTAGTCTATTTCAAAGGTTTCTAATTATTCTTTCTTCTCTTTCAGGTAACACCCGAGCCTAGATTTTTAAAGCACTACATTTTTTTCTTAATCATGTTGGATTGAGAGTAGCGTTTTAAAAATCAGGTAAATCGCGGCCGCCGTAGCCGAATGGGTTGGTGCGTGACTACCAGAACTTAGGTTCGAATCTCGGTGAAAAACAAAAATGAAGAACAAGTTTTTTCTAGTAGCGGTCGCCCCTCGGCAGGCAATGCCAAACCTCCGAGTGTATTTCTGCCATGAAAAAGTTCCTCATAAAAATATCTGCCGTTTGGAGTCGGCTTAACTGTACCTCTCCATTTGTGTAGGATATTTTAATGTAACATTTGTCTGTCAGATGAGTTTCAGATATTAACATTATATCAATATTCTTGTCTGCAAGAAATACTTCCACTTCATAGCTGTGCTGGATGAGCCCATTGGCGTTCCAAATCGCAAGTAGGAGCGGCTTATTTATTTTAGTACTTTTGGGAGCAGTGGTAACAGATCAAGTACAGTGTTCATCTGTTCGATTAAAATTTTTACCATTCGTTAAATTCTTCGATTTCATTATTATTTTCTTTATCAAGAGTTGGTTGTAGTTGTTTTTGTGCCGGTAAGCTGTTTTTAAGGGCTCCCGCGGAGGAAATCGTATTCTTACCCATTGCATGTTGTGGGACAATATTTCCAAGCTCTTTTTTTCGCAGATTGGGATACGCTTTTCGTTACTGGTCCTTCGAAGTCCCTTTTCGAGGACTGTCAGTGATTTCCAATGCATTTTACACATCTTGGGCTGCGATTGCAAAAGTACTTAGTACATATGTCAATATAGGGTTTTTCAGTAAGAGCGCTTCAACTTTTGAACTTTTTTGAATAAAACACAAACGGTTTGACTTTTTTAACTAATTTTTTTTTTATTATCGAGTTTGAATATATACATTTAAGTATGAAATTCGATTTCTTTTGCATGACCACCGCGTGCACGTTGTCGTTGAACTCAATTTTCGACCACTCTTTTGCATAAATCGGCCGAAATTCCAGCAATTTCGCGTTCAATATTGGCTCTGAGCTCACAAATCGTGGCCGGCTTGTTACTGTAGACCAATGACTTCACATAACCCCAAAACGGGACGGCTTGTTAAATGGACCGTAAATTGGTCGTAATGCTCTTAAAGTAGCAGCAAAAGAACGATTATTTACATAAAAAATTTGCACGATTTGCAATCGTTGCTCAAGTGTGTAGCGTTCCATGATGAAATGTATACTAATGAAGTTTACAAATGACAAGCGAAAAATAAAAAATATTGCGTCGTTCGCCCTCCCTATCGGAAAAAAGTTGAAGCGCGCCTATTGAATAACCCTATATATAATATAATATATAACATGCGTTGATAACTGGTGCATTGTGGGATTTCCCGACGTTTTCTTAGTGCACCAAATTTAATTTTTATGTAAAGCAAGTTATCACAAACGTATATGTCTTTATTTTTGCAGTCTGCTTTGAGAATAACGTAAAACATAGGAAGAGGTATTTTGTTTGTCTTTGACGCGAATATTTGTAGGTCTTCAATGGCTTCTCGAATGTTTTCTACAGATGTTGAGGGGTGCAAACCTCTAAGAACTATTTTGAAGATTCTTTCTTGTTTTAATTTATACGTTTGGTATTCTGTTTTCTTTTCTGCTAATGCCTTGGTTATTGTAGCATAGTTTTCAGCTGAGAAGGGTTGGATTTTAACTTCGCTCGAAGCCGCCTGCAGCTTTATTTAACCCTCCGATGTTCGGTGCCTTATGATGCGGTAAGTGCATCATAAGGGTCTGCCCAGACCCATACAAATAATGTAAGAATTACGGTTTTAAAAATAATTTTACTTATTTATTTGAACGGATTAGTATTAATTACGAAGAGCAATTGGGTTTACAACTATATAGTTGCATAGAATGTTCATAAAGACATATGGGACGATTACATTTGCTGCAGTTATAACGAGTTTTACGTCGCTTTTTCGAAGAAGAAGCAGCACAATGGTAGCACAATGACCGTGTAGAAGCAACTTGAGCATATGATTGTTGCTGTGCTGCATCTGATGTCGATGGATAAGATTCCGGTACCTAAAAGTAGCGAAATAATTTATTTTCAATTAGTTAATATGAATACATGCATACACATATCTTTATACGCGGAGATATATATAGGTGTGTATATAATTCATACTCCCCTTGATATTGAAAAGATTCATTGCTTGTCTTATATGAGCAAACCTCCATACTAATGGGTTAGTCCCCGGTTTCATCATATGAGGGATAACTAGCTGCCGTGCCAATTCAATGATGAATGAGCGCCTCTTATCACTCTGCTTTGCCGGATTCAGCTCGTCATAGATGATGAATGAGGCCAAACCGGCAATATCAAGCATATTATAAAACATTGCCAGTGGCCAACGGTTTGTCGAGCATTTGCACGAATAGCCAGTGAACATTTGATCCATTGTATGTACCCCCGCTTTAAATTTATTGTAGTCCAACATTTGATCTGGCTTGAATCCTTTCAGTGGATCGGTGCTTTGACGGTAATGGGCAGTGGATAACATAATTACTGGCTTTTTCGGCTTTGCCATATACGAGCACAGAGCGATATTATTATTGTGATAACAAAATAAAGTGCTTTTAACATCACGCTTCGGGTTAAGCAATTCATGCGGAATGAAGGTCTTATTTTTTCTTACGGTACCGACGAAAGCCACTCTACGATCCATCAACATTTCTGCCAAGTTGTATGTTGAAAAAAAATTCTCAGCATAAACAGTCCTACCGCTGTCCATATAATTTTCCATCAATTTCATAATGACCCGTTCACCTTGATTCGTTTCTCGCTGGCCACCTGGTGGTTTTCCGGTATAAATTATACCTTTCAAAGAGTAGTTTGAAACAGAGTCACAAATCCACCACACTTTCATGCCATATTTTGCCGGCTTACTCGGAATATATTGGGTGAATCGAGTGCGCCCACGATATGGAAATAACTGTTCATCGACGGTTACATGACAATCCGGAGTGTATGCTTTCTCTAAATTGGCCATCAGCATGAGCCGTACATCGTCCAGGGCAGCAGATTTGCTTTGCTTCAACCTCTCAGCACGCGTACCACTGTTATCGAAACGGATGAAAGTAGTTAAGCTCTTGAACCGATTCAATGACATAGTGGCCTTATAAATTGGCATCTTATAACTGGCCCACAATTCTTTCGCTGCCTGAGAATTCGAGTGGAATACACCAGCAATAAGTAGCATCCCAAAAAAAGCATACATTTCGTCTTCGTTTGTCATTACCCAAGAACGCTGTTTATTACTGGGATGCTTTTCATTCCATAGACGAAACGCTTCAACGGCTTTTCTGTTGGTTTCCCGCACAATGATACTTACGATTTCAGGAGACAGCAATAGCTTGAAAAGAGCTTTATGACTCGGTGACGCTCCTCGTAGTGGCCCTTTACGAGTAAAAGTTGTAATATTGTGACAACGAGGCCTTCCAGGTGTCGGAGGATTTGAATTCCACATCTTACCATCTTTCGACCTGTATATAAGGCCCTGGGTAATAGATGTGCTGCATGATTCCATTGTGGTTGAAGCCTTAAGGGCGATAGCTTTTCTATACAAATCCTCAATATCATCATGGTTTTCATCCAGAACAGCCTCTAACTCGATTTCCTGTTCTATATCTGATGCTTCACCGAAGTCATCTTCATCTGGAAAATATTCATCATCTTCTACGTCGCCACTTGTTTCAAATGGATCGGACTCCTGTCCCATAATTTCTTCAATTTGTGCCTGAAGTCGCTGACTTTCTTCCGGACTCACATTTGCTGCACTTAGCTTACGAAGCAAACCCGTCATCACATCAACTTCATCCATATTTACTTGTTCCATTTTATTTAAAAAAACACTTCCCACTAATTAAAAAACACGTGTTCACTTTAATTTTCAAATGTCAACTAAAAAATTATCTCTGCCGCTGCCTCCGCTAACAGTTTGGTTGTTTACACCTAACGGTTAACCAATTTACATGAGAAGCTTATATGGGTCTGCACAGACCCATGTGAGCTTAATTAACGAAATTAGTTTAAAATTATTATTTTTACAACAAATATAGCAAAACTCTTAATTTTTCTACTTCATTGTGTTTAGCACACTACATTTTAGGAAGTCATGGACTAAGAAGCCTCAGATATTAAAAATAAAAGATCTACATACATTTAAAGATCGAATGGGTCTGGCCAGACCCATATGAACATCGGAGGGTTAAGAGCAACTCGTTTAATGGCTGGATGTTACTCACACCTGACACAAAAATTGGGTGGTGGAGTAACTAGAGGGGTTTCCTCTTCGTTAAGAATGACGATTTAAATTATTTGACGAAGGTGTTGCGAGCCAATAGTTGTCAAGCTTTGACTGTTTTGTGTTTTTTTTTAGTGGAAGGTTACCTGGGCCAGACCTTCCTCGGTTCGCTGATACAGCGCCTGTGATGTTTTCGGGAGTTTGCGCACCCGCTTAATGCTTATTTTTACGTCGGCTCAGTAAGAAACAATTATATGTTCATTACGAGGCACACAGGCATATGCAAATAAAAATATTGTATGTGAATTTATATATGTACATATGCGGGTGCGTGCACTTGCCACAGCAAAAATATTACGATTCGTTAAAACTTCTCAAGAAATCCAGTGTACATTCATAGGCACAGCATTGTGCCTAAAATTATGAATTATGAAGCGTCAAACAAATTGTTTCAAAATTTATAAATTTTAAGGGTTTCAAGCAACTTTTTAGGTCTTTACTGTGAAGTAGTACATTATTATGTGAATTTTAATGTTCAAGAGGGAAAGTATGTAATAAATTTTAGAAATTAATTATTAATTCAATATTAAATATTTGGCTTTATGGGCTTCATACGAAAGCCCTCCAAATAAGCCGCACTCTGATTTCAGAGTAAATTCCCAACTTTGGAGCTATATATTATATGTACATATGTATGTTTTTCTGCACTTTTTTATCTATTGGAGAACTACATACATAAAGTAACATACTAATTAATTATTTACCTACTATCAGAGAACATAAAATAATTGTTTCGAAGTTTTCTTCTATTATTGAAATGTCCTGGACAGAATTTTTTATAAGCTACTGTTGTCTTCTGCATCTTACTGTGTGCTCATGCGGGTACTAAACACAAAGCAGTTACGGCTGTCGTATGTACGGCTGACTTAAATGGGTGCAAACATATAAACGGAGCCGCGACCATTCGACATTACACAAATTTACGATTTACCAAATATTGGCAAATATTTCTGTAAGAAATAGTCCAGTATTGACTATTTCGATTTGATAAGTTCAATCTTAGATGTAAATTTTTGTCATCGTTGAGAAAAATTGGCATATGGGCGGCTCGTTTTATGAATGAAAGTACTTTGCTCTAGGAACTATGAGCTCGAACTTATCAATTAATTTGTTTTTGTTGTGCTGTACAATATTTGAGACTGTTCAGCACCGCCGCGACGAAAAGAATCATGGCCGCTACGTCTGCGCCTGTGAATGTTTTTTGTTTTTGTAGTCGCTAGACTTAGAATTTTAGCGCTTATGAATGTCTTTTGTTCTTGTAGTCGCTAGGCTGAGAATTTTAGCGAGGCATATCTGTACAAGTTGATAGCAGTTGTACAGAAACAAAAAGTTACATGTACTTTGTTCTTACTTTTCTGGCACAAGTGTTAAAATAATTATTTCCAAGGCGAATTGCATTGTGGATAGTAAATAAACGCTTATAACGTTTTTCGAGTGTCGCGTTAAATTGTTCGAAGTACATTTGTGTTATTAATAGCAAAATTAGTTTACAACTAAGATTATTATTTACTCCTGAGCAAGACGTTACAGCATTCATAATAACAAAGTCTTCAATTTTGTTATTAAATGGAGAGCAGGTAAAACGAAATTTGAGGAGACATAGGTATAAATGTACATTTTGAATTTGCAGACACAAATTTTACATATGAACCATTATCATCAACATTTGTGGGTCTGCGTTGTGGTGATGTGCATGTAAATGCAAATAAGCAAGGGAATATTTACCTCTGCTTCCATTTAGATAGTATTTCCACCTATATGCAGTTCCTGCTATGAGGATTTCATAACTCCAAATTAAAAAGCTGCCGAAAAACTAGTGAATAAAATGATGCTATAAAAATTCCCGACAAATGTTATTTATATAAATTAAAGTTTAAAAATTAAATAGATTTTGTTTTCTATGTCAGCAGTGAAACTTTATATTACGTTTTATATTACAATACCGTTAAACCCATAACTTATTACATACTATGTATATGAAAAAGAAAACACGAAATAAAATGATATTCTTAAAATACAAAAAGCAAATAATTGATTTCAAAACAGTTTGGAAAAGGATATAAATACAATGTAGAATTAGCAAGTTTTATTTAAGCTTAAGGGCTTACAAACTACTTTTGCCTTTTTTATTACAATTTCTTTACTTAGCTTATACAATTGATGTTGACTATGCCTATGAAGTTGTCGGATAACTATGTATATGTATATGAATTACATGCGTTCTGTACTACACGAAGCTAGCGTCATAATAATATATAGGTCAAAACGTGGACCCGGGTAACCTTCGGATGTGTATGTACAATATGGGTATCAAATGGAAGCTGTTGGTGAATGCTTTAGTTTTGAGTATTTTTCATGCCGCTCCGTGACTAGGGTCTCGAGATAGAGACCAAAACGTGGACCATAGAATGTGTATGTACAATATGGGTATCAAATGGAAGCTGGTGGTGAATGCTTTAGTACAGAGTATTTTTCATGCCGCTCCGTGACTGGGGTCTCGAGATATAGGTCAAAACGTGGACCCGGGTAACCTTTGGATGTGTATGTACAATATGGGTATCAAATGGAAGCTGTTGGTGAATGCTTTAGTTCAGAGTATTTCCATCCGCTCCGTGACTAGGGTCTCGAGATAGAGACCAAAACGTGGACCCTAGAATGTGTATGTACAATATGGGTATCAAATGAAAGCTGTTGATAAGTGCTTTAATACGGTTTAATTTTCATACCTATTGATGACTAGGGTCTCGAGATATAGGTCAAAACGTGGACCCGGGTAACCTTCGGACGTGTATGTACAATATGGATATCAAATGGAAGCTGTTGGTGAATGCTTTAGTTCAGAGTATTTTTCATGCCGCTCCGTGACTAGGATCCCGAGATAGAGACCAAAACGTGGAGCCTAGAATGTGTTTGTACAATATGGATATCATATTGAAGCTGTTGGTGAATGCCTTAGTACAGAGTATTTTCATGCCGCTACGGGACTGGGGTCTCGAGATATAGGTCAAAACGTGGACCCGGGTAACCTTTGGTTGTGTATGTACAATATAGGTATCAAATGAAAGCTGTTGATAAGTGCTTTAATACGGGGTAATTTTCATACCTATTGATGACTAGGGTCTGGAAATATATGCCAAAACGTGGAGCCGCCGTGTCTTTGCACCGAATTAAACCAAACTTATGCACATTGTTAAGTAAGTATTGAAAATGGGTTTCGTAAAGTTTGGTTGTAATTCGGAGCAGTGGCAACGGGTACAGCGTTCTTTTGAGCCAGCCATAATGTCGCTTACTTTTTTAACGCTTGGGGCGGAACTGAACTGTCAAATTGACAGTGTTAGTTACAATGTGTCAATATTTCTTTCTGATTTGGATGCCATAAGGAAAAAACGTAAGTGCAACATGTAAAAATTGTTTGTGAATTTTTTTGGAGTGGATTTTGGAACAGTGAATAATTTCTTACGAAATTTGAGAATTTAATGTGAAATCCGAATGAAATTATGTGTTCGTGGAAAGAACAATTTTTTTCGTTTTTTTTTTTTTTTAAATATAAATGGATAATGGTTAAAAAAGCTCCAATGCTTAATAAAACATATAAATTGAAACGAAAAATTCATGGATGATCAGGAAAAAAGACGATTGTTTATTCATATGCGTTGATTTGAAATTTAAAAACAGTCTTCTTTTTTCCTGATTTTCAATTTATATTTTATATTTACTCAAAAACAAATAGAAAAACAAAAAATATTGTTTATGCCAAAGCGCTTGAATAAAGAATAAAGAAATAAATAATATGAAAACCATATATTTTCTGTTCTAAACCATATCTATTCTATTTTAGTGTGCCCAGCGAAGGGGGCCGGGTTTGCTAGTATTTTATATTTACTCAAAAACAAATAGAAAAACAAAAAATATTATTTATGCCAAAGCGCTTGAATAAAGAATAAAGAAATAAATAATATGAAAACCATATATTTTCTGTTCTAAACCATATCTATTCTATTTTAGTGTGCCCAGCGAAGGGGGCCGGGTTTGCTAGTTTTATATATAAGATTTTTTCCAGTTTGTGTCCTAAAAATCCAAATATCTTATGGAACCCTATTTTTTTCCAAAATAAAATGTAATCCATGTTACTCATGGATAATGTAGTTTTCGAATGGTGAAAGAATTTTTAAAATCGGTCCAGTAGTTTTTGAGCCTATTCGTTACAAACAAACAAAGTTTTCCTCTTTATAATATTAGTATAGATATATATATATATACATAAAGGGTGATTTTTTAGCTATTATCTTTTTAAACCGTTGGTTTAAACAGCTGACGCACGAGTTATGTGGAATGGCCCCGCTCCCACACATAAAGTTATGAAAAAGAAAACAACCATATTTTAATAGAAATTTATGATTGTAAAATGAGCATAAAGTTATGAAAAAGAAAACAACCATATTTTAATTTATGATTGTAAAATGAACCTTAGGAATGCCACTCAGCACTTTAGAGTTAGAAATATAAATATACATATGTATGTATATGCTTAAGTGTAATCCGTTCATTGCATATATGAATGACGTGAAGTCATACGTATATGCAGATAAACAAACATACTGGTGTCAACACTCAAGTATGCAAAACATACTTGAGTGAAATAAGAGAACACAGTAAAAACAATTGCAACTATGTTGCAAGTCTAAACAAAAGTAGATTATTTGGATGGTGCTGAGTAGCATCACGAACACACATATTTACGATCTAAATATGTATGTTCTGAGGCTATATTTAAGACCTAAAAATTTAAGTAAAGGCAGTTGTGGCGAAGCAGCGAGGGCAACTAGTAGTAGTCGTTGAACTCCTTTTAAATTTAAATTTAATAAACTGTTGGAAACGTGACATTTTGTATTATTTAATAAAGGAGAGGAACACCGAAACTGAATAGCCATAACTCAAGGTTTTCAAGTATAATTGAAAACATAACTGGCTCAGACGTAACTGACCCAAACATAACTGGTTCAGACGTAACTGTCCCACACATAACTGGGCAGTCGTAACTAATCCAAACATAACTGGCGCAGTCGAGTTACGAATCTATGAAAACTCATACTTGAAGGGCTACCGAAAGAAAGGAAACAGCAGTGAAAGAAGCAGAAAGCAACAATCAAAGAATACGCTAGTGAGACCAAGAAGAACCAATACAGGAAGCTACAGCAGCAACAACAGCAGAAAAACAACAGCAGCAGAACGACCATTTCAACACGTACCAGCGAGCACTCCAGAAAAATTTACCAAACCACAGCAAATAAGTGAAAACCAAGCAGAGTGGAGATTCTGGAAGTTTTTGATCCATCCATTGGCGTGAAAGGTATTCGTAGTCTATGTAAGTAGCTGGTTATACATATATAGAATATAATAAGTTATTCTTAACATTTTGCAAAAAGTTAGGATACTTGAATTGAAAATGACAGTGAAAAAAAAACAATTTTGTGAAAAAATTAATTTAATATGAAGAGAAAATATGAAACATATAAGAAATACGAAGAAAATGCAGAAAATATAAAGAAAAGTTACAAAAAATTGGGAAATACGAGAAATATGAAGAAAGTATAGAAAAATGTGGCGAACTTGAAGAAAATGTAAAAAAAAAAGTTTTATAATTAATTAAAAAAAAAGAGAAAAAAAATGACATCCAGTAATTTATGCCAAGATAAGGGTATGAATCAATATCCAACCCTCACGGAGGTGGATCCTAGTGCCACAAGATTCAGGATCATGATGAATCGATATGCGGGCTATAACCTTCGTATAAATAAAAATGGGTCTAACGTTTTTACCAATGTGTGTCTAAGATTATGAAGTTATTTAAACTATGTCATTTGAATTACCCTGTTGTTTTCCTTTGCTATTGTCTATTCTTTATTTTTGCTGTTTAATGTTCGCCCATTTGTCGCTCTCTTTTAATTTGGACGTGGAATAAAGTGGATGTGCTATAAGCTAAGCTCAAGATTTTTTACTAAACATTTTTTGGTGCCTCCTGTGAGGATTGATAAATTCACTATAACATCAGCTTAATTCGCACGATTACGGTGCAAAAAGGCTTCGCGTTGGATTAGGCCTGATTTCCTGGATAATTGCAGATAACTTATTTGAGGTTGGAACATGTCGGAATTAAATCTACGCCAGTTCCATGCGGCCGCTATCTTGCGGATGTATGACCAGACGAAAGAGGCGAAGGCTGGTGACCTCAATGTCACTCAAATTGATCAGCGTATAAAATCTGCTGCCGTCCATTTTGATCGGATGCTCACAAATCATGAGGCTTTGGTTGCCGCAGCCAAGGAGGAGGACTTAGAGGTACACTCAGGATGGTGGGACTCCACCGAAGCTGCCTACATAGATTTGTGCGCAACGCTGAATCAACGACGAAGGGAGTTGGAGGGTGAATCTCTGCCTGCCAACAATTCGCACAAAGTTTCGCCAATGGAATTAAAATTAGACCCGCTGTGTATACCATCGTTTGACGGATCCGCTTATAAGTGGCTTGCATTTAAGGATGCATTTGAGACATTGGTTCATCAGCAGGATTTGCCGGTGGCATACAAGTTGGGGAAATTGCGCCAGGCAGTTAAGCCAGAGTCGGTTCCGTTGGTAGGAGGTTTGTATTCGGGTGACTATGAAGAAGTGTGGACGGCACTGAAAAATCGATATGACAACCCTGATCCACGTTGCTAGATTTCTGAACATGAAGTCACAGACTGAGGATACGTCCAGGGCGTTACTAGGTGTCGTTGATGTGGTAAACGAGTCCTTGCGAGCGTTAGCGGTAATGAAGTTACCTGTCGACAAATGGGATGCCCTTACCGTCCCCACTGTGGTTTCTAAACTCTCTACTCGCACACAGCGAGAATGGTGCATGAATTGCTCCCCTACCGAGCTATCCACTTTAAATGAGTTGCTAGCATTTTTAGAAAGAAGGCCATTACTGATGGAGATATAGAGCAGAACCCTTTCGTAAGGAAACCTCGATTGCTTCGCTCGCCACCACAAAAAGGGAATCGCCCCTTACGAGTGGAACATTGCCGACTATAGGGAAATCAAAGACGGTCAATGAAGGAGCTGAAATGACGCCTCAGAATGTAAGAGTAACGTCAAAAGAGGTTAAAAATACTGCAAATGCGCCCAATGCGCCGTCGCATACCCCTGTAACTGCAAAGGATGCAAACACAGAACGGGAAACCACTGCATCTCCGCGGCAAGAGTTTATTCTCAAAATGCGAGCTGAAGAAGAGGAAGCCGTAGAGAAATGTTTGAGAGTGCTTAGGAAGATGAAAGCAGTTATATTGAAGAGTAGAAATACTTCCACGGAAATAAAGACCGGAGTCTCAGCGCTTGACGAACTATTTGACGTCATGAAAAACTGTAGAAGAGGTTGGATTCGAGCTGAGAAAGCCGGTAAAAGTCGTCTCTTGCCGGAAACATCCACTAAAGAAGTCGGAGGTGACACCCCCGAACCTGCCCGAAAAACAGGTGTTGCTCAGGAGAGCACTCCTTTAACCGCAAAACGGAATGCACCAAGCCCTGCCGCACCCGACTCTTCGAAGAAACTAAGAGTTCGAGAGCCTGAGAAATGCCAAGTGGTAAGCCGGCAAAAATCTAGGCCCAATACCGTGCCAAAAGGAAGTGATGAAGCGCAAAACGATGGCGCAAGGAAGACTAAAGCCAAACAAAAGAAGACTGAACGAATATCAAAACCAAAATCGGAGGCTGTGTTGGTAAAGCCGGTAGAGGGCCACAGTTATGCTGAAATCCTCAAAAACATACGCAAAAATACCATGCCAGACGAAAACACAACGGTGAAAGGCATAAGAAGAACCAAAACTGGCGCTCTTCTACTTGAATTCGAAAAGGGGAAAACAGTTAACGCTGATTTTTTGAAACAACTAGAGGAAACCGTAAAAGCGGTCGGTTCCATTACAACTCTCAGACCAACTTCAACTGTAGAGATCAGAGACTTGGATGCCGTCACGGAGAAGAAGGAAGTTGATGACGCTGTGAGAAAAATGCTAGCTGGCGCTAATGAAAATATCGATGTTAGGATCACAAAACCTAATCAACGACAACAAGTGCGGGTTTATGTTACTCTCGCTATTGAAAGCGCAGAAAAGCTGCTTAAGCAAACTAACATCAAAATCGGATGGGTTAGTGCAAGGATGAGAGCTAGCACATCTCTGAAGCGCTGCTACCGGTGCTTTGGTGTCGGACACCTTCAATCAAACTGTAAAGGACCAGACAGAAGCGGAAAAGGTATATGCATCCGATGTGGAGAAGCTGGGCATAAAATGAAAGAGTGCACCAAAGAGCCCAAATGCTGCCTATGCACTGATGCCAATCGCAGCGAGACAAAGCATATCCCAGGCTCGGGCAAATGCCCGATGACAAAAGAACATGCCAAGACAAGATAAAATATGAATATACTTCAAGCAAATATGCACAGAAGTAAAAACGCAGACCTGCTAATGGAGCAGATGGTCTTAGAAAAAGGAGTTCAAGCAGTATTGATAAGCGAACAATACGCTCAATCCGAGAAAGCTTGGATCGAAGACGAGTCGGGAACTGCTGCTATCTGGCTGCCTAGGAGCACAAATTTCGTAATAACCGCGAAAGGATCAGGCGATGGTTTCGTCTACGTTGTTATCTCACACCGAACGACAATATAGTTGAATTCACCCGGAAACTGGAAAGTATTGAAGACAAAGCCCTTAGTTTAGAGGGACGGCTAATAATAGCGGGAGACTTCAACTCAAAAGCAACCGAATGGGGCTCGGCGACAACGAACTCAAGAGGTAGACGAGTGCTGGACATGGCAGCCAGACTAGGTTTAGTGGTACTCAACACAGGAACGACTACGTACCGAAAGCCAGGTTGTGAAGGCACAACACCCGACATAACCCTAGCATCGGAAAGCATAGTCACCTTTACTAAAGACTGGAGAGTCCTGGAAGATTACAATGGGAGTGACCATCAATACATCACGTTTTGCATTGAAATGGAAAACCAAAGAGTACGTGAAAATCGAAATAAAAGTACACGCAAATGGAACATTAACAAACTAAACCCAGCGACGCTCCTTGCAACTATTGACGAAAATAAAACGACGATCTGTACGAATAGTACAGCAAAAACACTAGTCAAGACAACAATGCAATGCATTAAGATAAGTTGCAACGCATCTATGCCTAAAATAGATAAGAACAAAAAAAGAAATGCTGTATACTGGTGGACACATGAGATCGCAGAACTTAGAAATATGTGCATCCATAAGCGTAGAAAGTATACTAGAGCCAGAAGATTGGGCCCGGCGATAACAGAATCCGAAGAATATAAAAAGAGCAGAAAAGAATTGAGGAAAGCTATAAACCAAAGCAAAAAAGACAAATGGGAAGAGCTACGAAACGATCTTAACAATAACCCATGGGGGTTGGGCTACAAAATCGTTATGAAAAAGCTAGGGGCCAAATCCCCTGCTGCTGATATGGAAACCGAAACGGTAAGCAAAATAGTCGACACACTCTTCCCAACACACTGTGCCGAGAGGGAGGAACTCGAGTACGAAACAACGGAACCTGTCCCATTCACAGAAGAAGAACTTATGGATGCTGCAAAAGCAATGAAATGCAATAAAGCGCCAGGACCTGATGGCATAGTTGCAGAAATATTGAAACTATTGGCAATCGAACGACCTTTTTTGCTGCTAAACATGTACAACGCATGCCTAAAAGAAGGAATTTTTCCAGAAATATGGAAAAAACAAAAACTAGTACTAATCAGTAAGGGAAAGGGAGACCCAACATTAGCGTCTGCTTATAGACCGTTATGTATGCTAGATAGCGCAGGAAAACTCTTTGAGAAATTGAGAAAGCATAGGCTTAGCGAAGCCGTAGAGAACAGCGGCGGCCTCTCCGACAGGCAGCATGGTTTCAGAAGTGACAGATCTACCTTGGGAGCCATCCAAGATGTAATAACTAGCGTAGAACATGCCCAGGCAGGTAATCGATACTCCAAACGTTTAGTATTACTAGCCACACTGGATATCAGAAATGCTTTCAACAGTTTAAGTTGGGACGACGTAATTAAAGCCTTAAAGGTAAAATTCAAGACCCCGAGTAATCTATTGAAGATTATTCGCAGCTATCTAAGCAATCGCGTGCTCTTATACGAAACGCGAGAAGGGTGTAAGACAAATAACAGCAGGTGCGGCCCAAGGATCAATACTCGGACCTGAACTTTGGAATATAAGCTACGATGAAATCCTTCGAATAGAGATGCCCGAGGATGTGCATTTGGTGGGATACGCAGATGACATTGCGGCTGTAATAATCGCCCGGAACACTGACGAAGCCAAAAGAAAGTTAAATCAGGTGATGATCCGAGTTCAGATATGGCTAGAAGACCATGGATTAAAGCTGGCCACAGAGAAAACAGAGCTAATCCTTCTAACGAACAGACGTATCCCATTAGAAGTAGACATACAGGTACTCGATGCCACTTTATCGACAAAAAGAGTGGTCAAGTACTTAGGAGTGCAATTAGACACAAGGCTAACCTACTGGGCGCATATAAACCTTGCTGCCACAAGAGCTGCCAAAGTAAGTGGCATGTTAAGTAAGCTCATGGCAAACCTTGGAGGTCCAACGCAGAACAAGCGAAAACTTTTAATGGACACGACGAACTCGATTCTCTTATACGTATGCGAAATATGGGCAGATTCGCTAAGGGTGCAATGCCGGCGGAAAGCTCTGCAATCTGTGCAACGCACCTGCGCTTTCAGAGTGGCTTCGGCATATAGAACAGTATCTGAAGCAGCGGTGTTAGTTATCAGCGGAACCATCCCTATAGATATTCTAGCACAAGAGCGCAAACGGAGATGGGAGGCAAAAAACACAGGAACCCCAGTACTACGCCTCTCCGATATTAGAGTCCAAACACTTACACTTTGGCAAACAAGATGGAACTCTGAACGGTTTGGTAGATGGACAGCGAGACTAATACCCGATCTAAAAAAGTGGGTAGAAAGAAAGCACGGTGAGGTTAACTATTACCTCACACAGTTTTTGTCCGGACATGGGTCCTTTCGCAAGTATTTGTGGCGAATGGGTAAAGTGAGCCAACCAAACTGCATATATGGAGATACTGAGTATGATGATGCGGAGCACACCTTCTTTGAATGCGAGAGGTGGAACGTTGAGAGAACAAGTCTACAACGAGCTTTGGTGTATTTACACCTGGAGAAATTATCGACAAAATGATGATAGACGAAGAAAAATGGAATGCCGTCACAAATTTTGTAGAGGATATTATCCGAAAAAAGAAGCGAGAAATGGAAAGTCATGCTGAAGAGCATTGAGCATAGGTTTCTCAAAACAGGCGACCCTGGACGCAGGGTGAGTAAGTAAGTGTCCTTCTTAGGACGCCGTCTTGGCCCTCTACCTCGAAGCAATGCGGAAGCAGTCCCGGGGTGGAGGGAAAACTCCAAGAGAAGAGGGGGGATATTTTTAGTGGATTCACCACACACGTAGTAGCGACGGTTACTATATGGTGCGAAGGCATTTTTAACCCAACCTCACCGCCAAAAAAAAAAAAAAAAAAGAAAAAGCATTTTTAGAAAAACGAGCGCACAGTCTTTCGACAGAATTTTGCCAGGTAGCGGATCATCATGAAGTGCTGCATTCTTCGTTAAAGCAGAAAAACACACTTCGTCTTCTAAAGTCTAACCTCGCCACAACTGATGATGGCAACTGTCAACACTGTAGAGGATCACACAAGGTTATGCGTTGTCCGGTGATTCTAGCTTTGAAACCAGAGCAACGTTTTGAAGCTTTAAAGCGATCGAACCTTTGCTTTAATTGTTTGCGGTCCGGGCATTCATCCAAGCTTTGTTCCTCTGGTAACTGTCGCCAGTGCGGCCACAGACATCATACTATTTTTTGCCGCCACAAATCACAACAACCTATTTCAAGCAACGAGGTAGATTCTTCTGTGGCTAAGCCAGACATAATATCCAATCCACCATCATTATGATTAGCAAGCAATACAATCGTTACTACCGTCGAAAAGGGAAACCAGACTGTTCTATTAGCTACAGCACGTGCTCACGTCATCGGCAAGGATCTCAAGCAACGGGTGTCTCGTGTATTATGCGATCCTGGATCTCAAGTAAGTCTGATCTCGGAATGTTTGGCTAATGGTTTGGGTCTTTATAGGAGCAAGTGTGAGATTATGGTGGAGGGAATTAGTGGAGTTGCATGTTCGAGGACCAAGGGTAGCGTCCGATTTACGATAAAAAGCATTTTTTCTAAATTTGAACTGGACATTCATGCATTGGTTATTGGTTCGATCACTTCAGTTACACCAGCGGTTAGTGTCGAATTGGGCAATGGAGACTTTTGGCAAATCTCCAATTGGCAGACCCATATTTTGGTACTCCGGGTCATGTTGATGTACTTCTTGGTGCTGATGTCTGGGGTTCGATTGTAGAAGGGGATGTCGTACATGGAGGGTATGATGAACCTCACGCACAGCTTACCCGACTTGGTTGGGTTGTATTTGGGCCAGCGTCCGTTCCGGGCCATTCGAGTACAACAGTTGGCAATTATTGCGCGCAGATTAGAGACGAGTCTTACTTGGAGGATCTCATTTGTAATTTTTGGAAGCTCGAAGAAGTACCGGTGACAACTAAGAGCTCGGATGATGAATGCGAGCGGTTCTTTGCCACTACACACCAACGTATGGCCGACGGACGCTATGTTGTGAGATTGCCATTCCGTCAAGATGGTCAACCATTAGGCGACTCTTACGTCAACGCTCGACGTCAGTTCTCTCGTTTGGAGCGACGTCTGGCTGCTGATCCGTACATGCATGCAAAATATATAGCGTTTATGAGGGAATGTGAGTCCCTTGGCCATATGGAAAGAGTTGTTCAGCCAGTTGTTCAATCCGGATGCTATTATATTACATTCCCCACCATTCTGTATTGGGAAAATTTAGAGTGGTGTTCAATGCATCTGCTCCTACCTCCAACGGGCTTTCGCTTAACGATATCTAGATTCGTTAATCAACATTATCCTCCGCTTCCGACGCTCTGCCATCATGATCACAGCCGATGTGGAGAAGATGTTTCGCCAGGTTCTCGTGGCACCACAAGACAGAGACTTTCAGCGTATACTTTGGCGTGAATCTCCATCAGAGGAAGTAATTACTTACCGACTGTCTACTGTCACGTATGGCATGGCATGCAGTCCTCATTATGCGATAAGGGCTATGCATCAGTGTGCGTACGACAGCTTCGACAAGATTCACAATCGCAATATGGGCATCCAAGCGCGAGAATCCATTCTCTCATCATTCTACGTGGATGATTTCCTCACCAGTTGTAACACCGTCGAAAGTGCTATCACTTTAGCAACGAATATCGACACCATACTGAGAGCTGGAGGCTTTAAGTTAAAGAAGTGGAATTCTAATGACGCCGCCGTATTGATTCCATTAGGGAAGGGCTTATCACGGAATGCCCTATTGATGCACCAATTGCCTCTGTGCTAGGTTTGCGATGGAGTCCAGTCGACGACATCCTGCTGTTCAACGTGGAACTCAAGCAACCCGGCGGTGTATACACAAAGCGCAGTGTGCTCAGCGAGGTGGCGAAGTTGTTTGACCCAACAGGATTCTTGTCACCCGTAGTGGTGGTGGGTAAGATATTTATTCAAACTCTTTGGTCCGCAGGTATTGATTGGGATACTGCTCTAACAACGGAATTACGCGAAATTTGGCTAACATTTCGCAATGACCTTACTGCTCTCAACATGCTTCGGATACCTCGTTGGCTTGGGATGAAGGAAGGGTCGACTACCACGCTTTATGGGTTCTGCGATGCCAGCCAAAAGGCGTATGCTGCCGTGGTGTACGCTCGAACAACGAATTCTCAGGGGGACGTTCACGTAGCTTTAATTACGGCCCGAACCAAGGTGGCACCCCTAAGAGGAGCCACTATACCTCGCTTAGAGCTATGTGCGGCACAGTTACTAGCTGAGACTCTTCGAAACGTCCGAAGTGCATTAGGATTAGTCGACCAAGTAGCATCTTTGGGTTCAGACTCGACTATCACCCTTTGTTGGTTGCGAAAGCAGCCTGAGACGTTTAAACCCTATGTATCAAATAGGGTCCGGCAAATACAAGAGTTAACTTTGAGGGATGAATGGCATTATGTACGTTCATCGCAAAACCCAGCGGATTGCGCTAGTAGAGGCATATCTGCTTCAGAACTTTTGGACCACCATTTATGGTGGAGTGGTCCCAGTTGGCTACGGGATGACACAATAGATCCCACCTGTCACCCTGAACTACGTGATTGCGATGAAGCTGTAGTGAATAGCGAGAGAAGGGTACAGTGTTTAGCCGTCACAGCCACTCATTTAACATTGACAACGCGACGCTTAGACGGTGAAATTATTCCGCTTACAGATCGATTCAGCTCGTTAAAAAAACGTATATATACTACGGCGTTAATACTCAGGGTGGCTTCCTAGAAGTCGGAGTTTTCGCCGTTCCACAATTCACCCCCAGGAGATGGAGACGGCATTAGAATGGCTTATGAGGATCGATCAAATGAATGCGTTTCCGAAAGACATTAGGTGCATACAGGGTGAGTCGGCATTACCAACTGCTAGTAGTATACTCCCGTTAAATCCTTATCTAGATGACCACGGACTATTACGAGTTGGAGGCCGCATTTCGAAATCTGCGTTAATCGAGGCACATAGACACCCAATCATTCTTCCGAAGTCAACGGGGCTAGTCCGGCTGCTTATTTCACAGGCACATATCGACACTCTTCATGGCGGAACTCAGCTGACTCTTCAAACTCTTCGATGTCGCTTTTGGATTATTCATGGGAGAGTAGCAGTACGTAGTCTGATCCTCAAATGTGTCATATGTCGTCGCAACCTGGGAGCTGTTTTAACACAACAAATGGCCTCGCTACCTCGGCATCGGGTTCAGGCAGCTCGACCCTTCATTGCGTCCGGTGTTGATTACTGTGGCCCGTTCAACTTGCGTATTGGAACCAAAAGGTCGCGGACTACAGTGAAAACGTACTTGGCAATTTTTGTTTGTACGGCGACGAAGGCTGTTCATATTGAGGTTGCTGATGATCTCTCCACACAGGCTTTTTAGGACGTATTTACTCGGTTTGTTAGCCGGCGAGGTCCATGCAGGGACTTGTACAGCGACAACGGAACTGCGTTCGTTGGAGCTAACTGCGTTCTGAAGGAAGACTTAGCCGCCTGGTTTAATGAACGGAGTATTCAGTCACTGGCTGATTTGGGTACCCGGTGGCATTTTATAACGCCGAGCGCTCCCCATCAAGGAGGCCTATGGGAAGCAGCTGTGAAGTCTGCAAAGCGCCACTTAGTACGCGTGGTGGGTACGCAAGCACTTTGGTACTCTCAGCTACAGACGTTGGCGACTCGCATCGAGGCTTGTCTGAATTCTCGCCCACTCGTACCATTGCACGATGACCCGGATGACAAGTATGCATTAACTCCGGCAGACTTCTTAATAGGATCTCAAATAATAGCTATCCCAGAGCCAGACGTTTCGGAGATTCCTGCCAACCGAGTGAAACACTGGCAATGGTTACGGCAGATGCATCAGCTCTTTTGGAAAAGATGGAATGACATGGAATTGGCAACTTTACAGGCGAGGACAAAGTGGCAACGACGGGTTCCTAACATAAGACTGGGTGACATCGTGGTAATACGCCACGAAAATCTACCACCTACACATTGGAGGCTAGCACGCGTCACTGAACTCCACCCAGGCACCGACGGAGCAGTCAGAAATGTTACACTTGCAACCGCACATGGTTCGTGCACCCGGGCCGTGCAGAAGCTATGCCTTCTTTTGGAGGATCACATTGAAACCAACGTTTCAACCGGGGAGGATGTCTAAGATTATGAAGTTATTTAAACTATGTCATTTGAATTACCCTGTTGTTTTCCTTTGCTATTGTCTATTCTTTATTTTTGCTGTTTAATGTTCGCCCATTTGTCGCTCTCTTTTAATTTGGACGTGGAATAAAGTGGATGTGCTATAAGCTAAGCTCAAGATTTTTTACTAAACAATGTGGAAAGAACCCCAGTGCAGGGGAAGAACAGAGTAAGTGTATTTAATGTTTGCGCACACTAAATATGTCCATATCATACGTCATGAAGTTATTAGCCTAGAGCTCAATTAAGAAATTTTCTCGAAGCAAGTAAGCAAAAACTAATAATCAGGCATGTGGTGTATGCCAGTTCGGTAAAAGCAAATCTCTAATAATAAAAATTGAATTTTAAAATATATTTTTTTCTCTCTCCTTTTGTTGATTCGAAAAGAAAATGACCCAAAATGTTTAGTGGCGATAACGCAACTATTGCAGCAAAATGCTATATATCAAAGAACCACCTTAAGACAAAAGGTGGAAAAAGACTTAAAATATCTACATCCTTTTGAAGGCAACACAAAGAAGTTGCCCTATTTTATTCAAACAATTGATAGGATTTTGGGAGATTACCCAGAGCAACAGGATCTGGTGTATAGAGTAGTTTTCGATCTTAAGATATCAGGATCAGCCAAAAATTTTCTTTCTCTGACCCCACCAGAAAATTGGGAGGAGTGTAAAACAAAGTTAAAGCAGCATTTTCGGTCAACTAAAGACCTAATGTCGATAACGAACGACATTACACATTTAAAAATAGGAAGTATAAGTGAACTTAATAGAAAAGCTAGGGATATAATTGATAATATCACCGAATTTAGTGTTTAAAGTGAAAATGGTGATGCTATGAAAGAGATATTCACGGGAATGCTCATTCAAAGAATAAAACAATTGGCGGCAGGTACGTTTGCTTGCACCATAAGAAACATAGTGTCATGGCCGCAGATGTCGGCTTGTATATATAATTTTATTGGCTTGGATGCTGGAAATCTGAATCCAATGCTCATATCCAAAAATACTAACAGGCAATCTGGAAATTTTAATCCTCGCCCTGTTTATAATAATAATAATATTAGACAGAATGCCAATTTTAGGCATAAAACGGCAACAATTCGCAAGCCAATAATTCAGGCAGGTATAGCAGCCGTTCGCAAAATAGCGCTGCTCAAAACAATTACCGTGCACCAAATTTTCCACGACAAAATAATAGACAAAGTAATTCGTAACAGGCAAATGGCCGTCCTATATATGAACAAGGCCAATATTATAGGCAAGGTAGCCAACAATTAAACAATCGACCACAAAATACTCCAAATAGACTTAATACATCTCAGCAGACAAGGCGTTCAAATGGGCCTCAACCCATGGACTTCGATGCTGCGAGTCAAGGAGAGGCTGTAAACACAAACGAAGAGTTTTTTACAAACTAGCCTCGGGTGGTCAGAATAAAATTTTAATAACATTGACCTTATTCAATAAAAAATAATAAATAAATATATAATAAAAGAATAAAGTGGGTGAAAATGGATTTTGATAAACCATACGATTTGTTGTTGGGAAATGACTTTATATTTAAAAATGTCAAGGTAATTGATATAGAAAAGGAGGAAATTGGACTCCTTAATGGTGTAAAAATACCATTCCTCTCAAAGACGATCCAAGAGCAGGTTTATGCATTGGAGTCTGGGAAATTGCAAACTATTCAACTTGATCATCTAAAATCAGATGAACGTAAAGGAGTTGAAAAATTGCTTAAAGAATATGAAAAATTAATTTTTAAAGATGGGGACACACTGACTAATACAAAATCAGTGGTCCATGAAATAAAGACAATCACAAACCAACAAATTAATTCAAAAATTTATAGGTTACCTCCGAAACATGAAGAGGAGGCGGTCAGGCAAATTAAAGAATTGGAAAAGCAGGGTATAATTAAAAAAAGCAGGAGTAGGTATAGCTCTCCTATTATAATAGTTCCGAAAAAAGAAGATAAGTCAGGAAATAAAAGGTTTCGTTTAGTGGTTGATTATCGTAGGCTTAATCAAACAACCATTGACGATAAGTATCCCTTGCCAAATATTCATGGAATCTTAGACAAGTTGGGCAAAGCACAGTACTTTAGCACTATTGATCTTGCAAAAGGTTACCATCAAATTTTAATGGCATCTAAGGATATTGAAAAAACAGCCTTTGTTTCCCCACTAGGTTTGTATGAATATGTCAGAATGCCATTTGGGTTGAAAAACGCCCCGGCTACCTTTCAAAGGTTAATGAATGACATATTGAGAGACTACATAAATAAAATTTGTGTTGTCTATTTAGACGACATTTTAATATTTTCCACTTCATTGGAAGAGCATTTGATTTCCTTAGAAAAAATTTTTTCAAAGCTGCAAGAGCATAATTTATAAATTCAAGCGGATAAGTGCAGTTTCTTAAAGAAAGAAACGCAGTTTTTAGGTCATACGTTGACCAAAGAAGGAATAAAACCTAACAAAGGGAAAATTGCAGTAATTTTGGATTTAAAGGTACCAAGGACTGAAAGGCAATTAAAAAGCTTTTTAGGAGCTACAGGGTATTACAGAAAATTCATAAAAGATTATTAAAAAATAGCGTACCCAATGATTAAATATTTAAAGAAAAGGGATAAAATAAACCCCAATGACCCGCAATATATTTCGAGTTTTGAAAATCTCAAATCTCTCATTTCTTCCCATCCGATTCTTAAGTATCCAGAGTACGATAAAGAATTTTCAATTACAACGGATGCAAGTGACTACGCTATTGGCGCAGTGCTGTCGCAACAAGGACAGCCGGTATGCTATATTTCTAGAACTCTTAACAAGCATGAGCAAAATTATGCTACCATCGATAAAGAGTTTCTAGCTATTATTTATGCAATCACATACTTCAGACCATACATATATGGAAATAAATTTAAAATAGTCACTGACCACTGCCCAATTGTGTATTTAAATAATAAATACAAGGGTAAAGAATTTTCACAACGTCACCAGAGGTGGCTTTTAAAATTACAAGAATATAATTATGAAATAGCGCAGTGCTGTCGCAACAAGGACAGCCGGTATGCTATATTTCTAGAACTCTTAACAAGCATGAGCAAAATTATGCTACCATCGATAAAGAGTTTCTAGCTATTATTTATGCAATCACATACTTCAGACCATACATATATGGAAATAAATTTAAAATAGTCACTGACCACTGCCCAATTGTGTATTTAAATAATAAATACAAGGGTAAAGAATTTTCACAACGTCACCAGAGGTGGCTTTTAAAATTACAAGAATATAATTATGAAATAGAATATGTGAAAGGAAAGAATAATGTGGTCGCAGATTTTTTGAGTAGAATTGAGAATGTTCCAAAAATAAACGAAAATAATGATAAAGAATCGAATTTTGAAATGTCCGATACGATACATTCCGCAGAGGAGGAGTTATTGGAGCATTTTGCTATAAAAGAAGAGATTGTCAATAAATATAAGACACAAATTATAATAACATATAGCCCTGAAGCGGCCGCCGTAGCCGAATGGGTTGGTGCGTGATTACCATTCGGAATTCACAGAGAGGTCGTTGGTTCGAATCTCGGTGAAAGCAAAATTAATAAAAACATTTTTCTAATAGCGGTCGCCCCTCGGCAGGCAATGGCAAACCTCCGAGTGTATTTCTGCCATGAAAAAGCTCCTCATAAAAATATCTGCCGTTCGGAGTCGGCTTGAAACTGTAGGTCCCTCCATTTGTGGAACAACATCAAGACGCACACCACAAATACGAGGAGGAGCTCGGCCAAACCCCCAAAAAGGGTGTACGCGCCAATTATTTATTTATTTTTTTTATAGCCCTGAAGCTGAAATTAAAATATTGCATGGTAGGAAAATAATTGAGATTGACCCACGGAATAGTGAAAACATATTAAGAACTATATTTGAAAGGCACATTAGGAAAGGCAAAGTAGGAATATTTTCTGAAGTTGAAGAACAAGATTATCATAGAATTCAACTGTTGTTGATGTCCATGTTCTCCTGTAATAGCAAACTGGAATTCATAAAATGTACAAAAAGAGCAACAGAGATATCGCAGGAAGAAGAACTGCATAGACAAATCTCTTTGTATCACAGTAAGGAGTCGATGCACAGTGGCATTAAAAGACATTAAAAGACAAAATATTTTATCCTAAATTCAGGGAGCATATTCAGTTAATAATAAATAACGGTGAAAAATGCCAACAAATAAAATATGATAGAAAACCTATAAAACCTAAATTCAATTTGACAGAAACTCCTGAGGATAAAAACGAAATTATCCATATTGATATATTTCATTTCAACAAACATTCGTTTGTTACGACAATAGATAAATTGACCAAATTTGCAGTAGCATATATAATAACTGATAGGAATTGGAGGTCAAAGAAAACTGTATTGCTAGAACAGTTCGCAAAATTCGGAAAACCGAAGAAAGTAATAATGGATAATGAGTTTAGAGCAGAACAATTGATACAATATTTAAATACTGAAAATATTGAGGTCCATTTAACAAAACCCAATAATCACACTGGTAACGCAGACATTGAGAGACTTCACTCAACCCTGTTGGAGAAATTAACAGGAATTGATGATACAAGTCTTTCAACGGAAATGAGGATGCAGATCGTTATAGCGAACTATAATGATCGATATCACTCAACCATCAAATGTTCTCCAAGGTTCGCCAAAGATAGCATTTGTCCATCCATATTACAAGATAGAATTAATTTGGTAAAAGAAAAAGTAATAGCAAAACATAATAGCAATAGAGAAGATTATATAGAAAACAGAGAATCAGGACCCATAAAAAATTACAAAAGAATAAGACATAAGGACCAACCAATTTGGACACAGAAAATAATTACGATGATGATGGGTTTAGTATCATAGTCCATAATGGAGATACTGGTTAGTTTTTTATTGCCTTTTCCACTTGTAAGTTTTTTTTTATTATTTTGCTTTCAGACTATGTGGCGTATAATATTTTATATCATGCTAGTGAGCATGGCAACAGCGAGGGGATTTTTGCAGGTAACCCCGATACTGGACGAAGCAGGGTACACCATTGTACGAATAGGACAGGTGGAAGTGGTTAACGAGACCACAACCATATTGCATATTATCCAGCCACAAGAAATTTTAGAAGTTGTGGAGGAATTAGGAAAGGAAGTCAAAAACATTAATATGACAGAAAAGAAGTTTTTGCTAAATGAAATTTAGGCATTGAAGGCAAAGATAAGAACGATTCAACCCCAAAAGAGCGGTAGATACAGCAGGGGATTATTGAACGCAGCAGGAAGGACATATAATTGGTTGTTCGGGTTAATGGATGATGAAGATAGACAAGAGATTTTAGGATATTTAGAAGTACAGAAAGAAAAAGACCATAATATTATTGAAACAGTTAATAAGCAAATAGCAATAAATAATCATTTTAATGATAGTATAGATTTGATTAGAAAAACAATAAACGAAGATAGGGAGAAAATAAAGGAATTTGTAAAAAGTATAAATGAACAGAACAAAAATTTTTATGAGCACATCTTATTTAATAATTTGATAAATAAATTGAGATATTTGGAAAGTAGGGTCAATGATATACATTGCTGCGGCTAAATATAATATGGTCCATCCAGGAATTCTAACTAAGGAAGAAATTGATCACTTCCAAATAGATTTTTACAAATTGAAAATGGCAAAAATGGGAGTATTAGCATATAAAAATCAATCACTTGTAATAGCAATAAAGATACAAAGAAGTTATGTTACAACTGATTTAAAAATGATCACTCCATTGCTGAACAGAAATAAATTACAAATCAGAACAGAAAATGAGTATTTAATTACAATTAATGAAACAAATCTAAGTTATAAGAAAGACATTGCCTTGAAAGACCTAAAACGAAGTAGAAACTGTATATTTGAAAATGATTATTTTTTGAAATAAATAATAAAACTAAAATATTAAACATTGATGACGATACGATATTGATCGTCAATGCATACGAAACAATCTTAAAACAAAATTGTGACAATAGGAATATTGTATTAAAAAATAATTTCCTGATTACGTTCACAAATTGTAAAATTGAATTAAATAATGAAATGTTTGAAAACAATAAAGTGGAATTTGCAGAAAAATTCCACTACCCGGTAAGAATGTTAAACCAAAGTTACGAACAGGAATTAAAGTTTAAAATGATTGCAGAAAAAAATATGGAAAACATTAAAGAAATTAAAGAATTAAAATACCATAAAAATGTTTCATATGGTATGAATGTAACAGTAGCAATATGTTTATTGCTCTTATTGATTATAATATTTGTATATTGGAAAAGGAAGAATATAAAAGTAAAAATTGTAAATAAAAGAAATTATAATGAAGGGGGAATTATGTTAATGGAAACTAACCCCAAACAAAATGTACTTGTAAATGAAAGAACTCAGGAGAGTTCTAACTCTAACGGTGGGGGAGTTATGTGGAATGGCCCCGCTCCCACACATAAAGTTATGAAAAAGAAAACAACCATATTTTAATACATATTTATGATTGTAAAATGAGCATAAAGTTATGAAAAAGAAAACAACCATATTTTAATTTATGATTGTAAAATGAGCCTTAGGAATGCCACTCAGCACTTTAGAGTTAGAAATATAAATATACATATGTACATATGTATATGCTTAAGTGTAATCCGTTCATTGCATATATGAATGACGTGAAGTCATACATATATGCAGATAAACAAACATACTGGTGTCAACACTCAAGTATGCATAAGAGAACACAGTAAAAACAATTGCAACTATGTTGCAAGTCTAAACAAAAATAGATTATTTGGATGGTGCTGAGTAGCATCACGAACACACATATTTACGATCTAAATATGTATGTTCTGAGGCTATATTTAAGACCTAAAAATTTAAGTAAAGGCAGTTGTGGCCAAGCAGCGAGGGCGACTAGTAGTAGTCGTTGAACTCCTTTTAAATTTAAATTTAATAAACTTTTGGAAACGTGACATTTTGTATTATTTAATAAAGGAGAGGAACACCGAAACTGAATAGCCATAACTCAAGGTTTTCAAGTATAATTGAAAACATAACTGGCTCAGACGTAACTGACCCAAACATAACTGGCTCAGACGTAACTGTCCCACACATAACTGGGCAGTCGTAACTAATCCAGACATAACTCACGTTTCGTGTTTTGTGTCACTGTCAAACACCTTCAGTTTGCTGAAAATCATTGAAGTCGAAAAATTGTGTTCAGCGACGAAGCTCATTTTTGGATCAATGGGTATGTAAATAAGATCAGCCAGAAAAATTGTAAGAGCTACCAATGTATCCAGAAAAGGTATCATTGGACCGTACTTCTTCAAAGATGCTGCGAATTGTAACGTAACTGTGTATGGTGAGCGCTACCGTGAAATGATATCCAACTTTGTTTTGCCCAAAATGTAAGAGTTTTTTAAGTAATTCAATTAAATTTGATATTTTATTTTCTTTAAATGGACATTCTATTGCGTTTTTATATCCAAAGCTAGGTAACACTGCAGTAGCGAGAGAGAGAGATTTGACTGCTAAAAGGAGGAGAACACCAACAATAACCGCAATCGCGGGCAATGCGACCAGATGTTAAAAAAAGTAAAGCTAAATAAAACGAAGTCAATTATTAAACTAATTTGTAAAAAATGTATATATTACAAAATTATAAACATTACATTTTAATTATTAACAATAAATTTTTAATAACAAAAAAAAGTGTTAAACCAAGTTAGGGAAATTGTAATATGGCCATACTGGTGCTAATACGACGTCACTAAATGTTAAATGTTACTATTGTTGTTACTGTGTAGTCAATGTTGGGGTTGTTAAGTCAATTCCTCACGTTTAGTCTTACATATATCTCCTGCTGACGCTCAAGCATGCATGTCCTGCAGCTTATATGGGTGCGTGTCGAGTGCAGGACGCTAATATTTAAAATTTTTGATTTTCATCATGCAAAAGCCGACAACAAGTAGGTGTGACACGAAGCAAGTTCGTATGTCACCCGACACGCATACATATAAACTGCAGGACATGCATGCTTGCGCGTCACCAGCAGTTATTAGGCTGCTCGTCCTTGTTCGTATCCATACACATGCATATGTATGTAAGCATTATTATATGCTCGCTATCAAACAGCATGAGAACCAAAGAGAGCTTGCGTTGTTTTACAATTTGTTTGACGCGTACACCCACACGTACATACGTAAATATGTTTATATGAAATGACGAACTGTTGTCCGAGTAACCCAGTAGGAATCGTGCACGACTTCCCGGTGGGAAAAGTAGCTAAAGTAGTATAGGGTTTTTCAGTAAGAGCGCTTCAACTTTTGAACTTTTTTGAATAAAACACAAACAGTTTGACTTTTTTAACTAATTTTTTTTTTTATTATCGAGTTTGAACATATGCATTTAAGTATGAAATTCGATTTCTTTTGCATGACCACCGCGTGCACGTTTTACGAAGTCCAATCGTTGAACCCAATTTTCGACCACTCTTTTGCATAAATCGGCCGAAATTCCAGCAATTTCGCGTTCAATATTGGCTCTGAGCTCACAAATCGTGGCCGGCTTGTTACTGTAGACCAATGACTTCACATAACTCCAAAACGGGACGGCGTGTTAAAAGGACCGTAAAATGGCCGTAATGCTTATTATTGATGATTATGATTATTTTCATAAAAAATTTGCACGATTTGCAATCGTTGCTCAAGTGTGTAGCGTTCCATGATGAAATGTATACTAATGAAGTCTACAAATGACAAGCGAAAAATAAAAAATATTGCGTCGTTCGCCCTCCCTATCGGAAAAAAGTTGAAGCGCACCTATTGAATAACCCTATATATACTCTACATCATATCGCACCCTAAATACAAAAGGGTCACAACTCAAAATTTTCCAAAACTGAGTTTTTTGCGTAAATTAATTCAGAGTACACATTTCTAACTGCTGCAAATATTTCGTTCACATAACTATCTTCTTTAACCGGAAAAATACAGTTATGTCTATTTTTATGTCAAGTGTGTTGCTTTCGCACGATCAACTAAAGAGAATTATTTTTAGTTGCGTTAATGGGCTCAAGAACAGCTGATTACTTTTATTACACATAAAGAGTTTTATTTTGAGTTCTGCCTCTATAACTGTAAAGTGATAAATTTCGTGGTATATTATTTTGCATTGTGCCTCTTTAGTTGTAAAAAGTGAGTTCAATTAGGTTAGGAAACTTATAAAATTAAAACATTTTATCAGTTAAAAAGGCACAACTTAAGATAATATCACTAGTTAATCGAAAAAATTTCTGTTAAAGAGTCATAAATCAAAATTTTGTTTTATTTTCGCAAACATAATATAAAATTGAAAAAAATATAGTAGAACCTTCTTCAATGTTGTATATTTTCATGATGGAACAATATTTTCTTTAAATATTACAATAATTTTTACATAAAACGTTTTTCGTCTCTCCTGAAAATCTTAGTATTTTGAGTTGTGACCCTTTTGTATTTAGGGTGCGATATATTTATAACGTCTGCCTGTATACCGCTTCAGTTACTGTAGCTGTGGTTAGTACAAAAAAAAATTTCGCCTTAACGTCATCACCGTTGTTACCTAGGGGTCAATCTTGGGTTTGTTGGATTTTCTATGTAAATTCCTTACGTTAAGTTTACTAGTACGAGTACTAGGTTGTTACTCTTGACACTTGATCGTGTTCATATAGGTACATAGCGAAGCATGTATACCGTTTAAGTCGCTGAAGTTGTTGTAGATAGAAATACCATACACAATCTATGCAGGCTGATGGCGTTATTATATATAATATTTAATCGCTATATTCGCTCTTAAACAGCACGAGAACCCAATATAAATTTTTAACCTCTTTATTGCTATGTACACATACAAGTTGCAATTAACTAAACTGGTACCTAAACAAGATAGATACATTTGTTATTTGTAAGACATCATAATAGATTTAACTAAAAACCAAAGATGCTACAACTTTATTTTAATTTTTTTTATGGTATACTGGAAACCCACTTTTGATATATTCGCTTTGAGCTGGTGAGTTAGTTATTTAGGTGTGACAATCTACGGAAATGACTTTCAGGCTAATGCCAAGTTTGCCCCGTCCCGTTAAAACCCTGGCAGGACTCAAAAAAACGCTCTCTATTCGTTGTCTTAAGTTGGCCGTTTAATCCTGACTAATACCGATCTGTTTCTGAACACAATTCTTCATAAGTTTGTGTCATTGTGTCAACCCTCGCATGACCTCCATGTTTAAATAGATAACCATGGGATCAAATAGGTAACTACGCATACGAGTAAAGATAACGGCTCTGAGTGGGGACCCAGAAACTAAAACATGGAGCAATTAAACACCAAAAAAGCAAACCAAACCATTGATCTAAGCAATAAAGAAAATCAAAACAAGCTTGCCTCAGAGGACATAAATCCCTCCAGAGAAAGCTCACGGATGGCTCTTATGGGTGCTGGCTCTCCCACTAACATATCAGCGCACAAACAAGATCTTGAAACGAAAAACTCGTTTAGCAAGCTCGGGGAACAAGTAAGAGCCCTCGTGAACATCCATCATCCCTATGAGGGACGCTATATTTAGCAGAAAATCCCTCTACCAACGGGCTGCCGCAAGATACCCTGCCATGAGAGTAGTACACAAACGTCACCCAGGCCCAGAATTACAACAGGGACTAGACGCCAAAACGTTGGGACTGAGGATTCTCCGAGAAGTAAAACGGAAAAAACAGAAGCAGAGCGAAAAACGCAACCGGTGGTAATGGTTCATGTACCAGATTCTCCTCACCCAGTCCAGCCGAAGCCAACAAATGAGTGGACATTGGTAAAAAACAAAAACCCAAAAAAGGCTAAACAAACTATTAGTAAAAGAACGGGAAGTGTAAGACCCGATGCCATAACAATTGAAAAAAACGGGTAATCGTTCTTACGCTGATATAGTATTCTAAAAAAAGTGAAAAGCGACGAAAAATTAGAGAATTTCGCTGAATCAGTATCGAAAATAGGGAGAACCCGAAAAGGGGATCTCTTAATCGAACTGACGAAATCGTGCCAAAAAAATTCTGATTTCAAAACTATTGTGGGTGCCACCCTAGGCGCTTACTCATCGCATCACAATAGAATGCAAGGACATCAAGAAGTGACCTCCAAGAAAGAGGTGCATAACGCGATTAAGTCTTTGCCCGGTTTTGACGATGTGGAGTTGTCAGATATAACTGGACTCCGAGCAGCAGTTCTGGATATGCCCCCTAGAACTAAAGTCATTCCGTTCGCGGATGACATCGCGGCGGTAATAGTGGCAAAACTTATCCACGAAATAGAGAGGATCGCCAGCGAATCAGTTAGCAGGATCAAGACTTGGCTAAGGTCTATGAAGCTGAAATTAGCTGAGCATAAGACCTATGTAGTCCTAATAAGCAGCAGAAAGATAGTAGAAATTTTAAATGTAAATGTTGTATGCAGCGGATACTAATGGTATGGGCCGCTATAACGGCAGATGGGCGCTCTCCAATCATTTTTATCGAGCCTGGCGTCAAGGTAAATGTGAAGTATTATCGGAAAAGTATTCTGGAGGTTGCCTTAAAGCCGTGGGCAGACAAACATTTCGGTGGCAGACTATGGATATCTTAACAGGACTCGGCACCGTCTCACAAAGCTCAAGTGAACCAAGAATGACTAAAAAACAAGGTTCCCAACCTCATAACGTTCACACAAGGGCTCTCAAATTCACGATTTGAATCCACTATCGAGAGATAATTAACAATTTTTTATGGCCGGAATTGGATGGTATTGATCTGGACAACGTTTATTTTCAACAAGACGGCGCTACGTGTCACACAAGAAACGAAACCATTGACCTTTTAACAAAATAACACCTCTTATTGGAAAACTCTTTATATGGATGTATTTTGTTTTGAACAAGTTACATGAACATTTAAGTTACTTTGATTTTAAATGTTGCTGACTACAGTTCAAATATATGTATCTTTGAATGTACACTTAAGTACTGTGCAGATCCACTCAAAAAGAGTTCACTGTAATCAGCTCTGTTAAGAAATTCCCCGCTGTCGAGATGGACGAGGTGAAAAAGTCTTCGCGGTTAGTCTCCATTTTTGAAAATTCATACGATTGATAGCGATTCACCAAATATTGACAAGTATTTTTTTTTGTAAGAAATAATCCAGGATTGACTACTTTGATTTGATTTCTTCAATCTTAGATATAAATTTTGGTCATTTTTGAGAAAAATTTGTTCCTTTTACGAATGAAAGTACTTTGCTCCTAGAAATTTGAGCTCGAACTTATCAATGAATTTGTTTACGTTGTGCTGTACAATATTTGAAACTGTTCAGCGACATGACAACTAGAATCATGGCCGCCACGGCTAAGCCTATAAATGTATTTTGTTTTAGCCTAACCCTGTCAGTGTGGAACTATAACCCGAAGCGAACCTCCTACCGTCAAAGTACCGATCCTCCCGTTACAACCGTTAAGTATTCGTCGGGAGGCGGTTTCAGCACTAAACTCAACGTCGGTTATTGTCCTCATGAAATACATCGAAAGTAGCATCTGCTTGTTATCACTCACTGTTTAATGAGAGAGTCACCGCTGTATACCACCATCGACCATGTCGTTGTAAGTTTGTATATCCGGAATCGCCAGTTTGCTGCATCCAAATAAATCAATTAAAAAAAATAGTCCTAGGGCACAACCGTTAGTTACTACATTGCAGGAAAAGTGTAGACTATTAGACTATAGAACTTCAGTTAGTTAATGCTATGTTTTCGCTTTTTCGCCTTCTCTCATTGAGTACGAAAGCTGATAATTTTTTAATACAATCCCATACTTCTTTAGATTGCAGCATGTGTGGAACAACATTGTCAGGTGTTATTGGTTCTGCTATTTGGTTTTCCAAAAACTCTCGTTCTTTACTATATCTTCGACAGTAAAAGGAAATATGCTCCGCATTTTTATTTGCCTTGGCACAAAATTAACATATCTCCATCATCATGGCCATACTTATGGCAATATTCTCTGAAACAACTATGTCCTGTCAGAAACTGCGTCATATAAAAGTGGACCCACGCCTCCCCATTTCTAATAAGTCGATGTGTCCTTCTCTCTTTGGCTGTTATATCTGGGGTATTATTTCAAAAAATTACCCCGAGGCTTCATGGGATACAGTGCAAAATGCGCTGGCGGCTCTAATAGCAGAGAATGTTAATGCAATGAGAAGGAGCAAATGTTAAATGAGCTTTTTTCGAGTACTAATTTGTAGATTCATACTAAGGTAATTTCAAATTCAACTTTGCTCATTAGTGGGGAATTACAGATATTTACCACGCGAGTGGGGGGTTTCTATATTTACTTACCACGCTAGGACAGGAATTCAGATTTTTTCTGCGTTTACCAAACTACTGAGGAATTTCATAAGATTTTTCGGCACACTACTAAGGAAATCGACTTATTTCATGCCCACAGTGAAGCGAATAAATTTGCGATTAAGAAGGTCGCGCGGCAGTTAATTTGTGGTGCAGAAGCTAAAGTCGGTGGAATTGTTAGTTTTGTTTTTTGGCACGTATTTAATTCAGGTTCAAGTCCTGAAGTCATATTTTTTTTCTTGCACATTTTTTTTTACAATTCAAACCAGGAAAGTTTGGTAAAATTTTTGAGTTTATTTTAATTAAAATTTCTTCAAAATACTGTTTTTTTTTTGTATTTCATAAATGGAAATTTCTTTTCGGTATAAAATAGTTCATACTGGATATGACCTGATTTTTATATAAATCAATCAAAACAGAAAATATGTACATATGTCTATAATCTATTTCATCAAATCCAAATTATATTGATGAGAACATATTATTCTAATATCCGTCCAGAAAGCCAAACGCGCATACACACATACATATGCATATAATTACGCATACAAACTTTCAACTAACGCAGAATATGTGCATATAAAACTGCGAATCGAATAAATGGCTGATTTAGAAAATTTTATTAGTAATAATAGATTAGCGCAATCGTGAAAGACGTGTTGTGTATGCGATACATAGTCTCATGTTTGACTCAGGTTCAAATCCTGTACCCACTTTTCTTTGTTCGATATTTTTATTTAATTTTTTGTATTTGGTTTAATTAGAATTGATTTAAAATTGTGTATTCAGGTTTTTTTAAAACCTGTTATTTAGAAATTTATTTTCTATATAACATTATTCATACTTTTTTTGAATTGATTTATATGTAAAACAGCCATAAAGGCAAGGCTAGTGAGTTCAGAACGCCACTTTCGGTGTCTTCCATTTTCTCGTTTTTATTAATTGTTGTTGCGAACGACATATCTTTTCCTTTTCATAAAAACAAAAACAAATAAGTGCATTACTGATTTGTGTGATTGGTGCAGCATGGCCCCGGGGCTACCAAACCTGGGGGATAACAGGTTCGCTCTGCTAGCCTCAGATCCCCAACCAAAACGTAAGGAAATTAAAAAAAAATGTTGAAACTTTCCCCCTTCTTCCTCAAATTGAAACAAATCCCAAATACGTGGTTATTTCTGCTGTAAATGAAGATAAACCTTTAAAATCATATAGCTGATTTGCAGTTCACGCCGCCTTGAAGTTAATTAGCAAAGAAATCGTTAAAATTACTGAATTTCGTGACGGCAACCTTTGCCTTTTACTTAAAGACAAACCAACAGCGGAAAAATTCATACGTACAAAATCTCTACATGGTGTTTGTGAGGTGAAAGCAAAATATCATGATAAACTGAACCATACAAAAGGTACCATTTACGCCCCATGTCTAAATGACCTCAGTGAGGATGAAATTGTAAAAGGTTTAGCTGACCAAGGTGTTTTAGAGGTTTATAAATTTTCCAAACTTCTTGGCGGAAAACAAAAACACTCCGGAGTATGTCTCCTAACTTTCGACAAATTCCACCTTCCGAATAGAGTCGATATCACATGGCATTCAGTAATCGTTAAGCCTTATTTCCCAAACCCAATGCGGTGTAAGAATTGCGGAAAACTCAATCATACGATGAAACGATGCAATAACCCACAAATGTGCCAACAATCTCCCCTCTCATGACCCCCAAAAATGTACCCGAACAATGTGCACAAATTGTTCCGGAAATCATCCAGCATATGATAAGCTCTGTCCAAAATACCAACAATCTAAAGAGATTTTAAAAATCCAAGTTGAAAATAAATGTACAATGAAAGAAGCAATTACACTGTACAAAAACCAAATTCCTTCAATTATTGGTGGCCCCTCTTTCGCTTCTGTCACACAAAATTTTAACACACTTAATCAACAACAACAAAATGACTCATCACAATCTCTAAACAATTCAAAAACAAATAATTTACCTCCAACTGAACCGCAACAACTAAATCCTAATTTACCAAATAATACCTCTCAACAAAACATAGAACAAAACATAAATCATGATAATCCTCTCAGTAATATTCTCACCCAATTAATTTCCAACCAACAACATACAGGCAACACAACCACTTGCTTCACCCACGAAAATATTTATCAACAATTCAATGCATTCACAGCAAACAACACAATCAACAACGATAACCTGTTTTCTCCTGTTGATCCTCTACCAGCTCTCCCAATTGAGCAACAAAATGTTAATATGGAATCAAAAACAAATACAGAATTACCTCCCTAATTTTCTTTATAACCAACTACACCATTTTTGTAGCGCATAAAAACACTAGTCTACCTTCACAATGATCTCGGTACTTCAATGGAACATTAATGGATATTTCAATAATTACCACGAATTGCTATTACTAATAAAAGAACTCCACCCATCCCTTTTATGCTTACAAGAAACTCATATCCCTCACAATAAGAAAGCATACCCTCCAAGCGGATATGAAGCCCATTTTTTCAATTCATCCCAAAACCTATATGGTAAACAAGGTGTTGCCATTTTAGTTAAAAGAGGAATACCTCACAAAATTCTGTTTACTGACGATGATCTTCTGAGTATTGCTGCAGAAATCTCGCATAACCCAAAGCTCACTATCATTAATACATACATACCACCAAATAAACTATTTTCACATACACATATATTTGAAATTTTAAATAAGGCAACTGGGCCCAGGCTATGGTTGGGCGACGTAAATGCCTGGAGTCCTCTGTGGGGCTCATCATCTGTCACATTGCTAGTCGCTCGGCTACCGCGCCATGCTGTCGGCGCTGGCCTAAAAGTTATTTAGTTCGTCGCTACGTTTATATCAACATATAATATAACGCTTCGTAACTAAATAACTTTTAGGCCAGCGCCGACAGCATGGCGTGGTAGTCGAGCGACTAGCAATGTGAGCTTCCGATCCAAAATCCTTGGTTCGAATCACAAGAAAAAATAAAAGTTATTTAGTTCGTCGCTACGTTTATATCAACATATAATATAACGCTTCGTAGCCAAGAGGTTCGCTTTTTTCGTTTCACTTTTTCTCAAATCACTCCCAACGATTTTAAAGAAGTTTTCACTTCAAAAAGTTATTTGTACTGCAGCTCACTTTTCCATTCCGCAGACAAAAAACTTCAGCCTAACACGATATACGCCATGGTGGAATAATGATTTACAAAAACGACGAACTCTAAAGCAAAAGAGTTGGTACAAATATAAATGTACACGAGATTTTCACGATCTTGTAGTATACAAACGTAACAATGCCATTTTCAAACACGAAGCAAAAAAAGCAAAACGTGATGCTTTCGAGGACTTTACTTCTAACATTAACCGGCAAAGCAGCACAAAAAAAATTTGGGAGGACTTAGGGCGCCTATCGGGCATTAGGAGATCAAACGCCATAACCTGTATAAATACTCCAAACGGTACATGTACCGACCCTAGTAATATAGTCAACGAATTTGCAAAATATTGGAGCTCCTACTCTAAAAATTCCAACTTTCCGTATGAGTTCATAGAAAAAAAGAATAACATTACTAACCGACTTTATAAACCTGAAGGAAAACCAAGTATCTCTGCAAAATATCTGGAGTCTGATATACTACTGACGAGTTTGAGAGAGCCGTCGCCAACTCTAAGGGAAAAACACCAGGCCTTGATAGGATATCATACCCTTTGTTGAAAAACTGTCCTTCTCCGTTTAAAAAAAGGATAGTAAACTTGTACAACGAAATTTTTGCGCAAGGTATTTACCCACAGAATTGGAAGGTAGCAGATGCAATACCAATAGCTAAACCTCTCAAACCGCAGTTGGAAATTAGCAGCTACCGTCCCATATCCTTATTACCCTGCTTAGGAAAGATATTAGAAAAAATATTAGCCAAAAGGATTATGTGGTTTTCAGAAAAAACTAAGTCAATTAGCGCCAACCAAGTAGCATTCAAAAAAGGGCATGGTACTTTAGACGCTTTACTACATTTCGAACACTCCGCGGCAACCGCAATCGCCAATAAGGGGCATTTAACAGTTCTAAGTCTAGATTTCGAGAAGGCATACGATCGTATCGGTGCACATAACGTCCTTCAAGAACTAGCCAACTGCAAAGTAGGCCCAAAAATTTACAACTTTGTTAAAACGTTTTTGAGCAATAGAAAATTCCGAGTTAAATTCAATAATAACTACTCACACTGCGTTCCGTTAGAAAGTGGTATACCTCAAGGCTCTCCAATATCAGTCACAATATTTATGATCGCTTTTAATAAAATCAGCCAAATTATATCCCAGTTCCCAGTAGAACATTGTATTTATGCAGATGACGTTCTGGTTTTTTCTAGAAGATTCGATTTGTCGCAAGTCAAAGATACTTTTACAGAAATCTTAAACAAAATTTCTGAATGGTCTCTCGCATCGGGAGCCAACATATCATTTCAAAAATGTAACACTTTACATATTTGCCACAGAAAAACATGTGATGGATTTAATTTAAGATACAATACTCAAATACCAAATGTAATTAAACTTAAGATTTTAGGTATCATTTTTGACCCCAAACTTAACTTTAAGGAGCATTGTTTAGTTTTAAGAAAAAAGTTATTTGATAAACTATCGCAAAAATCAAATATTCATCCGAATATCCTAATCAACACAACTAAGGCTCTACTCCTATCAGCCATTGATTACGGCCTTCCAATATATGGGCACCACGCTGGAAACTCACTTAAAAAACTTTACGCGCCATACCATTCGGCTATCAGACGCAGCATCAGAGCTTTTCCCACGACGAATACAAAGAATATACTTGCAGAAACTGGCATGCCACATATCCAAGAAAGACTCGAATTGAGCACATTACGACTGATACCTAAACTTTTTTATACCCATAATCCTATATTACACAACAAAGTAAAACAAGCGGTTACGCGAAAGCGGCATATAAAAAAGCAATCAGCTATCCATCGGGTGGTTCAAAAGACAGCGCAACTTGATCCTGACATAAAACTAAGGTGCTTAAAAATCAGCAAACATCCCCCATGGGCTCTACATTCCTCTTTTTTGGTAGACGAATTAATGTGCTTTCCAAAGCACAACACCTGTGCAGATACTTTCAGACAAGTTTTTACGAGTCGAAAACGCCAACTTCACTCCAACGGTCGGATTTTCGTATACACTGACGGATCAAAAGATTATGCTAATACCGCAGTCGTTTCTGACGATTCTTGCATTATAAGCAAAGGGTTGCTATTACCCTACTGCTCCATTTTCTCAGCTGAAGCCTATGCTGTGAAATCAGCAACAAAATGGGTGGTAACGTCAAAAGGAAAATATACCATATGCACCGATAGCCTCTCAACAATAATGGCGATTCAGAACCCAAATAACGTAAGCCCGCTAATTGCATGTATTCGAGATACCCTGATTGCATATAAGACTAAAATAAAATTAATGTGGGTACCGAGCCACGGCGGTATCCACGGCAACGAAGTAGCCGATAAGGAAGCTAAAAAGGTACCACATATGCCCTGCTACTACGTAGAGACAAACGAGAAAAATGATATATTACGCTATATTTACAAAATGAAAGAAAATCAACAAAAAGAGTTATGGAGCACTTACAATAACCGGTATCGCCTTATTAATCCTAACAAAACTAAAACAACCTACCCTACAACATGTAGTATTCCAGTGCTCAAAGTTTTCTCAAGACTACGCCTCGGACATTGTGCACTTTCACACCAACATCTTCTCAATAGAAGCTACGATCCAGGTTGCGTTTATTGTAACAGCACATCAACATCTACGCTACACATCCTGGATACATGCCCAGCACTCAGCAAGATCAGGGGAGAAATATTTTCATCGAACACGCCATCAGAGCTTTTAAAAGCTCCTACTGCAGAAAATATTTCAATAATATACAAATATATCAGCAAAGCTAAACTAAGTAACAAAATTTAATGAACTTAAACTATCAAATTTAATTTTGGTTATACAAATTATAATTATTTATACTAACACCAATATAGTAGCACCTATTATATACACTAAGCAGCTGAAGGCATTGTTGCTAGTGCTGCCACAAATATGTAATATGTTTATTTATAAGTATATTTCATTATATTAAATAAATAAATACTTACATACACATATTGATGAGAAAGTATTCTAATATCCATGGATGCATCCAGAAAGTCAAACGCGCATACACGCATATGTATATAAATATATACAAACCTTCAACGAACGCAAAATGTATGCATACAAAAAACAACAACTGCGACCGTCTTCTTGTCCGTCAGTGAAAAGATGGGATATGTATACCCTATGAGCAAAACGAACCGGGAAAGTGATGTTGACTGTTTTCTTCGATTGCCAAGGCATAGTCCACCATGAGTACCTTCCATCGGGCCAGACAGTCAATAAAGAATATTATTTATCCGTTTTGAAGCCTTTGAGAGATGCTGTATGTTGCAAACGGCCGGAAATGTGAGCAAACAATTCTTGGATTTTGCGAGATGATAACGCGCCATCGCACCGATCAAAAAGATCAAAGAGAATACGACGAAGGAGCTGAAGGCCATGTCGGCCTGCCGGGGGTGTTTGGAGGACTGGGTTAAACGTTGGCACATGTGTGTTGCTTCAGACGGGTCATATTTTGAAGGAGATAATATAAATTTGCCTGAAATTTAACTCTGTTATGTTTAATTTAAACATTCCCGGTACTTTCTGATCATAAGTTACATATATGCGGCTTTGCGGACAGCAATGTGCGATTCGCTGGAAGTCGCATTAACTCGCGACTGTCGCACAGTTAGAAGACATATTTACATACATATAAGGGTGCATACATATGTACATACGGAGCCGTGGGCACTCGACATGACAAAAATTCAAGATTTATCAAATATTGGCAAATAATTCCACGCGAAATATTCCAATATTGACTATTTTCGAATGGTCGCGAAAATTGGCATATGGGCGGCTCGTTTTATGAATGAAAATGAAATATGAGCTCGAACTTATGAATGAACTGTTTGTTTTTGTTCTAAATTGTTCAGCGCCGTCGCTGATAGAATCATGGCCGCTGCGACTACGTCTACGAATGTATTTTGTTTTTGTAGTCGCTAGTCTTAGATTTTAGCTTCGGGCGACATGCGCATGTGAGGTATGTGTTTTTGTTGTGTTCTAGAACATTTTAGAATGTGTGGTGGCAAAGCGGCCATCGCGTTGCGCTTGCTGTTGCATTTGCGTCTATCAAAGTATTGTGTTTTTGTAAGTACAATATTTGGAATATCGACTGGTGAAAGTACACGGAGTCAACAAGGGAGCGCTGTGCTCGCGCATATATGTATGCTTGAATCTATGAACGTGCATGGATGTAGTAACATATGAATACAATTATTTTGTAGGAAGTTTAGAAGGCAAGTAGGTATATATGTATGTATATATGATATGATATATGATATATATACAAAACGGTTAAACCTGGTGCGAACCAGGTAAGTACCGGTAAAAAGACCGAAGTTATTGGAGATTCAAACGCAGGTGTTGGTCTAACCGCAAGGCCGATCAAACGAAGGAGCCAGAAGGCGAGGCAAGCCGAAGCACTAGCTAAGGCAAGGACTCAAGCTCCGTCAACTTCGACACCTGTAACGGAAACAGGAAAGCGTGGCAGAACAGAGGATTCCTCTGTAGCGCTGCGCTCTTCCGGAAACGAAACGTGGTCTGTGCAAACGACCGGGAAGAGGAGAAAGGCAAAGAAGAGGAAAGTCGAGAGACGGAATTCGGAAATGTCTGCATCCTCGACCCAATCCAAGGCAGACAAACCTTTGCCTGACAAGGCAGAGGCTAAGGGACCTCAAATGTCGAATGACACTCTTCCGTCAACGTCTGGCGAATCATTCGCAAGAATGGCAGCAAAGGCAATGACGGTGGGGATACATACCGACAAACAAGATGGTCTACTGTCCAAAGGGCAAGAAGACTATCTTGACAGCTACCTTTGGAAAGCTATCGGTGAGTCGAAAGACGCGCCGACGTTCGAGGGGAAAAGCGTGGTGGACGGCATCGTAAAGGTGCACTGTTCCAATGCTTTTTCCCGAGAATGGCTGGAAGCTGACGAATACACAATGGGCGTGTTCGTGGACATTGAGGGGGCTTTTGATAATGCCACTTTAGGCTCGATATGTTCTTCTGCCGAACGACACGGAGTTAATCAAGCCATTATAAAATGGATATACTCCATGCTCTCTGAGAGGCTGTTAACCGATGGTGGGAGCGGCGACGAGCAAATCACAGTCAGGGCCAAGCAAGGATGTCCCCAAGGGGGTGTTCTTTCTCCGCTGTTGTGGTGCTTCGTCGTAGACTCCCTATTAGCGGAGATGCAGGAACTCGGCTTTCACGTCCAAGCATATGCGGACGACGTCTGTGCGCTAGCATCGGATAAATCCTTAAGGAGGCTTTGCACGAAAGTGCAGAGGATTCTTGACAAAATCGATGATTGGTGCATGAGACAAGGTCTTTCCGTTAATCCGAACAAAACAACCATAGTCTTGTTTACGAGAAAACGGAAATTGGATGGACTCAGTCTACCAACACTGAAATGTGTGACACTTGGTCTTTCCAACGAAGTTAAATATCTAGGAGTAATCTTGGATAAGAAGCTGACCTAGGAGACACACGTTTCACTGAAGGTGAATCGTGCATTGAAGATTTTTCAGCAATGCCGTAGAGCCTTTGGCAAAACCTGGTGTCTGAAACCTGCTGTGGTCCTATGGATATACACGGCACTTATCAGACCAATCATCACTTACGCTTCTGTGGTCTGGTGGCGATGCATGTTTATGCATCACGGGTGCCATGAGTACAACCTCTGGTGATGCCCTAAATGCTATGCTTAATTTGCTCCCCCTGGATCTTAAGATACAACAGGAAGCAATAAAAGCAATGTGTAGACTCCATAAATATGGTTTCTGGCACGAAGATGAAACTTCGGGACACAGAGAAATCTTTAAGTTGCTGTCGAAGCAGTATCCACTGTTTTTGGCACCTAAAGATGACCTGATACCCACAGTTTCATTCGGAAGGAAATTTGATGTCAGATTTCCATTGCGTGAGCAATGGAGCAATCCAGAATGCATGCAGGGAGGTTTGACGGATATTTTCTTTACCGATGGGTCCAAGACTGAAATAGGGTCTGGAGCCGGATGGTACTTAAACGATAGTAATAAGTGTCACTATGCTATGGGGGGAATGGCAACTGTTTTCCAAACAGAAGTTTTTGCCATCCTAAAAGTAGCCCAATGGATAATCGAGAGGAGATGGAGCGGGAAACAGATTGGAGTCTTCAGTGACAGTCAGGCTGCATTGAAGGCCCTGCAGAACGCGAAACAAACCTCGAAGATTGTTCAAGAATGTAAGAAGAAGCTTAATTCTGTCGCAAGACAAAACAGACTTGTACTTATATGGGTTCCGGGACACTCCAGTGTTCAAGGAAACGAAATTGCCGACGAATTGGCCAACCGTGGATCAGCGGTGCCCCCACAGGGGCCAGAGCCAATAATCGGAATCAGTCCCGCAGGAATCAAGAATTGGATCAACGATTATGTAGGCAATCTACATAAAGAGCGATGGTCCGGTCTAGAACGCTGCAGAACTGCAAAGTGTCAAACAGAAAACTGTCAAACTTTCTACTAAAACTTAGAAGGAAAGACATTCGGTTGATGGTCGGCATCATTACAGGACACAACCTATGGGGTCAGCATATGACCACCATTGGAATCATCGAGAACCCGGTATGCCTGTCATGCTTGGAGGAGGCGGATAGCACTGACCACTTTCTCTGTGAGTGTCCTGCCTTTGCTAGAGCGCGACTACGGGCATTGGGTTCCGATGTCATGGGAATGGGTAATATTCGTTCTCTAAAACTGGAGGATATTTACAGATTTGCCAAAGAATCTGGAAAATTCTCACAGGACTAACTATCTCTATCTCTGTCTCTATTCTTTCCTATCTCTTTCTCTGATACTTTTCTCCCTCCCTTCTTGACTATCTACCCCCTTTCCATAGCTTTAAATACAATGTTCCCCCTTTCCATAGCTTTAAATATTGTTCGTCGAATAAGAATTCTTCTTCATTAAGAAGCTGGTTCAAGCGATTAGCAATTAGTGGTTCTAAAATTTTTCCTATCGTATCAATCATACAGAGTGGTCGATATGAGCTTGGTTGACCCGGCGTCTTACTCGGTTTCGGCAAAAGGACAATTCGTTGCAGTTTCCAAATTTTTGGGAAGACACCATCTCGAAAACATTTTTGATACGTCTCCGTGAAGGGTTGTGCGTCTTATTTCAGTGCGCGTTTAAGAGCTCCGTTAGGTATTCCATCTAGTCCTGGAGCTTAAGCGTTTCCAAAACGACCCAAGGCTGTATTTACCTCTGTTTCCGTGACTGTAGGTGCATCTGTAATATTATATATGATATGTCTGCTGTTAGTCGGTATTCTCGCTCTTTTTTTTGCCTTGAAAAAAGAGTTTCCACAACCTTTTTTAAGATAACAGGACAAATTGGCGCTTGTCCTTCGCATCCACCAATTTTAAACATCACCAATTTATACGCTCCTCCCACCGGATTTTCATCAGCTTTGGCACACAGTTCTTTGAAACAGGAAGCCTTGCTTTTTTGAATCGCATTATTAAGAGCTTTGCGTTTCATTAAAAATTTCCCGCAGCTTTGTGGCAACCGCCGCTGAGTTCAGCTATACATACAGTGCCGCTCGACTGAATAGGTTTGAAAATTATTTCTTCTAGTTTTTCTTCTCTTTTTGTTTCGAACATTCATTTGTTTACTCATAATATGTATAACGAAAAAATATAACGGTTTCTATGCAACGGTAAATCAGAATCTACATATGCATGTATGCCCAAATAACCTGACGGCGGCCGCCATAGCCGAATAGTTTGGTGCGTGACTACCATTCGAAATTCACAGAGAGAACGTTGGTTCGAATCTACACCTACTTGCCTTCTAAACTTCCTACAAAATAATTGTATTCATATGTAACTAAATTCATGCACGCGCAAACACACATGCATATATGCGTGAGCACAGCGCTCCCTTCTTGCCTACGTGTACTTTTGTCTTCCACCAGTCTATATTCCGAATATTGCACTTACAAAAACAAAATTCCTTGATTGACGCTAAAGCAGCAGCAAGCGCAATGCGATGGCCACTTTGCCACCACGCATTCTAAAAAGTTCTATAACACAACAAAAACACAGCGCACTTACTTCATGCCTTAACATACGTATGTCGTCCAAAGCCAAATTTTAAGCCTAGCGACTACAAAAACAAAATACATTCGTATACGCAGTCGCAGCGGCCATGATTCTTTTAGTCGCGACGGCGCTAAACAATTTAGAATATTATATGGTACAAAAAAACTAATTCATAAGTTCTAGCTCATACATATTTCTAAGAGCAAAGAACTTTCATTTATAAAACGAGCCGCCCATATGCCAATTTTCCCGGCCATTCGAAAATAGTCAATATTGGAATATTACGCGTAGAATTGAACATATTTGCCAATATTTGGTAAATCTTGAATTTTTGTCATGTCGGTGGCCGCAGCCCCGTATATATGTATGCACCCTTATATGTATGTAAATATGTCTTCCAACTGCCCGACAGCCGCAGCTGCTGTGAGTCAGGTGTTCGGAAAAGCTACAGTAAGAGGCTCAAAAAAAACAACAAGTATATCGTATGTATATGAAAAAGTTCTGGCCCAGACATTTCGATTCTAGGGAAAATTTCGATTTCAATATTTTTGGTTCTCTCATGGTATATAAATACTAAATTATAATATGCCTTTACGTATGTGGTTCTCCAATTGATAAAGTGTACAAAAGCATACGCATATTAGCAGCAAAGAAATAAACTTACTCTAAAATACTCTAAAATTCGGCCGTAGTCGAATGGATTGGTGCGTGATTACCATTCGGAATTCACGGAGAGAACGTTGGTTCGAATCTCGGTGAGACACGAAAATTAAGAAAACATTTTTCTAATAGGCAGGCAATGGCAAACCTCCGAGTGTATTTCTGCCATGAAAAAGCTCCTCATAAAAATATGTGCCGTTCGGAGTCGGCTTGAAATTGAAGGTCCCTTCATTCGTAGAACAACATCAAGACGTACACCACAAATAGGAGGAGGAGCTCGGCCAAACACCCAAAAAGAGTGTACGCGCCAATTATATATGTATACATATATACTATATATAAAATAAGAGTGCGGTTTTTTTGTAGGCTACTGTGCAGACTTTCAGCCTTCGGATGAAGCCCAAAGAGCGAAACATTTAATATTGAAGAAATCACTGAAGCTTCGTGAGTTGTGTTGATGTGCAGTATTGTTCATAACAACAGAGACCGATGCCTCAAATTTTTGAACCAAAATTTTTCAATCAATATGTACTTTTTATTTGAAAGCTTTAACACATATTTTTCGACTTTAATATAAATATTCATATACCAAATAATAACGTTACACTTCATACAAAAGGTCTAAAAAGGTATCTAAGTATATTACGAGTATGGAGCAGTTTTGTTTACGCTTCATAATTCATAATTTTCGGCACAATGCTGTGCCTTTGAATGCGCGCGGATTCCTTTTAAGCCTTTTTAGTGAATCGTGTGCGACCAACCGCATAGGTGTTGTACATATACAGTAGGTTCTGTTTTTATGCGGTAGATACGTTCCGCAAGAAACAGCATACAAAAAAACAGCATAAAAAAAGCTACCAGTTCTATAGTAAAACTATAGATACGTTTCAAATGCTAAAACCGCATAAATCTGAAATAATGTAATAAAATCGCATAAAAAAGGGCACTAGTCCCATATTATAACTATAGATACGTTCCATAGACCGCATGAATCTGAAATAATTAAATAAAATCGCATAAACAAAATATTGTATTTTTGAAAATTATATCTTAATTTAAGAAACGTCAGAATCGAAAAATAAATTTAAGTCAGAAATAAAATCAGACATTACCCACATGTTCCGCGTTCGTTTAGGATTTGGCGTAAAATCACTTTCGTCACTTGAGGAAATGTACACGTCTGATCTAGATAGTTATGCAGGCGGTTCCATACTTGTAGGGTTAGCATTTCTGATATAATCTGTGATGAGTTTTTGCTTAGCTGGTTTAGAATCTTGTTTATATGTACAATTCCCGATAGGTCGACATGCATTTTGTAATTTAAAAAAAAACCGCACTATTTCAAAACCGCATAAAAAAAAGCCGCATAACAAATGAACCTACTGTACTTACGAATTTTCCAGAAGGGTAAAAAGTAGGCGATCACCGCGAATGGTTGTTGCTTTTTATACGCCTTGTGTCAAGTGTACGCAGGAGCTTGAGTTCTGCGCTTGTTAGAAGTGTTTGTAGTTTGTATGCATGTTTACATATATAAATAAAAATGTATGTATGCGGGTTTGGCTTTCTGAACAGATATTAGAATGATATCTTCTAATCAATATACATAGTTTAGATTCAATTAAAGAGATTAAAAATATGCAAGTTTATATGTACATATCTCCTTTTTGGTTGATTTTTTATAAAAATTAGTTCGTATCCAGTATGAACTATTTTGTACCGAAAAGAAATTTCTAAATATCAAACATAAAAAAAACCTAAAACACCCTTTTTAAGCAATTCTAATTAGAATAAACGTGCAAGGACTCTTCACACTATTCGTAGCTCGTGAGACTTCTCTATATCATTAACGTTCTCTGCATCCCTTGTTTACATTAGCGTTTGCTTGTTTTCATTATTGCCGTTTTTATGTGTATGGAAGTTATTGTTGATAGTGTAGATGTTTGTGGCGATGGTTAGTCTTGGCTTGACAAGAAAAGTGTATATCTGGCAAATGAGCTACATACACTACATACCTTAAACAAAAAAACAACTTAACTTAAAAACTTGGAGAGCTTATGATTTCTAAGTTAACTTTTTAAGTTGAATGAGATAATGATGGTGCCATATCATTTCTTCACCTATTTGGAATAATATTCCATGGTGGTGGGCTCGTTTTTTTGTTGTATTAAATAACATTTTAGAATGCTGCTTTTGCGCCTATAAAGGTATTTGGTTTTTGTAAGTACAAAATTTCGCAATGAATAAGGAATAAATAAAGGTCATATTTTTTAATAATGACGGTGGCAACGGTGGAATCTCTAGGTACAGCTGGTATATTGCTAGTCGGATAGTGACAAGGGAATCGATAAGGTTTTCCTTATCTTCCTTTGAGAACTTTAAGTCCCCTGGACCTGACGGAATATATCTAGTAATGCTTAAAAAAGGAGGAGACAGGCTGATCGAGGCCCTGAAAAGGATCTTCACAGCCTGTCTTGCATTTGGTTATATACCATCCCAATGGCGACGCGTAAGAGTAGTATTTATTCCAAAACCAGGAAAAGATGACTATTCCCTAGCAAAAAGTTTTAGACCAATCAGTTTGACATCGTTCAGGTTGAAAAGTCTGGAACGAGTGGTGGAGAAACATATTCGAGTGGGGGTATTGCCGAGAAGTCCACTTAGTAGAAATCAACACGCTTACCAGAGTGGAAAATCATGTGAATCAGCCTTACACGATCTTGTTAGCAAGATTGAAGCTGGGCTGGAAGCTGACGAATACACAATGGGCGTGTTCGTGGACATTGAGGGGGCTTTTGATAATGCCACTATAGGCTCGATATGTTCTTCTGCCGAACGACACGGAGTTAATCAAGCCATTATAAAATGGATATACTCCATGCTCTCTGAGAGGCTGTTAACCGCTGGTGGGAGCGGCGACGAGCAAATCACAGTCAGGGCCAAGCAAGGATGTCCCCAAGGGGGTGTTCTTTCTCCGCTGTTGTGGTGCTTCGTCGTAGACTCCCTATTAGCGGAGATGCAGGAACTCGGCTTTCACGTCCAAGCATATGCGGACGACGTCTGTGCGCTAGCATCGGATAAATCCTTAAGGAGGCTTTGCACGAAAGTGCAGAGGATTCTTGACAAAATCGATGATTGGTGCATGAGACAAGGTCTTTCCGTTAATCCGAACAAAACAACCATAGTCTTGTTTACGAGAAAACGGAAATTGGATGGACTCAGTCTACCATCCCTCTTCATCATCCCTCTGTCAACGGATCAGTGTATACCCTCGTTCATTCCAACCGGAAACTTCTCCACTCATATTCCGTCAAGGGAAGAGTGGAGGGAGGGCTACACTTGGGGACAGGGCATGGTGAACTTGTTCACGGATGGATCGAAGTTGGAAGAAAAGGTTGGCGGAGGAGTCTTTTGCGAGGAGCTCCCCACCAGACTCAAATTCAGGCTACCGGACCACTGCAGTGTGTTCCAGGCAGAGGTAGCCGCAATCAAGGAGGCAGCCGATTGGCTGCTCAAATGCATATTAAAGGTCAAGAAAGTAAATATTTACTCCGACAGCCAAGCGGCAATAAGGGCCCTCGGGTCTACGACGGTGCATTCGGAATTGGTCAAGGAATGCTTGACCTCGCTTTCGACTGCGTCCGAATTCTTTAACATCAGCCTCATCTGGGTTCCTGGTCACAGCGGCATTGCTGGAAACTGTGAGGCGGATGAGCTGGCCAGACAAGGGACATGCGAGGTGATTTCCCCGCGAAGGGAGAGAATTGGGATCCCCCTGACTACCTGCGGTCTGCTCCTGGAAAGATGGGCATCGCACCAACTCAGCGAGCGCTGGGCAAGTACACGAACGTGTAAGGTCGCGAAATCCTTCTGGCCACGTGTGGACCGCAGGCGCTCGGGCGAGCTCCTGAGGCTGACAAAATATCAGCTCTCTAATCTCGTGGGTTTTCTCACAGGACACAATGCGCGAGGAATGCATGCTGTGAGACTTGGAATCACCTCGAGTCCCTTTTGTGCTGGATGTATGGAGGATGAGGTGGAATCATCTCAGCACCTTCTCCTTAGCTGCCCTGCTCTGGCGGGGCTAAGATCTAGGCATCTTGGCTCCTACTTCTTTGTCACGCCTGCTGATATAGCTGGCGCTGACATTAAAAATCTGATGAATTTCATCAGCAGCATAAAGCGGTTGACGCAAACATAGTCATCGTTCGTAATCCGCACGCTCCCAACTATCCCAGCACCACCTCTCCCCGCCCTCTCCCTGTATCCCATCGGTCTTTCTCTCCCGCCTCACCCCTCCATAATGGTATCACAAAGGACGAATCCTTCTTCGTCCAAGTGTGCCCATTCCCTGGGCAACCATATCAACCTAACCTAACCTAACCAGTCTACCAACACTGAAATGTGTGACATTTGGTCTTTCCAACGAAGTTAAATATCTAGGAGTAATCTTGGATAAGAAGCTGACCTAGGAGACACACGTTTCACTGAAGGTGAATCGTGCATTGAAGATTTTTCAGCAATGCCGTAGAGCCTTTGGCAAAACCTGGGGTCTGAAACCTGCTGTAGTCCTATGGATATACACGGCACTTATCAGACCAATCATCACTTACGCTTCTGTGGTCTGGTGGCGACGGAGCATGGTTAAGTCTACAATCCGGGAACTATACAGGCTGCAAAGAAGTGTATGTTTATGCATCACGGGTGCCATGAGTACAACCTCTGGTGATGCCCTAAATGCTATGCTTAATTTGCTCCCCCTGGATCTTAAGATACAACAGGAAGCAATAAAAGCAATGTGTAGACTCCATAAATATGGTTTCTGGCACGAAGATGGAACTTCGGGACACAGAGAAATCTTTAAGTTGCTGTCGAAGCAGTATCCACTGTTTTTGGCACCTAAAGATGACCTGATACCCACAGTTTCATTCGGAAGGAAATTTGATGTCAGATTTCCATTGCGTGAGCAATGGAGCAATCCAGAATGCATGCAGGGAGGTTTGACGGATATTTTCTTTACCGATGGGTCCAAGACTGAAATAGGGTCTGGAGCCGGATGGTACTTAAACGATAGTAATAAGTATCACTATGCTATGGGGGGAATGGCAACTGTTTTCCAAACAGAAGTTTTTGCCATCCTAAAAGTAGCCGAATGGATAATCGAGAGGAGATGGAGCGGGAAACAGATTGGAGTCTTCAGTGACAGTCAGGCTGCATTGAAGGCCCTGCAGAACGCGAAACAAACCTCGAAGATTGTTCAAGAATGTAAGAAGAAGCTTAATTCTGTCGCAAGACAAAACAGACTTGTACTTATATGGGTTCCGGGACACTCCAGTGTTCAAGGAAACGAAATTGCCGACGAATTGGCCAACCGTGGATCAGCGGTGCCCCCACAGGGACCAGAGCCAATAATCGGAATCAGTCCCGCAGGAATCAAGAATTGGATCAACGATTATGTAGGCAATCTACATAAAGAGCGATGGTCCGGTCTAGAACGCTGCAGAACTGCAAAGTGTCAAACAGAAAACTGTCAAACTTTCTACTAAAACTTAGAAGGAAAGACATTCGGTTGATGGTCGGCATCATTACAGGACACAACCTATGGGGTCAGCATATGACCACCATTGGAATCATCGAGGACCCGGTATGCCTGTCATGCTTGGAGGAGGCGGATAGCACTGAGCACTTTCTCTGTGAGTGTCCTGCCTTTGCTAGAGCGCGACTACGGGCATTGGGTTCCGATGTCATGGGAATGGGTAATATTCGTTCTCTAAAACTGGAGGATATTTACAGATTTGCCAAAGAATCTGGAAAATTCTCACAGGACTAACTATCTCTATCTCTGTCTCTATTCTTTCCTATCTCTTTCTCTGATACTTTTCTCCCTCCCTTCTTGACTATCTACCCCCTTTCCATAGCTTTAAATACAATGGGCTTTTTAGCCTGAGTGTTTTAGGAGCCACCAAATCTCCTGGTGCTCCTTGGCTCGACCTCTTCAAATTCATGTATATATGCTAGGACATAAAGTGGGTATATATACATACATAGAGCAGAATTGTTTTTGCACTTGTTGGAAAGAAACTCGTTCACTAGTGCGTATGTGTATCTGATTTCTTGTAGGAATGTGATGTGCTGTGACATGTAAATAAATATCTCAAGGATATTTGGGCATGCATGCATATGTACATATTAAAGGAAGATTATTATTGTATATATATATATATTATTTTATTTGTGGACACAACTACTTCCTATTACCATGCACATACGTATGTATGTATTACCGTTGTTAATGTTATATACTTTCATTAAGTAAATACATTGCACATATGTACATATGTACATTCATTAGAGCATGTAATGAAAAAACGTCATGAATTACTTTTCAGAAAATGTATTAAAGCTTTTCACCGCCTAACGTAAGATATCCACAGCTTTGTATCACAACGCACCGCACCTTTATCCCTGCCACGTGTATGACTTGACATCAATTACCGGCGCCAAATTTTATTATTGTTTCTTACTTAAATTTTTTTTTATGTAATCGAAAAAAAATTGTGTAATAAATTGTATGTATGCGTTCATCATTTCAAAAGTAACAAAATAGTAAAAAAATAAGCAGTCGCAGAAATAACCGCACCGCGTATTTTTCCTCACTAAATCTATGACTTGACATCAATTTTCGGCGGCAAATCTCGACGGCAAAAAATGTAATCGAAAAAAAATTGTGAAATAAGTATAATTTATTTCGTTTATTATTTCAAAAATAAGAAAATAGTAAAAATGAAATTGCTTTAATGTCGAGGTAAGATATGTGTTGCATGTTGAGGTGAAAGATGTGTGTTGTTTTAAATTTTTGTGTGGGCAAAACTCAGTGCGGTGTCTATAAAGTCGGTGTTCTAAAATCCCTTACTACAAACCGTTCAAATCTCAATTGTACTAAAAACAGCTCACAGTAACATTTGTACCTTCTCATTGTATTAACATTCTCTGCTAATAGCGCTCAGTCGAGACGTAGATTTTGTAATCTTCGCGTATGTCTCGTATTTTAACGCTTGTCCCCACACAGGTGCAGCATATATCACAATGGACTGGGTAACTTTTGCTAGTAGTAGCCTTCTGTTCTGACTTAGCCCTCCTATGTTAGCCATTATTTAAGATAACGCCGTATTGACCCGTGCTGCTTGGGTGATGATGTTATACCCCTCTATGCTTAGCGTGATGTTCTCAATTTTTTTTCTGCTTGATGTCAGACCTGCTTAAGTTTTTCGTCCTGCAAGCTGAAAGTTTGACGATGTTTTTTTGTTTGCAAACTGTTGCATATGAATGCAGTGCAACTTCAATTTGGTGAAGCTCTTTTGACACTATTGCCAACAACATATCATCCGCGTAACCGAAAATTGGGCTACTTTTGGTATTCAAATGCGGAGGATTCCATCGTGGAGTACATTCCACAATAGAGGACCCAGCACGAAGCCTTGTGGTACTCCTCCAGTTACTCTATATTGCTTAACTTCTTCGTCTATGTCATAGAGTAGTATTCTATCAGATAGGTATCGCGCAAAAGATATGAGGGCGTTTTCAGGTTCCACAACGCTTGCATCATGTGGGACCAGCCAGCAGAGTTAAATGCATTTTTTACATCAAATGTTATAACGGCGCAGTCTCCTTGGTAACATGCATCCATCTTGTTTCTTCAATGGAATTTTCCGCTATTGAGTTAAGCTTTTTAAATGCACCAATAATGGAGCGTCCCTTGCGGAAACCATATTGTTCGTCGAATAAGAATTCTTCTTCATTAAGATGCTGGTTCAAGCGATTAGCAATTAGTGGTTCTAAAATTTTTCCTATCGTATCAATCATACAGAGTGGTCGATATGAGCTTGGTTGACCCGGCGTCTTACTCGGTTTCGGCAAAAGGACAATTCGTTGCAGTTTCCAAATTTTTGGGAAGACACCATCTCGAAAACATTTTTGATACGTCTCCGTGAAGGGTTGTGCGTCTTATTTCAGTGCGAGTTTAAGAGCTCCGTTAGGTATTCCATCTAGTCCTGGAGCTTAAGCGTTTCCAAAACGACCCAAGGCTGTATTTACCTCTGTTTCCGTGACTGTAGGTGCATCTGTAATATTATATATGATATGTCTGCTGTTAGTCGGTATTCTCGCTCTTTTTCTTGCCTTGAAAAAAGAGTTTCCACAACCTTTTTTAAGATAACAGGACAAATTGGCGCTTGTCCTTCGCATCCACCAATTTTAAACATCACCAATTTATACGCCCCTCCCACCGGATTTTCATCAGCTTTGGCACACAGTTCTTTGAAACAGGAAGCCTTGCTTTTTTGAATTGCATTATTAAGAGCTTTGCGTTTCATTAAAAATTTCCCGCAGCTTTGTGGCAACCGCCGCTGAGTTCAGCTATACATACAGTGCCGCTCGACTGAATAGGTTTGAAAATTATTTCTTCTATTTTTTCTTCTCTTTTTGTTTCGAACATTCATTTGTTTACTCATAATATGTATGACGAAAAAATATAACGGTTTCTATGCAACGGTAAATCAGAATCTACATATGCATGTATGCCCAAATAACCTGACGGCGGCCGCCATAGCCGAATAGTTTGGTGCGTGACTACCATTCGAAATTCACAGAGAGAACGTTGGTTCGAATCTACACCTACTTGCCTTCTAAACTTCCTACAAAATAATTGTATTCATATGTAACTAAATTCATGCACGCGCAAACACACATGCATATATGCGTGAGCACAGCGCTCCCTTCTTGCCAACGTGTACTTTTGTCTTCCACCAGTCTATATTCCGAATATTGCACTTACAAAAACAAAATTCCTTGATTGACGCTAAAGCAGCAGCAAGCGCAATGCGATGGCCACTTTGCCACCACGCATTCTAAAAAGTTCTATAACACAACAAAAACACAGCGCACTTACTTCATGCCTTAACATACGTATGTCGTCCAAAGCCAAATTTTAAGCGACTACAAAAACAAAATACATTCGTATACGCAGTCGCAGCGGCCATGATTCTTTTAGTCGCGACGGCGCTAAACAATTTAGAATATTATATGGTACAAAAAAACCAATTCATAAGTTCTAGCTCATACATATTTCTAAGAGCAAAGAACTTTCATTTATAAAACGAGACGTCCATATGCCAATTTTCCCGGCCATTCGAAAATAGTCAATATTGGAATATTACGCGTAGAATTGAACATATTTGCCAATATTTGGTAAATCTTGAATTTTTGTCATGTCGGTGGCCGCAGCCCCGTATATATGTATGCACCCTTATATGTATGTAAATATGTTTTCCAACTGCCCGATAGCCGCAGCTGCTGTGAGTCAGGTGTTCGGAAAAGCTACAGTAAGAGGCTCAAAAAAAACAACAAGTATATCGTATGTATATGAAAAAGTTCTGGCCCAGACATTTCGATTCTAGGGAAAATTTCGATTCCAATATTTTTGGTTCTCTCATGGTATATAAATACTAAATTATAATATGCCTTTACGTATGTGGTTCTCCAATTGATAAAGTGTACAAAAGCATACGCATATTAGCAGCAAAGAAATAAACTTACTCTAAAATACTCTAAAATTCGGCCGTAGTCGAATGGATTGGTGCGTGATTACCATTCGGAATTCACGGAGAGAACGTTGGTTCGAATCTCGGTGAGACACGAAAATTAAGAAAACATTTTTCTAATAGGCAGGCAATGGCAAACCTCCGAGTGTATTTCTGCCATGAAAAAGCTCCTCATAAAAATATGTAAAGAATGAAAAATAAAAAGACCCGTATTTTTTTTTTTTAATCAGACCATATTTAATGGTGCCGCCGGGGCTTTGAAATATCCCATGTATTTTGCATGGGAAAAAAATACTTTTTCGTAGATTTCATGTAAAAACCTGGAAAATGAATATATTTTAACCGGATAACTCAGTTTCTCTTCATAATTGGTCAGGGAATAACAACCAATTATGAAATAATTAATTTTTTTTGTATTAACTATTTTCATAAAAGTAATATAAAATATTGTTTTTCGATTTTTTCTTAGATTTTCGTTTTATGGGGGCTTTTTGGGGTTCTATAAAAAATAGTTATTACAAAAAAATTAATTATTTCATAATTGGCTAGCTGAACTAGCTTTACCAATAAAAATCACAATATCCAAATATACTGATACTTCGATCAACAAAATCAATAAGCAATAAACATCCGGCATGCGCCGATGAAATCAATTATCAAAAATGCTGACACAAGTAGAAATAAGTTATATTAAGGACAAATTTAGTATTAAGTTTTGAGTTGTAAATTGGAATTTGAAGAATAAAGGTCTGTCGACCAAGAAAACTTGTGTTTTTTTTACATCGTCCAATCTTTCGGACGATAACTGGCGCCCGAGACAAATAAGCTTGGCAACGTCTTACAAAAGTTATTGCAGAAAAAAGTGCCACTAAGCTATAAAAGAAAGTGCCACAAAAATTTTTTTTCAAAGAACTACAAATAAAAGTGCCACTAAGCTATAAAAAGAAAGTGCCACAAAGAAAATTCTTCTAAGAACTACAAATAAGTGCCACTAAGCTATAAAAAGAAAGTGCCACAAAGTTTTTCTAAAAACTACAAAAGTGCCACAAAGTTTTTCTAAAAAGCTACGAAGTGCCACTAAGTTATAAGAAGAAAGTGCCACAAATTTTTTCTAAAAAGCTGCAAAGTGCCAGAAAAAAATCTTTAAAAAAAAAGCAATCAACATAAAAGAGGCGTGAAAGGGAACGTGGAACTTCCCCGACGCCCCAACGATAAGCCAGACAAAGCCAGCCCGGACAACAACAACAACTTCATCAGCAAGGAGCAAGCCTAGTGCCCCTCAGTACCTACGGAAAACAGGACCACGCACACTTGCCGGCACCCAAATGCAGCTGAGATTAATGTAAGATTATAATAAATTATATATAACATAATACATTAGATTTAAGAATTTAACTCACATAGATGAGATTATTGTAAGAATATAAAATTGGAAAATGTAAATTAAATCGTGTCTAACTTGATAATATTTTTGCTGAAAGAAATTGCAAAAATATTATGATATTTTTTAAAATAGTGAAAAAAAACGGAAAGCGTAGAATAAAATTTAAGCGAGGAATATTGCCACAGCAAATTAAAATTTCTAAATCCTACAATAGTAAAAAAGAAAAAATAATTAAATTCAAAATATTAAATCGCGTAACGTTAATAGAGGAAATTAAATTCCTCAAACGTTCAAACATTTTCCACTTTTGTAAAAATAAAATAAATAATAGAATTATAAAGCAACTACAAGGGTTTACTGAAAACCTGTTGTTAATGTAAAAAAAAAAAAAAAAAAAAAAAAAAATTTTTATCTTTTTTTTGAACGAAGTATTAAATAATAAACCATGGCAAACCCAAACAATCTGATTAGGCCACCAGTGCTAGTCGCACCACCTTCACCCCCAAACCCCCAAATTTCCCCAGACTTAGCTACTCTCATTAGGAATATGATTAGGGAAACCATAGAATCCAATGGACCTCATCTTATACAAAATGTCCTTAACAATAACAGCCCCCCCATAATAACAGATCAAACAATAGAGGAACAATTTAGGAACAACATGAATGAAATGGACAAAATTCCTGACGTAGTACGTTCACTACGAGAATTTTCAGGAAATGCCTCCGAATTTAGTTCATGGAAAAAAAGCGTTGAACGTATTTTAAGGATATACGAACCCTCAAAAGGCACTCCTAGATACTTCGGTATCCTAAATGTGATCCGAAACAAAATTATAGGAAAAGCGGATATAGCCCTTGAATCATACAACACACCTTTAGATTGGACAGCAATCTCCCGCTGCTTAACTACCCACTACGCAGACAAACGCGATATAGGTACCCTGGAATACCAGATGACGTGTCTCATTCAAGGAAGAATGACGATTAACAAATTCTACCAGGAAGTTTATAGCCATTTATCCCTGATCCTTAATAAAATAGGATGCATGGAAATAGGAGAAGAGGCAGTCCATCTATTAACAGATAACTACCGCGCTAAAGCCCTTGATACCTTCATCAGAGGACTTTCTGGAGATCTTCCCAGACTCCTAGGCATAAAAGAGCCGAAGAGCCTTCCAGAGGCCCTACACCTTTGCCTCAAACTAGAAAACCAGAACTTTAGAGCGCAGCATGCATATAATCAGATGCAACAACCAACGCTCAGAAATCAAACTTTTAATTCTTCTATCCCTAGACAACAGCTTCCCACCTCAAGATATGTGCAACCTACAAACTCACAATTAAGGTTCTACCCCGAACTAGCCCATATACCTCACCCTCATCCAAACTATAGACAACAAAACCAAAACCAATCAAACCTATACAATAGATACCAACCACAAAATCGCTATTACCAACCACAAAATCCCTATTACCAATCACAAAATCCCTATAACCAACAACAAAACCACCCCCCTCCAAGACCACCTAAACCACCTCAACCTATGGATGTGGACGAAAGTATCAGGACGAAAGCAGTAAACTATACAAACCGTCCCAAACCACACGAACCAGGTAAACGCCCACCAAACGCATCTATGATAAACCACCCCCCCACGAAAGTTCAAAGGAACTTTCATATAAGTTCCGACGAAACCACAAACGACCAAAACTACGAAGACCAATACTATGACGAATATGATAACGGCCAGCCGACAGACTACAATATGAAAGAGACCCACGACCTGACGGACGTACATTTTTTAGGCTAAACAGCTCTTCGTTACCATACTTCAGATGTAAGACGAAGAGCGGCGAAATACTAAACATTCTAGTAGATACAGGATCAAACAGAAATTATATACAGTGCAATTTAGTAAAAAAATATATGGAAAACGAAAAGCCTTTCTTTGCTAACTCAGTCGGAGGAAGAATAAAAATTACCCACCACACCTTTTTAAACCTTTTTAATTTAGAAGATTGCAGACTTAAATTTTTCCTGCTACCCACACTAAAGACATTCCATGCAATATTAGGGAACGACAGCCTAAAAGAACTCTCAACAGTCATACATACCAAAGAAAATTTCATGCTTATAGCAAATACAAGAAGAATCCATCTCAGACAGTATAAGATACAGGACGTAAATGCAATACGAATTCGAGACGAACAAATGACAACGATAGGTAAAGACAAAATAAGACAGATAACGCAAAAACATCGCAACTTATTCTCAGAACCAAACGAAAAATTGACATACACAACAAAAGTAATAGCAGAAATACGTACTACTTCCGACACACCCATATACTCAAAATCCTACCCATACCCCATCAGCCTTAAACAAGAGGTCGAAGACCAAGTAAAAAAGTTATTGGAAGACGGAATCATACGGAAATCAAAGTCACCCTACAATTCACCTGTGTGGATCGTACCCAAAAAAAACGATGCTTCAGGCGAAAAGAAATTCCGAATGGTTATTGATTACAGAAAATTAAATGCAGTCACAATTGCAGATAGGTACCCGATACCTGAAATAAATGAGGTTCTCTCTCAGCTAGGGAAAAACCGAATATTCTCTGTGATTGACCTAAAAAGCGGTTTCCACCAAATTCCTCTTAAGGAATCTGACGTGGAGAAGACAGCTTTTTCCGTGAACAACGGAAAATACGAGTTCACCAGACTGCCATTTGGTTTGAAAAATGCCCCATCCATTTTCCAAAGGACATTGGACGACATACTAAGAGAACATATTGGACGTATATGCTATGTATATATAGATGATATTATTATATTTAGCAAAAATGAAAAAGAACATTCCGAACACATAGATACAATTTTTGATACTCTTACAAAAGCAAACATGAAAGTTCAAGTCGACAAATGCGAATTCTTTAAAAAACAAGTCGAGTTCTTAGGATTTGTAGTATCCTCCGAGGGAATCTCAACAAACCCATCCAAAGTACAAGCAATAGCCAACTTCCCCTACCCTCAGACGATCAAGGACTTAAGATCCTTCTTAGGTCTATCTGGATATTATAGATGATTTATCAAAGATTATGCTAAGTTAGCAAAGCCGTTAACATCCCTACTTCGAAGAAGGAAGAATGTCAAAAAGCAGTTCAAAGAAAATCCAAATAAATTTAGATGAAAAAGCGAAAGCAGCATTTAATAAAATAAAGACCACCCTAATATCCAAAGATGTAGTACTTCAATATCCTGATTATAGCAAAGAGTTTGACCTAACCACTGATGCCTCAAAATATGCCATAGGCGCGGTCCTAGAACAGAACGGAAAACCGATAACCTTTATATCAAGAACATTGAACAAAGCAGAAGAAAATTATGCAGTAAATGAAAAGGAGATGCTCGCCATAATTTGGGCACTAAATTCCTTTAGAAATTATCTATATGGTACAGCAAAAGTAATTATTCATACAGATCATCAGCCACTCACTTACGCCCTAAGCAATAAAAATAATAATTCTAAATTAAAACGTTGGAAAGCAATTTTGGAAGAGTACAACTATGAAATTAAATATTGGGAGGTTGAATTAGTTTTAAAGGCTTTTTTCGAAGATTTGGGGCTTTATTGTGAAAAACGGTACAAAATATTTTATTCGAAGTATTGGCCATCGCTAGCTACTACTTTCGCCCATCTTTCGGGCAATTTCCGGATGCCGTTTCTCCAAAATTCTGGCCGCTGCTTGGCTATCCATGACTTAACCCATATTTTGGTAGCCTCGTACGAGGAGAACCGCTGGTCCGCCAAATCGAGACTCATATGCCGGAACAAATGATAATCGGAGGGAGCTATGTCTGGACTATACGGCGGGTGGGGTAACACTTCCCAGCCAAGCGTTCCAAGGTAGTTTTTGACAGGTTGAGCAACATGCGGCCGAGCGTTGTCATGTTGCAAAATAACCTTGTCGTGCCTTTTTACCGTTTCCGGCCGTTTTTCTTTCAATGCCCGGCTTAAACGCATCAATTGCAGTCGGTAACGATCCCCCGTGATTGTTTCGCCCGGTTGGAGCAGCTCAAAATATACGACGCCGACCTGATCCCACCAAATGCAGAGCATAATTTTCTTGCCGTGAATATTCTGCTTGGCCGTCGACGTTGATGCGTGGCCGGGCAAACCCCATGATTTTTTGCGTTTTGGGTTATCGTAGTGGATCCATTTTTCGTCGCCAGTCACCACCCGATGCAAAAAACCCTTCCGATTTTGTCGCTCGATCAGCAATTCGCACGTAAAAAATCGCCGTTCGACGTCGCGCAGCTTCAACTCGTACGGGACCCAATGTCCTTGCTTTTGGATCATTCCCATCGCTTTTAGACGCTTGCAAACGGTTGATTTATCAACGCCCAATGATTCAGCAAGCTCTTCTTGGGTTTGGCACGAGTCCTCGTTTACCAATTCCCCCAATTCCGCGTCCTCGAACTTTTTGGGCTGGCCAAGACGCTCCTTGTCTTCGGTGTGAAAATTACCACTTTTGAATCGCCGAAACCAGTACTCACATGTTGAAATCGACGGAGTATGGTCTGGGTAGGCCTCCTGCAGCAATTCACGGGCTTGGGCTGTATTTTTTTTTAAATTGAAGCAGAAAAGCAAAGCTTCCCGCAAATTGCGTTTCGACGGCACGAAAGTTGACATACTCGGAGCACGAAAACACTGCGTTGTTTATACTTCAGCGAAATGACAGATACTGATAAACAAAGCCTAGGGGTGAGGCTTTGTCATGAATATATATTCAGTATTGCCAACGCGATAAAGTGATAAATAGCGCCATCTGTGTGTCACCTTTAAAACTAATTCAACCTCCTAATACAAACCCGGAAAATCTAACGTAGTTGCCGACACGTTATCAAGACCATTTGAAATAAATTCCCTATCAGTCGCTACACACTCCGACGAAAGCTCATCTCACAATCTAATCCCAGCAGTAGAAGGACCCATAAATGCCTTTAAAAATCAACTTTGGATCTCACTAGGAGACGAAGACAGCTATCAGTTTAAAATTCCATTCCCAACCTACCATAGGCATATAATAATTAAACCAAACTATTCAATAAGAAATCTAACTGCACTACTGAAACGCTACCTAAATCCTTCAGTAATAAATGGCATATTTACCTCCGAAGAAATAATGGGAAAAATTCAAGAAATTTACCCACTTCATTTTTCCAATTATAAAATCCGTTATACCCAAACAAAAGTAGAAGACTTAGTAAACGAAGATACACAAAATGAAGAAATATTAAAGGAACATAAACGAGCCCACAGAAATAGAGACGAAAATAAAAAACAACTTATACAGAGATGCTACTTTCCAAAAATGAGAGCTAAAATAGAAAACATAATTAAACATTGCAAAATTTGCAAAGAAAATAAGTATGAACGTAACCCAAATAAACCACGCATACTGGAAACCCCAATACCTCAGTATCCCGGAGAAATAGTACATATAGACATTTACAATACAGAAAAAAAGCTAGTCCTAACAGCAGTGGATAAATTCTCCAAATACGCTCAAGTCAAAATAATAGAGTCAAAAGCAATAGAAGATATTAGAGAACCCTTACGACAGATACTTTTCGCCTTCGGTGTACCAAAAACAATAGTTATCGACAATGAAAAGTCTTTAAATTCAGCTTCTATACATTTTATGGTAGAAGACCAACTTGGAATTACAATTTTTAAAACCCCCCCATATGCAAGCACAGTTAACGGACAAGTGGAAAGATTTCACTCCACTCTATCTGAAATTATGCGTTGTCTCAAAGCAGAAAGCACACACCGTTCCTTTCAAGAACTATTAGATCGATGTACATACGAATACAACTACTCCATACACTCCACGACAGGAAAAAGACCTCTAGAAGTATTTTTTGGTAGACGTGTTTCAATAAACCCAGAACAATATGAGAATTCACGACAAGAAAATATAGAAATCCTTCGAAAAAAACAAGCAAAGGACTTAACCATCCACAACAAAACGCGAGAACCCATAAAAACATACGCCCCAGGAGACATAATCTACGTTAGGATAAACAAACGATTAGGATCAAAAATTACAGCAAAATATAAGAAAGAAATAGTAAAAGAAGACAAATCCAGTATAGTGATCACAGAGAAAGGACGAACAGTACACAAAAGCAACATTAGACGATAGTAAACAGGTTTTTCCCTCCTTACAGATTTTGCAATAGAATTAAAATATAAACTTAGGATTATAAGAGAAGAATTTACAAATATAGATTATGCAATTCATTGGGCTAAGGCCGGAATTGTTAATTCATACATCTTATCAAACGAGGAATTAGAAATAATCAAATCGGTATTTATAAGTAATAACCTCACATTAAATAATGCTGAGTATTGTCAGTATACCTCTAGCTAATGAAGAAATTTGTAATTCAGTCACAATCAAACCAATTAAAAAGAACAAATATATCAATAAAATCCCATACGAGGATATTATTACTTGTAACAAAAAAATGTTTGCTGTTAAATTAAAATGTAAAGAAAATAATAATTTAAGAATTTGTAATAATAAAAATATAATAGATATTAGTTTGAACGAACGGGGACGTCCGTTTTTAGCGGCGGAGGAGTTAGCACCACTTAAGTTATACCCACACCCGTAATGCAATTGCAACATCTCAGATGCTGAATAAACAAACGCAACAATGTAAGCAATAAACATCCGCCATGCGCCGATGTAAAGCAATTGTAAAAAATGCTGAACCTAGCTTTAGCAATAAAAATCAATATCCAAATATACTGACACTTCGATCAGCAAAATTAGCTTTATCAATAAATATAAGTTTAAGTAATAAACATCCGCCATGCGCCGATGTAAAGCAATTGTAAAAAATGCTGAACTAGCTTTACCAATAAAAATCACAATATCCAAATATACTGATACTTCGATCAACAAAATCAATAAGCAATAAACATCCGGCATGCGCCGATGAAATCAATTATCAAAAATGCTGACACAAGTAGAAATAAGCTATATTAAGGACAAATTTAGTATTAAGTTTTGAGTTGTAAATTGGAATTTGAAGAATAAAGGTCTGTCGACCAAGAAAACTTGTGTTTTTTTTACATCGTCCAATCTTTCGGACGATAACTTACATATACAGTAGGTTCTGTTTTTAAGCGGTAGATACGTTCCGCAAGAAACAGCATACAAAAAAACAGCATAAAAAAAGCTACCAGTTCTATAGTAAAACTATAGATACGTTTCAAATGCTAAAACCGCATAAATCTGAAATAATGTAATAAAATCGCATAAAAAAGGGCACTAGTCCCATATTATAACTATAGATACGTTCCATAGACCGCATGAATCTGAAATAATTAAATAAAATCGCATAAACAAAATATTGTATTTTTGAAAATTATATCTTAATTTAAGAAACGTCAGAATCGAAAAATAAATTTAAGTCAGAAATAAAATCAGACATTACCCACATGTTCCGCGTTCGTTTAGGATTTGGCGTAAAATCACTTTCGTCACTTGAGGAAATGTACACGTCTGATCTAGATAGTTATGCAGGCGGTTCCATACTTGTAGGGTTAGCATTTCTGATATAATCTGTGATGAGTTTTTGCTTAGCTGGTTTAGAATCTTGTTTATATGTACAATTCCCGATAGGTCGACATGCATTTTGTAATTTAAAAAAAAACCGCACTATTTCAAAACCGCATAAAAAAAAGCCGCATAACAAATGAACCTACTGTACTTACGAATTTTCCAGAAGGGTAAAAAGTAGGCGATCACCGCGAATGGTTGTTGCTTTTTATACGCCTTGTGTCAAGTGTACGCAGGAGCTTGAGTTCTGCGCTTGTTAGAAGTGTTTGTAGTTTGTATGCATGTTTACATATATAAATAAAAATGTATGTATGCGGGTTTGGCTTTCTGAACAGATATTAGAATGATATCTTCTAATCAATATACATAGTTTAGATTCAATTAAAGAGATTAAAAATATGCAAGTTTATATGTACATATCTCCTTTTTGGTTGATTTTTTATAAAAATTAGTTCGTATCCAGTATGAACTATTTTGTACCGAAAAGAAATTTCTAAATATCAAACATAAAAAAAACCTAAAACACCCTTTTTAAGCAATTCTAATTAGAATAAACGTGCAAGGACTCTTCACACTATTCGTAGCTCGTGAGACTTCTCTATATCATTAACGTTCTCTGCATCCCTTGTTTACATTAGCGTTTGCTTGTTTTCATTATTGCCGTTTTTATGTGTATGGAAGTTATTGTTGATAGTGTAGATGTTTGTGACGATGGTTAGTCTTGGCTTGACAAGAAAAGTGTATATCTGGCAAATGAGCTACATACACTACATACCTTAAACAAAAAAACAACTTAACTTAGAAACTTGGAGAGCTTATGATTTCTAAGTTAACTTTTTAAGTTGAATGAGATAATGATGGTGCCATATTTAGTGGTAATGATGATACTTCTTTCGATGAAGGTTGGCAACATTTGTGAATTTTTATATTTTGCGTGTGGCGGAGAGCAGTATTTAACGAATTCAAGCTCATGACCTCGTTGGAAAGTTATCCATGGGCAAACGTATCGAATGGACAGTTTTTGCGTTATCTATGCAGTCTTATACAAGGGTTCAGCATTTCAGCGTAAAGTAAAGAATCTTTAGGTCTTCTTCTAGACGCACACTTCCCAGGCAACAAGCCGCTAGAGATAATGACTCTGCTAAGAATGGCCGGTAATGAAATCTAGGAAATCAAATGCTTTGAAATGAGAAAATTGAATGGGCTATTAGCACTTTTGGTCCACATAAATCACCTAGACTAGATGTCATTTATCCGGCAGAGTTGCACCAATCATGGTTGTAATCTTTCCGTTCATTACTCTCTTTGTTAGAAGCCGTTTGAAGAGAGGCTACATTCTGCTTAATTAGAGAAAGACAAAAGTCTGCTTCATACCTAAGCAGGCAGGTCCTCTCACACTAATCCTAAAGACTTCAAACCTATAAGTCTCACATCTTTCCTTCTTAAAAATTCTAGAAAGGATTGCCGATGTGTCATACCTATCAGCAGGTTCTCCACGGCACAGCACGCCTACTTAAAAGTCAAATGTACAGAAACTGCTTTACACTCGCTTTTCGGGTTCGTGGAAATGAGCCTGGCAGAAAAAGAGTTTGTTTTGGTAGCTTTCGTAGGCATTGAAGGAGCCTTTAACAACATTAATGCAAGCGCCATAATGGGTGATCTAGTCTGATCGAGACTATACTTGTTAGAAGAAACGTAACTGCAACTTGCCACGTTACAACTTACGCTGACGATTTGGCTATCGGGGTTAAAGGCAAGTATTAAAATACTCAGGGATATTCTGCGCTCTAACATGACAACGGTTAGTTGCAGCACAGAAAATAGGGGGCTCAGACTAAACCCCGATAAAACTGAACTAATTCTTTTTACAAGGAAACATAGACAAGGCAAGTAATATGAAACTGCTGAGCCAGGGCGAAAGAACTACATTTTTATGCATCACTGGCGCTTCAAGAACCACCGCTAATAAAGCGCTCGAGGTGCTAGTCAACTTACTTGCTCTAAATATGGTAGGAACACACGTGGTCGCCGCTTCAGCGTTTAGACTTAATAGTATGGCGCTATGGAAACCCTTGCGGTATACTACGATTAGTTATAACTAAGAAATCGACTACGCTTTCTCTAAACCCACCTTCAACAGGCTCTTCAAGACTAGCATCCCGTCATGAAGGGAGTGGCAAACTCAAAGACCATGGAGAAGAGGGGAAATACATTTCTACACCGATGGATTTTGCTAGAAAATAAAGGCGTTTTTCAAAATTATTAGAATTAGAATCATCTGTCCGACTTCCGAACTACTGTAGCGTATATCAGGCTTAAATCTTAGCCATAAAGGAGTTAACTGTGTACCTTAACACACACACCGTAACCACAACTACGATAAATATCTTCTCGGACAGCCAGGCGGTCATCAAATCAATAGTGGCAGTTATACTAAGATCAGAGGTTGCTCAGGAATTCCAGCTAGATCTAAATGAGATTAGCACTGTCTTCAAGGTCAGCCTTACATGAGTTCCGGGACATAGAGATATTGAAGGAAATTGTAGAGCCGATGAACTAGCCAGAAAGGATACATATATTGCACTTCTTGAAAACGGAGGCAACATTGGAATCCGTATGGCAACTTGCAAATTAAAGATAAAAAATAATATTCTTCAGGAGGCCAATAGGTCATGGAGAGAAGAAAATATGCGTGTTTCAACTAGGCTAATTTGGCCGCAAATAGATAAGAGAAGATCAGGAGACTTGCTTAACCTCTTAAGAGAGAACATCTCTAAGGTCATGACTTGTGTCACTGGTCGTTGACTGTTAGGTAGGCACTCTTCTAGGAATATTTTCGCATGAATACTACAGAAGTTATAGAGACGAGGAAGAAGACTAATCAGTAGAGCCCTTCCTTTGTAATTATCCAATTTTAGCTAGGAGTAGAGCAAGGTTTTTGGGAAAATACCATTTTGACTCTCTAATGGAACTATCCGGTGTGGAGATAAAACCTGCCCTACATTTCATAAGAGATTATATTTGGCTCCACGAAAACTAACAGTAATGTTCCCGTGTTACACAGTGGTATTACAATGGACCTATATGGTCTAAGTGAGTTCGGCTACTCTAAGCCGACGGCCGTAAAAACCTAACCTAACCTAAGATCCTTATGTGGGAAGTGTGGAAGCATGACATCCGGTAGGACGAGCCACTGTCATACAACGTAAACGCCGCACTAAAAAATGGCGTAAGAAATGAAAGCCAAAGAAGTTGAGACTGCTAAGCTTTGTTTGTGTCGTCTTGTTCAACGTGGTGAATATGCCGAGGAGTTTCAGCATATTGAAAGTGTGTATGACCTACCACGTAAAAGTTCGCTTATTCAACTCTATCCTTACATAGATGAAAATGGAGTTCTTCGTGTACGAGAACACATAGAAGCAGCCAGCTGGCCTCCAATAAGCGCGAGACGCCCCATCATACTGCTACCAAGGCATGATTTCACAAATCTGGTCGCCATGTACTACCACATCAATATTCATCATCAAAATCGGGGAGCCACTATTTTTGAGATATATCGCTGTTACTGGGTATCACGCCTCAGATATTTGTTACGCAGCGTAGACTCTAATTGCGCCATATACCACCTAAGACAATTCCACGCCATACCACTATTGATGGGCTCTATTCTGATTGATAAGCTAACACCCTATGCCAGGCCATTTAGCTATACGGGCCTTGATTACTTCGGACCGATAACAGTAATCGTTCGTCGCGCCAAAAAAAACGATGAGTGGCGTTATTCACGGGTGTGACCGTCTGGGCTGTGCATGTGGTACAATATCTCCCGCACGTGTGAGGTCTGAAAATGTGAAGAACTTCGTTGGTGCTGACATGGAAGGAGAGCGCTTCAGTGAAATTTTCGATTGCGATCGCCTGCAGAGTGAGCTGCCACTAAATGGCGTATAGTGAATGTGTAACTCGGTTTTCAAACCGGCAAAGCGGGACGCTTAAGAACGGCTGGTACAGTGCGTCAAGGAGGAAAAGAGAAAAGTATCAAAGAAAGAGATAGGAAAGAATAGAGACAGAGATAAATTTAGTTAGTCCTGTGGGAATTTTTCAGATTCTTTGGCAAATCTGTAAATATCCTCCAGTTTTACAGAGCAAATATTACTCATTCTCACGACAGCGGAACCCAAAACAGCTAGTCTTGCTCTAGCAAAGGCAGTATACTTACAGAGTAAGTGCTCAGTACTATCCGCCTCCTCCAAGCAAGACCGGCACATCGGGTCCTCAGTTGCACAGTTTGCAGCAAGTATAGTAATAAAACTCCGAAATTTGGAATGGGAGCGCAAAGCGGAAGCCCAGAGAATGCGACCGATGTAGAACACCCAACAGATGCGTCGCCCAAAGAAGCCATTGGGAAACAGATCTCCTGCGGGGTTGACTGTATTCACGAACAGACGATAAGCACGAACGCATCAGGTAAAGCCTCAAGACGAACCCAAACTGACGACAAGCTAATATCAAGTAACAATATTGCAATTTTCCGATAAACCACTGGTCATAAGGCAATGGGGGCCTGGACGCAGGTACCTTGTGTGTCTAAAAGGAATAAACACGGCTCTGCCTTGATGAAATGCTTTTAGATGTCCCAAGGTGGAGGCAGACGAGAGGGAGGAATGTTATAGGGTTAGTGGGAGCATGCCCCACATAACACTGGTGTGACGGCACCTTTGATGATGTTTCTGATATTTTCAATTTATACTCCTCTAAACAACAAAAAATCAAAACGAGTCTTCCTCCTCTTCATTCTTGCAGCTTCTGGAATAGTCGGAACGGGGTACGTTCCATCTTGGAGACATGTCAATCTAGCAGACAGTGACCTGTGATTAAATCAAGAAAGGCATGGGGAGCTGTCGAGAAGTAACTACTGTTCAAGCACTCTTTTATGTGAAGATCGACCAAACGTTCCAGAGTTTTCAGAAGATACCTTGACAAACTAATTCGTCGGAAGCCCTTCGGAAGGACATGTGAAATCTTCCTGCCTTGTGAATAAAAACTACAGTGGTTTCTCTTCATTTATCACCAATATGGGAGGGAACTTTTAAAACCGACCAGAAGCTATGACATCGTCTGATCAAGCATTCGTTGAAGCTTTCCTGGTGCGATACCATCGGTACCAGGTGATTTATAATTCCCAATCGCCCACCCAGATCTTCTTGAGGCCACCAAGGTGGTTTTGGTTTCCTCACTCTTCTTGATTAAGGGGCAGGCCGCGCTAAGTGCTTTGTTGTAGATGCTGGTGAGCTTTTTTAGTACTTGGTTGAGAGTGGTACTTGTATATATCTACACTTTGCATAGGCAAATCATCAAGTGATTTCATAAAGTTAGTTCAGACTTCAAAGCTGCATTCGGCAGTACGAATAAGAGTTACCTATATGCCGCGATGTCTGAATTTGGTATCCCCACAAGATGACGTTGCTCAATATGAGCAGCGCCGTCAGAATTGGGAAAGACCTCTCTGAGCCGTTTAACACTAAACGAGGCTTCAGACAGAGTGACTCTCTGTCGTGTGACTTTTTTAACCTGATGTTGGAAAAGATTTGGACGATTACAATATCCGATGAGGAGTCAATATTTGAGAGAAAGATTCTGCGGAAGATGTTTGGACCGTTGGATGTTTGCACGTTGGCGATTGCGAATATCGCAGCCGATGGAATAATGAGCTGCATGAGCTTTACGACGACATAGACATAGCGCAGCGGATAAAGATCCAGCCGCTTCGTTGGCTGGGTCATGTCGTCCAAATGGATACAAACGCTCCGACTCTCAAAAAATTCGATGCGGTACCAGCTGGGGCAGCAGAGGAAAGATCAGATGGAGAAGAACTTGGTTTCACTTGATGTGTCCAACATGGCTAAAATCGCTTAAATGGTTATCGCGCCAGTTAAAAAGAAGAAGAAGTTCTGTGAGAGACTCTTGGTTTTCTTAATATTTCTTCGAAATATCGGCGCTGGTAGGGAATCCAAAGATTAAATTCAATATACCTATGAACTGAAAACGATTTTTTTTTACTAACTATCAAGAAATCTTTTAAGGTAGGGATAACATCTGAGGCCAATGTGATGCGTTAAGTCTCTTTCCTTTCTCGAGTGACAAAAATCGGCTTCTCACGTATGTGGCAAATGAGTAGCCTAGTACCCAGGATAAATATAAACACGAGTTCATCTGTAACAGAAACCTTATAAAATCATTATAATAACCCCCAAAAGAAACAACAAGCGATATTCCCCTTCAAGACGCGTATCACCGTTGTCAGACGGAATGCAAGGGCACTCTATCAATGTGGTAGGCAACACCAAGCCGCGGAGGGACTTAGAATACTTCATATTTAAATGATGGACTTCGCAGAGTGCAGGTGTAATGGATTCGAAGAATACTAATTAAGATCGGATGAAAATTTATATACTCCGGTTGAGAACCAAGCGATGCCCACAATGACTTGGTCGAGTTTCTTTTGAGCACTTGGGAGCCAATCAAAGAACGCATAATATCAGCGAGGTTCTATTCGAGAGCAAGGAACAGCACAACTATACAAGTTTTTTTTTTTTTTTTTTTTTTTTTTTATATCTCCCCTTTATTTATTACAGTCTGTTATATATTAACAATATGTAATTTTTGTACAATTAGGGTCTATTATGTTCTTTTACCAATGTAAAAAGAATCTGTTATTATTATTATATTATTGTTTTTTGTGATAACACTGTAAATCTTATAGTTAGATCAGTCGGTGTGAGTCGCTTTAATCTTCGTTTGATATTTTCCGCCGGTGCTATTTTACGCATTTCTTCGTTTTGGTGGACTAATAGTCGCTGTATATGCTTAGTGCTACATTTGGTGATTGTTTCTTGGATAGTGTCTACGTTTAAGTCACGATGTATGGCTTCATTGGAAATAAACCAACCAGCATTTGTTATATTTCGTAATATTTTGGATTGTGTTCGCTGTATGAGCTGGATATTTGTGTTTTTAGCCGTTCCCCATATTTCTATTCCGTATTTCCAGATAGGAGTAATAATTGTTTTGTATATAGTCACTTTATTATACAGTGATAGTTTTGATGCTCGTCCGATTAGCCAACTTAATTGCCGGTACTTATTCTTGATTTGATTTCGTTTGTTAATGATATGCTGCTTCCATGTTAGTTTTTCGTCAATAGTTATTCCAAGATATTTTGCTGCTGGGCAGATTTTTATTTTGTTGTTTTTTAAGGTAAGATTGTATTTTGATGTCTTTTTGTTTGTATATATAACTTGTATAGTTTTGTCTTTATTAACTTCTATACCCCATTCGTCAAACCAATTTACTGTATTGTTTATTAATTTTTGAAGTGTAAAGGTCGCCAGTTTTTCGTCATTGTTTGATGCCATTAATACAGTATCATCCGCGAACGTTGCTATCATTGTATTATCTGTTGTCGGAGTTGGCACATCTGCGGTGTATATTAGATATAAGAGAGGACCTAATACACTGCCTTGCGGTACTCCAGCTGTCATTGGTAGAATATCGGAATATTCGTCTTCATATCTTATATAAAATTTTCGATCAGTTATGTAGCTCTTCAAAAGTTCAAAGTAGTTTTGTGGAAAGATTCGTTTGAGCTTATGCAAAAGTCCTTTATGCCAAACTTTATCAAAGGCTTTTGCAATGTCTAGGTATACAGCTACACAATATTTTTTGTCATTCATATCGTTAAGTATTTTGTTAGTAACCCTGTGGATTTGTTGGACTGTTGAGTGTTGCCGTCTAAATCCGAATTGATGGCTTGGTATCACTTTTTTTGCTGTCAAAATTGGTTCTAGTCGGTCGAACAATATTTTTTCAAACACTTTTGAAAGAATTGGCAATAGGCTGATGGGTCGATATGAAGCAGTTTTGGTGGCATCTTTTCCTGGTTTGGGTATGGCGGTAATTTGAGCAATTTTCCATAGTCGTGAGAAGTATTTAGTCTCTAACATGCAATTGAATATATTTCTTATGAATTGCAATGCTATTTCAGGTAACTCTTTTAAAATTTTTCCATTTATTAAGTCATATCCTGGAGCTTTTTTATCGCTTAGCTGTCTTATTTGATTTTTAATTTCGCTTATGGTGGTCTTTCTTGTTTTAATTTGCGGAACGTTTATTATGTTATCAGATTTGATGTTAATGTTTTGATTATCCATTTCGCTTGTAAATGTGTCTAAGAAGTGTCTGGCTAGGGAGTCGGCTTTTTCTTTGCTTGTTTTTGCCCATGTGCCGGCTTGTGTTTTGATGGGAGGTTTATGTATTACAGCGCCATTAATGTGTTTCGTTGCTTTCCATAGGGAGTAATTTGTAGATGCTGCTGTTCCCAGGTTTGCCATTTAATTTCGAAGTTTACTCTCCTTGTGTTTTGTAAGTAATGCTTTTAGCTCATTGGTCGCTTTATTAAGTTTGGTTTTATCTATTGGATGTCTGGTCGTTTGCCATGTTTTGCGGAGTTTTCTTTTTTCGCCGATTTTCTCTTTAATATAAGTTGGGATACTTTCTTTATTTGTCATTTTCGGTGTTGGTGTAGAATAACCAACTGCTTGTATTACGCTATCATTGAAATATACAATAGCGGAGTTAATTTCATCTCGAGTTTTCTGTGATATATTTATTTTGAGTTTTTGCTCTAATATTTGGCAAGCATTAGTCCAATTCGTTCTAGAATTATATAGGCCCAGGGATTGTTTTATTTCAATAGGTCCAAGTAAGGTCATAATTAATGGTGAATGGTCTGAAGATAGCTCTAAACATGATTTTATTGTCAGATTTTCATATGGGATATTTTTAATTATGCAAAAGTCAATTAAGTCCGGTTGTTTTTTCGTATCTGTTGGCCAGTAGGTTGGCTCACCTGTGCTAATAAACCGACTATTATTTTTTCTAATGGCTTCAATTAATTGCCTCCCTTTTTTATTTGTTAACCTTGACCCCCAAAGTATATTTTTAGCATTGTAGTCTCCTCCGGCTAAGTATCGATTCCCTAGCGATTTTAAATAATGCAGGTATTGTTCTTTTGTGTTGTTATATTTGGGGGGACAGTAGACTGCAGATATTGCTATTTGCCCTTTTGTGTCTTCTATGGCTATTGTGGTGGCTTGGATGTTTTTTTCTCTGTATACCTCCAGTTCAATGTATATTATATAATATTTCTTTTGATAATAATTGCTGTCCCACCGTGCGCTTTGTTGTCGGGTTCATTTGTGTAATGTATATTATAGTTCGGTATGCTAACAAAAGTTTTGTCAGTGGCATGAGTTTCAGAGATCATCATTATATCGATTGATTTATTTATTAAGAATGATTTAAGTTCCAGAACGTGGCGAGCAAGTCCATTCGCATTCCATATAGCTAAATTAATTTTATTCCTTTCGTTCATCGAGTTTGGTAACGAGCAGCGTTAATATGTTCATCATACTTGTCATTTGGGTTATTAATTGTCTCATCATTTCTTTTAAATCGATCATATCGTCGTTATTTTTTGGAACATGTTCGATGTTATTTTTTGTTTGATTCTGTTCTTTTGGTATTGTGTTGATTGTTGTTGCCTGGGCATATGTTATGCCTGGCACCACTCGTGTTGTATTTGTGTTTGTTTCGATTGTCTCATTATTCATTTGTTCTTTTTCATTTTGAATACTTTTTTTGCGTAGTGCCGGATATCTCTGGACTTGTAGTGCTTTATATATCGCACATCCGCGGTAGTTTGCTGTGTGATTTTCGCCGCAATGTATGCATTTTATGCTATTTTTATTGTTGTCTTTAATTGGACACATAATTGTTTTGTGTTTGCCTGCACATTTTACGCACGCTGGGTCTACTTGACAATAATTTTTCGTATGTCCGTATCTTTGGCAGTTTGTACATTGTGGTACTATTCTTTTTTGGCGGGGTGGTTCAAAACTAATTTTGCAATGTAGGAGATTAGTTATACTATATATTTCTTTGTTATTATCCTTTGTTTTTAATTCAAGTGAAAATAGTGAAAGTGGTTGTTTTTTGCGTTCTGAGTTAATTATTTGTATGTTATGAATGTTTGTTATTTCGTGACCTAATTCAGCTAGCTCTTGTTTAATTTCTTCGGTGTCAGTTGAATAGTGCATATTACGTAGTATTACTTTAAATCCTCGTTCATCTTTTGGTCTAAACGTGTAGTATTTTGTTTGTTTTTGCTTAAGTAGTTCTATCATTTTTTTATAGTGTAAAGACTCTTTTGCTTGTAATTTTATTTCGTTTTTGCTAAGTACTTTTATTTCGTAAAATATATTTGGTATCGAATTCAACGCGTCGGCTAGAGCTTTTATATTTTCAACATTCTGAACGTATATAGGTGGAGGTTTTTGCATGCGTGGAGTTTGTTGGCTGGTATTCGGAACTGTCCCACTGTCGCTTTGTTCTTCTAATATATCTTCGTCCGCTAGGAGAGCAAACTTGTTTGAAGAGGCTGGATTGCCCAGCCAGTACTCTTTTAGTGTTGTCTGTGTTGTATTTTGTGCTTTGGGTTTATGTTTTTTGCTGCTCTTAAGCTCTTCTGTTTGTTTGTTTGGTGATTGAGTTTCGCGATTTCTTTTTTGACTAAGCTGCTCTTTGCAGTTGGTATAATTTAAATTATTTGCATATTGTACTTGCGTGTTTGTTGTTAGTGATGCAATTGTGGAGGCGATCGCTGTTGTGGTAGTATACACGGTTGTTGTTGTGGCTGTTGATACTGCGGTAGTTATGTATTGTCTTTGTGTTGTTATTGTTGTTGTAGACTTTTTAGTGGATGTCTCATCAGAATGTGGAGTTGGAATAGTATAGGTATACTTATTTTTGTTGGAGAGAGAAGCAGTTGGTGATAGTGGAGTGATTAGGGTGGTGCATTGAGCAGTCCAAGGGAGTGCATCTGCGGGATTCACAGGTGATGCGGCGTTTTTTGATTGTTGACTGCCTATTAAGGCGGTAAGAGAGGAGTAATTTTTCCTCTCATTTGGTATTTTTTCACTGCGCGCACTGAGCAAACACGTTTGAGAGAGCGCACTGAGATTATTTTTATCCGGTGGGAGTTTGTTGTCACCACGAGCATAACTCGGTGTAGGTGGTGTTCGCTCTACTGGCATAACAGGATAGGCTTTACTTATTTTTTGTTTTTATTATTATTTGTTTTTATTATTATTTGTTTTTTGTTTTATTTATTCTTTTAGTTTGATTGTTTTTGTTGACACAAACTGTATTGCGATCTGCAATGTTTTGGTTGAAGCGTCTATTTCGCTGGTTTTGGTATTTTGATTATTTCTTTAAACACAGATATTTCGTAGATATTGGAGCGTAAGAAAAAAACACGTCCGCACTGATGAAGAATCCGTTTCGAATTTTACAAGTTAACGCGCCAACTAAATTATATTTAGCAGCGGATGAGAACTTCAAGCTGAATTTCTACAGCAAGCGATCAGCCACTCGAAAACCCCCACGGACTGTGACAACACCAGCTTTGAACATATAACGGGCAAAAAAGGGCTAGGCACGTTTAACGTCAAGAGCGAAGTGCTACTGGAACAACTCAGCGCATATGCTCTAGCAACTGGAGGCACACTCTTCATACAAAAGGAAGGTCAAAGACAACTTGGGTTTCGCCAGACAGTAGAATATAGCCAACCATATAAAATTGCGAAAGTGGAGGTGTTTAGGCTACACATTGCGAAAAGATACAACGGTAATCTATCGACCAGCTCTCGGTTAAAATACCCAAGTATGTTACAGGAAGGACCAACCTATGACTACATGGAGAAGATCGCTACAAAAAGAAACCGTTGGTGCGGGAAGTCGTGGAATGCACTAAAGTTGCTAACCAAATACAGAACCAGGTCAAAATGCTCTATTGGGGTCTTATGCTCCAATGGAAGATAAAGGAAATGATTATGATCATGAGCGAGATAGGCGGACGCCAACCAATAACTAAAATTTTTGTGCTCAAGGCTATCTGCCACCAGATCGCTATCGCCAAGATTCGATGAATTAAATATATCCAGAGTAGATATTTTGAAAATGTGAGCTCGAGGAACGCCATCAAAACTGGATACCAACAGCTTATAGCCTCGAATATTCAGTCTGAAACCCCTATTGGCACAAACCAAGGGCTGAGATTAACATCATCTCGCGATTTGCTAAACGAGTTAGTAAAACTGCAGTGGCCGCTTTAGAATGGAAGAGACTGCAAGGCGTGAATGATCATTAAATTTTTACGGATATGATGAAATATGTTGATCGTAATATAGCCCTCATCCACACCGGCTCTTTGTAAAGGCTTTTGACCCCTGCAAGCCTTTCTGAATCAGAGGAGTAGCACTGGACACGTTGATGTCTCCTCTGTCATCATATACCAGGTGTATAAGCTTAAATTCGCTGTTTTTTAGTAAAAAAAAAACCCTTTTTTTATAGAAAGCAAAAAAATAATTTATTCAAAGTATTTGCCCTCGCTAGCTATACATTTTTCCCATCTCTCGGGCAATTTGTGTATACCACGCCAAAAGAATTCTTCATCTTTCGAGGCGAACCACTCGTCAAGCCATTTCCGGACGTCTTCGTACGAATCGAAATGCTGTTCGGCGAGCGCGTGACCCATCGCTGAAAACAGATGATAGTCCGAAGGGGCCAGGTCTGGTGAATAAGCGGGATGAGGTAGCACCTCCCAATTGATTGTCTCCAAGTAGTTTTGGACCATTCTTGACGTGTGCGATGGGGGGTGTCGTGGAGGAAAATCAGCTTCTCATGTCTTTGTTCATAACGAGGCCTTTTTTCACGCAAAGCACGGCGCAATTTGATGAGTTGTTGGTGGTAGCGATGAGAATTAACAGTTTCACCAGGTTTCAACAGCTCATAGTAAACGACACCCTGCTGATCCCACCAAACGCACAGCATCGTCTTGCGTCCAAAGCGATTAGGTCTTGATGAAGAAGTTGATGGTTGGCCGGGATCGACCCATGATTTTTTTCGTTTAGGATTCTCAAAGTATATCCACTTTTCATCGCTAGTCACCACAAGATGCAGGAACGACTTTCTTTTATGCCTAGCCAGCAAGATTTCGCCTGTGTTTTGGCGTCGCTCCATCTGTCTATCGTTCAATTCATGGGGTACCCATTTTCCGACTTTTTGGACCTTTCCCATGGCACGTAAACGCATGGAAATGGCTGGTTGAGTGACACCTAACTGCTCGGCAAGCATTTTTTGCGATTGGGTATCGTCCTCATCCAAAAGAGCCTGCAATTCATGGTCCTCAACTTTTCTGGGCCAATTTTCACGCTTCTTGTCACTCAAGTCAAAATGGCCGTCTTTGAACCGACGAAACCAGTCTCTGCAAGTTGTTTCCGATAATGCACTGTCACCATAGGCCTCCACAAGCATTCGATGCGATTCGGCAGCCGATTTCTTCAAATTAAAGCAAAAAAGTAGAGCTTCCCGCATATGCTCTTTTTTTGGCACAAAATTAGACATGATTACGCAAGGAAAAAAGTGTGTTGCTGTATGAAATCACTGATGATGTCCAGTGATTGATGTAAACAGGTGTCGAACCCATGCAAAAAAAAAATATGGCATTTCTATGGTAACTTGATATGCTCACTAACGCCATCTACGAGCAATCAGCGGATTTAAGCTTATACACCTGGTATATTTCGGTTACTTCTAATAAATCTAAAACCACTAGAAGTTAAAAGATCCGTAAATTCTCTGTTTTTACTTTTAATTTAATTAAAGATTTTATAGATTGTTATTCTAAAAAAAAAATAATTTCACGCCAAAACCTGCCATTCTATGGCGACTGGGGGAGAACTGATTGACACTTTATTGAGCCTGACATGTGCTTAACATGCATGAATTTAACATGTCCTAAAACAATTTATCAATGCCTTTTCGATAAATATTTTTGAAAATTCATTCGATTATATTTTCTATCCCGTAACCATTACGAGTACTAATAACCATATGCAATGGTATCCCGTAACCATTACAGTAACATCCAATAATAAACTAATTTTGATATACATTTTGAGGAAACTTGTTTAAACTTTTTTGACAAGGCAACTTAATAAAGGAGTCTCCCCTGTTAAGCCTTCAATTATCCTACTCAATTTTTGAATTTGAATTTCTAAATAATCAGTCAAATATATTGTTTAAATGCCATTCTTCACAATTGTTATTTATATACGAGATGTGTTCAAAAGATATCGCGAATTTCGAATTTTCGCAGGTTACGTATATTCGAATTGCGATTTTCTTGTGGCGGTATGTTGGTACTCATATCTCTCATTCATGCCGACGAGTTCGGCCATTTTGAATGTTCAATTAATTTTGACAGCTGCTTTGCTTGGACGTGTTTCGGCTCGTTTTCGATTTTTTCCTATTCAAAAAGATGGATCAAAGAACATGTGTGAAATACGAAATTAAATGCGCGGATGCATTCCGAATGTACATTGTGTCATACGGAGAAGCTACTTTGGACCAATGCAACGTTTATCGGTGGTACAAAATGTTCTCAGAAGGCCGAGAAGATTTGAACGACGAAAAGTGTGCCGGACACCCGAGCACTTGAACAACAGACGAAAAAATTGTTGTAGTGAACAAAATGGTGTTGGCCAATCGTCGAATCACCGTTAGAGAAGTTGCTGAGGACCTAGACATATCGATTGGATCGTGCCATTCGATTTTTTTCAATGATTTGGGAATGAGACGGGTCGCCGCAAAATTCGTACCAAAACTGCTCAATTTCGACCAAAAGCAGCATCGCATGAACATTGCTAATGAGATGTTGAAATCTGTCGGCGACGACCCAAATTTGCTCCAGAGGGTCATAGCTGGTGACGAATCGTAAGTTTATGGTTATGAAAGGTCTGCCCATGAAAGGACGACGCTACGCTACGATAGACGAGATAAAGACGGCATCGAAGGAGAAGCTGAACAAGATAGAAAAATGATTTTTTGAAGTGCTTCGAAGATTGGAAAAAACGTTGGCACAAGTGCACAAAATCTCATGGGGTTTATTTTGAAGGGGAGAAAATATGTAGAAATTAATGAGTAAATAAGTAATTAAAAAAAAAAAACACAAAATTCGCGAATAATATCATATTTAAATAAAACCTGCAAAGACTACTTAAGTCCATATTCTTCGCAACAGTTTTGACTAAATTATAGGTATGTATAAACTAGGAGCGTTCAAAAAATAAGGCGAGGTTTCAAATTTCGCGCATTACGTACATTCGACTTTCGATTACTTTTTATGTGTTGGTACACTCGTCTCGAAGATAAGTTCACGGTTTTAGCAATATAGCATATTTAGTTTCTTTGTGGAAGGTACAAATAAGACAAGTGTTTTGCGTGTTCGGCGATTTTCTGCTACCGAAAAAATTGATCAAGGAAGTTGCATCAAGTTTTGTGTACAAAATGAAATCAAGGCTCAAAAACATTGTGATGGATTTGACAGTGGTATACGGTGAGTGTACTCTGAATCAAAAAAATGTTTGCAAATGGTACAAGCTTTTCACAGAAGGTCGAGATGGCGTGAATGACGACGCTCGCTCTGAACGCCCAAAAACTCAACAACCGATGAAAATGTTGAGAAAGTGAGGAAAGTTGCTCAGGATGTCGGAATATCGGTTGCCGCATATTCCATTGCTGAAGTTTTACCAAAAAAAAACGTCGCATGAGCATCGCTCAGAAATTGTTAAATTACGCCAACGATGATCCAGATTTGCTTAAAAGGGTCATAACTGGTGACGAATCACGGGATATGCAAAGCCCAGTTTTCCCAATGGAAGAGACCAGGGGCCAAGATCCGATTATACTGGGTAAGGGAATCAGTTTCCGCCCTCGCAAAAGAGGTGTCGCTGCTGATACAATGTTTGTGTTCGCTCTAGTAATTTACTGGTAATTTGAACTGGGTGCCACATCAATTGAAGGGGATATCGAGAGACGTTTGAAGCCGTGTGAGAGGCTTCTTGAACGGCGGAAAAGAAAAACATAGTTACCGACTTCAGCTAATGGAATGGGACGGTAGACATGATTTTGCTGCATGGCAACGCCAGGTCACACGTTGCTAAATCTGGATAAAGGTGGAGTAAAGTTGTAGCTTCCAATGGCACATACTGCACATAATATCATGTATTACTTAAAATATATATGACCCTTATTGGCCCTTATATCCTTTTCGGGTGTTTGGCCGAGCTTCTCCTCCTATTTGTGGTGTTTGTCTTGATGTTGTTCCGCAAATGGAGGAACCTACAGTTATAAGCCGACTCCAAACGGCAGATATTTTTATGAAGAACTTTTTCATGGCAAAAATACACTCAGGGGCTTGTGAGGCTTCCGAGCGGCGACCGCTATTAGAAAACTTTTTTCTTCATTTTGGTGTTTTACGCAGACAGAAACAGAAAACCATTCAGCGTACATATAGTCACACACAGTAAAATAAAAACGCTGGGATGGGTCTGGGTTTCTTTCACCAGGAAAAGAATTTTACCAAGAATGAGGGAGATCAGCACGAACCGGGCTTGCTATTGGTTTGGTCAGCGAAGTTAGTATCTTGGCCCTGTACTGGATGCCAGGCTTAGCTGGTAGAGTCGTGTTGATGCAACCTTGTCCAAAGCAACAAAGGCTCTCATGATCTGCAAACGCCTAGCAGGAGAATCTCGCTGTAGATCCTTTGATGGATTTACATCATGATAATGAGACCAATAATTGGCTAATGGACCGATTGCTTGGGCTTCGAGATCCGCCCAAGGAAAGGCTTCGGCAGAGGAAATGTGATGCCATCGAAAAGGACAAGTGATGTCATCTGAACGAAGGGCTGAGTCTGCGGCTGTCACTTGCCCAGCTACCCAGAGGAGAAATCATAAAAGTCATCCGCTCCCACATAAAAGCGTTCCACCTTGCCTCAGTACCAGTCCCGGCAAGATACATTGAGATCGCATATGAAGACGATACTATCTACCTGCAGAGGTTTTGTTCTCTGGCAAGGTATTTGCATCCATCGTTTTCAAAGTGTCTTCACGGCTTCTCCAGAACTTCGTTGGCAATCGGAGTTTGTGGTGTGATGGCTTCACTCAGAAGGAAGTCATTAAGAGTCGGCGCCGTAGAGTCCTATGCAGTAGGCATGCAAAACTGCAAACAAACCCACACATAATACTAATAAAAGAACCATGGATATGTCACAAACATATCTGTGGTCTAGGTGCTATGTCGTGGGGACAAATACTTCATTGCGAAGGGAGTGTGAGACCGCGAGAATGTATCATCATGCCAAGGTTGATGGAACACACCATGTTAAAAGAACTATGCTTCAGAGATTTCGTTGTTGCAAAAGTAAAGTACTGGGCAGTGTCGAATTTACCATAGTTTCGGCCTACCTACCATACGACTATTCGAGGGAGTTAAGAGAAGTAGTCAAGTATGCAGAATCCAATAATCTGGGGCTAATAGTGGACTGTGATGTAAATTCACAGATCATTGTATGGGGAAGCAGCAAATGCAACCCCAGAGGTCTTAAGTTACTGGATTTTATCCTGTCATCTAATTTGTTCATTCGAAACACTGGTAACAAACGAACTTTTGTGACCAAAAAGAGACAAGAGGTGATTGATTCAGCACCTACCAATAGGTCAGTAGTGGCCTCGATGTCTAGCGTAAGTGCACTTTTCCAAACATACCTAGTTTCCTAAACAAAAACAAAAAAAAATTTCATTCTTCAATCCTAAAACTATATCCTTCCAATCCTAACTCACGCACAAAAGTCAGCGCATTACTTGCATTGCACTATGCAAAGAAAAAGACACAGTTACACATTGCATCAGTGGCACCAGCAACTGGAAGCGGGCGTTCGCGGTAATAACCCAGACACACCAAATTTAGCGAAATCCTCAACCATCTATGTGATCCTTCTGGCAGAAAAATGTGAAACACAGATGGCATTCTAAACAGTTAGAAAGCGTTGTTCCTAATCAACGACAGGTGGGCATTCCGCTGTTTAGGACTGGTAGCGACCAGCTAATCACCTACCCTGCGAGAAAACAACACAAATTAACGAAACCAACGCATGACTAAGCCTTGTTGAGGTCCTATGCTCCCTAGTGGAGGGAACAAGAAAAAACGAATAAGTCAGTTGGAAATCAAATCAACCGATGGCGAATTTTGGAAGAGGATTCTCTTTATGATCATGGTCTTATCGAATTCCGACTGGGAATTGGTACAATATCAATACCTTCCGGTAGAAATCTTCAAAATGTGGACTGGGACAGGTATGGTGAGCTAATAATAGAGCAATTACCAAACCTGAAAAAACTCAAATCAATAGAAATGATTGAAGATGCTACTGAGAAATTTCAAGGTATTTTAATCAATTGCTTTGAGGAACTGTGCTCACTCAGGCGAAATAGACAGGGGAAAGCGGTTCCTTGGTGGATTCCTGAACTGTCGAAGCTTCGAGTACGGTCCAGAACACTTCTTAATAAGACCTTAAAAACCCAAACAGAAGAGGATTGGACCAATCATCGACTTACACAGAGAGAATATAAGAAAAAAATATGGAAAGCCAAACTTGAATTCTATAGAAATTTCTGCTGTAACGTCGAAGAAATAAGGGAAACAGCGAGACTCTTTAGGTCCTTCATCTAGACCGCTTAGTAAGGCTGGATTCCATTCGAAAACCTGATGGTACACCATTTCCAATGGCAAACGTTTAATTCTCTACTCTTAACCCATTTTCCGGGCAGTAGAACACTCTCTGAAGTAGAGAGTGGCGTGAACAAAAGCGACGGTGGAGCCTCTAGCTACAGCTGGTTAATTGTTAGTCGGATAGTGACAAAAGAATCGATGTCTTTATCTTCCTTTGCAATTTTTAAGTCCCCTGGACCTGATAGAATATATCCAGCAATGCTTAAGAAAGAAGGAGACAGGCCGATTGAGGCCCTGAAAAGGACCTTCACAGCCTGTCTTGCACTTGATCATATACCATCCCAATGCTGACGCATAAGAGAAGTATTTATTCCGAAACCAGGAGAAGATGACTATTCCCTATCAAACAATTTTAGACCAATCAGTTTGACATCGTTCGTGTTGCAAAGTCAAGAATGAGGGGTGGAGAAACATATTTGAGTGGGGGTATTGCCGGGAGGTCCACTCAGTAGAAATCAACATGCTTACCATAGTGGAAAATCATGTGAATCACCCTTACATGATCTTGTTAGCAAGACTGAAGCTGGGCTGGATATTGACGAGTACACAATTGGCGTGTTCGTGGACATTGAGGAGGCTTTTGATAATGCCAATTTTGCCTCAATATGTTCCTCTGCCGAACGACGCGGAGTTAATCAATTCAATGTAAAGTGGATACATTCCATGCTCTCTGAGAGGCTGTTAACCGCTAGTGAGAAAAGTGACGAACTAATCACCGTCAGGGCCAAGCAAGGATGTCTCCAAAGGCGTGCTCTTTCTCCGCTGTTATGATGCTTGGTCGTAGACTCTCTACTAGCGGAGATACAGGAACTCGGTTTTCCTGTCCAAGCGTATACGGACGATGTCTGTTCGCTAACATCTGATAAATCCCCAAGAAAGCTTTGCACAAAAGTTCAGAAGATTCTACACCAAATCGATGACTGGTGCATGAGAGAAGGTCTTTACGTTAATCCGAACAAAACAACCATAGTCTTGTTCACAAGAAAACGGAAATTGGATGGACTTAGTCTTCCAACACTGAATGGTGTGACACTTGGTCTTTCCAATAAAGTTAAATATCTAGGAGTAATCTTGGCCGCCGTAGCCGAATGGGTTGGTGCGTGATCACCATTCGGAATTCACTGAGAGGTCGTTGGTTCGAATCTCGGTGAAAGCAAAATTAATAAAAAAAAAATGTTTCTAATAGCGGTCGCCCCTCGGCAGGCAATGGCAAACCTCCGAGTGTATTTCTGCCATGAAAAAGCTCCTCATAAAAATATCTGCCGTTCGGAGTCGGCTTGAAACTGTAGGTCACTCCATTTGTGGAACAACACCAAGACGCACACCACAAATAGGAGGAGGAGCTCGGCCAAACACCTAACAGAAGTGTACGCGCCAATTATTTATTTATTTTTTTTTTAATCTTGGAAAAGAAGCTGACTTGGGAGACACACGTTTCACTGAAGGTGAATCGCGCATTAAGCATTTTTCAGCAAAGCCGTAGAGCCTTTGGTAAAACCTGGGTTCTGAAACCTGCTGTGGTACTATGGATATACACAGGACTTATCAGATCAATAATCACTTATGCCTCTGTGGTTTGATGGTGATGGAGCATGGTTAAGTCCACAATCCGGGAACTATGTGAAGAAGTGAATGTTTGCGCATTACGGGTACCATGAGTACAACCTTTGGTGATGCCCTAAATGCTATGCTTGATTTACTCCCCTTGGATCTTAAGATACAAAAGGAAGCAATAAAAGCAATGTGTAGACTCCATATGGTTTCTGGCACGAAGATGGAACTTCGGGACACAGAGAAATCTTTAACTTGCTGTCGAAGCAGTATCCACTGTTTTTGGCACCTAATGACGGCCTGATACCAATAATTTCACTTCAAAAGTAATTTGATGTCTGAATGTCAATCCAGAATGCATTCAGGGAGGTTTGACGGATATTTTCTTTACCGATGGGTCAAAGAATGAAATAGAGTCCTGAGCCGGATGGTAGTTAAACGATAGTAACCAGTATCACTATGTCATGGGGGAAATGGCAACTGTTTTCCAAACGGAAATTTTTGCCATCTTTAAAGTATGTATCCGAATGGATAATCGAGAGGAGGTGGAGCGGGAAACAGATTGGAGTTTTCCGTGACAGTCAGGCTGCACTGAAGGCCCTCGAGAGCGCGAAGCAAACCTCGGAGATTGTTCAGGAATGAAAGAAGAAGCTTAATTCTGTTGCGAGACAGAACAGGCTTGTACTTATATGGGTTCCAGGACACTTCGGTGTTCAAGGAAACAAAATTGCCGATGAATTGGTCAACCGTGGATCAGCGGTTCCCCACAAGGGCCAGAGCCAATGATCGGACTCAGTTCCGCAGGAATCATGAATTGGATTAGCGATCATGTAGGCAATCTACATAAAGAGCGGTGGTCCGGTCTAGAGCGCTGCAGAACTTCAAAGTGTTTTGTGACAAGTCCGAACAGAAAACTGTCCAACTTTCTACTAAAACTTGGAAGGAAAGATGTTCGGTTTATGGTCGGTATTATTACAGGCATACAGTCAGCATATGACCCCATTGGAATCATTGAGGACCCGATGTGCCGGTCTTGCTTGGAGGAGGCGGATAGTACTCAGTACTTTCTCTGTAAGTGTCCTGCCTTTGCTAGAGCAAGGCTACGAGTTATGGGTTCCGCTGTCATGAGAATGAGTAATATTCGCTCTGTAAAACTGGAGGATATTTACAGATTTGCCAAATAATCTGGAAAATTCTCACACTTTTCTTTCTTATCTCTTTCTTTGATACTTTACTCCTTTCCTCCTTGACTATCTATCCTCTTTCCAGAGGTCTGCATTCAATGGGCTTAGCCTGAATTTTTTAGCAGCCACCAAATCTCTTAGTGCTCCTTGACTAAACTTACTCAAATTTCCTTTTCAATTTCAATCCGTTTCCCTGTGCTTCCTGCTTATCCGTTCATCTAGTTTGGGGATCAAGTTACACGTCCATCGTCCTTTGCAGGAGTGATCCCATCTATCATATTTTGCCACTTTCCTATCGTACGATCGCGCTCCGTTATTTTATCTCCAGATGTTGGTTTGTGCCCACGTGAGTGATACAGTCGGTTAAGTTCTTCTGCTCGTGTATCGAGGGTAACTTTACTCGCTATAGCGTATCATCAGATACTGTTCTGTACGCACATGCTAATCTGAGCCTGCTTAGTCTGTTATTTGCGGTATCTCCTTTGAACGTCTCGTTAGTCCTCCCGACCATACTGGGGCGTATAGGAGAATAGAGTCAGTAACTTATGACCTTGGAGATATTACTGTCAACCAGATCAATTGGTTTGAATTTGAAATAAAAAGGTTTAACGAGGAGTAGCAGGTAAACTGCAATGGTTAAAGTGAGTTGGTTTAGAGACCGACTGCCTCTTCTACCTACCTACCCAAAGCTGCTGACTCCCATTTTGCTGCATCAAAGGATGCATTTGTTCTATCGTCAGCACGTTTTGGTGTTCTCTATGTGCTATAGTTGCTTGCTCTTTGAAGGCTACTACTGCCTAGTCCATATGCGACCGTCATCGAGTCTCACGTTGTAGTGTAAATGACCGTTGCGTGATTCGATCACCCCAAATCGCCACTTACTCGTTTAGAGATAATCGCACTATTATCAATCACCATTCGTCATTTTTCTTTGTGTCGGCCTCATTATTTTATAGCATTTTATGAGGTTATTCTGCGACTGCAGTAAGTCCCAACTTGATTGAATTTATCGACCTATCACTAGCATCGACGGTGACTTATTGCTTGGCCGTTCGACAGTAAAGTGCCCCTTACTCGTAGACGATGGCGTTACACTTAAGAAGTCACTGGAATTAAATTGTCGTCCATAGGGGCATTTGGGATTCCAAATTGCGAAAATATTTCCCTACATCTTTCAATAGTGATTTCTGTATTTATGTATATTAGACGTTAATGTATACAGAAGTCTCAATGGCAGGAACGTATTGAATTTTGAAGGGTACTCGTCCCACGAAGACTAATCACCACAGACAGATTTTTCACCAAAGGCTAATAGTAAAACACTGAATTATGCAAATTTAGCAGCAGTCGAGTAGAATTCGTTTGTAATTAGAAACAATGAATGTTAACGCTGTAAGCTAGCTTTTTCATATGATCGATATATATGCATTTTTTCCAAATCATCCACAATTATATATATTACATATACCTTCTACTCAAATATGAACGAGACGGTATCAGTAAAACGGTCCGCGGATGACATATGGCAAAAATAAATTTTTTATTTTTTGATAGGACTATTATAAGATTACATGGCAAATTTCAGCGTGATATGTCACATAGTTTGTTTTCTGTGCTACTGTAAACAAATCAAGCTCGAGTGTGTTCTTCGGATTCTCTTTTATGACTTCAATTGTCTCAACTTGAGCTTGGGAAACAGGAAAAAGTCACATGGAGCCATATCGGGCGAATACGGTGCTTGCGGAACGATATTAACATTATTTTTGTTTAAATAATCGCGAACAAGACGTGATATGTGAGCTGGTGTATTATCGTGATGCAAGAACCATGACTTGTTGTCCCACAATTCCTTCCTTTTAAGACGATTGTTCTCGCGCAAACGCTTTAAAACGTCTAAATAATATTCACCGTTAACCGATTTTGCGATTTGTGCGATTTTCAAGCACAATTTCCTTTACTTTTCCGATGTTTTCGTCGTTTACTGATGTTGCTGGACGACGTTCATGAGGCAAGATTTCAACCCATGTACGGCCCTCTTTGAACGATTTGTACCACTGGAAAACACGTGCACGCGATAGAGCAGAGTCCCCATAGGTTGTCTGCAATATTTTTAACTACTTGTTCAGATGTCTCTTCAAATGGTACAACAACAACTGCATCGACAGAACTAATGGTAGCGACCTTTTGTCTGCATTTACGCAATCCGCTGAACCAAAAAAGCAGCTGTGTTTAAAAGGGTTCGAAACTCACCTACAAAGGTCTCAACGTCGACTGCCAGTAACAAAAAAATTAAAGCAACATCAACCCTGAGTTAAAGCAAACTGCCAAATTACTGGCTGTGTGGAACTTCTTCTGCAAACAAATTTGCAGCTTTAGATGTGGATGCTGAAGAAGAATTTGCTCAAACTGCAAACAGTGGGCAAATGAAAGATCCACCATCACAAAATATAAATGTAAATAAAGATGTAAAAGAAAAAAATAATAAGTCTCCGCCAATATATGTTCAAGGCGTAAAATGTATAAAAACATTAAAGAGTGCTTTAAATGAAGTTGCAAATAACAGCTTCACTCTAAAAATTTTAGCAAATAATGAAGTTCGCATTTAAGCAGAAAATTTGCAAATATATAACCAAACCAAAAAAACCTTAGTCGATTCGGTTGAACAGACGTGCTTTTATTAGCTCTTGCTTTGTGAAAGTTCCGTAGTGAATCTACCAATCGTACAATATTTAAAAACATACAGCGATATAGACGCTTTAATACTGCAACACAATACATCTTGTGCTATCTTAGTCCAACCTTTGTTTTGCAAATATAAGTACAAACAAAATAAAAACATAAAAATAATATAAACAACTAGTGAAAAAATTTAGCATTTAAAATGCCTGTGGGGCGCTCTCCTCCCAAAGAGAGCCTCCGCTCACCAGCGCAAGAGCAACTAACAAGTGCCAAGTTCAGCTACAATGTTCCGTTCTCGGCAAGTGAAATAAAGAGTAAGTCACCAGCTCTACAACCTCACCTGGCAACCGCCGTTAACTCTATACCCACAACTCCTCACTCATGGCATGAGCAATGCCAAACTCCAATCCAACTAACCAGCATTTCTCATCCCACCACTTGTCTGGTAGCTCTCACAAGCGCAACAACAATCACAACAGTTACAACATCGGCATCAACCATGATTCAATTATTAAAGGTTTGCTCAGTAAACAGCTTTCTCGTTCTCTCTTGACAAATCGGCTCCCTTAGCAAGAAACCGTGTTGCTAACTCAAGAGATTGTAAGTAAAAGTGGAGCAAAAGTAAAATTTGTAGAACAAACATAACCGTTGGCATCATTGCTATTTGATTTCTTCGAATTCGCTGACATTTGAATTTCTGAAGTCGTGAATTTGAGTAAGTTTTTAGTAAATACATATTATTCAATAAATAAATTATAATTTTACATTCATTAGGTTATTTCCGTGCTAATTTGCGCCTTTCACTGTGCCTGCTTGCAACTGAAGCTGTTTTAATCGTTTTCCTGCGTCATACAAACACAAACACGTAAGTTCAAACTAATGGCCAATAGACTTTGAAATTATAGCGTAAAAGTTATATAGTTTTATTTTATATATAATATTTAATATTTAAATAATGATAAAATTAGCTTTAGTAAATTGATGATAATTTAAGTTACAAGTTAATCAATAAAGCAAACAAATAAATTTTATTGTACATGTCAAAAAATTAAAACAACCGGGGCATATTATTTGTCTTCCCTGGATTATTTAAATTTACGTATGGAGTTTACTTTAGTTTCAATGTTTTATGTTTTTTTACTTGGGTATCAAAACTATAAATTTACGTAGGTAAAACGTAGTCTAGTATGGCGTAAGTATGTTAAAGTGTGTTTTTAGTCAATTAAATTTATGATGAATCTGCTTCTCCTATGAAATAATTTATTATGACCCTATTTGCCTATTGCACCGCAGTCGGTACTTCGTTACCGGACCAACGCGGAGTTATGTCCCAACATGTATGGGTAATGTTAATGCTCTCGTAATCACAACAACAAAATTCAATTCAAAATTGAATTGAATTATTGGACTTATTTTAACTATTTTGTGTTTTAGTTCTCATTAGACAAATTCTGCTAAAAACTCCTATTTGCATCATATATTTGCTTATACACTACATATGTACATATGTATGGTATATGAAATTAAATTTACTTTGTGCATGAACAATGAATTTTAAAATAACTTATTTACGTTCAAATATTAATTTTAAATTATGTTTTAAACCGTTTGCAGCTTATTTCCATTTAAATAAAAAAGTACGTTTTTGCTATTATTATCATCAAGAGGGATTTAATTTTTCCCCCTTTCTCACCTTCTTAAATGCAACCTCTTGTAAGGGAGTGTCAAAATTCTAATGTCACAAGTGAGCAAATCTTTAATAATTGAATCATGGGCATCAACAAGCAGAACCGCTACTACAAACTCTTCAATTTTCTCATACTCGCCAATCATGTCTACATGCCCAAACATAGTTATGCAGGCAAAAGCAGGTGAGAACAACAAAGAGCTTTCTCTTCCAAAGAGAACACGTAATTCTCCAGATAAGAATACAGAAACAACAAAAACCACCAAAAAACATAAAGCATTAGCAAACCAAAAAACAATTACAACCTACTGGTTAAGCAAACCAACAAATAACAAATCAATCCCGCATACTCTGACATCAAACAGATTTGATATACTCTCTCTTGATGATGAAAAAGAAAAAGTAACGCAAAACAGTGGGACAAACAACACTAATGAGCAGCAAAAATCTAAAACTCCAAAACCACCACCTATATTTGTACAGAATGTTGAATACATCAAATATTTAACCGACGCGCTAAACAAACTTCCGAATTGCGTTTTTGAAATGAAAGTCCTGCAAAACAATGAAGTAAAAATTCAACCCAAAGAGTCATACCACTATACACAAATCTCTAAATTATTAAAAGAAAAAAATACTCAGTATTATACATATAAGCCCAAAGAGCAAAGGGGATTTAAAGTGATACTGAGGAACTTGCACAACTCCACAGATAAAGGAGAAACTGTAAAACAATTAGGTGAACTTGGGCACGAGGTTACAAATATTCATAACATCTTACACGCTACTACCAAATCACCTTTGCCACTGTTTATACTAGAATTAAAAACCAAGCCCAACAACAAAGATATATACACTATTACACATCTACTACATTGCAAAATTAAATTTGAGCCTCTACACCAAAAACGCACTTTGCCTCAATGCACAAACTGCCAAAAATACGGTCATACAAAAAATTTTTGTTTTAAAACACCTGTGTGTGTCAAATGTGCTGGAAGTCATAAAGCCACAGAATGTCCAGTCAAGGACATTAACGAAATAAAATGTGCACTCTGTGGTAAAAACCACACAGCTAATTACAAGGGATGCATGATTTATAAATCATTAAAAATACAGCAATTTCCAAGTCTCATACACAAAAATCCCACCACAATTACAAACACACAAGAAAAAGTTGCATCACAAACTACACTAGACAATGTGACAACCCAACACAGTACTACAACATCAAATTTATCTTACGCTCAAGTAACAGCCATAAACACTAAAAATGATGCTCAATCTATTGCAGCAACTATAACGGAAAACAAAGAAATTTCAGAATTGAAAGATATGATGAAACAATTAATCTCACAAATGTCTGCAATGATAAACATGATCACGTTACTTTGCGCTAAATTTAATGAACGAACAAAATAAATTAAGAATTGTCCTTTGGAACGCTAACGGTCTAAGCCAACACGCACTGGAACTAAAAACATTCCTAAAAAACAATAACATAGACGCAGCTCTAATATCTGAAACACATTTCACAGATAGAAATTATTTAAACATTCCTAACTATACTATTTATCACACCAATCACCCTGATGACAAGGCACATGGTGGAACGGCAGTAATTATAAACAAAGACATTAAATGCATTGATGTGAACCACTATAGACAGGACTACTTGCAAGCGACATCTATACAAATTGAGGACTTTAGTGGTCATTTAACCCTTTCTGCCATATACTGCCCCCCTAAACATAAAAATTCTAAGACACTATACTTTGACTTTCTCAAAACTCTTGAAGGCCGTTTTATTGCAGGCGGAGATTTCAACGCAAAGAATACCTTATGGGGATCCAGAATAACAAACACGAAAGGAAAAAATCTTTACGATGCAATAATAGAAAATAAAAGTGACTTTTTAAGCTCTGGAGAACCAACTTACTGACCAACTGATATGCGGAAGCGACCTGATTTAATTGACTTTTATATTACGAAAGATATTAAAAGTGAGCAACTGGAAATAAATCCAAGCTTTGACCTCTCATCTGACCATTCTCCAATATTCTTAAGCTATGAAACCAGTCCTATCCTAAACTACAAGACACATAAATTTTACAATAATTATACGAACTGGAACTATTTTCGTGAAATTATGGAGCAAAGCCTTAACATAAAAGTCCCCCTAAAGAGCGAAAAAGAAATAGACTCCGCAATCGCATACTTCAATGACAGTATACTGTATGCAACAACAACTTCCACACCTATAATCAAGATGAGTAACAACAAACACAAATTACCCCATAAAATCTTGGAAAAAATCAGAGAAAAACGAAAACTAAGGCAACAATGGCAATCTACACGCTCACCAGATATCAAAAAAAGGCTGAATATAGCAGCAAAAAAAATTAAAGATATATTAAAAGTGGACAAGGACGAAAAATTTGAAAAATATATCGCATCACTGGGAGCTACTAGAGCTACAAACTATACACTATGGAAGGCCTGCAAAAAAATCGAAAACGCGGTTTTGCACCAACCCCCTCTAAGGACAAGTACAAATTCTTGGGCGAAAACACCAAAAGAAAAAGCAAAAATACTCGCTGATCATTTTAAAAAAACATTTACAAATCAACATAACAACCAAGACATTGACAATTCTGAATTTCATGCCCACCTCACAAATAACATGAATATACCAATCAAGAAAATAACTTCAAAAGAAATTCGTATAGCAATTGAGACAAAAATTGACGTAAATAAATCCCCAGGATATGACGGAATCACAGGAAGGATTCTAAAGGAGTTACCTGACAAAGCAACTCTGTACTTAAGAAATGTATTTAACTCAGCATTACGAATGAAGTATTTTCCACTGCCTTGGAAGGTTGCTGAAATCATCGCAATACCCAAACCTAATAAAGATGCCTCTGAAGCTTCTTCATACAGACCAATTAGTTTATTACCATCATTATCTAAACTTTTTGAGAAGCTTATACTTGACCGCCTTGACCCCATACTACAGGCGCGAAACTTATTTCCCTCACACCAATTTGGATTTCGTAGAAAACACTCAACAATAGAACAGGTACATAGAGTAACAAATAAAATATTATCAGAAATTGACAAAAGAAATACATGTGTTGCTGTGTATCTTGATGTAGCGAAAGCTTTCGACAGCGTGTGGCACAAGGGTTTAATATTTAAACTTAAACAGTATCTTCCACTCGACTACTATTTGTTAATGAAAAGCTATTTAGCAAACAGATTCTTTTATGTGAAATATAGAGACAAATACTCTAATATTCAACTCATGGAAGCCGGTGTACCTCAGGGCAGTGTACTAGAGCCTGTACTATATGTGCTGTACACAGCTGATATTCCCCTGCCTGCAAGTATCGACATGATAGCAACTTTTGCAAATGACACTGTCCTATTGGCAACTCATAAAACCTTAGAAGCAGCAACAAACAAGTTACAACAAATTTTGAACAAAACACTAACATGGTTTAATGCTTGGGGTATACAAATCAATAGTGGCAAAACAATTCATGTAGTTTATTCCAACAAGAAAGTAAGACACAAGAATCTGACAATAAACCACTCACAAATCCCAATAGACACGAAAGCAAGATACCTTGGAATGACTATTGACTCCAAACTTCTCTGGAAAGAACATATTACGATGAAAAGAAATGAGGTATATTAAAAAACAGATTCCGACAACTATATTGGCTACTTGGCAGGCGCTCGAAACTGTCATTGCTGAATAAAATACTTATATACAAAACTGTGATTGTGCCAATCTGGGCATACGGCATAGAAATCTGGGGTACTGCAAGCAAAAGTAACATTAACATTATTCAACGACTACAATCAAAAATACTCAGAACTATAACCAATGCACCTTGGTACATCCCAAACGAAGACATTCATCGCGATCTCAACATCGAAACAGTAGCAGAAATCATCCGCAAACGCAGCACAAATCATATTGTCCGTTTAATGAACCATTCCAATAATAACATGCGACAACTCCCAACAGCAGAAAGGGCAAACTCTAGGCGGCTCAAACGACCAACCCCAACTCAGCTGATAACTAGAATAATTTAAAGCTATGCACATACCTACACTTGTTAACTCACACAAAAACTTAACCCAAATGTAATATTGATAATGATTAATGTTATAAAATCCAAGCTGCAGAAAGAATTACTTGGTGTCATACGACAGGTGTAATTAATAAAGGAGGCAAAAAAAAATAACCAATTACACCATATGTTAAAAGAAAAAGGAACGAAATTGACTAACAAATCTGAAAAAAACAATGATATCGAAGGGCTTAAAGACATGGTAAAATCCCTAGTCAACCAGATGACAAATATGATGAATATAATCACAATGCTTTTAAAGAATATGAATGGACAAAAGTGAAAAAATTAAAATTCTAATTTGGAATGCAAATGGACTAATACAACATTACTTAGAACTAAAACAATTTTTAGTTGACAAAGAAATTGACATAGCATTGATTGCAGAAACACATTTTACAGGCAAAAGTTTTCTGAAATTTCCTAATTATAAAATGTATGTGACAAATCATCCTGATGGAAGAGCCCATAGAGGGACAGCTATAATTATTAAATCAAGCATAACTCACATAGAACAACTCCAGTATTCGACGCCTCATCTGCAATCCACGACATTGCAAATATATGAAAAAAATGGACCAGTATCTATCTCTTCCATATACTGTCCACCTAGACATAAATATAATAAACTCGGATGAATATGACAAATACATAAGAACGCTTAACAATAGATATATTGCAGCTGGAGATCTCGATGCAAAACATATTGACTGGGGCTCAAGATTCACCAACAAAAAGGGGCGTATTCTAATTAACGCAATTAACAAAAACAATTGCAGATTTATAAGTACCGGAGAACCTGCCTATTGGCCAACTGACGTAAACAAAATTCCAGACTTGATCGATTTCTGCATAACCAAAAACATAAGCCATAACCAATTGACAATTCAGTCGTGCTATGAACTTTCTTCTGACCACTCGCCGATATTACTTGAATATGTAAGTTATATAAAGTCTATAGATACATCTTTTCGCATACTTAATGACAAAACCAACTGGGAAAAATTCCGCCACCATATGGACGATCAACTTATACCAAATGTGATATTAAAAACGCAACTTGACATAGAACGTGCCATTATCCATTTCGACGTAGTACTAGAAGCAGGGATCAGATCGGCACCAAAGCAAGCAAATAGAACAAATTCAGCAGCAACTGGCATTTCTATGAAGAAGCAAATTATTGAAAAACGAAAGTTAAGAAAAAGATGGCAAAAAACTAGATCACCTGACGACAAGAGAAAACTAAGCTTAGCCACAAAAATTCTTAAGGATACTTTAAACAAAAGAAATAACAAAGAAATGGAAAACTATCTGAAGAACATGACTCCCAACAAAGATACAAACTACTCTCTTTGGAAATGTACTAAAACATTAAAAACCCAAATAAAACATCAACCACCACTAAAGAAAGATGATAATTAATGGGCCGTTACAAAAGAGGAAAAAGCGAAAACGTTAGCAAAATACTTTGAAGAGGTTCTATCAAATGACGAAGAAAAGAAAATTGACAACCAAAACAACTACCATTATGACTTTACAAAAATAAAAAGGATGAATACACACGAAATAACAGCTTGCATCAAAAAAGGAATAAAACATAAAAAAGCACCCGGATATGACTTGATAACAGGTATTAGTGGAGCTACCAACCAAGGCATATATATTTTTGCAAAACGTTTTTAATGTAATGTTTCGCTTGCAATATTTTCCGAAACTCTGGAAAGTGGCAGAGATTATTGCATTGCCAAAGCCGGGTAAAGATCCAACTACCGTATCATCTTATAGACCAATAACCTTGGACCTTGGAATACATTTGGATTCGAAACTAAATTGGAATCACCACATAAAGCAAATGATCAAACAAATAAAAGAAAAACTTCGACAACTTCATTAGATAGTCTGCACAAAATCCAGACTTACTATACAGAACAAGCTATTATTGTACAAAGCCATGATTAAACCAATCTGGCTATATGGACTACAGGTGTGGGGAACGGCTAAAAAGTCTCATATAGTAAAAATTCAACGACAACAATTGAAGATTCTTCGAATTTTGACCATGTCTGACAGGTGCACGAAAAATGATGACATCCACAGGACTTTTAATATAGCAACAGTAGACGAAGAGACCAAAAAATAGCAAGAAGCCACTTTGAAAAAATACAGGAACACAATAATGCAGAAATCAACAAACTTCTGGAAAGGGGAAAAAGCACTGAAAGACTCGACCAGGCAACTTAATGAATGCTGGAAAATAATAAATGTGCAAAGGGGTTAAATTGCTGTTATATTGTTGTACAATTGTAATTATGTAGAGTAAAACTTGTATTGAATATTTTTTATTGTATATTATTTCGTTTATTTTAATTTTTATCGCTTTGGCACTGGTCATTAAGCGATGTATGTAAATCCTGGCCAAATTGTTAAACAACGTACTTAATGTCAATGGACAGATGTATAAAATAAAGGGGAACAAAAACAAAAAAAATAATAATTTGTTTCACAATTTACTTATACAACTTCTTAGGACTTTACTTTGTTAGCACATAATTACATATTACCTTGCATTACATACAGTGGTACATTTTCGTTTAAACGCATTGCATTTTTTTCGTTTATTTTAGAACTGTTTTAAGATTACAACAATAACAACAACAAATATTCTTCCAAACTATTCGTTAAGGTAACAGTAAACCATCGTTGCATTTGTTTCTTATCTATTGCTTTTTGTTGTAAAATAACGGGTCTCTATTTAAATTGTGCTTAAATTTATAGAGAAGGCTCAGGAATGCATGAGCAGTTTCAATGTCAAATGCTAACAAAACGCAGCTAAGATATTTTTATTATTTCGCTACGGCCTTGAAAAAGTTAACATAAGAGAGTTAACATAGTGGAGCGTAGTCTACAGAATTAAATATAGCGTGACATGATTTGGTGTTAGGCAGAATAAAATAAAAGCAGACTTGTACATTTTTCTTTCATGCTTATTTGCCGTCGATATTTTGCATGCGCAAATGTTTCGGCCGGTATCTCACATATACTATAAATGCTTTAGTGTGGTCTTCCAATGCGTTATAGAAGCAGGCTTGTCTGAATAGACATGAGCTTTAACATAGCCCCACAAAAAATAATCTAAAGGCATCGAACGTGAAATAAAATGTTAACCGAACTCACCTCTCAACAAGTCCATTGTTACGCGTGCTGTGTGGCATGTTGCACCGTCTTGCTGAAACCACATGTCATGCATGTCAAGCTCTTGCATTTTGGGCAAAAAAAAGTTGGATATCATTTCATGGTGAATATTAAAAGTGAACGGACGCTCTGCGAAATAGCTACCAAATCCCGGTAAACTATCCGCATATTTGATAAATTAACGAGATAATGACGCTAAATATCAAAGGTGCCAAACTAATTCGCTAAGTTGCGCTTTGTGACATTCAACTAACAAAAAAAAAAAGTAAATAAAAAATAAATAAATAAATAACCAAACTAGTGCATATTTGCAAATGAGTGTCCAACGCACTCCTCCGTGCGAGCGTAGGCGCTCTCACAGTGTAAATAATTTGTTAAATAATCAACCGCTTGCGGTCCGACCAAATGCCGTACTCTCGCACGCGAATAAGGTTAGGTTAGGTTTGGCAGCCGCATCGCACATAGAGACAACGATGCCACTTAGACCACGAAATGGGTCCGTTGTGAAGCCGCGGGGGCTGAGCTACATTTCCCTCTCCATATTAAGCCATCCTGAGCTTTTGACAAAGCGTAAAAGGTTGTTGATACCTAAAATGTATAGATTATCTATATTCGTTAAGAAGTAGGATTTTAAAAATCGGTTCCTGCTTCTGGCTAGAGCTGGGCATGTGCAAAAAAGGTGTTGAATTGTTTCCAACTCCTCCTCATTTCTGCAGCTACGACAGAAATCATGCGTGTAAACGCCTAATCTCCTTGCATGATTTCCTATGAGACAATGTCCTGTGAGGGCCCCTACTAAGGTCCTGATTTGAAGTCTATTCAGTTTTATAATACTCTTGGACAGACGTAAATTTAGCCTTGACCATGTTTGCCTAGCAATTTCACAGGTGTTAGCGCTAATCCATCTTTGATTTGCAGAATTGATTAGTGCGCCCTTAATGAGAAGCTTACAAGTTGCGAGAGGTATCTCCATAAAATTACTTATGTCTGGCAAACAGGTACCTTCTCTTGCAAGTTGGTCGGCCCTACAGTTCCCTGGTATATCTCTGTGGCCTGGAACCCATCACAAGATTATACGATATTGTTTGGCCATCTCATTTAGAGATTGGCGACAACGTAAGACACTCCTTGATGTTGTTTGGAATGCACCCAGGGCTCGTAGGGCAGCTTTGCTGTCTGATAGAATGCAGATATCCGTTGATGATATTCTGTTTATCTTTAACCATTTTAAGGCTTCATGAATAGCGTTTATTTCCGCTTGAAAAACACTACAGTGATCCGGTAGTTTAAAGGATTCACTAATAGAAAGCTCTTCGCAAAATAACCCTGATCCTACACCGGTATCCATTTTAGACCCGTCCGTGTAGATCTTAACGGGTGTGTTGGGTGTTGGATCTTCTTCAAACCATTCCAGTCTAGAAGGGATTTTCATTAGGAAATTCCTTTCGAAGCAGATAATGGGAGGATGATAATCGCAGTCACTGGGTATATCCGTGTAGGAGTCTAAGATGGTCGAATGTCCCTGTGTGACAGTCTTCCATTGTGAGCTCGCTTTGAGCCTTACAGCGGTGCAGGCCGCTAAGTATTTGCAGAAGAGATCTAGGGGTGGCAGATGTAGTATGATATCCAAGGCCATGGATGGCGTGGTTTTCATGACGCCACATATTGCTAATTCCGCTGATCTCTGCACCTTATTCAATAAATTAGAATAGGTTTTTTTCTGCATAGCACACCACCAGACAACATTTCCATATAGAAGAATGGGTCTGACGACAGCAGTGTAAAGCCAATGAGCAACCTTAGGTTTAGTTCCCCAGGTCTTACCTAAAGCTCTCTTACAGGCATAAAAAGCTAGGTTCGCTTTCCTGACTCTTTCTAAGATGTTTGACTTCCAAGTCAGCTTCCTATCTATGATTAGTCCCAAGTACTTGGTTTCTTCCGAAATCACAAGAGCTTCCCCCTTGAGCATAATTGGACTTAGTTGAGGGATTTTGTGTTTCCTAGTGAACAATATAAGTTGTGTTTTGTCTGGGTTGACTCCTAGACCACACTTTCCTGCCCACCTAGAAAGTATTCCTAGAGCATTTTGTATTAGGTCTCTTAATGTAGATACAAATTTACCAGAGACAGCAATGACAACATCATCGGCGTAAGCTATCACCTTACAGCCCACCGATTCCAGTAATAACAGAAGTTTATTTACAATTGCGTTCCATAGAAACGGTGAGAGGACTCCGCCTTGCGGTGTACCTCTACTTACCAATCTCCTGAGCACCGATTCTCCTAGTTCCGCTTCAATGATTCTGCTATTTAGCATTTTGCCAATGAAGCCTATCAAGCCCTTCGACATTGTTAAAGGCCCCTTCAATATCAAGGAAAGCGGCTAAAGTAAATTCCTGTTTGTGCAGTGAACTCTCTGCCGTGTAGATAAGGTTATGTAGAGCCGTCTCTACCGATTTCCCTTTCGTGTAGGCATGTTGTGACGTAGAGATAAGATTTCTATCTATAGTTAGGCTTAAGTGAAATTCTATCAACCTCTCCAAAGTTTTCAATAGGAAGGAAGAAAGAGATATCGGTCTTAAGTCTTTTGGATGGGTATGTGAGTTTTTACCCGCTTTTGGGATGAAAACAATTTTGACTTGTCTCCACTTAAGAGGTATATGACCGTAGAGAAAGCAACCTTTGAAGATTGCTAGTAGCCAGTGTGCTAGATGTCCGGCGGTCTTTTGCAGTTCCACTGGGTAAATGCCATCTGGACCCGGTGATTTCAATCGCCCATAAGAGCCGATCCTCAGATATAGCATCTATTCTGACTTCACGACAGTGTACTGTATTTTCCATATCATGCCCAGTAATGTCTGAGTAGCCTGGAAAATGAGTGTCGAGTAAAAGTTCTAAGGACTCTTTACTGGTTGTAGTGAACGTACCATTACTTTTCTGTAGCAGTTCCCAATTTTGAGGACTTCCCGCTAAGATCTTACGAAGTCTGGAGGTCTCAGTTGCCCCCTCAACCTCTTCACAAAAGGATTTCCAAGATTGCCTTTGGGCCTTCCTGATTTCCTTCTTGTAGATTTTCAGAGCATCTTTATAATCTTTCCAATCTTCTGCGAGACATGTTTTCTTTGCCTTATTAAAAGGACTTCTGCTTGTTTTTTGAAGCTTGCCTAGTTCAACCGTCCACCACTTAGGCTTGGGTTTACCTCTCAGTCTTCTTAGGGGACAGGCTTCCGCTAAGGCAGCATTCATGTTGTAGGTAATTTTGTGCACCAAATTTTCTAGTCCTTCTATGCTTTGCGGTACCACTGATGGACATGTTCCTAGGGTAACCCCGATACAATCTATATACCTTTCCCAGTCTGTTTTCCTGATATTTCTACCAGGCTTAGGTTTCGGTAGATTTTTGCTAACCTCAAACGAGATATATCTATGATCAGAGAAGGAATGTTCTTCCAAAACTTCCAGTTCCTAATTCTGTCAATAACGGAGTCAAAAGCAAAAGTAGCGTCTAGCACTTCCTGTCTATTACTAATGACAAAAGTAGGTTTATTACCTTTATTGCAAATCTGTAGTTTAGTACCTATCAGATAATCAAAGAGACACTCACCTCTAGCGTTAGTATCAGTGCTGCCCCATATCTCGTGATTCGCATTTACATCCGCACCAATAATTAGCTTTGCGCCAAGCTTCTGCGCCTGCGCTACCAGATCTTTGAATATTAATCTCGGTAGCTCCTCGTGGTCATGTGCGAGGTAACAGGAAGATAGCCACATCCGTTCATTTCCCGACTCCAGGCTGATGGTCAATTGATCGGTGTCGCTGTAATTAGAGAGCATGAAAGCATTTATCCCTTTTCTTATTAGTACGCACGCTCTTCCTCTCCACCACCGTTTTGTTGGGCTCATCTGAATCTGACGCCAGTAGCTCTTCCTCATCAGTGAGAGTAGTATCGAGTACTCTATCTAACAAGGAAGAGATACTGCCGTCAGCAGATGCTTTTCTTAGCGCTGTAGCCGTATTAGGACCGGAGCCAGATTCCGCCGTGGCGGCTATCTCAGCTCCAACCGGGTCCTTTAAATTAGACGTCTTGTCTTTGTTATAGACCCTCAGTGTTATGGACGAAAACCCATAGCTCACTACACCGTCAGATCGCGCCAGTGCGTCCACGGAGTCCTTGCAGACTACGAAGGTAGCGCTTCGGTACTCACCTTTGGGATCGTCCAGCTTTGTGACCTTCCACGACGATGTAGGAAGCTCCGGATTACATACCCGAAGCATTTCAAGGATCATTTGAGGGTCCGATGGCTCCGCTGGTAACCAGGCCCTAGCTTTTGGTAAACTGGGGATGTCATCCCTTGAAATTACCTAGAGTTTAGACCCAGGCCATACTTCGCCGATCCTTGAAATCGCTATTTTATATAGATCAGTTGATCTCTGATCGGCACAGGCGATAAGTTTCACGTGGCTCTGATGCCATCCATTATCGCGACAGAAAGGAGCAGGACCAGGATTCTCCTTCAGAATTTGGAAGAAAACGCTTGAGAGCCTGGCTTCCACTTTTTTCCAGTTGTCAGGCGAAATAGTGCCGTCAGGGTTACTTTTGTCAACCACCGCCCATAGTTGTTGGCCTCTGACAGCTTCGCTGTATGTGGCTGGAGAAGTCTTGGTGTTTCGGGGCTTCTTCAACGTGCTGGGGTTGCTGGGTGGGTCGTCTGACAACTGACGTTTTGGGTTCGGTTCAGAACCCCGAGGGGACTCCTCCGTTACCCTTGTCGCCCAGCTAAAAGAGTGCTTCTGCTTGTCAGACCACTCCCCCTCTCGAATCGTTTTTAGGCGCTCCAGTAGCCTGAAGGCAGCACGTCTCTCCTTGTAGCCATGCCGTGCAGGCTCTGCTACTGCGGAGGTATCAGTCGTTTCAGACTCAGTTTTACCACCTTTACCAGGGCTAGTCCCGGTATTGGTGGTAGAGGAAGATGACTTCTTGGCCAGAGGTTTGTTGTAAGTACCGCCACTTCTGCTGTTGCCAGGTTTGTCCTCAGCGCCAGCTTCCGCCGTACGAAATGGGCTAGCCGTGAAGGGCTTGGATGTACTGACACTTCCACTAGGCTTGAGTATCCCAGCTTCCGCCGTACTAGAAAACATCTGGTTTGATCCAGATTTGGGGGTGGAAGCTATAGCTTCCTTTGCATTTAAGGACTGCTTGTCCGTAGAGATTTTTGGTTTGAAGGACTCCATCTGTTTCGTACGATCACCGTTCACCGTGGCAGACATGGTGATCTTATTAAAAGAAAGGGGAAACATAATGGTCGACCGTGGCAGCGCCCCATACCACGGCAAGGTCATGGTTATACCCCGAGGTGACCCGGTATCGAGGTAGCTCCGTAGAAATACAGTCGGACAGAAAACCCCCTGACTGCAAGCCACCCAATAGGCACGGGTCGCATGACACCTTGGGTTAGGGGGGGTCGAGGAGAGGAAATGATGGAATGATGGGAGTTTAGGATTGACAGGGGATCTTCGTCGGTACGGTGATCTTCATACGGTGATTGGATGGCCACCAATTTTGCCGTAAAGCGGATGGATGGCTAGCCAAACCTCATATGAAGCTTCCCTCTTAGTTCGTGTTGGGTTGGTCCCCATGATAAGGGGGCCAAACCACCACTTAAGCCTCATCCCCGCGGCAAGGAGACCAACATGATGAGACGCACGCGAATAAGCTTAATAAAAAAATTGATCTAATCCACACTCCTCCTATAACTGAAAATGTTCTAGCTGCTCTACTAACATCTACAACAAAGACGACCACTACAGCAACAGCCTCCGCAACAACAGCTACTCTTGCTCTCGCAACACTCACAACAAATACCAGCACGACAACGACAACCTCAGCTGTAACAACCACGGTATCATCAGCGACTAACGCAAAGTCTATTATGTGCACGACACTAAAAACATCTATTGCTGAGCAACCCAACAACTCAAACAAAAGCCAAACACCCAAGCGTTTGCGCAGTTCTCCAGAAAAAGCAGAAATAAATGCAAGCAAGAAAACAGGGAAATTGTCCTCAAAACAACAACAGCTCACATATTGGCTGAGTAAACCACCGTCAGAGAATAGATTTGATATACTGGACCAAGAGAACGAATTAGAAGAGAACGAACTAGAAGAGAATGAAACAGAAGAGACGCAAACTCTTAATTCAATAACAACAAAGCCCAAATATGTACCAAAGCAACCACCGATCTACGTACAAAAAGTCCAAGTATTAGGCACTCTTATCAAAGCTCTTAATGAATGTATACAAAATAACTATGAACTAAAAGTACTTAAGAACAATGAAACAAAGATACAAACGAAGGAATCAACGCATTATTCAGCAACAATAAAACTACTTAAAGAACGAAATACTCAATACTATACATTCCGACCAAAGGAAGAAAAAGGGTTTAAAGTAATTCTGCGCAATATGCATCATTCTACAGACATAAATGACATTAAATCTGAACTCACTGAATACGGTCATGATGTAACAAATATTTTTAACATCCTCAAAAGCGACTCAAAGCAACCTATACCTTTATTCCCACTGGAAATCAAAACAAATAGTAACAGCAAAGATATATATATACAATATAACAAATCTATTGCATTGTAAGGTAAAATTCGAGCCCCCACGTCAAATAAGGTCTCTTCCACAATGTCTCAACTGCCAAAAATATGGGCATACTAGAAACTATTGCACAAAAAATCCAATCTGCGTTAAGTGTGCAGGCCCGCATAAAACTGCGAACTGTTCAATCAATAAAAGTAGTAACAATATTAAATGCGCACTCTGTGGCGAAAAAACACACAGCCAATTATAAAGGATGTATGGTATACAAATCACTGAGGGTGCAACGTTTTCCAGCTCTACGCAAAAAGGAACTCCAGACTCCGATACTGAACCCGCCGCAACAAGAAAACACAGTCGACCCCCCTATAATCGGGTTATCAACCTATGCGCAAGTAGCAGCACAAGCTACAAATAATAAAACAGGTATGCCTAACCCTCAAAATGATGATATTGAAGAACTTAAAAAAATGATGAGCCAGCTCATCAATCAAATGACTAACATGATGAATATATTCACATTACTGGTCACCAAACTCGATGCACAAGCAAAGTAAAATGACAACAGCCTTATGGAATGCAAACGGACTAAATCAACATATTCTTGAAACTAAAACTTTTATTGACCAATACAACATTGACATACTATTGGTGTCAGAAACTCATTTTAATGACAAAAGCTACGTTAGTATTCCCGGCTACAAAATAATATGCACCAATCACCCTGACAACAGAGCACCCTGCGGAACAGCTATCAAACTGAGACAAAATATTATGTTTAACAAAATGGAAGAATATCAAATGGACCATCTGCAAGCAACGACGATAGAAATAAATATCAGTTGCTTACTGCCCTCCGAAACACAACCACAAAACAACACAATACGCTAACTACCTTGAAACACTGGGAAGTAGATTTATTGCCGGAGGAGATTATAACGCAAAAAATATGATGTGGGGTTCAAGATTAACAAACACGAAAGGAAAAGCATTACTTGACGCCATCAGAGCTCGTAATTGTAATTATATAAGTACCGGAGAACCCACTTACTGGCCCTCTGACATTAATAAAGTACCTGACTTACTTGACTTTTTTATCATGAAATCAATTAATCCAAACGAACTGACAATTGAATCTTGTCTTGAACTCTCTTCTGATCACTCGCCAATTATACTAAGAACCCAACAACCACCGCAACAAAACTTAAATCCACCACTTTACAATCATCATACAGACTGGAATGCGTTTACTGAGCTTTTGGAATCATATTTAGACACAAAAGTATCTTTGAAAACAGGCGATGAAATTGAGACAGCTATAGCTTTTTTTAACGACAAAACTATTAAGGCAGTTAGTAAATCTACACCCTCTTCGCCAACTAAAGAAAAGAATGACTACATACCTGATACGATAAAAAAGAAAGCTAAGGAAGAAATGGCAGACAACAAGATTTCCAGACGACAAGAAAAAGCTAAACAAATTGGGAAAAGATATAAGAGACCTACTTCAAAAGGAAAAAGACAGAAAACTTAGCAATTATCTCAAAAATATTGATGCAAGAAAATCCTCAAACTACACTTTTTGGAAGGCGACAAAAAAAGTGGTGGGCGCCACAATACATTTACCACCAATAAAAACAACTAAAGGGAAATGGGCCCGAACCACTTCAGAAAAAGCAACGGTCTTAGCTCAACATTTTAAAGATACTTTTGAAAATAATAATAACGACATAAATCTCACTTATGCAGCAAACGAGAATAAGAAGCAAATTAAAAAAAATCACACATACGGAGATAAAACAATTAATAAAAACTCTAAAGAACAATAAATCGCCTGGATACGATCAAATTTCGGGAACAATTATGAAGCATATGCTTGACAAGGCTATAATTTATCTAAGAAATATTTTCAACGCTGCTATAAGTCTCAAAAATTTCCCTAGTACCTGGAGATTAGCTGAAGTTATAGCGATCCCGAAACCTAACAAAAACCCTACACTAGCGACATCATATCGACCAATCAGCCTACTACCGACAATATCAAAAATTTTCGAAAAAATATTATTTGACCAGATAAATCCTATTATAACAAGCATGAATCTGATACCCCAACACCAATTTCGATTTAGGAAAAACCATTTAACAATCCAACAGATTCATAGAGTAGTCCACAAAATTAATGATGACCGGAATAAAAAAAGAGTGTGCATGTCCATATACCTCGACGTAGCTAAAGCTTTTGACCCTGGGTTACTCCATAAATTAAAAACACAACTACCTAATGACTTTTACCTTATGCTTAAGAGTTACATCCAAGACAGGAAATTCTATGTTAAATATAACGACGCATGTTCAGACATTCAACCTATGAACGTAGGCATTCCCCAAGGCAACATTGTATCTATTGTACACGGCTGATCTACCGGAACCGAAGTCAGAAAACAGCATGATTGCAACATTTGCGGATGACACAGTCCTCATGGTATCTCATAAAGATACAAAAGTCGCAAAACAAAATTTACAAAACGAATTAAATGTGACATTAAACTGGTTCAAAAAATGGAACATCGAAATTAACGCTGACAAAACAATACAAGTAAACTATACAAACCGAAGGACAACCATTGAACCAGTTAGCGTTGGTAATTCTGACGTGCATATTGACACCAAAGCGAAATACCTGGGTATTACGATCGACTCGAAATTAAACTAGCAGGAGCATATAAAGAAAAAGCGAAATGAAGTTAAAAATCGTTTTAAGAAATTGTACTGGCTACTTGGACCTCAGTCCAATCTATCATTGCAAAATAAAGTACTTAATTATCGAACGATAATTGCTCCGATCTGGAAATATGGAATTGAGATTTGGGGCACTGCTGCAAAAAGTAATCTAAGTATACTTCAACGAGTCCAGTCTAAAATTAGGACCTTAACTAATGCACCTTGGTACATACCTAACGCAAATTTATCGCTACGTTGATATCGATACTATTGATGAAACAATACAAAGCGCTAGAAGGAGACACATAAATAGACTATTAACGCACACAAATCCTATGATGAGAAGACTACCAAATAAAGAAAAATCTACCCAAAGTCGGCTTAACCGTCAAACACCAACAGATCTTGCAAAATCCATGTAATCAATTGTCAACTAATCGTATATGTCATTGTTTGTTAACCACTTGTTTTTTTTTTTTGAAGTGAAACTTCTTTTGTCTCGAAGGATGAAACGCTGTGAGGAGTAAAACCATAGCGTTTCATCGATATGTGACGCTACGCCAGCGCCATCTGTTAAAAGCGTGGCGTGGATGAAACGCTGTGAGGAGTAAAACTACGCTAAACTACGTAAAACACACGCTATGCCAGCGCCATCTGTTAAAAGACTGGCGTGGCGTGTCGTCGTGAATGTAATGCGGTCGTTTATTATTGCATTCTTATCGAATGTAATTTGTAAATATGACATTTGATTGACGGCCGCCGTAGCCGAGTGGGTTGGTGCGTGATCACCATTCGGAATTCACAGAGAGGTCGTTGGTTCGAATCTCGGTGAAAGCAAAATTAATGAAAACATTTTTCTAATAGCGGTCGCCCCTCGGCAGGCAATGGCAAACCTCCGAGTGTATTTCTGCCATGAAAAAAATCTGCTCATAAACATATCATAAAACAAAATGAAATAAATGCATAAAAAAAAAAAAAAAAAAATTTTCTTGTGATTCGAACCAAGGATTTCGGATCGGAAGCCCACATTGCTAGCCGCTGGGCTATCGCGCTGTGCTGTCGCCGCAAAATAATACAGTAGGTTCTGTTTTTATGCGGCTTTTTTTTATGCGATTTTGAAATAGTGCGGTTTTTTTTTTAATTACAAAATGCATGTCGACCTATCAGGAATTGTACATATAAACAAGATTCTAAACCAGGTAAGCAAAAACTCATCACAGATTACATCAGAAATGCTAACCCTACAAGTATGGAAGATATATAAAGATATAATTTTCAAAGATACAATATTTTGTTTATGCGATTTTATTTAATTATTTCAGATTCATGCGGTCTATGGAACGTATCTATAGTAATAATATGGGACTAGTGCCCTTTTTTATGCGATTTTATTACATTATTTCAGATTTATGCGGTTTTAGCATTTGAAACGTATCTATAGTTTTACTATAGAACTAGTAGCTTTTTTTATGCTGTTTTTTTTTATGCTGTTTCTTGCGGAACGTATCTACCGCATAAAAACAGAACCTACTGTATATCATAAATCTGTTTACCATACCAAAGACCATACACTTTGCGAACGCATTTCGGTGGAAACAGTTGACAGTTATCCCAAACACAATATTATATTAGTAACGCGAGACGCGTCATAGAGTGTGTGTGTAGTTTTGAGCAAATCTTACAAACATATTTTGTTTTGTTGATTGATTTCTGTTAAATATAGCATCAAATCAACAAAAACGGAAACCGAAAACAGGTGCTGAACGGCAACGTGAGTATTTGGAGCGTAAAAAATTAAGAGCTACTGTTGAATACCGTGACAGTGAATCCTCCGGTTGTACGATAAGTGATAATTTGTAGTACCAACAACAAGATGCGGAACTACCATTGATGCAGTATTTCATCGATACCTTGATAGATTAGAATGTAGATCATTTTTTACGTATTTCAGTTACCATAAAGCCCTTGTTTCATTTTTGGAAAACGAATCCAATAATGATAATGACAATGCCGAGAACCAAATGTAATTGAGTACAATAAATTCATTTCTTTTTATATTAAAATAAATAAATAATTCTGTTTAATAAAATTCCATTCAATCGTGCGGGTTCCGTGAACTACCACACACTTTCTTTTTTAAATAATATGTATATTTCTTCTATATGAGCTTGGGGGCATTGGCCCTTCAATATCACTCTCATTCCATCTTTTTGTAAATCAAATTACTTATTGTCTAACGACAGGTGTAATATTTTATGGAAAAAAAAAATTCACGGTAGCGCTCACCATTCACGGTTATGTTACGATTCGCAGCATCTTTGAAGAAGTACGGTCCAATGATACCTCCAGCCCATAAACCGCACCAAACTGTGACCTTTTCTGGATACATTGGTAGCTCTTGCAATTCCTCTGGCTGATCTTCACTCCAAAATCGACAATTCTGCTTATTTACGTACCCATTGATCCAAAAATGTGATTAGTCATTGAACACAATTTTTCGAAAAAAAAGTGGATCTTCGGCCAACTTTCCAAGAGCCCATTCATTAAAAATCTGTATTGCGGTAGGTCGTTCGGCTTCAATTCTTGCACCAGTATTTTGAAAGGCTGCACACCTAAATCCTTTCGTAAAATTTTCCACGTTGTTGAGTAACAGAGGCCCATTTGCTGCGAATGGCGACGAATCGATAATTGATGGTCATCATTAACACTGGCCGATACAGCTGCGATAGTTTCTTAAGTTTGCACTCTACGTAAGCGTGTTGGTGGTTTGATGTCCAATAATGTAAATTTGGTTCTAAATTTAGTCACAATAGCTCGAATAGCCGCTTCAGTGGGTCGATTAAACTGGCCTTAAAATGAAAAAAGCGCGCGATAAACTTTCTTAACAGAACACCTATTTTTATAATAAAATTCAATGATTTGCAAGCGTTGTTCGTTTGTAAGACGATTCATGGTTGAATTATAGACCAAACTGAAGATGCTTGACAGTGAAACAAAACACGAAACGTGCGTCAGCTATTTAAACCAACTGTTTAAAAAGATAATATCTAAGAAATCACCCGTTATGTGTGCGTGTCGGGTGCCCGACGCTAATATCTAAAATTTTTGATTTTCATCATGCAAAAGCCGACAAAAAGTATGTGTGACACGAAACAAGTACGTGTGTAACCCGACACGCACACATATAAACAGCTGGACAGCAAATGCATGAGAGTGTGCCGAAGCTAATAGACAAGCGTATGCAAACACATTCCTAACATATGCAAAAAACGCAAAATATGAATACATATGTTGAGACAATGTATGTACATAGATGTTTCTATTATGAGCAAAACACTGTATATTCGTATATACATATGTATGTACATGCGTAAGTTTCCAAAACTAAGCCTAGCGGCTACAAGAACAAAATGTATTCATAGGCGCAGCTGTAGTGGCCATGATTATTTACCCGCGACGGCGCTGAAGAGTTTGAAATATTGTAAAACACGACAAAAACAAATATTGGCAAATTATTTGGTAAATCTTGAATTTGTGTCAAGTCGAGTGGCCGCGACTCCGTACATATGTATGCATCAATATATGTACATGGTTTGATTGAAAAGTAATGAGCCTTATTTTTAAGCAGTTTTATAAAACCTTTTGGCTTATACAACTAATATCCTTCAAAATAGGACCCTTGAGTGTCAATACACCGCTGCACAGTGCGGCCGATTCCCGAAAAGCTGGCCAAAACTCAAAAAATTAAGTAATTGATTCAAAATTTGTTACTCGGGGGTTGTCGGGGTCGCTGATTACGAATTTGATCTTAAAATTTTGAAAATCCACCCCCTTCCACCCCTATTGGCTCACGTGAAATAGCGTATATTCAAGAACATAATCAAGATGCATGTAAATTTATATGTTTTCGGGGTCGAAAGGTAGCAAGTGGTAGCAGCTGAATCTTGTTTTATTCAGTAACCATTACTTTTTTGAGTAACCTTTAATAGGTTTCAAAGCAGCATATGATGGCGTTGTATTACTATACAGTTTGAAAACTCAAATTTTATAAAAGAAATTGCAAAAAATGTATCTACGTATTGCTGCAGCTAAAAATTTTGTGTCGAGGTATTGATATGTACTAAAGATTTCTCGTATTTTACTAACCTTCCGAAGATGATTCCATTTGGTTTTGTTCAATTTACTCCATTATAAAATCTTTCAAATGTGTACAACTTTCACTATTCATCGACAGTAATACGATGCTCAAACGAAGGCCACGTTGCGACTGAAAACACAGAGGATACTTAGGGTACAGGACGTTGCTATGAACGGTTTTCACTACTCAAGGCATTACTGTAGCCAACCCAAAGACAAGAAAACTCTATCTAGAAACTTTTTTTTTCGACTTTTGGCCAGCTTTTTGGGAATCGGCCGCACTGTGCGCTGGTAGCGGCCCTTCCACTGCAGGAATCATTTTCTAAACTCATCCGCCGGAATCGCGTTCAATTCGGCTGTCACAGTTTTTTGAATCGCCTCGATGGAGTCGAAACGCCTCCCCTTTAGCTTTCTTTTTAGGCGCGGGAACAAGAAGAAGTCGGGAGGGGACAGGTCTGGGCTGTAGGGAGGGTGGGGAAGCACCGGAACCCCCATCTTGGCCAATGCAGAGGTGCAGAGGAAGGCGGTATGCACCGGCGCATTGTCGTGATGAAGAGTCCAATTGTTGACGAGGTCGTTGCAGTTCTGATTGGTAGGCAAATCGGATGTGAAAATCAGATAAAGGATGGGCCCCCGAACGCTACCCTGTGGGACACCAGCTTTAATTTCGTTCAGGTCAGAATGCGTGTTGTCGTATTTATATCGAAAGAGGCGATCGGATAGATAGGATTTTAAAATGTTATAATATTGAATTGGTAACAGTTCTTTTATTTTGTTGAGAAGGCCATCGTAACAAACTTTTTTCTTTTTGAGTTAGCCTTTGAACTTGATCGATTGTAGAATGTTTTGGGCGAAAACTAAATTGATGCGCTGCTATCAGATTCCTCTGCTCAATAATATTGTTAAAGCGTTTGGCAAGTAGTTTTTCCAATAGTTTTGACAAAATGGGTAGGAGGGATATAGACCGATGTGATGAGACGTCGTGTGCTGGCTTTCCTGGCTTGTTGACCATGATCACCTCGGCAGTTTTCGAGTATATAGTAATGTGTTTCAATCTGAAGATTCATAATTTTGGTTAATTTAATTAGAGTAATTGGTGGGAGTTGTTTTAGGATTTTCCCGGTGATGAGGTTAAAGCCAGGTGCCACTTTGGATTTTAATTTTTTTATTTCATCACATAATTCAGAATCTATTACTGGAGGAGTTTCGTCGTGATCGCGTGATAAAATGATTCCATTTCAGCCGCTCTTGATACGTCGTATGGCTTGAAGATATTTTCAAGGTATTCAGAGAAGGTATTAGCTTTCTCTAAATTTGTGTTTGCCCATGTGGTATCTGTTTTTCTTATTGGTGGATATTGTGTAGCTGGTTGTGAAAATGTATTTGCGCATTTCCAAAGTGAGTAATCGGTGCTGTATTCATTTGTTAGCCCTTTTAGGCAATCACTATGAGAGCGGTTTTTAAAAACCTTTATCTTTTTAGAGAGTTCTTTTGTTATTTTATTTAAAATAATTTTATCAGGTGGGGATCTGGATTCCTGCCATCGTCGATGTGCTTTGCGTTTTTCTCAAACCATTTCTTTTATTTCTCTAGTGTACTTATATCCCGCTCAGATACTTCTTATAACTGGCGTACTGCCCCACGCTGCGCGTTGTATGCTGTTTGACAAGTTCAATACTTCATCGTCAAGAGCCTCATAACTATTTCTTTCTGAATTGTCTGTATCATCCGACAGTATCTTTCTAAAGTAATCCCAGTCAGTGTATTTATTCGTTAGTGTAAATTGTGGTTCCTTGGTAATTACATTTTTATGTATTGTTAAGTATATTTTGGAATGGTCCGAGTTTAAATCTAGTCCACTTTCTATGCGCATATATTCTGAAGAAAAATTTCTGGTTATGAAAAAGTCTATAAGATCAGGAATCTTTTGTGGATCTGTTGGCCAATACGTTGGTACTCCAGTAGAAAGTGTGCTGCATCCAGTACTTTGGAGCGTCTTGTATAATTCTCTGCCTTTTGTTGTGATAATTCTCGACCCCAAATGGGTATGCTTAGCGTTAAAATCTCCCCCCATTATGAATCCATGTTTATGGTTATTGATTAGCCGCAGGTATTCACCACATGTGATCTTACGTTTTGGAGGGCTATAGACTGTTGTAAGCGATAAATTTTTACCGCAATTAATCGAAATGGTTATCGCTTGAATGTCATTTGTAGAGAGTCTACCGTCTTCAAAATGTTTTATGCTTTTTTTTATAATGATTGCAGCACCTCCACGTGCGCAGTTATTTAGATGTATTGTGTGGTATGTCACAAAATTTGGTAAACTAAAATATGATTCCTTGGTAAAATGAGTTTCCAAAATCAAACATATGTCGATTTATTCAGTATTGAGGATTATTTCAAGATCATTTTGATGCTTCAGTCAGCCGTTTGCATTCCATAGCTTAATTTAAAAAGATTGGTCATTTGGCTTGAGCAAGAATTTTTTCAAAGTTTTAGTAGCCGCTTTTCAAGTGTCAGCGTAAACTAATTTTGTTTTGTTAGTTTTTCTAGGATTTGATGAAAAATATTTGTATCTTCCGAATGATCATTCCCTTTTACTATTTGGCAGTATGTTGTCCATTAGTTATTGATGCAGTTTTTTGAAGAGTGGGATTACGTGTAGATATTTTTGGATTGTTTTCTGTGGGTTTTATAGCTGGTTTCTTTGCATTAATATATTTATTTTTAATATCGCTTTTTTTGTTACTGGATCTTTGATCGCGTATCTTTTGCAACTCCTTAGCAACAACACAGTCTCTATAGCTAGCTGGATGAGCTTCACAACAATTGCAGCATTTTGGTTGTAATTCTTCAGGCTTATTGCGATCAATTTTTTGTGTTTTCCAGTGCATTTGACGCACCTTGGCTGTTTGCCGCAATAGTTTTGCGTATGATCATAAGACTGGCATGACTTACATTGAGGAATTAGCTTCGATTGTTTCACAGCCTCAATCTTAACTACGGAGTGCAGAATAGTTTTTATTTCATATATTTTTTTAATGCTTTCACTTTCATCAAAGGTGAGAAGAAACATATCTAAAGGTTCTTTTGATTTCCACTTTAATTTATTGAAGACGTTTGTGGCCTTTAATCCTTGTTCTTGCAGATCAGCGACTATTGCTTTTGCATCATTTAAGTGATGTAAATTTTTGACTATCACTTTAATAAGGTTTTTGCTAATTTTCTATAATCATCGGAGTCTGATGCGTTAATTTTGTATACGTTATTGTTGAGAAGTTTAATAGAGAATGATTTTTTTGTCTCATTTTTGGCAATACTATAGATTTTTTGGTATTCGCATTCTTCCGATATCATTATTGGTGGAGGCCGTGGAGCCCTCTTTTCTGGTTGATCGCCGAGCGCGTCGGGTAGATCCCTCGATATAGTAGGCCCTAGAGCTTCAGGTGATAATTCCGGTGATAATTCAGCCTTCCTTTTCTTATTGGGTCTCTTTTTCAATACCCAGTCCGTTTCGCGGGCAAGTTCATTTTCATCTGTTTCGTACGATATATTTATATCGTGTTTTTTGGAAATTGTTTTATTCGACTTCAGATTTTGGTTTTCTGCTTTGAGTAGGTCTATTTCATTTTTTAATTCGATACAACATTTTTCCATATCTTCCAGTGTTTTAGCTTGTTGGTTAATTAATGTTTCATAATGGTAGGAATTAGTTGAGCCACCTCCTGGTGGAGGAGTTCGGAAACTTTTCTTAATTTATTTAATTATAAATATCTGCCAACACCAAAATGCGCCTATTAGAGGTCGATCGCTAACCCAGTATTTGTGGGACAGAGTCAGCTAAAAAATTATTACAAACAGGCTTGTATAGCCTTAACAAAATACAACAAACTGAGATTCCTATCGAAAGACCCTCCAGCATAACGGAAACTCAAATCTGCGATTCCCTAGCCTTAAAGCCGGACCCTCCAGGTTAGAAGAGCTTATAAAAAATAAATAAATAAATACCATAATAAAGTAATAAGGGAAAACTGAAACAGGGGTATTTTTAATAAAAAAAATCTTGAAAAAAAAGAAATATTGTATCTATTTAAAATAAATAAAGAGAAAGATATATATGCATGTAAAATAAGAAGAATTTTTTGAAACCATTAAAGGAAAAATAGGAATTAAGGGAAAAATACAATAATAAATAAAAAAATAAATACATATTCATAGATACGGATACATAAAAATATATTTGTAAATTTATTGTTATAAATAAATAGAGAAACAAAAATAAAATATTCACGTACTAATTGATTTCCTATAGAGAAAAAAGTAACTATACTGCTAGAAAATGAACAAGCGGAAAACAGGTAAAACTATTTCATTTAGAGCATACCCAAATACACTAGGAAAACTTTTTAAAAGTAGGACCTTAAGTTCAATATCCGAAGATTCTCCTTTGACAGATACACATTTTCGATTAGAAACAAATAATATGGCTACACCTCCAAGTGAACAGCCAAACTCTGTAGGGAACCCTATCCCAAATTTTCCGCTTAGACTCTCTCTTGAATCTCTTCGTATTCCAGACGCTATAAAGGATTTGCCAACATACGAAGGCAACCCAAGACTTTTAAATGAATTCATTAACAACGGGGAAGAAATTTTGTTTCACATAACAGCCTGTGATGCAACACCACAGGGCCAGATATGATTGCGAGCCATCCGCAACAAAATCATCTTACAAGCTAATGAGGTGTTAAATATGTACGGAACAACTCTTATTTGGGACGACATTAAACAAAGCCTTATTCTACACTCCTCAGATAAAAGGGACCGAAACTTTTCTAATTAGAGACCTCCATAATATTCGCCAAAAATTCAATAATGTAAAAAAATTTTACAGCGAAATAATAGAGATCCAGGCAGCTCTACTTAACAATATCCAAATACACGAAAGAGACGAAAGAGTAGTAAGATCAAAGAAAGAACTTTATGCTGAAATGTGTCTAAATAGCTTTCTGATTGGATTAACGGAACCACTAGGCTCGACCATAAACAATAAAGACAGGGCTAGTTGACTGGAGCGGCAGCCCTTGGTCGGGAAAAACCGGAGTCATTCCGGTAACGTACAACCGGTTGCCATTAGAATGTTGCTATTTATCAGACCTGCGCTAGCAATTGTGATGTCAGACGAGCTGCTGCAATTGCCCACTACCCTAGTGGAGGCGTCGTCGTTTACAGTGCTGAATGTCGAGTGGTCTATCTGCTCTGTCAATAACTGTCCCCTATGATCGTTTGGCAGGCTTGAATACCAAAGATCGTGATGCGCATTGAAGACATCTACTACCAATCGGTTTTCATCTCTGATGAGCGCACCAATATCAGGGTGATATCCTGCCGGGCAGCAGGTACAGGGAGTATATAAATATTATAAATTTCGAGCTCGGCATCGCCTGACCGGACAGCTATTCCTTGACATTCTAAGGTGCTGTCCCTGCCGTCGAAGCCTTTATCAATGAGACGATACTGCACTGTATGGTGGACTATGAACGCTAGGCCACCACCGTAGTTTCGCTCGCGGTCCCTTCTGTGCACGCTGTAGCCGTCCCTGGCGATCAGGGAAGAGCCAGCGAGCAGTTTTGTCTCTTGGACCGTAGCTATCTTGATACCATGTCGGCTCATGAAGTCGACTATCTCGTCAATCTTACTCGTAAGTCTGTTGCAGTTCAATTGTAAGAGTCCAAAACTCCTTGGGGGTATGGTCGTAACTCGGGGAGTGAGGGACGCGTGGTGTTGTCTGCGTTGGTCTTGCTCTGCGTTCCGCAAAAGTTGCTGTGGCCTGATGTTGGCGGGTGGCCGCGCCGCAGGGAACGGTTCCGGGTGTAGAGCTCTGCAGCAGGGGGCAACGTAGTCGCGTGTCCACTCACGTCGGGTGCGCAGGCCAGAGCACTTCCGAAAACGGCACCAGCCATTGCAAGAATTGCACTGGACTGTTGTCAGGTTCCGTGGTACTATGGCCTGACAAACGGAACAGACTGTGCCGGGGACGAAGAGCTGCTGGTTTGTCCCCGCACTGGGGTAGGAGCAGGAAGGTTGTGAGTCAGTGGGGGAGTTGTGCTGCGCCTGAGGGCTCCTTACCGTTAAAGTATGGTTGGTGACGGCAGTTTGGCGTGCCGGCACTGATGACGGCAATGCCGTTGAGGCAGGGGCTGCCTGATGGCGGGAGCAACACGTGGCCACATACCTTGTCTACCACTCCCTATGAGTCTTAAGGCCTGAACAGGTTCTAAGATAGTACCACCCGTTGCACTTATTGCACCTAACCGAGGTGGAGTTCGACATTGCAGGTCTGATAAATAGTATAACCTGGCGACCTATGCTATCGCTTGCATCAGACCACGTGTCCATTATCATGTCGGTCGAGAAACCTGCCGACTTTGTTTCCGCGGATCACTGGTCATATATCAACTTTAACAAAGCTAATTGGACTAGATTCGCGGAATTTACCGAAGACATCTTTGGAGCTCTCCCAATTCCCACCGATGTGCGCGCAGGCGAACGCGCATTCCGCAAGGTAATCACAGGCGCTGCGGCTCGCTTCATGCCCGCTGGAAGGACCCAGGACATAGTCTAAGCGTGATCTCCTACGCCAGGCTGATCCCGTGGATCCTCGGATAAAGGATCTCAATTCGGAGATCCGGCAACTAGTTACCCAATATAAGCGGACCGAATGGGAAGCATTTGAAGTCCTGAAACTTCACCTCTGGTGTGAATAAGCTCTGGTCCACCGTAAGGTCCCTGCCGAACCCGACGAAGCACAATGACAAAGTGGATATCACCTTCAACGTCGGATCCGAAGAGATGCGCGAGCTACTTTAGCCGGCAATTTATTCTGCATCCTCCAGCCGACAGATCCAAACGTAATGCTAAAAGACGGCTGCGCAAACTGACATACAACAGTGGGCCACTTGCTTTCTCCAGCGATGAAGTTCAGGGGGCCATCAACCACACGAAACCATCCAAAGCCATTGCCCCTGACGGACTGAACATGCTGATGCTGAAAAAGCTGGGTCTATCGGGAGTAGAAAGCCTCATCAAGGCTTCAATCTGTCTATGGCCACTCTCCTCATTCCCGATAAGTGGAAATTAGGGTGAGTGGTCCCATTACTGAAGCCTGGGAAACCCGCCAACAGAGGGGAGTCCTATCGTCCGATAACTCTCCTTTCCCCGTAGGGAAGACTCTTCAAGTCCTTCTACTCCCACTCTTTACAAAACACTTGACCCCAGCCTCACACCAGCATGGTTTTCGACTAGTGAATAGCACCACCACGGCACTCAGCGTCATTAACACCCAGGTAAACCGCGGACTTAACCAAAACCGCCCCTGCGAGAGGACTGTCCTAGTAGCGTTGGACCTAAAAAAGGCTTTCAATACAGTCAGCCACACCACGCTACTAGATGACATATTACAGTTGACACTCCCGCCAGTGCTGAGGAGGTGGTCCGCGAACTACCTGAGTGGTCGTCATTCGTCGGTGATATTTCGAGACCAAATATCCAACCCGAGGAAAGTAAGGCAAAGAGTTTCGCAGAATGGTGTCCTTTCACCCTTGCTTTTCAATTTCTATATCTCGAAACTCACCCAGCCACCAGAGGGAGTATCCCTGGTCGCCTACGCCGTCGACTGCACGATAATGGCGTCAGGCAATGATGGCCTATGCTCCAAGGTAAACGACTATCTCGCCCACTTTTCTCGCTTCTTCACTGCGAGGAACTTACAACTTTCCCCCACTAAATCCACGGCGACCCTCTTCACCACCTGGACATATGAGGGCAAGCTGCAACTTAAGGTAAAAGTCGACGACACACCAATTCCGACGGTTAACAGCCCCAAAATATTGGGAGTTACCTTCGACACCTTGCTCTCCTTCTCAGCGCATACAACCGCTAAGGCAACTAAAGAACAGAATCGCAACAAGGTCCTCAAGTCGCTTGCCGGCAGCACTTGGGGCAAAGGTAAGGAAATTTTGCTGTCGAATTTAAAAGCAATAGAAGTGGACGAAGCTTCAGACCTGCCAAAACACTGCCATAAGGAACGCGAGAAGATGTCTCTTGATGTCCCCGATACAACACCTACACGACGAGGCCCACATGCTGCCTGTGAAGGAGGGTAACAAACTGCTCAGCAAGCAGTTCCGGCTAGGGTGTTGCCGCAGACCTCACCCATGCAGACAACTGCTTGAGCCTGAGCTACCTCCTAGGCATATCAGGAAGCATTTCCTCAATTACGCGGACGATATCCAAGATAACACAGACAGACAACTACTGGATCAGACAGTGTACAGACAGACCATAAACGAGATTCATCGGAAGACCATTACCACCTTCCTAAGCTCCCGACCCTCGAATGCTGTTATCGGAGTCCAACCACCACCAATCGCAGACGAAGAGCTCCAACTTCTCCGAGAGTTCCGCGTAACCTTGGAACAATTACGTTCGTTCATACTGAACATATATCCGGCATGTGAAGGCACCCCGCATGACACTAACGGCCTTTTCACATGCCCCATCAAACCTACTCATCTAACACCCCTCTCCCTCCGGACCCAACCTGTCGAAACAGCATGTTTCCTGGGTCTACCGTTAGATGAGCTAGACGAAGACGACCGGTGATTACACTACACTGACAGGGCAAAGTTACTACTATAACAACAACAACAACCATAAAGGCACCTAAGCCAGACTCACTAGCAGAAGCATTTTCATTATGCATGAAAATTACAACCCAAAATAAATGGCAGCCAAGGCCACATAATTCGATTTATGGTGGAAACAGGTATAATAATAGGTTAACACCTTTTCCGCAACAAAACCAGTTTACATACACCAATCCATATACACGTCCCCAACAGTCAAAAGAAATAGTAAATTATAACGCCCAAACCTCTCAACGTAGGATAAACTCGAACTTCCCGAACCAAGACAACAACCAGAACTCACTTAGAGGTAGCACGTTTTAAGGACATAGTAAGCCAGAGCCTATGGATGCAAGTTGCAGCTATGTGAAAACTCAAGCACCAACAACAACTCAAAGATCCTTTAAAACTGGCCATACGATGCGTACTCTTGCATCCGGATCTCAATATAAGAGAAGGGAGCTTTATAACCTTCAAAGCAACAACTATCTAGATTCATTACCACCAATAGCAGGTTACCAACAAAACTTAGATCACTACCAAGAAACAAAAGATCATTCAAACATTGAGGACAACACAAATTTTCGCGACTTTGCCTTAAACAACAGACAGGATATCTAGATATAAAAAAGCATGGTTGCGAGTTAGGCTACATTAATATCTCCTCTCCCCATTCGGACCTCTTAAATTCTTTATTGATAAGGGAGCCTCAACATCATTTATAAACCCAAACTTTATAAATCCTTCAGATCAAATAATATGTAAAAAATTTCAAAAAAACACACGTAAAATTCAGAAAAATGCACACAATTTTTATTTAAATCGATAGTATAGTTCATATAATTTAATGTTTGAAGATTATTTCATGCAAATGTTGACCGCGACTGCGCTTCAAATGATCCATTCGCTTAGTCCAATTTTGGCATACTCTTTCCAATGTTTCGGCCGGTATCTCACATATAAACGCTTTAATGGTGGCTCCCATTGCGTTAATTGAAGCAAGCTTGTCTGAATAGACATGAGCTTTAACATATCTATAGGTATATATAGCGTTTTTCAATAGATGCGCTTCAACTTTTTTCCGATAGGGAGGGCGAACGACGCAATATTTTTTATTTTTCGCTTGTCATTTGTAAACTTCATTAGTATACATTTCATAATGGAACGCTACACACTTGAGCAACGATTGCAAATCGTGCAAATTTTTTATGAAAATAATCGTTCTGTTGCTGCTACTTTAAGAGCATTACGACCATTTTGCGGTCCATTTAACAAGCCATCCCGTTCGACAATCGACCGTCTAGTGAAAAAATTTGTATCTACGTTTTCGCTACATAATGTGCCAGTGAGAGCAAGAAGTGCACGAAGTGTTGAAAATATTGCTGCCGCCAGGGCTTCAGTTCAAGAAGACGCAAATGTGTCGCTCACACGACGTTCTCAACAATTGGGCCTTTCTGTGTCGTCATTGTGGCGAATTTTGCGAAAAGATCTTGGCCTACATCCGTACAAGATCAAGCTGACACAAGAACTGAAGCCGTTTGACCATTTGAAGCGACGTCGATTCGTAAATTGGGCTGAAGATCAACTCGAAAATGATCCAGATTTTTTCCAAAAAATCATCTTCAGTGATGAAGCTCACTTTTGGCTCAATGGCTTTGTCAACAAGCAAAATATGCGTTACTGGGCAGAAAGCTATCCACACGTGATTCATGAGGCACCGTTGCCTCCCGAAAAAATCACTGTGTGGTGCGGTTTACATGCCGGGGGCTAATTGGCCTATATTTTTTCGTTGACGAGAACGATCGCCACGTTACTGTGAATGGAAATCGATACCGACATGTGGTTTCAACAGGACGGGGCCACAAGCCACACAGCACACGCTACAATTGATTTGTTGAAGAGTAAGTTCGATGAGCGCATTATTTCCAGAAATGGACCGGTCGAATAGCCGCCGCGCTCGTGTGATTTGACGCCTCTAGACTATTTTCTTTGGGGTTATGTGAAGTCATTGGTCTACAGTAATAAGCCGGCGACGATTTGTGAGCTCAGAGCCAATATTGAACGCGAAATTGCTGGAATTTCGGCCGATTTATGCAAAAGAGTGGTCGAAAATTGGGTTCAACGATTGGACTTCGTAAAACGAACACGCGGTGGTCATGCAAAAAAAATCGAACTTCATACTTAAATGCATATGTTCAAACTCGATAATAAAAAAAAAAATAGTTAAAAAAGTCAAACCGTTTGTGTTTTATTCAAAAAAAAGTTGAAGCGCTCTTACTAAAAAACGCTTTATAAAAATTCAGCCGTTTTTCGCGTTGTGATGAACTTTACGGAGAATGGCTCAACCGATTTTAACCAAATTTTTAGCCTTTGTTTAGACTGTTCAGTAGATGGTTTGTGTTTTAAAATTTAAAGAATCGGATACCAGGATCTCGAGAAATAGGCCAAAACGTAGACCCGGGTAACCCTAGGATGTGTGTACAATATGGGTAGCAAATGGAAGCTGCTGATGATTGCTATAGTATAGAGTATTTTTCATACCGTTCCGTGACTAGGGTCTCGAGATATAGGCCAAAACGTGGACCCGGGTAACCCTAGGATGTGTTTGTACAATATGGGTAGCAAATGGAAGCTGCTGATGATTGCTATAGTATAGAGTATTTTTGATGCCGCTCCGTGACTAGGGTCTGGAGATATCGGTCAAAATGTGGACCCCGATAACTTAAGGATGTGTTCGTACAATATGGGTAGCAAATGGGAGCTGTTGATGATTGCTATAGCATAGAGTATTTTAATGCCCCTCCGTAACTAGGGTCTCGAGATATAGCCCAAAACGTGGAGCTGGATAACCCTTGGTTATGTGTGAACCACATGAGTATCCATTGTAAGTTGTTGATAAATGCTAATGAAAAGAAGACTTTTCTTTTCGCTGGGTAACTAAGGACTCCAGATATAGACCAATTGGGAGCTCGCCTTCAGGGTATTCTTATGTACTACAACCAGTTAAAATGGTATATTCAGTCACATCTATATATATAAAAATTCAGCCGTTTTTCGCGTTGTGATGAACTTTACGGAGAATGGCTCAACCGATTTTAACCAAACTTTGCCACATTGAAGAGACACATGTGGAGAAGGTTTGTAACTATGTTTGGTTAAAATCTCCTTTACTTCTTCGTCAACAAACAGTATACACGAGGCAGTGTTCTTTTTACGTGTGTGGTTGTTATTGTAAACGGTTGCATGGAGCGTACATTTTACTCACATATGTACAAGTTAACAGAACAAAGGCAGGCATATGACACAATTATAGACAATGTTGCAAATGAAAGAAGAGGAATATTCTTCTTAGATGCACCAGGTGGGACTGGAAAAACGTTTTTGTTGTCGTTAATTTCGGCCACCATTCGATCACAGAATAATATTGCATTGGCTTTGTCATCATCTGGAATAGCGGCAACTTTATTGGACGGCGGTCGCACTGCACATTCTGCATTAAAGTTACCATTAAATATGCAAGTAAATGAAGAACCAACTTGCAACATTTCTAAAAATTCTGGAATGGGAAAGGTTCCACAAATATGTAAAATTATTGTATGGAATGAATGTACGATGGCTCATAAAAAATCACTGAAAGCCTTAAATAGAACACTGAAAGATTTTCGAAATAACACAAACATATTTGGTGGTGCACTAATTCTATTGGCCGGTGATTTTGGACAAACTTTGCCTGTTATTCCCAAATCAACAGCAGCTGATGAATTTAGAGCGTGCCTTAAATCTTCTAATCTGTGGAGATATGTTCAAAAACCCACATTAACTACTAATGTTCGTGTGCAGTAACAGAATGATCCAACAGCTGCTGAATTTTCCGAACATTTGTTGGAAATTGGAAATGGACAAAAGCCAATTGATAAGAATACAGGCATGATCACACTTCCAACTAATTTTTGTACCGTAACAGAATCAAGAGTACAATTAGTGCAAAATGTATTACCAAATATTGCACAAAACTATCGAAATCAAGATTGGCTAAGCGAGAGAGCTATATTGGCTGCCAAAAATGTCGATGCCAATGAAATCAATGCCAGTATTTTGAGTCAAATTCCAGGTGAAGTTGTCACCTATAAATCAACTGGCAAACCCGGCCCGCCTCGCTGGGCACACTAAAATAGAATAGATATGGTTTAGAACAGAAAAGATATAGTTTTCATATTATTTATTTCTTTATTCTTAATTCAAGCGCTTTGGCATAAACAATATTTTTTTTTTTCTATTTGTTTTTGAGTAAATATATAATGCTGTTGGCTTCCCAACACGTGAACAGCCAACGTATAGTTGACCATGGGTGAATACTGGTTCTTCTAAATTCATCCCGCATATTTCTAAAGTTTGCCCTTGTGATTTATTGATAGTTATTGCAAATGCTAAACGAATGGGCCGTTGCAAACGCTTGAATTCAAATGGCAATTCAGGTGGAATCATTGGAATTCTTGGTATTAGAACGTCTTCTTTCTTGAATTTGCCAATTAAAATAGCTGCTTGGAAAACATTATTCATCAATCGTTTGACTACTTCATTTTGTTCTTGACGTTCTTCTGATGTCGCGTTATTCCGCGCATTTCTCATGCGCCTTTCTTTTTTGTCGAACGACCAATATGATTACGTGATTGCCTTGGCATTTGTACTGTAATAAACATGATTGTAATTATGGTATTCTGAGATTTTAAAACATGTTTTTTTTCAATTTTATGTATTTATATGTGTTTAAAAGCCTAAGTCAACATGGTCAGGATTATTTTATATTGTTGTGATTTTCTTAAATCATCTCTTTTCTTCTGAAAATTGTTGACAATTTGCATGATAAGACTATTAATTTTTTCATCAAAGTTACGCATTTTCCGTGCTCTTCTTTTGCATCCTTTAACAATTTCTTTTGTTTTTTCATTTTTTTTTTACCATTCTTTACACTCATGGTGTGTCGTAGCTTATCGCATATGAACCGAAAAAATAAATCCACAAAACATAATTTCATTTGAACATTCGAATTTCACATTCAATTCTCTAACCTGGGGTTACCCAGGTCCACGTTTTGGCCTATTTCTCGAAACCCTAGTCACGGAACATTATGAAAAATACTCTATACTATAGAAATCATCAACAGCTTTCATTTGCTACCCATATTGTGCAAATACATCTTAGGGTTACCCGGGTCCACGTTTTGGCCTATTTCTCGAGACCCTGGTATCCAATTCTTAAAATTTCAAAACACAAACCTACTCCACACGTGTTTCTTTAATGTGGCAAAGTTTGGTTAAAATCGGTTGAGCCATTCTCCGTAAAGTTCATCACAACGTGAAAAACGGCTGAATTTTTATGTATATAGATTCAATGATTTGCAAGAGTTGTTCGTTTGTAAGACGATTCATGGTTAAATTATAGACCAAACTGAAGATGTTTGGCAGTGAAACAAAACACGAAACGTGCGTCAGCTGTTTAAACCAACTGTTTAACAACCCGTTATAACAACGATCCTCAACAGATATGAACTGAACAAAGAGGTTAGATTTCGAAACTTTGCTGAGTTAACAAAGCAGGGTAATTAAGATTTCTTTTATTTAAATTTGATAATTATTTCGATGGACTGATAGACATTGACATCCTTTCACAATTAGAATCCAAAATAGATTTGGAAAAAAATAAAATTGTAACAAAAAACGCAATAATTCCTTTAGAATTTAAGCCCAATTTCTTATCAGAGAAGCATATTATTCCTGATAATTCCAAACTTATAAAACAATTCCACTAGACGTGAGGGACGGAGATAGAAACAACTTTTAATATTGCTTCACTTTATATACCTGAGGGTATATACCAAGCAAAAGACGGGCACAGCCTACTTAAATTGATTAGCATTTCGGACGAGCAACGGACATTATACATGGAGCAGCCATTAAAAGTTAAGTACTAAATACAACTGTCATGAATTCATAGAAGCCTTTAACTTCGAATCAACTCAAACGGGAAACTGTGAATACGATATTTAAAAACAGAACATTTAAACAGTGAAAAAAAATTACACCTTTAAAACTCTGCCGAAATTATAAAGATATATTTTTTAAAGAAAATACAAAATTGACTTTCCCTAATGAAGTCAAACATAAAATAGCAAACAACAGACGACATCCGTATACATAGAAAATCCTGTAGATACCATCAAGTACACAAATCTGAAGTAAAAAAAGTAAATAGCAGATTTGTTGGAACAGGGAATAATACGCCCAAGTTATTCTCCCTGGAGTTCTACTGTGTGGATAGTTCCAAAAAAACTCGATGCCAGCGGTAAACAAAAATGGCGGCTGGTAATATTAGGTGCGCAACTAAGTTCTCGCTGTTTTTTTGATGAAAATACAACTTAATTCTGAAAAAATGATTACAAGTGAATCATTTAAAGTATTTCCCATCGCTGGCTACTACTTTTTCCATCTTTCTGGTAGAAGTCGTATACCGTCACGGTAAAACTGTTAATCTTTTTATGCTATCCACGGATCAAGCCATGATGTCTTCATATGAATGGAACTGCTGGTCAGCTAGACCTTGTCGCATCAATTGAAGTTGATACCAATCCCCAGTGTGGTTTCGCTTCGTTTTAACAGTTCATAATAAATAACAAAAACTTGGTCCCACCAAATACGTAGCATAACCTTCGACGACGTAGAAGCATGACCGGGCAGTCCACATGACTTTATTTTTTTTTTGGATTTCTGTAATAAATCCATTTCATCGACGCGATGAAGAAAATCTTTCCTTTTTTACCGCTGGAGTAGTTGTTCAATGGTTTTAACTCATAAGGAACCTAAGTCGCCTGGTTCTGAATCATTATCAAAGCACGCAATCGCTTGGAAATGGATTGGCGGGTAACTCCTAATACTGAAGCAAGCTTTTCTTGCGTTTGACACGGGTCAATGAGCAATGCCTCCAATTCAGCGCCTTCGAAGGTTTTTGGCCTTCCTTCACGCGGACGGTCGTCAACATTAATATCGCTGTTTCCGAAGCGACGGAACTACTCTCGGTACGTTGTTTCAATTAAAGCAGCATCTCGATAAACTTTTTGTAGCTGTCGATGCGCTTCAGCCGACGTTTTTTTTCGAATGAAGGAGAAAAATCAATGATTCGGCTCAAAATCAGACATTTTCACAAAACCATAAGTATATGATGCCAAAACTAAATCACTAATGTGTCGAAACAGTTTGTTTATCATATGTCTAAGCTTGGTTTATGACGTTTGGGTTATGTTAGAATCGACTAGCACACACTGCTGGCGGCATCTATTGACAAACAGCGAGAATTTAGTGGCGCACCTAATAGATTACAGGAAAATTAAGCGAAATTCTAGACAAATTAGGTAAATGTATGTACTTTACCACACTTGATTTGGCAAGTGGGTTTCACCAAATTGAGATGCATGATAAAGACATACAAAACACTGCATTCACAGTAGAAAGCGGACATTTTTAGTACCTTAGAATGCCTTTTGGGCTCAAAAACGCGCCATCCACCTCCCAAAGGGTCATGGATAACGTTTTAGGTGAATTAGTAGGTAAAATTTACCTAGTATATCTAGACGATGTTATTATCTATTCCACATCCCTACAAGAACACATACAAAACCTCCAGTTAGTTTTCGATAAGTTTCGATCATCCAACCTTAAAATTCAAACAGATAAATCCGAATTTCTAAAAAAAGCAACAAAGTTTCTTGGGCATATTATATCAAAAGAGGGAATAAAACCCAATCCGACAATCATTGATGTTATAAACAACTTTCCAATCCCTACAACTCAGAAGCAAATTAAAAGCTTCATTGGTCTCGTTGGGTATTACAAATTAACCAAACCCCTAATGGAATGCCTCAAGAAGGGGAAAAACATAGACTTTAATGAGAGATACATGAACGCTTTGGAAACATGCAAATCCATCTTAAGTAACGACACCATTCTACAGTATCCTGATTTTGCAAAACCCTTTATACTCGCCACGGACGCAAGCAACTTTGCGTTAGGAGCTGATAAACCTATAACGCATAGGAAACGATAAACCTATATGTTATGCTAGTTGACCCCTCTCGGAATCCGAATGCAATTATTCAACAATAGAAAAAGAGCTATTGGTGATAGTATGGGCGAAAACATATTTCCGCCCTTATCTGTTTGGACGTAGGTTCTTTATTGTGACTGATCATAGACCACTCACGTGGATAATGAGTTTAAAAGAGCCTAATTTAAAACTGGTCAGGTGGTGCCTCAAACTAGAAGAATTCGACCAGGAAAATTAAATACATATGCTAATGCCCTTAGGCGAATAAATGTAGGGTGGGCCATGTAAAATTTGCTTTTTGAATCGGCTATAAAAAAAAAACGAATCAATATTTTTTTCAAGCTTTTTTATTTATTTTGCGGACTAAACATTGTCATTTATGAATAAAAAATAATATCGTTCAAATGACTGCCACGACTGGCTTCACAGTAGGCCATTCGATCAACCCAATTTTTAAGCACATTTTCGATTGTTTGGGCTCCAATTTCGTGAATGGCAACTTCGATTTCGTGCTTTAAAGCATCAATCGTCTCTGGATGGCTCGCATAGCATTTGTCCTTAACGGCTCCCCACAAAAAATAGGCCAACGGGCTTAAATCACAGCTCCGAGGCGGCCAATTGGTATCGGAATTCCAAAACGGTAGCCAAAAGTTCGAGTGTAACTTTGGCAGTGTGACAAGTTGCACCGTCCTGTTGAAACCAAATGTCGTCCATGTCATCCTCTTAAATTTTTGAAACAAAAACTCGTTGAGCATGTCACGGTAACGCTCGCCATTTACTGTAACCGCGGAAGAAGAAGAAGACTCACCACTTTGGAAATAGGTTTTCACTATTTCCCAATTTTGTTCAAGCGTATAGCGTCCCATTTCGTTTGTGTTACCATTCTCAAAAAAATAGGTGGTTCAAAAAGCAAACCCTATATGGCCCACCCTGTATATATACACCTAAATTATCAGAAATAAATGTAAATGATGTTGCTTCAAATAAAAGTACGTCTGGTACCACAGCGCAATCAGCAGAAGAAAATTTAAAATACGGCATACATATATATCTCAGAGAAACCTCTAAACGACTTTAATCTACAGCTCATATTCGAAAAATCATCAAAAACTCCAGAAATGTCAAGTATCATGCCATTCAAAAACAAAGAACGTAGGATATTCAGGAAACCTGTATATACAGAAGAAATAATAATATGTAGGTATTTTTAAAAAGTCTCTCAATCCAAATAAATTGCCCGCTATATTTGCTGACGATGACACTTTTCGTAGTATTCAGTCCGTTTATTCAAAATATTTCTCAAATAATAAAATGTTTCGTTTAATACAATGTAAAGAAATATTGTACGACATAACAGACTCCGACAAACAAGAGGAACTAATAAAGAATTGCCATGAAAGCAATAACCACAGCGGAATTAACGAAATGCTTCTCCATCTTAAAAGACAATATTATTTCCCTTTTATCAACAACTGCGATGAATGCCAAACCCTTAAATACGACAGAAATCCCCCAAAACCCTTGTTTGAACAACCGGAAACCTTCTTAAAGCCTTTAGATATGTTACATATAGACATCTACAGCATAAACTACAAACAAATGCTAACAGTTAGTGACAAATTCTCAAAATTTGCAGCATACACACTCCTTTCAAGACATTCTGTATGTATACTAATATCTCTAAAACATTTCATTAATCTTTACGCTATGCCAAGAAAAATAGTTGCTGACCCAGGCTCGAAGTTCACAGCCAATATTTTCAAAGAATTTTGTAGGCAATTCCAAATTCACTTGCATATTACCTCATTTCAACAGAACACGAGCAACGCTCCTGTAGAAAGACTACATTCCAACGGAAATATAATATACAGAATTTTATTAACTACCAGAAAAGAGAATCACCTCAGCGCAGACCATGACGATATACTTACAGAAACACTGATCACCTACTACAACTCAATACACAGTACTACGAAATTGACCCCATTCGAACTATTTTTCGGTAGAACCTTCAAATTTAATAATACTGTCACTTTCAACAACGAACATCAATACATTACAAAACTTAACGAATTCCAAAACATTTTATACCCAGAAATCAAACAAAAAATGGAAAATGCAACTAGTTATAGGACAAACAAACTGAACGAAACCCGCTCAGACCCGGAAAATTTAGAAAATCAAACCATTTATCGAAAAGAAGCAAAACGTAATAAAATTACACCCAGATTTTCAAAACGTAGAGTGAAGAAAAACAATAGAGTAACTATAATTACAGAACATAACAATAAATTTCACAAGTCATAATTAAAAAAGAAACACACAAAGCCAAAAACCTCTAATTAAACTTTTTCTTTATCCATAGGATACCACTAGCATTTCCTCAAACGATAGACATAACAGAAATAAGCAAACATCAAAAAGTAGTTAGATTCCGATTAGGACCCGCAAGAATAATCACTAATCACAATAACCTCATACATATTGTTAACCTTGACTAATGCACTAAAACTGTCAATAAAATAATGTCACTATCCATATAAAAATGTCACTATCCATATAAACAAGGAACAGGATAAAATAGAAACATAGCAAACAATGTCTTGAAAGAAGATCACCAACTTTTTGAGCTTCAGTATATAAGCCAAATTAATTATAATATAGACCTTTTAAACAATCACCTAGAATGCATTGCGGAATCAATTGTCCTAGCAAAACTAAATGTGATATCGAAGTTCATGCCACGCACTACAGAGCTAGACCAAATATATAATTATATGGAAAATCAGTCAATAAAAATTAGCTCTAAAGAGCAAATATACAAACTGCGTTGACTACAAGCATATATAATAATTCAAATATTATATTTAATGTACAGATACCAAATGTATCAAAAGAAAACTATGAACTTTATCATATACTTCCACTCCCTTTAAATAACACTAAAAATAACATAAAAATAAAACCATACTTAACATACAATAAAAACCAAATCCAATTTTTTAACGAACCTTGTTCTAAGTCGAGAACTCCTACTATTGCAAAAAATCGTCATATACTGAATATACAACTAACTCCACCTGATGCTTTCCATTTCAATTCAACCGGGCTATTCGGGAAGAACATGCGATTTCGATGTAACTCAAATATCTTGCTCTCTGGTCAAAATAATGAGACACGTATTTTTTTGTTCGCCCAATTAATTTGTTGACAACTAGAATCATGGCCGCTTCGGCTATGCCTATGAATGTATTTTGTTCTTGAAGGCGCTAGGCATAGAATTGTAAAGGGTTTTTCAATAAGGGCGGGTAGATGTGCAGAATGTCAATCGTGGCGTTTGCTGTGTGGCACATAGCGCCGTCCTGCTGGAACCACATGTCGTCTAGGTCCGTATGGTTCAAAATGGGCCATAAGAAATTGGTTATCATCGTTGTGTAGCGCTCGCTGTTGACGGTGACCGCCTCACCAACGTCATTTTCAAAAAAGTACGGACCAATGACGCCGCAGGCCCAAAATCCACATCAAACGGTAACTTTTTGAGGATGCATTATCACCTGGTGAACCTCGTGTGGATTGGTGTCGTCCCATATACGGCAATTTTGTTTGTTAACACAGCCATTCATCCAAAAATGCGCCTCGTCACTAAAGATGATTTTTCGCCCAAAACTGGGGTTCTCTTCCAAACGATTCGAAGCCCAGAAAGCGAACAAACGGCGGTTTCTAGCGCGCAACGTTTGCGTTAATGAACACTCATTTTGATAATAAAGTTTTATCATTTGGACGTGCTGTTCAATCGTGGTTACTCAATTAAATGAATTGCCGGAAACAAAATTCCCATTATTTCAACTCACACTGAAGTGTTCCAAGGAAAGTAGGTAGATGTAGCAAAATGTTGCAAAACATTTATACGTACACTTTCTGCGCATTATATTGTTGCTGCAAAAGTAACGGCAAAAATTGGTTGTGTTTTTACTAATATTGCTGAAAACGAAATAAGATTGGTTTATCTTAGCTTTTATCGCCGATTCAGTTTCAGTTGCGCTTAATATATTGATTGAAAGTGACAAAATGGGACGAAGTGAGAATTTACCATTAGAAAAATGTAAAATTGTACTTGGAAAACAAGTATATGCGCGAAATCGGCAAAACAATTAGCAAATCGCATTTTACGGTGCAAAGTGCTACTGCTAACTATGTTAATACTGGCAAAGTGGAAGCTAATCACCACCAAGACGGAAGGCGAAAAATATTGACTGGACATGAGGAACGCAACATAGTAGCATCAGTCGCTCAAAATCCATAAATAACCTCCACAATACTATGCCGAAATATTTAATAGCCAGCGCATAAAAAAATAAGCCGACAAACAGTCCTTAAATGTCTGCATAACGCTAGTTATCATAGCTGAGTGGCACACCACTAGGCCTATATTCCAAATATTAACAGAAAGAAGAGATTGAAGTTCGCCAAACGGTATATAAATGAGCCAGATTCTTTTTGGGAAAACGTCATATTCAGTGATGAGTCGAAATTTAATGCTTCTGGATCAGATGACCCTCCAAAAGTATGGCGAAAAGAAAATACTGAACTGAATAAAAAAAATCGTATTCCTATCGTTAAGCATGGAGGAGGAAATGCAATGGTTTGGGGTGCGTAGTTGTATCTAGAGTAAGAAAAATGGTGTTTATTGATGATAAAATGGACAAACATTTTTATTTAAACATTTTGAAAAATACTTCGCATGATAGTGCCGTTTAACTTGGAGTGGATGCTAAAGGGTTCTTATTTCAACAAGACCACGACCCAAAACACTCCTCTTATTTCGTACGAAAATGGCTTATTAACCATTATAGGCCGCTTAAAACTTCACCTCAATTACCGGATCTGAACCCAATTGAGCATGTCTAGAAGCTCTTAGAAAGGGGAATCAGAAAGCACAAAATAACATCAAAGACGTCATTAAAGACAGCTTTAAGTGTTGAGTGGGAGAAAATTGCAGCTAATAAAATCATCAAAAAGTATGCATCGACGTTTGAAAGCAGTTTTTAAAGCTAAAGGCTCCCCAACAAAGTACCGAATACTGGTTTTTTCTATTATTTTTTTAATACAAAATTCTTTATATGGCTATATACGAATAATATTTTTGCAAAAAAATGTCCCTTATTTCGCTATTGCTTTAAGTTTTCTAATTCCAGAAACAAGTTTGGAAGATTTTGTTCCTTAAATATTGAATAAATATGTTATTTTTACGAATATATCCAAATTTTGTTCTTTTGTATAAACTGTGAGTGGACGAATAAATTGTGTGGCCACTGGACTGAGAATTATTTTAGCATTTGTTAGGCAGGAATTCGAGCAGGGATATTTATTCTCTAATTATTGTACAGGGTCCGGCACTAGAAATGTAACCAATTAAAAAGGCCATAAATTTAGTTTGGACAATTACTTTTATCCAATTCAAAGTAAAAAATGTGTGAAAATAATACAAAATTAAGAATCAATTTACTTTTGCTCGATATGACCACCTTCTGCCTTAACTATGGCCTTGAGATGGTCCAGAAACGAATCGCAAGCTGCCCGAATGTGACTTGCAGATATTTTGGCCCACTCGCAGACAATGGCTTTATTCAGCGCCTCGAGACTGGTGAACCTTTTAGTTCGGACCTTGCTCTCTAAAATGGCTCAAAGAGAATAATCCATCAGATTCACGTCTGTTGATTTTGAGAGCCATTGTGTGGACGTTATGAAGTTCGGAATGTTGTTTTCAAGCCATTCTTGGTCCACTCGAGTTTTGTGAGACGGTGCCGAGTCCTGTTGAAACGTTCATGGTCTGCCACCGAAATGTTTGTCGGCCCACGGCATTCGCATTCACCTTGACGCCAGGCTCGATGAGACAAATGAGATTGGAGAGCACCCATCTGCGGTTACAGTGGCCCACACAGGTAATAGGTGTCTGCCTCCTGGTGGCCAAGCGCTGACTCAAATTCTCGTTTGAACGGTCGGTCAAATAAACCCTATCGTTTTGGGAGTTTACGAATTGCTCAATTTAAAAATTGTCGTGTCAGAAAACACAATGTTCGGAAATTGACCGGTTATAGACCGGGATAAGGCTTGACTTTGAATTCATTTTTCAGTTTGCGGCGGATACTACGGCCAGATATTTTCAGTTCTTTCGCCATTTGATTGGCTCTTCGTTGAAGATTTCGCTCAAGTCGCTTCTTCACTTTTTTCACGTGACGTTACAGTTTTTGATGACCCCCTCCATGACGTTTCGCGATGTTACCGGTATCATTGTAACGAGTAATGAAATCCATTACTGATTTTACTTTTTCGCGTTTACTCTTGGCAAAATGCTTGCGCGCGAGTTAAGGAATGTTTACCATGCCACTGCTGCCGTCGCAACATTACACGTTATAACATGCAGCGATTGCATTATCGATACAAACCGTATCAGGCAGCAACCGAAACGGAATTTTCCACAAACAAACAATAGATAAGTATTAGTAAATAACATAAGCAATGGATAAGGACTGATAAACCATTTTCCACTGCAAATCTGCCACCGCATCCTAGTATTATAAATAGCCCTAAGTATACAAAATGTAAAGCAGTATTGAATTTCTATTAATAAAGAAAGCACGTGACTGTGCAGCATATTTCTTTACTCTATTCTATTCAAATAGAATAACTGGGGCTCAACCGGGATGACAATACGTTTTGTCACCTAAATGCCAAAATCCTCGAAATATAGGAAAATAAAAAATACACGGTCTTGAAAAAAGACAAAAAAACAGTTTCTGAAAAAGCTAAACACTAATTAAAAAAAAACGGTTCCTGGAAAAGGGGAACAATATAAACTTCCGAAGAAGTTGTTGTGACAGAAACAGAACAAACTGGATCAGCGCGGAATTAAAGCATTCCTACCTGGTTATTCTTCCAAACACAGCTAAGAGCACAAATTGATGCACTAACACAACAGTTCCAACAACACATCTTACAAGTAACTACCCTACAAAGGGAGCTTAATACTGAAAAGAAAAACCAAACAGCCTTCCACAATATCACCACCATTACACAGAAGAAGAAGAAATCCCTCTTACAATAACATACACCAAAGATATCGATTTAGAGCTGTTCAAAGCTTTACCCAAGTTTGATGAGGATAAAAACTTGCATCACCATGGAGATCGCAAGTCTGGAAGTTTATGGATGACATCAAAGCGTTCACAGGATATCCTAGGTATTATAGCGCAGTAGGCATCATCCGCACGAAAATTATAGGAACAGCAGCCGACATACTAAGCAATCAGAGCACGAAATTAAACTTCTATTCGATTATAAATCGATTGGACTATACATTTGCGGACCAACGACCTTTGTATGTGTTATAAGACGAGATGAAAAAGGTTAATCCAGGAAGAAAGAATTTATCCGAATGTCACAGCGAAATAAATAAAGCACTTAATCTTGCGCTTTCAAAAATTGAAATGTCACATGAACAAAACAGCGAAGCCATGAGGACATATGCTAACCAAGAAGCTGTTCGAACATCCATTATGGGACTGAATAGCAGATACACAAGTGGAACCTTGTACAGCCACAACCCGAAGGACTTAGAGCATGCATATGCTATTGCCAGCACAATCTACCGCGACAACCATAACCAACAATTTGAAACTCAGCCAAGGTATGTCCAACAATCAAGAAGTCACTCGGGAGAAGAACGCTTCCCTCAACGAGATGAACGCCCCAGATATAATCCAGGTATACAAGTGCAACGCAACAATTTTACTCCGCACCACGACCGTATAGGGGGTTAGGAGGGTTTCAGAGGGTGACAAAAGAAGATTTAGACTATTTTTTTAGTACATGAAATCATATATTGTATTTAAACAATTCACTATATCTAAGATACATATATAAGCAGTATTTTGTGAAATTTTTATTTAAAAATTTCGAAAACTTAGTCGTTGGTACCTCATCTTCCTTGACGTCTCAAAAAAAAATCCTTTTGCCGTGGACAGCAAAACTCATTACTGGTTTATCTAAAATCAAAAAGCCATTCGTCCTTCTTCTTCTTAATTGGCGCTATAACCGCTTACGCGATTTTGGCCGAGTTTAACAAGGCGCGTCGTTTCTTTCTCGTGCTAACCGGCGCCAGTTGGACACACCAAGTGAAGCCAAGTCCTTCTCCACCTGATCTTTCCAACGCAGAGGAGGCCGCCCTCTTCCTCTGCTACCACCAGCTGGTACCGCATCGAATACTTTCAGAGCCGGAGCGTTTGTATGCATTCGGACGATATGACCCAGCCAACGTAGCCGCTGGATCTTTATTCGCTGCACTATGTCTATGTCGTCATAAAGCTCATACAGCTCATCGTTCCATCGTCTGCGATATTCGCCGTTGCCAACGTGCAAAGGTCCAAAAATCTTACGCAGAATCTTTCTCTCGAACACTCCAAGCGTCGCTTCTGGGATGTTGTCATCGTCCACACTGCTGCGCCATACGTTAGGACGGGCATGATGAGAGTCTTGTAGAGTGTTAGTTTTGTTCGTCGAGAGAGGACTTTACTGCTCAGTTGCCTACTTAGTCCAAAGTAGCACTTTTTGGCAAGAGAGATTCTACGTTGGATTTCAAGGCTGCCATTGCTATCGGGATTAATGCTGGTTCCTAAATAGACGAAGCCTTTTACAAGCTCGAAATTATAACTGTCTACAGTGACGTGGGTGCCGATACGCCAGTGCGCCGACTGTTTGTTTGAAGACAGGAGGTACTTCGTTTTGTCCTCGTTCACCACCAGACCCATTCGCTTTGCCTCTTTATCCAGTTTGGAGAAGGCAGAACTAACAGCGCGGTTGTTAAGGCCGATGATGTCAATATCATCGGCATACGCCAGCAATTGTACGCTCTTATAAAAAATTGTGCCTGAGCGATCAAGTTCTGCAGCTCGTACGATGCTCTCCAACATCAGGTTAAAGAAGTCACACGATAGCGAGTCACCCTGTCTGAAACCTCGTTTGATATCAAACGGCTCGGAGAGGTCCTTCCCAATTCTGACGGCGCTGCTGATGTTGAGCAACGTCATCTTACATAGCCGTATTAGTTTTGCGGGAATACCAAATTCAGACATCGCGGCATACAGGTAACTCCTTTCCGTACTGTCGAATGCAGCTTTGAAGTCGACGAAAAGATGGTGTGTGTCGATTCTCCTTTCATGGGTATTTTCCAAGATTTGGCGTATTGTGAATATTTGGTCGATGGTAGACTTTCCAGGTCTGAAGCCACACTGATAAGGTCCAATTTGTTGGTTGACGGTGGGCTTCAGCCTTTCACACAATACGCTCGCTAGAACCTTATAGGCGATATTTAGAAGACTAATCCCGCGGTAATTGGCACAAATTGCAGGATCGCCCTTCTTATGGATTGGGCAGAGCACACTTAAATTCCAATCGGCAGGCATGCTTTCATCCGACCATATTTTGCATAGGAGCTGATGCATGCACCTTACCAGCTCCTCGCCGCCATGTTTGAATAGGCGAGTTGGCGCCCGCAGCTTTGTTGTTCTTTAGCCGCGTTATCGCTATTCTCACCTCGTCATGATCGGGTAGCGGAACGACAATTCCGTCGTCAACGATTGGGGTATCGGGATCTTCACTTTCTCGGTGACATGCGCAGCTGTCATTGTGTAATAGGTTCGAGAAGTGTTCCCTCCATAATTTAAGATTGCTCTGTACGTCAGTCACCAGTTCGCCGTCTTTGTTCTTACAGGAAAATGCCCGGTCTTAAAACCTTCTGTAAGCCGCCGAACTTTTTGGTAGAATTTTCGGGCGTTGTTCTCTGTAGTGATCCCACATGGCTCGCGTTGCGCCCGATCGCAGCGTGGCTCTATTAGCGGCATCCTTTCTTTCTGCGGCAGCATGACATTCCTCGTCGTACCAATTGCTTTGTTGGGCAGTTTGTTGGGCAGTACTCTCTGAGAGCAGGAGTGAGAGTCGAGTGGCGAATCTTCTGGCTGTCTGTTGTGATTGCAGCTTTTCGATGTCGAACATTCTTTGCGTAGGTAGATGCACGTTTTTTGCTGCACAGAGGCGTGCGCGCAGTTTGGCTGCAACAAGGTAGTGATCCGAGTCGATGTTGGGTCCTCGGATCGTACGTCCATCTAATACACTAGAAGCGTGTCTTCCATCTATCACAACATGATCGATCTGGTTTCACGTTTTTCGATCAGGTGGCTTGGTGAATCTTCTTATGCCTGAATCTGGTGCTGCAGACTACCATGTTTCGGGCTCCGGCGAAGTCGATCAGCCGCTGTCCGTTACCGGATGTTTCGTTGTGCAGGCTGAATTTTCCGACTGTGGGACCAAAAATTCCCTCCCATTGCCAATGCCCACTCTGGCGTTGAAGTCGCCAAGCACGATTTTTATGTCGTGGCGGGGGCAGCGCTCATAGGAACGTTCCAGGCGCTCATAGAAGGAATCTTTGGTCGCATCGTTCTTCTCTTCCGTCGGGGCGTGGGCACAAATTAGCGATATGTTGAAAAAACGGGCTTTGATGCGGATTGTTGCGAGACGCTCGTCCATCGGAGTGAACGACAGTACTTGGCGACGAAGTCTCTCTCCCACAACAAATCCGACACCGAATTTGCGCTCCTTTACATGGCAGCTGTAGTAGACGTCGCAAGGTCCAATGGTTTTCTTTCCTTGCCCCGTCCATCGCATCTCTTGAATGGCAATGATGTCAGCCTTGACTCTCATGAGGACATCAACCAGCCGGGCTGAGGCACCTTCCCCATTAAGGGACCGGACATTTCAGGTGCATGCCCTCAAATCATAATCCTTAGTTCGTTTGCAAGGGTCGTCATCAGTATAGGGAGGTCTCATCCGAGGCTTTTTTAAACTTTTCATTGGGGGCGATTTTTAAGTGGCGGGTCCCAAACCCAACGCACAACCAGCTATCCTGAAATGTTTCACCTTCTCACGTTAGCTCACTCCCGAACGGATATTCGGAAGCTACCCAGAGGATACGTGGGCTAATCCCGGCCGTTATGAGCTGCTTGAACCATATGCTGAAGAATCGTCCTGGCCATTCCCAAGTGAATGGCGATCAGTAACTTTCCCCACTTGCGTGGACTTCTACACATGGAACCATCCTCCTTACTACTGTGGTGAAAAATCATATGAAATGCTCTACTAGCGGATTAAACACAGAAAAAAATCTGAAATCCTCTACTAGCGTGGTAAGTAAATATAGAAATCCTCCACTAGTGTGGTAAGCTGAATTTGAAAACCCCTTGCTATGAATCTACAAATAAGTACTCGAAAAAAGCTCATTTAACATATGTTCCTTCTCATTCCCTTAACATTCTCTGATCATATCAAATGAACAAATCTATTGTATCAAATGTATCACTGTCTCCCTCTCATTTCTCTCCGGCAGCCATTTTAATTAATTTTCAACTTGTTGTGTCGCAAAGACTAATCACCACAGACACATTCTTCACCAAAAGTTAACAGTGAGGGACTGAATTATGTAAATTTAGCAGCTGTCGATTGAAATTTGTTGATGATTAGAAGCAAAGAATGTTAGGTAGCTTTTTAAAATGACTACATTTGAGTTTTTTCCAAATCATTCAAAATTATCTATATACATATATTATGTCTGTCTGTCTGGTGCTGTTGTAATCCCTTTAACCAAATCAAAATCCTCTACAGAAAAGGATTCATTACCAGGCATACAGGAAGATGGCATATGCAAATTTAAATATGTGAATTTATATACATTTGCGCATATATATTATATATGATGTATTTGCCCTCTTCACAGCAAAAAATATTCCGATACCCTAAAATTTCTCAAGATATCCAACGCGCATTTATAGGCACAGCATAGAATGTACAGTAACTTTCAAATATGTACAGTAACCTTCAAATACTCTGATTTCAGAGTAAGCTTCTAACATTTCAGATATATGCATATGTTTTTGTGCACTTTTTATCAATTGAAGAACTACATACGTAAAGTAATATACTAATTAACTATTTACCTACTATCAGAGAATATAATATAAATGTTTCGAAATTTTCTCCTAGTATTGAAATGTCCGACACAGAACCTTTTTATAAGCTACTTATGTAGTTTTTGTTGCATTTAGAAGACATATTTACATATGTACATATATTGATGCATACATATGTGTGGAGCCGCGACCATTCGACATGGCAAAAATTCAAGATTTACTAAATATTGGCAAATAATTCTACGCGAAATATTCCAAAATTGACTATTTTCGAGTGGTCGAGAAAATTGGCACATGGGCATCTCGTTCTATGAATGAAAGTACTTTGCTCGTAGAAATATGAGCTCGAATTCTTCAATGAATATTTTGATGATGAGTTTTTGTTGAAACTGTTCAGCGCCACCTTATGTGCGGTTGTATGTACGTGCATGGGTGTATATTAAAAAGCATTGTTTTGCTGGAAGTTCAAAATACAAATATGTACGTACAGAGGCTACGTCATCAAGTGTGCATACGCCCATACAAATATGTATGTACACGCATATGTATCACGGAAATGTTCGCTCCTCGGGGTTGGACGACTAAGCTGGGCTCTAAGCTACCGGGGGGATTCGGCAGGTTGCGGATAGCCGGAAGACCTGTGGTAGCAGGTTAGTTGTGAAATAAGTTGAAACGAGTAAGCAATCCCCGACAATGAGCGGTCAGGAGCTGAGGATACGGCCAAAAGACAGCCCATCCGATGAGGTTTCTTTCCGGTGACGGATGCACAAAGACAATGCCTCTGAGAAATAGTTGCCTCCCTCATCATGCAAGACCATGGGGAGCAAAACACAAAATCCAGGCGCGGCGGTTTCCATAATGGACGACTTCCTGGTCAGCGTCTGTTCACCAGGTTAGGTGCGGCTGCTAATTGACCGGTATATGCCGTGGCGCACTGGGAGTCTCTCATCAGTTCAAGGACCATCTTAGTTGTTGAAGTGAGGAGAGTGATGTGAGCTTGCTCTGCCAAGGTGTTAGCCGCAGGGGGTGTACCAGTGACCAGCCCCTCCGGGCCCTAATCAGGGAGTGTGTATTGGACGGAGAGGTAGTAGTATGGATTGCCCCGGGTGAGCTCCGGTCCGTCCGTGTTTTCCGGGACCGGTAAAGCGAAGAACAGGCCCCAGAGAATTGGGGTAGTGGCACTGTCCCCAATGGTATACCCGTTCGTGTTTATTTCGGCCCGTCCCCCTACACACGATGCGCTGGCAAACAAAACAAAGTATGGAAAATAAAATGAGAACAACAGTAAACAACAGCAGCAATATATATGGAGCCATTATGGGCAGTAATAATGAAAGCCTGGAAGAGGCTATCAAAAAGGCAGCAGGTGCTAGTGGATAGAGTGATCTACTAGTGGAGCTAACTGAGGAGAACAAGACCTCCAAAAGCCGTATAATCACGGGGACTGATCCTTTTAAGCGCGCACCAAAGCTGAGACGGAGTCCTATCAAGACGCTCAGTGTAGAAAGGCCTGAGAGAGCAAAATCGGCGCCACCTGCATTGCAACAAAACAATGAGAAAGCAGCACAGTCGGGTAGTGACACCTTAACGCTTCTTGGTGAGACGATTGGGAAGTTGACAGAAGCGTCTACCGCAACGCTCGATCAACAACCACATAAGGGAACTGCTCGAAACAATCACTTAACTACACTCGAGAGCTCAGGAAGAAGTGAAAATCAAAGAAGGCCAGAGAAACGTTCTTGGAAGCATAATGACAGAAGGAACGCGGAAAAGACCACGCGACGACAAACAGCCAAGCAGAAAAACGCCACCCAAGAAAATCAAAACCACTCACGAGGAAGAGCACAAAGTGGCAACAAGTGCGGGCAAGAACGGCAAAGGAGAGAATAAGGCCAAGAAGATAAACGGGGATATGGAAAATGGCTGGATGAGTGTCAAGCGCAAACCAGCCAAGAAGAAACCACCCCCGAGGCCGGATGTGATTGTCACTGCGCATGCTGGAACAATGACCTACAGTGACATTCTCAGGGTCGTTGAGAAAGTCGATGCCCTGCAAGAATTAGGCGAAAACGTGACATGCATAAGAAAGACGGCCAAAGGCGAACTCCTGCTTCAATTGAAAAAAGAGTAGATGGCCAATACAGGAGTATAACAGAAGAAGATTGGCAAGGTGCTAGGTGACCAGGCGCAAATTAAAGTCCTAACCCACGAAATGTTGGTGGAGATCCGTGATTTAGATGAAATCACAACCAAAGAGGACATAGGTAAGGCAATACGAACGAAAGTTAACGACTTAACCTATTTAGCGAAAGCGCAATAAAAAGCGGTAGAGCGGCGTATGCAGGCACGCAAGCAGTGGTGATAAGCCTATCAGCACTGGACGCAAGGCGACTGCTTGATAAGCAAAAAATCAAAATCGGCTGGGTGGTATGCCGAATAAGAGAAAAGCCTGACTTGAGGAGATGCTACAGATGCCTGGAATATGGACACCTGGCGAGGGCATGTGCAAACGAAGACGACAGGAGCCAGAACTGTCTCAAATGTAGAGAGAAGGGCCACCAAGCGAAATTGTGCCAGAAAAAGCTCTTCTGCAAAGCATGTAAAAGAAACGGAAGAGAGGGTCCAAACCACCAAATTGGAAGCAAAAAATGTTCCCTTTATCAAGCGGCGTCCATTAAAACGAAAAAATGAGGGTTGAGCAAATCAATCTAAGCCATTGCGAGACTGCACAAGAGCACCTAAAACAAAGGATATACGAAAATAAAGTGGATGTGGTGCTAATCAGCGACCAGCATAAAAACCTAAACATTGGAACGTGGGTCTCGGACAGAAATACCCTGCAGGATAAACCGCACATCGACAGTGATTATTATACCCGAGCAAAAATATGTGGCATTTATTTCTACAGTTGAAATTGACGCAAGCAGAGTTCGAAAACCTGCTGGATGAACTTGTGCAAAACGCTCGTGGTGCCACACCAAAGGTGATTGCGGGTGATTTCAATGCGTGGGCCTTGGAATGGGGAGCAAATACACCAATAAAAGGGGAGATGCCTTGATTAAGGCATTCTCACTACTTGATGCGGTTCTGCTAAACACTGGGGGGAAAACACCTTCGAAGTGAATGGTCGTGCATCAATAATCGGCATCACTTACGCCAGCAGCTCTAGTACGATCAGCAAGCTGGCAAGTGTGTGATTTTTACACAGGCATTGACCACCTTGCCATTAAGGTAGACTTTTCGCATGGAAAAGAAGCCGTACAGAAAATACAGAATAAGGGCTGGAGGGTAGAGACGTTCGACGAAGAACTGTTGCAATTCATGCTCGAAGAGAACCTGACTAGCACCAACGATATGGAACTACTGGCGGAGCTGCTAGTAAAACATGTTATCGGAGCCTGCGATGCCGCTACGTGCAGGAAAATACAGAGCGCGCCCAGAAAGCCTGTATACTGCTGGAACGAGGAGATTAGCACCCTAAGAAGCGAATGCAAAAAAGCAAGGCGCCTTTCCCAAAGGAGTTATGGGCTGGTAGAGCACTACAGGCTCCGCAAGAAATTTAAAAAGAATCGGAAACAATTAAAGAAAGCCATTAAAAGCAGCAAGGCAGCCAACTTTAAAGAACTGTGCCAGAATATGGACGAAAACCCGTGGGGAGATGGCTACAAACTCGTTATGGCCAAGGTCAAAGAAGGTAAAAGACAGGCATCAACTTGCCCCCTTTCTTTTAGAAAACACTGTATACACACTCTATACAAAGCAAGACATACAACCACGCCAGACCCAGTTCCACGCAGCAGAAAGTAGTGCCGCAATCAATGAAGCAGAGCTGATTTTGGCAACGGAAAGTTTTGGCAATGCTAAGGCACCAGGACCTGACGGTATCTCGAACAAAGCGCTGAAGATCGCTATCAGCCGCAACACAAATCCTTTTGCAGAACACTTCACCAAGTGTATAAATGAAGGCATGTTTCCAAAAGTATGGAAGAAGCAACAACTAGTGCGCTTCAGAAACCAAATAAGCCAGCGGGTGACCCAAGTTCTTATCGACCACTCTGCATGATAGATAATATGGGTAAAATCTTGGGGAAACTAATCTGCACGCGCCTGGAACAGCTCCTGGAGAAAGTGCCGAGATGGGGTACTGCAACTCCCAATGCCGATGGAAGTGCAAATAATAGGATACGCAGACGAAATTGCTTTGACCATAGCCGCCGAACCAATCCCTCAGATTCAGAGCATCTGCAGCGAGGCAACAACAAAGGTCAAACAATGGCTGACGGCGGTTAAACTCCAGCTAGCAGAGCAAAAAACAGAAGCAGTTCTCATTACGAGTAGAAAAAAGTTGGAAACGACCACACTAAACATTGATGGGTTTAACGTCACGACACAAGCGGCATTAAGATATTTTGGTGTAATAATCGATGCTCGACTAAGCTTCAAGGAGCACATTAAAAAAGCATGCGGAAAGGCAGCCATGGTGACGGCGGCACTGTCAAGAATTATGGCCAACATCGGTGGTCCCACTCAGAGTAGGAGAGGGTTCCTGGCTAAAGTTACCCAGCATACACTCATGTATGCAGCACACATATGGGGTAAAGGCCTGAGACAAAAAACATACGCGAAAAAGGCGGAAATGGTTTTTAAACTAAGTGCCCTTACAGTTGCCTGTGCTTTCAGGACAGAGTCGTTTGAAGCAGTATGTGTCATACCTGGTACCAGATATAATGGCCTCTGAACTGGATAGAGTCTACGACTAACGGCGGAAGAGCGTAAGGAAGAAATACGGGTTAGCATAATTGAGTGGCAAAATCTCTGGGACTTAGCGACAAAAGGGAGGTGGACGCACAAACTTATGGGAGGCCTGGGTTGAGAGAGGACATGGTGACACAGATTACTACCTGACACAGTTTTTGGCGGGACATGGATGGTATATGTAGAGGGTATCTTCAAAGACTCGGCCACGAGGACGCAGCAGACTGCTCGTTCTGCGTCAACGGTAGTGAGAACGCGGAACATGAAATAATTAAATAAAATCGCATAAACAAAAAATTTTATTTTTGAAAATTATATCTTTATTTAAGAAACGTCAGAATCGAAAAATAAGTTTACATCGTCAGAAAGAGAATCAGACAATACCCGCATGTTGCGCATTCGATTAGGATTTGGCGTAAAATCACTTCCGTCACTTGAGGAAATGTACACGTCTGATCAGGATGGTGATGCAGGCGGTTCCATACTTGTAGGGTTAGCATTATTGATGTAATCTGTGATGAGTTTTTGCTTAGCTGGTTTAGAATATTGTTTATATGTACAATTCCCGATAGGTCGACATGCATTTTTTAATTTTTTTAAAAACAGCACTATTTCAAAACCGCATAAAAACAGAATCTACTGCATTTAATAACGATGCAATTGAACTTAGTAGTCTCGTATACGCAAGTACGTTTCTTTGAAGTTTTCCTTTATTTATTTCAAAGTATTATACTACTTAGAAAATGCATACATATATTATTCCCTGTAATAAAATGTAAATTGAAAAAAATTTCGTTTGCCAAAGGAACAAATAAATGCATATTCTAATGTAAATATGATAAGGCGATGCATAGTGAGATAGGTCATGGTTCCTGCAGTGCGTATGCACCAGAGGCCTGCATGGCTCGCTGTTTTCTTGAGTTGTTCATACGCTAAATTTCTTGCTCACATTGAGTCAATTGAACCAAAATATTTGGTCAAGTGCAGTCAGCTCATGCAGGCGAACACGTAGTTCAGCTCAATCAACACGTATGATCTAATGTCTTCGGCTCAAATCTAATCATTGAACAAAGAGCAGTATTGAATGAAATTAGCATCGGCCTTTGCGTTCAATTGATCAAACTTGTTCAAAGAAGTAATTGTCATTATTGTAAATAGCACATGTTCGAGCAAACGAGCGTTGGCGTACAATGTACGCTGTAAATTGCGTTTCGTATTTGAAAGGATTAGTTGCTTTCAGCCGTCGTAAAATAATGTCAAACGATTATTATAAGTTAAAAAAAAAAAACACATATGAAAATATAGTGTTTTTGCTTTAAAATTATGCTTTTACCTTGCTATCGTTACATGCAAAAACTCATGCGGGATCATACGTGTTCAAACCGGCTCTATCAGAGAATGTTAATGCAATGAGAAGGAGCAAATGTTAAATGAGCTTTTTTGAGTTCTAATTTGTAGATTCATAATAAGGTCATTTCAAATTCAACTTTCCTCACGAGTGGGAAATTGCAGATATTTACCACGCGAGTGACGCGAGTGGAGGGTTTCTATATTTATTTACCACGCTAGGACAGCAATTCAGATTTTTTCTGCGTTTACCAAACTACTGAGGAATTTCATAAGATTTTTCGGCACACAACTAAGGAAATCGATTTATTTCATGCCCACAGCGAAGCGAATAAATTTGCGATTAAGAAGGTCGCGCCGCGGTTAATTTGTGGTGCAGAAACTAAAGTCGGCGGAATTATTCGCTTTGTTTTTTGGCACGTATTTAATTCAAGTTCAAGTCCTGAAGTCATATTTTTTTTCTTGCACATTTTTTTTTACAATTCAAACCAGGAAAGTTTGGTAAAATTTTTGAGTTTATTTTAATTAAAATTTCTTTAAAATGCTGTTTTTTTTTGTGTTTCATAAATGGAAATTTCTTTTCGGTATAAAATAGTTCATACTGGATATGACCTGATTTTTATATAAATCAATCAAAACAGAAAATATGTACATATGTCTTTAATCTCTTTCATCAAATCCAAATTATATTGATGAGAAAATATCATTCTAATATTCGTCCAGAAAGCCAAATGCGCATACACAACTTTCAACTAACGCAGAATATGTGCATATAAAACTGCGAATCGAATAAATGAGTGATTTAAAAAATTTCATTATTAATTGTAGTTTAGCCCAATCGTGAAAGACGTGTTGTGTATGCAGTACATCGTCCCATATTTGACTCAGGTTCAAGTCCTGTACACAGTTTTTTGTTCGATATTTTTATTTCATTTTTTATATTTGGTTTAATTAGAATTGATTTAAAATAGTGTATTCAGGTTTTTCTAATACCTGTTATTTAGAAATTTATTTTCTATATAACATTGTTCATACGTCTTTTGAATTAATTTATACGTAAAACAGCCATAAAGGCAATCATATGAATATGCATTCCTATATTTAATCTCTTTAGTCAAATCTGAACTACTTACATACACATATTGATGAGAGAATATTCTAATATCCATGGATGCATCCAGAAAGTCAAACGCGCATACACGCATATGCATACAAATATATACAAACCTTCAACGAACGCAAAATGTATGCATATAAAAAACAACAACTGCGGCCGTCTTCTTGTCCGTCAGTGAAAAGATGGGATATGTATACCCTATGAGCAAAAAGAACCGGGAAGGTGATGTTGACTGTTTCCTTCGATTGGCAGGGCATAGTCCACCATGAGTACCTTCCATCGGGCCAGACAGTCAATAGAGAATATTATTTATCCGTTTTGAAACCTTAGAGAAATGCTGTGTGTTGCAAACCGCCGGAAATGTGAGCAAACAATTCTCAGATTTTGCATGATGATAACGCGCCATCGCACTGATCAAAAAGAATACAAATCGGCCTACCGGGGGTGTTTGGACTGGCACATGTGTGTCGCTTCAGACGGGTCATATTTTGAAGGAGATAATATAAATTTGCCTTAAATTTAACTCTGTTTTGTTTAATTTGAACATTCCTGGTACTTTCTGATCATAGGGTACATATATGCGGCTTTGCGGACAGCAATATGTGATTCGCTGGAAGTCGCATTAACTCGCGACTGTCGCACAGTTAGAAGACATATTTACATACATATAAGGGTGCATACATACATACGGAGCCGCGGCCACTCGACATGACAAAAATTTAAGATTTATCAAATATTGGCAAATAATTCCACGCGAAATATTCCAATATTGACTATTTTCGAATGGTCGCGAAAATTGGCATATGGGCGGCTCGTTTTATGAATGAAATTGAAATATGTGCTCGAACTTATGAATGAACTTTTTGTTTTTGTTCTAAATTGTTCAGCGCCGTCGCTGATAGAATCATGGCCGCTGCGACTGCGTCTACGAATGTATTTTGTTTTTGTAGTCGCTAGGCTTAGATTTTAGCTTCGGGCGACATGCGCATGTGAGGTATATGTTTTTGTTGTGTTCTAGAACATTTTAGAATATATGGTGGCAAAGCGGCCATCGCGTTGCGCTTGCTGTTGCTTTTGCGTCTATCAAAGTATTGTGTTTTTGTAAGTACAATATTAGGAATATCGACTGGTGAAAGACAAAAGTATACGGAATCAAGAAGGGAGCGCTGTGCTCGCGCATATATGCATGAATGTATGAACGTGCATGGATATAGTAACATATGAATACAATTATTTTGTAGGAAGTTTAGAAAGCAAGTAGGTATACTCGTATATGTATGTATATATGTTAGGACATAAAGTGGGTATATATACATACATAGAGCAGAATTGTTTTTGCACTTGTTAGGAAGAAACTCGTTCACTAGTGTGTATGTATATTTGATTTCTTGTAAGAATGTGATGTGCTGTGAAATGTGTACATACATAAGTCAAGGTTATTTGGGCATACTTGCATATGTGATATGATGTTCTTACGCTTGTGCATTATTGTTTTTCATATACAAATGTACATACACACATATGTATGTAAATGCTGTCGAATACATTAACTATAAAGTGACATACAATATAAAATAAGTGTTGATTTATTTTAAACCGTTTTATTTTCTGAATGCAAATACCTCCTATTTACATGCACATACATATTATGTACTTATGTATATTATCATATACCATCATTTATTTACATATAAAGTATACGTTCATTTATGTACATATGTGTGTAATGAAAAACTTCATGAATTACTTTCAGAACTTTATTAAAATTTATTCGCGTCGCGCGCATGTACAAAACCTTTTGTTCACAACGCAGGCGCAGAAATAAACGCACCGCCTATTTTTCCTCGCCACTTGTTAGACTCGAGTTCAATTCCCGGCGCAAACTTTTTTTTATAAATTTTTTTTTTTAAATCGTTTTTTTTTTAATGTAATTGAAAAAAAAAATTATGTAATAAATTTTACGTATTCGCTTATTATTTCAAAAATACGAAAATAGTAAAAATTTAATTGGTTTAATGTCGAGGTGAGAAATGTGTTGTGTGTTGAGGTGAAAGATGTGTGGTGTTTCTAATTTTTGTGTGGGCAAAAGTCAGTGAGGTGTCTATAAACTCGGTGTGCTAAATTCCCTTTCTTCAAATCTTTCAAATCTCAATTGTACTAAAAAAAGCTAACAGTAACATTTGCACCTTCTCATTGCATTAACATTCTCTGGTTAGACCAAATGTTACTCCTAACTTTTTTTTAGTACAATTGAGATTTGAAAGATTTGTAGTAATGGATTTTAGAACATCGGCTTTATAGACGCCACACTGAGTTTTGCCCACACAAAACTTGAAAACACCACACATCTTCACCTCATCACACAACACATTTCTCACCTGGACATTAAACCAATTAAATTTTTTACTATTTTCGTATTTTTAAAATAATAAGCGAATACGTAAAATTTATAACACAAAACTTTTTTCGCCTTCATTAATAAAATAATAAATTAAAAAAAAAAACAAATTGCCGCTGCGCGTTGATGTCAAGTCATGCATTTGGAAGGGATAGAGGCGCGGTGCGTTTGCTTCTGCGACTGCGTTTGTGATGTCTATGTACAAACATATGCGTGCGCGTGACGAGGATAATTTTTAATAAAGTTCTGAAAGAAATTCATAGCGTTTTTTCATGACATACATAAATGAATGTACAAACTTTGTATTTACTTAATGCACATACATATGTATATAACATTATAAAATGTAATAAATACATATATTCACAAATAAAATAATCGTTTAGGATAAGCCAATACTTATTTCATATTTTATGTAAATTTATAGTTTATGTATGCGGCAGCATATTACATACATATGTATTTACATATGTGCATTTGTACATAATAAAGTGGTGCACAAGTCGACATATATGTGCTTTCAAGTCATTTGCTAAATTCACACAACAATGCAGTGTTTTGTTCTCAACTAACAGTAACAGGCAATAGCAGCTAGAGAGAAAACCAAATCATGCTTTTGCATGTCTTGTTTCTCTCTCAGCATTGTCACTACACACATATTTCGGCAAGATAGCAAGAAAAGCAATGACACTGAAAGGCAATGAAAAACAATTCAATTCAAACAAGTGAATTGTGTCAAATGTGGATTATTTGCTTACATGAATTCCTGATATTTTAAAATCAAATAGGCAGTTAATGTTTGGTAGGATGGTTTTGTAGAATAAAGATTAAATTCTGATTAATATTTGAATGTAACTTACACTTTGCCTGCAAATATTCTTCTGCGCAGTTTATTGGATTTTAAATTTACTAAAAGCTGTCTTATTTCATAACTTCAATAGCTTTAAAAATTATTCATCGAAAGTTGACCGTTATTTGTTAATATTCTCCCCTTAATACGCAAAAGTGCGCGGGGAACGAAGAAATGTGTATGTTTGCAATTTTCATACATCTCGAAGGTGTGCTAATACACACTACGTACATACATACATATGACACCAATTCACACATTGTACTTGATGTCTTTCGGCAAAGCTTGTATGAGAATGTTTTTCTACCATTGCCATGCAAGCATATAAGCAGCGTCGTGCAATTCGTGTACTGTCGATAGAGCCGAAGTAGTATTGCTTGTTGAGGACACTTTTTCTTCGTTGCTGTTCAAGTTGTGTGCCTACATTGCTTTTTGTCATCATAAACAGTGTCACATGCAATGTGTGACTTGTTGCTTTGTAATAAGCAAGTCATTTGTGCACCACTTTAGTACATAAAAACAATAATGCACAAGTGCAACAACAACATCTTCGTTTCATATGTACATCTATGTTTTCATGTAAGCCGAAATAACCTTGGCTTATGTATTTACACATGTCAAAGCACATCACAAGAAGTCAAATATAAATAGGCACTAGTGAGCGAGTTTCTTCCTAACAAGTGCAAAAAAAATTCTGCTTTAAAGTATATGTAGGTGGGTATGTATGTGGGAACGAGGTGTAGTAGAGAGAGTGAGCAAAACTTGTCAGCAGTTGAATTCTAGCCGTGGACGTGGACGCAACGATCGTTTTTTCATTCCGCCTTCGACTTTTCTTAAGATTCGCATTACAATACTTCGTTTCTTTTATTTTCGTTTTTTACTAATAATTGTAAATGAACTATAACTTTATATATCTATGAGTTTTTGAACTATAAAACCAAATAAACATTAAAATATAAGAAAAACCAAAAGAACAAAACCATATCGTGGGGGCTCGTCTGGGATATAATCCTGTTTTAAAAGAAGCCCAGTTTTTGTAAGTGCGAAAGTTACTTAAATGAGCGGTCGCAGAAGAAGCAGAGAATGTAAATGCAATGAGAAGGTGCAAATGTTACTGTGAGCTTTTTTTAGTACAATTGAGATTTGAAAGATTTGAAGAAAGGGAATTTAGCACACCGAGTTTATAGACACCTCACTGACTTTTGCCCACACAAAAATTAGAAACACCACACATCTTTCACCTCAACACACAACACATTTCTCACCTCGACATTAAACCAATTAAATTATTACTATTTTCGTATTTTTGAAATAATAAGCGAATACGTAAAATTTATTACATAATTTTTTTTTCCAATTACATTAAAAAAAACGAATTTAAAAAAAAAAGATTAATAAAAAAAAGTTTGCGCCGGGAATTGAAATCGAGGCTAGCATGTGGCGAGGAAAAATAGGCGGTGCGTTTATTTCTTCGACTGCTTATTTTTTTACCATTTTGTTACTTTGGAAATGATAAGCGGATACATAAAATTTATTACAAATTTTTTTACGATTAATATACATTAAAAAAAAAAAAATTTAAAAACGAAAAAAAAAATTTTGCGCCGAGAATTGATGGCGAGTCACGTGGGGAACTGCGCCTGCGTTGTGAACAAAAGGTTTGTGATGTCTACGTAGATATGTATGCGCGCGACGCGAATAAGTTTTAATAAATTCTGAAAGTAATTCATGAAGTTTTTCATTACATACATTCATACTCTATATGTACATAAATGATGGTATATGACAATATACATAATATGTATGTACATATGTACATGTTAATCGGAGGTATTTGCATTCAGAAAATAAAACGGTTTAAGATAAATCAACACTTATTTTATATTGTATGTCACTTTATAGTTAATGTATTCGACAGCATTTACATACATATGTATGTATGTATGTACATTTGTATATGAAAAACAAAATGCACAAGCGTAAGAAGATCATCTTCCTTTCATACCTACATATGTACATATGCATGTATGCCCAATAACCTTGACTTATGTACATATGTACACATGTCACAGCACATCACATTCTTACAAGAAATCAAATACACATACGCACTAGTGAACGAGTTTATTTCTAACAAGTGCAAAAACAATTCTGCTCTATGTATGTATATATACCCACTTTATGTCCTAACATATATACATACATACATATATACCTACTTGCCTTCTAAACTTCCTACAAAATAATTGTATTCATATGTTACTACATCCATGCACGTTCATACATTCATGCATATATGCGCGAGCACAGCGCTCCCTTCTTGGTTCCGTGTACTTTTGTCTTTCACCAGTCGATATTCCTAATATTGTACTTACAAAAACACAATACTTTGATAGACGCAAATGCAACAGCAAGCGCAACGCGATGGCCGCTTTGCCACCACACATTCTAAATGTTCTAGAACACAACAAAAACACATACCTCACATGCGCATGTCGCCCGAAGCTAAAATCTAAGCCTAGCGACTACAAAAGCAAAATACATTCGTAGACGCAGTCGCAGCGGCCATGATTCTATCAGCGACGGCGCTGAACAATTTAGATTTATTATTTGCCAGTCTACACTAATCTACACTAATATTATAAAGAGGAAAACTTTGTTTGGACCGATTTTAAAAATTCTTTCACCATTCGAAAGCTACATTATCCACGAGTAACATAGACTATATTTTATTTTGGAAAAAATAGGGTTCCGTAAGATATTTGGATTTTTCGGACACAAACTGAAAAAGAATCAACCAAAGAAGTTACTTATTTTGCGTACGCTGCCTAAACTACAAAAGATAGAACCATAAAATGTTATAATTAATTGCAGATCTTATAAATATCTACAAAAAAGTCCGCGACACACTATACCTATCTATGTCGAGTGAGGCACAACAACCACATTTTTATTTAAAAATCTTGAATTTTTTTTTGGACTACATTTAAACGCGTTTATTTTACTCATGCTATTAATCCTTATCAAAATAAATTATTTCATCAATAAGTACAGTTTATGTTGATAATATTTGGTCTTTGAATGATTAAAATTGGACGTTTTTGGTTTTGAAGTTGTGGTGAAATTAAAATATTACGATTTCTGCTGCACGGCCCATTGCGAAGTGGGCGTTACCAAGGCCAGGGGTGCGCGTGCGGGAGAGGGTGTTTTTTTTTTTGGAGGTGGCAAAAAGCATTGACAGCCAAAAAGTGTGAGACTTTTCTTTCGACTCACCCACTAAAAACCCCACCCCAGCTCCGTTTCCCTCCCGCGGGACGACCGTTAGGTAATAATATACTTCACGGGAGGGGGACCGGCCTATTGCCTCTTCATGAAAATCTGCGCTGGTGTTCAGCACATCGCAGTTTGGTATTTACTTATCGTTAAGTATTAATTCTGGGAGGGGAGCGGCCTATTGCCTCTACTTGAAAATCTGCGCTGCTGTTCAGCGTGACGCAATTTGGTGATTCCTAATACCGTTAAGTATTTCTAGGTACTACTTCACGGGAGGGGGTGTGGCCTATTGCCTCTACGTAACAATCTGCGCTGTTGTTCATTGCGACGCAGCTTGGTAATTACTATCCTTGCCATGTTACTGACAGCGGACCAATGTTCTTCTGAGTCAAGCTTGATATCTACTAGGTTGCTAACCATTATTGGCTTCCCCACCCTATCACTCAATTCTACTCTTTCCAGCTCGAAACGAGGGCAGACAAAGAAAACATGTACTGCATCTTCAACTAGACTGTCGCAAAAGGTGCAGTACGGGCCATCTTCGTGCTTAAATCTATGCAGATAAGCCTTAAAGCATAAATGCCCACTAAGCACTTGGGTCAGGTAGAAATCTATCTGACCATGCTTTCGATTTATCCATCTTGTGATATTCGGGATCAATCGTTATGTCCATTGTCCGTTCATGGAGTTCCTCCATTCCTCCTGCCAAGTACGGATGCTTCGCTCCCGATCAGTCCTTCGGTTAGTCAGCTGTGCTGGATCCGCTCGATGTTTTTTAATTTCGGCGAATTCTAGTGCAGTCAGCTTAACTGGTAGCATACCCGCGAGGACTAATACCGCATCTTCCGATACTGTGCGGAATGCACAGCACACCCTGAGGGCACATAACCGGTATACCGATTTAATGCCTTTCATGTATGTGCTGCAGTTAGTTGCTTCGACCCAGGCTGGTACCGCATATAGCAAGATAGATGATACCACACTGCTAAGCAACTTCCTAGAAGCCTGCTTAGGTCCTCTCGTATTCATCATAATACGTGTCAATGCAGTTACAGCCTTCACTGCTTTATCGCTGGCGTATGTTAGATGCTGTTTAAAGCTCAACCTGTGGTCAATCATTACCCCAAGATATTTGATGTACAGCTTAGATTCTAGTGCGTGGTCACCTACTCTGAGATTTGCTATTTCAACTATTTTCCTGCTACTGATGAGAACTGCCTCTGTTTTATGGTTTGCAAGGCTTAAACCACTAATGCGCAGCCAATCTTTTGTGATTTCGACCGCTTGGTTGCAAATCGCTTCAGCCTTGTTAAGGAATTTAGCAACGACTACGATTGCAATGTCATCAGCAAACCCTATGATTTGGGATCCTGGAGGTAGTTGGAGACGCAAAACTCCATCGTACATTATATTCCAGGGGAGTGGCCCCAACACTGACCCCTGTGGTACTCCTCCGGTTACTCTGTACCTTTTCATTCCTTCGTCGGTTTTGTATTGCAGCACTCTGTTAGTGAAGTAGCTTGCAACGATTTTCCGAATGTAGGCTGGGACTCGGAAATTCTCCAGCGTATTTAGGATTTTGCCCCAGTTTGCTGTATTAAATGCATTTTTTATACCTAACGTTGTGACTAGGCAATACTCTTTATCTCCGTAGAGCCAGCGAGAACCTTCAATCGCTTTGTGAGCAATGCGCTTAACCGTTATAACAGCATCTGTGGTAGAGCGTGTTTTACGGAAGCCATACTGGTGCGGCGATAACCCTCCGGCACTATCGATGGAAGATTCCAGGCGATTTACAAGTAGCCTCTCTAATATTTTCCCTGCCGTGTCCAGTAAGCATAGTGGACGGTAGCCTGAGAGATCTTCCGCCGGCTTAGAGCATTTTGGTATTAGCACTAGCTTTTGCAGTTTCCACTCTTTCGGGAATGTGCATTCTTCTAAGCAGGAGTTGTAAACATCCACAAAGATTTCTGAATGCTTTTGGATTGCGAACTTAAGAGCTTCATTCGGGATCGCATCGGGCCCGGGTGCCTTATTGCCTTTGATCTGTTTGGAAATGTGCAAAATTTCGTCAGTGTTGGCCAGGCATCGATTTTCATCGTCTTCCATACAGCTGGCAGCGTTGGCTGCGATGCCTTGCTGTTGGGGGAACAATGTTTTGACCACGTTGCACAGAATAACCGGGCACGTCGTGGGCAACGGTTTGAAGGCTTTTGTTTTTTTCATCACCAGCTGGTATGCAAATCCCCATGGATTACTGTCAGCATCCTCGCATAGTTTTTGAAAGCACTGGCGTTTGCTGCTCTTAATTGCATTTTTTAGCGTTTTCCTTTTTTTGTTTAAATAGGAGTCTGTTCCTTTCAAAGCTGGTCGTACCTCTCGACCGCTGATATGTTCTTCTTGCTCTATTGCATTCTTCGCGTGTTGCAGAGATTTCTTCCGTCCACCAGTAAACGGGCTCTCTGTGGTTTTTATTAGGCCTTGTTTTACTCATAGCTGCATCACATGCTTTAGTGAGTTGCCTCATGACTTGGTTAGTTTTTTCAGCCGTATTTCCAGTAGGTGTAAAATTTGCCATCATTATCTCGAACACTTCCGGGTCCAAAGTTCCAACCCGGTTTCTGACCTCGTGCGAGTTAGATGACTTCGGCCTATCATGTTTGCCTATAACGCAAAGTATTGCAAAGTGATCACTACCATTGTAATACTGGCTAAGGGACCATCTCGTACTACTCACGAGGCTAGAGCTAGTAAATGTCAGGTCGATTATTGACCCTTTCCCTGCTCTTTGGAATGTTTGCTGGTTCCCGGTATTCATAAGCGCTATGTCAAGCACAGCGAACGCTTCTAAAAGGGCTTTACCTCTAGGGGTGGTTCGAGGGCATCCCCAGTTCACTGCCCAAGCGTTAAAGTCGCCAGCTACAATGACCAGACTATGATCTTTAATGTCATGTGCAAGTTCTTCCAGTGCGTGTATGGCTTCCGCTAGGGTTAAGCTAGGTGGAAGATAGCAGCTGTAAACAAACAGCTTACCAACACGGGCTCGTACATAGCCACGTGTTGCGTTTATATTCGTCATTCGTGACCTAATCATTCCACAATTCCATATAGCTGATTTGCCTGTTGTGTCGGATACCCAATCGTTCCCATTTTCGTATTTATAGGGTTCGCTGAGTATATCAATGTCAATTTTGTGCTCTCGTACAGACTGTTCGAGCAGGCTTTGAGCCTTCTCGCAGTGCTCTTTGATATAAAGGGCACTTGTTGCTAGTCATCGCGTGTGCGGTGTCGCTTATTTTTTTCTTTTTACAAATTAAACAACTTGCTGTTTGGGTAAAACTCTTCGCCTGGTGATCTTTACTGCCGCATTTTAAGCCGGACTTGGTGAAGTCGTCCGTACTTTTGCATCTCGCTGCGACATGCCCGTACTCCATGCACTTGAAGCACCTTTTCGGGTCAAGTTTTTCCCTAATACGGCAGATAACTAGGCCAATTCGTATTTTGCCTGCTGCTGTAAGCTTAGTGGCGATCTCTGGTGTAACTTTTAGGGTGGCCGTTTGCGTCCCACCATAAGCTTTTCGCAAGTTGGCACCTGCGACCAAGGCACATTTAGTTCCTTGAATTGGCTAGTTATAGCTTCATGGACTTCGTCTTTCGTCGTGATTTCATCGAGATCACGAATTTCGATTTGGCGTAGTTCAGTTAGTGTCCTCACTTCAACTACATCTCTTAAGGCAGATTTAACTGCTTCGTTGATCTTCAGAGTGTTTGGATCAGATGATCGCTCAAGCACCAGTAGCAAGTCCCCTTTTGCAGTTTTCTTAACACCATATACTTTAGAGTTAAGCTCCTGCAAACATGGCTCTGTTTTCACACGTTTCAGGATGTCAGCGTATGAGACATTGCCAACGCTTTTCACAACGATCGCGTCTTTACGGGGCGGTCTCTGTCGCCTGCGATTTCCCCTCGTGTTTGCTTCGTCTCTTGGTTTCCCATCTATTTTTGGACTTTTATTGTTGTTTCCTTTACGGTTTTTCTTATTTATTACCGTGTTCCATCCTTCGGAGCTGGTTTGCTCTTTTGTTGATACCGGCGTTGCCTTCAGTGTTCCATCGCGGTCACTTTTGCTCCTTTTTGCCGGGCTTTTCCGTGCAGCGACTGTGTCTATACATCTCTTTGGCGTACCATCCGTGACGCGCTTTATAAGAGGCGATGTTTGCGTGCATTCATTTTTCGCTTCCATAACCACACTTTTTGTCCCTTTTAGCATCCCTATTCTAGAAGTCAGAATCGACCTTTCTAACTTCTTATGGAGCTCAGAAATGCTCGAAACCAGATCACGCATTGGCTGGTTAATGTTACGCTTTGAGAGTTCCATCATCTAACGGATAATTTGGCACTGATGCTGCGGTTGAGCTCTTCTGTTGTGACCTCCTTTGCGACACTGCTGTACTGCATACATGGTGACGCAGATCGGGTTCTTCCAATCAACGGAGGCGAATGAGCCAATCTCGAGCTCCTTTGAAAGGGGTTTTTTACCAGCTCCCCACTGCTGTTACTGTCGTCTGCAGTCTCTTTTGGCAAATCCAATGATGGATTGATTGTTGCTATTTTAACTTCTTCTGGGATATTTATATTTATATTCTGATTGCTTGAATTCATGTTGTTGGTCCCCAACTCGTAAGCCGTTATCCCTATCCCGGTGCGTAGTCACTTATTCATGATTCCATGGTTATCTTTGCAAGCAGGGAGGCCATGCGAGGGTTGACGAAGGCTCCTTATGAGAGCCTAAGTTCAGAACCGAATCAGTGCTAACTAGGAATGTTACATCTAGACCTACGCCGACACTTAATGGCGACGGGATATGGAGCGTTCTTAGAGATTTGCCATAGTTTTAACGGGGTGGGGGCGGCTGCACCATTAACCTGAATGCCATTTCAGCTAGATTTCACTCTACTTAATAAAGAAACAGAATAGTGCAGCCGTCAGCTCGTGGCAGTATGTTCCAAACATTTTCCAGTATATCGTAATTAAGACCTTACTGGGCTCGGTCTTAATGTAGATCATATTAAATTAGCAGCCGCCCCTAACATGGGGGACAGACGCTGACCAGGGAGCCGCCCAATATGAGTCAGTCGCTTCTGGATTTTTGTATTTTCACCATGGCTCTGCATGGTGAGGGGGACACTTATTTTTTTAAAGGCGGTGTCGTTTCGCCTTTGTCACAGAAACCTCTTCGGATTAGCTAGCTTTTGGACCGCTTCCTCCGTTTCTGCCGCTCATTGTCGGGGGCTGCTTATTTGTTAGAACTTCTTCGCAACTAACCTGCTACTACAGGCCGTCCGACTATCCCAACCTGCCGACCCCCACGGTAGCTTAGAGCCCAGCTTAGTCGCCCGATCCCTGTGGAGCGCGACCTCCAAACATATGTATCTACGTGTGCGGGAGAGGGGTGTTTGAATCTATGAGTAAGGTACCCGCGCGGCTCAGACGCGAGGTCGGCTCCCTACGCAGCGGTCGTGCGCGAACTCTAATAATTTTCATGAGATTTTTTTTTAGATTTTGTTCTTAAAACTACACCTAAGCAAAAGTTCTTCTCAGAGCTAAACAACAGTCCTTCTCAGAGCTATACAATAGTTCTTTTCAGGGCTAACAAACAGTTCTTTTCAGGGCTAACCAACAGTTCTTTTCAGGGCTAAACAACAGTTCTTTTCAGAGCTAGAATATTACACGCTATTAACATTTTCTTAAACATTTGAAAATGCCTAAGAGAGCCAGGTCTCAACTTTCTAAACATAGTTCTCAAGCACGAGCAGCAAAAATACGTCGTATAGGAGAATCTTCACCTGAACGTTCACAACGCCTTGCTGAACAAAATCAGAGAAACTCTCAGGTACGCGTACGAGAGTCGAGTGTCGAACGTTCGCAACGACTTGCGCAACAAAATCAGAAAACCTCTGAGTTACGTGCACGAGAGTCGAGGCTGGAGCGTTCCCAACGTCTTGCCGAACAAAGCTTGAGAACCTCTGAGCTACGCGCTCAAGAGTCGAGGCTGGAGCGTTCCCAACGTCTTCATGAACAAAATGTAAGGACCTCTGACTTACGCGAACGAGAGTCAAGTGTTGAGCGTTCGCAACGTCTTGCCGAACAAAGCTTGAGAAGCTCTGAGCTACGCGCTCAAGAGTCGAGGCTGGAGCGTTCCCAACGTCTTCATGAACAAAATATAAGGACCTCTCAGTTGCGCGAAAGAGAGTCGAGTGTCGAGCGTCTGCAGCGACTTAGAGCTCAAGCAGAGAGACAGCAGTTGTCCACAAATAGAGTGCGCAATCGAATTTTAGCTAACAGGAACAGACTGGCTTTCAGATATGATCCGCAGCTTGATTATGCACAACAAGCGTCCGTCCAAATCGGAGTCACGAATAAGATCTGCTCTAACTGCTCTGCCAAGAAATGGGAAGACGAACCTAATGGTATGTGTTGTGCTTCAGGTAAAGTGTGTCTTCCTAACCTTCAGGAGCCGCCACAACCAATAAAAAATCTTTTAACTAATAACCATCCATTATCTGGTCATTTTTTAACAAACATACGTAAATACAAAAGTATTTCTCAAATGACTTCGTTTGGCGCAAAAGAAATCAGGGAAGGAAATTTTATGCCCACTTTTAAGATTGAAGGACAGGTGTATCATCTCATTGGTAGCCTTTTACCATCATCAGGCCAAAACCCACAGTTCCTGCAAATATATTTTATTTCGGATGCAGACCAGTTATCATTGCGATCAAGCATCGCACCAACCTTAAAAATGGATTTGATTCGCGAATTACAGACCACTTTGAATAATCATAACGTATATATACGAAGTTTTAAACAAAACTTAGAACTTAAATCATCACATAATTTAAAGCTAATTATTCATTCTGATCACACTCCACAGACAGCACACAGAGGCAGATACAATGCCCGTACTGTAAACGAGGTAGCCGTTCTCTTGGTCGATGAAGACAAAGGTCCCAGGGATATAGTCTTACACGGTAGAGACGGACAGCTCAAAAGAGTTTCTGAGCTACATCGGTCCTATGATCCACTACAGTATCCTGTAATGTTTGTGACAGGTGAAGACGGTTATTATTTGACTATTCCTCAGCAGGGTTCTGCGCGTAATAAAACTGTTTCGTGTATGCAATTTTATGCATTTAGATTAATGTTTAGAACGAACTCTTTTAATCCGTTACATTATTACAGAGACTTATTTAGTCAATATTGTGTTGACATGATGGCGAAAATGATATCGGAAAGATTAAATTATATTTCGCGGAATCAACAAAGACTGAGGGCTGATGACTACATCCATCTCAGAGATGCCTTAAATCATGACGCAAATGTTGACCCATCAAATATCGGTCAACATGTCATATTGCCATCATCATTTACGGGTTCTCCGCGTTTCATGCACGAGAAAACGCAGGACGCGATGACGTACGTCCGAAATTATGGTAGACCTTACTTATTTGTCACTTTTACATGCAACCCCGAATGGCCTGAAATTAAAGCAGAGCTGCTACCAGGACAACGGTCTTTCGACCGTCATGACATAATTTCACGTGTGTTTCATTTAAAAATGAAGAAATTCATCAAATTATTTGTCAAAGAACAGATATTCGGTAAAGTAAAAGGTTATATGGCAAGTGTAGAGTAGCAGAAGCGCGGTTTATCTCATTGTCATTTGCTGTTCTGGCTAGAAACTAAAATACAACCAGAGGAGATCGACAGTGTCATAGTTGCGGAGCTACCCGATCAACAAATTGATCCGGTACTACATGACATTATAACTAAAAATATGATACATGGACCCTGCGGAGAACATAATTTAGCTGCACCATGCATGAAGAACGGTGTCTGCACAAAAAAATACCCTCGCCGTTTCATTAACGACACCCAGACCGGAGAGGATGGGTATCCAGTTTATCGTAGGCGCGATACAGAAAATGGCGGTCTGAGCACTACGTTACAACTCAGGGGCAACATGGTGACGATAGATAATAGGTGGACCCACACGATAAGGTCGAAAACTATTTAAATGGCGCTTATTTGAATTTCCTATTCACGAGCGGCATCCTACTGTAGTGCATTTGGCCGTTCATCTAGAGAACGGTCAAAGGGTGTATTTTACACCAGGGACAGCTCATCAAATTGTCCAAAACCCGCGCAATACCACATTACTGGCATTTTTTTTCTCTCTGTAATGAAGATGAATTTGCGAAAACTCTTCTGTATCATGAAGTCCCGCAATACTATACAAATACATATATGGGCAAATAATAAATTCACTAGAAGGAGGCGTGGTGAAGATGTAGTTGGACATCCGGGGATAAAAAAAGATGCCGCTTTAGGTAGAGTCTACGGGATACATCCATCCCAATCAGAGTGTTTTTATCTTAGGATTCTACTGCACCACGTACGCGGTCCGACCTCATTTGCATACCTTGAAACTGTAAACGGTAATGTCAAAGAGACGTATCAAGCAGCATGCCGTGACCGAGGTTTACTTGAAAGCGATGACCATTGGGGAAACACTTTAAGCGAAGCTTCGTTGTCACAGTGTCCAAAAAAACTAAGGGAGTTGTTTGTAGTCATACTTTTATTTTGTCAACCATCGGAACCATTGAAGTTATGGGATACTTTCAAAGATCAGTTCTGTGAAGATATTAGACATCGGATCAGACAACAGAATCAGGATAACACTTTACCCTTCACTAAAATCATTTATAATGAAGGATTAATTGAAATTGAAAACAAACTTATAGAATTAAACGACAAAAATTTAAGGGGGGCACTGGAAAGACTTTTCTCGCAAATTTGATACTTGCTAAGATACGGCAATCAGGGAAGATAGCGATTGCAGTTGCTTCGTCAGGAATTGCTGCAACTCTCTTGAACGAAGGAAAAACTGCTCATCTACGTTTAAACTCCCGCTACCCGTATCTTTAGATCAACGGTCTACATGCTCTATTCGGAAAAATGGGCCTCTTGGTAAGTTGCTGCAAGACGCGTCGTTGGTAATATGGGATGAATGCACCATGAGTCATAGAGCTCATGTGGAGGCCGTGGACCGTACTTTAAGAGACCTCCGAAGCTCTCCTGATGTCATGGGTGGTATCACTTTTGTATTTGCTGGAGATTTCCGACATACGCTTCCGGTCGTCAACAGAGGTACGCGAGCAGATATTATGAAGGCATGTTTAAAATCATCTCACCTTTGGACATCCGTACAACATTTGAATTTGCGCACCAATATGAGAGCTCATCTACATGAAAACATGCATAGTACTTTCCACAACAGCTGCTGAAACTTGGAGAAGGAATTTTTCCATCTTTAAATTTGGGCACCGATTATGCGGTTACTTTGGATGATTCTCTAGGCCAAATAGTCCATAATTTAGATAGTCTGATAGATGCTATATATCCTGACATCGAAAACTTAGATCAAAATGATTTTCGTTGGCTGTGTGGTAGAGCAATAGTTTCTCCCAGGAATGAAACAGTCAACGAAATAAACAATTTAATTATGCAGAAAGTACCGGGTGAAGTTAAGTGCTATAAATCCATAGACACCGTCACTAACATCGAGGACGCAGTGCACTACCCCCAGGAATTTTTAAATTTCCTGAACCCCGCTGGGCTACCACCTCATGAACTATCGTTAAAAGTTGGCACGCCGATAATGCTTCTCAGAAATTTGAGCCCCCCCAACATGTGCAATGGTACGAGACTTCTTATCAAGGAGCTAAAAGATAATTTAATAGTAGCGAAGATTATCACCGGCCCTGCAGCTGGTGAATTAGCTCATATACCAAGAATACCCATGATACCTACTGATTTGCCAATACCTTTCAAAAGGCTCCAATTTCCAGTAAAAATTTCTTTCGCACTAACATAAACAAATCACAAGGCCAAACATTCAAATTAGTAGGAATTGATTTACGAAAAGAATGTTTTACGCATGGGAAACTTTACGTTGCCCTATCACGGGTCGGGGCTCCCAACCATCACAAGGCCAAACATTCAAATTAGTAGGAATTGATTTACGAAAAGAATGTTTTACGCATGGGCAACTTTACGTTGCCCTATCACGGGTCGGGGCTCCCAACCATCAGTATATTTTGTTAGCTGAAAATAATTTAACGAAAAATGTTGTTTATAGAGAAGCTCTACAATAATTTAGTTATGTATCCTAAAACAACAGGTTGCACTGCGGGACTGCAGGCAGAAGTGAACACCTTTGCCGGAAGCAAGACTTAGCTAGCGCTTTGCGGGCGGTCCTTTAGTTAGTTCTAATAGAGATATATTTAGTATCGGCGGTGCACCTGTGCGAAGCCGGGGCGGGTCGCTAGTATTTGATAAATCTTGAATTTTTGTGTCGTGTGGCCGCGGCTCCGTATGTATGTACGCACCCTTATATGTATGTAAATATGTCTTCTAACTGTTCGACAGTCGCGAGTTAATGCGACTTAGATTCCTTGAACAAATCCAGCGAATCACACATTTCTGTTCGCAAAGCCGCATATACATATGTACCCTATGATCAAAAAGTACCGGGAATGTTTAAATAAAACATAACAGAGTTAAATTTCAGGCAAATTTATATTATCTCCTTCAAAATATGACCCGTCTGAAGCAACACACATGTGCCAACGTTTAACCCAGTCCTCCAAACACCCCCGGCAGGCCGACATGGCCTTCAGCTCCTTCGTCGTATTCTCTTTGATCTTTTTGATCGGTGCGATGGCGCGTTATCATCATGCAAAATCCAAGAATTGTTTGCTCACATTTCCGACCGTTTGCAACATACAGCATCTCTCAAAGGCTTCAAAACGGATGAATAATATTCTTTATTGACTGTCTGGCCCGATCGAAGAAAACAGTCAACATCACCTTCCCGGTTCTTTTTGCTCATAGGGTATACATATCCCATCTTTTCACTGACAGACAAGAAGACGGTCGCAGTTGTTGTTTTTTGTATGCATACATTTTGCGTTCGTTGAAGGTTTGTATATATTTATATACATATGCGTGTATGCGCGTTTGACTTTCTGGATGCATCCATTGATATTAGAATATTTTCTCATCAATATGTGTATGTAAGTAGTTCAGATTTGACTAAAGAGATTAAATATAGGAATGCATAGTCATATGATTGCCTTTATGGCTGTTTTACATATAAATTCAAAAAGAGTATGAATAATGTTATATAGAAAATAAATTTCTAAATAACAGGTATTAGAAAAACCTGAATACACTATTTTAAATCAATTATAATTAAACCAAATACAAAAAATTAAATAAAAATATCGAACAAAGAAAAGTGGATACAGGACTTGAACCCTTAGTCAAACATGAGACTGTGTAACGCATACACAACACGTCTTTCACGATTGCGCTAAACTACAATTACTAATGAAATTTTCTAAATCACTCATTTATTCGATTCGCAGTTTTATATGCACATATTCTGCGTTAGTTGAAAGTTTGTATGCGTAATTATATGCATATTTATCTGTGTACGCGCGTTTGGCTTTGTGGACGGATATGAGAATGATATTTTCTCATCAATATAATTTGGATTTGATGAAAGAGATTAAAGACATATGTACATATTTTCTGTTTTAATTGATTTATATAAAAATCAGGTCATGATTGAGTATGAACTATTTTATACCGAAAACAAATTTCCATTTATGAAATACAAAAAAAACAGTATTTTAAAGAAATTTTAATTAAAATACACTCAAAAATTTTACCAAACTTTCCTGGTTTGAATTGTAAAAAAAAATGTGCAAGAAAAAAAAAAATGACTTCAGGACTTGAACCTGAATTAAATTCGTGCCAAAAAACAAAACGAATAATTCCGCCGACTTTAGTTTCTGCACCACAAATTAACCGCGGCGCGACCTTCTTAATCGCAAATTTATTCGCTTCGCTGTGGGCATGAAATAAGTCGATTTCCTTAGTAGTGTGCCGAAAAATCTTATGAACTTCCTCAGTAGTTTGGTAAACGCAGAAAAAACCTGAATTTCTGTCCTAGCGTGGTAAGTAAATATAGAAACCCTCCACTCGCGTCACTCGCGTGGTAAATATCTGCAATTTCCCACTCGTGAGGAAAGTTGAATTTGAAATGACCTTATTATGAATCTACAAATTAGAAATCGAACTTGTGTATCCGCGTTTGGATTTTTCAACAGATTTTGGCCCCTATTATGAGTTGCATTCGATCTTCGATATTCGTTGGTTGTCGAAGATCGAAAATCGAATGTCAATTTGGTATTATGAGCGGTGCAACGCTGTCGAAATTTTCGTTGTATACCGAATTTAGAGTCGAATGCAATTTTGCTTTCGATTGTGTAGCGTATTGTGGGAAAACTTGCTAAAATGTAAGATGTTTGCGATTATTTATTGTTTTATAGTAACCAAATAATAAATATATACTAATTTTGTTAATATTATGCAGGTCGAAAGTCGTGAGTACCAAACAGCAATTAGAAAGGCTAGTTGCATTAATGGAAGAGAATCCACAATTCGCAAAAGGGATTTCCACCAAAGTACAAGCAGCAAAAAAATGGGTGGAATTTACAACGGAGCTGAATTGCTTGGGACCACCAGTTAGAACGGCAGCAAAATGGATTAAGGTTAATAATGGTTTTTTTTGTGATGTTTATAGAAATACATTTTTATTTTCCCTTGGCAGGTATGGGCTGAAATACGTAAAGGAACTGAAATACATATTTTTTTCGAATGACGAATAATTGAATAAAGAAAATTTATAACAAAAATAAAACAGAAACTGTGGCGTAAAGGTTTCTATTTAATACTTTTTAGATTTTTCTATAATATTCTAAGAATTTCATTTCTTATGTTTTCTGTTTCTCCGAATAGTGAAGAGCTCTTGGCTCGGGTGCACTGCTGCAACTGGTTTTCTGTACTGAAGAGTAGGTTCATAAACGCCTCTTTAGATAATCTAAAGTTCTTTAAAAATCTGTAAGGAAATTTCTGTAATATTAAGTACGTCAACACATTTTGAAAATTCTGAACTTACTCAGTGGAAGCCATTTCTAGGGGGTTGGATGCGTCCCTTAACTGTTTTCTACTTCTAGCTAGTTCCACTAATCTTTCATCGACCGATGAATCGTCGAACCACAACTCCGTTGTACTCATTTTCACAAAAAATACTTTACTAAACAACAATGTAAGGCATACAACAAAAAGTGTACAGCTTGTGTTTACGGCAAATACGAACGGAATCCCATAAGAGAACCATTAACAGAATCAGACATACCAACACAAAAAGGGGAATGCATACGTTTAGATATTTATTTCAATGGACACAAAACATATTTAGTAGCAGTAGATAAATTCTTAAAATACATAACCATCAGACAATTAGACTCAAAAACGAAAATGGATAAAATATCTCTTATCAACAATTTTCCGAACTGTAAACGACTCATGACAGATTAGGAAAGTTGTCTGAATACACCAATGTTAAAACAAATGTGTATAAAATACAATATCAACAAAATACAGACACCAGTATATAGATCAAAGGCAAACGGTCAGGTAGAACGAACGCACAATTCAATATCAGAATTGGCAAGAATATTAAAAATAAGGAATTCAGCAACCGAGGAGCTATTTGTAGCTATAAAGGAAGTGAACAACACTACCCATACCATCACAGAAAAAAAAACGAAAGGATATACATTTTAACCTAATAACATACAGCAAGGAAGACATAGTAAAAAAATTAAAAGACGCTTCGGAGAAAACATTACAACGTCTAAACCAGGGAACTAGACACCGAAATTTCAAACAAGGAGACCAGATATTCGTGTTAAGGACTAACATCAGAAGTAAAAGCGACAGTCGTTACAAAAAGTACGTAGTGCAGGAAGATCGTGAGGACACGATTTTGACTATGGAGGGAAAAGTTATGCACAAAGACAACGTAAAAAATTACACAGTTACAGGAGACGACAATGAATTACCTGATATTACTAACCATGGTCATCATAATCGCAATTCAAGCTGAAGGATACACCAAAAGGAAATATATTCTAACTAGAACCGGCGATCCATATTTATTTGACGAATTCACATTTATATTCTACGTAACTAATTGACAAAAAATTACCACATAGCATCTCTCAGAAGGCTTCAAAACGGATGAATAATATTCTTTATTGACTGTCTGGCCCGATCGAAGAAAACAGTCAACATCACCTTCCCGGTTCTTTTTGCTCATAGGGTATACATATCCCATCTTTTCACTGACAGACAAGAAGACGGTCGCAGTTGTTGTTTTTTGTATGCATACATTTTGCGTTCGTTGAAGGTTTGTATATATTTATATACATATGCGTGTATGCGCGTTTGACTTTCTGGATGCATCCATTGATATTAGAATATTTTCTCATCAATATGTGTATGTAAGTAGTTCAGATTTGACTAAAGAGATTAAATATAGGAATGCATAGTCATATGATTGCCTTTATGGCTGTTTTACATATAAATTCAAAAAGAGTATGAATAATGTTATATAGAAAATAAATTTCTAAATAACAGGTATTAGAAAAACCTGAATACACTATTTTAAATCAATTATAATTAAACCAAATACAAAAAATTAAATAAAAATATCGAACAAAGAAAAGTGGATACAGGACTTGAACCCTTAGTCAAACATGAGACTGTGTAACGCATACACAACACGTCTTTCACGATTGCGCTAAACTACAATTACTAATGAAATTTTCTAAATCACTCATTTATTCGATTCGCAGTTTTATATGCACATATTCTGCGTTAGTTGAAAGTTTGTAGTATATAGATCAAAGGCAAACGGTCAGGTAGAACGAACGCACAATTCAATATCAGAATTGGCAAGAATATTAAAAATAAGGAATTCAGCAACCGAGGAGCTATTTGTAGCTATAAAGGAAGTGAACAACACTACCCATACCATCACAGAAAAAAAAAACGAAAGGATATACATTTTAACCTAATAACATACAGCAAGGAAGACATTGGAAAAAAATTAAAAGACGCTTCGGAGAAAACATTACAACGTCTAAACCAGGGAACTAGACACCGAAATTTCAAACAAGGAGACCAGATATTCGTGTTAAGGACTAACATCAGAAGTAAAAGCGACAGTCGTTACAAAAAGTACGTAGTGCAGGAAGATCGTGAGGACACGATTTTGACTATGGAGGGAAAAGTTATGCACAAAGACAACGTAAAAAATTACACAGTTACAGGAGACGACAATGAATTACCTGATATTACTAACCATGGTCATCATAATCGCAATTCAAGCTGAAGGATACACCAAAAGGAAATATATTCTAACTAGAACCGGCGATCCATATTTATTTGACGAATTCACATTTATATTCTACGTAACTAATTGACAAAAAATTACCACATCATACGAAAAAATATTTAATAAGAACTAAAAATCCTATCATTGCTATTTACAAATATCCTATCATAAATAATCATAGTAAACTATTTAAATTCACGCCGTGTAAAAATAAGGAAATTCCCCTTTGCAAAAATATTTATACTTGAGTGAATAACTGTAAAAGTTATTTAGGCAAGAACAAGGAACTAACATTAATTCGGTATAAATAGGGACGATTTAATTTAGGAAGGGGAGAAATAAGGAATGATTTCATTCACAAATAATAAACAAGAATAGTTAAGTAAATTCTAAGTATAATCATGCAGAGCTGAACAAATTCAAACATATTTTAAAATATGCCAAAAGATAAATGGTGAATCGTGAAGCCTTTTTCACGATTTTAAATATTAAAAACACAAGCCCTTAAAAATTTCACGACGTTTATTTATTGAGCTCTGACAATAGAATGATTCTTATTAAAAAATTAAATATATGCATAGGCCAAGACGCTTATGGTATATTGGAAAGGTCCTGCTATTTCACCTGTTACAATATGAAAGTCACATATCGTAGGATTCTCTGAAATAGCAGGAAAAAATACAGTGTGCGAAAATAGTTCGACAAACTTCTATTTACATATATTTTCCCGAGGCTCCTAGATGGAGCACAAGGCCTCAATAAACAAATTATAATTAATTTTATCTAAGGCTAAACATTTCCGCGCACTGCCTGCTTTTCTTGCCTCTACGTCGACCTGACGCCTCCACGTATTGGCTGGTCTCCCATGTCTGCGGCTGCCTTGGGAGTTCCAGTCCAGTGCTGTTCTTGTTATGTCATCATGGAGCTTCCTCAACGTGTGACCGATCCATTTCCACTTACGGCGTTGAATTTCTATGTGGACTAGTGTTTGCTTGGTCATGTTCCAGAGATCAGCTTTACTAATAACCTCGGGCCAATATATGCGCTTGCAGCGACTGTAGTACACATACCGATATGTTCCAAGTTTCACACCCATACAACACTACGGATTTCTTGTTGGCATTGAAAATCTTGAGTTTGGTATGCTTGGAGATGTGAGACGCCTTCCACACCTTATCCAGCAAGCCAAATGCAGCGCATCCCTTGAATATACGGTTACGTATGTCAGCTGCTGACCCGCCGGTTTTGGAGATAATGCTTCCCATCTTTTAAAAATATACAATAATTGAACTGTGAGCACGCGTTGAAATGAAAATTACGCAGAACAGAAATGGGAAATGATCATCAAAAATAATATATATTTTTGAAATTTTTCTTGAAAATATCTACGGAAAGTGTGAAAACAATCTCTTTTCTTAAATATCTTAAGTAAAAACTTCTAAAATATTAATTATTTTTGCCGATTTCTGTTGTGTGTATTTTTCACACTATTTATTCACTGTTTCACTTGTTATCAATCATTTGCAAAATTAATATATATTTTGTAAATTTTTCGTGAAAATATCGTTGGAAAATGTGAAAACAATCTTAAATATCTTAAATAATATATTTCTGACGCACTTTTTTTATCTCTCTAGTTGATGCCTGGAAACTGCTTCACTTCAACACTTTACCAAATAAAACACTTTCTTGTTAGTTTTAACACTCACTTTCACCAGAGAATGTTAATGCAATGAGAAGGAGCAAATGTTAAATGAGCTTTTTTCGAGTACTAATTTGTAGATTCATACTAAAGTAATTTTAAATTCAACTTTGCTCATTAGTGGGGAATTACAGATATTTACCACGCGAGGGACGCGAGTGGAGGGTTTCTATATTTACTTACTAGGACAGGAATTCAGATTTTTTCTGCGTTTACCAAACTACTGAGGAATTTCATAAGATTTTTCGGCACACTACTAAGGAAATCGACTTATTTCATGCCCACAGTGAAGCGAATAAATTTGCGATTAAGAAGGTCGTGCGGCAGTTAATTTGTGGTGCAGAAACTAAAGTCGGCGGAATTGTTAGTTTTGTTTTTTGGCACGAATTTAATTCAGGTTCAAGTCCTGAAGTCATATTTTTTTTCTTGCACATTTTTTTTTGCAATTCAAACCAGGAAAGTTTGGTAAAATTTTCGAGTTTATTTTAATTAAAATTTCTTTAAAATACTGTTTTTTTTGTAATATATTTCATAAATGGAAATTTGTTTTCGGTATAAAATAGTTCATACTCAATCATGATCTGATTTTTATATAAATCAATCAAAACAGAAAATATGTACATATGTCTATAATCTCTTTCATCAAATCCAAATTATATTGATGAGAACATATCATTCTAATATCCGTCCAGATAGCCAAACGCGCATACACACATACATATGCATATAATTACGCATACAAACTTTCAACTAACGCAGAATATGTGCATATAAAACTGCGAATCGAATATTTGACTCAGGTTCAAGTCCTGTACACAGTTTTTTTTCAATATTTTTATTTAATTTTTTGTATTTGGTTTAATTAGAATTGATTTAAAATAGTGTATTCAGGTTTTTCTAATACCAGTTATTTAAAAATTTATTTTCTATATAACATTATTCATACTTCTTTTGAATTAATTTATACGTAAAACAGCCATAAAGGCAATCATATGAATATGCATTCCTATATTTAATCTCTTCAGTCAAATCTGAACTACTTACATACACATATTAATGAGAGAATATTCTAATATCCATGGATGCATCCAGAAAGTCACACGCGAGTTACGGCCGCTACCGCAACCTCAACAACAACACCAACTCGACAACCACCAGAAAAGCCACCAAGGGCAAGAACCCAGCAGTCATCAACACCGGAAATGCGGATGTAGCAGTAATTGTTTAAAATTAAGAAATTTAATACTTATTGCAATAATATAGCTTATTAATCAATTATTGCAATAAGATAGCTTATTAATCATTTATTGTAATAATATAGCTTATTAATCATTTATTGTAATAATATAGCTTATTAATCATTTACTGTAACAACATTTCTGTAGAATTTAGGTTATATGTAATAAATTGCGTATTAAGCAAATTTAACATTGTAATACTTATCAATAAGCATAAAATGTATAAATAGTAGTTAAGAACCAATTAATAAACACTTGTCATATTGCTGTTGAAGAATTAACTCGTTGTTTTTTTTAACACTATCGTGGGGTGATAACATAAATGGCGCAGTCGGCTGCCCAGTGAACGGTCCGGAAGTGCTAAAGAAAAGTTGAAAAATCCCTATGTGACCTCTGAGAGCATATCAGAGCAGGCTGAAGGAAATCAACGTATTTAAAGTGGTTCCAGTTGAAAAATTCCGAAGGCATATCGGAAAGACCAACGAATCCAAAGTGGTTCCAGCTGAAAAAAAAAAATTCCGAGGACATATCGGAAGAAAGCAACCCAGAAGCACAACCGGACTGGAGTAGTTTCAACTACCTAACACTGGAGAACCTGAAAATGCGATGCACACTCATGCTGGCCTTATGGTAAGTCAAAAACTGATTATAATAAGAAAAATAATATAAATATAAATTAATTACCGCTTGCACATCTGTATGCACGCCAAACGTAAATTAAAATACTATATATTTAATAACATATGAGGCTTGTACATCCTCTAAAAACATACAAAAATCGACTTTTATTCCTATCTTGGAGTAAAGTCATTATAATTTAACTCAAATCTGCGATTCCGTAGCCCATAAAGCCGGACCCTCCAGGTTATAAGAGCGATAACAAATAGTGGGAACAATAAAAAAAAAAAAAAATTTAAGATATATAAAACGAAATAAAGAATTGTTGAATAATTAAAACGAATATACAATATATATACAATATATCTGCCTGGCATATCCATCCTTCCTTCTGGACAGTGAGGGAATATCACTGATCTATAGAACAGGAGTGCCGAGTGAATATCGCCACAGAGATCCCTACAGGACAGATATAAAAAAAAAAAAAAAAAATTTTATAAAAATAAATATAAACGAAATAAAGAATAGTTGAATTATTAAAAATATATATACAATATATCTGCCTGGCATATCCATCCTTCCTTCTGGACAGTGAGGGAATATCACTGATCTATAGAACAGGAGTGCCGAGTGAATATCGCCACAGAGATCCCTACAGGACAGATATAAAACAAAAAAAATTTTTTTAAAATATACACGAAGCATTGAAAAAAAAAAATAAATAAATAAATAAATATTATTCACGTATTGATTGATTTCTCATAGAAAAAAAATAATAATAATTATACTGCTAGTAAATGTTCAAGCGAAAAACAGGTAAATCTATTTCATTTAGACCATACCCAAATACACTAGGAATACTTTTTAAAAGTAGGAGTTTAAGTTCAATATCCGAAGAATCTCCTTTGACAGATACATCTTTTCGATTAGAAGCAAATAATATGGCTACTCCTCCAAGCGAACAGCCAAACACTGTAGGGAACCCTATCCCAAATTTTCCCCTTAGATTCTCTCTTGAATCTCTCCGTATTCCAGACGCTATAAAGGACTTGCCAACATACGAAGGCAACCTAAGACTCTTAAATGAATTTATTAACAACGTGGAAGAAATTTTACTTCACATAACAGCCTGTGATGCAACACCACAGGGTCAGATACTATTGCGAGCCGTCCGCAACAAAATCATCGGACAAGCTAATGAGGTGTTAAATATGTACGGAACACCTCTTAATTGGGATGACATTAAACAAAACCTTATCCTACACTACTCAGATAAAAGGACAGAAACTTCTCTAATTAGAGACCTCCATAATATTCACCAAAAATTCAATAATGTAAAAAAATTTTACAGCGAAATAATAGAAATCCAGGCAGCTCTACTTAACAATATCCAAATACACGAAAGAGATGTAAGGGTAGTAAGATCTAAGAAAGAACTTTATTCCGAAATGTGTCTAAATAGCTTTCTGATTGGATTAAGGGAACCACTAGGCTCGACCATAAGGGCATCCAAGCCAGACTCACTAGCAGAAGCATTTTCATTATGCATTAAAGAACAAAATATTTTTTATATGAAAACAAATCCCATTACAACCCAAAATAAATGGCAACCAAGGCCATACACTTCGTTTTATAGTGGAAACAGGTATAATAATAGATTTACACCTTTTCCGCAGCAAAACCAGTTTACATACAACAATCAATATACACGGCCCCAACAGTCAAAAGAAATAGTGAATTATAACGCCCAAACCTCTCAACGTAGGATAAACTCCAACTTCCCGAACCAAAACTACAACCAGAACCCATTTAGAGGTAACACGTTTCAAGGATACAGTAAGCCAGAGCCTATGGATGTAAGCTCCAGCTATGTGAAAACTCAAGCACCAACAACAACTCAAAGATCCTTTAAAACTGACCACACGATGCGTACTCTCGCATCCGGAAATCAATATAAGAGTAGGGAGCTTTATAACCTTCAAAGCAACAACTACCTAGATCCATTACCACCAATCGCAGGTTACCAACAAAACTTAGATCAGTACCAAGAAGCAAAAGATCATTCGAACATTGAGGACAACACAAATTTTCGCGACTTAGCCTCAAACAACAGACAGGATAGCTAGATATAAATAAGCATGGTAGCGAGTTAGGCTACATTAATATCTCTTCCCCATTCGGACGACCTCTTAAATTCCTAATTGACACAGGAGCCTCCTCATCATTTATAAATCCAAAATTTATAAATCCTTCAGATCAAACAACATGTAAACCAATTACCATAACAACGATCCTCAACAAATATGAACTAAACAAAGAGGTTAGACTTCCAAAATTCGTTGAGTTTAACGAACCAGGTGAACTAAGATTTCTTTTATTTAATTTTCATAATTATTTCGATGGATTGATAGGCATTGACATCCTTTCACAATTAGAATCCAAAATAGATTTGGAAAAAAATAAAGTTGTAACAAAGAACTCAATAATTCCTTTAGAATTTAAACCGAATTTCTCATCAGGGAAGCATATTATTCCTGATAATTCCAAACTTATAAAAAAAATTCCAGTAGACGTGAGGGACGGAGATATCCACATAGAAAAAACTTTTATCACTGCTTCACTTTATATACCTGAAGGTATATACCAAGCAAAAGACTGGCACAGCCTACTTGAAATTATTAACATTTCGGACGAACAACAGATATTATACATAGAGCAACCATTAAAAGTTACTAAATACAACTGTCATGAGTTCATAGAAGCCTTTAACTTCGAATCAATTCAAACAGGAAACTGTGAATACGACATTTTAGAAACACTTAGAACAGAGCATTTAAACAGTGAAAAAAAAATTACACCTATTAAAACTCTGCCAAAATTATAAGGATATCTTTTTTAAGGAAAATACTAAATTGACTTTCACCAATCAAGTCAAGCATAAAATAACAACAACGGACGATATCCCTATGCATACCAAATCCTATAGATACCCTCAAGTACACAAATCTGAAGTAAAAAAAAACAAATAGAAGATATGTTAGAACAAGGAATAATACGCCCAAGTTATTCTCCCTGGAGTTCCCCTGTATGGATAGTTCCAAAAAAACTCGATGCCAGCGGTAAACAAAAATGGCGGCTGGTAATAGATTACAGGAAACTTAATGAGAAAACCATATCCGATAGGTATCCCCTCCCCAATATAAGTGAAATTCTAGACAAATTAGGTAAATGTATGTACTTTACCACACTTGACTTGGCAAGTGGATTTCACCAAATTGAGATGCATGATAAAGACATACAAAAAACTGCATTCACAGTAGAAGGCGGACATTTTGAGTATCTTAGAATGCCTTTTGGACTCAAAAACGCACCATCCACCTTCCAAAGAGTCATGGATAACGTTTTAGGTGAACTAGTAGGTAAAATATGCCTAGTCTATCTAGACGATATTATTATCTATTCCACATCTCTACAAGAACACATACAAAACATCCAGTCAGTTTTCGATAAGCTTCGATCATCCAACCTTAAAATTCAAACGGATAAATCCGAATTTCTCAAAAAAGAAACAAAGTTTCTCGGGCATATTATATCAACAGAGGGAATACGACCCAATCCGACAAAAATTGATGTTATAAAAAATTTTCCAATCCCCCGAACTCAGAAGCAAATTAAAAGCTTCATTGGCCTCGTCGGGTATTACCGAAAATTCATTCAGGATTTTTCCAAATTAACCAAACCCCTAACGGAATGCCTCAAGAAGGGTAAAAACATAGACTTTAATGAGAAATACATGAACGCTTTTGAAACATGTAAGTCTATCTTAACTCACGACCCCATTCTACAGTATCCTGATTTTGCAAAACCCTTTATACTAACCACGGACGCAAGCAACTTTGCGTTGGGAGCTATACTATCCCAAGGTCGCATAGGAAACGATAAACCTATATGCTACGCTAGTCGAACCCTCTCAGAATCCGAATGCAATTATTCAACAATAGAAAAAGAACTATTGGCGATAGTATGGGCGACAAAATATTTCCGCCCTTACCTATTTGGACGTAAATTCTTTATTGTGACTGATCATAGACCACTCACGTGGATAATGAGTTTAAAAGAGCCTAATTCAAAACTGGTCAGGTGGCGCCTCAAACTGGAAGAATTCGACTATGAGATAGTATACAAGAAAGGAAAATTAAATACAAATGCTGATGCCCTAAGTCGAATAAAAATAGATATACCTAAATTATCAGAAATAAACGTAAATGATGCTGTTTCAAATAAAGGTACATCTGGTACCACAGTGCATTCAGCAGAAGAAAATTTAAATGACGGCATATATATCTCTGAGAAACCCCTAAACGACTTTAACCTACAGCTCATATTCGAAAAATCATCAGAAACTCCAGAAATGTCAGTTATTATGCCATTTAAAAACAAGCAACGTAGGATATTCAGGAAACCTTTATACACAGAAGAAATAATAACAGATATTTTTAAAAAATTCCTCAATCCAAATAAGTTGTCCGCTATATTTGCTGACGATGACACTTTTCGCATTATTCAGTCCGTTTATTCAAAATATTTTTCAAATAATAAAATGTTTCGTTTAATACAATGTAAAGAAATACTTAACGACATAACAGACACTGACAAACAAGAGGAACTAATAAAGAATTACCATGAAAATAATAACCACCGCGGAATTAACGAAATGCTTCTCCATCTTAAAAGACAATTTTATTTCCCTTTTATGAAAAACAAAATAACACAGACTGTTAACAACTGCGACAAATGCCAAACCCTTAGATATCACAGAAATCCCCCAAAACCCTTGTTTGAAAAACCGGAAACCCCCTTAAAACCTTTAGACATCTTACATATAGACATCTACAGCATAAACCACAAACAAATGCTAACAGTTATTGACAAATTCTCAAAATTTGCAGCAGCATACACACTCCCATCAAGACATTCTATATGTATACTAAAATCTCTAAAACAATTCATTAACCTATACGGTATTCCAAGGAAATTAGTTGCTGACCAAGGCTTGGAGTTCACAGCCAATATCTTCAAAGAATTTTGTAGGCAATTCCAAATTCACTTACATATTACCTCATTTCAACAGAGCACGACCAACGCTCCTGTAGAAAGACTACATTCCACCCTAACGGAAATATACAGAATTGTATTAACTACCAGAAAAGAGAATCACCTTAGCGAAGACCATGACGACATACTTACAGAAACGTTAATCACCTACAACAACTCAATTCACAGTACTACGAAATTGACCCCATATGAACTATTTTTCGGTAGAACCTTCAAATTTAATAATACTGTCACTTTCAACAACGAACATGAATACATTACAAAACTTAACGAATTCCAAAACATTTTATACCCACAAATCAAAGAAAAAATGGAAAATGCAACTAGCAATAGGATAAACAAACTGAACGAAACCCGCTCAGACCCCGAAAATTTAGAAAATCAAACCATTTATCGAAAAGAAGCAAAACGTAATAAAATTACACCCAGATTTTCAAAACACAAAGTGAAGAAAAACAATAGAGTAACTATAATTACAGATCATAACAACAAATTTCACAAGTCAAAATTAAAAAAGATACACAAACCACGAAAAACTAACAACTAAAATAATCCCTTTATCCTTAGGCTACCACACATAATATATTTCCGCAACAAATTGACATCCGAGACATAAACGCCCGACAGAAAATAGTGAAATTTGAGCTTGGACCTGCAAGAATAATTACTAACTATAATAATCTTATACACATCATTAACCTTGAAGAATACATAAACAACACAAACAAAATACACACTACCATAAACACCTTCAATAAACTTCACGGGACCACTACACTTACAACAGTAACCAAACTAAAACTCAATGAACTCGAAAACAAAATACACACACTATCACCACTCAACAGATCTAAACGTGGTCTTATTAATGGGTTAGGCACTGCAATTAAATTTATAACAGGCAATATGGATACTAACGATGCAATCTCCATTAACAAACAAATTGAAACCATCCAATCAAACACACACCAAATTGAAAGCACTCTAGAATATCAGCATAAATTTAACACAGCTTTGCAAAATAGACTACTCAATGTTACTAATCACATTAACACAGAACAGGATAAAATTGAGCTATACCTTAACAAACTAATGAATAGTATATCAAAAGAAGATAATAGATTTTTAGAGCTCCAATATATTAACCAAATTAATTACAACATAGATCTTTTAAATAACCACTTAGCCAATATCGCTGAATCAATTATATTAGCAAAACTAAAAATAATACCGAAATTTATACTAAGTACTGAAGAAATAGATGAAATATATGAACAAATGAAAAATCAATCATTAAAAATCATATCAAAGGAACAAATATATGAACTGCTTCAATTACAAGCTTACTACAACAATTCAAATATTATTTTCAATATTCAAATACCAAATCTATCGAAAGAAACATATAAACTTTACCATATTGTTCCCCTACCCATAAATGAAACCAAACAAATTAAAATAAAACCATATATAACATATAATAAAAACAACATTCAGTTTTTTGACACAAATTGCCCAAAGATAGAAGGTCAGTACTACTGCAAGTCGTCGCAATACTCCCAACACACCACGAACTCAACATGTATCGCCCCACTAATAAACAACAGAGACGCAATATGTGACCTGGAAGATAACGGCGAGATAAGCTCCATCACCCAACCAGAGCCGAACTACATCCTATTCATCAACGTTAATAAAACCGTGATCAAATCAAGCTGCAATGAAGAGCCATACGATATAAACGGCACAGCTCTTCTACACTATATTAACTGCACAATTTACGTTAACGATGAAGTCTTTAAAGACACCCCTCTACAGTACAAGGAAGAAATTTTCATACCACCAGCTAATTATGCGAAAATAACACCGAGGGTCATAAAAGAAAAATTAAGTCTGAAAAAATTAAGGAAATACCAAATAGAGAACTACGAGGCATCATCAAAGAAGAACAAAGGGATTTTAATAGTAATATTCACCTTTGGGATTGCCGTCATCCTCATCATCGCATATACCACAAAAAAAACTAAGGTAAAATATTTGCCGAACCATCTTTTCAACGCTCCTGCCCCAAAGACATCTTTGTGGCCTTCGCTTTACTTTATGGGGGGAGGAGTTACGGCCGCTACCGCAACCTCAACAACAACACCAACTCGACAACCACCAGAAAAGCCACCAAGGGCAAGAACCCAGCAGTCATCAACACCGGAAATGCGGATGTAGCAGTAATTGTTTAAAATTAAGAAATTTAATACTTATTGCAATAATATAATTAGCTTATTAATCAATTATTGCAATAAGATAGCTTATTAATCATTTATTGTAATAATATAGCTTATTAATCATTTATTGTAATAATATAGCTTATTAATCATTTACTGTAACAACATTTCTGTAGAATTTAGGTTATATGTAATAAATTGCGTATTAAGCAAATTTAACATTGTAATACTTATCAATAAGCATAAAATGTATAAATAGTAGTTAAGAACCAATTAATAAACACTTGTCATATTGCTGTTGAAGAATTAACTCGTTGTTTTTTTTAACACTATCGTGGGCTGATAACATAAATCGCGCATATACGCATACATATGTATACAAATATATACAAACCTTCAACGAACGCAAAATGTATGCATACAAAAAACAACAGCTGCGACCGTCTTCTTGTCCGTCAGTGAAAAGATGGGATATGTACACCCTATGAGCAAAAAGAACCGGGAAGGTGATGTTGACTGTTTTCTTCAATTGCCAAGGCATAGTCCACCATGAGTACCTTCCATCGGGCCAGACAGTCAATAAAGAATATTATTTATCCGTTTTGAAGCCTTTGAGAGATGCTGTATGTTGCAAACGGTCGGAAATGTGAGCAAACAATTCTTGGATTTTGCGAGATGATAACGCGCCATCGCACCGATCAAAAAGATCAAAGAGAATACGACGAAGGAGCTGAAGGCCATGTCGGCCTACCGGGGGTGTTTGGAGGACTGGCACATGTGTGTTGCTTCAGACGGGTCATATTTTGAAGGAAATAATATAAATTTGCCTGAAATTTAACTCTGTTATGTTTTATTTAAACATTCCTGGTACTTTTTGATCATAGGGTACATATATGCTGCTTTGCGAACAGAAATGCGTGATTCGCTGGATTTGTTCAAGGAATCTAAGTCGCATTAACTCGCGACTGTCGAACAGTTAGAAGACATATTTACATACATATAAGGGTGCATACATACATACGGAGCCGCGGCCACTCGACACGACAAAAATTCAAGATTTATCAAATATTGGCAAATAATTCCACGCGAAATATTCCAATATTGACTATTTTCGAATGGTCGCGAAAATTGGCATATGGGCGGCTCGTTTTATGAATGAAATTGAAATATGAGCTCGAACTTATGAATGAACTTTTTGTTTTTGTTCTAAATTGTACAGCGCCGTCGCTGATAGAATCATGGCCGCTGCGACTGCGTCTACGAATGTATTTTGTTTTTGTAGTCGCTAGGCTTAGATTTTAGCTTCGGGCGACATGCGCATGTGAGGTATGTGTTTTTGTTGTGTTCTAGAACATTTTAGAATATATGGTGGCAAAGCGGCCATCGCGTTGCGCTTGCTGTTGCTTTTGCGTCTATCAAAGTATTGTGTTTTTGTAAGTACAATATTAGGAATATCGACTGGTGAAAGACAAAAGTACACGGAATCAAGAAGGGAGCGCTGTGCTCGCGCATATACATACATATGTATGCTTGAATGTATGAACGTGCATGGATGTAGTAACATATGAATACAATAATTTTGTAGGAAGTTTAGAAGGCAAGTAGGTATATATGTATGTATGTATACATGCTAGGACATAAAGTGGGTATATATACATACATAGAGCAGAATTGTTTTTGCACTTGTTAGAAAGAAACTCGTTCACTAGTGCGTATGTGTATTTGATTTCTTGTAAGAATGTGATGTGCTGTGACATGTGTACATATGTACATAAGTCAAGGTTGTTGGGCATACATGCATATGTACATATGTAGGTATGAAAGGAAGATGATGTTCTTACGCTTGTGCATTATTGTTTTTCATATACAAATGCTGTCGAATACATTAACTATAAAGTGACATACAATATAAAATAAGTGTTGATTTATCTTAAACCGTTTTATTTTCTGAATGCAAATACCTCCTATTGACATGTACATACATACATATTATGTATATTGTCATATACCATTAATTATGTACATATAGAGTATGAATGCATGAAATCAAAAACTTCATGAATTAGAATCAGAATTTATTAAAACTTATTCGCGTCGCGCGCATACATATCTACGTAGACATCACAAACCTTTTGTTCACAACGCAGGCGCAGAAAAAAACGCTCTGCGTATTTATCCTCCCCACGTGACTCGCCATCAATTCTCGGCGCAAATTTTTTTTTTCGTTTTTAAATTTTTTTTTTAATGTAATCGTAAAAAAATTTGTAATAAATTTTATGTATCCGCTTATCATTTCAAAAGTAACAAAATGGTAAAAAAATAAGCAGTCGAAGAAATAAACGCACCGCCTATTTTTCCTCGCCACATGTTAGACTCGATTTCAATTCCCGGCGCAAACTTTTTTTTATTAATTTTTTTTTTTTTTAATTCGTTTTTTTTTAATGTAATTGAAAAAAAAAAATTATGTAACAAATTTTACGTATTCGCTTATTATTTCAAAAATACGAAAATAGTAAAAATTTAATTGGTTTAATGTCGAGGTGAGAAATGTGTTGTGTGTTGAGGTGAAAGATGTGTGGTGTTTCTAATTTTTGTGTGGGGAAAAGTCAGTGAGGTGTCTATAAACTCGGTGTGCTAAATTTCCTTACTTCAAATCTCAATTGTACTGAAAACAGCTCACAGTAACATTTGTACCTTCTCATTGTATTAACATTCTCTGCTATTACTGATAACCTTTGGTAATCTTCTAAGAAAACGGCCTTGCTTGAGTACTTTTTTAGCGGCGACCTGTTCAGGTTCGTTGAGCTAATGGTTTTGCTTCGGTTATCCCGAAGTGTGGGTGTAAAGAAGAAGTATTTAAGCAAAGTGTTAAGTTAGTCACAGCAGCATTGTGTTACGATTAATTATTGCAGGCGGTCAGCTACAGCTGTGCCTGCTAATTTGTATGTTTCTATTCCATGAGAATGCAGGCGTGCGGCCACTGCTGTATGAATATATGTATATGTATGTGTGTTTGCATTCCATTGAAATGTATGTTATGGAATGAAAATTTAGGCATAAATACTGCTGCGTTAACTTATACATATGTGAGTAAAATGTACGCTCCATGCAACCGTTTACAATAACAACCACACGCGTAAAAAGAACGCTGCCTCGTGTATACTGTGTGTTGACGAAGAAGTAAAGGAGATTTTAACCAAACATAGTTACAAACCTTCTCCACATGTGTCTCTTCAATGTGGCAAAGTTTGGTTAAAATCGGTTGAGTTCATCACAACACGAAAAACGGCTGAATTTTTATATATCGCACTTGTTACGTTAAAGCGTAACAACTCAAAATCTGAACATTTTCAGTAGAGACGAAAAACTGTTTCCGTAAATATTAATAATATAGGTATTACAAGGGAAAAAATATGTATATTAATTGCACGAAAATATCATTAAAAACAATATAACGGTTGTTTCATTCTTATTTGTTTAGTAGTTGCGCTAAAATAACAAATTTTTGAGTGGTTACTCTTTTGCTTTTCTTTTTGAGTTGTTACGCTTTAACGTAACAAGTGCGATATATAGATTGAAAATGAATATATTGTTCAGATCTTAATTTTGCTTGGTTGAAACGAATAAAATGAAGACGTTCTGTTTCTATTTTGGCATACATATCAACGATGTACTGATGATATAGTTTACGACATCTCAAGATATAATTTTGTTCTTGTGGACGAACCATCAATCGATAAGAATAAAAATTCCTGGCACTAACTTTTTTCTGCGCATGTAGATCTGAAAATAAGTGGAAAATGTGACTTAAGAAATTTCTACAAATGATGAAATGTCAACACACTGAAAATATTATTTACCTGTTCGGGGACCATTTTAACTGGTTGTTGTACATAAGAATGCAGCCTCTTAACCTGAAGGCGAGTTCCCAATTGATCTATATCTGGAGTCCTTAGTTACCCAGCGAAAAGAAAAGTCCTCTTTTCATTAGCATTTATCAACAACTTACAATGGATACTCATGTGGTTTAAACACATCCTAGGGTTATCCAGGTCCACGTTTTGGACTATATCTCGAGATGCTAGTTACGGAGGGGCATTAAAAATACTCTATACTATAGCAATCATCAACAGCTCCCATTTGCTACCCATATTGTACAAACACATCCTTAAGTTATCGGGGTCCACATTTTGGCCGATATCTCGAGAACCTAATCACGGAGCGGCAACAAAAATACTCTATACTATAGCAATCATCAGCAGCTTCCATTTGCTACCCATATTGTACAAACACATCCTAGGGTTACCCGGGTCCATGTTTTGGCCTATATCTCGAGACCCTAGTCACGGAACGGTATGAGAAATTCTCTATACTATAGAAATCATCAACAACTTCTATTTGCTACCCGTATTGTACAAACACATCCTAGGGTTACCCGGGTCCACGTTTTGCCCTATATCTCGAGACCCTAGTCACGGAACGGTATGAGAAATACTCTATACTATAGAAATCATCAACAAATTCTATTTGCTACCCATATTGTACAAACACATCCTAGGGTTACTTGGGTCCACGTTTTGGCCTATATCTCGAGACCCTAGTCACGGAACGGTATGAGAAATACTCTATACTATAGAAATCATTAACAACTTCTATTTGCTACCCATATTGTACAAACACATCCTAGGGTTACCCGGGTCCACATTTGGCCTATATCGCGAGACCCTAGTCACGAAACGGTATGAAAAATACTCTGTACTATAGAAGTCATCAGCAGCTACCATTTGCTACCCATATTGTACAATCACATCTTAGGGTTACCCGGGTCCACGTTTTGGCCTATATCTCGAGACCCTAGTCACGGAACGGTATGAGAAATACTCTATACTATAGAAATCATTAACAACTTCTATTTGCTACCCATATTGTACAAACACATCCTAGGGTTACCCGGGTCCACGTTTTGGCCTATATCTCGAGACCCTAGTCACGGAACGGTATGAGAAATACTCTATACTATAGAAATCATCAACAGCTTCTATTTGCTACCCATATTGTATAAACACATCCTAGGGTTACCCGGGTCCACGTTTTGGACTATTTCTCGATACCCTGGCATCCGATTCTTAAAATTTCAAAACACAAACCTTCTCCGCATGTGTCTCTTCAATGTGCCAAAGTTTGGTTAAAATCGGTTGAGCCATTCTCCGTAAAGTTCATCACAACGCGAAAAACGGCTGAATTTTTATATAAGTTAAAGTAACAGAGGCGCAGAATGCTTTGGCACTCAATTTTGTGCTTAAACTTAATTTTGTATTGATCGTACGTTTGCGTTATGATCATAGCATTACAATAAGAATTCAGCAACAACATACCTATGCCCCCGCTTAGCGGCACCTTCGAACACGCGTTTATCGACACAGTTAATTTGCCAACAATAACTTCAGTTGCTGATCGAAGCGTCCCGCATTACAAAAAGAAAATAGCTTCGGTATGCCTTTGCATTTCCCCAGCCTTTGCATTTCCCCAAAATAACGCCTCTTGTTATCCCGCTACAAGCAACGGAATGCGTTTGCACATTCATACCTATCAGAGGTCTCCCAAAACGTACTTGAGTGATAGTAGGGCATTATAAGATTTGTCATAGAGCGGGTAACATCGCTGTGAGCTTTTAATAAATTAAAAAAGTAATACGAAATAAAAAGTGTTTTGTATTAATTGGCGCCCAACACGAAGGACCCCTAAAGGAATCCTGCAAACGGATCATAAAGCCCCAGGACTTAGAGGAGGACCCTTAATCCCAAGGAACAAAATAAAAATATATTCTAATATTCTGGATTATTATAATTAAAAGTTTTTATGTAAGTATTAATTCAAAATCATTAAATGAGAAAATTTTGAAGTGAATATTAAAAAATACTTAATAGTAATAAAGTTTGTGAAAAATTAAATGTAGGTATATTCGTTGTTAACTTACTTTTCGAAAGAGAAATGTAGAAGTACAGTGAAACCGAAGGTCACATTCAATATGCTTTTTTTATTTTATTAAAATAAAATTCAGTTGCATCCAACTATTCGAATAAAACTATAATTTAATATAGTTGAAACAAATGTTGGTAATCGAATTTGCAAATGGTATTTTGACCGCTATTTTTCATACAAGTGCTAATTTAAAGCTTACTGTCGCTTAGTAGACACGTGTGCTTTCAGTGAAAAAATAATAAATCCCTAAAATAAGTGCGTAAATCTAAATTTTACACCCAAAACTGTTTACGGTTTAAAATTCTTATTCAAAATCTATCTCATCAACATCAATATGAGCGTCAGTAGGGAACAAGTGCTGGAAATAGTGAACACGTCTACCGAACGTGCTACCCAGGCATTTTCTGAGCAGCTTAGGGAGATAACAGAAGCAATAAAACGATTAGCTCCTCCGACTGTTCAGGTTTATAAGCCAGTATCTATTGATCCTTTAGTAATAGATAACAATGCCAGCTTGGACTTAATTAAGTCTCTCCCAGAATTTAAAGGCACTTCTCAATCATATCCAGCTTGGCGCACCGCTGCCAAATTTGCAATGGAATACTACAAACCAGGTTCGGAAAAGTACTATATTGCCATGGGCATTTTTCGAAATAAAATTACAGAGTCTGCTAACTCTACCCTTTCATCATTTAACACGGTTCTTAATTTTGAAGCAATTATTGCAAGGCTGGACCATTCTTATTCCGATAAAAGGCCACTATGTGTCTTAGAAAATGAACTAAGCGTTTTGAGACAAGACAATTTGTCAATCTCTGATTATTATGACAAAGTTGACAAACAACTAACCCTCATAATTAACAAACAAATCGTCCCCTAGTATAACAATAGCCTATGTGCTCATAGGCTATTATTTTTTTATTGAATTTTTGGATTCTTCATCGTCGATTTTATATGTGGTCAAAATTTTGTCAAATTCTAGTTCCACAAAGTGGGTCAAAACGTCAGTCAAAAATAATAAATATTTACAGACATAACGAGATTTTAGTGAGAGCTACTTTCGACAAAAAGTTTGAAATTCATTTTCTCAAAATATCAAAAAATTTATAGGCTATTTTAATACTAAGGGGACGAAATAATGTCAAACAATGGTAACAGAGAGACTATTGATGCTCTTAACGAACGCGCCAGAGAAAATGCATTGCGAGTTTTTATATCTGGGCTACGCCGTCCAATGTGCGACATCTTATTTTCGGCGAGACCGAATGATCTTCCCTCAGCACTCGCAGTAGTTCAGGAGCTCGAAACGAGTCGCATGCCACACAACTTTGCTCGAGCTTTCGCTGTAGGTAACTCGACAATACCCCATCTTAACCCGATTCTTCGGCAAAATCAGCATAGCACACACAATTTTGAAAATATCAACAGTAGACCAATACCAATGGAAATCGATCACAATACCTCCAATTACCACAGACGTCCCCCTCCACAAATGCAATACAACCCCCACGGCCACCTAAATAAGCCAAGATTTCAACCACATCCACTAGTTAGTAATTCATCGCCGCAGGCCCCTCTTATTACCCAGCCTATGGTATTCAAGCGATCACGCGAACAATCTTCCTCAAATCAGACACCTTTTAATAAAGTGCAAAAAATTAACTTTATGCCCGAAAAAGAGATTTTCAGTGAAAGCGAAAAGTGTAGTGATGATTATCTTCATGGCGATAGTTATGGAAATTTCACTGAAAGCTATAACGCTGATAGTGATGCTTATAACTACAGTCACAATGAAATCGATACCGAACATTTCGAAGAAATTAATTTTTTAAACTAGAATCGCTCCTACCGTTTATAACTAAAACTTCCAAAAGCGGTCAGGAGCTACGCATTCTAATTGACACCGGTACTTCCAAGAACTATATTAAACCTTTTCCGTTTCTCCAAGGCATCAAAACTGTTGATATGCCCTTTAAGTTAAAATCTATCAATGGTACGAATCTTATAAACCAAAAGTGCTTAATGAATGTATTCGGCCATACCTCAACGTTTTACTTACTACCTAATTTAAGTACGTTCGATGGTATAATTGGATACGACTTCCTTAAAGAACTTGAGGCAAATATTGACACCGAAAAAGGATATTTATTTTATCATAATGGCAAAGAGAAACTTAGGCATCTCCCGTGCAATCAAAGCAACTTAATAACAATAATAGAAAACACCGTTCCATCGCATGTCAAATCTCTATTTCGAGATATGATTACCAAACACATAAATGCATTTGCTGATCCAAATAAAGCACTACCGTTTAACACTAATGTTAAGGCTAGGATTCGTACTCAAACAAATGATCCGATTTATAGCAAAAGCTATCCATATCCGGTTTCCGTTGCACCGTTCATTAATAGCGAAATTAAAACTCTTTTCAAAGATGGTATAATAAGACAGTCTTGTTCTCCGTATAATTCCCCGGTTCACGTGGTATCCAAAAAGGGCTTGGATGAAAGAGGTAATCCAAAATTATAGAAAAATTAATGAAAAAACTATCTCTGATCGGTACCCAATACCGGATACAGCAGTAATCTTAGCAAATTTAGGAAACTCAAAATATTTTACCACCTTAGATTTGAAATCGGGCTTCCATCAAATTGTCATGTGTGAGGAGGATAGAAAGAAAACTGCTTTTAGCGTTAACAACGGAAAATATGAATTCTGTCGATTACCTTTTGGCTTAAAGAATGCGCCAAGTATTTTTCAAAGAGCGATTGACGACATTGTACGCGAATACATCGGAAAATGTTGTCACGTTTATATCGATGATATCATTATTTATTCCCCTAATGAAAAATCACATTTGGAAGATATCGATAAAATATTAACTAAGTTGGAAAAAGCTGGAATGAGAGTTTCGACAGAGAAATCAAAATTTTTCAGCACAGAAGTCGAGCTTTTAGGTTTTCTAGTTTCAGAAAAGGGTATCAAGACGTGCCCAAATAAAGTTCATGATATATTGAATTATAAAATTCCAAAAACACTACGCGCATTGCGGTCATTTCTCGGTTTATCGGGGTATTACCGCCGTTTTGTAAAAAACTACGCCAATATGGTAAAGCCATTGACCAAATATCTCCGAGGTGAAAACGGACATATAGGAGCTAAGAAATCAAAAAATGTTGAAATTGTTCTTGATTGTGATGCGTTACGTGCATTCGAAAAGGTAAAGCGAATCTTAGCTTCCGAAGACGTTCTTCTTCAGTATCCAAATTACAATTTTCCCTTTGAACTCACAACGGATGCTTCATCAAGCGCTTTGGGTGCAATTTTGTCCCAAAATGGTCGCCCCATAACAATGATTTCGAGAACTCTCTCTGTTACAGAACAAAACTACTCCACAAATGAACCCGAATTGCTCGCTATTGTATGGGCTTTGAAAACGCTGCGCCATTATCTTTATGGTATGAAAAATATAAATATTTTTACTGACCACCAACCCCTAATTTTTTCCATATCAGAAAAAAATCCAAATAGTAAAATGAAAAGATGGCGCGCTTTTATTGAGGGATTTTCTCCAAACTTTCATTATAAGCCTGGAAAAGAAAATAAGGTAGCCGACGCTCTTTCTAGACAATTTGTTAACAATTTGGAAGAATCAATGACTAATGAAACTGCTCACAGCGAAGAGTCGTTGTCAAAGACTATAAAAACTATAAAGCGTCCCATCAATCAATTTAAAAATCAACTAGTTCTAACCAAATCAAGTAATTTGAGTAAAAGTACACAAATTTTGTTTCAGAAATTTACTAGATATTATATTTTTTTTGACACCGTTGAAAATTTGATTTGCAATCTAAAATCTGCTATTAATTATATCGTCACAAATGGGATTCACTGTGACCTTTCTACTTTAGCGGAAATACAAAGCCCTATATTAGAAAAATTTCCAGGTGTAAAGTTTGTTCACACTCAATTATTGGTAATAGATTTGACTAACAAGGATGACCAACTCGAAACCGTCACTACACAGCACAACCGAGCACACCGTTGCTTATCTGAAAATTTTAATCAAATATCTAGAGAATATTATTTTCCGGATTTGAAGAAAATGCTTAAAAATATAATTGCAAGTTGTAAAATTTGTCTGGAAAATAAATACCAGCGCAAGCCCCCAAATCCTGGAATTGGCAACACACCTATACCAAACCTCCCAGGTGAAATTCTCCACCTAGATATTTTTATCACCAACAAGCAACATTTTTTGACATGCGTTGACAAATTCTCTAAATTTGCTATAGTAAAACCTATCGCATCAAGATCCACTGTTGACATTAAGGATGCCCTTCTAGAAATGTTATTAAAATTCAACAACACCAAAACTATAGTAACGGGCAACGAGAAAGCTTTTCACTCAAACTCAATTAGGACCCTCCTAAGAGACAATTTTTCGATTGAACAGTTCTTTATACCAACACTACACAGCGAAAGTAATGGTCAAGTCGAAAGGTTTCACTCTACCTTACTAGAAATAGCGCGTTGCATTAAAGAACAGCAACAAATATGTGAAACTGTAGATCTGATTTTACTTTCGACTTATAAATACAATCACAGTATTCATTCTGTCATAGACGCCAGGCCCATTGACGTTTTTCACAATTACCCAATAGATAAATTAAATACTATCAGGAAAAGGCTACTGGATGCTCAAGAAAAAACTATAAAAAGATTTAATGACGGTAAACAAATTAAAACATATAATGTTGGTGAGAGGGTTTATCTGAGAAGAAACAAACGGTTGGGTAATAAATTTGATAAAATATTTATTGAAAAGGTTGTTGAAAGGGACCTTGGCACTACAGTAATGATTGAAGGAGAAAAGATACATAAAAGTAACCTACAATAATTTTGCAATGATTTTCTGAAAGAATTGCATAAAAAAAAAAATTTTGCTTCGAATCATTTAATGAAAAACAAAAATTTAATCCTTTTTTGATTTTGAATTATTACCGCTTTTTCTATATAACTTTGTAAATCTAGTTTTAAGCTATTAAAATGTAAACCAAAAATTTTGTAAGCCACTCAGACTATCACATCGGTTTTGAAATATTAAACCGACTTTTCGTCGAAACGAGGACGTTCCAAATTCAAGATGGGGAATAGTTAAAGTAACAGAGGCGCAGAATTAAAGCTGTTGTCCAAATTCTGCTTTGGCACTCAATTTTGTGCTTAAACTTAATTTTGTATTGATCGTACGTTTGCGTTATGATCATAGCATTACAATAAGAATTCAGCAACAACATACCTATGCCCCCGCTTAGCGGCACCTTCGAACACGCGTTTATCGACACAGTTAATTTGCCAACAATAACTTCAGTTGCTGATCGAAGCGTCCCGCATTACAAAAAGAAAATAGCTTCGGTATGCCTTTGCATTTCCCCAGCCTTTGCATTTCCCCAAAATAACGCCTCTTGTTATCCCGCTACAAGCAACGGAATGCGTTTGCACATTCATACCTATCAGAGGTCTCCCAAAACGTACTTGAGTGATAGTAGGGCATTATAAGATTTGTCATAGAGCGAGTAACATCGCTGTGAGCTTTTAATAAATAAAAAAAGTAATACGAAATAAAAAGTGTTTTGTATTAATTTATATAATATATAGATATATAAAATTTTGATTTTTGAGGTTTGGTGTCATTTTTGTGGTTAGATGTCGCTTGATTATTTTAAATCTTACCACTGTTTTTAATCCTTACTCTGTTCTTCTTTAAAAATGCCTCGGAATCGGAAATCTGATCTATCCAAAAACTCGTCGCGGCTCCGTGCGGCAAAAGTTGCACGAAATCAAGAGTCTTCGATTCACGCAGAGCTGAGAAAACAACAACAAGCACAGCGACAAAGGATTTTGAGAGCAACTGAAACGCCTTTTCAAGCACTAGTTCGCTCAGAAAGACAAGCTGAGCTGCAAGCAGCTAGAAGAGCAATAGAAACCCCTGAGCAATCGCAGGTGAGAAGAATTCATAATGCAGAAATGCAGAGCACGCGCTGTAGAAATTTTATAAGAAAGGATTGGTCTGTATTTAATGGTACTGGATTTCAATATGATCCTTCAATTAAATATCATAATCATCCTTTAATTGTTATTGGCACAATGGATAAAAAATGTCAGTATTGCGATGCTTTCAAGTGGAAAGATGAAACTGCTGGAATGTGTTGTTCCAGTGGTAAAGTTTCACTTCCAGTACTTGGTGAACCAGAAGAGCCTTTAAAAACTTTATTGTTAAATGTCACAAACGAGTCCAAGCAATTCTTAAGCAAAATAAGAAAGTATAACTCTTGCTTTCAAATGACATCCTTTGGAGTTGATAAAGTGATAAGAATGACCGGATTTTCACCAACTTTTACTGTACAAGGGCAGATATATCATCAAATTGGATCACTTTTTCCGGAAGAAAATGATCAGCATAAATTTTTGCAAGTTTATTTTATGGGTGATTAACAAAATGAAGTCAACCGTCGTTGCCAATATAATATATTGAAGGAGTAGGAAGAGAAACGGTATTGAAAATTCAACATATGTTACACAGTCACAATAATTTGGTGAAGATCTTCAAAAGTGCAATAGACAACTGGCCTTCAGATAATTATAAAGTTGTCATTCATGCTGATCGAACTCCACGTGGTGAACATGAGAGGCGTTATAATGCGCCGATGATCAATGAAGCTGCTGTTTTGGTCAATGGTGACCCGTGCTCTCCACGAGACATAGTGTTACGCGCACATGATAATAATACGCTACAGCGTGTTGCCGATACTCATAAATTGTATGATGCTTTGCAGTACCCATTAATTTTCAGTAAATGTGAATCAGGATATCACTTTAATATTCCAGTCATTAATCCAACAACAAAACAGCCAATTTCAAATAAAAAAGCTTCGATTTTTCCAATCCCCGAAACATGCCAAATACTCCATTTCCGGTATAGCCATCAGCACCTTCTTCAATTCAGCTTTTATCTCCTCAATCGACTCGAAACGCGTTGCCCGGAGTGGTCTCTTGAGGCGAATACGGTGGTTGCGGAACGACATGCGTGGAACTTATGGCGAAATGGTCACGAAGAACGAGTGCAGTGTGAGACGGTGCATTATCGTGATGCAAAAACCAAGAGTTGTTGGCCCATAATTCTGGTCTTTTTAGACGAATTGCTTCACGTAAACGACGCATAACGCTCAAATAATATTCCTCATTAACAGTTTGGCCAGGTGGAAGGAATTCATAGTGCACCACACCACGGAAATCGAAAAAAACTGTCATCATGACCTTCATTTTTGAACGACTTTGACGTGCTCTTTTCGGTCTGGCCTCGCCTTTAGCACGATATTTGCTTGATTGGTCGGTTGTTTCAGGGTCGTAAGCATAAATCCAAGTCTCATCTCCCGTAATGATGCATTTGAGCTTGTCCTGATAGTCTGAAAGCATTGTTTCACACACATCAACGCGACGATTTTTTTCCAAGATATTGAGAGTTTTCGGTATCAAACGAGATTTGACTTTTCGTAGGCCCAAATGGTATTCACAGATCCTTCTGATATTCCGATCATATCAGTAAGGTCTTTAACAGTCAACCGACGATTTTTGAGCACTAACTCCTTCACTTTATTGACGTGTTGGTCATCTGTTGACGTCGATGGTCGTCCGGAGCGCTCCAAGTCATCAACACGTTCTCGACCCACTTTGAAGTCTTTGTACTACTTATAAACATTTTTCTGCGAGATGGTCGAATCACCAAATGCCTTCCGCAACATGCTAAATGTTTCCGAAGCCGAAATTTCATTCCGCAAACAAAATTTGATGGCATTTCTCTGTTCAATCAAATCAGACATTGTAAAAATTGAAAAATGCACTCTTGCTCGTTTAGTAAACACAAGCGTAAATATATTACTGATAATGACATTCACATGAAAGTTGGCCCAGATGTTATTAACAGTGCTGCCAACTCATGAAAAAAATAACGAAATTTTAATCCCGCGCAGTTTGACAAATAAATTCAGCTTACGTTTTGCCCACAGTAGTACATCGTGATTCGAGAGAATGATTTCAATCTCCTTCTGCGTCCAAGGCAACTTTTCCATCAATTCTTGGTACACATGTATATTAAAGTAGAGAGCGAACGTCTTCGTTACATTTCCCTAAACCAGAAAAAATTACGAGCTGAAAATTATATACATCTACAAGATGCGATTAAAGGTTCAGAAATTAATTAACGTTGTGACAAAAGGAAAAGTATTTGGAGTCGTCCAGTGCCATATGTACTCGATTGAATGGCAGAAACGAGGTCTACCACATGTGCACATATTAATTTTGCTAAAACTGAAGCTACTTCCTAATCAAATCGACAACATAATTAGCACTGAAATTCCAGATCAAGAAGAAGATAAAAATCTGTATGATACAGTTATTAAAAACATGATTCACGGTCCCTACGGAGCTCGCAATCCAGCATCACCGTGCATGCAAAATGGCAAGTGTACAAAAAAATATCCTCGAGAACTGATGAAAGAAACAGTTCACAGTGATAAGGGTTACCCGTTATATAGATGAAGGGCGCTTGCTGATGGTGGTAAACAGGTTGACATTCGGACTCGCAGTGGGGAAATCAAGAGTTTTGATAATAGCTGGGTTGTGCCCTATTCGCCGATTTTGTGTAAATTATTCAACGCCCACATTAATGTTGAAGCCTGCAATTCTGTAGGTGCGATTAAATATATTCGCAAGTATATCAATAAAGGAAGCCATCAGGCGATCTTCAATCTGCGTAATGAAGGTGTTGTACAGGTCCTCAATGAAGTACAAACTTATCAAGCAGGAAGGTATCTCAGTAGCAATGAAGCAGCATGGCCGCTGCTTGGCTTTCCATTACATGGAAGACATCCCACTGTTATACATCTTGCAGTACACTTAGAAAACGGGCAGCGTATTTTTTTTGATGAAAATACCTTTCTAGATAGGATTTTATCTCCTCCTAAGACCACGCCGACTGCCTTTTTCCACCTTTGTCAGAATGATACTTTTGAAAGGACATTATTGTACTCTGAGGTTCTCCGTTATTATACATGGAATACCTCAAAAAAAGAGTGGCATCGTCGTGCTCAAGGTACACCTGTTGAAAATCAACCTGGGGTTAAAGCATCGGATGCTCTTGGTCGTGTCTATACTGTACATGTTACAAATTTCGAATGCTTTTGTCTGCGTATGTTATTGCATCATGTTAGAGGTCCAACTAGCTTTACACAACTTAAAATTGTCAATGGTCAGGAATGTCAAACATACAGAGAAGCATGTGAATCTCGGCGATTGTTACAAAATGATACAATGTCGATCACCAGATAAAATCAGGGAGCTTTACGCTACGCTTTTATCTTCTTGCGGTCTTTCTAATCCTCAAACTCTTTGGGATAAGTACAAAGAATACATGGCAGAAGATATTTTACATCAACTGCAGCGAGTACATACAGATATGACTTTCAATGAAGATATCTACAACGAAACGCTAATTATAATCGAAAATAAGATTTTTACAATGATTGGAAAAAAATTAAATGATTTTGGAATGCAAAGCCCTCGACGAAACAATACAGATGACTTTAATAATGAAATTGCTTGAGAGCTAGATTATGATTTTATAGCACTGCAACATCAAGTAACAGAATTAGTCCTTCAATTAATTCCAGAGCAAAATCATGTTTTCCACCAAGTTTTACGTAAAATAGACTCCGGCAATGGTGGACTCGACGCACCAGGAGGAACCGGAAAGACGTTCTTGCTTAACCTATTATTAATGTCCGTCAGAAAAGACAAACAAATAGCAGTTGCTGTAGCTTCTTCGGGTATTGCCGCGACGCTATTAAACGGCGGCCGTACAGCATATTCTGTTTTAAAATTACCATTAAATCTGGCACAGGAAGATTCACCCATCTGTAATTTCAGTAAAAATAGTTCGCGAGGTAGGATGCTGCGAGAATGTAAGCTTTTAGTGTGGGATGAAAGTACAATGTCTCACAAGAAGGCTATAGAAGCTTTAAACCGGACTCTCCAGGACTTGCGAGATAGTTCAGATATAATGGGAGGAATGGTAGTTTTATTGACTGGTGATTTCCGACAAACCCTCCCAGTCATTCAGAGAGGGACACCAACAGATGAAATTCAAGCACGTATTAAATCATCGGATAACGAAATTGGGGCAAAATATACTTGGTGCTACTATTTTAATAGGTATGGGTAAGGGAAAAAGTGTTATCATACCTCGCATTCCAATTATTCCCACTGACCTTCCATTCCTATTCAAAAGGGTTCAGTTTCCCGTCAAGCTTAGCTTTGCTGTTACTATAAACAAAGCACAAGGGCAGACATTGCAGGTAGCGGGAGTGCATTTAGAAAAGCCATGTCTAATGCCCGGAATTTACACATATTTGCAAAAGACGGAAAAACTTATAATAAAGTCTACAAAAATATCCTAGATTAATACTCTCCATTATATCTTTTTGAATTATTATATTATATAAGAATTTAAAATTATTTATTTTTGAAACAGTGAAATATATGTATTTTAACATTTGTTGTTGTAATTAAATAAAGCATATTTTAAGTTTTTGAAACTCATTGTATGTAGTAATTTCTAAATACTAAATCACATTGATTCAGTCCTATTGAAATGTAATGATCTTTGATATTTATTTAAGGGCTTCAACGCGAGCGAAGCCGCGGGTAACAGCTAGTAGTAAATAAATAAATAACCTTATATTGATTGCTACAGTCGTGTACAATTGGACTATTCATTCTGTACCCACAAATTTTTTTTTTTGTGAGGTAGTCAAAGGTTATTTAACAATGTAACAGGGATGTTAAAGAATATATATTTTTGTTGTTTGGGTCTGGTTTGAGTTCGATAGAAAACAGTGGAAGAGGCTTTTAAATTCGTGATTGCATGATGTTTTGGATATAATGTAGGATTTTGGATGTAATGTAGGACTTTTCTTCGTTAAAGTTGACTTTATCCCACTGCCACAATCTGAGTGATCCGTATCAGCGAGAGGAGCGAATTGGTTTGAGTCACTCAACCAATATGATGTGAGAGACGTTTGCTTTGTTTACGTTTTTGTTTGTGATTTTTGTTTTTTAATTGTTCTGCCACCTTCGAATGCTGCGACGGGAGAATTTCGCGTGCGCTTTGGTGTAAAGTTTACAGTATTTGCTTGGCTTTGCAATGTTGAATTACCTGTGGACATTATTGGTGTTCCTGATGAAATTACTGAGTTTGTTCGTTGTTGTTATTGTATAGCTGATTGGAGTAGTTGTGTTGGTTTTTGGCGTTGTGTATTGATCGCTCCAGCTGAGCGTAGGTGAAGGTGAAATAGTTTGCGAAGTTATACCGGGATTCGGTATACAATTGTCGGTACCGGTCGAGCAGATTTTTGCGTGCACAATGAATGCAAATTTGAGAGAGACAAATTTTTTTTAGGTTTTGGCGTGAAAACTAGCGGGTCACTCCACTCGCTCGGCGGAGAGCGCTCTATAGGCATTACGGGAGAGTTTTTGTATTTTTTTTTTCTTTTATTTATTTAGTTGTCTTAGGGTTGATAAGCAAAATATAAGATTGACTTAGTAAGTTAAATCGTCTATTTCGCTGAGTTTATTTGCTTTGTTTTGATTTTTACAATGCACTTTGTTGGCACTTTATAATCATTAATGAAACGCGTCTGCACAGTTCGATAGTTAAAACTGAAAACCAAAATGCTTATGTGAAGAATAAGTCAATTAGCGCTAACCAAGGAACATTCAAAAAAGGGCATGGTACTTAAGATGATCTGCATTTAACAGCTCTAAGTCGAGATTTTGAGAAGGCATACGATCGTATCGGTGCATACGTCGTCCTTCAAGAATTAGCCAACTGCAACAAGAACAAAACAAATTGAACAATAGAAAATTCCTAGTTAAACTCAATAATAACTACTCACACTGCTTTCCGTTGGAAAATGGTATACCTCAAGGCTCTCCAATATCAGTCACAATATTTATGACCGCTTTCAATAAAATTAGCCAAATTATATCCCAGATCCCAGTAGAACATTGTATTTATGCAGATGACGTTGTGATTCGTCTTGATTCGATCTGACGCAAGTCAAAGATACTTTTACAGAAATCTTAAGCAAAATTTGTGAATGGTATCTCACATCGGGAGCCAACATATCATTTCAAAAATGTAACACTTTACATATTTGCTACAAAAAACATGTGATGTATTTAATTTAAGATACAATATTAAAATACCAAATGTAAATACGCTTAAGATTTTAGGTATAATTTTTGACCCCAAGTTTAACTTTAAGAAGCATTGCTTAGCTTTAAGAAAAAGTTATTTGATAAACTAAGTATTACTAGGTTCCTCTCATCGCAAAGATGAAATATTCATCCGAATATCCCAACCAACACAACTAAGGCTCTACTCCTATCGAGCATTGATTACGGCCTTCCAATATATGGGCACCACGCAGGAAACTCACTTTATAAAAAAGGGGTGTCTGTAAAGTCGGTTTACTGACGATAGCTTAACGTGACAAAGTCATAAGAAAATACTGATGGAATGGTTCCATTTTTCAAAAGAAAATTTAATTTTTTTTGTTTGATATATGTTTTGTATGGATATAGAGAAGGAGGTAAATGGAGTCGGAATGGAATTGATCAAGTTACATTTACACACACGTGAAAAATTACGAAACATTTATAAAATTCATGAAAGATATGTTCAATCGATTGTGCATCCGACGTTAATAAGTCAACAACACTAAGAGGCATCATTATCGATTTGACTTTTTCCTGACACATTACACTCGAAAAAGTCCCTTTTATTTACTACTTTTCCTATCATCGTCCTATTCCTTCATATAGAATAATAAATTAATAATAAAAACATTAAAACAACAGGTATTATTAACAACTAGACGTCACTAATTATAAATGCGGTAAGGATGATGGTGATACAATTGGTTTTATTTTAAATTTTTCAAGTATCAGGTTAGTCCATAAGTTCGTGCGTATTTTACCCATAATTTCACTTTTGTACGATTTTTGCATACATAAAATGGAATCTTCGAACGCCTATAAGAGGGATATTTTGTATTTTTTTATAAAAGTGGTAAAAATGCAACAACTGCTGCTGCAGAAATAAACACTGTTTACGGAGAGGATACCGTGAGTGTAAGGACTGCGCAAAAGTGGTTTTCAAAATTCCTAAGTGGTAACTGCGACGTGGAGGATGCCCCGCGCGCTGCTCGTCCTGAAGTCTTTAACTCCGACGCCTTGCTCGAACTCGTGGAAGCTGAGCCAAATTTGACAGTCGATATGATAGCTCAGAGGTTAAATTCATCGCATGGAGCAGTTCACAGGCACCTAGTCCAGTTGGGAAAGGTTTCAAAGCTGGAAAAATTAGTTCCGCATAGACTTTCCGTCGCCGATCTTCAGTAGAGAGTGAATGTGTGTTCTCAGCTGCTGCAACGGCTTGAAAATGAAAGTTTTTTGAACCGTATCGTTACTGGTGATGAAAAATGGGCCCTTTACAATAATCCTGCTCTCAAACGCCAATAGTTAGATAAAGATGAAACACCACAACCGACCCCTAGAAATTTCCTTCACCCCAAGAAGATTCTTCTGTCTATTTCGTGGGATATGGTCGGTATTGTTTATTATGAACTTCTGGAACCAAACCAGACGATAACTGCTGATTATTATTCCCATCAGCTATCAAACCTGAAAGAGTCTCTTAACAAAAATCGACCGTTTTTAGTGAATAGACGCAAAGTCTTGTTTCACCACGACAACGCAAGACCTCATACCGCAAGGCAAACATTAGGCAAGCTGAACGAGCTCGGATGGGAGCTAATGCCGCATCCACCATACTCTCCGGATATTGCACCTTGTGATTATCACCTTTTCCGTGGACTTCAATCCCATATAAGTAACAAGAACTACTCCTCAAAAGAAGCTATAAAAAGGGATATCGAAGTGTATTTTGGCTCCAAGGACAAACAATTTTTTGAGCAGGGCATTTAAAATTTGCCTAAACGTTGGGAAGACATTTTAAATAATGAAGGAAAATATATTATTGATTAATAAATACTTTAAATATCTTTTTTACTAATTTTAAAACCACCTTTTCAAAACGCACGAACTTATGGACTGACCTGATAAATCAAATTAATAATCCTCATAGAGAAATGGTTCATTACTATGCACACAGGAAGAAAGCATATGAAAATACAAATATGTGAATTTATATACATATGCGCATATACAAGTTAACACCTGCAGCCCACGTAGATACATATGTATGGAGGTCGCGCTCCCCAGGGATCGGGCGACTAAGTTGGGCTCTAAGCTACCGTGGGGGTCGGCAGGTTGCGGATAGCCGGACGGCCTGTAGTAGCAGGTTAGTTGCGAAGAAGTTCTAACAAATAAGCAGCCCCCGACAATGAGCGTCAGAAACGGAGGAAGCGGTCTAAAAGCTAGCTAATCCGAAGAAGTTACTGTGACAAAGGCGAAACGACACCGCCTTTAATAAAATAAGTGTCCCCCTCACCATGCAAAGGCATGGTGGAAATACAAAAATTCAGAAGCGACTGACTCATATTGGGCGGCTTCCTGGTCAGCGTCTGTCCCCCATGTTAGGGGCGGCTGCTAATTTAATATGATCTACATTAAGACCGAGCCCAGTAAGGTCTTAATTACGATATACTGGAAAATGTTTGGAACATACTGCCACGAGCTGACGGCTGCACTATTCTGTTTCTTTAATAAGTAGAGTGAAATCTAGCTGAAATGGCATTCAGGTTAATGGTGCAGCCGCCCCCACCCCGTTAAAACTATGGCAAATCTCTAAGAACGCTCCATATCCCGTCGCCATTAAGTGTCGGCGTAGGTCTAGATGTAACATTCCTAGTTAGCACTGATTCGGCTCTGAACTTAGGCTCTCATAAGAAGCCTTCCTCAACCCTCGCATGGCCTCCCTGCTTACAAAGATAACCATGGAATCATGAACAAGTGACTACGCACCGGGATAGGGATAACGGCTTACGAGTTGGGGTCCAATAACTGTGAATATAAGTAAACACAATATAAACACCCTAGAAGAAGTTAAAACAGCAGCAATTAATCCATCATTGGATCTACCAAAAGAGACTGCAGACGGCAGTAACAGCAGCGAGGAGCTGGTAAAAACCCCCTTTTAAAGGAGCTCGAGACTGGATCATTCGCCTCCTTTGTTTGGAAGAACCCGATCTGCGTCACTATGCATGCAGTACAGCAGTGTCGCAAAGGAGCCCACAACAGAAGAGCTCAACCGCAGCATCAGTGCTAAAATTAAAGAGCTAACGGAGATGATGGAACTCCCGAAGCGTAATATTGACCAGCCAATGCGTGGTCTGGTTTCGGGCATTTCTGAGCTCCATAAGAAGTTAGAAAGGTCGATTCTGACTTCCAGAATAAGGATGTTAAAAGGGACCAAAAGTTTGGTACTCGAAGCAAAAAATGAATGCACGCAAACATCGCCTCTTATAAAGCGCGTCGCGGATGGTACGCCAAAGAGATGTATAGACACAGTCGCTGCACGGAAAAGCCCGGCACAAAAGAGCAAAAGTGACCGCGATGGAACACTGAAGGCAACGCCGGTATCAACAAAAGAGCAAACCAGCTCCGAAGGATGGAACACGGTAATAAATAAGAAAAACCGTAAAGGAAACAACAACAAAAGTCCAAAAATAGACGGGAAACAAAGAGACGAAGCAAACACGAAAGAAAATCGCAGACGACAGAGACCGCCCCGTAAGGACGCGATCGTTGTGAAAAGCGTTGGCAATGTCTCATACGCTAACATTCTGAAACGTAGTTATCTGTCGTATTAGAGAAAAACTTAACCCGAAAAGGTGCTTTAAGTGCATGGAGTACGGGCATGTCGCAGCGAGATGCAAAAGTACGGCCGACTTCACCAAGTCCTGCCTTAAATGCGGCAGTAAAGATCACCAGGCGAAGAGTTTTACCCAAACAGAAAGTTGTTTAATTTCTAAAAAGAAAAAAATAAGCGACACAGCACACGCGATGACTAGCAACAAGTGCCCTTTAAATCAAAGAGCACTCAAAGAAATGCGACATTATCGAAGTTTCTCCAACTGAATTTAAATCACTGCGAGAAGGCTCAAAGCCTGCTCGAACAGTCTGTACGAGAGCACAAAATTGACATTGATATACTCAGCGAACCCTATAAATACGAAAATGGGAACGATTGGGTATCCGACACAACAGGCAAATCAGCTATATGGAATTGTGGAATGATTAGGTCACGAATGACGAATATAAACGCAACACGTGGCTATGTACGAGCCCGTGTTGGTAAGCTGTTTGTTTACAGCTGCTATCTTCCACCTAGCTTAACCCTAGCGAAAACCATACACGCACTGGAAGAACTTGCACATGACATTAAAGATCATAGTCTGGTCATTGTAGCTGGCGACTTTAACGCTTGGGCAGTGAACTGGGGATGCCCTCGAACCACCCCTAGAGGTAAAGCCCTTTTAGAAGCGTTCGCTGTGCTTGACATAGCGCTTATGAATACCGGGAACCAGCAAACATTCCAAAGAGCAGGGAAAGGGTCAATAATCGACCTGACATTTACTAGCTCTAGCCTCGTGAGTAGTACGAGATGGTCCCTTAGCCAGTATTACAATGGTAGTGATCACTTTGCAATACTTTGCGTTATAGGCAAACATGATAGGCCGAAGTCATCTAACTCGCACGAGGTCAGAAACCGGGTTGGAACTTTGGACCCGGAAGTGTTCGAGATAATGATGGCAAATTTTACACCTACTGGAAATACGGCTGAAAAAACTAACCAAGTCATGAGGCAACTCACTAAAGCATGTGATGCAGCTATGAGTAAAACAAGGCCTAATAAAAACCACAGAGAGCCCGTTTACTGGTGGACGGAAGAAATCTCTGCAACACGCGAAGAATGCAATAGAGCAAGAAGAACATATCAGCGGTCGAGAGGTACGACCAGCTTTGAAAGGAACAGACTCCTATTTAAACAAAAAAAGGAAAACGCTAAAAAATGCAATTAAGAGCAGCAAACGCCAGTGATTTCAAAAACTATGCGAGGATGCTGACAGTAATCCATGGGGATTTGCATACCAGCTGGTGATGAAAAAAACAAAAGCCTTCAAACCGTTGCCCACGACGTGCCCGGTTATTCTGTGCAACGTGGTCAAAACATTGTTCCCCCAACAGCAAGGCATCGCAGCCAACGCTGCCAGCTGTATGGAAGACGATGAAAATCGATGCCTGGCCAACACTGACGAAATTTTGCACATTTCCAAACAGATCAAAGGCAATAAGGCACCCGGGCCCGATGCGATCCCGAATGAAGCTCTTAAGTTCGCAATCCAAAAGCATTCAGAAATCTTTGTGGATGTTTACAACTCCTGCTTAGAAGAATGCACATTCCCGAAAGAGTGGAAACTGCAAAAGCTAGTGCTAATACCAAAATGCTCTAAGCCGGCGGAAGATCCCTCAGGCTACCGTCCACTATGCTTACTGGACACGGCAGGGAAAATATTAGAGAGGCTACTTGTAAATCGCCTGGAATCTTCCATCGATAGTGACGGAGGGTTATCGCCGCACCAATATGGCTTCCGTAAAACACGCTCTACCACAGATGCTGTTATAACGGTTAAGCGCATTGCTCACAAAGCGATTGAAGGTTCTCGCTGGCTCTACGGAGATAAAGAGTATTGCCTAGTCACAACGTTAGGTATAAAAAATGCATTTAATACAGCAAACTGGGGCAAAATCCTAAATGCGCTGGAGAATTTCCGAGTCCCAGCCTACATTCGGAAAATCGTTCCAAGCTACTTCACTAACAGAGTGCTGCAATACAAAACCGACGAAGGAATGAAAAGGTACAGAGTAACCGGAGGAGTACCACAGGGGTCAGTGTTGGGGCCACTCCCCTGGAATATAATGTACGATGGAGTTTTGCGTCTCCAACTACCTCCAGGATCCCAAATCATAGGGTTTGCTGATGACATTGCAATCGTAGTCGTTGCTAAATTCCTTAACAAGGCTGAAGCGATTTGCAACCAAGCGGTCGAAATCACAAAAGATTGGCTGCGCATTAGTGGTTTAAGCCTTGCAAACCATAAAACAGAGGCAGTTCTCATCAGTAGCAGGAAAATAGTTGAAATAGCAAATCTCAGAGTAGGTGACCACGCACTAGAATCTAAGCTGTACATCAAATATCTTGGGGTAATGATTGACCACAGGTTGAGCTTTAAACAGCATCTAACATACGCCAGCGATAAAGCAGTGAAGGCTGTAACTGCATTGACACGTATTATGATGAATACGAGAGGACCTAAGCAGGCTTCTAGGAAGTTGCTTAGCAGTGTGGTATCATCTATCTTGCTATATGCGGTACCAGCCTGGGTCGAAGCAACTAACTGCAGCACATACATGAAAGGCATTAAATTGGTATACCGGTTATGTGCCCTCAGGGTGTGCTGTGCATTCCGCACAGTATCGGAAGATGCGGTATTAGTCCTCGCGGGTATGCTACCAGTTAAGCTGACTGCACTAGAATTCGCCGAAATTAAAAAACATCGAGCGGATCCAGCACAGCTGACTAACCGAAGGACTGATCGGGAGCGAAGCATCCGTACTTGGCAGGAGGAATGGAGGAACTCCATGAACGGACGATGGACATAACGATTGATCCCGAATATCACAAGATGGATAAATCGAAAGCATGGTCAGATAGATTTCTACCTGACCCAAGTGCTTAGTGGGCATTTATGCTTTAAGGCTTATCTGCATAGATTTAAGCACGAAGATGGCCCGTACTGCACCTTTTGCGACTGTCTAGTTGAAGATGCAGAACATGTTTTCTTTGTCTGCCCTCGTTTCGAGCTGGAAAGAGTAGAATTGAGTGATAGGGTGGGGAAGCCAATAATGGTTAGCAACCTTGTAGATATCATGCTTGACTCAGAAGAATATTGGCCCGCTGTCAGTAACATGGCAAGGATAGTAATTACCAAGCTGCGTCGCAATGAACAACAGCGCAGATTGTTACGTAGAGGCATTAGGCCGCACCCCCTCCCGTGAAGTAGTACCTAGTAATACTTAACGGTATTAGGAATCACCAAATTGCGTCACGCTGAACAGCAGCGCAGATTTTCAAGTAGAGGCAATAGGCCGCTCCCCTCCCAGAATTAATACTTAATGATAAGTAATTACCAAACTGCGACGTGCTGAACATCAGCGCAGATTTTCATGAAGAGGCAATAGGCCGGTCCCCCTCCCATGAAGTATTACCTAACGGTCGGTGGGAATAAACTTATTTAAATATTGCACATCTGCTAATTCCAAGAACATCATGACTAGCCAGTCAGTGACTGCGACGGTGGCGGCTGTAGGTAAGATTTTAGCATTAAGTAGTTTATAAGTTTTAGTTTAGTAATTGAATTCACCGAGAGAGCAAGTACTCGCGGTAATAAAAAAGTTAATTTAAAAATTAAAAATCAACACAAGGTCTTTAATTGGTGCCCTAAACGTGGGACCACGATAAACGTGTCAGGACATAAGGGCATCCAAATCTATCCAGAAAGAGGACATCAGGATATACCTAAAGACAACAAAACTTTACAGATTTTGCTGTAAAATTTATTTTTAAGAAATGTAAGTAGAGTGCAAAGAGCAAAATAATCAATAATGTGTAAATTAATGTTTTAGGGAAAAAGAAGTACAACAAAAAAAGCAAATTACGAAAATATTATGAAACTTTAATTACATTTGTATGAAAAATCAAAAAATCTATTGCCAAGTCAAAAAATTTTTAATTGTATTTTGCTGAAATCTCTGCAAAAAAGGCAGGAGATAAAAGAATAATAATAGCACTGTGTGACAAAAAAAAAAAAAAAAATTAAATATACTTTGTAGAGTACCTTCACTTCACTTTCAAACTTCTTTCGAATTCTTCAAATATATTTTTAATAGGTAAATGAACTCAAACTTAAATTATGTAAACCATTTCAATTTACTCTACTCTCTAATTTCAATGACATAATTCTTTTCCTTTTTTTTTTGAAACCCGAAACATAAGTAAACACATGGCACACACCAAATAAATTTTTTTTTGTCATATGATACCTCACTCCAAAGCAAAACCATAGCATACTGTGAAGTAAGTCTGCCTAAGCAAAATTTAACTCAACCTATGCAAAATTTTAATATATTGTATAGTATTTTTATGAATTTATAATTTTGTTATTGATTCTTACTTGTAACAATGTTTGGTTGTAATTATATATTTTATTGATGACAAGGCAAAAAGAAACTACATATAAAATAAAACCATTCTATCAGAAGGCGGGCAATTCAGTCTTAGCCTGGTAGTTGGAAGGCAGTCATTTGCCCTAACTAAATAAAAAAAAAATCGTTTATTTAAAAGGAACCTTTAGTCGGCAGGTTTGTTCTAAAGCTCTTACCGGATAGTAAAGACTTCTCGTGGTGAACCTTTAGTCGGCAGGTTTGCTCTAAAGCTCCTCCCTGAAGAAAAGTACTTTTCATGGCGATCCTGCGGACGATCCTAAACGCTAAATAAATCATTAGTAAAAATGGCTGTCTGGGAAGGAAAGAAATACAAATTAGAAAAGAGTGAAAACTTCGACGAATACATGAAGACAAGAAAACTACGGTCAACTTCAAGCTGGGCGAGGAATTCGATGAAGAGACACTTGATGGTCGCAAAGTGAAGATGGATGGCTAAAAACAAAAAAGCTAAAGTAATTTAAAATAAAAAAATGCCATTTCTTGCGATAAACTAATGATTGAAAAACTAACTATCATACAGCATACATTGTACTTTATATAACTACATGTACATATATATATATTTTAGATTGTGAATATCCCAATTTTGTTTATGACTGATTATTTGCTGATTAATGCATAAAATAATGTAATTAAAAGTATGAAGTTGTTATTAGGTAACAATTAACTATTTTTATGTGATTAGGCGGCTAATTAAAGGGAAATAATTCTCAATATTATTAACGACGCGCACCAAATTGTTCACACATGCTATGATAAATATTGTTGAATAGAGATTTTTCGCTAATGCATTTAAATATATTAACATTTAATTTAAAAATTTTTATCATTGACAAATATTTAAGCACAAAACCGGCATAAGAACAAATGTAACTTTTTGCGTTCAGTTAAATAAACAAAAAATTGAATAGAAAAAAAGTGTAGAATTTATATTAACTTTAATAAAATGCACAATGGCGTTGAAAAAAAAAAAAAATTTAAAATAAAATTTTGTTTTTCAAATTTTTAATGTATTAATAAAACAAAAAATATATATCATACAATAAAATTAAATTCTATCATTACATTTTAAATGGAAAATATTGAAGAAATAGAAGAACAAGTAGAAAATTTATTGCAAAGCGACATAGTGGAACCATCAGTGAGCGCCTATAATTCACCTCTTTTGATTGTACCAAAGAAAAGTAGCGGAGACAAAAAAAATGGAGGCTTGTAGTAGACTATAGACAACTAAACAAAAAGATAATTAATGATAAATTTCCGTTGACGAGAATAGAAGACGTACTAGACAAACTGGGTCGCGCAAAATATTTTTCAACGCTCGACATGACAAGCTCTTTTCAGAAATTGCTTCTTTAGTTTTCATTGGGAATAAGATTACGTATTTTGTCAGTTCGCATTGTACCGTTAAAATATATCGGAAACCATTTGATATAATCAATGGTCCTACTGTATCTATGCTTAAATTTTCAAAGCTTGTACTAGGTGTGTCCGTTATTGTCATTTTTTCTTTAATGTACTTTGTCTGTTTGTTTCGAGTACATTCTTTACAACTGTTTATATATTGTTTTATTATTTTTCTCATGTTCTTCCATATGTATTTTTGTTTTAATTTAAGATAGTTTTTCTTATACCCAGGTGTCCTCCTAGTGCTGAATTGTGATACTCAAAGATTAAATTTTTTTATAATTTCGTCGTCATTAATTTGTTTTGGCTTTATATAAAATTATTTTTAAGGGTCTTAAATTTTGTTCCAATCTTTCAGTTTGCAACCTGTTGAATGCTTTAAAACTTTCAATATTCATTTCTCTTAATAAATTATCTTTTTCTAGCGCTAGCTTTTCTATATTTCTTTTAGTCGCTATTGATGATAGTTTCGCCATGATTGAAACGTATTTCAGAGGCTCCTCACTATATCGGACTATTATATCCCCATTTTTATTTATCTGTATTTTGGATCCTTTCATTTTTTCTTCGTATACGAATTTTAATCTTTTTATATTTCTTATATTGCCTGTGGACGTACAATCCCAAATGTGAAGTTGGCCTGACTTCGAATGAGAGTTGTAGTTCTCCTTGTCTACCCTGGTGTTATTTTTGGCAGACATTCCCCTTGTTATTACAAGCATTTTATTATTGTCATCACAATCCGTTGGTATCATTTTTTTTAGTATGTCTGAGTCTATCTTTATTCGTGATATGCATCGGCATTTGTGTTCATTTTGCCTTGCTTGTAGACTATTTCAAAATCATAGTCTGACAAATCAAGTCTAATCCTTGTCATCTTGGACGAAGGATTTTTGTGTGAAAATAAGGAGATAAGAGGTCTGTGGTCCGTTACCACGGTGAATTTTCTACCCATTAGGTATGGACGGAAGAAATTTATTCCCCAGTGAATCGCGAGTAGTTCTTTTTCTATGACCGATTTATTTATATCATGTTTTACTAAAGTTTTGCTTGCATATGATATAGGCAAATCTTTTCCTATTTCTCCTTGACTAAGTACTGCACCGAGTGCGAAATTAGATGCGTCTGTTGTGAGCACAAATGGTTGCTCGAAATTTGGATATTGTAAGATAGGTGGATTGATTAGTTTTCCTTTTAGTGATTCGAATGCTTTCTGACATTCGTCAGTTCAATCAAATACTTGTCCCTTCTTTAGAAGATTATTTAGGCATTTGGTTATTTGAGCAAAATTGTGTACAAAACGTCTATAATAATTGCAAAAAGCTACAAATCTCCTAACCTCGTCACTACTTTTGGGTACGGGGTATTTTTTTATCACTTCAAATTTTGATAGGTCTGTTTTTATGCCATCTTGCGTGATCAGATGTCCTAGGTACACGACTTCGAATTTTAAAAATACGCACTTTCTCGCATTTAGTTTTAAGTTATATTTTCGTAGTCTTTCAAAAACTGCAATTAAATTACTGTTGTGGTGTTTTAGACTACAGCCAAACACTATAATATCGTCTACGTATAAAAATGCATTGCTATCTAAACCATTCAAAGCTATTGTGAGCATTCTTTGAAAGCTATTGCTAGATATTTTGAGTCCAAATGGTAAGCGTTTAAATTGGTAATGACCTTGTCTTGTGGAGAATGCAGTCAAGTGTCTTGACTGTTTGTCTAGCGTTATCTGGTGAAAAGAGCTTGTCATGTCGAGCATTGAAAAATATTTTGCGCGACCCAGTTTGTCTAGTACGTCTTCTATTCTCGTCAACGGAAATTTATCATTAATTATCTTTTTGTTTAGTTGTCTATAGTCTACTACAAGCCTCCATTTTTTTTGTCTCCGCTACTTTTCTTTGGTACAATCAAAAGATGTGAATTATAGGCGCTCACTGATGGTTCCACTATGTCGCTTTGCAATAAATTTTCTACTTGTTCTTCTATTTCTTCAATATTTTCCATTTAAAATGTAATGATAGAATTTAATTTTATTGTATGATATATATTTTTTGTTTTATTAATACATTAAAAATTTGAAAAACAAAATTTTATTTAAAATTTTTTTTTTTTTTTTCAACGCTATTGTGCATTTTATTAAAGTTAATATAAATTCTACACTTTTTTTATTTTCATTAAGGTGCACGAATATTCAATTTTTTGTTTATTTAACTGAATGCAAAAAGTCACATTTGTTCTTATGCCGGTTTTGTGCTTAAATATTTGTCAATGATAAAAATTTTTAAATTAAATGTTAATATATTTAAATGCATTAGCGAAAAATCTCTATTCAACAATATTTATCATAGCATGTGTGAACAATTTGGTGCGCGTCGTTAATAATATTGAGAATTATTTCCCTTTAATTAGCCGCCTAATCACATAAAAATAGTTAATTGTTACCTAATACCAACTTCATACTTTTAATTACATTATTTTATGCATTAATCAGCAAATAATCAGTCATAAACAAAATTGGGATATTCACAATCCAAAATATATATATATGTATATATATGTAGTTATATAAAGTACAATGTATGCTGTATGATAGTTAGTTTTTCAATCATTAGTTTATCGCAAGAAATGGCATTTTTTTATTTTAAATTACTTTAGCTTTTTGTTACTGTTGTTTTGAACTTCGCATGTAGCGCACTGCGCATTTATACAGCCTTGTAGACTCTGACGGACTTCACGTCGTTGAGGGTGAGAGTAGTCACTAGCTCGGAGTCAGTGAATTCACGAATAATGGTCGATGGTTTGTCACCCTTCTGTTCTTGCACCAATTTGTTGCCATCCAGAGTGAAGACGCTCTTCACTTTGCGACCATCAAGTGTCTCTTCATCGAATTCCTCGCCCAGCTTGAAGTTGACCGTAGTTGTCTTGAAGGTTGAGGTAGTGGTGAAAGAGTAATTATCACCATCCTTCTTCAGTTCAACGGTTGGGCTGACACTGTTACCCATTTTGCATAGAACCATACCGACACCCAATTCCTTCATGTATTCGTCGAAGTTTTAACTCTTTTCTAATTTGTATTTCTTTCTTTCCCAAACAGCCATTTTTACTAATGATTTATTTAGCGTTTACTTTAAAATTGAAAACTCGAAAAAAGTGGAGCACACACGCGATACTAGAGAGCGACACTTGATGACCTGGCAGGATCGCCATGAAAAGTACTTTATTATCGGGGAAGAGCTTTAGAGCAAACCTGTAGACTAAAGGTTCGCCACGAGAAGTCTTTATTATTCGGGAAGAGCTTTAGAGCAAACCTGTCGACTAAAGGTTCGCCACGAGAAGTATTTATTATTCGGGAAGAGCTTTAGAGCAAACCTGCCGACTAAAGGTTCGCCATGAGAAGTCTTATTATCCGGGAAGAGCTTTAGAGCAAACCTGCCGACTAAAGGTTCCTTTTAAATAAAAGATTTTTTTTTTCATTTAGTTAGGGCAAATGACTGCCTTCCAAACAGACAAAGTACATAAAAGAAAAAATGACAATAACGGACACACCTAGTACAAGCTTTGAAAATTTAAGCATAGATACAGTAGGACCATTGATTATATCAAATGGTTTCCGATATATTTTAACGGTACAATGCGAACTGACAAAATACGTAATCTTATTCCCAATGAAAACTAAAGAAGCAATTTCTATCGCAAAGACACTAGTAGAACAGGTAATACTAAAATATGGACTTTTAATACATTAAAATCTGATCAAGGTACAGAGTTTGCAAATGAATTAATGAAAAATATATGCGAAATACTAACTATAGAGCAGACCTTTTCAGCACCCTATCACCATCAGACAATAACAGTTGAAAGGAGTCACAGAGTCCTAAATGAATTTCTGTTACACTTCGTAGAAAATCCCGAATGGGACCAATGGCTACCTATTTGCATTTGCTTTTAATACCACACCGAATATAGAGACGGAATTTTCACCGTACGAGTTAATATACGGAAAACTTCCACGCTTACCAACTGACATAATTGAGGACAATCAACCAGTATATAACTTAAACAATTACGCAAATGAGATGAAACTTAGACTAAAAGATTCACTTCTTAGGGCACAAGAGCTGATAAAACTAACAAAACAAAAGAGAAAAGAACTATTTGACAAGAACAGTAACACATCAGAATTAAAAGTAGGTGACTGGGTATTTGTAAAACTAGAAACTAGAAGAAAACAGCAAAGTCCATATCATGGCCCTTATCTCATAGTGGAGCGTAAAGGAGTCAATTCTGTATTACACCTTAACAATAAGCTTAAGGAATATAATAATAATACCCTTAAGAAATACAAAATCACCTAAAATATTATCATATTAAATAAATTAAAGAAAAATTTATTATAAAACATACAATTAAAGATAAATTTAGATATACTAAGAAACTTTTAAAGTCATAAAATTATTTTTTATTAAAACTACTGAGCTTGCAAAATTTAAACAAATTTTTTAGCACAGTAATTTTCAATCTGAACCATAGGGGTGTAGAGTACCTTCACTTCACTTTCAAACTTCTTTCGAATTCTTTAAATATATTTTTTATAGGTAAATGAACTCAAACTTAAATTATGTAAACCATTTCAATGTCAATGCCATTGTTGTCAAATAAACACTTTAATTTCAATGACAAAACTCTTTTTCCTTTTTTTGAGACCCAAAACATAAGTAAACACATGGCACACACCAAATAAATTTTTTTCTGTCATATGATACCTCACTCCAAAGCAAAACCATAGCTTACTGTGAAGCAAGTCTGCCTAAGCAAAATTTAAGTCAGCCTAAGCAAAATTTTATTGTATAGTATTTTTTTGAATTTATAATTTTGTTATTGATTTTTACTTGTAACAATGTTTAGTTGTAATTATATATTTTATTGATGAGAAGACAAAATTAAAGTATAAAATAAAGCCATTCTATCAGAAGGCGGGCAATTCAGTCTTAGCCTGGTAGTTGGAAGGCAGTCATTATTTGCCCTAACTAAATAAAAAAAAAATCTTTTATTTAAAAGGAACCTTTAGTCGGCAGATTTGCTCTAAAGCTCTTCCCGGATAATAAAGACTTCTCATGGCGAACCTTTAGTCGGCAGGTTTGCTCTAAAGCTCTTCCCTGATAATAAAGTATGTATAATACTTTGCACCAACAGTAGTCACCCATCATAGCGACATCCCAGGATCCTTGATACCGACTTTCAATCATTTTCATTTGCTGGTGAAACCTTTCGCCATGCTCGTCACTTTCGCCGCCAAGATTTTGCGGGAAAAAATTTAAATGGGAATGAGAAAATGAATTTTTAAAGACATAGATGGTTTTTCAGTAAGAGCGCTTCAACTTTTGAACTTTTTTGAATAAAACACAAACGGTTTGACTTTTTTAACAATTTTTTTTTTATTATCGAGTTTGAACATATGCATTTAAGTATGAAATTCGATTTCTTTTGCATGACCTCCGCGTGCACGTTTTACGAAGTCCAATCGTTGAACCCAATTTTCGACCACTCTTTTGCATAAATCGGCCGAAATTCCAGCAATTTCGCGTTCAATATTGGCTCTGAGCTCACAAATCGTCGCCGGCTTGTTACTGTAGACCAATGACTTCACATAACCCCAAAACGGGACGGCGTGTTAAATGGACCGTAAAATGGCCGTAATGCTCTTAAAGTAGCAGCAACAGAACGATTATTTTCATAAAAAATTTGCACGATTTCCAATCGTTGCTCAAGTGTGTAGCGTTCCATTATGAAATGTATACTAATGAAGTTTGCAAATGACAAGCGAAAAATAAAAAATATTGCGTCGTTCGCCCTCCCTATCGGAAACAAGTTGAAACGCACCTATTGAATAACCCTATATTTACTCCTGAAAGAAAATTAGAAAGGGAATTAGATAAATACATAAGTGACACATTAGCATATAATTTTCTTAGGCTGGATTAATCTTCCAATTCAGAACAAATTTTGGTCGTTCTTGTTTGTTCGGAGCAGGGCAATAAATTCAGATTAAGGGCTATATATTCTCATGTAAATTTAAAAATTTGCTTTCAAATTTTTTGTTTAGTTTTAAAGTTAACTGAGAAAACGGTCTTATATGTGTTTTTTATTTACCCATTTCCGCATAGTTTTTGATTAAATCGTTCACTATCAGCTCGAAGTTAGGACTTTTGTGTTTGCCTAAAAAAGAAGTAACGACCTTTTCAAAAGAGTCCCACGCCGCTGCCTCCACTGGTGACAATAGTTCTTTGAAATGGGTATCCTTATTTGCGGCCCCACAAAAATCCCTTCCTTTATTTTTGCTTCTGAAATCTGTGGAAAGGTTGTTTTCAAATAATGAAAAGCTTCGCCTTTTTTGTCCAAAGCCTTGACAAAGTTTTTGGTAAGGCCGAGCTTGGTGTGGAGCGGAGGTAGAGTTATTTTTCCCTTCTTTATAAGTGGTGAGTATTTTATGTTATCCACCCCAACTTGAAACTCGATTCGTTCTGGCCAATCCTTTATGATGTAGTGGTCTTGACGTGCTCGGCTATCCCATTTGCATAGAAAGCAACAGTATTTTGTGTATCCAGATTGTAGACCACATAGCATTCCAACGACTTTTAGATCGGCACATATTTTCCAATCATGTTCTTCGTATTTTATTAATCTAAGCAATTTTTGCATTGTCTCATATGTTTCCTTCGTATTTACTGCATGCGTGATCGGGATATACGGCTTTTGGTTGCCAATATGCAATAATACGGCCTTTAAACTTAATTTATTGCCGTCTATGAACAATCGCCACTCTTTTGAATCATATGGTCCACCAAACTGTTTAAATAGATCAGCAATGTTTTTGCAAAACAAACACTGTCCTTCTTCGTATAGTACTGGGAGAATTGTTCGTGACGAGTCCTATAATATGTTACCTTAACATCAGATGAAACAAATTTAAATTGTTGCATACGAGAGGCATGTAGTGCGGCCTTTTCTTTTGACAATTCCAAATCCCTTATCCAATCATTGAGTTGTGCTTGTGACAAAGGGTTTCTTTCGTTTTCCGTTTGCAATTCAGTACAACATGATGCCGCGTAATCAGATACTGCTGTTGACAATGAAACTGGAGCCGAAACTAAAGTTAAATTTGATTCTGGCAATGTAGCTTCCGTTGAATTTAGTTCTGGTAATGACACTGTAGATACGCTCGCATAGGTTACTTTTCTTGACTTTCCAACCCCAAATACTTTTGTAGTACAAATAGAGCAGTCCGTTGAATGGCTAGTTGGTTCCCTCCACTTCATTGGTGTAATAAATTTCATATGTCGCCTAAATAAATAGTTTAAGAAATTAGTCAGATATGCATTAAAAGAGAGCAAACTCCTAATTTTTACGATGTACCTTTTGGTTCCGGTTTCCGAAAATATCAATTCGACTCGACATGTGGTGCACACAGTATTCGGTGTCCATGGTTTTTCATTGTTTCTAGGCTCATTTCCATAACACTTATGGTATGGAAATTTCAAAGGATTTGAAAACACACGTCGCATCATTTTAACGATAAATTCCCCGCAGATGAAACAGAACATATCTGGATCATTTTTACACTCAAACTCTCGCGCCCTTTTATTCATATTATATTTTTAAGTAAATGACGGATTATAAACTGCAATTATAAAGTGAACAGTATCCGGCGATCCTTGCAGAAATTATGAAGGAACGAGGCACATGTACTATTATTTATACTTACATAGATCAACTAAAAATGCAAGCCTACCTATACAAAAAGGTTCCCTAGTTATACATAGAAAACACGACCTGCCTTAAACATATGATCTTGCTTGAAATGTATCTGTGTTTGAGATAACGAAACTAACAATTTTTTGTATCTAATAACCCTTCCAAAACCTACCTGTAACTAACTGATATGCGAATACTAACACATATTTACTTGAATGTTTGTAACTTTTGTATTAGTTTATCGATTTTGTTGAATCAAAGTTTTTTTTTATAATAAAACAGAGCTTTGAGTGAAAATAAAAAATACAGGAAAAAGTAAAAAGTTTTCGAGATCCTTTCTCTCAAAGCACAAATTTTTTTATATTTTAACCAAAAAAATTTAAAAAATCCGTTATGATAGTTCGTTTTGAATCTGCGGGGCCTAGCAAAAAGTGTTTTACACACAGTTTATAGCAAATTTTATTACCTTCTAAAAGTTTTAAACGGTTTTGGAATCGCTCAATTCGTTTTCGAGATATATGTGATTAAGTGGGCCGATTTTTTTTTTTAAATAACGGTAATTCGTAAATATCTCAAAAACGTTACCATAGAATAAAAAAATAACCTTGATTTTCGGAATCAGACGGTGATTTTACATAGGATTTTCATAACGGCGTCTCTGGTGCAGAAAAAAATTGAAATTTGTGATCCAGTGTAATTGATGCAAAACTGGCCTGGAAGGAGCATATATTTCAAAAGAGAAATGAAGTTAAAAACAGATTCGGACAACTCTACTGGCTCATACGAAACGACTTGCGTCTTTCATTTGGTAATAAATCGTTAATCTACAAAACTGTTACAACTCCGAACTGGAAGTATGGCATCGAACTATGGGGAACAGCAAGCAAATCAAACCTTAAAATAATGCAACGACTACAATCAAAAATCCTAAGGACTATCACAAACGCAGGCTGGTACATAAGCAATGACGATGTACTCAGGGACCTCAAAATTAAATTTATCGAGGACGTCATTCGAGAATGCAGCACAAATCATATTCACAGACTACTAACATACACAAACGAAGATATGCTGAAAGTTCCACATTCAGAACTGCAAAAACGAAGACTAAAACGAATAACTCCGACAGCCCTAGCACATAATTCATCACTAATATAAATATCAACCTGTTCTACAATACGTTTTATGTCATATAATTCATATGTGTATTTATTATTTATCCGTCTTGTGTCATATAATTCTTACATATATTATCCCTCTTATGCTGTAAAAAGAAATGTTCTTTAAATAATGATTTAATGTTACGCTTATATAATTGCTATAAAAACAAAGAAAAACATAAGCCTTTTGGCTACTATTTTTTCTAATATCTTTCCAAAGCAAGGTAATAAGGATATGGGACGGTAGCTGCTAATTTCCAATTGTGGTTTGAGAGGTTTAGCTATTGGTATTGCGTCTGCGAAAAAAATTCGTTGTACAAGTTTACTATCCTTTTCTTAAAGGGAGAAGAACAGTTTTTCAACAAAGGGTATGATATCCTATCAAGGCCTGGTGTTTTTCTCTTTGAGTTGGCGACGGCTCTCTCAAACTCGTCAGTAGTGATGTCAGATTCAAGATATTTTGCGGAGATACTTAGTTTTCTTTCATACGGAAAGTTGGAATTTTTAGTGTAGGAGCTCCAATATTTTGCAAATTCATTCACTATACTACTAGGATCAGTATATGTACCGTTTGGAGTATTTATACAGGTTATTGCGTTTGATTTCCTAATACTCGATAGGCGCCTTAAGTCCTGCTAAATTTTTTTTGTGCTGCTTTGCGGGTTAATGTTAGAAGTAAAATCTTCGAAAGCATCACGTATTGCTTTTTAGTTTCGTGTTTGAAAATGGCATTGCTACGTTTGTATACTAAAATATCGTGAAAATCTCGTGTACATTTATACTTGGGGCAACTCTTTTGCTTTAGAGTTCGTAGTTTTTGTAAATCATTAATCCACCATGATGTACACGTATATCGCGTTAGGCTGAAGTTTTTTGTCTGCGGAATGGAAAAGTGAGCTGCAGTACCAACAACTTCTTTTATTGAGGCTGGTTTTTTATTAATATTAGTTGGAACACCGGGTACTTCGTGGATATATTTGTGCACATTTCTTGATATTTAGTCCAATCTGCTTTGTCTGTCAAAAACTTGGGGTTATATTTGTTTTTGTTGTACTCCTTAGTGGATGCTATTTCAGTAACAATAGGAAAATGGTCACTTCCGTAAAGGTCATTGATTATTTTCCATGTACTGAGAGGGACTAGATGAGGTTTCCATCGTTTAATACAACCATATCGGTCGATAGCAAAGAGTCTTCAATAATAGTGCCTCTGCATTAACAAATGATGAGCCCCCAACCATAGCCTGGGCCCAGGCAGTTGCCTTATTTAAAATTTCGAATATATGTATATGTATGTGAAAATATTATTAAATTTATTTGGTGATATGTGTGACATTAGTTTTTATTGATTTCAAAGAAAAAATTGTTCAAAAATGATTACAATTTTAGTTGCATGCTGCACGAATGTGATCTTGAGGTATTTTGGCCCATTCTCGTTATGTTAGGTTATGTTATGTTATGTTAGGTTATGTTATGTTATGTTATGTTAGGTTATGTTGTGTTATGTTGTGTTTTGTTTGGTTTGTATGCGTGTGGGCGTGTGTGCGTTATTATGTTTATATACATAACAACGATGTGTTGATACATATATATATTATTGTTGTTATGTTTACATAAAAATAAATATAATAATGATGTTTATATATGTTATTATTATGTTTATTTACAAATAAATTTAACAATAATATTTATAAAGTGTTTTTCAATAGGTGCGCTTCAACTTTTTTCCGATAGGGAGGGCGAACGACGCAATATTTTTTTATTTTTCGCTTGTCATTTGTAAACTTCATTAGTATACATTTCATCACACACACATTTCAACGCTACACACTTGAGCAACGCGTTAAAGTTATTTAGGCTTATTATGAAAACGGGCGTTCAAGGGGGAAGTCTACTGTGACAAGGGAAAAAACAGGCTTATTTTCCGGATTTTATTTCTAACAAAATATTGCTCGTACATAAAATCTATTTAAACTCTTATCTTTATTATATATTTAAGTTTTTGAAAAAAAAAAATTTAAGTCAAAATATTCAAAATGGCCGCTGTGGCACTTCTGCAAGCGCAGGTCCGCTTTTCTTAGGTGCCTAAACGGTGTACATGAAATCTTACGTTTCGGTGATCTAAAACAAAAAAACAAAATATTGTTATCATATACATAGTATTGACTCTCGTAGGATTATGTCGATAAAAAATTTTGGCGTTGAAAAAAAAATTCTTGAAATTTTTTTCTTTTTTTTTTGCCTAAAATTGATGTTACTACTGTTTATAACAATTTAACAAATAACGATATCAAAAGAATCCTATGTCAGACGAGAGACACTATTACAGAGAATATATAATTAAATTTTTAAGCTGATTCATTTATCAGAACTCGAGATATCGTGTACACCGTATACAAAAACTTAGTTTCGAGAAAAATGCGTTTAAAGTGGAATGTGCCGCAGGTACGCGCTTTGGAGCGCTTCGGGAAAAGGTCGAAATTTCAACGAAGAAAAATTTAGCCAGCTGTAACACATATTGTACCTTATTTAAGAGGGTTCAAAGTATTTTTTAAGCTAATAAAAAAAAATCGATTTTTTGAAAAATTCACAGTAGACTTCCCCCTCAAATCAAAATGCATATCGCGCACTTCACCTCAGTGGATTCGTCAATAAGCAGAATTTCCGCATTTGGGCGAAAGATAATCCAAGAGAGATTGCCGAAAAACCAATGTACCCACAAAGAGTGACTGTTTTGTGCGGTTTACATGCCTGCGGCGTAATTGGCCCATATTTTTTCGTTGACGAGAACGATCGCCACGTTACTGTGAATGGAAATCGATACCGCGACATGATAAACAATTATTTTTGACCGCAATTGAATGGTATGGACTTAGACGACATGTGGTTTCAACAGGACGGGACCGTAAGCCACACAGCACACGCTACAATTGATTTGTTGAAGAGTAAATTCGATGAGCGCATTATTTCCAGAAATGGACCGGTCGAATGGCCGCCGCGCTCGTGTGATTTGACGCCTCTAGACTATTTTCTTTGGGGTGATGTGAAGTCAGAGCCAATATTGAACGCGAAATTGCTGGAATTTCGGCCGATTTATGCAAAAGAGTGGTCGAAAATTGGGTTCAACGATTGGACTTCGTAAAACGTGCACGCGGTGGTCATGCAAAAGAAATCGAATTTCATACTTAAATGTATATGTTCAAACTCGATAATAATAAAAAAAATTAGTTAAAAAAGTCAAACCGTTTGTGTTTTATTCAAAAAAAAAAGTTGAAGCGCTCTTACTGAAAAACGCTTTATAATGGGTTATATATATATATATATAAATATAAAAATAGAACTAAAGATATTGTATATAAATATAAATAATGATATATAATTATATACAGAATTTATAATTAGTGACGACTAGTTGTTAATTATACCTGTTGTTTTAATGTTTTTATTATTAATTTATTATTATATATGAAGGAAAAAATGTATGGTAATATATATTTACCACATACCTTATAAGATATGTTGTATACTAATATATGTACAATATATAAAAATGTATACATACATATACTTTGGTGCAACTTTCATAGACTAATATACATATGTCCTATGCCAACACATATAAACATGCATATATAAAATTTCGCGCAATTTGCAAACAAAGAGAAAAAATCTATTTGTAAAGATGCATACAAATCATATGGACATATCAAATCGAATTTTAAGACGAATCTATTCTCTACGATATGATATGATAAGAAAAGTAGGAAACGAAAGGGAGTGTTTCGAGTGTAATGCGTATTAAAAAAGTCAAATCGATGATGTTGCCTCTTAGTGTTGTCTGATGCCCAATCGAAATTGAACATATCTTTTATGAATTTGATAAATGTTTCGTCATTTTTCATGTTTGTGTAAAGGTAACTTTATCAATTTCATTGCAATTCCATTTACCTCCTTCTCTATATCCATACAAAATATCTATCAAACAAATAAAATTAAAATTTTCTCTTGAAAAGTGCAACCATTCCATCAGTATTTTCTTATGACGTTGTCACGTCAAACTATCTTTACAGACAACCTCTTTTTTTATCCGAAAACTAGAGTTTGAGGGTCGTGCTAGGGTAATCTTTCCAAATAGGCAGGATTGGATCAAGGGGAAATCTGCACCGAAGCATGCACCTCTGTCTTCACTGACGGTTTCAAGATGGAATCGGGAGTCGGAACAGGGGTTTTCTCTAAATCACCCAATTTATCCATCTCTTTTAATCTGCCGAATACTGCTGTCTTTCAAGCAGAAATCTATGTGATCAGGCAGGCATGCAAAATGCTTAGGGAACGTGGGAGCGAGGGAGATATTAACATTTTCTCTGATAGTCACGCCGCGATCAAGGTTCTGACGACGCCATAGTGCAGAAGAAGCTAGTAAGCTCGTGTAAGGCGGATAACAAATTTCTTAGGTGTGCAGGTAACATTTTTCTGATCTGGATTCCGGGACATAGGAACATGGAGGTAAATGAAATTGCTGATTAGCTTTGCCAGGAAGGAGACTGAATTGGCCTCAGAGACCTCCTACCCGGTCAGCGGCATCCCTCTAGCAGTTGTTAAAAGGGAACTGCACAAATTATTTCTCAGGAAAGCGCAGAAACGATGGAGCTCCATTTCTTCATGTGCTATTTCGAAAACCTTTTAGCAGCAGTACAATATAAGTAGAACGCAGAAAGTCCTTTGTACTCCTCGCCATTCAATTTCAAAACTAGTAACTGTATATACCGCTCACTGGACGATCGACATACACGCGCTATTCCGCGTATGGTTACCATTTAACCTCATTGCATAAGCTGTGGGGAGCTTTAAGAGAAGGAGACTGTTGAGCACTTTCTCTGTTAATTTCCGTGCTTGGCAGCCTTAATCGCCACTGGGTGTTCCTTTCTTTGACAGCCTGGAGCAGTGAGCCAACCTAAATCGTATCAATCTTCTCCATTATATCAACAGCTCTGGCTGGCTGTAGATATCTGTCTGGTGGAGGTCTGATAATGGTTTCAAAACGGCGCTTTAGTGCTACTTGAGGAGTGCCAGACTGGCAATAAATTTAAAAATGCTGACAATTAAATCCTGTTGTGAATTTTCGTCTGATCATTCACTAATCATCCTGCCAATTCAAATCCGCCTGCAACTAACACTTAGTCGGACACTCTATAACCATCGAAAAGACTGGGAGGCTTTTATGGAAATAATGGAACAAAGCCTTGACTGGAAAATTCCTTTAAAAACTACCAACGATAATGAAATTGCAATAGCTCTTTTAATGACACGGCTATTATGTCACTAAACCGATCTACACCAACTCTACAACTTTAAACTATAAAATATTACATTCCTGACGCAATAAAAAACCAAGAGGGGAAACTGAGGAAAACATGGTAGAATACAAGATTTCGGAGCTACAATACACCTCCCACCAATAAGAACCACAAACTGACAATAGGCCCGAACATCATCGGAAAAAGCGACTTTTTTAGCTCAAGATTTTAAAAATATTCGAGCAAACCATTAAAAAAACTTCACTAACGGAGATAAATTTCGACATTAAAAAACAACAAATCTCTTGGATATGACGAAGCAGTTTTTTGTCTTGGGAGCGTTTTCAACACTGCTATAAAGCTCAAATACCTCCCAAGAACGTGGAAAGTTGCCGAAATCATTGCGGTCCCAAACTCAATCTTGGTACCGACCAAAACAAGTCTGCTGCTGGCAATATCAAAAATATTTGAGAAACTACTCTTTGACCGCATAGAGCCTATCATCACATAAATAAATTAAATTCCCCAACATCAGTTCGGACTACGTCGAAAACATCCAACAATCCAACAGGTGGTCAGTGTCACTCACAAAATTGACTTAACAATAAGCAATTATATGTGACTGTATATCTCCACATAGCTAAAGCCTTTGACAAAGTATGACCCCCTAGATTACTGTACAAACTCCAACTTTGGTTACCGAATGACTATTTTCTAATGCTAAAAAGATACATCCAAGACAAAAAATTTTATGTTAAATATAACGACGCATGTTCATACGTTGAACGTATGAACGCAGTGTACTAGGACCCATTCTGTATCTCATCTACACCGCTGATTTATCGGAGCCGTCTTAAGGAAACGGCATGATTGCGACGTTTGCAGATGATACTTTACTAATGGCATATAATAGAGACCCGAATACAGCACAATCGAATTTACAAAACGACCTGAACAAAACACTAGATTGGTTCAAAAAATATAGAAATTAATGGCGACAAAACAATTCAAGTCAATTACACGAACAGAAAGGAAACCATAGACTCGTTAAAGATTGGAAACTCTGACGCGATTACTGATACGAAAACTAAATACTTAGGCATTACGATTGACTCTAGACTAAACTGGAAGGACCAAATAATAAAAAATGTAATGAAATTAAAATTCACTGTACTGTACAATGTAAATTCACGCAACTGTACTGGCCGCAAGGACCTCAGTCAAAGTTTTCGCTGCAAAACAAAGCCTTAATCTACATAATGAAAATTTCACCAATTTGGAAGTATGGTATAGAAGTTTGGGGTACAGCTTCTAAATCCAATTTGACAACACTACAACGTGCTTAATCGAAGATATTTAGGACAATAAGTCGTATACCAAACGCTGACATTCACCGCGACTTAAACATCGACACAGTTGACGAAGCAATACAAACTGAGAATGCCTTCTGCTGAAGGATAGGAAGCTTAAACGAAAAACACCAACCGACCTCTTGTAGTGTAATAATAGGAAATATATTTATGTATTTATCTAAATTATAATGATAATTATCATAGCAAATATCTTAAAAACGAATTAGATATTCCTAAATGATCCGGAAGAGCAATGGCCTTACAGTATTACTTAACTATCCAAATATTTGTAAAACAAATTACTTATTGTTAATATAGACAGTTGTAATATTCTCTCCCCTCTTCTCTGGGTACTGGCAATAAATGTATTGCTAAAGGGACTGGCGAAAATCGAAGCCCAAATCGCAGCCTACGAGGATGATGTTGCTACTGCAGTAAGAGGGTTTTCCAATACGCTATGTTAAATTATGCATTGACTATTCAATTCGTTTCGAAAGTGATCGAAAGCAAACGGGCAAAACACCAACCCAAACAAAACCGAAATGGTTCTATTTAATAGGAAACACAATATTCCGAAAATAGTTCCTGCGTAACGAAGTGGCACGGTACAGATAGAGTAAGAAAAACCACTGTAGCACTTTACTCACGTAAAATATTAATAGGATTAACTTGGGGCTTTCCCCTTATATTGTTCATTGGCTTTACACAGCAGTAATAGTAAGACCAATCCTAACTTACGGCGTACTGATATGGTGCCCGACTTTAAATAGGGGGTACATCAAAAATACTAGGGATTGTATTTGTGGCTAACGGCTCCACACCTACAGATGCATTAATATTATGCTGAACTTTCTACAAAACGAACTATTCGGTAAGCAAGTAGCTGCCAGCTCTCAGATTAAGGAAAATAATCTCATTCAGAACGACCCCCATTTGACCATATTGGATTGTACTCCTTGTGAAACATACTTTTGTAATACCAAGGACATTAACTTAAATAAATCTTGTATCGCAATGTTTCCTTCAAGGGAAGATCGGGATAACGGACTTATTGAAAATGAAAATAAAATAACTATCTATACAGGTGGCTCAAAATTAGATAATTAGTAGGTGAATGGGTCCACTCCGAAAAACCGGAGATAAAGCAATCTTTCCGCCTACCCGATTACTGTAGAGTATTTGAAGCGGAAGTCGCTGCTATATTAAGGAAGGACTTACAGCAATAAATACGAGAGTATTATCTATCAGGAATTTTATTATCCATTCATAGCAACAAAAGCGCTAGAACCCAACACGAACTCGTCAAAAACAGTTATAGAACGTTATAAACTCATAAACGACTTATCCCAGCATTTCAATGCAAACTTCATTTGGGTGCCAGGCTATAGAAATACAGGGTGGCTGATGAAAGCCGCTACCAAAAAAAAATTGAATAACTTTTTTTCTTTTTAAGTTATCTGTTCCATTTTTGTTTTAATTTGCAGATTGATCTTTAAAATTTATTAAAATGGATAACTGGGACACGCAAACAAGAATTTGGATAGTCCGCCGCTATCACGCACTGGAGTCCGTAGTTTTGGTACAGAGAGAGTACAGGCGCATGTTTGGCGGCGATTCCCCGAGCAGATGGACCATAATGAGACTGGTGAATAATTTTGCTGAGCAAGGAACAGTCGCAAGAAGGCCTTATCATCGAAACCCACCAGTTCGGACGGAGGAAACGATCGCTGCTGTAGCTGCAGCTATACAAAGCAATCCAAGGGTTTCAACAAGAAGCTTATCTGCTCAACTTGGTGTCAGCTGACAGTCTTTGCAAACAATAATGCACAAAGATTTAAACTTATTTCCCTACAAAGTTCAAATGGTTAACAAACTGAATGCAGCAGACTTGCCGATTCGCTTGGAATTTTGCCAGAAGATCCTGCAAATGGTGGAAGAAGACCAAAACATGTTAAACTGCCTTTTCATGTCTGATGAGGCCCATTTCGATTTAAACGGCAATGTGAACAAACAAAATTGTCGAATATGGAGTACTTCTAACCCACAGATACTCCACGAGACGGAATTGCATCCTCTTCGCGTGACAGTGTGGTGTGCGGTTTCTTCACGCTGTATTGTCGGGCCTTATTTTTTTGAAGAAAATGGTCACACCGTTACGGTTACTGGAGACCGTTATATGAAAATGCTGAAAGAATTTTTCTATCCAGAACTACGCCGAAAGAGAATTCCTTTCAACTCTGTGTGGTTTCAACAAGATGGGGCAACGTCTCACATAGCCCAGACTGTTATGACAGAGTTGCGACGAAAATTTCCCAATAAACTGATTTCAAGAAACTCCGAATTTCGTTGGCCCCCCAGGTCGCCTGACCTTACTGCACCTGACTTTTTCTTGTGGGGTTTATGTAAACAAGAAGTTTATAAAACAAAGCCAACAAATTTGGATGAACTAAAACAATCCATTCGGGCAACAATTGCGGCTATTCCTGTCGCAACTCTCAAAGCAGCAATGAACAATTTTTTACTAAGATGCCGCACTTGTGTCAACGAGCATGGGGGGCATTTAAATTCAATTATTTTTAAAACTAGTTAAGCTACATTTAATAAAATTTAATGACCTTCAACTGGAAAAAAAAAAAAAAAATGAATTCCATACACTAAAAAAAAGTTATTTGAGTTTCTTAATGTAGCAAAATTCATCAGCCACCCTGTATAGCAAGAAACTGTTTAGCAGATGATCTTACCAGAAAAGGTACAATCCAAACCAATCAATCGGTTAAAGCGTTGAAACTCTGCACATAGCCACTTGTAAATTACTGATAGAAAGAGAAACTATTAATATATTACTCGTAAACACAGACTCTACGTTGGATTTCAAGGCTAACATTGTCATCGGTGTTAATGCTATTTCTTCGATAAACGAAGTCCCTTACAACCTCAAAATCATAACTGTCAACAGTGACGTGGGTGCCGATGTGCGAGTGCACCGACTTTTCCTTTGATGACAGGAGGTACTTCGGTTTTATTCTCGCTTTGCTTTATCCAATTTTGGAAAGGCAGAACTAACAACGCGGTTGTTAAGGCCGATGGTATCAATATCATCAGCATACGCCAACAATTGCACGCTCTTATTAGAAACTGTGCCGTAGCGGTTAAGTTCTGCGGTTCGCTAGATATTTTGCAACATCAAGTTAAAGAAGTTACACAACCTTGTCTGAAACCTCGTTTGGTATAAAACGGCTCGGAGAGGTCCTTCCCTATTCTAACGGTGCGGCTGGTATTGGAATAGGCTAACAATGTGATTTAAAGTAGTTTGAAGAAATCGTTGGCACGTCTTTAAAAGCTTGCTTGTAATTTCGAAAATATTTTTCAGACTCATGGTTAAAGTACTGTTAAAATATTTTTTTCGATAATAAAATGTTTTCATAATTCTAAGACATAATTAAACCCTTAATTTGGTTTCTTAATAATCATTAAAAATTTACGCATTTAGAAAAAATTCACAAAACTGACAAAAGAAACACTTCTCTAAAAAATTAGTATGTAATATTAATTGTGCAATCACACAACATCACACTTATGTAGTCCAAATTTAAATTTATCAAAAATATCTGAACTTACCTGCACGCCTCTTTTTCACAAGCAACATAATTACCATTTGATTGACAAAAAATTGTGAAGTAAGTGTACTTTAATGATAGGAATAACATATATTGCAAATAAAAATAAATAACCGACTAATAGGTGCCCTTGTCTTATATTATATACAAATGAGTATAACAAATTCCACCAACCTTTACGATGTCTACAGCAGGATCTAAAAGGGCTAAATACTCGTATATGTACTTATTTACTAAGATAATTAAATAAAAAAAAGAATTATAAAAGCATAGTATGCGCTTAGTTTTATGGGATAGTATAACTTTTTTTGTTTATATGAGATTTTTGCATTTCGTTTGTAAGGAAGCGGTCATAATTCTGCCTATGTAGGACTAAGTCCCTCGTGCATAAAGATACTGTGTTCCAAATTGAAGTCCCACCTAATTTTGTACCTCTACTACGTACATATTCATATGAACTCGAAGCAATATGCTAGTGAAGTATTACATCATTACTAATCGATAACACCGTTTAGCTTTTTATGGTATAAGCGAATGAGAATACACGTATCTAATGCCTAATTTAAATTAATTAAACTCGTACTGCTGACTATTGCCGCTGTAATTGTTCCACTTCCACTTATTACTTAGTAAAACCTAGCATAGATAAAAAATATTTTGTAATGCTAGTGCACAAATACTTTTAGGTAAATATATAAATTATGAATTTTACTACTTTACCCCCCTAAGCAGGATGGAAATATTTGCAGCATTTGTATCGATTATCAAATTATGTATTTCTTTGTCTTTCAGCTCATTCAAAGCCTTGATGTATGTAGTAGGATCCACCTGCCGTAAATGTATCTCCAGGTCATACAGACGACCGAATTTGTTTAATTGCAAAACTCCTGAAATTGACAAATTATTTTTTATTAGACAAGTGCATTATTTAAATCATTAATTTTATACAAAGCTTTGGGCCTTTGCACAATGTATTAAAATGGATATGGTACATAAGTGAATAGGTGCAGGTAAAAATAATCACACTCTTTTACCTGTATTAATAGTATGTTAGAGCGGGAGAAATATATTTTTACATAGATATAGTCGCACTGTAATGGCAACAGAGTTTTTGGTGTGAAAATTCTATATATATTATGTATATAATCACATAATAGAATAGTGTGAAGATGAAATACAAAACAATGATGCTATGTATATAAGAATAAGATTAAGAAACATAGCTATATATTTATTTACTATAGCTGCACTCTTAATCATTTCATTTTCACACTATTCGTTTATACGTTTTAACGTTTATGTGTATATGGAAAGTTTTTATGCGTTTCAATAGCTGATCAGCTGTTGCAAACAAATTTTTTTATGTATTAAAAGTTGATTTCTTCGTACATTTGCATGGGTAAATAATTTTGGCGTCACTTCTTATCTCTTTTCATAGTATTAATTAGAAAGGGATGGTGTGTGACGATAGTGTAGCATAATTGCAAACAAAAAAATAACATTTCATTCTATTAAAAATTGTGAAGGAAGTGTGAAGTTAATTGTGTTTCAAACAAAAATTGAGAGTAAGTGTTAATTATAGATTAATTTTAATAAGGAAAAAAGTGCTTCGAATGAAAATAAAATAATTTGTACATTGCGATTTTTTTTAATTTCATTGGTGATATACTAAAAAAAGGTGTGACTAAATTTTGCTCTCCGTATTTATATAACGTCGAAATTTCGACGTACGGGCAATCCTAGTATTTATTATTTTACTATTTATTTCTACTTTTTATCACCTTTCTTCACACTTTGTAAAAAACCATGCTCATTTCAGATATTCTTGCTTTATAAATATTTGTAAAGAGTTATAATTTCTGAAACATACTCATATTGGACATTAGAACAAATTGTGACTACTATATTGCACATAAATTTAAGGTAGCATACCTATGTATGTGTTGGTGGCGGCAAATATGGAGCTGGGCAAGAACAGCTTTGGATAGCCTCCGCTTATATCGCACACGAAATGGACGCCCCGCCATATGTGGTGAGGGTGCTTGTTAAGGAGCCAGCTAAACTGAAAAAGCACCTAGTTGTCTCCTGCAATGCAATGCCCATAATAAATTGTGGGGGAGTAACGAGACACTAATGACAGAGATGAGTCGTTATTAGAAAATAAACTTAATGTCTTGAATTTAGGCTCAGAGTCGACCTTTGAAACAAAAACGGCGTCAGAAGTTTTGGACTTGACCCTGGCTTCTGACCTACTTTCTACCCACGTTAAGAGATGGCGAGTCTTGAGAAAAAATTGTACTCTGACCGTCGCGACATAGAATTTGTCATTGATCATAAGCTTCTCCAAGTGTATGAGTTTAGGAACATCCAAAAACAAACTGGGAAGTATACAAAAACATATGCAGGGCTTTATTGCTTTATCCTACCACATACGGTGAACTAGACGCATTGGTTTATCAGGTAATGAAAGCCATGAATAGTTCACTCGAAGCTGGATGCCCGGTTGTGCGCCATAGAGGAAAGACAAAACCACCTTGGTGGATAAACAATAAAGTCGTTAGGAAAATCCAAGAGGACTCTATTCAATTTGGCCAAGGCCATGAGAAGGTACGAAGACAGATTAGCTTACAAAGCTGACTTAAAGATCTTCAGAAAAGCAGTTAGAACTGCGCAACGCGAATCCTGGCAAAAACTGAAGACACTACAGGAGCGGCCAGTTTAGAAGAATTCCTATAAAGGCAGCTGGCTATCTAAAAGGTCTAGGAAATTCATGGAGCACTTTAAGTAAGGAATCTTTAGGTCTCCTCTTAGACGCACACTTCTCAGTCAACAAGCCGGTAGAGCGTAATGACTCTGCTATTAATGGGAGGGTAATCGAAATGAGAAAATTGAATGGGCTGTTAGCACTTTTGGATCACCTAGACTATTTATTTATTATTATCCGGCAGAGTTACAGCAATCACGGGTTGAAATATCTCCGTTCATTACAGCCATTGTTAGAAGCTGCTTGAATAAGGGCTACATTCTGCTAAATTGGAGGGAGACGCACACACTAATCCTAAAGAATTCAAACCTATCAGTCTCACGCCTTTCCTCCTCAAAATTCTAGAAAGGATTGTCGATGAGTATTTACGGTCCGTCATACCAATCAGCAGGTTCTCCCTGACACAACCCACATACATAAGAGTCAAATTTACAGGAACTGCTTTACACTCGCTTGTCGGGCTCGTGGAAAAGAGCCTGGTAGGAAAAGAGTGTGCTTTGGTAGCTTTTATAGACATTGAAGGGGCCTTTAACAATATTAGTAAAAGTGTCATAACGGGTGCCCTAGAAGATTTTGCAGTCTACTCTGATCGAGACTATACTTGTTAGACGCAAGGTAACTGGAAGATTAGGCTCCACAATAGTAAGCAGACAGGTCTGCACAAGTACTCCTTCGGGAGGGGCAGTGAACTCCTGAATTTTGGCAGTGAACTCCTTTCTGCTGGGCCTAAAGAGAGGAGGTTGCTATATCACAACTAATGCTAACGATTTGGCAATCGCGGTTAAAGGCAAGTATCCAAGCACGCTCAGGGATATTCTGCGTTCTAACATGGCCACACTTAGTTACTGCACAGAGAATAGGGGACTCGAAATAAACACCAATAAAACTGAACTAATTCTTTTTACAAGGAAAAATAGTTTCCACTCCACAGTCTCCCCGCTAATTTTCATGGGTGTAGAGATTCCTTTGAAAGATAATGTTAAACACTTAGGGAGCATATTTGACAAGAAATTTACGTGAAAATCTAATATTGAGAATAGGGATCAAAAGTCTAACATTGCATTGAGCCCATGCAAAAAATTGGTCGGAATCAAATGGGGATTAACATTCCATATCACACACTGGCTCTACAACTCGGTAGTTCGGCCTTCTTTGATGTATGGTGGCCATCAACTTAAAAGGCAAGTTATACGAAGCGGCTGAACAAGAACCAAAGAATTGCGTTTTTATGCATCACCGGAGCTTTAAGGACCACCCTCAATAACACGCTCGGTGTGATAAACATCTTGCGGTTTGGGCACGTTTCTATACTATCAGGTGAGTCCATAAGTTCATGCGTTTTTAAAGGTGTCCTTAAAACTAAAAAAGGTGTTTAAAGTATTTATTAATCAATAATATATTTCCCTCCATCATTTTCAATGCCTTACCAACGCTTAGGCAGATTTTTAATTCCCTGCTCTAAAATTTTTTTGTCCTTGGAGCCAAAATACGCTTCGATATCCCTTTTTATAGGTTCTTTTGATGAGTACTTCTTGTTAATCATACGAGATTGAAGTCCACGGAAAAGGTGACAATCACAAGGTGCAATATCCGGAGAGTATGACGGATGCGGAATTAGCTCCCATCCAAGCTCGTTCAGCTTGCCTAATGTTGGCCTTGTGTTTTGAGGTCTTGCGTTCTCGTGGTGAAACAAAACTTTGCGTCTATTCACTAAAGACGGTCGATTTTTGTTAAGTGGCTCATTCAGACTTTATGGCTGATGGGAATAATAATCAGTAGTTATATTCTGGTTAAGTTCCAGAAGTTCATAATAAACAATACCGACCATATCCCACCAAATAGACAGGATAATCTTCTTGGGGTGAAGGCCGTTTCTAGGGGTCGATTCTGGTCTTTCATCTTTATCTAATTATTGGAGTTTGTGAACAGGATTATTGTAAAGGACCCATTTTTAATCACCAGTAACGATACGGTTCAAAAAACTTTCATTTTCAAGCCGTTGCAGCAGCTGAGAACACACATTCACTCTCTACTGAAGATCGGCGACGGAAAGTCTATGCGGAACTCATTTTTCCAGCTTTGAAACCTTTCCCAACTGGACTAGGTGCCTGTGAACTGCTCCATGCGATGAATTTAACCTCTGAGCTATCATATCGACTGTCAAATTTGGCTCAGCTTCCTCGAGTTCGAGCAAGGCGTCGGAGTTAAAGACTTCAGGACGAGCAGCGCGCGGGGCATCCTCCACGTCGCAGTTACCACTTAGGAATTTTGAAAACCACTTTTGCGCAGTCCTTACACTCACGGTATCCTCTCCGTGAACAGTGTTTCTTTCTGCAGCAGCAGTTGTTGCATTTTTACCACTTTTATAAAAAAAATACAAAATATGCCTCTTATACGCGTTCGAAGGCTCCATTTTATTTTTTAACAACACGTGCTTCTATCCGCGATTAAAATCACTTGTTGAATATATCAAAGAAAATATTGATAGTTCTGTTATATTCCGCGAAACTTTTTGTATGCAAAAATCGTACAAAAGTGAAATTATGGGTAAAATACGCACGAACTTATGGACTGACCTGATACATACTATGAGTAGTTTTAATCAAGAAATCGACTACACTTTCTCTAAACCCACCTTAGACAGGCTCTTCATGACTAGCATCCCGCCAAGATGAGAATAACAAACTCAAAGGCCCCTATTATGAGTTGCATTCGATCTTCGATATCCGTTGGTTGTCGATGCAATTTTGCTTTCGATTGTGTAGCGTATTGTGGGAAAACTTGTTAATTAAAATGTAAGTTGTTTGCGATTATTAATTGTTTTATAGTAACCAAATAATAAATATATACTAATTTTGTTAATATTATGCAGGTCAAAAGTCGTGAGTACCAAACAGCAATTAGAAAGGCTAGTTGCATTAATGGAAGAGAATCCACAATTCGCAAAAGGGATTTCCACCAAAGTACAAGCAGCAAAAAAATGGGTGGAATTTACAACGGAGCTGAATTGCTTGGGACCACCAGTTAGAACGGCAGCAAAATGGATTAAGGTTAATAATGGTTTTTTTTGTGATGTTTATAGAAATACATTTTTATTTTCCCTTGGCAGGTATGGGCTGAAATACGTAAAGGAACTGAAATACATATTTTTTTCGAATGACGAATAATTGAATAAAGAAAATTTATAACAAAAATAAAACAGAAACTGTGGCGTAAAGGTTTCTATTTAATACTTTTTAGATTTTTCTATAATATTCTAAGAATTTCATTTCTAATGTTTTCTGCTTCTCCGTTATTTGGCTCCACTTCAATATCTTCAGCATCATCGTTGAGGGTCTCATCGGATAACTCTTCATCCGGAAGTTGAACATTATAAAACAAGCAAATGTTGTGCAAAGCTGCACACACATTAATAATTTGTGTTGCTTTTTTTGGAGAATAGTGAAGAGCTCATGGCTCGGGTGCACTGCCGCAACTGGTTTTCTGTAGTGGACAGTAGGTTCACAAACGCCTCTTTAGATAATCTAAAGTTCTTTAAAAATCTGTAAGGAAATTTCTGTTATATTAAGTACGTCAACACATTTTGAAAATTCTGAACTTACTCAGTGGAAGCCATTTCTAGGGGGTTGGATGCGTCCCTTAACTGTTTTCTACTTCTAGCTAGTTCCACTAATCTTTCATCGTCCGATGAATCGTCGAACCACAACTCCGTTGTACTCATTTTCACATAAATTACTTTTTTTAACTTTTGAAAATAATGTTAGCAAAGAATTTCAACACAATCGGTTTTTCTTTTATTTTGATTTGCTGTATCAGCTGAAAAAATTATCTATTGTAAATGCGTCGAGCGATCGAAATTCACAATAGTCCTATTCTTCAACGAATGAGCACCATAATACCAAATGAAAATTCGTTCGATCAGCACTTTCGACTATTTTCGAAGATCGAATGTTGCTCATAATAAGGGCCAAAGACCATGGAGAAGGTGGAAAGAAATTTTTACACGGGTGGACCAAAGCTAGAAAATGCGAACGGCGTTTTTTCAAAATAATTACGATTAGAATTATCTGTCCGACTTCCGGACTTCTGACAGAAGTCTTAGCCCATTAGCCGAGCATTACCGATTTTTATGGCCAGAGTTGGATGGTATTGATCTGGACAATGTTTATTCTCAACGAATCGGCACTACGTGCCACACAAGCAACAAAACCATTGATCTTTTACGGGAAAAGTTTCCGGACCATGTTATCTCTCGTAGAGGTGATCACAATTGGCCACCGGGATCTTGTGATTTAACACCTTGTGACTTTTTTCTTTGCGGCCGCGTGAAAGAGAAGGTCTATGACAACATCCCAGGGTCGATTCAAGACCTCAAAGATGGAATTCGTGAGGCTATCGAGGACATAGGGCAGCCACTTTGCAATGAAAAGGATATTGTTCTGTAAGCGTGGTCGTGGTGGTCATTTGCCTGATGTTATATTCCACTATTAATGACATACCTTCCCTCGTCTTTATAATGAAATAAACATGCAATCATTTATATAATATTAAAAAATTGAATTTTTCTTTTAATATCAAAATAACACCTCTTATAGGAAAACCCTTTAGATAGGAAAATATCAGGCGAACTGTTCAATCTCTCAAGAGAGAACATCTCGAAGGTAGTGGCTTTTGTCACCGGCCATTGGCTGTTAGGTAGGCACTTTTCTAGGCTAGGAGTATTTTCGCATGAATAGTGCAGAAGTTGTACAGACGAGGAAGAAGAAGAAATAGTAGAATGAATAATAGAATAGAAATGTCATTGTGACTCTGTTCCGGAACTATCCGGTGTTGGGATAATTCTACGTTCCATAAGATAGTCTAACGCCAACATTCGAAATTGAGAGTAATACAACTCCTAAAAGAAATGATACTAACGTACAATATGAAACGGATGAAGACGAACTTGCACCAGAAACGGATTGGATCCTGAAAAAAGGCCAAGTAAGAAAAGGAAGGCTGAAGTATCACCTGGAATACAGGCTCCTAACTCAAAAGTTACTGCAATTGCATCCTTCAGCAAAAAGAGAAGAAAAGCCGCGTTATTCACCCATAATGATATCTGGAGAATGCGATTATCAACAAATCTTTAATATTGTGATAAAGGATATGAAAAAATAGTTTCTTATTACACTTTTAAATAATAATACTTATAAAATCAATGCATCAGATCCTGATGACTATAGAAACATGGAAAAAATGCTAACCACTGTCTTGGTATACATATGAAAACAGCAATCCCGGCCTATTAAGGTGATAGTAAAGAACTTGCATCATATGAGTGATCCAGGAGAATATCTTCATATCGTAATATCATATCTTCAAAAGCAAGGACTTAAAGCCATCAGCGCAGTCAATAAATTAAAATGAGAAACTAAAGAACTTTTAATATGTTTCTCGTTACGTTTGATTCCAGTGAAAACATCAGGAAAATAAATGAAATAAAAACAATCTTACACTCTGTCGCTATTGAAGCTGTGAGGCAATCAAAACTCAAACCGCAATGCAAATCATGCCAGGCGTATAGACACACGCAAAACTACTGTGGCAAGCAACCAAGGTGTGTCAAATACGCAGGCAACCATAAAACGATTGAATGCACAAAGCCTGAACAACAACCAAAATGTTGCAATTGGGACGAAGCCCATCCTGCGAGCTACAGGGGATGGGTTGTTACCAAAGAACTGCAGAAGATACATGACCAACAAAGCTGGCTCAAAAATAAATAAATTAAATAGTATTCAAGGCAAAAAAAAATATATATATAAATAAAAAGCTTATAGAAAGCTGCCCAAACAACCTTACCCGCAAACCAATTTTGCAAAACAATGCTGATGCTTTCCATTTCAATTCAACCGGGCTATTCGGGTCATGTTCTTCGATTTCGATGTAACTTAAATATGTTGCTCTCTGGTCAAAATAATGAGACACGTATTTTTTTGTTCACCCGAAAAAAATCTTTTTCAAGAGTTATCGGCAATTTTGTTTTACGGCTCAAACTCGATTTTTTTTAATTATATAAGAAAATTTTTTTTTTTAAATACCCATAACTTAGTCAAAAATGAACCGATTTTAATAATTCTGGGTTCAAAATGATCGTAATTAATTACACGAGCGAATTCATGTAGAAACAATTGCAAAAACGTAGTTGAAAATTTTTTATTTAGCAAAAAAGAAAAAAAATTGAAATTTTTTCGAAATTCAATATTTCAAAAAGTGTATTTTGTTTTTTTTATAACTTTTTTCTAATCAAAAGGACATCTCAAACTTTAATTGAGCTGAATGCCTAGTAGCTAAAATGAGTTGTTTTTGAGTAATGCATTTTTGAGTAAAAACCCTGATTCGCACTTTTTGTTTTTTGCAAAATAAAACATTTTCAACTACTTTTTTGCAATTGTTTCCGCATGAAGTCGCTCGTGTAAGTAATTATGATTATTTTGAACCCAGAATTATTCCAATCGGCTTATTTTTGACTAAGTTATCAGTAATTAAAAAAAATTTTCTTATATAGATTCTTTCCATTTCAATTCAAAAGGGCTATTCGGGACATGTTCTTCGATTTCGATGTAGCGCAAATATGTTGCTCTCTGGTCAAAATAATGAGACACGTATTTTTTTGTTCACCCGAAAAATTTTTTTTCAAGCTTTATCGGCAATTTTGTTTTTCGGCTCAAAATCGATTTTTTTTTAATAATATAAGAAAAGTTTTTTTTAAATGCTCATAACTTAATCAAAAATGAACTGATTTTAATAATTCTGGGTTCAAAATGATCGTCATTAATTACACGAGCGATTTCATGTAGAAACAGTTGGAAAAAGGTCGCTGAAAATTTTTTATTTTGCAAAAAACAAAAAGTGCGAAACAGGGTTTTTACTCAAAAATGCATTACTCAAAAACAACTCATTTTAGCTACCGGGCATTCATCTTAATTGAAGTTTGAGGTGTCCTCTTGATTTGGAAAAAGTTATAAAAAACAAAAAAAATACACTTTTTGAAATATTGAATTTCGAAAAAATTTCAATTCTTTTTCTTTTTTCCTAAATAAAAAATGTTCGACTACTTTTTTGCAATTGTTTTTACATGAAGTCGCTCGAGTAATTAATGACGATCATTTTGAACCCAGAATTATTAAAATCGGTTCATTTTTGACTAAGTTATGGGCATTTAAAAAATTTTTTTTCTTATATATTTAAAAAAAATCGAGTTTGAGCCGAAAAACAAAATTGCCGATAACTCTTGAAAAAATTTTTTTTCGGGCGAACAAAAAAATACGTGTCTCATTATTTTGACCATAGAGCAACATATTTCAGTTACATCGAAATCGAAGAACATGACCCGAATAGCCCGGTTGAATTGAAATGGAAAGCATCTGCTATACCACTTAAAATACCCACATTCTCACAGGTAGTAAAAGAAAACTATCACTCGGAAAACGCTAACATCCTACAACAAATATCGAAAAAAATAACGATACTAAACGAGTTTATGACTACACCAGAAAAGAGATTGCAAAAACCCGAAAAAACACTACACCTAGCTGAATGAAAATGACTAATTTTTTTAAAATAATGCTATGGAATGCAAACGGCTTGTTTAAACACCAAAGCGAGCTGGAAATGACTTTAGAAACCGAAAAAATCGACATCTGTCTAATATCTGAGACGCACTTCACCTAGCAGTCATACCTCAAATTCAAAAACTACAATACATATCATTCAATTCACCCAAACAACGCCGTACGAGGAGGCGCTACTATTATTATAAAAAGCAATATATTGAAAACGTTACGAAGAAGGCATCATTTCTATACCTGAATTTCAAGCAATAACCATAAAAGTGGAGGGCGATAAGTATTTATCAGTCACCGCATTCTATAGTCCCCCAAAACATCAGATCAAATGCGACCAATACATAGAGCCAATTAATAGTCACGATAACTGATTTTTAATGGGCGGTGACTTCAATGGGGAGCACACACACTGGGGCTCGAGATTAATTGTTATAGTGTCTCCCACTATTCCCTTAGTTATAGTGTCTCCCACTATTCTCTTAGTAATAGTGTCCCCCTCTGTTCCCTTAACATTATTTTGGTCGTGCACATATACACATGCTGTTTAACTTATTAAGAATCTTATCAATTATTTTGAATACTTTATCCGCTGCAAAGAATATTATTTCCAAAGAATTTTAATATATATTTATAAATTCATTAATTTTATTTTTTTTTTAATATATACATATTTATTAATTCTATTTTTCCAAAGAAGTGCTATAATTAGTTCAGGTGCATTTCCGCTAACAAAAATGTAACTATTAACAAAATGCACTATTAACTCCAAAGAATTTTAATATATATTTATAACTTTATATTTTTTCAAAAGAATTGTTATACTTTGTTCAGGTGCATTTCTGCTAACAAAGCGCATCAGTCAAATTTCCTAGGAATTATTATGTAAACATTTATTTTAAATTAATTTATATTTGTATAGCTAAATTTCCAATAAAAATGCAGGAACAAACAAAATAATAGTATTTAAGAAAGAAGAAAATAAAGAATGATCGCTTTTTATTGATTGAAGTTCAAACCAGTTGTTTTATTTTTTTTTTCGATGCTCCTCGTATCGGAGAAATAAGTGGCGCAGTCGGTAGGATACCCGTGTATCCTCGCGTGTAAATCCTTCAGTTTTTGAGTTACCTAATAAAGGATATTGGATATTTCAATATCCGTAACGGAACTTTAGTTAAAGTGGCATTTTAAAATAATAACCGCGCTATTAGTTCTGCCTTCTTCAAACTGGATAAAGAGGCAAAGCGAATGGGTCGGGTGGGGAACGAGGACAAAAAGAAGTACCTCCTGGCATCAAATTAACAGTCGGCGCACTCGTCTATCGACACCCACGTCACTGTTGACAGTTATAATTTCGAGGTTGTAAAAGACTTCGTTTATTTAGGAACCAGCAGATAACTATATCGGCCTTGCAATCCAACGTAAAATCTCTCTTGCCAACAAGTGCTATTTTGGACTAAGTAGACAACTGAGCAGTACAGTCCCCTCTCGACGAATAAAACTAACATTCTAAAAGGCTGTCATCATGCCTGTCCTAACGTATGGCACAGAAGCTTGGACGATAAAAACATCCGATGAAGCGACGCTTGGAGTGATCGAGAGAAAGATTCTGTGTAAGATTTTTGGACCTTTGCACGTTGGCAACGGCGAATATCGCAGGCGATGGAGCGATAAGCTGTATGAGATTTACGACGACATAGACATAGAATAAAGATCCAGCGGCTACGTTGGCTGGGTCATATCGTCCGAATGCATGCAAACACTCTGGCTCTGAAAGTATTCGATGCGGTACCAGATGGTGGTAGCAGAGGAAGAGCAGGCCTTCCTTTGCGTTTGAAGGATCAGGTGGAGAAGGACTTGACTTCATTTGGTATGTCCAACTGGCGCCGGTTAGCACGAGGAAGTAACGACTGGCGCGCTTTGTTAAACTTGGCCAAGATAGCGTAAGCGGTTATCGAGAGAGCACTTTTTAAATATATTTTTAAAACTAAAAACTAAAAATGGCAGTACAGGCTGAAGCGCCAACGAACAGATTAACTATAAACCTTTTGAAATACCTAAACAACTTATCTCAATTCTGTGGTGACTCAAAAGATTTACGGACGTTCACTACACTTATTGACAGAATACACCCACACTTACAAACATATGACGAACTGTCGTACTACTTTTGTCGGACATAATAAAATCAAAACTCAAAGGAAACGCAAGGCAGGCAAACGAAATAAACTGTCACGCGACTTCTTGACCAGATATTAAAAATACACTACAGAATAATTTTGGGGACAGGAGTTCCTGCGAAGAACTTTTTTGACGATTTCGAAGCGTGACTTTTAGAACAAACACCTTAGATTTCTTCAACGATGTGAAAAACAAGTTACACAGATTGAATAACAAACTAGTAATTATTCTAGGAGAAACCGAAGCAACTAGACAGAGTGCCATGAACAACAAACGCACTGTCCTCAACATCTTCAAAACCAAAATCCCTGAGGCAATGAAATCCAACCTATTCTTTAGGAACCCAGAAGACTTAGAACAGGCTATGGATATACTGTTTCATTCCCTTTATTGTTCCCATTATTGCATATATTGGGAACAATAATGGGAATGGCCCAGAATTTAAAACTCAAATAATAGGAATAGTAACCACTATGGAAACAACACACAATACAATAAAAAAGATAGTAGCCGAAGTAGAAATAGCGCACAATACAGGAACTCCCAACAACCATTCCAAAACCACAGAAAGAACTTCCAATAAATGACCTAAAATAACGGAAGAGACTACCAACAACCATTCCAATAACACCGGCCATACGAAAAACCATTCCAACAACACCGCCCATATCAACAAGCATACCCACAAAACCACAATCCTCAAATTTCATTCTCATTCATTTCATTCCACAGACCAACTTTTAGAAACCAACCAGAACTTATGAACATAGCAGAAATAGAAGTAGCTGAAAATTTTCAGGAGTCAGCCTCAGGAATAAATTACCATTTATTAATAATAAAAACAAAGATAGGTTTTATGAAACTTATAATAGGCACTTGTTGCGCCTGTTTTAATTCATTCATTCAACCAACCCACTTTTAATTAAAACCCTTCAACATCAAAATAACGTTAACGAAAAAGTCATAATACGTATTTTCGAAGAATTTAGCGACATTGGAACAAATAAAACACTAAAATTTTACATAATAAAATTTCATAATTCTTACGATAGTCTCATAGGTAACAGGCGGCCGCCGTAGCTCAAGGGATTGGTGCGTGACTACCATTTGGATTTCACAGAGAGAACGTAGGTTCGAATCTCGGAGAAGCACCAAAATTAAGAAAAACAGTTTTCTAATAGCGGTCGCCCCTCGGCAAGCATTATAGGAATTCGGGCGGTATATAAGGAATTAATTACGCGAATTTTCAATCCGAAATAGAATCAAAGGATAACTCAGTTCACAAATAATTGTAAAATTTGTAACTTAGAAAAATATGACAGGAAATCTCCAAGGATCCGTTATAAAATTACGGAAACCCCATATAAATCTCTTGAAATATTACATAGATAAAAAACTCTTTGTGACAGCAATCGAAAAATTCTCAAAATTCGCTTTAGCAATTCAAATAAACGGTAGAAGTTGGACGGAATTCAAAACAAAACTATTGCTGATAATCAATACTTACGGGAAAATACATAAAATTATTGTGGATACTGAATTAGGATTTACGGCTATACCGATGCAGAAATTTTAAAAAAAGAGAATATGGATATTCACTATACCTCAAATAGTAACCATACGTCTAACGCCGATATTGAAAGACTACATAACACAATCAATGAAAACATACGCTTGCTGAGGCCCGATAAAGAAAACAAAGACGAAAGTATGCAAGATAAAATGATAAGAATAATAAATTTTTACAACAACAAAACACATAGCATGACGGCCATCCAGCTGATTGATTTTGTAAATGGTAAGTACATGAGAAAATGCGACGGACAGGGCAAGGCAAGAAAAACATAGGACCTTGCGACGTCTACTACAGCTGCCATGCAAAGGACCGCAAATTCGGTGTCGGATTTGTTGTGGGAGAGAGACTTCGTCACCAAGTACTGTCGTTCACTCCGGTGGACGAGCGTCTCCCTATAATCCGCATTAAAGTCCGTTTTTTTAACATCTCGCTAATTTGCGCACATACCCCGATGGAAGAGAAGGACAATGCGACCAAAAATTCCTTCCTCCACCACGAAATAAAAATCGTGCGTGGCGACTTCAACGTCAGGGTGGCCAAGGAGGGAATTTTTGGTCCCACAGTCGGAAAATTCAGCCTGCAC